>NC_083683.1:5015000-6265000 GCF_033118175.1 Dama dama | reverse complement strand
AAACGGCTTCATGCTCCTCCTATTTTCACACCATTTCATGCTCATCTCATTTTTGACACCTTTTGAAGCTCCTCTACTTTTGACCCCTTTAGAGGCTCTTCATATTTTTGACAACTTTTCAGGCTCTTCATGTTTTTCAACACCACTTCATGCTCCTCCTATTTTTCAGACCGTTTCATGCTCCTCATATTTTTGACAACTTTTGAAGCTCTTCATATTTTTGACACCTTTTCAGACTCTTCATGTTTTTCAACACCGCTTCATGCTCCTCCTAATTTTCAGACCGTTTCATGGTCCTCATATTTTTGACTCCTCTAGAAGCTCTTCATATTTTTGACAACTTTTCAGGCTCTTCATGTTTTTCAACACCACTTCATGCTCCTCCTATTTTTCAGACCGTTTCATGCTCCTCATATTTTTGACAACTTTTGAAGCTCTTCATATTTTTGACACCTTTTCAGGCTCTTCATGTTTTTCAACACCGCTTCATGCTCCTCCTAATTTTCAGACCGTTTCATGACCCTCATATTTTTGACACCTTTTGAAGCTCCTCATATATTTCACACCTTTTCAGACTCTTCATGATTTCCAACACCACTTCATTCTCCTCATTTTTTTCACACCGTTTAATGCTCATCTCATTTTAGACACCTTTTGAAGCTCTTCATATTTTTGACACATTTAGAAGCTCTTCATATTTTTTACACCTTTTCAGGCTCTTCATATTTTTCAACACCGCTTATTGCTCCTCCTATTTGTCAGACCGTTTCATGCTCATCTCATTTTTGACAACTTTTGAAGCTCTTCATGTTTTTCACATATAATGAAGCTCTTCATATTTTACACACCTTTTCAGGCTCTTCATGTTTTTCAACACCGCTTCATGCTCCTCCTATTTTTCAGACCGTTTCATGCTCCTCATATTTTTGACACCTTTAAAGCTCTTCATATTTTTCACACCTTTTCAGACTCTTCATGTTTTCAACACCGCTTCATGCTCCTCCTATTTTTCAGACCTTTTCATGCTCCTCCTATTTTTCAGACCGTTTCAAGCTACTCATATTTTGACACCTTTTGAATCTCTTCATATTTTTCACAACTTTTCAGTCTCTTCATGTTTTTCAACACCGCTTCATGCTCCTCCTTTTTTCAGACCGTTTGATGCTCCTCATATTTTTGGCACCTTTTGAAGCTCTTCATATTTTTCACACCTTTTCAGGTCTTCATGTTTTTGAACACCATTCCATGCTCCTCCTATTTTTCAGACCGTTTCATGGTCCTCATATTTTTGACACCTTTTGAAGCTCTTCATATTTTTCACACCTTTTCAGGTCTTCATGTTTTTCAACACCATTTCATGCTCCTCCTATGTTTCAGACCGTTTTATGCTCATCATATATTTGACACCTTGTGAAGCTCTTCATAATTTCCACACCTTTTCAGGCTCTTCATGTTTTTGAACACCATTTCATGCTCCTCTTATTTTTTTTTTAAATTTTTTTTTATTATTTTTATTTTTTTTTCCCAGTCGGTTTTGTCATACATTGATATGAATCAGCCATGGATTTACATGTATTCCCAATCCCAATCCCCCCTCCCACCTCCCTCTCCACCCGATTCCTCTCCGTCTTCCCAGTGCACCAAGCCGGAGCACTTGTCTCGTGCATCCTACCTGGGCTGGTGATGTGTTTCACCATAGATAGCATACATGCTGTTCTTTTGAAATATCCCACCCTCACATTCTCCCACAAAGTTCAAAAGTCTGTTCTGTATTTCTGTGTCTATTTTTCTGTTCTGCATATAGGGTTATTGTTATCACCTTTCTAAATTCCATATACATGTGTCAGCATGCTCTAATGTTCTTTATCTTTCTGGCTTACTTCACTCTGTATAATGGGCTCCAGCTTCATCCATCTCATTAGGACTGATTCAAGTGAATTTTTTAATGGCTGAGTAATATTCCATGGTGTATATGTACCACAGCTTTCTTATCCATTCATCTGCTGACGGGCATCTAGGTTGCTTCCATGTCCTGGCTATTATAAATAGTGCTGCGATGAACATTGGGGTGCACGTGTCTCTTTCAGATGAACCTATGGACACCTTATCTTTGACAAAGGAGGCAAGGATATACAATGGAAAAAAGACAACCTCTTTAACAAGTGGTGCTGGGAAAACTGGTCAACCACTTGTAAAAGAATGAAACTAGAACACTTTCTAACACCATACACAAAAATAAACTCAAAATGGATTAAAGATCTAAATGTAAGACCAGAAACTATAAAACTCCTAGAGGAGAAGATAGGCAAAACACTCTCCGACATAAATCAAAGCAAGATCCTCTATGACCCACCTCCCAGAATATTGGAAATAAAAGCAAAACTAAACAAATGGGACCTAATGAAACTTAAAAGCTTTTGCACTACAAAGGAAACTATAAGTAAGGTGAAAAGACAGCCCTCAGATTGGGAGAAAATAATAGCAAATGAAGAAACAGACAAAGGATTAATCTCAAAAATATACAAGCAAATCCTGCAGCTCAATTCCAGAAAAATAAATGACCCAATAAAAAATGAGCCAAAGAACTAAACAGACATTTCTCCAAAGAAGACATACAGATGGATAACAAACACATGAAAAGATGCTCAACATCACTCATTATTAGAGAAATGCAAATCAAAACCACAATGAGGTACCATTACATGCCAGTCAGGATGGCTGCTATCCAGAAGTCTACAAGCAATAAATGCTGGAGATGGTGTGGAGAAAAGGGAACCCTCTTACACTGTTGGTGGGAATGCACACTAGTACAGCCGCTATGGAAAACAGTGTGGACATTTCTTAAAAAACTGGAAATAGAACTGCCATATGACCCAGCAATCCCACTTCTGGGCATACACACTGAGGAAACCAGATCCTCTTATTTTTCAGACCGTTTCAAGCTCCTCATATTTTTTACACCTTTTGAAGCTCTTCATATATTTCACACCTTTTCAGGCTCTTCATGTTTTTGAACACATCTTCATGCTCCTCCTATTTTTCAGACCGTTTCATTCTCCTCATATTTTTGAAGCCTTTTGAAGCTCTTCATATTTTTCACACCTTTTCAGGCTCTTCATGTTTTTCAACACCGTTTCATGATCCTCCTATTTTTCAGACCGTTTCATGCTCATCTCATTTTTGACACCTTTTGAAGCTTTTCATATTTTTCACAACTTTTTAGGCTCTTCATGTTTTTGAACACGGCTTCATGCTCCTCCTCTGTTTCAGAGTTTCATGCTCCTCATGTATTTCACACCGTTTGAAGCTCTTCATATTTTTCACACATTTTCAGCATCTTCATGTTTTTGAACACCGTTTCATGCTCCTCCTATTGTTCAGACCGTGTCATGCACCTCATATTTTTCACACCTTTTGAAGCTCTTCATATTTTTCACACCTTTTCAGGCTCCTCATGTTTTTCAACACCGCTTCATTCTCCTCCTCTTTTTCAGACCACATCATGCTCCTCATATTTTTCAGACCGTTTCATGCACCTCATATTTTTCACACCTTTTGAAGCTCTTCATATTTTTTACACCTTTCTCAGGCTCTTCATGTTTTTCAACACCTCTTCATGCTCCTCCTACTTTTCAGACCATTTAATGTTCCTCATGTATTTCACACCTTTTGAAGTTCTTCATATTTTTCACACCTTTTGAAGCTCTTCATATTTTTCACACGTTTTCAGGCTCTTCATGTATTTCAAAACCGCTTCATGCTGCTTCTATTTTTCAGACCGTTTCATGCTCCTCATATTTTTGACCCGTTTGGAAGCTGTTCATATTTTTCACACCTTTTCAGGCTCTTCAGGTTTTTGAACACCACTTCATGCTCCTCCTATTTTTCAGATCGTTTCATGCTCATCTCATTTTTGACACCTTTTGAAACTATTCATATTTTTCACACCTTTTGAAGCTCTACATATATTTCACACCTTCTCTGGCTCTTCATGTTTTTCAACATCACTTCATGCTCCTCCTATTTTTCAGACCCTTTCATGCTAATCTAATTTTTGACACCTTTTGAAGGTCTTCATATTTTTCACACCTTTTGAAGCTCTTCATATTTTTCAAACATTTTCAGGCTCTTCATGTTTTTGAACACCGCTTCATGCTCCTCCCTTTTTTCAGACCGTTTAATGCTCCTCATATTTTTGACATTTTTTGAAGCTCTTCATATTTTTCACACCTTTTCAGGCTCTTCATGTTTTTGAACACCGCTTGATGCTCCTCCTATATTTCAGTCCGTTTCATGCTCCTCCTATTTTTCACACCTTTTGAAGCTCTTCATATTTTTCACACCTTTTCAGGCTCTTCATGTTTTTGAACACCGCTTGATGCTCCTCCTATTTTTCAGACCGTTTCATGCTCCTCATGTATTTCACACGTTTTGAAGCTCTTCATATTTTTCACACCTTTTCAGCCTCTTCATAATTTTGAACACCGCTTCATCATCCTCCTATTTTTCAGAATGTTTCATGCTCCTCATATTTTTGACAACTTTTGAAGCTTTTCATATTTTTCACAACTTTTCAGGCTCTTCATGTTTTTGAACAGAGCTTCATGCTCCTCCTATTTTTCAGACCGTATCATGTTCCTCATGTATTTTACACCGTTTGAAGCTCTTCATATTTTTCACACCTTTTCAGGCTCTTCATGCATTTGAACAACTTTTCATGCTCCTCCTCTTTTTCAGACCGTTTCATGCTCCTCATAGTTTTGACACCTTTTGAAGCTCTTCATATTTTTCACACCTTTTCAGGTTCTTCATGTTTTTCTACATCGCTTCATGCTCCTCCTATTTTTCAGACCGTTTCATGCTCCTCATATTTTTGACACCTTTTGAAGCTCTTAATATATTTCACAGCTTTTCAGACTCTTCATGATTTCCAACACCGCTTCATGCTCCTCATATTTTTCAGACCGTTTCTTGCTCATCTCATTTTTATCACCTTTTGAAACTCTTCATATTTTTCACACCTTTTGAAGCTCTTCATATTTTTCATACGTTTTCAGGCTCTTCATGTTTTTCAACACCACTTCTTGCTTCTCCTATTTTTCAGACCGTTTCATGATCCTCATATTTTTGACCCATTTGGAAGCTCTTCATATTTTTCACACCTTTTCAGGCTCTTCATGTTTTTCAACACCGCTTCATGCTCCTCCTATTTTTCAGACCCTTTCATGCTCCTCATAATTTTGACACCTTTTGATGCTCTTCATATTTTTCACACCTTTTCAGGCTCTTCATGTTTTTCCACACCGCTTCATGCTCCTCCTATTTTTCAGACCATTTCATGCTCCTCATATATTTGACACATTTTGAAGCTCTTCATATTTTTCACACCTTTTCATGCTCTTCATGTTTGTGAACACCGCTTCATGCTCGTCCTATTTTTCAGAACGTTTCATGCTCCTCATGTATTTCACACCTTTAGAAGCTCTTCATATTTTGCACAGCTTTTCAGGCTCTTCATGTTTTTCACAAACACTTCATGCTCGTCCTATTTTTCAGACCGTTTCATGCTCCTCATATTTTTGACAACTTTTGAAGCTCTTCATATTTTTGACACCTTTGAGGCTCTTCATGTTTTTGAACACCACTTCATGCTCCTCCTATATTTCAGTCCGTTTCATGCTCCTCCTATTTTTCACACCTTTTGAAGCTCTTCATATTTTGGACACCTTTGAGGCTCTTCATGTTTTTGAACACCACTTCATGCTCCTCCTATTTTTCAGCCCGTTTCATGGTCCTCATATTTTTGACTCCTTTAGAAGCTCTTCATATTTTTCACACCTTTTCAGGCTCTTCAGGTTTTTCAACACCGCTTCATGCTCCTCCTCTTTTTCAGACCGTTTCATGCTCCTCATATTTTTGACAACTTTTGAAGCTCTTCTTATTTTTCACACCTTTTCAGTCTCTTCATGATTTTCAAAACGGCTTCATGCTCCTCCTATTTTCACACCATTTCATGCTCATCTCATTTTTGACACCTTTTGAAGCTCCTCTACTTTTGACCCCTTTAGAGGCTCTTCATATTTTTGACAACTTTTCAGGCTCTTCATGTTTTTCAACACCACTTCATGCTCCTCCTATTTTTCAGACCGTTTCATGCTCCTCATATTTTTGACAACTTTTGAAGCTCTTCATATTTTTGACACCTTTTCAGACTCTTCATGTTTTTCAACACCGCTTCATGCTCCTCCTAATTTTCAGACCGTTTCATGGTCCTCATATTTTTGACTCCTCTAGAAGCTCTTCATATTTTTCACACCTTTTCAGGCTCTTCATGTTTTTCAACACCGCTTCATGCTCCTCCTAATTTTCAGACCGTTTCATGACCCTCATATTTTTGACACCTTTTGAAGCTCCTCATATATTTCACACCTTTTCAGACTCTTCATGATTTCCAACACCACTTCATTCTCCTCATTTTTTTCACACCGTTTAATGCTCATCTCATTTTTGACACCTTTTGAAGCTCTTCATATTTTTGACACATTTAGAAGCTCTTCATTTTTTTTACACCTTTTCAGGCTCTTCATATTTTTCAACACCGCTTATTGCTCCTCCTATTTGTCAGACCGTTTCATGCTCATCTCATTTTTGACAACTTTTGAAGCTCTTCATGTTTTTCACATATAATGAAGCTCTTCATATTTTACACACCTTTTCAGGCTCTTCATGTTTTTCAACACCGCTTCATGCTCCTCCTATTTTTCAGACCGTTTCATGCTCCTCATATTTTTGACACCTTTAATGCTCTTCATATTTTTCACACCTTTTCAGACTCTTCATGATTTCAACACCGCTTCATGCTCCTCCTATTTTTCAGACCTTTTCATGCTCCTCCTATTTTTCAGACCGTTTCATGCTTCTCATATTTTGACACCTTTTGAAGCTCTTCATATTTTTCACAACTTTTCAGTCTCTTCATGTTTTTCAACACCGCTTCATGCTCCTCCTTTTTTCAGACCGTTTGATGCTCCTCATATTTTGGCACCTTTTGAAGCTCTTCATATTTTTCACACCTTTTCAGGTCTTCATGTTTTTGAACACCATTTCATGCTCCTCCTATTTTTCAGACCGTTTCATGGTCCTCATATTTTTGACACCTTTTGAAGCTCTTCATATTTTTCACACCTTTTCAGGCTCTTCATGTTTTTCAACACCGCTTCATGCTCCTCCTATGTTTCAGACCGTTTTATGCTCATCATATATTTGACACCTTTTGAAGCTCTTCATAATTTCCACACCTTTTCAGGCTCTTCATGTTTTTGAACACCATTTCATGCTCCTCTTATTTTTTTTTTATTGTTTTCTTTTAAATTTTTTTTTATTATTTTTATTTTTTTTTCCCAGTCGGTTTATCATACATTGATATGAATCAGCCATGGATTTACATGTATTCCCAATCCCAGTCCCCCCTCCCACCTCCCTCTCCACCCGATTCCTCTGGGTCTTCCCAGTGCACCAAGCCGGAGCACTTGTCTCGTGCATCCTACCTGGGCTGGTGATCTGTTTCACCATAGATAGCATACGTGCTGTTCTTTTGAAATATCCCACCCTCACATTCTCCCACAAAGTTCAAAAGTCTGTTCTGTATTTCTGTGTCTATTTTTCTGTTCTGCATATAGGGTTATCGTTGTCACCTTTCTAAATTCCATATACATGTGTCAGTATGCTGTAATGTTCTTTATCTTTCTGGCTTACTTCACTCTGTATAATGGGCTCCAGCTTCATCCATCTCATTAGCACTGATTCAAATGAATTCTTTTTAATGGCTGAGTAATATTCCATGGTGTATATGTACCACAGCTTTCTTATCCATTCATCTGCTGACGGGCATCTAGGTTGTTTCCATGTCCTGGCTATTATAAACAGTGCTGCGATGAACATTGGGGTGCACGTGTCTCTTTCAGACGAACCTATGGACACCTTATCTTTGACAAAGGAGGCAAGGATATACAATGGAAAAAAGACAACCTCTTTAACAAGTGGTGCTGGGAAAACTGGTCAACCATTTGTAAAAGAATGAAAATAGAACACTTTCTAACACCATACACAAAAATAAACTCAAAATGGATTAAAGATCTAAATGTAAGACCAGAAACTATAAAACTCCTAGAGGAGAAGATAGGCAAAACACTCTCCGACATAAATCAAAGCAAGATCCTCTATGACCCACCTCCCAGAATATTGGAAATAAAAGCAAAACTAAACAAATGGGACCTAATGAAACTTAAAAGCTTTTGCACTACAAAGGAAACTATAAGTAAGGTGAAAAGACAGCCCTCAGATTGGGAGAAAATAATAGCAAATGAAGAAACAGACAAAGGATTAATCTCAAAAATATACAAGCAAATCCTGCAGCTCAATTCCAGAAAAATAAATGACCCAATAAAAAATGAGCCAAAGAACTAAACAGACATTTCTCCAAAGAAGACATACAGATGGATAACAAACACATGAAAAGATGCTCAACATCACTCATTATTAGAGAAATGCAAATCAAAACCACAATGAGGTACCATTACATGCCAGTCAGGATGGCTGCTATCCAAAAGTCTACAAGCAATAAATGCTGGAGAGGGAGTGGAGAAAAGGGAACCCTCTTATACTGTTGGTGGGAATGCACACTAGTACAGCCGCTATGGAAAACGGTGTAGAGATTTCTTAAAAAAATGGAAATAGAACTGCCATATGACCCAGCAATTCCACTTCTGGGCATACACACTGAGGAAACCAGATCCTCTTATTTTTCAGACCGTTTCAAACTCCTCATATTTTTTACACCTTTTGAAGCTCTTCATATATTTCACACCTTTTCAGGCTCTTCATGTTTTTGAACACCGCTTCATGCTCCTCCTATTTTTCAGACCGTTTCATGGTCCTCATATTTTTGACACCTTTTGAAGCTCTTCATATTTTTCACACCTTTCCGTGCTCTTCATGTTTTTCAACACGCTTTCATGCTCCTCCGATTATTCAGATCGTTTCATGCTCCTCATATTTTTGACACATTATGAATCTCTTCATATTTTCGACACCTTTCAGGTTCTTCATGTTTTTCAACACCGTTTCATGCTCCTCCTATTTGTCAAACCGTTTCATGTTCCTCCTATTTTTCAGACCGTTTCTTGCTCCTCATATTTTTGACACCTTTTGAAGCTCTTCATGTTTTTTAACATCTTTTCACGCTCCTCCTATATTTCAGACCGTTTCAAGCTCCTCATATTTTTGACACCTTTTGAAGCTCTTCATATTTTTCACATTTTTTCAGGGTCTTCATGTTTTTCTACACCACTTCATGCTCCTCCTATTTTTCAGACCGTTTCATTCTCCTCATATGTTTCACAACTTTTTCAGGCTCTTCATGTTTCTCAACACCAATTCATTCTCCTCCTATTTTTCAGACCGTTTCATGCTCCTCATATTTTTGACACCTTTTGAAGTTCTTCATATTTTTCACACCTTTTCAGGCTTTTCATGTTTTTCTACACTGCTTCATTCTCTTCCTATTTTTCAGACATTTTCATGCTCCTCATATTTTTGACATCCTTTGAAGCTCTTCATATTTTTCACACCTTTTCAGGCTTTTCAGGTATTTCAACACCGTCTCATGCGCCTCCTATTTTTCAGACCGTTTCATGCTCCTCATATGTTTCACACCTTTTTCAGGCTCTTCATGTTTTTCAACACCACTTCATGCTCCTCCTATTTTTCAGACCGTATCATGCTCATCATATTTTTGACACAGTTTGAAGCTCTTCCTACTTTTCACACCTTTTGAGGCTCTTCATGTTTTTGAAAACAGTTTCTTGCTCCTCATATTTTTCAGACCGTTTCATGGTCCTCATATTTTTGACACCTTTTGAAGCTCTTCATATTTTTCACACTTTTTCAGGGTCTTCATGTTTTTCTACACCACTTCATGCTCCTCCTATTTTTCAGACCGTTTCATTCTCCTCATATGTTTCACAACTTTTTCAGGCTCTTCATGTTTCTCAACACCACTTCATGCTCCTCCTATTTTTCAGACCGTTTCATGCTCCTCATATTTTTGACACTTTTTGAAGCTCTTCATATTTTTCACACCTTTCCAGGCTCTTCATGTTTTTGAACACCGTTTCATGATCCTCCTATTTTTCAGACCGTTTCATGCTCCTCATATGTTTCACACATTTTGAAGCTCTTCATGTTTTTTAACATCTTTTCATGCTCCTCCTATATTTCAGACCGTTTAATGCTCCTTACATTTTTGACACCATTTGAAGCTCTTCATATTTTTCGCACCTTTTCAGGCTCTTCATATTTTTCAACACCACTTCATGCTTCTCCAATTTTTCAGACCGTTTCATGCTCCTCATATATATGACACCTTTTGAAGCTCTTCATATTTTTCACATCTTTTCAGGCTCTTCATATTTTTCAACCCGCTTAAGCTCCTCCTATTTTTCAGAGCGTTTCTTGCTCCTCATATTTTTGACACCTTTGAGGCTCTTCATATATTTCACACCTTTTCTGGCTCTTCATGTTTTTGAACACCGATTCATGCTCCTCCTATTTTACAGACCGTTTCATGCTCCTCATATTTTTGACACTTTTTGAACCTCTTCATATTTTTCACACCTTACAGGCTCTTCATGATTTTCAACACCACTTCATGCTCCTCCTAATTTTCAGACCGTTTCATGCTCCTCATATATTTGATACCTTTTGAAGCTCTTCAGATTTTTCACACCTTTTCAGGCTCTTCATATTTTTCAACACCGCTTCATGCTCCTCCTATTTTTCAGACCGTTTCATGCTCCTCATCTTTTTGACACGTTTTGAAACTCTTCATATTTATCACACCTTTTCAGGCTCTTCATGTTTTTCAACACCATTTCATGCTCCTCCTTTTTTTCAGACCGTTTTATGCTCCTCATATATTTGACACCTTTTGAAGCTCTTCATAATTTCCACACCTTTTCAGGCTCTTCATATTTTTCAACACCGCTTCATGCTCCTCCTATTTTTCAGATCGTTTCATGCTCCACATATTTTTCACTCCTTTTGAAGCTAATCATTTTTTTCACACCTCTTCATGCTTTTCATGTTTTTGAACACCGTTTCATGCTCCTCATATTTTTGACACCTTTTGAAGCTCTTCATATTTTTCACAGCTTAACAGGCTCTTCATGTTTTTAAACAGCGTTTCATGCTCCTCCTATTTTTCAGACCGTTCATGCCCCTCATATTTTTCAAATCTTTTGAAGCTCTTCATATTTTTCGCACCATTCCAGGCTCTTCATGTTTTTGAACACCGCTTCATGCTTCTCCTATTTTACAGACCGTTTCATTCTCTGCATGTATTTCACACCTTTTGAAGCTCTTCCTATTTTTCACAATTTTTCAGGCTCTTCATGTTTTTCAACACCGTTTCATGCTCCTCCTATTTTTCAGACCGTTTCATGCTCCTCCTATTTTTGAGACCGTTTCATGCTCCTCATATATTGACACCTTTTGAAGCTCTTCATATTTTTCACACCTTTTCAGGCTCTTTATGTTTTTCAACGCCGCTTCATGCTCCTAGTGTTTTTCAGACCGTTCATGCTCCTCATATTTTTGACACCTTTTGAAGCTCTTCATATTTTTCACACCTTTTCAGGCTCTTCATGTTTTTCAACACCGCTCCATGCTCCTCCTATTTTCAGAACGTTTCATGCTCCTCATATTTTTGACAACTTTTGAAGCTCTTCATATTTTTCACACCTTTTCAGGCTCTTCATGTTTTTCAACACCGCTTCATGCTCCTCCTATTTTCAGACCGTTTCATGCTCCTCATATTTTTGACATCTTTTGAAGCTGTTCATATTTTTCACTCCTTTTCAGGCACTTCATGTTTCTGAACACCGTTTCATGCTCCTCCTATTTTTCCTACCGTTTCATGCTCTTCATATTTTAGACACATTTGAGGCTCTTCATATTTCTCATACCTTTTCAGGCTCTCCATATTTTTGAACACCGCTTCGTGCTCCTCCTAATTTTGAGACGGTTTCATGCTCCTCATATTTATGACACATTTTGAAGCTCTTCATATTATTCACTCCTTTTCAGGCTCTTCATGGTTTTGAACACCGCTTTATGCTCCTCCTATTTTTCAGACCGTTTCATGCTCTTCATATTTTTCACACCATTTGAAGCTCTTCATATTTTTCACACCTTTTCAGGCTCATCATGTTTTTCCACACCGCTTCATGCTCCTTCTATTTTTCAAAACGTTTCATGTTCCTCATATTTTTGACACCTTTTGAAGCTCTTCCTTTTTTTCACACCTTTTCATGCTCTTCATGTTTCTAACACCGTTTCATGCTTCTCCTATTTTTCAGACCGTTTAATGCTCCTCATATTTTTCACACCTTTTGAATCTCTTTATATTTGTCACACCTTTTCAGGCTCTTCATGTTTTTCAACAGCGCTTCATGCTCCTCCTATTTTTCAGATCGTTTCTTGCTCCTCCTATATTTCAAACTGTTTCACGCACCTCTTATTATTGACACCTTTTGAAGCTCTTCATATTTTTCACACCTTTTCAGGCTCTTCATGTTTTTCAACACCACTTCATGCTCCTCCTATTTTTGAGACCGGTTCATGCTCCTCATATTTTTCACACATTTAGAAACTCTTCATATTTTTCCCACAATCCCAGGCTCTTCATGTATTTGAGCACAGCTTCATGCTTCTCCTATTTTTCAGACCGTTTCATGCTCCTCATATTTTTGACACCTTTTGAAGCTCTTCATATTTTTCACACCTTTTCAGACTCTTCATGTTTTTGAACACCATTTCATGCTGCTCCTGTTTTTCAGACCGTTTCATGCTTCTCATGTTTTCGACACGTTTTCGGGCTCTTCATATTTTTCACACCATTGCAGGCTCTTCATGTTTTTGAACACCGTTTCATGCTCCTCCTATATTTCAGACCGTTTCATGCTCCTCATATTTTTGACACATTTTGAAGCTCTTCATATTTTTCACACCTTTTGAAGCTCTTCATATTTTTCACAACATTTCAGGCTCTTCACGTTTTTGAACACCGTTTCATGCTCCTCCTATATTTCAGACCATTTCATGCTCCTCATATTTCTGACACATTTTGAAGCTCTTCAAATATTTCAAACATTTTCAGGCTCTTCATGTTTTTCAACACCACTTCATGCTCCTCCTATTTTTCAGACCGTTTCATGCTCATCTCATTTTTGACACCTTTTGAAGCTCTTCATATTTTTCACAACTTTTGAAGCTTTTCATATTTTTGACACATTTTCAGGCTCTTCAGGTTTTTCAACACCGCTTCTTGCTCCTCCTAATTTTCAGACCGCTTCATGCTCCTACTATTTTTCAGACCGCTTCATGCTCCTACTATTTTTCAGACCGCTTCATGCTCCTCATATATTTGACACCATTTGAAGCTCTTCAAATTTTTGACACCTTTTGAAGCTCTTCATATTTCTCACACTTTTTCAGGCTCTTCATGTTTTTCAACCCCTCTTCACGCTCCTCCTATTTTTCCGACCGTTTCATGCTCATCTCATTTTTGACACTTTTTGAAGCTCTTCATATATTTCACACCTTTTCTGGCTCTTCATATTATTGAACACAGTTTCATGCTCCTCGTATTTTCCAGACCGTTTCATGCTCCTCATGTATTTCACACGTTTTGAAGCTCTTCATATTTTTCACACCTTTTCAGGCTCTTCATGTTTTTCAAACCGCTTCATGCTCGTCCTATTTTCCAGACCATTTCATGCTCCTCATATTTTTGAAACCTTTTGAATCTCTTCATATATTTCACGCCTTTTGAGGCTCTTCATGTTTTTCAACACCACTTCATGCTCCTCCTATTTTTCAATCCTTTTCATGCTCATCTCATTTTTCACAGCTTTTGAAGCACTTCATATTTTTCACACTTTTTCAGTCTCTTAATATTTTTCAATGCCACTTCATGCTCCTCATATTTTTTAGACCGTTTAATGCTCCTCATATTTTGACACCTTTTGAAGCTCTTCATATTTTTCACAGCTTTTCAGACTCTTCATGATTTTGAACACCTTTTCATGCTCCTCCTATTTTTCTGACCGTTTCATGCTCCTCATATTTTTGACACATTTTGAAGCTCTTCATATTTTTCACACTTTTTCAGGCTCTTCATGTTTTTGAAGACCGCTTCATGCTCCTCCTATTTTTCAGACCGTTTCATGCTCCTCATGTATTTCACACCCTTTGAATCACTTCATATATTTCACACCTTTTCAGGCTCTTCATGTTTTTCAACACCGTTTTATGATCCTCCTATTTTTCATACCGTTTCATGCTCCTCTTGTATTTCCCACATTTTGAAGGTCTCCATATTTTTCACAACTTTTCAGGCTGTTCATGTTTTTGAGCACCGCTTCATGCTCCTACTATTTTTCAGACCGTTTTTGCTCCTCATATATTTCACACCTTTTGAAGCACTTCATATGTTTCACACATTTTCAGGCTCTTCATGTTTTGAACACCGCTTCATGCTCCTCTATTTTTCAGACCGTTTCATGCTCTTCTTATTATAGACACCTTTTGAAAGTCCTCATATATTTCACACCTTTTCAGGCTCTTCATGTTTTTCAACACTGCTTCATGCTCCTCTTGTTTTTCAGACCGTTTGAAGCTCCTCATGCATTTCACACCTTTTGAAGCTCTTCATATTTTTCACACCTTTTCAGACTCTTCATGATTTCAACACCGCTTCATGCTCCTCCTATTTTTCAGACCTTTTCATGCTCCTCCTATTTTTCAGACCGTTTCATGCTTCTCATATTTTGACACCTTTTGAAGCTCTTCATATTTTTCACAACTTTTCAGTCTCTTCATGTTTTTCAACACCGCTTCATGCTCCTCCTTTTTTCAGACCGTTTGATGCTCCTCATATTTTGGCACCTTTTGAAGCTCTTCATATTTTTCACACCTTTTCAGGTCTTCATGTTTTTGAACACCATTTCATGCTCCTCCTATTTTTCAGACCGTTTCATGGTCCTCATATTTTTGACACCTTTTGAAGCTCTTCATATTTTTCACACCTTTTCAGGCTCTTCATGTTTTTCAACACCGCTTCATGCTCCTCCTATGTTTCAGACCGTTTTATGCTCATCATATATTTGACACCTTTTGAAGCTCTTCATAATTTCCACACCTTTTCAGGCTCTTCATGTTTTTGAACACCATTTCATGCTCCTCTTATTTTTTTTTTATTGTTTTCTTTTAAATTTTTTTTTATTATTTTTATTTTTTTTTCCCAGTCGGTTTATCATACATTGATATGAATCAGCCATGGATTTACATGTATTCCCAATCCCAGTCCCCCCTCCCACCTCCCTCTCCACCCGATTCCTCTGGGTCTTCCCAGTGCACCAAGCCGGAGCACTTGTCTCGTGCATCCTACCTGGGCTGGTGATCTGTTTCACCATAGATAGCATACGTGCTGTTCTTTTGAAATATCCCACCCTCACATTCTCCCACAAAGTTCAAAAGTCTGTTCTGTATTTCTGTGTCTATTTTTCTGTTCTGCATATAGGGTTATCGTTGTCACCTTTCTAAATTCCATATACATGTGTCAGTATGCTGTAATGTTCTTTATCTTTCTGGCTTACTTCACTCTGTATAATGGGCTCCAGCTTCATCCATCTCATTAGCACTGATTCAAATGAATTCTTTTTAATGGCTGAGTAATATTCCATGGTGTATATGTACCACAGCTTTCTTATCCATTCATCTGCTGACGGGCATCTAGGTTGTTTCCATGTCCTGGCTATTATAAACAGTGCTGCGATGAACATTGGGGTGCACGTGTCTCTTTCAGACGAACCTATGGACACCTTATCTTTGACAAAGGAGGCAAGGATATACAATGGAAAAAAGACAACCTCTTTAACAAGTGGTGCTGGGAAAACTGGTCAACCATTTGTAAAAGAATGAAAATAGAACACTTTCTAACACCATACACAAAAATAAACTCAAAATGGATTAAAGATCTAAATGTAAGACCAGAAACTATAAAACTCCTAGAGGAGAAGATAGGCAAAACACTCTCCGACATAAATCAAAGCAAGATCCTCTATGACCCACCTCCCAGAATATTGGAAATAAAAGCAAAACTAAACAAATGGGACCTAATGAAACTTAAAAGCTTTTGCACTACAAAGGAAACTATAAGTAAGGTGAAAAGACAGCCCTCAGATTGGGAGAAAATAATAGCAAATGAAGAAACAGACAAAGGATTAATCTCAAAAATATACAAGCAAATCCTGCAGCTCAATTCCAGAAAAATAAATGACCCAATAAAAAATGAGCCAAAGAACTAAACAGACATTTCTCCAAAGAAGACATACAGATGGATAACAAACACATGAAAAGATGCTCAACATCACTCATTATTAGAGAAATGCAAATCAAAACCACAATGAGGTACCATTACATGCCAGTCAGGATGGCTGCTATCCAAAAGTCTACAAGCAATAAATGCTGGAGAGGGAGTGGAGAAAAGGGAACCCTCTTATACTGTTGGTGGGAATGCACACTAGTACAGCCGCTATGGAAAACGGTGTAGAGATTTCTTAAAAAAATGGAAATAGAACTGCCATATGACCCAGCAATTCCACTTCTGGGCATACACACTGAGGAAACCAGATCCTCTTATTTTTCAGACCGTTTCAAACTCCTCATATTTTTTACACCTTTTGAAGCTCTTCATATATTTCACACCTTTTCAGGCTCTTCATGTTTTTGAACACCGCTTCATGCTCCTCCTATTTTTCAGACCGTTTCATGGTCCTCATATTTTTGACACCTTTTGAAGCTCTTCATATTTTTCACACCTTTCCGTGCTCTTCATGTTTTTCAACACGCTTTCATGCTCCTCCGATTATTCAGATCGTTTCATGCTCCTCATATTTTTGACACATTATGAATCTCTTCATATTTTCGACACCTTTCAGGTTCTTCATGTTTTTCAACACCGTTTCATGCTCCTCCTATTTGTCAAACCGTTTCATGTTCCTCCTATTTTTCAGACCGTTTCTTGCTCCTCATATTTTTGACACCTTTTGAAGCTCTTCATGTTTTTTAACATCTTTTCACGCTCCTCCTATATTTCAGACCGTTTCAAGCTCCTCATATTTTTGACACCTTTTGAAGCTCTTCATATTTTTCACATTTTTTCAGGGTCTTCATGTTTTTCTACACCACTTCATGCTCCTCCTATTTTTCAGACCGTTTCATTCTCCTCATATGTTTCACAACTTTTTCAGGCTCTTCATGTTTCTCAACACCAATTCATTCTCCTCCTATTTTTCAGACCGTTTCATGCTCCTCATATTTTTGACACCTTTTGAAGTTCTTCATATTTTTCACACCTTTTCAGGCTTTTCATGTTTTTCTACACTGCTTCATTCTCTTCCTATTTTTCAGACATTTTCATGCTCCTCATATTTTTGACATCCTTTGAAGCTCTTCATATTTTTCACACCTTTTCAGGCTTTTCAGGTATTACAACACCGTCTCATGCGCCTCCTATTTTTCAGACCGTTTCATGCTCCTCATATGTTTCACACCTTTTTCAGCCTCTTCATGTTTTTCAACACCACTTCATGCTCCTCCTATTTTTCAGACCGTATCATGCTCATCATATTTTTGACACAGTTTGAAGCTCTTCCTACTTTTCACACCTTTTGAGGCTCTTCATGTTTTTGAAAACAGTTTCTTGCTCCTCATATTTTTCAGACCGTTTCATGGTCCTCATATTTTTGACACCTTTTGAAGCTCTTCATATTTTTCACACTTTTTCAGGGTCTTCATGTTTTTCTACACCACTTCATGCTCCTCCTATTTTTCAGACCGTTTCATTCTCCTCATATGTTTCACAACTTTTTCAGGCTCTTCATGTTTCTCAACACCACTTCATGCTCCTCCTATTTTTCAGACCGTTTCATGCTCCTCATATTTTTGACACTTTTTGAAGCTCTTCATATTTTTCACACCTTTCCAGGCTCTTCATGTTTTTGAACACCGTTTCATGATCCTCCTATTTTTCAGACCGTTTCATGCTCCTCATATGTTTCACACATTTTGAAGCTCTTCATGTTTTTTAACATCTTTTCATGCTCCTCCTATATTTCAGACCGTTTAATGCTCCTTACATTTTTGACACCATTTGAAGCTCTTCATATTTTTCGCACCTTTTCAGGCTCTTCATATTTTTCAACACCACTTCATGCTTCTCCAATTTTTCAGACCGTTTCATGCTCCTCATATATATGACACCTTTTGAAGCTCTTCATATTTTTCACATCTTTTCAGGCTCTTCATATTTTTCAACCCGCTTAAGCTCCTCCTATTTTTCAGAGCGTTTCTTGCTCCTCATATTTTTGACACCTTTGAGGCTCTTCATATATTTCACACCTTTTCTGGCTCTTCATGTTTTTGAACACCGATTCATGCTCCTCCTATTTTACAGACCGTTTCATGCTCCTCATATTTTTGACACTTTTTGAACCTCTTCATATTTTTCACACCTTACAGGCTCTTCATGATTTTCAACACCACTTCATGCTCCTCCTAATTTTCAGACCGTTTCATGCTCCTCATATATTTGATACCTTTTGAAGCTCTTCAGATTTTTCACACCTTTTCAGGCTCTTCATATTTTTCAACACCGCTTCATGCTCCTCCTATTTTTCAGACCGTTTCATGCTCCTCATCTTTTTGACACGTTTTGAAACTCTTCATATTTATCACACCTTTTCAGGCTCTTCATGTTTTTCAACACCATTTCATGCTCCTCCTTTTTTTCAGACCGTTTTATGCTCCTCATATATTTGACACCTTTTGAAGCTCTTCATAATTTCCACACCTTTTCAGGCTCTTCATATTTTTCAACACCGCTTCATGCTCCTCCTATTTTTCAGATCGTTTCATGCTCCACATATTTTTCACTCCTTTTGAAGCTAATCATTTTTTTCACACCTCTTCATGCTTTTCATGTTTTTGAACACCGTTTCATGCTCCTCATATTTTTGACACCTTTTGAAGCTCTTCATATTTTTCACAGCTTAACAGGCTCTTCATGTTTTTAAACAGCGTTTCATGCTCCTCCTATTTTTCAGACCGTTCATGCCCCTCATATTTTTCAAATCTTTTGAAGCTCTTCATATTTTTCGCACCATTCCAGGCTCTTCATGTTTTTGAACACCGCTTCATGCTTCTCCTATTTTACAGACCGTTTCATTCTCCGCATGTATTTCACACCTTTTGAAGCTCTTCCTATTTTTCACAATTTTTCAGGCTCTTCATGTTTTTCAACACCGTTTCATGCTCCTCCTATTTTTCAGACCGTTTCATGCTCCTCCTATTTTTGAGACCGTTTCATGCTCCTCATATATTGACACCTTTTGAAGCTCTTCATATTTTTCACACCTTTTCAGGCTCTTTATGTTTTTCAACGCCGCTTCATGCTCCTAGTGTTTTTCAGACCGTTCATGCTCCTCATATTTTTGACACCTTTTGAAGCTCTTCATATTTTTCACACCTTTTCAGGCTCTTCATGTTTTTCAACACCGCTCCATGCTCCTCCTATTTTCAGAACGTTTCATGCTCCTCATATTTTTGACAACTTTTGAAGCTCTTCATATTTTTCACACCTTTTCAGGCTCTTCATGTTTTTCAACACCGCTTCATGCTCCTCCTATTTTCAGACCGTTTCATGCTCCTCATATTTTTGACATCTTTTGAAGCTGTTCATATTTTTCACTCCTTTTCAGGCACTTCATGTTTCTGAACACCGTTTCATGCTCCTCCTATTTTTCCTACCGTTTCATGCTCTTCATATTTTAGACACATTTGAGGCTCTTCATATTTCTCATACCTTTTCAGGCTCTCCATATTTTTGAACACCGCTTCGTGCTCCTCCTAATTTTGAGACGGTTTCATGCTCCTCATATTTATGACACATTTTGAAGCTCTTCATATTATTCACTCCTTTTCAGGCTCTTCATGGTTTTGAACACCGCTTTATGCTCCTCCTATTTTTCAGACCGTTTCATGCTCTTCATATTTTTCACACCATTTGAAGCTCTTCATATTTTTCACACCTTTTCAGGCTCATCATGTTTTTCCACACCGCTTCATGCTCCTTCTATTTTTCAAAACGTTTCATGTTCCTCATATTTTTGACACCTTTTGAAGCTCTTCCTTTTTTTCACACCTTTTCATGCTCTTCATGTTTCTAACACCGTTTCATGCTTCTCCTATTTTTCAGACCGTTTAATGCTCCTCATATTTTTCACACCTTTTGAATCTCTTTATATTTGTCACACCTTTTCAGGCTCTTCATGTTTTTCAACAGCGCTTCATGCTCCTCCTATTTTTCAGATCGTTTCTTGCTCCTCCTATATTTCAAACTGTTTCACGCACCTCTTATTATTGACACCTTTTGAAGCTCTTCATATTTTTCACACCTTTTCAGGCTCTTCATGTTTTTCAACACCACTTCATGCTCCTCCTATTTTTGAGACCGGTTCATGCTCCTCATATTTTTCACACATTTAGAAACTCTTCATATTTTTCCCACAATCCCAGGCTCTTCATGTATTTGAGCACAGCTTCATGCTTCTCCTATTTTTCAGACCGTTTCATGCTCCTCATATTTTTGACACCTTTTGAAGCTCTTCATATTTTTCACACCTTTTCAGACTCTTCATGTTTTTGAACACCATTTCATGCTGCTCCTGTTTTTCAGACCGTTTCATGCTTCTCATGTTTTCGACACGTTTTCGGGCTCTTCATATTTTTCACACCATTGCAGGCTCTTCATGTTTTTGAACACCGTTTCATGCTCCTCCTATATTTCAGACCGTTTCATGCTCCTCATATTTTTGACACATTTTGAAGCTCTTCATATTTTTCACACCTTTTGAAGCTCTTCATATTTTTCACAACATTTCAGGCTCTTCACGTTTTTGAACACCGTTTCATGCTCCTCCTATATTTCAGACCATTTCATGCTCCTCATATTTCTGACACATTTTGAAGCTCTTCAAATATTTCAAACATTTTCAGGCTCTTCATGTTTTTCAACACCACTTCATGCTCCTCCTATTTTTCAGACCGTTTCATGCTCATCTCATTTTTGACACCTTTTGAAGCTCTTCATATTTTTCACAACTTTTGAAGCTTTTCATATTTTTGACACATTTTCAGGCTCTTCAGGTTTTTCAACACCGCTTCTTGCTCCTCCTAATTTTCAGACCGCTTCATGCTCCTACTATTTTTCAGACCGCTTCATGCTCCTACTATTTTTCAGACCGCTTCATGCTCCTCATATATTTGACACCATTTGAAGCTCTTCAAATTTTTGACACCTTTTGAAGCTCTTCATATTTCTCACACTTTTTCAGGCTCTTCATGTTTTTCAACCCCTCTTCACGCTCCTCCTATTTTTCCGACCGTTTCATGCTCATCTCATTTTTGACACTTTTTGAAGCTCTTCATATATTTCACACCTTTTCTGGCTCTTCATATTATTGAACACAGTTTCATGCTCCTCGTATTTTCCAGACCGTTTCATGCTCCTCATGTATTTCACACGTTTTGAAGCTCTTCATATTTTTCACACCTTTTCAGGCTCTTCATGTTTTTCAAACCGCTTCATGCTCGTCCTATTTTCCAGACCATTTCATGCTCCTCATATTTTTGAAACCTTTTGAATCTCTTCATATATTTCACGCCTTTTGAGGCTCTTCATGTTTTTCAACACCACTTCATGCTCCTCCTATTTTTCAATCCTTTTCATGCTCATCTCATTTTTCACAGCTTTTGAAGCACTTCATATTTTTCACACTTTTTCAGTCTCTTAATATTTTTCAATGCCACTTCATGCTCCTCATATTTTTTAGACCGTTTAATGCTCCTCATATTTTGACACCTTTTGAAGCTCTTCATATTTTTCACAGCTTTTCAGACTCTTCATGATTTTGAACACCTTTTCATGCTCCTCCTATTTTTCTGACCGTTTCATGCTCCTCATATTTTTGACACATTTTGAAGCTCTTCATATTTTTCACACTTTTTCAGGCTCTTCATGTTTTTGAAGACCGCTTCATGCTCCTCCTATTTTTCAGACCGTTTCATGCTCCTCATGTATTTCACACCCTTTGAATCTCTTCATATATTTCACACCTTTTCAGGCTCTTCATGTTTTTCAACACCGTTTTATGATCCTCCTATTTTTCATACCGTTTCATGCTCCTCTTGTATTTCCCACATTTTGAAGGTCTCCATATTTTTCACAACTTTTCAGGCTGTTCATGTTTTTGAACACCGCTTCATGCTCCTACTATTTTTCAGACCGTTTTTGCTCCTCATATATTTCACACCTTTTGAAGCACTTCATATGTTTCACACATTTTCAGGCTCTTCATGTTTTGAACACCGCTTCATGCTCCTCTATTTTTCAGACCGTTTCATGCTCTTCTTATTATAGACACCTTTTGAAAGTCCTCATATATTTCACACCTTTTCAGGCTCTTCATGTTTTTCAACACTGCTTCATGCTCCTCTTGTTTTTCAGACCGTTTGAAGCTCCTCATGCATTTCACACCTTTTGAAGCTCTTCATATTTTTCACACCTTTTCAGACTCTTCATGTTTTTCCACACCGCTTCATGATCCTCCTATTTTTCAGACCGTTTCTTGCTCCTCATAATTTTCACACCTTTTGAAGCTCTTCATATTTTTCACACCTTTTCAGGCTCTTCATGTTTTTCAACACTGCTTCATGCTCCTCCTATTTTTCAGACCGTTTCATCCTCCTCATGTATTTCACACCTTTTGAAGCTCTTCATATTTTTCACACCTTTTCATGCTCTTCATGTTTTCAACACCGCTTCATGCTCCTACTATTTTTCAGACTGTTTCCTGCTCCTCATATTTTTGACACCTTTTAAAGCTCTTCGTATATTTCACACCATTTCAGGCTCTTCATGTTTTTCAACACCACTACATGCTTCTCATATATTTAAGACTGTTTCATACTTATCTCTTTTTTTACACCTTTTGAAGCTCTTCATATGTTTCACACCTTTTGAAGCTCTTCATGTTGTTTAACACCGCTTTTTGCTACTCTATTTTTCAGATAGTTTCATGTTCCTCCTATTGTTCAGACCGATTCATGCACCTCATATTTTTCACACATTTTGAAGCTCTTCATATTTTTCACACCTTTTCAGGCTCTTCATGTTTTTCAACACCGCTTCATGCTCCTGCTATTTTTTAGACCGTTTCATGCTCCACATATTTTTGACACCTTTTGAAGCTCTTTATATTTTTCACATCTTTTCAGGCTCTTCATGTTTTTCAACACCGCTTCATGCTCCTCCTATTTTTCAGTCGTTTCATGCTCCTAATATTTTGACACCTTTTGAAGCTCTTCATATTTTTGACACCTTTTCAGGCTCTTAATGTTTTTGAAAACCGCTTCATGCTCCTCCTATTTTTCAGACCGCTTCCTGATCCTCATAATTTTCACACCTTTTGATGCTCTTCATATTTTTCACACCTTTTGAAGCTCTTCATATGTTTCACACGTTTTCAGGCTCTTCATGTTTTTCAACACTACTTCATGCTCCTCCTATTTTTCAGACCGTTTCATGCTCCTCTTATTTTTGACACCTTTTGAAGCTCTTCATTTTTTTCACACGTTTTCAGGCTCTTCATGTTTTTGAACACCGCTTCATGCTCCTCCTATTTTACCGACCGTTTCAGTCTCCTCCTGTATTTCACACCACTTGAAGCTCTTCATATTTTCACACCTTTTCAGGCTCTTCATGGTTTTGAACACCGCTTCATGCTCCTCCTATTTTTCAGACCGTTTCATGCTCCTCATATTTCTGACACGATTTGAAGCTCTTCATATTTTTCACACATTTTCAGGCTCTTCATGTTTTGCAACACCGCTTCATGCTCCTCCTATTTATCAGACCGTTTCATGCCCCTCATTTATTTCACACCTTTGGAAGCTCTTCATAATTTTCACACCTTTTCATGCTCTTCATGTTTTCCAACACCGTTTCATGCTTCCCCTTTTTTCAGACCGTTTCATGCTCCTCATATTTTTGACACCTTTTGAAGCTCCTCATATTTTTCACACCTTTTGAAGCTCTTCATATTTTTCACACCTTTTGAAGCTCTTCATATTTTTCACACCTTTTGAAGCTCTTCATATTTTTCACAACATTTCAGGGTCTTCATATTTTTGAACACCGTTTCATGCTTCTCCTATATTTCAGACCATTTCATGCTCCTCATATTTTTGACACCTTTTGAAGCTCTTCATATTTTTCACATCTTTTCAGGCTCTTCATGTTTTTCAACACCGCTTTATGCTCCTCCTATTTTTCAGACCGTTTCATGCTCCTCTCATTTCTGACACATTTTGAAGCTCTTCAAATATTTCACACATTTTCAGGCTCTTCATGTTTTTCAACACCACTTCATGCTCCTCCTATTTTTCAGACCGTTTCATTTTCATCTCATTTTTGACACCTTTTGAAGCTCTTCATATTTTTCACAACTTTTGAAGCTTTTCATATTTTTCACACATTTTCAGGCTCTTCAGGTTTTTCAACACCGCTTCTAGCTCCTTCTAATTTTCAGACCGTTTCATGCTCCTCATATTTTTGACACCTTTTGAAGTTCTTCATATTTTTCACACCTTTTCAGGCTCTTCATGTTTTTGAACACCGCTTCATGCTCCTCCTATTTTTGACACCTTTTGAAGCTCTTCATATTTTTCACACCTTTTCAAAATCTCATGTTTTTGAACACAGCTTCATGCTCGTCCTGTTTTTAAGGTTGTTTCATGCTCCTCATGTATTGCACACCTTTTGGAGCTCTTCATATATTTCACACCTTTTCAGGCTCTTCAGGTTTTTGAACACCGCTTCATGCTCCTCCTATTTTTCAGACCGCTTCATGCTCCTTCAATTTTCAGACCGCTTCATGCTCCTCCTATTTTTCAGACTGCTTCATGCTCCTCATATTTTTGACATCTTTTGAAGCTCTTCATATTTTTGACACCTTTTGAAGTTCTTCGTATTTCTCACACGTTTTCAGGCTCTTCAGGTTTTTCAACACCGCTTCTAGCTCCTCCTAATTTTCAGACCGTTTCATGCTCCTCATATTTTTCACACCTTTTCAGGCTCTTCATTTTTTGGAACACCACTTCATGCTCCTCCTATTTTTCAGACCGTTTCATGCTCATCTCATTTTTGACACCTTTTGAAGCTCTTCATATTTTTCACACCTTTTCAGGCTCTTCATGTTTTTCAAACCGCTTCATGCTCGTCCTATTTTCCAGACCATTTCATGCTCCTCATATTTTTGAAACTTTTTGAATCTCTTCATATATTTCACGTCTTTTGAGGCTCTTCATGTTTTTCAACACCACTTCGTGCTCCTCCTATTTTTCAGTCCTTTTCATGCTCATCCCATTATTCACACCTTTTGAAGCAGTTCATATTTTTCACACTTTTTCAGTCTCTTAATGTTTTTCAATGCCACTTCACGCTTCTCCTATTTTTCAGATCGTTTCATGCTCCTCATATTTTTGACACCTTTTGAAGCTCTTCATATTTTTCACACCTTTTGAAGCTCTTCATATTTTTCACACCATTTCAGGCTCTGCATGTTTTTCAACACCGTTTCATGCTTCTCCTATTTTTCAGCCCGTTTCATGCTCCTCATTTATTTCACACCTTTTGAAGCTCTTCATATATTTCACACATTTTCAGGCTATTCATGTTTTTCAACACCGCTTCATGCTCCTCGTATTTTTCAGACCGTTTCATGCTAATCATATTTTTGAAACCTGTTGAAGCTCTTCTTATTTCTCACACCTTTTCAGGCTCTTCAAGTTTTTCAACACCGCTTCATGCTCCTCCTATTTTTCAGACAGTTTCATGCTCCTCATATTTTTGACACCTTTTGAAGCTCTTCATATTTTTCACATCTTTTGAAGCTCTTTATATTTTTTACACATTTGCAGGCTCTTCATGTGTTTCAACACCCCTTGTTGCTCCTCCTATTTTTCAGACCGTTTCTTGCTCCTCATATTTTTGACACCTTTTGAAGCTCTTCATATTTCTGACACCTCGTCAGTCTCTTCATGTTTTTCAACACCGTTTCTTGCTCCTCCTATTTTTCAAACCGTTTCATGCTCCTCATGTATTTCACACCTTTTGAAGCTCTTCATATTTTGCACGCGTTTTCAGGCTCTTCATGTTTTTTCACAACCAATTCATGCTCCTACTATTTTTCAGACCGTATCATGCTCCTCTTTTTATTCACACCTTTTGAAGCTCTTCATATATTTCACACCTTTTCAGGCTCTTCATTATTTTCAACAGCACTTCATGCTCCTCCCACATTTCAGACCGTTTTACACTCATCTCATTTTTGACACCTTTTGAAGCTCTTCATATTTTTCACACCTTTTGAAGCTCTTCATTTATTTCACACGTTTTCAGGCTCTTCATGTTTTTCAACACCACTTCATGCTCCTCCTATTTTGCAGACCGTTTCATGCTCCTCATATTTTTGACACCTTTTGAAGCTCTTCATATTTTTCCCACCTTTTCAGGCTCTTCATGTTTTTCAACACCGCTTCATGCTCCTCCTATTTTTCAGACCGTTTCATGCTCCTCATATTTTTCACACCTTTTGATGCTCTTCATATTTTTGACACCTTTTCAGGCTCTTCATGTTTTTGCACACCGCTTCATGCTCCTCCTATTTTTCAGACCTTTTCATGCTCCTCATATTTTTGACACCTTTTGAAGATTTTCATATTTTTCACACCTTTTGAAGTTCTTCATATTTATCAAACCTTTTGAAGCTCTTCATATTTTTCACACCTTTTCAGACTCTGCATGTTTTTGAACACCGCTTCATGCTCCTCCTATTTTTGAGACCGTTTCATGCTCCTCATGTATTTCACACCTTTTGAAGCTCTTCATATTTGTCACACCTTTTCAGGCTCCTCATGTTTTTCAACACCGCTTCATGCTCCTCCTATTTTTCAGACCGTTTCATGCTCCTCATATTTTTGACACCGTTTGAAGCTCTTCATATTTTTCACAACTTTTTAGGCTCTTCATGTTTTTCAACACCATTTCATGCTCCTCCTATTTTTCAGACCGTTTCATGCTCCTCATATTTTTGACATCTTTTGAAGCTCTTCATATTTCTCACACTTTTTAAGGCTCTTCATGTTTTTCAACATCGCTTCATGCTCCTCCTATTTTTCAGACCGTTTCAAGCTTCTCATGTATTTCACACCTTTTGAAGCTCGTCATATTTTGCACACGTTTTCAGGCTCTTCATATTTTTTCACAACCACTTCATGCTCCTCCTATTTTTCAGACCGTATCATGCTCCACATATTTTTCACACCTTTTCAGGCTCTTCATTATTTTCAACACAACTTCATGCTCCTCCCATTTTTCAGACCGTTTTTTATTCATCTCATTTTTGACACCTTTTGAAGCTCTTCATATTTTTCACACGTTTTCAGGCTCTTCATGTTTTTCAACACCGTTTCAAGCACCTCCTATTTTTCCGACCGTTTCATGCTCCTCCTATTTTTCAGACCGTTTCATGCTCCTCATATTTTTGACAATTTTGGAAGCTCTTCATATTTTTCACACCTTTTCTGGCTGTTCATCTTTTTCAGGACCGCTTCATGCTCCTCCTATTTTTCAGACAGTTTCATGCTCCTCCTATTTTTCAGACTGTTTCATGCACCTATTATTATTGACACCTTTTGAAGCTCTTCATATTTTTCACACCTTTTCAGGCTCTTCATGTTTTTCAACACCGCTTCTTCTCCTCCTATTTTTGAGACCGTTTCATGCTCCTCATATTTTTGACACCTTTTGAAGCTCTTCATATTTTTCACACGTTTTTACGTTCTTCATGTTATTCATCACCGCTTCACGCTCCTCCTATTTTTGAGACGGTTTCACGCTCCACATATTTTTGACAACTTTTGGAGCTCTTCATATTTTTCACACCTTTTCAGGCTCTTCATGTTTTTGAACACCGCTTCATGCTCCTCCTATTTTTCAGACCGTTTCATGCTCCTCATATATTTCACAACTTTTGAAGCTCTTCATATATTTCACACCTTTTCAGGAACTTCATGTTTTTCAACACCTCTTCATGATCCTCCTATTTTTAAGATCGTTTCATATTCCTCATATTTTTCACACCTTTTGAGGGTCTTCATATTTTTCACACC
Source organism: Dama dama (assembly GCF_033118175.1). Taxonomy (NCBI): domain Eukaryota; kingdom Metazoa; phylum Chordata; class Mammalia; order Artiodactyla; family Cervidae; genus Dama; species Dama dama. Next base: position 6,236,587 of record NC_083683.1, on the reverse strand, counting down.
TTTTCAGGCTCTTCATGTTTTTGAACATTGTTTCATGCTCCTCCTATTTTTCAGACCGTTTCATGTTCATCTCATTTTTGACACCTTTGGAAGCTGTTCATATTTTTCACACCTTTTGAAGCTACTCATATTTTTCAAACCTTTTCAGGCTCTTCATGTTTGTCAACAGCGCATGATACTCCTCATAATTTTCAGACCGTTTCATGCTCCTCATATTTTTCATACCTTTTGAAGCTCTTCATATTTTTCACATCTTTTCAGGCTCTTCATGTTTTTGAACACCATTTCATGCTCCTCCTATTTTTTAGACCGTTTCATGCTCCTCATATTTTTGAAACATTTTGAAGCTCTTCATATTTTTCACACCTTTTCAGGCTCTTCATGTTTTTGAACACCGCTTCATGCTCCTCCTAATTTTGAGACCGTTGCATGCTCCTCATATTTTTGACACTTTTTGAAGCTCTTCATATTTTTCACACCTTTTCAGGCTCTTCATGTTTTTGAACACCGCTTCATGCTCCTCCTATTTTTCAGACCGTTTCATGCTCCTGATTTTTTTGACACCATTTGAAGCTCTTCATATTTTTCACACCTTTTCAGGCTCTTCATGATTTTGAATACAGTTTCATGCTCCCCCTATTTTTCAGAACGTTTCATATTCCTCATATTTTTGACACGTTTTGAGGGTCTTCATATTTTTCACACCTTTTCAGGCTCTTCATGATTTTGAACACAGTTTCATGCTCCCCCTATTTTTCAGACCGTTTCATGCTCCTCATATTTTTGACACCTTTTGAAGCTCTTCAAATTTTTCACACCTTTTGAAGCTCTTCATATTCTTCATAGGTTTTCATGCTCTTTATGTTTTTCAACACCGCTTCTTGCTCCTCCTATTGTTCAGACCGTTTAATGCTTCTCATATTTTTGACACTTTTTAAAGCTCTTCATATTTTTCACACCTTTTCAGGCTCTTCATGTTTTTCAACACCGCCTCATGCTCCTTCTATTTTTCAGAACTTTACATGCTGCTCATGTATTTCACACCTTTTGAAGCTCTTCATATTTTTCACACCTTTTCAGGCTCCTCATGTTTTTGAACACCGCTTCATGCTCCTCCTATTTTTCACACCTTTTGAATCTCTTCATATTTTTCACACCTTTTCAGGCTCTTCAGGTTTTTGAACACAGCTTCATGCTCCTCCTATTGTTCAGACCGTTTTATGCTCCTCATGTATTTCACACCTTTTGAAGCTCTTCATATTTTTGACACAATTTCAGGCTCTTCATGTTTTTTAACACCGTTTCATGCTCCTCCTATTTTTCAGACCGTTTCATGCTCCTCATATTTTTGACACTTTTAGAAACTCTTCATTTTTTAACACGTTTTCAGGCTCTTCATGTTTCCAACACGGCTTCATGCTCCTCCTATTTTTCTGAACGTTTCATGCTCCTCATGTTTTTCACACCTTTTGAAGCTTTTCATATTTTTGACACCTTTTCAGGCTCTTCAAGTTTTTCAACACCGCTTCATGTTCCTCCTATTTTTCAGACCGTTTCATGCTCCTCATATTTTTCACACCTTTTGAAGCTCTTCATATTTTTCACACCTTTTCAGGATCTTCATGGATTTGAACACCACTTCATGCTCCTCCTCTTTTTCACATCTTTTAAGCTCTATATATTTTTCACACCTTTTCAGGCTCTTCAGGTTTTTGAACTCCACTTCATCTTCCTCCTATTTTTCAAACAGTTTCATGCTGCTCATGTATTTCACACCTTTTGAAGCTCTTCATATTTATCACACCTTTTCAGGCTCTTCATGTTTTTGAACACCGCTTCATGCTCCTCCTATTTTTCAGACCGTTTCATGCTCCTCATATTTTTCACACCTTTTGAAGCTCTTCACATTTTTCACAACTTTTCAGGATCTTCATGTTTTTGAACACCGCTTCATGCTCCTCCTATTTTTCTGACCGTTTCATGCTCCTCATGTATTTCACACCTTTTGAAGCTCTTCATATTTTTCACACCTTTTCAGGCTCTTCATGTTTTTCAACTTCGCTTCATGTATCTCCAATTTTCAAACCATTTCATGCTCCTCATATTTTTGACACCTTTTGAAGTTCTTCATATTTTTCACACCTTTTCAGGCTCTTCATGTTTTTGAAGACCGATTCATGTGCCTCCGATTTTTCAGACCGTTTCATGCTCCTCATATTTTTGACACCTTTTGAAGCTCTTTATATTTTTCACCCCTTTTCAGGCTCTTCATGTTTTTGAACACCTCTTCATGCTCCTCCTATATTTCACACCTTTTGTAGCTCTTCATATTTTTCACACCTTTTCAGGCTCTTCATGTTTTTTAACACCGCCTCATGCTCCTCCTAATTTTCAGAGCGTTTAATGCTCCTCCTATATTTCATACCTTTTGAAGCTCTTCATATTTTTCACACCTTTTCAGGCTCTTCATGTTTTTCAACACTGCTTCATTCTCGTCTTATTTTTCAGACCGTTTCATGCTCCTTATATTGTTCACACGTTTTGAAGCTCTTCATATACTTCACACCTTTTCAAGCTCTTCACATTTTTCAAACCTTTTGAAGGTCTTCATATTTTTCACAGTTTTTCAGGCTCTTCATGTTTTTGAACACCGCTTCATGCTCCTCCTATTTTTCAAACCTTTTCATGCTCCTCATGTACTTCACACCTTTTGAAGCTCTTCATATTTTTCACACCTTTTCAGGCACTTCATGTTTTTGAACACCGCTTCATACTCCTCTTATTTTTCAGATAGTTTCATGGTCTTCATATTTTTGACACCTTTTGAAGCTCTTCATAGTTTTCACACCTTTTCAGGCTCTTCATGTTTTTCAACACCGCATCATGCTCCTCCTGTTTTTCAGAACGTTACATGGTCCTCATGTATTTCACACCTTTTGAAGCTCTTCATAAATTTCACACCTTTTCAGGCTCTTCATGTTTTTGAACAGCACTTAATGCTCCTCCTGTTTTTCAGACCGTTTCATGCTCCTCATATTTTTGACACCTTTTGAAGCTCTTCATATTTTTCACACCTTTTCAGGCTCTTCATGTTTTTCAACACCGCTTCATGCTCCTCCTATATTTAAGACCGTTTCATGCTCCTTATATATTTCACAACTTTTGAAGCTCTTCATATTTTTCACACCTTTCAGACTCTTCATATTTTTCAACACCGCTTCATGCTCCTCGTATTTTTGAGACCGTTTCATGCTCCTCATATTTTAGACGCCTTTTGAAGCTCTTCATATTCTTCACACCTTTTCAGGCTCTTCATGTTTTTCAACACCACTTTCTGCTCCTCCTATTTTTCAGACCGTTTCATCCTCCTCATATTTCTGACACCTTTAGAAGCTATTCATATTTTTCACACCTTTTCAGGCTCTTCATGTTTTTCAACACCGCTTCATGCTCCACCTATATTTAAGACCGTTTCATGCTCCTTATATATTTCACAACTTTTGAAGCTCTTCATATTTTTCACACCTTTTCAGGCTTTCCATGTTTTTGAACACCGCTTCATGCTCCTCCTATGTTTCACACCTTTTGAAGCTCTTCATATATTTCACACCTTTTCAGGCTCTTCAGATTTTTGAAAACCGCTTCATGCTCCTCCTATTTTTCAGACCGTTTCATGCTCCTCATATTTTTGACACCTTTTGAAGCTTTTCATATTTTTCACACGTTTTCAGGCTCTTCATGATTTTCAACACCGATTCATGCTCCTCCTCTTTTTCAGACCGTTTCATTCTCCTCATATTTATGTCAAGTTTTGAAACTCTTCATTTTCTTCACACCTTTTCATGCTCTTCATGTTTTTGAACACCGCTTCATGCTCCTCCTATGTTTCAGACGGTTTCATGCTCCTCATATTTTTGAAACCTTTTGAAGTTCTTCGTATATTTCACACCTTTTCAGGCTCTTCATGTTTTTAAACACCTCTTCATTCTTCTCCTGTTTTTCAGACCATTTCATGCTCCTCATATTTTTCACACTTTTTGAAGCTCTTCATATTTTTCACACTTTTTGAAGCTCTTCATACTTTTCACACCTGTCAGGCTCTTCATGTTTTTGAACACCGCTTCCTGCTCCACCTATTTTTCAGATCGTTTATTGCTCCTCATATTTTTCACACTTTTTAACCTCTTCATATTTTTCACACCTATTCAGGGTCTTCATATTTTTCAACACCGCTAAATGCTCCTCCTATTTTTCAGACTGTTTCATGCACCTCTTATTATTGACACCTTTTGAAGCTCTTCATATTTTTCACACCTTTTCATGCTCTTCATGTTTTTCAACAACATTTCATGCTACTCCTATTTTTCAGTCCTTTTCATGCTCCTCATATTTTTCACACCTTTTCATGCTCTTCTTGTTTTTCAACACAGTTTCATGCTCCTCATATGTTTGACACCTTTTGAATCTCTTCATATTATTCACACCTTTTCAGGCTCTTCATGCTTTGCAACACCGTTTCATGCTCCTCCTATTTTCAGACTGTTTCATGCTCCTCTTATTTTTGACACCTTTAGAAACTCTTCATATTTTTCACATCTTTTCATGCTCTTCATGTTTTTCAACACCATTTCATGCTCCTCCTATTTTTCAGACTATTTCATGCTCCTCATATTTTTGACACCTTTTGAAGCTCTTCATATTTTTCACACCTTTTCAGGCTCTTCATGTTTTTGAACACGGCTTCATGCTCCTCCTATTTTTCACACCTTTTGAAGATCTTCATATATTTCACACCTTTTCAAGCTCTTCATGTTTTTGAACACCGCTTCATGCTCCTCATAATTTTCACACCTTTTGAAGCTCTTAATATTTTTCACACATTTTCAGGCTCTTCATGTTTTTGAACACCGTTTAATGCTCCTCCTATATTTCAGACCGTTTCATGCTCCTCATATTTTTCAAACCTTTTGAAGCTCTTCATATATTTCTCACCTTTTCCTTTTCTTCAGGTTTTTCAACACCGTTTCATGCTCCTCTTATTTTTCAGACCGTTTCATGCTCCTCATATTTCTGACACATTTTGAAGCTCTTCATATATTTCACACCTTTTCAGACTCTTCATGTTTTTCAACATCGCTTCATCCTACTCCTATTTTTCAGACCGTTTCATGCTCCTCATATTTTTGACACCTTTTGAAGCTCTTCATATTTTTCATACCTTTTCAGGCTCTTCATGTTTTTCAACACCGCTTCAGGCTCCTCCTATTTTTCAGACCGTTTCATGCTCCTCATATTTTTGAAACCTATTGAAGCTCTTTATATTTTTCACACCTTTTCAGGCCCTTCATGTTTTTGAACATCGCTTCACGCTCCTCCTGTTTATCAGACCTTTTCATGCTCCTCATATATTTGAAACCTTTTGAAGCTCTTAATATTTTTCACATCTTTTCATGCTCTTCATGTTTTTCAACACCGCTTCATGCTCCTCCTATTTTTCAGACCGTTTCATGCTCCTCCTTTTTTTGAGACCTTTTCAGCCTCCGCATATTTTTGATACGTATTGAAGCTCTTCATATTTTTCACACCTTTTCAGGCTCTTCATTTTTTTCAACACCGCTTCATGCTCCTATTTTTCAGAACATTTCATGCTCCTCATATTTTTGACACGTATTGAAGCTCTTCATATTTTTCACATCTTTTCAGGCTCTTCATGTTTTTCAACACCGCTTCATGCTCCTCCTATTTTCAGATCGTTTCATGCTCCTCATATTTTTCACACATTTTGAAGCTCCTCCTATTTTCACAACCTTTCACGCTCTTCATGTTTTTTTACACGGCTTCATGATTCTCCTATTTTTCTGCCAGTTTCATGCTCCTACTAGTTTTCAGCACATTTCGTACTCCTCCAAATTTTCAGACCGTTTCATGCTCCTCATATTTGTCACACCTTTCGAAGCTCTTCATATTTTTCACACCTTTTCTTGATCTTCATGTTTTTGAGCAGAGCTTCATGCTCCTCCGATTTTTCAGACCGTTTCATGCTCCTCATATATTTCACACCTTTTGAAGCTCTTCATATTTTTCACACCTTTTCAGGATCTTCATGTTTTTGAACACCATTTCATGCTGCTCCTATTTTTCAGACCGTTTCATGCTCCTCATATTTTTGACACGTTTTGACGCTCTTCATATTTTTCATACCATTCCAGGCTCTTCATGTTATTCATCACCGTTTCATGCTGCTCCTATTTTTCAGACCGTTTCATGCTCCTCATATTTTTGACACCATTGAAACTGTTCATATTTTTCACACCTTCTCAGGCTCTTCACGTTTTTGAACACCGCTTCATGCTACTCCTATTTTTCAAAACGTTTCATGCTCCTCATATATTTGACACCTTTTGAAGCTTTTCATATTATTCACAAATTTTCAGGCTCTTCATGTTTTTCAACACCGTTTCATGCTCCTCCTATTTTTCAGACCGTTTCATGCTCCTCATATTATTTCACCCTTTGAAGCTCTTCATGTTTTCCACACCTTTTCAGGCTCTTCATGCTTTTCAACACCGTTTCATGCTCCTCGTATTTTCAGACTGTTTCATGCTATTATATTTTTACACCTTTTGAAGCTCTCCATATTTTTCACACATTTTCAGGCTCTTCATGCTTTGCAACACCGTTTCATGCTCCTCCTATTTTCAGACTGTTTCATGCTCCTCTTATTTTTGACACCTTTAGAAGCTCTTCATATTTTTCACATCTTTTCATGCTCTTCATGTTTTTCAACACCATTTCATGCTCCTCCTATTTTTCAGACTATTTCATGCTCCTCATATTTTTGACACCTTTTGAAGCTCTTCATATATTTCACAACTTTTAAGGCTCTTCATATTTCTGAACACCGCTTCATGCTCCTCCTATATTTCACACCTTTTTAAGCTCTTCTTATATTTCACACCTTTTCAAGCTCTTCATGTTTTTGAACACCGCTTCACGCTCCTCCTATTTTTCAGTCCGTTTCATGCTTCTCAAATTTTTGACACCTTTTGAAGCGCTTCATATTTTTCACACCATTTCAGGCTCTTCATTTTTGTCAACTAAGCTTCATGCTCCTCCTATTTTTCAGAACGTTTCATGCTCCTCATATTTTACACACCTGTTGAAGCTCTTCATATTTTTCACACCATTTCAGGCTCTTCTTGTTTTTCAACACCATTTCAACCTCCTCCTTTTTTTCAGACTGTTTCCTGCTCCTCATATTTCTGACACCTTTTGGAGCTCTTCATATATTTCACACCTTTTCAGGCTCTTCATGTTTTTGAACACCACTTCATGCTCCTCATATTTTTCACACCTTTTGAAGCTCTTAATATTTTTCACACATTTTCAGGCTTTTCAGGTTTTTGAACACCGTTTAATACTCCTCCTATTTTTCAGACCGTTTCATGCTCCTCATATTTTTCACACCTTTTGAAGCTCTTCATATATTTTTCACCTTTTCCTTTTCTTCAGGTTTTTCAACACCGTTTCATGCTCCTCCTGTTTTTCAGACCGTTTCATGCTCCTCATATTTCTGACACCTTTTGAAGCTCTTCATATATTTCACACCTTTTCAGACTCTTCATGTTTTTCAACATCGCTTCATCCTCCTCCTATTTTTCAGACCGTTTCATGCTCCTCATATTTTGACACCTTTTGAAGCTCTTTATATTTTTCACACCTTTTGAAGCACTTCATATTTTTCACAAGTTTTTAGGCTCTTCATGTTTTTCAACACCGTTTCATGCTCCTTCTATTTTCAGACTGTTTCATGCTCCTCTTATTTTTGACACCTTTAGAAGCTCTTCATATATTTCACACATTTTAAGGCTCTTCATGTTTCTGAACACCGCTTCATGCTCCTCCTATATTTCACACCTTTTTAAGCTCTTCATATATTTCACTCCTTTTCAAGCTCTTCAAGTTTTTGAACACCGCTTCATGCTCCTCATATTTTTGACACCATTTGAAGCTCTTCATATATTTCACACCTTTTCAGGCTCTTTATGTTTTTGAACACCGCTTCATGCTCCTCCTATATTTCACAACTTTTGAAGCTCTTCATATATTTCACACCTTTTCAGACTCTTCATGTTTTTCAACATCGCTTCATACTCCTCCTATTTTTCAGACCGTTTCATGCTCCTCATATATTTGACACCTTTTGAAGCTCTTCATATTTTTCATACCTTTTGAAGCTCTTCATATTTTTCACACCTTTTGAAGCTCTTCATATTTTTCACACATTTTCAGGCTGTTCATGTTTTTCAACACCTTTTCATGCTCCTCCTATTTTTCAGACCGTTTCATGCTCCTCATATTTTTGACACTTTTTGAAGCTCTTCATATTTTTCACACCTTTTCTGGCTCTTCATCTTTTTCAACACCGTTTCATGCTCCTGCTATGTTTCAGACCGTTCCATGCTCCTCATATTTTTGAAAGCTTTTGAAGTTCTTCCTATATTTCACACCTTTTCAGGCTCTTCATGTTTTTAAACTCCTCTTCATTCTTCTCCTCTTTTTCAGACCGTTTCATGCTCCTCATATTTTTCACACTTTTTGAAGCTCTTCATATTTTTCACACATTTTCACGCTCTTCATGTTTTTGAACATCGTTTCATGCTCCTCCTTTTATTCAGACCGTTTCATGCTCCTCATAATTTTCAGACCGTTTCAGGCTCCACATATATTTCAGACCGTTTCATGCTCCTCATATTTTTGACCCCTTTTGAAGCTCTTCATATTTTTCACACCTTTTCATGCGCTTCATGTTTTTCAAAACTTTTCATGCTCCTCCTATTTTTCATACAGTTTCATGCTCCTCATAATTTTGACAAATTTTGAAGCTCTTCATATTTTTCAAACCTTTTCATGCACTTCATGTTTTTCAACAACGTTTCATGCTCGTCTTATATTTCAGACCGATTCATGCTTCTCCTATTTTTCAGACCGTTTCATGCTCCTCATATTTTTGACACCTTTTGAAACTCTTCATGTTTTTTCACACCGTTTCATGTTCCTCTTACTTTTCAGACCGTTTCATGCTTCTCCTATTTTTGAAAGCTTTTGAAGCTCTTCATATTTTTCACACTTTTTGAAGCTCTTCATATTTTTCACACCTTTTCATACTGTTCATGTTTTTCAACACCACTTCATGCTCCTCCTATTTTTCAGACCGTTTCATGCTCCTCATATTTTTGACACCTTTTGAAGCTCTTTACATATTTCACAACTTTTCAGGCTCTTCAGGTTTTTCAACACCGCTTCATGCTCCTCCTATTTTTCAGACCGTTTCATGCTCCTCATATACTTCTCACCTTTTGAAGCTCTTCCTATTTTTCACACCTTTTCAGGCTCTTCTTGTTTTTGAACACCGTTTTATGCTCCTCATATTTTACATACCGTTTCATGCTCTTCATATTTTTGACATCTTTTGAAGCTCTTCATATATTTCACACCTTTTCATACTGTTCATGTTTTTCAACACCACTTCATGCTCCTCCTATTTTTCAGACCGTTTCATGCTCCTCATATTTTTGACTCGTTTTGAAGCTCTTCATATTTTCACAATTTTTTAAGCTCTTCATATTTTTCACACGTTTTCAGGTTCTTCATGTTTTTCAACACCGCTTCTTGCTCCTCCGATTTTTCAGACGGTATCATGCTCCTCATATTTTTGACACGTTTTGAAGCTCGTCATATTTTTCACACCTTTTCAGGCTCTTCAGGTTTTTGAACACCGTTTCATGCTCCTCCGATTTTTCAGACCGTTTCATGCTACTCATTTTTTTGACACCTTTTGAAGCTCTTCACTTTTTTCACACCTTTTCAGGCTCTTCATGTTTTTGAATACCGCTTCATGCTCCTCCTACTTTTCAGACCGTTTCATGCTCCTCATATTTTTGATTTCTTTTGAAGGTCTGCATATTTTTCACACCTTTTTAGGCTCTTCATTTTTTTGAACACCACTTCATGCTCCTCCCATTTTTCAGACAGTTTCATGCTCATCTCATTTTTGACATCTTTTGAAGATCTTCATATTTTTCACACCTTTTGAAGATCTTCATATTTTCACACGTTTTCAGGCTCTTCATGTTTTTCAACATCTTTTCATGCTCCTCCTATTTTTCAGAGCGTTTCATGCTCCTCATGTATTTCACACCTTTTGAAGCTCTTCGTATTTTGCACACATTTTCAGGCTTTTCATGTTTTTCACAACCACTTCATGCTCCTCATATTTTACAGACCGTTTCATGCACATTTCATTTTTGATCCTTTTGAATCTCTTCATATTTTTCACACCATTTTCAGGCTCTTCATGTTTTTCAACACCGCTTTATGATCTTCCTATTTTTCAGACCGTTTCATATTCCTCATATTTTTGACATTTTTTGAGGCTCTTTTTATTTTTCACACTTTTTCAGGCTCTTCATGTTTTTGAACACCGTTTCATGCTCCTCCTATTTTTCAGACCGTTTCATGCACATCTCATTTTTGATACCTTTTGAAGCTCTTGATATTTTTCACACCATTTTCAGGCTCTTCATGTTTTTCAACACCGTTTTATGATCCTCCTATTTTTCAGACCGTTTCATGCTCCTCATATATTTGACACCTTTTGAAGCTCTTCGTATTTTTCATAACTTTTCAGGCTCTTCATATTTTTCACACATTTTCAAGCTGTTCATGTTTTTGAACACGGCTTCATGCTCCTCCAATTTTTCAGACCGTTTCATGTTCCTCATATTTTTGACACCTTTTGAAGCTCTTCATTCTTTTCACACATTTTGAAGCTCTTCATATTTTTCACACCTTTTGAATCTCTTCATATTTTTCACACGTTTTCAGGCTCTTCATCTATTTCAACACCGCTTTATGCTGCTTCTATTTTTCAGACCGTTTCATGCTCCTCATATTTTTGACACTTTTAGAAACTCTCCATATCTTTCACACCTTTTCAGGCTCTTCATGTTTTTGAACACCGCTTCTTGCTCCTCCTATTTTTCAGACCATTTCATTCTCATCATATTTTTCACACCTTTTGAAACTCTTGATATTTTTCACACCATTTCAGGCTCTTCATGTTTTTGAACATCGCTTCATGCTCCTCCTATTTTTCAGACGGTTTCATGCTCCTCAAGTATTTCACACCTTTTGAAGCTCTTCGTATTTTTCACACCTTTTCAGGATCTTCATGTTTTTGAACACCGCTTCATGCTCCTCCTATTTTTCAAACCGTTACTTGCTCCACATATTTTTGACACCTTTTGAAGCTCTTAATATTGTTCACACCTTTTCAGGCTCTTCATGTTCTTCAACACCGCTTCATGCTCCTCCAATATTTCAGATCATGTCATGTTTCTCATATTTTTCACACCTTTTGAGGCTCTTCATATTTTTCACACCTTTTCACGCTCTTCATATATTTCCACACCACTTCATGCTTCTCCTATTTTTCAGCCCGTTTCATGCTCCTCATGTATTTCACACCTTTTGAAGCTCTTCATATTTTTCACACCTTTCACGCTCTTCATATTTTTCCACACCACTTCATGCTTCTCCTATTTTTCAACCCGTTTCATGCTCCTCAAGTATTTCACACCTTTTGAAGCTCTTCATATTTTTCACACCTTTTGAAGCTCTTCATATTTTTCACACGTTTTCAGGCTCTTCATGTTTTTCAACACCGCTTCATGCTCCTCCTATTTTTAAAATGTATCATTCTCCTCATATTTTTCACACCTTTTGAAGCTCTTCATATTTTTCACACCTTTTCAGGCTATTCATGTTTTTCAACATCGCTTCATGCTCCGCCTATTTTTCAGACCGTTTCATGCTCCTAATATTTTTGACACCTTTTGAAGCTCTTCATATTTATCTCACCCTTTGAAGCTCTTCATATTTTTCATATTTTTGAAGCTCTTCATATTTTCACAACTTTTCAGGCTCTTCATGTTTTTGAACACCACTTCATGCTCCTTCTATTTTTCAGAGAGTTTCATGCTCCTCATGTATTTCACACCTTTTGAAGCTTTTCATATTTTTCACACTTTTTCAGGCTCTTCATGTTTTTCCACACCACTTCATTCTTCTCCTATTTTTCAGCCCGTTTCATGCTCCTCATGTATTTCACACCTTTTGAAGCTATTCATATTTTTCACACCTTTTCAGGCTCTTCATGTTTTTGATCACCATTTCATGCTCCTCCCATTTTTCAGACCGTTTCATGCTCCTCATATTTTTGACACCTTTTGAAGCTGTTCATATTTTTCACACCTTTTCAGGCTCTTCATGTTTTTGATCACCACTTCATTCTTCTCCTATTTTTCAGACCGTTTCATGCTCCTCATATTTTTGACACCTTTTGAAGCTGTTCATATTTTTCACACCTTTTCAGGCTCTTCATGTTTTTGATCACCACTTCATTCTTCTCCTATTTTTCAGACCGTTTCATGCTCCTCATATTTTTTACACCTTTTGACGCTCTATATATTATTCAGACCTTTCCATGCTCTTCATGTTTTTGAACACCGCTTCATGCTCCTCCTGTTTTTCAGACCGTTTCATGCTCCTCATTTTTTGACACCTTTTGAAGCTCTTCATATATTTCACACCTTCAGGCTCTTCATGTTTTTCAACACCACTTCATGCTCCTCCTATTTTTCAGACCTTTTCATGCTCCTCATATGTTTCACACCTTTTCAAGCTCTTCATGTTTTTCAACACCGTTTCATGCTCCTCCTATTTTTCAGACCGTTTCTGGCTCCTCATATTTTGACACCTTTTGAAGCTCTTCATATTTTTCACACCTTTCCATGCTCTTCATATTTTTCAAAACCGTTTCATGCTCCTCCTATTTTTCAGACCGTTTCAGGCTCCTCATATTTTTCAGATTGTTTTATGGTCCTCATATTTTTGACACCTTTTGAAACTCTTCATATTTTTCACTCTTTTTCAGACTCTTCATGTGTTTCAACAACGTTTCTTGCTCCTCATATTTTTGACACCTTTTTAAGCTCTTCATATTTTTAACACCTTTTCATGCTCTTCAGGCTTATCATCAACGTCTCATGCTCCTCCTATTTTTGACCGTTTAATGCTCCTCATATTTTTGACACCTTTTTAAGCTCTTCATGTTTTTCACACCCTTTCATGGTCTTCATATTTTTCAACACCGTTTCATGCTTCTTCTAATTTTCAGACAGTTTCATGCTCCTCATAATTTTGACGCCTTTTGCAGCTCTTCTTATTCTTCACACCTTTTCAGGCTCTTCATGATTTTCAACACCTTTGCAGGCTCCTCCTATTTTTCAGACCGTTTCGTGCTCCTCATATTTTGACACCTTTTGAAGCTCTTCATATTTTTCACACGTTTTCAGGCTCTTCATGTTTTTCAACGCCGCTTCATGCTCCTCCTATTTTTCAGACCGTTTCATGCACTTCATATTTTTGACACCTTTTGAAGCTTCATTGTTTCACACCGTTTCTGGCTCTTCATGTTTTTCTATACCGCTTCATTCTCCTCCTAATTTTAAGACTGTTTCATGCTCTTCATAATTTTGGCACCTTTTGAAGCTCTTCATATTTTTCACACCTTTTCAGGCTCTTCATGTTTTTCAACACCGCTTCATGCTCCTCCTATTTTTCAGACCGTTTCATGCTCCTCATATTTTTGACACCTTTTAAAGCTCTTCATATTTTTCACACCTTTTCAGGCTCTTCACGTTTTTCAACACCGCTTCATGTTCCTTCTATTTTTCAGACCGTTTCATGCATCTCATATTTTTGACTCCTTTTAAGTTCTTCATATATTTCACACATTTTCAGGCTCTTCATGTTTTTCAACACCGTTTCATGCTCCTCCTATTTATCAGACCATTTCATGCTCCTCCTATTTTTCAGACAGTTTCATGCTCTTCATATTTTTGACACCTTTTGAAGCTCTTCATATATTTCACACCTTTTCAGACTCTTCATGTTTTTCAACGCCGCTTCATGCTCCTCCTATTTTTCAGACCATTTCATGCTCCTCCTATTTTTCAGACAGTTACATGCTCTTCATATTTTTGACACCTTTTGAAGCTCTTCATATTTTTCACACCTTTTCAGGCTCTTCATGTTTTTCAACGCCGCTTCATGCTCCTCCTATTTTTCAGACCGTTTCATGCTCTTCATATTTTTGACACCTTTTGAAACACTTCATATATTTCACACCTTTTCAGACTCTTCATGTTTTTGAACACAGTTTCATGCTCCTCCTATTTTTTTGACCGTTTCATACTCTTCATATTTTTGCCTACTTTTGAAGCTCTTCATATTTTTCACACTTTTTCTGGCTCTTCATGATTTTCTACACCGCTTCATGCTCCTCATATTTTTCACACCTTTTGAAGCTCTTCATGTTTATCAAACCTTTTCAGGCTTTCATGTTTTTCAGCACCAGTTCATGCTCCTCCTATTTTTCAGACCGTTTCCTGCTCCACATATTCTTGACACCTTTTGAAGCTCTTCATATTTTGCACACATTTTCAGGCTCTTCTTCTTTTTCAACACCGTTTCATGCTCCTCATATTTTTCAGACCGTTTCATTCTCCTCATATTTATGTCAACTTTTGAAGCTCTTCATATTTTCACACCTTTTCAAGCTCTTCATGTTTTTGAACACCGCTTCGTGCTCCTCCTATTTTTCAGACCGTTTCATGCTCCTAATATTTTTGACACCTTTTGAAGTTCTTCATATGTTTCACACCTTTTCAGGCTCTTCATGTTTTTCAACACCACTTCATGCTCCTCCTATTTTTCAGACGGTTTCATGCTCATCTCATTTTTTACACCTTTTGAAGCTCTTCATATTTTTCACACCTTTTGATGCTCTTCATGTTTTTCACACGTTTTCAGGCTCTTCTTGTTTTTGAACACCATTTCAGGCTTCTCCTATTTTTCAGACCGTTTCTTGCTCCTCATATTTTTGACACCTTTTGAAGCTTTTCATATATTTCACACCTTTTCAGGCTCTTCATTTTTTTCAACACCGCTTCATGCTTCTCCTATTTTTCAGACAGATTCATGCTCCTCCTATTTTTCAGACTGTTTCATGCACCTCTTATTATTGACACCTTTTGAAGCTCTCATATTTTTCACACCTTTTCATGCTCTTCATGTTTTTCAACACCGGTTCATGCTTCTCCTATTTTTCAGAGAGTTTCATGCTCCTCATGTATTTCTCACCTCTTGAAGCTCTTCAAATTTTTCACACTTTTTCAGGCTCTTCATGTTTTTCAACACCACTTCATGCTCCTCCTATTTTTCAGACCGTTTCATGCTTCTCATATTTTTGACATCTTTAGAAACTCTACATATCTTTCACACCTTTTCAGACTCTTCATGTTTTCAACACCGCTTCATGATCCTCCTATTTTTCAGACCGTTTCATTCTCCTCATATTTTTGACACCTTTTGAAGCTCTTCATATTTTTCACAAGTTCTCAGGCTCTGCATGTTTTTCAACACCGCTTCATGCTCCTCATATTTTTCAGACCGTTTCATGCTTCTCATATTTTTGACACCTTTTGAAGCTCTTCCATTTTTTCACACCTTTTCATGCTCTTCATGTTTTTGAACACCGCTTCATGCTCCTCCTATTTTTCAGACCGTTTAATGCTTCTCATATTTTTGACACCTTTTGAAGCTCTTCATATTTTCACACCTTTTCAGGCTCTTCATGTTTTTGAACACCGCTTCGTGCTCCTCCTATTTTTCAGACCGTTTCATGCTCCTCATATTTTTCACACCTTTTGAAGCTCTTCATATTTTTCACACCTTTTCAGGCTCTTCATGTTTGAACACCCTTCATGCTCCTTCTATTTTTCAGAGAGTTTCATGCTCCTCATGTATTTCACACCTTTTGAAGCTCTTCATATTTTTCACACCTTTTCAGGCTCTTCATGTTTTTCCACACCACTTCATGCTTCTCCTATTTTTCAGCCCGTTTCATGCTCCGCATATATTTCACATCTTTTGAAGCTCTTCATATTTTTCACACCTTTTCAGGCTCTTCACGTTTTGATCACCATTTCATGCTCCTCTTATTTTTCAGACCGTTTCATGCTCATCTCATTTTTGACACCTTTTGAAGCTCTTCATATATTTCACACATTTTCAACCTCTTCATATTTTTCACACCTTTTCATGCTCTTCATGTTTTTCAACACCGCTTCATGCTTCTCCTATTTTTCAGACAGTTTCATGCTCCTCCTATTTTTTAGACTGTTTCATGCACCTCTTATTATTGACACCTTTTGAAGCTCTCATATTTTTCACACCTTTTCAGGCTCTTCATGTTTTTCAACACCGCTTCATGCTCCTCCTATTTTTGCGACCGTTTCATGCTCCTCAAATATTTGACACCTTTGAAGCTCTTCAAATTTTATCACACGTTTTCAGGCTCTTCATGTTTTTCATCACCGCTTCACGCTCCTCCTATTTTTGAGACCGTTTCACGCTCCACATATTTTTGACAACTTTTGGAGCTCTTCATATTTTTCACAGCTTTTCAGGCTCTTCATGTTTTTTAACCGCTGCATACTCCTCCTATTTTTCAGACCGTTTCATGCTCCTCATATATTTCACACCTTTTGAAGCTCTTCATATTTTTCACACCTTTTCAGGCTCTTCATTTTTTTCAACACCACTTCATGCTCCTCCTATTTTTCAGACCGTTTCATGCTCCTGATATTTTTGACAATTTTAGAAGCTCTTCATATTTTTCAACACCACTTCATGCTCCTCCTATTTTTCAGACCGTATCATGCTCCTCATATGTTTCACACCTTTTTAAGGCTCTTCATGTTTTTCAACAACACTTCATTCTCCTCCTATGTTTCAGACCGTTTCATGCTCCTCATATTTTTGACACAGTTTGAAGCTCTTCACATTTTTCACACCATTTGTGGCTCTTCATGTTTTTGAAAACAGTTTCTTGCTCCTCATATTTTTCAGACCGTTTCACCCTCTATATATTTGACACCTTTTTGAAGCTCTTCATATTTTTGACACCTTTTCAGGCTCTTCATGTTTTTCAACACCACTTCAAGCTCCTTCTATTTTTCAGACCGTTTCTTGCTCCTCATATTTTTGACACCTTTGAAGCTCTTCATATATTTCACACTGTTTCAGGCTCTTTATGTTTTTCAACACCGCTTCATGCTCCTCCTAATTTTCAGACCGTTTCATTCTCCTCATATTTTTGACACCTTTTGAAGCTCTTCATATTTTTCACACATTTTCAGGCTCTTCATGTTTTTCAAACCGCTTCATGCTCCTCCTATTTTTCAAACCGTTTCATGCTTCTCCTATTTTTCAGACCGTTTCATGCTCCTCATATTTTTGACGCCTTTTGAAGCTTTTCATATTTTTCACACCTGTTCAGGCTCTTCATGTTTTTCAGCACCACTTCATGCTCCTCCTATTTTTCAGACCCTTTCATACTCCTCATATTTTTGACACCTTTTGAAGCTCTTCATATTTTTCACACCTTTTCACGCTCTTCATGTTTTTCAACATCGCTTGCTGCTCCTCTTCTTTTTCAGAGCGTTTCATGCTCCTCATAATTTTGACACCTTTGAAGCTCTTCATATTTTCACACCTTTTCAGGCTCTTCATATTTTTCAACACCACTTCATGCTTTTCCTATTTTTCAGACCGTTTAATTCTCCTCATATTTTTGACACTTTTTGAAGCTCTTCATATTTTTCACACTTCTCCAGGCTCTTCATTTTTTTGAACACCGCTTCATTCTCCTCCTATTTTTTAGACCTTTTCATGCTCCTCATGTTTTTGACAACTTTTGAAGCACTTCATATTTTTCACACCTTTTCAGGCTCTTCATGTTTTTCAACAACGCTTCATGGTCCTCCTATTTTTCAGACCGTTTCATGCTCCTCATATGTTTCACACCTTTTGAAGCTCTTCATATTTTTTTAACACCTTTTCACGCTCCTCCTATATTTCAGACCGTTTCAAGCTCCTCATATTTTTGACACTTTTTGTAGCTCTTCATATTTTTCACACCTTTCGAGGCTCTTCATGTTTTTCAAAACAGTTTCTTGCTCCTCATATTTTTCAGACCGTTTCACCCTCTATATATTTGACACCTCTTTGAAGATTTTAATATTTTTCACACCTTTTCAGGCTCTTCTTGTTTTTCAACACCACTTCAAGCTCCTTCTATTTTTCAGACCGTTTCTTGCTCCTCATATTTTTGACACCTTTGAGGCTCTTCCTATATTTCACACTATTTCAGGCTCTTCATGTTTTTCAACACCACTTCAAGCTCCTTCTATTTTTCAGACCGTTTCATGTTTCTCATACATTTGACACAGTTTGAAGCTCTTCATATTTTTCACAACTGTTGAGGCTCTTCATGTTTTTGAAAACAGTTTCTTGCTCCTCTTGTTTTTCAGACCGCTTCATGCTCCTCCTATTTTTCAGACCGATTCATGCCTCTCATGTATTTCACACCATGAAGCTCTTCATATTTTTCACAACTTTTCAGGCACTTCATATTTTTGAACACCGTTTCATGCTCCTCCTATTTTTCAGACCGATTCATGCTCCTCCTATTTTTGACAAGTTTTGAAGCTCTTCATATTTTCACACCTTTTCAGGCTCTTCATGTTTTTCAACACCCCTTCATGCTCCTACTATTTTTCAGACCGTTTCATGCTCCTCATATTTTTGACACCTTTTGATGTTCTTCGTATTTTTGACAACTTTTCAGGTTCTTCATGTTTTTCAACACCACTTCATCCTCCTCCTGTTTTTCAGACCGTTTCATGCTCCTCATATTTTTGACACCTTTTGAAGCTCTTCATATTTTTCACAACTTTTCAGCCTCTTCATGTTTTTAAACACCGCTTCATGCTCCTCCTATTTTTCAGACCATTTCATGCACCTCATATTTTTCACACCTTTTGAAGCTCTTCATATTTTTCATACCTTTTCAGGCTCTTCATGTTTTTCAACACCACTTCATGCTCCTCCTATTTTTCACACCGTTTAATGCTCCTCACGTATTTCACACCTTTTGAAGCTCTTCATATTTTTCACACCTTTTCAGACTCTTCATGTTTTTCAACACCGCTTCATGTTCCTGCTATTGTTCAGACCGTTTCATGCTCCTCATAATTTTGACACGTTTTGAGGCTTTTCTATTTTTTACACCTTTTCAGCTCTTCATGTTTTTGAACACCGCTTCATCCTCCTTCTATTTTTCAGACCATTTCATGATCCTCATATTTTTGACACCTTTGAAGCTCTTCTAATTTTTCACACCTTTTCAGGCACTTCATGTTTTTGAACACCGCTTCATGCTCCTCCTATTTTTCAGACCGTTTCATGTTCCTCATATTTTTGACACCTTTTGAAGCTCTTCATATTTTTCACACCTTTTCATTCTCTTCACGATTTTCAACAGCATTTCATGATCCTCCTATTTTTCAGACCTTTTCATGCTCATCTCATTTTTGACACCTTTTCAAGCTCTTCATATTTTTCAAACCTTTTGAAACTCTTCATATTTTTCACTTTTTTGAAGCTCTTCATATTTTTCACACGATATCAGACTCTTCCTGTTTTCAACACCGCTTCATGCTCCTGCTAATTATCATACCCTTTCATACTTCTCATATATTTGACACGATTTGAGGCTCTTCATATTTTCCACACCTTTTCAGGCTCTTCATGTTTTTCAACACCGCTTCATGCTCCTCCTATTTTTCAGACCTTTTCATGCTCCTCATATTTTTGACACCTTTTGAAGCTCTTCATATTTCTCAAACCTTTTCAGGCTCTTCATGTTTTTCAACACCGCTTCATGCACCTCCTATTTTTCAGACCTTTTCATGCTCATCTCATTTTTGACACCTTTTGAAGCTTTTCATATTTTTCACATATTTTCAGGCTCTTCATGTTTTGAACACCGCTTCATGCTAATCCTATTTTTCAAACCATATCATGCTCCTCATGTTTTTCACACCTTTTGAAGCTGTTCATATTTTTCACACCTTTTCAGGCTCTTCATGTTTTTGAACACCACTTCATGCTTCTTCTATTTTTCACACCCTTTCATGCAGATTTCATTTTTGACACCTTTTGAAGCTCTTCTTTTTTTTCAAAACTTTTGAAGCTCTTCATATTTTTCACACATTTTCAGTCTCTTTATTTATTGAACACCGCTTCATGGTCCTCCTAATTTTCAGAACTTTTCATGCTCCTCATATAATTCACACCTTTTGAAGCTGTTCATATTTTTCACACCTTTTCATTCTCTTCACGATTTTCAACAGCATTTCATGATCCTCCTATTTTTCAGACCGTTTCATGCTCATCTCATTTTTGACATCTTTTGAAGCTCTTCATATTTTTCACACCTTTTGAAGCTCTTCATAATTTTCATATTTTTGAAGCTCTTCATATTTTTCACACTTTTTCAGCCTCTTCATGTTTTTCAACACCTCTTCAGGCTCCTTCTATTTTTCAGACCCTTTCATGCTAATCTAATTTTTGACACTTTTTGAAGCTCTTCATACTTTTCGCACCTTTTAAGTCTCTGCATGTTTTTGAACACCTTTTCATGCTCCTCATGTATTTCACTCCTTTTGAAGCTCTTCATATTTTGCACACATTTTCAGGCTCTTCATGTTTTTGAACACCGCTTCATCCTCCTCCTATTTTTAAGAGGGTTTCATGCTCGTCATATTTTTGACACATTTTGAAGCTCTTCATATATTTCACACCTTTTCAGGCTCTTCATGATTTTGAACACCGCTTCATCCTCCTCCTATTTTTAAGAGGGTTTCATGCTCGTCATATTTTTGACACATTTTGAAGCTCTTCATATTTTTCACACCTTTTCAGGCTCTTCATGTTTTTGAACACCACTTCATGCTCCTCCTATTTTTCAGAGCGTTTCATGCTCCTCATATTTTTGTCACCTTTTGAAGCTTTCATATTTTTCACACCTTTTCAAGCTCTTCATGTTTGTCAACACCACTTCATGCTCCTCCTTTTTTGCAGACAGTTTCATGCTACTCATATATTTGACACCTTTTGAAGCTCTTCATATTTCTCACACCTTTTCAGGCTCTTCATGTTTTTCAACACCGCTTCATGCACCTCCGATTTTTCAGACCGTTTCATGCTCCTCATATTTTTGACACCTTTTGAAGCTTTTCATATTTCTCAAACCTTTTCAGGCTCTTCATGTTTTTCAACACCGCTTAATGCACCTCCTATTTTTCAGACCGTTTCATGCTCATCTCATTTTTGACACCTTTTGAAGCTTTTCATATTTTTCACATATTTTCAGGCTCTTCATGTTTTTGAACACCGCTTCATGCTAATCCTATTTTTCAGACCGTATCATGCTCCTCATGTTTTTCACACCTTTTGAAGCTCTTCATATTTTTCACACCTTTTCAGGCTCTTCATGTTTTTCAACACCGCTTCATGAACCTCCTATTTTTCGGACCGATTCATGCACCTCATATTTTTGACACATTTTGAAGCTCTTCATATTTTTCACACCTTTTCAGGCTCTTCATGGTTTTCAACACAACTTCATGCTCCTCGTATTTTTCAGACCGTTACATGCTCCTAATATTTTGACACCTTTTGAAGCTCTGCATATTTTTCACACCTTTTCAGGCTCTTCATGATTTTCAACACCACTTCATGCTCCTCCTATTTTTCAGACCGTTTCTTGCTCATCTCATTTTTGACATCTTTTGAAGCTCTTCATATTTTTTACACCTTTTGAAGCTCTTCATAATTTTCATATTTTTGAAGCTCTTCATATTTTTCACACTTTTTCAGGTTCTTCATGTTTCTCAACACCACTTCAGGCTCCTCCTATTTTTCAGACCCTTTCATGCTAATCTAATTTTTGACACTTTTTGAAGCTCTTCATATTTTTCACACCTTTTCAGTCTCTGCATGTTTTTGAACACCGTTTCATGCTCCTCATATATTTCACACCTTTTGAAGCTCTTCATATTTTGCACACCTTTTCAGTCTCTGCATGTTTTTGAACATCACTTCATGCTCCTCCTATTTTTCAGACCGTTTCATGCTCGTCATAATTTTGACATATTTTGAAGCTCTTCATAATTTTCACACCTTTTCAGGCTCTTCATGTTTTTGAACACCGCTTCATGCTCGTCCTATTTTTCAAACCGTTTCATGCTCCTCATATTTTTGACACCATTTGAAGCTCTTCATATTTTTCACACCTTTTCAGGCTCTTTATTTTTTTCAACACCACTTCATGCTCCTCCTATTTTTCAGAGCGTTTCATGCAGATCTCCTTTTTGACACCTTTTGAAGCTCCTCATATTTTTCAAACCTTTTGAAGCTCTTCATATTTTTCACAAGTTTTCAGGCTCTTCATGTTTTTCAACACCGCTTCATGCTCCTCCTATTTTTCAGAAAGTTTCATGCTCCTCATATTTTTGACAACTTTTGAAGCTCTTCATATTTTTCACACAATTTCAGGCTCTTCATGTTTTTCAACACCGCTTCATTCTCCTCCTATTTTTCAGACCGTTTAATGCTCCTCATGTATTTCACACCTGTTGAAGCTCTTCATATTTTGCACACCTTTTCAGGCTCTTCATGTTTTTGAACATCACTTCATGCTCCTCCTATTTTTCAGACCGTTTCATGCTCATCTCATTTTTGACATCTTTTGAAGCTCTTCATATTTTTTACACCTTTTGAAGCTCTTCATAATTTTCATATTTTTGAAGCTCTTCATATTTTTCACACTTTTTCAGGTTCTTCATGTTTCTCAACACCACTTCAGGCTCCTCCTATTTTTCAGACCCTTTCATGCTAATCTAATTTTTGACACTTTTTGAAGCTCTTCATATTTTTCACACCTTTTCAGTCTCTGCATGTTTTTGAACACCGTTTCATGCTCCTCATATATTTCACACCTTTTGAAGCTCTTCATATTTTGCACACCTTTTCAGGATCTTCATGTTTTTGAACATCACTTCATGCTCCTCCTATTTTTCAGACCGTTTCATGCTCCTCATATTTTTGACGCCTTTTGAATCTCTTCATATTTTTCACACCTTTTCAGGCTCTTCATGATTTTCAGCACCACTTCATGCTCCTCCTATTTTTCAGACCGTTTCATGCTCCTCATATTTTTTACACATTTTCAGGCTCTTCATGTTTTTCAACCCCGCTTTATGCTCCTCCTATTTTTCAGACCGTTTCATGCTCCTCATATTTTTGACACCTTTTGAAGCTCTTCTTATTTTTCACACCTTTTCAGGCTCTTCATGTTTTTCAACATCGCTTGCTGCTCCTCCTATTTTTCAGACCCTTTCATGCTCCTCATAGTTTTGACACCTTTGAAGCTCTTCATATTTTTCACACCTTTTCAGGCTCTTCATATTTTTCAACACCACTTCATGCTTCTCCTATTTTTCAGACCGTTTCATGCTCCTCATAGTTTTGACACCTTTGAAGCTCTTCATATTTTTCACACCTTTTCAGGCTCTTCATATTTTTCAACACCACTTCATGCTTCTCCTATTTTTCAGACCGTTTCATGCTCCTCATATTTTTGACACCTTTTGAAGCTCTTCTTATTTTTCACACCTTTTCAGGCTCTTCATGTTTTTCAACATCGCTTGCTGCTCCTCCTCTTTTTCAGACCGTTTCATGCTCCTCATAGTTTTGACACCTTTGAAGCTCTTCATATTTTTCATACGTTTTCAGGCTCTGCATATTTTTCAACACCGCTTCATGCTCCTCCTATTTTTCAGACCGTATCATGCTCCTCATATGTTTCACACCTTTTTCAGGCTCTTCATGTTTTTCAACAACACTTCATGCTCCTCCTATGTTTCAGACCGTTTCATGCTCCTCATATTTTTGACACAGTTTGAAGCTCTTCACATTGTTCACACCTTTTGAGGCTCTTCATGTTTTTGAAAACAGTTTCTTGCTCCTCATATTTTTCAGACCGTTTCACCCTCTATATATTTGACACCTTTTGGAAGCTCTTCATATTTTTCACACCTTTTGAGGCTCTTCATGTTTTTGAAAACAGTTTCTTGCTCCTCATATTTTTCAGACCGTTTCACCCTCTATATATTTGACACCTTTTTGAAGCTCTTCATATTTTTCACACCTTTTCAGGCTCTTCAGGTTTTTCAACACCACTTCAAGCTCCTTCTATTTTTCAGACCGTTTCTTGCTCCTTATATTTTTGACACCTTTGAGGCTCTTCATATATTTCACACTGTTTCAGGCTCTTTATGTTTTTCAACACCGCTTCATGCTCTTCGTAATTTTCAGACCGTTTCATTCTCCTCATATTTTTGACACCTTTTGAAGCTCTTCATATTTTTCACACTTTTTCAGGCTCTTCATGTTTTTCAAACCGCTTCATGCTCCTCCTATTTTTCAGACCGTTTCATGCTTCTCCTAATTTTCAGACCGTTTCATGCTCCTCATATTTTTGACGTCTTTTGAAGCTCTTCCTATTTTTCACACCTTTTCAGGCTCTTCATATTTTTCAGCACCACTTCATGCTCCTCCTATTTTTCAAACCGTATCATGCTCCTCATATTTTTGACACCTTTTGAAGCTATTCATATTTTTCACACCTTTTCAGGCTCTTCATGTTTTTCAAACTGCTTCATGCTCCTCCTATTTTCAGACCGTTTCATGCTCCTCTTATTTTTCAGACCGTTTCATGCTCCTCATATTTTTGACGCCTTTTGAAGCTCTCCATATTTTTCACACCTTTTCAGGCTCTTCATGTTTTTCAACACGACTTCATGCTCCTCCTATTTTTCAGACCGCTTCATGCTCACCTCATTTTTGACCGCTTTTGAAGCTCTTCATATTTTTCACACCTTTTCAGGCTCTTCATGTTTCCTACACCGCTTCATGCTCCTCCTATTTTTCAGTCCGTTTCATGCTCGTCATATTTTTGACACCTTTTGAAGCTCTTCATATTCGTCACACATTTTCAGGCTCTTCATGTTTTTCAACAATGCTTCATGCTTCTCCTATATTTCAGACCGTTCCATGCTCCTCATATATTTCACACCTTTTGAAGCTCTTCATATTTTTCACTTCTTTTCAGGCTCCTCATGTTTTTGAACACCGTTTCATGCTCCTACTATTTTTCAGACCGTTTTATGCTCCTCATATTTTTGAATCCTTTTGAAGCTCTTCATACTTTTCACACCTTTTCAGGCTCTTCATGTTTTTCAACACCGCTTCATGCTCCTCCTTCTTTTCAGACCATTTCATGCTCATCTCATTTTTGGCACATTTTGAAGCTCTTCATATTTTTAACACCTTTTGAAGCTCTTCATATTTTTCACACCTTTTGAGGCTCTTCATGTTTTTCAACACCGCTTCATGCTCCTCCTATTTTTCAGACCGATTCATGCCTCTCATGTATTTCACACCATGAAGCTCTTCATATTTTTCACAACTTTTCAGGCACTTCATGTTTTTGAACACCGTTTCATGCTCCTCCTATTTTTCAGACCGATTCATGCTCCTCCTATTTTTGACAAGTTTTGAAGCTCTTCATATTTTCACACCTTTTCAGGCTCTTCATGTTTTTCAACACCCCTTCATGCTCCTACTACTTTTCAGACCGTTTCATGCTCCTCATATTTTTGACACCTTTTGATGTTCTTCGTATTTTTGACAACTTTTCAGGTTCTTCATGTTTTTCAACACCACTTCATCCTCCTCCTGTTTTTCAGACCGTTTCATGCTCCTCATATTTTTGACACCTTTTGAAGCTCTTCATATTTTTCACAACTTTTCAGCCTCTTCATGTTTTTAAACACCGCTTCATGCTCCTCCTATTTTTCAGACCATTTCATGCACCTCATATTTTTCACACCTTTTGAAGCTCTTCATATTTTTCATACCTTTTCAGGCTCTTCATGTTTTTCAACACCACTTCATGCTCCTCCTATTTTTCACACCGTTTAATGCTCCTCACGTATTTCACACCTTTTGAAGCTCTTCATATTTTTCACACCTTTTCAGACTCTTCATGTTTTTCAACACCGCTTCATGTTCCTGCTATTGTTCAGACCGTTTCATGCTCCTCATAATTTTGACACGTTTTGAGGCTTTTCTATTTTTCACACCTTTTCAGCTCTTCATGTTTTTGAACACCGCTTCATCCTCCTTCTATTTTTCAGACCATTTCATGATCCTCATATTTTTGACACCTTTGAAGCTCTTCTAATTTTTCACACCTTTTCAGGCACTTCATGTTTTTGAACACCGCTTCATGCTCCTCCTATTTTTCAGACCGTTTCATGTTCCTCATATTTTTGACACCTTTTGAAGCTCTTCATATTTTTCACACCTTTTCATTCTCTTCACGATTTTCAACAGCATTTCATGATCCTCCTATTTTTCAGACCGTTTCATGCTCATCTCATTTTTGACACCTTTTCAAGCTCTTCATATTTTTCAAACCTTTTGAAACTCTTCATATTTTTCACTTTTTTGAAGCTCTTCATATTTTTCACACGATATCAGACTCTTCCTGTTTTCAACACCGCTTCATGCTCCTGCTAATTATCATACCCTTTCATACTTCTCATATATTTGACACGATTTGAGGCTCTTCATATTTTCCACACCTTTTCAGGCTCTTCATGTTTTTCAACACCGCTTCATGCTCCTCCTATTTTTCAGACCTTTTCATGCTCCTCATATTTTTGACACCTTTTGAAGCTCTTCATATTTCTCAAACCTTTTCAGGCTCTTCATGTTTTTCAACACCGCTTCATGCACCTCCTATTTTTCAGACCTTTTCATGCTCATCTCATTTTTGACACCTTTTGAAGCTTTTCATATTTTTCACACCTTTTCAGGCTCTTCATGTTTTGAACACCGCTTCATGCTAATCCTATTTTTCAAACCATATCATGCTCCTCATGTTTTTCACACCTTTTGAAGCTGTTCATATTTTTCACACCTTTTCAGGCTCTTCATGTTTTTGAACACCACTTCATGCTTCTTCTATTTTTCACACCCTTTCATGCAGATTTCATTTTTGACACCTTTTGAAGCTCTTCTTTTTTTTCAAAACTTTTGAAGCTCTTCATATTTTTCACACATTTTCAGTCTCTTTATTTATTGAACACCGCTTCATGGTCCTCCTAATTTTCAGAACTTTTCATGCTCCTCATATAATTCACACCTTTTGAAGCTGTTCATATTTTTCACACCTTTTCATTCTCTTCACGATTTTCAACAGCATTTCATGATCCTCCTATTTTTCAGACCGTTTCATGCTCATCTCATTTTTGACATCTTTTGAAGCTCTTCATATTTTTCACACCTTTTGAAGCTCTTCATAATTTTCATATTTTTGAAGCTCTTCATATTTTTCACACTTTTTCAGCCTCTTCATGTTTTTCAACACCTCTTCAGGCTCCTTCTATTTTTCAGACCCTTTCATGCTAATCTAATTTTTGACACTTTTTGAAGCTCTTCATACTTTTCGCACCTTTTAAGTCTCTGCATGTTTTTGAACACCTTTTCATGCTCCTCATGTATTTCACTCCTTTTGAAGCTCTTCATATTTTGCACACATTTTCAGGCTCTTCATGTTTTTGAACACCGCTTCATCCTCCTCCTATTTTTAAGAGGGTTTCATGCTCGTCATATTTTTGACACATTTTGAAGCTCTTCATATATTTCACACCTTTTCAGGCTCTTCATGATTTTGAACACCGCTTCATCCTCCTCCTATTTTTAAGAGG
Organism: Dama dama; assembly: GCF_033118175.1. Lineage (NCBI taxonomy): Eukaryota > Metazoa > Chordata > Mammalia > Artiodactyla > Cervidae > Dama > Dama dama. The sequence goes on along the minus strand of NC_083683.1, from coordinate 6,208,715 downwards.
GTTTCATGCTCGTCATATTTTTGACACATTTTGAAGCTCTTCATATTTTTCACACCTTTTCAGGCTCTTCATGTTTTTGAACACCACTTCATGCTCCTCCTATTTTTCAGAGCGTTTCATGCTCCTCATATTTTTGTCACCTTTTGAAGCTTTCATATTTTTCACACCTTTTCAAGCTCTTCATGTTTGTCAACACCACTTCATGCTCCTCCTTTTTTGCAGACAGTTTCATGCTACTCATATATTTGACACCTTTTGAAGCTCTTCATATTTCTCACACCTTTTCAGGCTCTTCATGTTTTTCAACACCGCTTCATGCACCTCCGATTTTTCAGACCGTTTCATGCTCCTCATATTTTTGACACCTTTTGAAGCTTTTCATATTTCTCAAACCTTTTCAGGCTCTTCATGTTTTTCAACACCGCTTAATGCACCTCCTATTTTTCAGACCGTTTCATGCTCATCTCATTTTTGACACCTTTTGAAGCTTTTCATATTTTTCACATATTTTCAGGCTCTTCATGTTTTTGAACACCGCTTCATGCTAATCCTATTTTTCAGACCGTATCATGCTCCTCATGTTTTTCACACCTTTTGAAGCTCTTCATATTTTTCACACCTTTTCAGGCTCTTCATGTTTTTCAACACCGCTTCATGAACCTCCTATTTTTCGGACCGATTCATGCACCTCATATTTTTGACACATTTTGAAGCTCTTCATATTTTTCACACCTTTTCAGGCTCTTCATGGTTTTCAACACAACTTCATGCTCCTCGTATTTTTCAGACCGTTACATGCTCCTAATATTTTTGACACCTTTTGAAGCTCTGCATATTTTTCACACCTTTTCAGGCTCTTCATGATTTTCAACACCACTTCATGCTCCTCCTATTTTTCAGACCGTTTCTTGCTCATCTCATTTTTGACATCTTTTGAAGCTCTTCATATTTTTTACACCTTTTGAAGCTCTTCATAATTTTCATATTTTTGAAGCTCTTCATATTTTTCACACTTTTTCAGGTTCTTCATGTTTCTCAACACCACTTCAGGCTCCTCCTATTTTTCAGACCCTTTCATGCTAATCTAATTTTTGACACTTTTTGAAGCTCTTCATATTTTTCACACCTTTTCAGGCTCTGCATGTTTTTGAACACCGTTTCATGCTCCTCATATATTTCACACCTTTTGAAGCTCTTCATATTTTGCACACCTTTTCAGGATCTTCATGTTTTTGAACATCACTTCATGCTCCTCCTATTTTTCAGACCGTTTCATGCTCGTCATAATTTTGACATATTTTGAAGCTCTTCATAATTTTCACACCTTTTCAGGCTCTTCATGTTTTTGAACACCGCTTCATGCTCCTCCTATTTTTCAAACCGTTTCATGCTCCTCATATTTTTGACACCATTTGAAGCTCTTCATATTTTTCACACCTTTTCAGGCTCTTTATTTTTTTCAACACCACTTCATGCTCCTCCTATTTTTCAGAGCGTTTCATGCAGATCTCCTTTTTGACACCTTTTGAAGCTCCTCATATTTTTCAAACCTTTTGAAGCTCTTCATATTTTTCACAAGTTTTCAGGCTCTTCATGTTTTTCAACACCGCTTCATGCTCCTCCTATTTTTCAGAAAGTTTCATGCTCCTCATATTTTTGACAACTTTTGAAGCTCTTCATATTTTTCACACAATTTCAGGCTCTTCATGTTTTTCAACACCGCTTCATTCTCCTCCTATTTTTCAGACCGTTTAATGCTCCTCATGTATTTCACACCTGTTGAAGCTCTTCATATTTTGCACACCTTTTCAGGCTCTTCATGTTTTTGAACATCACTTCATGCTCCTCCTATTTTTCAGACCGTTTCATGCTCATCTCCTTTTTGACACCTTTTGAAGCTCCTCATATTTTTCAAACCTTTTGAAGCTCTTCATATTTTTCACACGTTTTCAGGCTCTTCATGTTTTTCAACACCGCTTCATGCTCCTCCTATTTTTCAGAATGTTTCATGCTCCTCATATTTTTGACACCTTTTGAAGCTCTTCATATTTTTCACACAATTTCAGGCTCTTCATGTTTTTCAACACCGCTTCATGCTCCTCCTATTTTTCAGACCGTTTCATGCTCCTCATGTATTTCACACTTGTTGACGCTCTTCATATTTTGCACACCTTTTCAGGCTCTTCATGTTTTTGAACATCACTTCATGCTCCTCCTATTTTTCAGACCGTTTCATGCTCCTCATATTTTTCACACCTTTTGAAGCTCTTCATATATTTCACACCTTTTCAGGCTCTTCATGTTTTTGAACACCGCTTCATGCTCCTCCTATTTTTCAGACCGTTTCATGCTCCTCATATTTTTGACACCTTTTGAAGCTCTTCATATTTTTCACACCTTTTCAGGCTCTTCATGTTTTTCAACACCGCTTCATGATCCTCCTATTTTTCGGACCGTTTCATGCTCCTCATATTTTTGACACCTTTTGAAGCTCTTCATATTTTTCACACCTTTTCAGGCTCTTCATGTTTTTCAACAACACTTCATGCTCCTCGTATATTTCAGACGGTTTCTTTCTCCTCATATTTTTGACACCTTTTGAAGCTCTGCATATATTTCACACCTTTTCAGGCTCTTCATGATTTTCAACACCACTTCATGTTCCTCCTATTTTTCAGACCATTTCATGCTCATCTCATTTTTGACATCTTTTGAAGCTCTTCATATTTTTGACACCTTTTGAAGCTCTTCATAATTTTCGTATTTTTGAAGCTCTTCATATTTTTCACACTTTTTCAGCCTCTTCATGTTTTTCAACACCTCTTCAGGCTCCTCCTATTTTTCAGACCCTTTCATGCTAATCTAATTTTTGACACTTTTTGAAACTCTTCATACTTTCGCACCTTTTAAGTCTCTGCATGTTTTTGAACACCTTTTCATGCTCCTCATGTATTTCACTCCTTTTGAAGCTCTTCATGTTTTGAACACCTTTTCAGGCTCTTCATGTTTTTGAACACCGCTTCATCCTCCTCCTATTTTTAAGAGGGTTTCATGCTCGTCATATTTTTGACACATTTTGAAGCTCTTCATATATTTCACACCTTTTCAGGCTCTTCATGATTTTGAACACCGCTTCATCCTCCTCCTATATTTAAGAGGGTTTCATGCTCGTCATATTTTTGACACATTTTGAAGCTCTTCATATTTTTCACACCTTTTCAGGCTCTTCATGTTTTTGAACACCACTTCATGCTCCTCCTATTTTTCAGAGCGTTTCATGCTCCTCATATTTTTGTCACCTTTTGAAGCTTTCATATTTTTCACACCTTTTCAAGCTCTTCATGTTTGTCAACACCACTTCATGCTCCTCCTTTTTTGCAGACAGTTTCATGCTACTCATATATTTGACACCTTTTGAAGCTCTTCATATTTCTCACACCTTTTCAGGCTCTTCATGTTTTTCAACACCGCTTCATGCACCTCCGATTTTTCAGACCGTTTCATGCTCCTCATATTTTTGACACCTTTTGAAGCTCTTCATATTTCTCAAACCTTTTCAGGCTCTTCATGTTTTTCAACACCGCTTAATGCACCTCCTATTTTTCAGACCGTTTCATGCTCATCTCATTTTTGACACCTTTTGAAGCTTTTCATATTTTTCACATATTTTCAGGCTCTTCATGTTTTTGAACACCGCTTCATGCTAATCCTATTTTTCAAACCATATCATGCTCCTCATGTTTTTCACACCTTTTGAAGCTCTTCATATTTTTCACACCTTTTCAGGCTCTTCATGTTTTTCAGCACCACTTCATGCTCCTCCTATTTTTCAGACCGTTTCATGCTCCTCATATATTAGACACCTTGTGAAGCTCTTCCTATTTTTCACACCTTTTCAGGCTCTTCATGTTTTTCAACACCGCTTCATGAACCTCCTATTTTTCGGACCGATTCATGCACCTCATATTTTTGACACATTTTGAAGCTCTTCATATTTTTCACACCTTTTCAGGCTCTTCATGGTTTTCAACACAACTTCATGCTCCTCGTATTTTTCAGACCGTTACATGCTCCTAATATTTTTGACACCTTTTGAAGCTCTGCATATTTTTAACACCTTTTCAGGCTCTTCATGATTTTCAACACCACTTCATGCTCCTCCTATTTTTCAGACCGTTTCATGCTCATCTCATTTTTGACATCTTTTGAAGCTCTTCATATTTTTTACACCTTTTGAAGCTCTTCATAATTTTCATATTTTTGAAGCTCTTCATATTTTTCACACTTTTTCAGGTTCTTCATGTTTCTCAACACCACTTCAGGCTCCTCCTATTTTTCAGACCCTTTCATGCTAATCTAATTTTTGACACTTTTTGAAGCTCTTCATATTTTTCACACCTTTTCAGTCTCTGCATGTTTTTGAACACCGTTTCATGCTCCTCATATATTTCACACCTTTTGAAGCTCTTCATATTTTGCACACCTTTTCAGGATCTTCATGTTTTTGAACATCACTTCATGCTCCTCCTATTTTTCAGACCGTTTCATGCTCGTCATAATTTTGACATATTTTGAAGCTCTTCATAATTTTCACACCTTTTCAGGCTCTTCATGTTTTTGAACACCGCTTCATGCTCGTCCTATTTTTCAAACCGTTTCATGCTCCTCATATTTTTGACACCATTTGAAGCTCTTCATATTTTTCACACCTTTTCAGGCTCTTTATTTTTTTCAACACCACTTCATGCTCCTCCTATTTTTCAGAGCGTTTCATGCAGATCTCCTTTTTGACACCTTTTGAAGCTCCTCATATTTTTCAAACCTTTTGAAGCTCTTCATATTTTTCACACGTTTCCAGGCTCTTCATGTTTTTCAACACCGCTTCATGCTCCTCCTATTTTTCAGAATGTTTCATGCTCCTCATATTTTTGACACCTTTTGAAGCTCTTCATATTTTTCACACAATTTCAGGCTCTTCATGTTTTTCAACACCGCTTCATGCTCCTCCTATTTTTCAGACCGTTTCATGCTCTTCATGTATTTCACACCTGTTGAAGCTCTTCATATTTTGCACACCTTTTCAGGCTCTTCATGTTTTTGAACATCACTTCATGCTCCTCCTATTTTTCAGACCGTTTCATGCTCCTCATATTTTTCACACCTTTTGAAGCTCTTCATATATTTCACACCTTTTCAGGCTCTTCATGTTTTTGAACACCGCTTCATGCTCCTCCTATTTTTCAGACCGTTTCATGCTCCTCATATTTTTGACCTCTTTTGAAGCTCCTAATATTTTTCACATCTTTTGAAGCTCTTCATATATTTCACACTTTTTCAGGCTCTTCATGTTTTTCAACACCGCTTCATACTCCTCCTATTTTTCACAAATGTTGAAGCTCTTCATATTTTTCACACCTTTTCAGGCTCTTCATGTTTTTCAACACCGGTTCATGCTCCTCCTATTTTTCAGACCGTTTCATGCTCATGTCATTTTCGACACCTTTTGAAGCTCTTCATATATTTCACATCTTTTGAAGCTCTTCATATTTTGCACACCTTTCCAGGCTCTTCATATTTTTCAACACCACTTCATGCTTCTCCTATTTTTCAGACCGTTTCATGCTCATCTAATTTTTGACACCTGTTGAAGCTCTTAATATTTTTCACACCTTCTGAAGCTCTTTATATTTTTCACACTTTTTCAGGCTCTTCATGTTTTTCAACACCACTTCATGCTTCTCCTATTTTTCAGCCCGTTTCATGCTCCTCATGTTTTTCACACCTTTTGAAGCTCATCATATTTTTCACACCTTTTAAGGCTCTCCATGTTTTTGATCACCGTTTCTTGCTCCTCCTAATTTTCAGACCGTTTCATGCTCCTCATATTTTTGACACCTTTTGAAGCTCTTCATAATTTTCACACCCTTTCAGGCTCTTCATGTTTTTCAACACCACTTCATGCTTCTCCTATTTTTCAGACCGTTTCATGCTCCTCATATTTTTGACATCTTTAGAAACTCTTCATATCTTTCACACCTTTTCAAACTCTTCATGTTTTTCAACACCGCTTCATGCTCCTCCTATTTTTCAGACCATTTCCTGCTCTTCATATTTTTGACACCTCTTGAAGCTCTTCATATATTTCACACCTTTTCAGCCTCTTCATTTTTTTTCAAAACCGCTTCATGCTCCTCCTATTTTTCACACCGTTTCATGCTCATCTCATTTTTGACACCTTTTGAAGCTCTTCATATATTTCACACCTTTTCAAGCTCTTCATATTTTTCAGACCTTTTCAGGCTCTTCATGTTTTTGAACACGGCTTCTTGCTCCTCCTATTTTTCAGACCGTTTCATGCTCCTCATATTTTTGACACCGTTTGAAGCTCTTCATATTTTTCACACCTTTTCAGGCTCTTCTTGTTTGACACCGCTTCATGCTCCTTCTATTTTTCAGAGAGTTTCATGCTCCTCATGTATTTCACACCTTTTGAAGCTCTTCATATTTTCCACACCTTTTCACGCTCTTCATGTTTTTCCACACCACTTCATGCTTCTCCTATTTTTCAGCCCGTTTCAAACTACTCATGTATTTCACACCTTTTGAAGCTCTTCATATTTTTCACACCTTTTCAGGCTCTTCATATTTTTGAACACCGCTTCATGCTCCTCCAATTTTTCAGGCCGTTTCATGTTCCTCATAATTTTGACACCTTTTGAAGCTCTTCATATGTTTCACACCTTTTCAGGCACTTCATGTTTTTGAACACCGTTTCATGATCCTCCTATTTTTCAGAACGTTTCATGCTCCTCGTATTCTTGACACCTTTTAAAGTTCTTCATATTTTTCACACCTTTTAAGGCTCTTCATATTTTGAACACCGTTTCCTGCTCCTCCTATTTTCAGACCGTTTCATGCTCTTCATTTTTTGACACCTTTTGAAGCTCTTCATATTTTTCACACCTTTAGAAGCTCTTCATATATTTCACAACTTTTCAGGCTCTTCATGTTTTTCAACACCACTTCATGCTCCTCCTATTTTTCAGACCGTTTCATGCTCATCTCATTTTTGACACCTTTTGAAGCTCTTCATATATTTCACACCTTTTGAAGCTCTTCATATTTTTCAACACTGTTTCATGCTGCACCTATTGTTCAGACAGTTTCATGCTCCTCATATTTTTGACACCTTTTGAAGCTCTTCATATTTTTCACACCTTTTCAGGCTCTTCATGATTTTCAACACCGCTTCATGCTCCACCTATTTTTCAGACCTTTTCATGCTCCTCATATTTTTGACACCTTTTGAAGCTCTCCATATATTTCACCTCTTTTGAGGCTCTTCATGTTTTTCAACACCGCTTCATGTTCCTCTTATTTTTCAAACGGTTTCATTCTCCTCATGTTTTTCACACCTTTTGAAGCTCTTCATATATTTCACTCCTTTTCAGGCTCTTCGGGTTTTTCAACAACGTTTCATGCTCCTCCTATTTTTCAGAACTTTTCATGCTCCTAATATTTTTGACACCTTTTGAAGCTCTTCATATTTTTCACCCTTTTTCAGACTTTTCATATTATTGAACACCGTTTTATGCTCCTCTTATTTTTCAGAACGTTTCATGCTCCTCATATTTTTGACACCTTTTGAAGCTCTCCATTATTTCACACCTTTTCAGGCTCTTCATCTTTTTCAACACCGATTCATGCTTCTCCTATTTTTCAGATCGTTTCATGCTCCTCATATTTTTCACACCTTTTGAACCTCTTCATATTTTTCACACCTCTTCAGGCTCGTCATGTTTTTAAACGCGGCTTCATACTCCTCCTATATTTCAGACGGTTTCATGCTCCTCATATTTTTGACAGCTTTTGAAGCTCTTCATATATTTCACACCTTTTCAGGCTCATCATCTTTTTTAACACCGCTTCATGCTCCTCCTATATTTCAGACTGTTTCCTGCTCCTCATATTTTTCACACCTTTTGAAGCTCTTCATATTTTTCACACCTTTTCAGGTTCTTCATATTTTTCAACAGTGTTTCATGCTGCTCCTATTGTTCAGACAGTTTCATGCTCCTCATATTTTTGACACCTTTTGAAGCTCTCCATATATTTCACCTCTTTTCAGGCTCTTCATGTTTTTCACACCTTTTCAGGCTCTTCATGTTTTTCAACACCACTTAATGCTCCTCCTATTTTTCAGACCGTTTCATGCTCCTCATATTTTTGACACCTTTTGAAGCTATTCATATATTTCACACCTTTTCAGGATCTTCATGTTTTTCACACCTTTTCAGACTCTTCATGTTTTTCAACAACGCTTCATGCTCCTCTTATTTTTCAGACCGTTTCATGTTCCTCATATTTTTGACACCTTTTGAAGCTCTTCATATATTTCACACCTTTTCAGGCTCTTCATGTTTTCACACCTTTTCAGACTCTTCATGTTTTTCATCACCGCTTCATGCTCCTCTTATTTTTCAGACCGTTTCATGTTCCTCATATTTTTGACACTTTTTGAAGCTCTTCATATATTTCACACATTTTCAGGCACTTCATGTTTTTCAACAACACTTCTTGCTCCTCCTATTTTTCAGGCCCTTTCAGGCTCCTCATACTTTTCACACCTTTTGAAGCTCTTCATATTTTATACACCTTTTGGAGGACTTCATATTTCTCACACCTTTTCAGCCTCTTCATGTTTTTCAACACCGTTTCATGCTCTTCCTATATTTCAGATCGTTTCATGCTCCTCATATTTTTCACCTTTTGAAGCTCTTCATATTTTTCACACCTTTTCATGCTCTTCATGTTTTTCAACACCTCTTCATGCTCATCCTATTTTTCAGACCGTTTCATGCTCCTCATATTTTTGACACCTTTTGAAGCTCTTCATATTTTTAACACCTTGACAGGCTCTTCGTTTTTTTGAACACCGCTTCATTCTCCTCCTATTTTTCATACCGTTTCATGCTCCTCATATTTTTGATGCTTTTTGAAGCTCTTTATGTTTTTCACACCTTTTTAGGCTCTTCATGTTTTCAACACCACTTCATGCTACTCCTATTTTTCAGACCGTGTCATGCTCCTCATATTTTGACACCTTTTCAAGCTCTTCATATTTTTCACACCTTTTGAAGCTCTTCATATTTTTCACACATTTTCAGGCTCTTCATGATTTAGAACACCGTTTCATGCTCCTCATATTTTGACACCTTTTGAAGCTCTTCATATTTTTCACACGTTTTCAGGCTCTCATGTTTTTCAACACCGCTTCATGCTCCTCCTATTTTCAGACCGTTTAATGCTCCTCATATTTCTGACACCTTTTGAAACTCTTCATATTTTTCACACCTTTTCAGACTCTTCATATTTTTCAACACCGCTTCATAGTCCTCCTATTTCTCAGACCGTTTCATGCTCCCCATATTTTTGACACCTTTTGAAGCTCTTCATATATTTCACACTTTTTCAGGCTCTTCACGTTTTTCAACACCGCTTCATACTGCTGCCTATTTTTCAGACCGTTTCTTGCTTCTAATATTTTTGACACCTTTTGAAGCTCTTCATATTTTTCACACCTTTTGAAAGTCTTCATATTCTTCACAACTTTTCAAGCTCTTCATGTTTTTGATCACATTTTCAGGCTCTTCATGTTTTTGAACACCGCTTCATGCTCCTCCTATTTTTCAGACCGTTTCATGCTCCTCGCATTTTGGACACCTTTTGAAGCTCTTCATATACTTCACACCTTTAAATGCTCTTCATGTTTTCAACACCGTTTCATGCTCCTCGTACTTTTCATACCGTTTCATGCTCCTCATATTTTACACCTTTGGAAACTCTTCATTTTTTTCACACCTTTTCAGGCTCTTCATGTTTTCAACACCGTTTCATGCTTCTTTGATTTTTTGACCGTTTCATGCTCCTAATATTTTTGACACTTTTTGAAGCTCTTCATATTTTTCACACCTTTACAGGTTCTACATGTGTTTGAACACCATTTCATGCTCCTCCTATTTTTCAGACCGTTTCATGTTTCTCATATTTTTGACACCTTTTGAAGCTCTTCATATTTTTCACACCTTTTCAGGCTCTTCATGTTTTTCAACACCGCTTCATGCTCCACATATTTTTCAGACCGTTTCCTGCTCCTCATTTTTTTGACATCTTTTGAAGCTATTCATATTTTCACACCTTTTCAGGCTCTTCATGTTTGTCAACACCGCTTCATGCTCCTCCTATTCTTCAGACCGTTTCATGCTCCTCATATTTTTGACACCTTTGAAGCTCTTCATATTTTTAAACATTTTCAGGTTCTTCATGTTTTTCAACACCGTCTCATGCTCCTCGTATTTTTGAGACCGTTTCCTGCTCCTCATTTTTTTGACATTTTTTGAAGCTCTTCATATTTTTCACACCTTTTCAGGATCTTCATGTTTTTGAAAACCACTTCATGCTCCTCATATTTTTCAGACCGTTTCATGCTCCTCATATTTTTGAAACCTTTTGAAGCTCTTCATATTTTTTCACACCTTTTCAGGCTCTTCATGTTTTTGAACACAGTTTCATGCTCCTCATATTTTTCACACATTTTCATGCTCTTCATATTTTTCACATCTTTTCAGGCTATTCATATTTCTCAAAACCGTTTCATGCTCCTCCTATTTTTCAGACCGTTTCATGCTCCTCATATTTTTGAAACATTTTGTAGCTCTTCATATTTTTCACACCTTTTCACGCTCTTCAGGATTTTGAATACCGCTTCATGCTCCTCCTATTTTTCAGAATTTTTCATGCTCCTCATATTTTTGACACGTTTGAAGCTCTTTATATTTTTCACACCTTTTCGGGCTCTTCATGTTGTTGAACACCTTTCATTCTCTTCATATTTTCAGACCGTTTCAATCACCTCATGTATTTGAGATGTGTAGAAGCTCTTCATATTTTTCACACCTTTTCAGGCTCTTCATGTTTTTCAACACTGCTTAATGTTCCTCCTATTTTACAGACCGTTTCATGCTCCTCATATATTTGACACCTTTTGAAGCACACCTTTTCAGGCTCTTCATGTTTTTCAACACCGTCTCATGCTCCTCGTATTTTTGAGACCGTTTCATGCTCCTCATAATTTTGACACTTTTTGAAGCTCTTCATAATTTTCACAACTTTTCATGCTCTTCATGTTTTCATACAACGTTTCATGCTCCTCCTATTTTTCAGACACTTTCGTGCTCCTCATATTTTTCACACCGTCTAATGCTCCTCATAAATTTGACAGCTTTTGAAGCTCTACATATTTTTCAGACCTTTTCAAGCAATTCATGTTTATCAACTCCGTTTCATGCTCCTCCTATTTTTCAGACCGTTTCATGCTCCTCATATTTTCAACACCTTTTGAAGCTCTTTATATTTTTCACAAATTTTCATGCTCTTCATGTTTTTCAACTCCGTTTCATGCTCCTCCTATTTTTCAGATGGTTTCAGGCTCCTCATATTTTTGACACGTTTTGAAGTTCTTCATGTTTTTCAACACCGTTTCACTCTCCTCCTATTTTTCAGCCCGTTTCATGGTCCTCATATTTTTCAGACAGTTTCATGCTTCTCATATTTTTGACACCTTTTGTAGCTCTTCATATTTTTCACTCCTTTTCAGGCTCTTCATGTTTTTCAACACCGTTTCATGCCCCTCTTATTTTTCAGACCGTTTCATGCTCCTCATATTTTTGACACCTTTGAAGCTCTTCATATTTTTAAACATTTTCAGGTTCTTCATGTTTTTCAACACCGTCTCATGCTCCTCGTATTTTTGAGACTGTTTCATGCTCCTCATAATTTTGACACTTTGTGAAGCTCTTCATATATTTCACACCTTTTCAGGCTCTTCATGTTTTTCACAACTTTTCAGGCTCTTCATGTTTTTCAACAACGCTTCATGCTCCTCCTATTTTTCAGACCGTTTCATGCTCCTCATATATTTTACACCTTTTGAAGCTCTTCATATATTTCACACCTTTTCAGGCTCTTCATATTTTTCACACCTTTTCAGGCTCTTCATGTTTTTGAACACCACTTCATGCTCCTCCTAATTTTCAGACCGTTTCATGCTCCTCATATTTTTGACACCTTTTGAAGCTCTTCATATTTTTCACTGCTTTTCAGGCTCTTCATGTTTTTCAACACCGCTTCATTCTCCATCTATTTTTCAGAATGTTTCATGCTCCTCATATGTTTGACACATTTGAAGCTCTTCGTATTTTTCACACATTTTCCGGCTCTTCATGCTTTTCAACACCACTTCATGCTCCTCCTATTTTTCAGACAATTTCATGCTCTTCATATTTTTCACACCTTTTGAAGCTCTTCATATATTTCACAACTTTTCAAGCTCTTCATGACTTTGAACACCGTTTTGTGGTTCTCCTATTTTTCAGACCGTTTCGTGCTCCTCATATTTTTGACACCTTTTGAAGCTCATCATATCTTTAACAAGTTTTGAAACTCTTCATATTTTTCACACCTTTCAGCCTCTTCATGTTTTTGAACACCGTTTCATCCTCCTCCTATTTTTCAGACCATTTCATGCTCCTCATATTTTTGACACCTTATAAGTTCTTCATATTTTTCACACATTTTCAGTCTCTTCAAGTTGTTGAACAACGCTTCATGCTACTCCTATTTTGAAAACCTTTCATGCTCCTCATATTTTTGACACCTTTTGAAGCTCTTCTTATTTTTCACTCCTTTTCAGGCTCTTCATGTTTTTCAACACCGTTTCATGTTCCCTCTATTTTTCAGAACGTTTCATGCTCCTCATATTTTTGACACTTTTTAAGCCCTTCATATTTTACACATTTTCAGGCTCTTCAAGTTTTTGAACACCGTTTCATGCTACTCCTAATTATGACACCTTTTGAAGCTATTCATATTTTTCAAACCGTTTCATGCTCTTCATGTTTTTCAACACCGTTTCATGCTCCTCATATTTTTGACACCTTTTAAGCTCTTCATATTTTTCACACCTTTTCAGGATGTTCATGTTTTTGAACACCGTTTCATACCCCTCCTATTTCTCAGACCATTTCATGGTCCTCATATTTTTCACACCTTTTGAAGCTCTTCATATTTTTCACACGTTTTCAGGCTCTTCATGTTTTTGAACACCGCTTCATCCTCCTCCTATTTTTCAGAACGTTTCATGCTCCTCATATTTTCACACTTTTTGAATCTCTTGATATTTTTCACACATTTTCAGGCTCTTCATGTTTTTGAACACCACTTCATGCTCCTCCTATTTTTCAGACCGTTTAATGCTCCTCATATTTTTGACTCCTTTTCAAGCTCTTCATATTTTTCACACCTTTTCAGGCTCTTCATATTTTTCAGCACCGCTTCATGCTTCTCGTATTTTTCAGACCGTTTCATGCTCCTCATGTATTTCACTCCTTTTGAAGCTCTTCATATTTTTCACACCTTTTCAGGCTCTCATGTTTTGAACACAGCTTGAAGCTACTCCTATTTTTTAGACCATTTCATGCTCCTCATGTATTTCAAACCTTTTGAAGCTCTTCATATTTTTCACACCTTTTCAGGTTCCTCCTGTTTTTGAAAACCGCTTCATTCTCCTCCTATTTTTCAGATGGTTTCAGGCTCCTCATATTTTTGACACCTTTTGAAGCTCTTCATATTTTCACAAATTTTCAGGCTCTTGATGATTTTGAACACCTCTTCATGCTCCTACCATTTTCAGACCATTTCAAGCTCCTCATGTATTTCACATCTTTTGAAGGTCTTCATATATTTCACACCTTTTCAGGCTCTTCATGTTTATGAACACCGTTTCATGCTGCTCCTATTTTTGACACCTGTTGAAGCTCTTCATATTTTTTACACCTTTTCAGGCGCTTCATGTTTTTGAACACCGCTTCATGCTCCTGCTAATTTTAACACCTTTTGAAGCTCTTCATATTTTTCACACCTTTTCAGGCTCTTCATGTTTTTGAACTCCGCTTCATGCTCCTCCTTTTTATCGGACCGTATAATGCTCCTCATATATTTCACACCTTTTGAAGCTCATCATATTTTTCACACCTTTTCATGCTCTTCGTGTTTTTGAACACCGCTTCATGATCCTCCTATTTTTCAGACCGTTTCATGCTTCTCATATTTTTGACACCTTTTGAAGCTCTTCATATATTTCAAACCTTTTCAGTCTCTTCATGTTTTTGAATACTGTTTCATGCTGCTCCTATTTTTTCAGACCATTTCATGCTCCTCATAATTTTGACACCTTTTAAAGCTCTTCATATTTTTCAAACCTTTTCAGGCTGTTCTTGTATTTCAACACCGCTTCATGATCCTCCTATTTTTCAGACCATTACATGCTCCTATATTTTTGACACCTTTTGAAGCTCTTCATATTTTTCACACATTTCCATGCTCTTCATGTTTTTTTAACAACGCTTCATGCTCCTACTATTTTTGACAACTTTTGAAGCTCTTCATATTTTTCACACCTTTTGAAGCTCTTCATATTTTTCACACGTTTTCAGGCTCTTCATGTTTTTCAACACCGCTTCATGCTCCTCCTATTTTTCAGAATGTTTCATGCTCCTCATATTTTTGACACCTTTTGAAGCTCTTCATATTTTTCACACCTTTTTACGCTCTTCATGTTTTTGAACACCGCTTCATGCTCCTACTATTTTCAGACAGTTTCATGCTTCTCATGTATTTCACACCTTTGAAGCTCTTCATATTTTTCACACCTTTTCAGGCTTTTCATGTTTTGAACACCGTTTCATGCTGCTCCTATTTTTCAGACCTTTTCATGCTCCTCATGTGTTTCACACCTTTTGAAGCTCTTCATATTTTCACACCTTTCCAGGCTCTTCATCCTTTTGAACACCGCCTCATGCTCCTCCTATTTTTCAGACCGTTTCCTCCTCCTCATGTATTTCACACCTTTTGAAGCTCTTCATATTTTCACACCTTTCCAGGCGCCTCATGTTTTTGAACACCGCTTCATGCTCCTCCTATTTTTCAGACCCTTTCCTGCTCCTCATATTTTTGACAGCTTTTGAAACGCTTCATATTTTTCACACCTTTTTAATCTCTTCATGTTTTTTACACCTTTTCAGGCTCTTCACGTTTTTCAACACCGTTTCATCGTCCTCCTATTTTTCAGACCGTTTCATGCTCTTCATATATTTCACACCTTTTGAAGCTCTTCATATTTTTTACACCTTTTTAGGCTCTCATGTTTTGAACACAGCTTCAAGCTACTCCTATTTTTTAGACCATTTCATGCTCCTCATTTATTTCAAACCTTTTGAAGCTCTTCATATTTTTCACACCTTTTCAGGTTCCTCATGTTTTTGAAAACCGCTTCATTCTCCTCCGATTTTTCAGATCGTTTCATGCTACTCATATTTTTGACACCTTTTGAAGATCTTCATATTTTTCACAAATTTTCAGGCTCTTGATGTTTTTGAACACCTCTTTATGCTCCTACCATTTTCAGACCGTTTCAAGCTCCTCATGTATTTCACATCTTTTGAAGGTCTTCATATATTTCACACCTTTTCAGGCTCTTCATGTTTATGAACACCGTTTCATGCTGCTCCTATTTTTGACACCTGTTGAAGCTCTTCATATTTTTTACACCTTTTCAGGCTCTTCATGTTTTTCAACACCGCTTCATGCTCCTCCTATTTTTCAGACCGTTTCATGCTCCTCATATTTTTGACACGTTTTGAGGCTCTTCATATTTTTCACACCTTTTCAGGCTCTTCATGTTTTTGAACACCGACTCATGCTCATCCTATATTTCAAACCTTTTGATGCTCTTCATATCTTTCACACCTTTTCAGGCGCTTCATGATTTTGAACACCGCTTCATGCTCCTGCTAATTTTAACACCTTTTGAAGCTCTTCATATTTTTCACACCTTTTCACGCTCTTCATGTTTTTGAACTCCGCTTCATGCTCCTCCTTTTTATCGGACCGTATAATGCTCCTCATATATTTCACACCTTTTGAAGCTCTTCATATTTTTCACATCTTTTCAGGCTCTTCATATTTTTGAACACCGTTTGATGCCCCTCCTACATTTCAGACCGTTTCATGCTCCTCATATTTTTGACACATTTTGAAGCTCTTCATATTATTCACACCATTTCAGCCTCTTAATATTTTTGAATACCGCTTCATGCTACTCCAATTTTTCAGACAGTTTCATGCTCCTCATAATTTTGACAGCTTTTGAAGCTCTTCATATTTTCACAACTTTTCAGGCTCTTCGTGTTTTTGAATACCGTTTCATGCTCCTCCTATTTTTCAGACCTTTTCATGCTCCTCATATTTTTGATACCTTTTGAAACTCTTCATATTTTTCACACCTTTTCAGGCTCTTCATGTTTTTGAACACCTCTTCATGCTCTTCATATTTTTCAGACCGTTTAATGCTCCTCATGTATTTCAACATTTTGAAGCTCATCATTTATTTCACACCTTTTCAGGCTCTTCATGTTTTGAAAACCGTTTCATGCTCCTCCTATTTTTCAGACCGTTTCATGCTCCTCATGTATTTCACACCTTTTGAAGCTTTTCATATTTTTCACACCTTTTGAAGCTTTTCATATTTTTCACACCGTTCCAGGCTCTTCTTGTTTTTGAACACTGCTTCATGCTCCTCCTATTCTTCAGACCGTTTCATGCTCCTCACATTTTTCACACCTTTTGAAGCTCATTATATATTTCACACCTTTTCAGGCACTTCATGTTCTTCAAGACCACTTCATGCTCTTCCTATTTTTCAGGCCGCTTCATGCTCATCTCATTTTTTACACATTTTGAAGCTGTTCATATTTTTCACACCTTTTGAAGCTCTTCATATTTTTCACACCTTTTCACGCTCTTCATGTTTTTGAACACCGCTTCATTCTCCTACTATTTTCAGACCGTTTCATGCTTCTCATGTATTTCACACCTTTGAAGCTCTTCATATTTTTCACACCTTTTCAGGCTTTTCATGTTTTGAACACCGTTTCATGCTGCTCCTATTTTTCAGACCTTTTCATGCTCCTCATATTTTTGACACCTTTGGGAGCTCTTCAAATTTTTCACACATTTTCAGGCTGTTCATGTTTTTCAACACCGCTTCATGATCCTCCTAATTTTCAGACCGGTTCATGCTCCTCATATTTTTGACACCTATTGAAGCCCTTCCTATTTCTCACATCATTTCATGTTCTTCTTGTTTTTCAACACCACTTCATGCTCCTCCTATTTTTCAGACCGTTTCATGCTCCTCATATTTTTAACACCTTTTGAAGCTCTTCATATTTTTCACACCTTTGCAGGCTCTTCATGTTTTTGAACACCGCTTCATGCTCCTCCTATTTTTCAAACCGTTTAATGCTCCTCATAATGTTGACATCTTTTGAAGCTCTTCATATTTTTCACAGCTTTTCAGGTTCTTCATGATTGTGAACACTGATTCATGCTCCACCTATTTTTCAGACCGTTTCGTGCTCCGCATGTATTTCTAACCTTTTGAAGCTCTTCATATTTTCACACTTTTCCAGGCTCTTCATCTTTTTGAACACCGCCTCATGCTCCTCCTATTTTTCATTCCGTTTCCTGCTCCTCATGTATTTCACACCTTTTGAAGCTCTTCATATTTTCACACCTTTCCAGGCTCTTCATCTTTTTGAACACCGCATCATGCTCCTCCTATTTTTCAGACCGTTTCCTCCTCCTCATGTATTTCACACCTTTTGGAGCTCTTCATATTTTCACACCTTTCCAGGCGCCACATGTTTTTGAACACCGCTTCATGCTCCTCCTATTTTTCAGACCCTTTCCTGCTCCTCATATTTTTGACAGCTTTTGAAACGCTTCATATTTTTCACACCTTTTCATGCTCTTCATGTTTTTGAACACCGCTTCATGCTCCTATTATTTTTCAAACGGTTTAATGCTCCTCATACTTTTGACACCTTTTGAAGCTCTTCATATATTTCACAGATTTTCAGGCTCTTCATGTATTTGAACACCGCTTCATGCTCCTGCTAATTTTCAGACCGTTTGAGCTCCTCATATTTTTCACACGTTTTGAAACTCTTCATATTTTTCACACCCTTTCAGGCTCTTCATGTTTTTGAACACCGCATCATGCTCCTCCTAATATTTAGACTGTTTCATGCTCCTCATGTATTTCACACCTTTTGAAGCTCTTCATATATTTCACACCTTTTCAGGCTCTTCATGTTTTTGAACACCGCTTCATGCTCCTCCGATTTTTCAGTCCGTTTCATGTTCCTCATAATCTTGACCCCTTTCAAAGCTCCTCATATTTTTCACACCTTTTCAGGCTCTTCATGTTTTTGAACACCGCTTCATGCTCCTCCCAATTTTTAGACCGTTTCATGCTCCTCATGTATTTCACACCTATTGAAGCTCTTCATATTTTTCACGCCTTTTCAGGCTCCTCATGTTTTTGAACACCGCTTCATGCTCCTCCTATTTTTCAGACCGTTTCATGCTCCTCATATTTTGACCCCTTTCAAAGCTCTTCATATTTTTCACACCTTTTCAGGCTCTTCATCTTTTGAACACCGCTTCATGCTCCTCCTATTTTTCAGACCATTTCATGCTCCTCATATTTTGACCCCTTTCAAAGCTCTTCATATTTTTCACACCTTTTCAGGCTCTTCATGTTTTTGAACACCACTTCATGCTCCTCCTATTTTTCAGACCGTTTAATGCTCCTCATAATTTTGACTCCTTTTCAAGCTCTTCATATTTTTCACACCTTTTCAGGCTCTTCATATTTTTCAGCACCGCTTCATGCTTCTCGTATTTTTCAGACCGTTTCATGCTCCTCATGTATTTCACTCCTTTTGAAGCTCTTCATATTTTTCACACCTTTTTAGGCTGCTCATGTTTTTGAACACCGCTTCATGCTCCTCCCATTTTTCAGACCGTTTCCTGCTCCTCATATTTTTGACACGTTTGAAGCTCTACATATTTTTCACACCTTTGCAGGCTCTTCATATTTTTGAACATCGCTACATGCTCCTCCTATTTTTCAGATCGTTTCATGCTCCTCATATTTTTCACACCTTTTGAAGCTCTTCATATTTTTCACACCTTTTCAGGCTCTTCATGTTTTTGAACACCACTTCATGCTCCTCCTTTTTTTCAGCCCGTTTCATGCTCCTCATATATTTCACACCTTTTGAAGCTCTTCCTATTTTTCAAACCTTTTTAGTCTCTTCTCGTTTTTGAATACCGTTTCATGCTCCTCCTATTTTTCAGTCCCTTTCATGCTCCTCATATTTTTGACACATTTTGAAGCTCTTCATATTTTTCACACGTTTTCAGGCTCTTCATGTTTTTCAACACCACTTAATGCTCCTCCTATTTTTCAGACCATTTCATGCTCTTCATATATTTCACACCTTTTGAAGCTCTTCATATTTTTCACACCTTTTCAGGCTCTCATGTTTTTGAACACAGCTTCATGCTACTCCTATTTTTCAGACCGCTTCATGCTCCTCATGTATTTCAAAACTTTTGAAGCTCTTCATATTTTTCACACCTTTTCACGCTCTTCATGTTTTTGAACACCGTTTCATGCTCCTCCTATTTTTAGACCGTTTAATGCTCCTCATATTTTGACACCTTTTGAAGCTCTGCATATTTTTTTCACCTTTTCAGGCTCTTCATGTTTTTCAACACCGCTTTTTCATCCTCCTAGTTTTCAGATCGTTTCATGCTCCTCATATATTTGACACCTTTTGAAGCTCTTCATAATTTTCACACCATTTCATGCTCTTCATGTTTTTCAACACCACTTCATGCTCCTCCTATTTTCAGCCGTTTCATGCTCACCTCATTTTTGACACCTTTTGAAGCTCTTGATATATTTCACACCTTTTGAAGCTCTTCATATTTTACACAAGTTTTCAGGCTCTTCATGTTTTTCAACACCACTTCTTGATCCTCCTATTTTTCAGACCATTTCATGCACCTCATATTTTTGACACGTTTTGAAGCTCTTCATATTTTTCACACCTTTTCAGGCTGTTCGTGATTTTGAAAACCTTTTCATGCTCCTACATTTTTCAGACCGTTTCTTGCTCCTCATATTTTTGACACCTTTTGAAGCTCTTCATATTTTTCACACTTTTTCAGGTTCCTCATGTTTTTGAACACCGCTTCATGCTCCTCCTATTTTTCAAACCGTTTAATGCTCCTCATACTTTTGACACCTTTTGAAGCTCTTCATATTTTTCACAGCTTTTCAGGCTCTTCATGATTGTGAACACCGCTTCATGCTCCTCCTATTTTTCAGACCGTTTCGTGCTCCGCATGTATTTCAAACCTTTTGAAGCTCTTCATATTTTCACACTTTTGCAGGCTCTTCATCTTTTTGAACACTGCCTCATGCTCCTCCGATTTTTCAGACCGTTTAATGCTCCTCATATTTTTGACTCCTTTTCAAGCTCTTCATATTTTTCACACCTTTTCACGCTCTTCATGTTTTTGAACACCGTTTCATGCTACTCTTATTTTTTAGACCGTTTAATGCTCCTCATATTTTGACACCTTTTGAAGCTCTGCATATTTTTCTCACCTTTTCAGGCTCTTCATGTTTTCATCACCGCTTTTTCATCCTCCTATTTTTCAGATCGTTTCATGCTCCTCATATATTTGACACCTTTTGAAGCTCTTCATAATTTTCACACCATTTCACACTCTTCATGTTTTTCAACACCACTTCATGCTCCTCCTATTTTCAGCCGTTTCATGCTCATCTCATTTTTGACACCTTTTGAAGATCTTGATATTTTTCACACCTTTTGAAGCTCTTCATATTTTACACAAGTTTTCAGGCTCTTCATGTTTTTCAACACCACTTCTTGATCCTCCTATTTTTCAGACCATTTCATGCACCTCTTATTTTTGACACGTTTTGATGCTCTTCAAATTTTCCCATCTTTTCAGGCTGTTCGTGATTTTGAAAACCTTTTCATGCTCCTACTATTTTTCAGACAGTTTCTTGCTCCTCATATTTTTGACACTATTTGAAGCTCTTCATATTTTTCACAGCTTTTCAGGCTCTTCATGATTTTGAACACCGCTTCATGCTCCTCCTATTTTTCACACCTTTTGAAGCTCTTCATATTTTTCAAAGCTTTTCATGCTCTTCCTGTTTTTGAACACCGCTTCCTGCTCCGCCTATTTTTCAGACGGTTTCATGCTCCTCACACTTTTGACACCTTTTCAAGCTCTTCATATTTTTCACAGCTTTTCAGTCTCTTCATGATTTTGAACACCGCTTCATGCTCCTCCTATATTCAGACCGTTTCGTTCTCCACATGTATTTCACACCTTTTGAAGCTCTTCATATTTTTCACAGCTTTTCGGGCTCTTCATGTATTTGAACACTACTTCATGCTTCTCCTACTTTTCAGTCCGTTTCATGCTCCTCATAATTTTGACCCCTGTAAAAGCTCTTCATATTTTTCACACCTTTTCAGGCTCTTCATGTTTTTGAACACCGCTTCATGCTCCTCCTAATTTTTAGACCATTTCATGCTCCTCATGTATTTCACACCTACTGAAGCTCTTCATTTTTTTCACACCTTTTCAGGCTCCTCATGTTATTGAACACCGCTTCATGCTCCTCCTATATTCAGACCGTTTCGTTCTCCACATGTATTTCACACCTTTTGAAGCTCTTCTTATTTTCACACCATTCCAGGCTCTTCATCTTTTTGAACACCGCTTCATGCTCCTCCTATTTTTCAGACCGTTTCGTCCTCCTCATGTATTTCACACCTTTTGAAGCTCTTCATATTTTCACACCTTTCCAGGCTCTTCATGTTTTTGAACACCGTTTCATGCTCCTCATGTATTTCACACCTTTTGAGGCTCTTCATATTTTTTACGCCTTTTCATGCTCTTCATGTTTTTGAACACCGCTTCATGCTCCTCCTATTTTTCAGACCCTTTCCTGCTCCTCATATTTTTGACACCTTTTGAAGCGCTTCATATTTTTCACACCTTTTCATGCTCTTCATGTTTTTGAACACCGCTTCATGCTCCTCCTATTTTTCAAACGGTTTAATGCTCCTCATACTTTTGACACCTTTTGAAGCTCTTCATATTTTTCACAGCTTTTCGGGCTCTTCATGTTTTTCAACACCGCTTTATGCTCCTCCTACTTTTCAGTCCGTTTCATGCTCCTCATAATTTTGACCCCTTTAAAAGCTCTTCATATTTTTCACACCTTTTCAGGCTCTTCATGTTTTTGAACACCGCTTCATGCTCCTCCTAATTTTTAGACCATTTCATGCTCCTCATGTATTTCACACCTACTGAAGCTCTTCATATTTTTCACACCTTTTCAGGCTCTTCATGTTTTTGAACACCGCTTCATGCTCCTCCTATTTTTCAGACCGTTTCATGCTCCTCATACTTTTGACCCCTTTCAAAGCTCTTCATATTTTTCACACGTTTTCAGGCTCTTCATGTTTTGAACACCGCTATATGCTCCTCCTATTTTTCAGACCGTTTCATGCTCCTCATATTTTCACACCTTTTGAAGCTCTTCATATTTTTCACACCTTTTCAGGCTCTTCATGTTTTTGAACACCGCTTCATTTTCCTCCTATTTTTCAGACCGTTTCATGCTCCTCATATTTTTGACTCCTTTTCAAGCTCTTCATATTTTTCACACCTTTTCAGGCTCTTCATGTTTTTCAGCACCGCTTCATGCTTCTCGTATTTTTCAGACCGTTTCATGCTCCTCATGTATTTCACTCCTTTTGAAGCTCTTCATATTTTTCACACCTTTTTAGGCTGCTCATGTTTTTGAACACCGCTACATGCTCCTCCCATTTTTCAGACCGTTTCCTGCTCCTCATATTTTTGACACGTTTGAAGCTCTTCATATTTTTCACACCTTTGCAGGCTCGTCATTTTTTTGAACATCGCTACATGCTCCTCCTATTTTTCAGACCGTTTCATGCTCCTCATATTTTTCACACCTTTTGAAGCTCTTCATATTTTTCACAATTTTTCAGGCTCTTCATGTTTTTGAACACCACTTCATGCTCCTCCTTTTTTCAGCCCGTTTCATGCTCCTCATATATTTCACACCTTTTGAAGCTCTTCCTGTTTTTCACACCTTTCCAGTCTCTTCTCGTTTTTGAATACCATTTCATGCTCTTCCTATTTTTCAGTCCGTTTCATGCTCCTCATATTTTTGACACATTTTGAAGCTCTTCATATTTTTCACACGTTTTCAGGCTCTTCATGTTTTTCAACACCACTTAATGCTCCTCCTATTTTTCAGACCGTTTCATGCTCTTCATATATTTCACACCTTTTGAAGCTCTTCATGTTATTCACACCTTTTCAGGCTCTCATGTTTTTGAACACCGCTTCATGCTACTGCTATTTTTTAGATGGTTACATGCTCCTCATATTCTTCACACCTTTTGAAGCTCTTCATATTTTTCACACCTTTTCAGGCTCTTCATGTTTTTGAAAAGAGCTTCATGCTCCTCCTATTTTTCAGACTTTTTCATGCTCCTAATATTTTTGACACCTTTTGAAGCTCTTCATATTTTTCACACATTTTCAGGCCCTTCATGTTTTTCAACACCACTTCATGCTCCTCCTATTTTTCAGACCGTTTCATGCTCCGCATATTTTTGACACCTTTTGAAGCTCTTCATTTTTTTGACACGTTTTGAAGCTCTTCTTATTTTTCACACGTTTTCAGGCTCTTTATGTTTTTCAATACCGCTTCATGCTCCACCGATTTTTCAGACCATTTCATGCTCCTCATATTTTTGACACCTTTTGAAGCTCTTCATATTTTTCACACCTTTTCAGTCTCTTCATGTTTTTCAACAGCGCTTCATGCTTCTCCTATTTTTCAGACCGTTTCATGTTCCGCATTTTTTTGACACCTTTTGAAGCTCTTCATTTTTTTCACACCTTTTCAGGCTCTTCATGTTTTTCAACACTGCTTCATGTACCTCCTATTTTTCAGACCGTTTCATGCTCCACATATTTTTGACACCTTTTGAAGCTCTTCATTTTTTTCACACCTTTTCAGGCTCTTCATGTTTTTCAACACTGCTTCATGTACCTCCTATTTTTCAGACCGTTTCATGCTCCGCATATTTTTGACACCTTTTGAAGCTCTTCATTTTTTTCACACCTTTTCAGGCTCTTCATGTTTTTGAACACCGCTTCATGCTCCTCCTATTTTTCAGACGGTTTCATGTTCCTCATATTTTTGATACTTTTTGAAACTCTTCATATTATTCGTACCTTTTCAGGATCTCCATGTTTTTGAATACCGCTTCATGCTCCTCCTATTTTTGAGAACGTTTCATGCTTCTCTTATTTTTGACACCTTTTAAAGCTCTTCATATTTTTCACACCTTTTCAGGCTCTTCATGTTTTTCAACATCTCTTTATGCTCCTGCTATTTTTAAGACCGTTTCATGCTGCTCATATTTTTCACACCTTTTGAAGCTGTTCATATTTTCACACCTTTTCATGCTCTCGATGTTTTTGAACACCACTTCATGCTCCTCCTATTTTTCAGACCGTTTCATGCTCCTCATATTTTTGACACCTTTTGAATCTCTTCATATTTTTCACACCTTTTCAGGCTCTTCATATTTTTGAACACTGCTTCATGCTCCTCCTATTTTTCAGACCGTTTCATTTCCTCATATTTTTCACACCTTTTGAAGCTCTTCATATTTTTCACACCTTTTGAAGCTCTTCATATTTTTCACACGTTTTCAGGCTCTTCATGTTTTTCAACACCGCTTCATGCTCCTCATGTATTTCAGACCTTTTCATGCTCCTTGTATTTTTGACACCTTTTCAAGCTCTTCATATATTTCACACCTTTTCAGGCTCTTCATGTTTTTCAATACGACTTCATGCTCCTCCTATTTTTCAGACCGTTTCATGCTCATCTCATTTTTGACACCTTTTGAAGCTCTTCATATTTTTCACACCTTTTGAAACTCTTCATATTTTCACACGTTTTCAGGCTTTTCTTTTTTTTCAACACCACTTCATGCTTCTAATATATTTCAGACCCTTTCATGCTCCTCTCATTTTTCACACCTTTTGAAGCTCTTCCTATTTTTCACACCTTTTCAGGCTCTTCATGTTTTTGAACACCACATCATGCTCCTCCTATTTTTCAGACCGTAACATGCTCTTCATATTTTTATCACCTTTTGAAGCTCTTCATATTTTTCACACCTTTTGAGACTCTTCATGTTTTTGAACACCGCTTCATGCTCCTATTTCTCAGAACGTTTAATGCTCCTCATTTATTTCACACCTTTTGAAGCTTTTCATATTTTTCACAACTTTTCAGGCTCTTCACGTTTTTGAACACCATTTCATGCTCCTCCTATTTTTCAGACAGATTCATCCTCCTCATATTTTTGACACTTTTTGAAGCTCTTCATATTTTTACACCTTTCCAGGCTCTTCAAATTTTTGAACACCGCTTCATGCTCCTCCAATTTTTCAGACCGTTTCATGCTCCTCATGTATTTCACACCTTTTGAAACTCTTAATATTTTTCACACCTGTTCAGGCTCTTCATGTTTTTGAACACCGTTTCATGTTCCTCCTATTTTATAGACTGTTTCATGCTCCTCATAACTTTGACACCTTTAAAAGCTCTTCATATATTTCACACCTTTTCAGGCTCTTCATGTTTTTCAACGCCACCTCATGCTCCTCCTATTTCTCAGACTTTTTCATGCACCTTTCATTTTTCACACGTTTTGAAGCTCTTCATATTTCTCTCAACTTTTCAGGCTCTTCATGTTTTTGAACACCGCTTCATGCTCTTCCTATTTTTCAGACCGTTTCATGCTCCTCATATTTTTTACACCTGTTGAAGCTCTTCATATATTTCACACCTTTTCAGGCTCTTCATGTTTTTCAACACCGCTTCATGCTCCTTCTATTTTTCAGAACGTTTCATGCTTCCCATATTTTTGACACCTTTTGAATCTCTCCATATTTTTCACACCTTTTCAGGCTCTACATGTTTTATAACACAGGTTCATGCTCCTCCTATTTTTCAGACCGTTTCATGCTCCTCATAATTTTGACACATTTTGAAGCTCTTCATATATTTCACACCGTTTCAGTCTCTTCATGTATTTCAACACCGTTTCATGCTCCTCATAATTTTGACACCTTTTGAAGCTCTTCATATTTTTCACACCTTTTGAAGCTCTTCATATATTTCACACCTTTTCAGGCTCTTCATGTTTTTCAATACCACCGAATGCTCCTCCTATTTTTCAGACCGTTTCATGCTCATCTAATTTTTGACAGCTTATGAAACTCTTCATATTTTTGACACCTTTTGAAGGTCTTCATATTTTTCACACTTTTTCAGGCTCTTCATGTTTTTGAACACAACTTCATGCTTCTCCTATATTTCAGACTGTTTCATGCTCCTCATGTATTTCACACATTTTGGAGCTCTTCATATTTTTCACACCTTTTCATGCTCTTCATCTTTTTCAAAACCGTTTCATGATCATCCTTTTTTCAGACCGTTTCATGCTCCTCATATTTTTGACACCTTTGAAGCTCTTCAAATTTTTCACATCTTTCATGCTCTATATTTTTCAACACAGTTTTATGCTCCTCCTATTTTTCACACTGTTTCATGCACCTCATATTATTGACACCTTTTGAAGCTCTTCATATTTTTCATACCTTTTCATGCTTTTCATGTTTTTCAACACCGTTTCTTGCTCCTCCTATTTTTCAGACCGTTTCATGCTCCTCCTATTTTTGACACCTTTTGATGTTCTTCATATTTTTCACACCTTTTCAGGCTCTTCATGTTTTTCACACGTTTTCAGGCTCTTCATGTTTTTGAACACTGTTTCATGCTCCTCATATTTTTGACACCTTTTGAAGCTCTTCATATTTTTCACACCTTTTCAGGCTCTTCATATTTTTCAACACCGAATCATGCTCCTCCTATTTTTCAGTCCGTTTCATGCTCCTCCTATTTTTGACACCTTTTGATGTTCTTCATATTTTTCACACCTTTTCAGGCTCTTCATGTTTTTGAACACAGTTTTATGCTGCTCTTATATTTCAGACCGTTTCCTGCTCCTCATATTTTTGACACCTTTTGAAGCTCTTCATATTTTTCACACCTTTTCAGGCTCTTCATGTTTTTCAACACCGCTTCATGATCCTCCTATTTTTCAGACCATTTCATGCTCCTCATATTTTTCAAACCTTTTGAAGTTCTTCATAATTTTCACACCTTTTCAGGCTCTTCATGTTTTTCACACGTTTTCAGGCTCTTCATGTTTTTGAACACCGTTTCATGCTCCTCCTATTTTTCAGACCGTTTAATGCTCCTCATGCATTTCACATCTTTTCAAGCTCTTCATATTTTTCACACCTTTTCAGGCTCTTCATGTTTTTCAACACCACTTCATGCTCCACCTATTTTTCAGACCGTTTCATGCTCCTCATATTTTTCACACCTTTTGAAGCTCTTCATGTATTTCACACCTTTTCAGGCTCTTCATGTTTTTGAACACCGTTTCATGCTCCTCCTATTTTTCAGACAGTTTCATGCTCATCTCATATTTGACACCTTTTGAAGGTCTTCGTATTTTTCACACCTTTTGATGCTGCCAGTTTTATTTAAGACTTTACATATCTGAATAATCAGTTAAAAATCAAATATTCATTTTTAGAGTTGCACAAAAGGAAAATAATAGGGAAAGTGATAACTGGCTTATGATTTGGGGCCAATTTCCATAAGTTAAATATAAAATCTAAGTTTTAGAACCTGGGGCTCTAAAAATAGCACTTGTAATTAATACTGATTTTCAGATTCATAGTTTATGGAAGTCACTACATTTTATTTCTTGATGTTATAGATTTAACAACATATTGGTAGCAACATGTAACTTCTCACATGGATTAGACATCAAGAGACCAGTTTATGTATATAAACTTAAACACTGCAAATGAATATATTCAGCTATTATGGAACTTATACTAAATACAAACTAGTTAACAACTTTCCAAAAGGCACAAAAGACAGTGTTAATAAAGAGTGGTCTTTTGCATCATTTTCAAAAATTCTTCCTTGTTTATTTCTCCATCCCCATCATGATCAGCCTCATCAAGCATTTCCTGAAGTTCATCATCTGTTAAATTTTCCCCTAGCTCCTTAGCAACCCTCTTGATATTGTTCAATGATATACTTCCTGTATCATCATCATCATCAAATAGTTTGAAAGCCTTCAATATTTCTCCTTTTTCATCCTTTTCACTCATTTTTACACTCATTATGGCAAAAAATTCTTCAAAATTCATGGTGCCAATTCCTTCTTTGTCAGTTTCAGCTATCATCTTTTTAATTTCTTCTTTCTTTGGCTCAAATCCTAAGGCCCACATTGCAACCATGTCTCCAACCGGCGCCCCCGGCCAGGACCTCCCAGCTTTACCCGCCAGCCTGAAGCGCTTAATATTTGTGACACGTTTTCAGGCTTTTCATGTTTTTCAACAACGTTTCATGAGCCTCCTATTTTTCAGTCCGTTTCATGCTCCTCATAGATTTGACACCTTTTGAAGCTCTTCATAATTTTCACACCTTTTCAGGCTCTTCATGTTTTTCACACGTTTTCAGGCTCTTCTTGTTTTTGAACACTGTTTCATGCTCCTCCTATTTTTCAGACCGTTTCATGCTCCTCATATTTTTGACAACTTTTGAAGCTCTTCATATTTTTCACACCTTTTCAGGCTCTTCATGTTTTTGAACACCGCTTCATGCTCCTCCTATTTTTCAGACCGTTTCATGCTCCTCATATTTTTGACACCTTTTGAAGCTCTTCATATTTCTCAGACCTTTTCAGGCTCTTCATGTTTTTAAACACCGCTTCATGCTCCTCCTATTTTTCAGACCCTTTCCTGCTCCTCATATTTTTCACACCATTTGAAGCTGTTCATATTTTTCACACCTTTTCAGGCTCTTCATATTTTTGAACACCGCTTCATGCTCCTCCTATTTTTCAGACCGTTTCATGCTCCTCATATTTTTGAAACCTTTTGAAGCTCTTCATATTTTTCACACCTTTTCAGGTTCGTCATGATTTCAACACCACTTCATGCTCCTCCTATTTTAGACCGTTTCATGCTCCTCATATATTTGACAGCTTTTGAAGCTCTTCATATTTTTCACACCTTTTCAGGCTCTTCATGTTTTTCAACACCACTTCATGCTCCTCCTATTTTTCAGACCGTTTCTTGCTCATCTGATTTCTTACACCTTTTGAAGCCTTTCATATTTTTCACACCTTTTGATGCTCTTCATATTTTTTAACAGGTTTTCAAGCTCTTCATGTTTTTCAACACTGCTTCAACCTCCTCCTATTTTTCATACCATTTCATGCTCCTCATATTTTTGACACGTTTTGAGGCTCTTCATATTTTTCACTCCCTTTCAGTCTCTTCATGTTTTGAACACCGTTTCATGCTACTCCTTTTTCAGAAAGTTTCATGCTCCTCATATTTTTGACACCTTTTGAAGCGCTTCATATTTTTCACATCTTTTCAGGTTCTTCATGTTTTTGAACACCATTTCATGCTCCTCCTATTTTTCAGGACGTTTCATGATCCTCGTATTTTTGACACCTTTTGAAGCTCTTCATATTTTTCACACCTTTTCAGGCTCTTCATGTTTTTCAACACCGCTTCATGCTCCTCCTATTTTTCAGACCGTTTCATGCTCCTCATATATTTGACACCTTTTGAGGCGCTTCCTATTTTTCATACCTTTTCAGGCTCTTCATGTTTTTCAACCCCGCTTCATGCTCCTCCTATTTTTCAGACCGTTTCATGCTCCTCATATTTTTGACACCTTTTGAAGCTCTTCTTATTTTTCATACCTTTTCAGGCTCTTCATGTTTTTCAACACCGCTTCATGCTCCTCCTATTTTTCAGACCGTTTCATGCTCCTCATATTTTTGACACCTTTTGAAGCTCTTCATATTTTTCATACCTTTTCAGGCTCTTCATGTTTTTCAACACCGCTTCATGCTCCTCCTATTTTTCAGACCGTTTCATGGTCCTCATATTTTTGACATGTTTTGAAGCTCTTCATATTTTTCACACATATTCAGGCTCTTCATGTTTTTGAACACCGTTTCATGCTCCTCCTATTTTCAGACCTTTTCATGCTGCTCATATTTTTACACCTTTTGAAACTCTTCATATTTTTCACACCATTTCAGTCTCTTCATGTTTTTGAACACCACTTCGTGCTCCTCCTATTTTTCCGACCGTTTCATGGTCATCTCATTTTTTACACTTTTGAAGCTCGTCATATTTTCCACACCTTTTGAAACTCTTCATATTTTTCCACAGGTTTTCAGGCTCTTCATGTTTTTCAACTCTGCTTCATGCTCCTCCTATTTTTCAGACCGTTTCATGCTCCTCATATTTTTGACACGTTTTCAGGCTCTTCATATTTTTCACACCCTTCCAGGCGCTTCATGATTTTGAACACTGTTTCATGCTAATTCTTTTTCTGAACGTTTCATGCTCCTCATATTTTTGACACCTTTTATAGCTCTTCATATTTTTGACACCTTTTCAGGCTCTTCATGTTTTTCAACACCATTTCATGCTCCTCCTATTTTTCAGACCTTTTCATGCCTCTCATATTTTTGACACATTTTGAGGCTCTTAATATTTTTCACACCTTTCCAGGCTCTTCATGATTTTCAACACCGTTTCATGCTCCTTATTTTTCAGAACGTTTCATGCTCCTCATATTTTTGACACCTTTTGCAGGTCTTCATATTTTTCACAACTTTTCAGGCTCTTCATGTTTTTCAACACCACTTTTTTCTGCTCCTATTTTACAGACCGTTTCATGCTCATCTCTTCTTTGACACCTTTTGAAGATCTTCATATCTTTCACACCTTTTGAAGCTCTTCATATTTTTCACACGTTTTCAGGCTCTTCATGTTTTTCAACACCGCTTCATGCTCCTCCTATTTTTCAGACCGTTTCATGCTCCTCATATTTTTGACACCTTTGCAGCTCTTCATATTTTTCACACCTTTTCAGGCTCTTCACGTTTTTGAACACCGCTTCATGCTCCTCCGATTTTCCAGACCGTATCATGCTCCTCATATTTTTGACACCTTTTGAAGCTCTTCATATTTTTCACACCTTTTGAAGCACTTCATATTTTTCAGACCTCTTCAGGCTCTTCATATTTTTCACACCTTTTCAGGCTCTTCATGTTTTTCAACACCACTTCATGCTCCCCCTATTTTTCAGACCGTTTCATGCTCCTCATTTTCTTTGAGACCTTTTGAAGCTCTTCATATATTTCACAACTTTTCACGTTCTTCATGATTTTCAACACCACTTCATGCTCCTCCTATTTTTCAGAACTTTTCATGCTTTTTTCATTTTTCACACCTTTTGAAGCTCTTCATATTTTTCACACGTTTTCAGGCTCTTCATGTTTTTCAACACCGCTTCAAGCTCCTTCTATTTTTCAGACCGTTTCATGCTTCACATATTTTTGTCACCTTTTGAAGCTCTTCATATTTCTCACAGTTTTTCAGGCTCTTCATGTTTTTCTACACTGCTTCATGATCCTCCTATTTTTCAGAACGTTTCATGCTCCTCATATTTTTGACACATTTTGAAGCTCTTCATAATTTTCACACCTTTTCAGGCTCTTCATGTTTTTCAACACCACTTCATGCTCCTCCTATTTTTCACACCGTTTCATGCTCATCTCATTCTTGACACCTTTTGAAGCTCTTCATATTTTTCATACCTTTTGAAGCTCTTCATATTTCTCACAGTTTTTCAGGCTCTTCATGTTTTTAAACTCCGCTTCATGTTCCTCATATTTTTCAGCCCGTTTCATGCTCCTCATGTATTTCACACCTTTTGAAGCTCTTCATATTTTTCACACCTTTTCAGGCTCTTCATGTTTTTTAACACAGTTTTATGCTGCTCTTATATTTCAGACCGTTTCCTGCTCCTCATATTTTTGACACCTTTTGAAGCTGTTCATATTTTTCACACCTATTCATTCTCTTCATGTTTTTCAACACCGCTTCATGATCCTCCTATTTTTCAGACCGTTTCATGCTCCTCATATTTTTCACACCTTTTGAAGCTCTTCATATTTTTCACACCTTTTCAGGCTCTTCATGTTTTTCACACGTTTTCAGGCTCTTCATGTTTTTGAACACAGTTTTATGCTGCTCTTATATTTCAGACCGTTTCCTGCTCCTCATATTTTTGACACCTTTTGAAGCTCTTCATATTTTTCACACCTTTTCAGGCTCTTCATGTTTTTCAACACCGCTTCATGATCCTCCTATTTTTCAGACCATTTCATGCTCCTCATATTTTTCAAACCTTTTGAAGCTCTTCATAATTTTCACACCTTTTCAGGCTCTTCATGTTTTTCACACGTTTTCAGGCTCTTCATGTTTTTGAACACCGTTTCATGCTCCTCCTATTTTTCAGACCGTTTAATGCTCCTCATGCATTTCACATCTTTTCAAGCTCTTCATATTTTTCACACCTTTTCAGGCTCTTCATGTTTTTCAACACCTTTTCATGCTCCGCCTATTTTTCAGACTGTTTCATGCTCATCTCATTTTTGACGCCTTTTGAAGCTCTTCATATTTTTCACACCTTTTCAGTCTCTTCATGTTTTTGAACACCGTTTCATGCGACTCCTATTTTTCAGACCGTTTAATGCTCCTCATATTTTTCACACCTTTTGAAGCTCTTCATATTTTTCACACCTTTTCAGGCTCTTCATGTTTTTCAACACCACTTCATGCTCCTCCTATTTTTCAGACCGTTTCATGCTCCTCATATTTTTGACACCTTTTGAAGCTCTTCATATTTTTCACACCTTTTCAAGCTCTTCATGTTTTTCAACACCACTTCATGCTCCACCTATTTTTCAGACCGTTTCATGCTCCTCATATTTTTCACACCTTTTGAAGCTCTTCATGTATTTCACACCTTTTCAGGCTCTTCATGTTTTTGAACACCGTTTCATGCTCCTCCTATTTTTCAGACAGCATATTTGACACCTTTTGTAGGTCTTCATATTTTTCACACCTTTTGATGCTGCCAGTTTTATTTAAGACTTTACATATCTGAATAATCAGTTAAAAATCAAATATTCATTTTTAGAGTTGCACAAAAGGAAAATAATAGGGAAAGTGATGACTGGCTTATGATTTGGGCCCAATTTCCATAAGTTAAATATAAAATCTAAGTTTTAGAACCTGGGGCTCTAAAAATAGCACTTGTAATTAATACTGATTTTCAGATTCATAGTTTATGGAAGTCACTACATTTTATTTCTTGATGTTATAGATTTAACAACATATTGGTAGCAACATGTAACTTCTCACATGGATTAGACATCAAGAGACCAGTTTATGTATATAAACTTAAACACTGCAAATGAATATATTCAGCTATTATGGAACTTATACTAAATACAAACTAGTTAACAACTTTCCAAAAGGCACAAAAGACAGTGTTAATAAAGAGTGGTCTTTTGCATCATTTTCAAAAATTCTTCCTTGTTTATTTCTCCATCCCCATCATGATCAGCCTCATCAAGCATTTCCTGAAGTTCATCATCTGTTAAATTTTCCCCTAGCTCCTTAGCAACCCTCTTGATATTGTTCAATGATATACTTCCTGTATCATCATCATCATCAAATAGTTTGAAAGCCTTCAATATTTCTCCTTTTTCATCCTTTTCACTCATTTTTACACTCATTATGGCAAAAAATTCTTCAAAATTCATGGTGCCAATTCCTTCTTTGTCAGTTTCAGCTATCATCTTTTTAATTTCTTCTTTCTTTGGCTCAAATCCTAAGGCCCACATTGCAATCATGTCTCCAACCGGCGCCCCCGGCCAGGACCTCCCAGCTTTACCCGCCAGCCTGAAGCGCTTAATATTTGTGACACGTTTTCAGGCTTTTCATGTTTTTCAACAACGATTCATGAGCCTCCTATTTTTCAGTCCGTTTCATGCTCCTCATAGTTTTGACACCTTTTGAAGCTCTTCATAATTTTCACACCTTTTCAGGCTCTTCATGTTTTTCACACGTTTTCAGGCTCTTCTTGTTTTTGAACACTGTTTCATGCTCCTCCTATTGTTCAGACCGTTTCATGCTCCTCATATTTTTGACAACTTTTGAAGATCTTCATATTTTTCACACCTTTTCAGGCTATTCATGTTTTTGAGCCCAGCTTCATGCTCCTCATATTTTTCAGACCATTTCATGCTCCTCATGTATTTCACACCCTTTGAAGCTCTTTATATTTTTCACAACTTTTCAGGCTCTTCATGTTTTTTAACATAGTTTTATGCTGCTCTTATATTTCAGACCCTTTCCTGCTCCTCATATTTTTGACACCATTTGAAGCTCTTCATATTTTTCACACCTTTTCAGGTTCTCCATGTTTTAGAACGCCGCTTCATGCTCGTCCTATTTTTAAGACCGTTTCATGCTCCTCATATTTTTCACACCTTTTGAAGCTCTTCATATTTTTCACATGTTTTCAGGCTCTTCATGTTTTTCAACACCGCTTCATGCTCCTCCTACTTTTCAGACCATTCATGCTCCTCTTATTGTTGACACCATTTGAACCTCTTCATATTTTTAACACCTTTTCAGGCTCTTCATGTTTTTCAACACCGCTTCATGCTCCTCCTATTTTTCAGACCGTTTCATGCTCCTCATATTTTTGACACCTTTGGATGCTCTTCATATTTTTCACATGTTTTCAGGCTCTTCATGTTTTTCAACACCGCTTCATGCTCTTCATGTTTTTTTAACACAGTTTTATGCTGCTCTTATATTTCAGACCCTTTCCTGCTCCTCATATTTTTGACACCATTTGAAGCTCTTCATATTTTTCACACCTTTTCAGGTTCTCCATGTTTTAGAATGCCGCTTCATGCTCCTCCTATATTTCAGACCGTTTCATGCTCCTCATATTTTTCACACCTTTTCAAGCTCTTCATATTTTTCACATGTTTTCAGGCTCTTCATGTTTTTCAACACCGCTTCATGCTCCTCCTAATTTTCAGACCATTCATGCTCCTCTTATTGTTGACACCATTTGAACCTCTTCATATTTTTAACACCTTTGCAGGCTCTTCATGTTTTTCAACACCGCTTCATGCTCCTCCTATTTTTCAGACCGTTTCATCCTCCGCATATTTTTGACACCTTTTGAAGCTCTTCATATGTTTCACACCTTTTGAAGCTCTTCATATTTTTCACACCTTTTCAGGCTCTTCATGTATTTCAACACCGCTTCATGCTCCTCCTAGTTTTCAGACCGTTTCATGCTCCTCATATTTTTGGCACCTTTTGAAGGTCTTCATTTTTTTCACACGTTTTCAGACTCTTCATGTTTTTCAACACCACTTCATGCTCCACCTATTTTTCAGACCGTTTCATGCTCCTCATATTTTTCACACCGTTTGAAGCTCTTCATATTTTTCACACCTTTTCAAGTTCTTCATGTTTTTCAACACCACTTCATGCTCCACCTATTTTTCAGACCGTTTCATGCTCCTCCTATTTTTCAGACAGTTTCATGCTCATCTCATTTTTGACACCTTTTGAAGCTCTTCATATTTTTCACCCCTTTTCAGGCTCTTCTTGTTTTCTAACACAGTTTTATGCTGCTCTTATATTTCAGACCGTTTCCTGCTCCTCATATTTTTGACACCTTTTGAAGCTCTTCATATTTTTCACACCTTTTCAGACTCTTCATGTTTTTCACACGTTTTCAGGCTCTTCATGTTTTTGAACACCGTTTCATGCTCCTCCTATTTTTCAGTCCCTTTCATGCTCCTCATATTTTTGACACCTTTTGAAGCTCTTCATAATTTTCACACCTTTTCAGGCTCTTCATGTTTTTCACACGTTTTCAGGCTCTTCTTGTTTTTGAACACTGTTTCATGCTCCTCCTATTTTTCAGACCGTTTCATGCTCCTCATATTTTTGACACCTTTTGAAGATCTTCATATTTTTCACACCTTTTCAGGCTATTCATGTTTTTGAGCCCAGCTTCATGATCCTCCTATTTTTCAGACCATTTCATGCTCCTCATATTTTTCACACCCTTTGAAGTTCTTCATATTTTTCACACCTTTTCAGGCTCTTCATGTTTTTCACACGTTTTCAGGCTCTTCATGTTTTTGAACACCGTTTCATGCTCCTCCTATTTTTCAGACCGTTTCATGTTCCTCATATTTTTGACACCTTTTGAAGCTCTTCATATTTTTCACACCTTTTCAGTCTCTTCATGTTTTTGAGCCCAGCTTCATGCTCCTCCTATTTTTCAGACCGTTTCATGCTCCTCATGTATTTCACACCCTTTGAAGCTCTTTATATTTTTCACAACTTTTCAGGCTCTTCATGTTTTTTAACACAGTTTTTTGTTGCTCTTATATTTCAGACCCTTTCCTGCTCCTCATATTTTTGACACCATTTGAGGCTCTTTATATTTTTCACACCTTTTCAGGTTCTCCATGTTTTAGAACGCCGCTTCATGCTCCTCCTATTTTTAAGACCGTTTCATGCTCCTCATATTTTTCACACCGTTTGAAGCTCTTCATATTTTTCACACCTTTTCAAGCTCTTCATGTTTTTCAACATGACTTCATGCTCCTCCTATTTTTCAGACAGTTTCATGCTCATCTCATTTTTGACACCTTTTGAACGTCTTCATATTTTTCACACCTTTTGATGCTGCCAGTTTTATTTAAGACTTTACATATCTGAATAATTAGTTAAAAAGCAAATATTTATTTTTAGAGTTGCACAAAAGGAAAATAATAGGGAAAGTGATGGCTGGCTTATGATTTGGGGCCAATTTCCATAAGTTAAATATAAAATCTAAGTTTTAGAACCTGTGGCTCTAAAAATAGCACTTGTAATTAATACTGTTCTTCAGATTCATAGTTTAAGGAAGACACTACATTTTATTTCTTGATGTTATAGATTTAACAACATATTGGTAGCAACATATAACTTCTCTCATGGATTAGACATCAAGAGACCAGTTTATGTATATAAACTTAAACACTTTAAATGAATATATTCAGCTATTATGGAACTTATAGCAAATAAAAAACTTGTTAACAACTTTCCAAAAGGCACAAAAGACAGTGTTAATAAAGAGTGGTCTTTTGCATCATTTTCAAAAATTCTTCCTTGTTTATTTCTCCATCCCCATCATGATCAGCCTCATCAAGCATTTCCTGAAGTTCATCATCTGTTAAATTTTCCCCTAGCTCCTTAGCAACCCTCTTGATATTGTTCAATGATATACTTCCTGTATCATCATCATCAAATAGTTTGAAAGCCTTCAATATTTCTTCTATTTCATCCTTTTCACTCATTTTTACACTCATTATGGCAAAAAATTCTTCAAAATTAATGGTGCCAATTCCTTCTTTGTCAGTTTCAGCTATCATCTTTTTAATTCCTTCTTTCTTTGGCTCAAATCCTAAGGCCCACATTGCAATCATGTCTCCAACCGGCGCCCCCGGCCAGGACCTCCCAGGTTTACCCACCAGCCTGAAGCTCTTCATATTTTTGACACGTTTTCAGGCTTTTCATGTTTTTCAACACCGTTTCATGAGCCTCCTATTTTTCAGACCGTTTCATTTTCCTCATATTTTTGACACCTTTTGAAGCTCTTCATAATTTTCACACCTTTTCAGGCTCTTCATGTTTTTCACACATTTTCAGGCTCTTCTTGTTTTTGAACACCGTTTCATGCTCCTCCTATTTTTCAGACCGTTTCATGCTCCTCATGTATTTCACCCCCTTTGAAGCTCTTCATATTTTTCACACCTTTTCAGGCACTTCATGTTTTTTAACACAGTTTTATGCTGCTCTTATATTTCAGACCGTTTCCTGCTCCTCATATTTTTGACACCTTTTGAAGCTCTTCATAATTTTCACACGTTTTCAGGCTCTTCATGTTTTTCAACACCGCTTCATGATCCTCCTATTTTTCAGACCATTTCCTGCTCCTCATATTTTTCACACCTTTTGAAGTTCTTCATATTTTTCACACCTTTTCAGGCTCTTCCTGTTTTTTAACTCCGTTTTATGCTGCTCTTATATTTCAGACCATGTCCTGCTCCTCATATTTTTGACACCGTTTGAAGCTCTTCATATTTTTCACACCGTTTGAAGCTCTTCCTACTTTTCACACCTTTTCAGGCTCTCCATGATTTTCCACAACGTTTCATGCTCCTATATTTTTCAGACCGTTTCTTGCTCCCGCTATTTTTCAGACCGTTTCATGCTCCTCATGTAGTTCAAACATTTTGAAGCTCTTCATATTTTTCACACCTTTTCAGGCTCTTCATGTTTTTGAACATCGCTTCATGCTCCTCCTATTTTTCAGACGGTTTCATGCTCTTCATATTTTAGACAACTTTTGAAGCTCGTCATATTTTTCACACCTTTTCAGGCTCTTCATGTTTTTGAACATCGCTTCATGCTCCTTTATTTTTCAGACAATTTCTTGCTCCTCATATTTTTAAAACCTTTTGAAGCTCTTCACATTTTTCACACCTTTTCAGGCACTTCATGTTTTTGAAAACCGCTTCATGCTCCTCCTATATTTCAGACCGTTTCATGCTCCTCATATATTTGACACCTTTTGAAGCTCTTCATATTTTTCACAACTTTTCAGGCTCTTCATGTTTTTGAACACCGCTTCATGCTCCTCCTATTTTTCAGACCGTTTCATGCTCATCTCATTTTTGACACATTTTGAACTTCTTCATATTTTTCACACCTTTAAAGCTCTTCTTATTTTTCACAACTTTTCAGTCTCTGCATTTTTTTGAACACCGCTTCATGCTCCTCCTATTTTTCAGACCGTTTCATGCTCCTCATGTATTTCACACCTTTTGAAGCTCTTCATATTTTTCACATCTTTTCAGGCTCTTCATGTTTTTGAACACCGCTTCATGCTCCTCCTATTTTTTAGACCGTTTCATGCTCCTCATAATTTTCACACCTTTTAAAGCTCTTCTTATTTTTCACACCTTTTCATGTTCTTCATGTTTTTGAACACCGCTTCATCTTTCTCCTATTTTTAAGACCGTTTCATGCTCCTCATATTTTTGACACCTTTTGAAGCTCTTCATATTTTGCACACCTTTTCAGGCTCTTCATGTTTTTCACAAGCACTTCACGCTCCTCCTATTTTTCAGAACGTATCATGCTCCTCATATTTTTGACACCTTTTGAAGCTCTTCATATTTTTGACACCTTTTGAAGCTCTTCTTATATTTCACACCTTTTCAGGCTCTTCATGTTTTTGAACAAAACTTCATGCTTCTCCTATTTGTCAGACCGTTTAATGCTCCTCATGTATTTCACACCTTTTGAAGCTCTTCATATTTTTCACACCTTTTCAGGCTTTTCATGTTTTTGAACAGCGCTTCATGCTCCTCCTATTTTTCAGAAGGTTTCATGCTCATCTCACTTTTGACACCTTTTGAAGCTCTTCATGTTTTTCACACCTTTTCAGGCTCTTCATGTTTTTCAACACCGCTACATGATCCTCCTATTTTTCAGACCGTTTCCTGCTCCTCATATTTTTGACACCTTTTGAAGCTCTTCATATATTTCACACCGTTTCAGGCTCTTCATGTTTTTCAACACCGCTTCATGCTCCTCCTATTTTTCAGACCGTTTCATGATGCTCATATATTTGACCCCTTTTGAGGCTCTTCATATTTTTCACACCTTTTCAGGCTCTTCATGTTTTTGAACACTGTTTCAAGCTCCTCCTCTTTTTCACACCGTTTCATGCCCCACATAATTTTGATCCCTTTTGAAGCTTTTCATATTTTTCACACCTTTTCAGGCTCTTCACTTTTATCAACACCGCTTCATGCTCCTCCTATTTTTCAGACCGTTTCATGCTCCTGATATTTTTGACAACTTTTGAATCTCTTCATATTTTTCACACATTCTCAGTGTTTTCATGTTTTTCAAAACCGCTTCATGCTCCTCCTATTTTTCAGACCGTTTCATGCTCCTCATATTTTTCACATCTTTTAAAGCTCTTCATATTTTTCACACCTTTTCAGACCTTTCATGTTTTTCAACATCACTTCATGCTCCTCCTATTTTTCAGACCGTTTCATGCTTCTCATATTTTTGACACCTTTTGAAGCTGTTCATATTTTTCCGACCTTTTCAGGCTCTTCATGTTTTTCAACCCGGCTTCAGGCTCCTCCTATTTTTCAGAACGTTTCATGCTCCTCATAATTTTCACAACTTTTGAAGCTTTTCCTATATTTCACACGTTTTCAGGCTCTTCTTGTTTTTCAACACTTCTTCATGCTCCTCTTATTTTTCAGACCGTTTCATGCTCCTCATATTTTTCTCACCTTTTGAAGCTATTCATATATTTAAACCTTTTCAGGCTCTTCATGTTTTTCAACACCGCTTCATGCTCCTCCTATGTTTCCAGCCTTTTCATGCTCCTCATGTATTTCACACCTTTTGAAGCTCTTCATATTTTTCACATCTTTTCAGGTTCTTCATATTTTTTGACACCGTTTCCTGCTCCTCCTATTTTTCAGACCATTTCATGCTCGTCATATTTTTGACACCTTTTGAAGCTCTTCATATTTTTCACAAATTTTCAGGCTCTTCATGTTTTTCAACATCCCTTCCTGATCCTCCTATTTTTCAGACCGTTTCATGCTCCTCATATTTTTGACACCTTTTGAAGATCTTCATATTTTTCACACCTTTTCAGGCTCTTCATGTTTTTGAACACTGTTTCCTGCTCCTCCTATTTTTCAGACTTTTCATGCTCCTCATATTTTTGACACCTTTTGAAGCTCTTCATATTTTTCACTCCTTTTCAGGTTCTTCATGTTTTTCCACACCGTTTCATGTTTCTCCTATTTTTCAGACCGTTTCATGCTCCTCACATTTTTGACACCTTTTGAAGCTCTTCATATATTTCACAACTTTTCAGGCTTTTCATGTTTTTGAACACTGTTTCATGCTCCTCATATTTTTGACACCTTTTGAAGCTCTTCATATTGTTCACACCTTTTCAGGCTCTTCATGTTTTTGAACACTGTTACATGCTCCTTCTATTTTTCATACCATTTCATGCTCGTCATTTTTTTGACACCTTTTGAAGCTCTTCATATATTTCACACCTTTTCAGGTTCTTTATGTTTTTCAACGCCGTATCATGCTCCTCCTATTTTTCAGACCGTTTCATGCTCCTCATATTTTTGACACCTTTTGAAGCTCTTCATATTTTTCACACCTTTTGAAGCTCTTCATATTTTTCACACCTTTTCAGGCTCTTCATGTATTTCAAAACCGCTTCATGCTCCGCCTAGTTTTCAGACCGTTTCATGCTCCACATATTTTTGGCACCTTTTGAAGGTCTTCATTTTTTTCACACGTTTTCAGACTCTTCATGTTTTTCAACACCACTTCATGCTCCACCTATTTTTCAGACCGTTTCATGCTCCTCATATTTTTCACACCGTTTGAAGCTCTTCATATTTTTCACACCTTTTCAAGCTCTTCATGTTTTTCAACACCACTTCATGCTCCACCTATTTTTCAGACCGTTTCATGCTCCTCCTATTTTTCAGACAGTTTCATGCTCATCTCATTTTTGACACCTTTTGAAGCTCTTCATATTTTTCACACCTTTTCAGGCTCTTCTTGTTTTCTAACACAGTTTTATGCTGCTCTTATATTTCAGACCGTTTCCTGCTCCTCATATTTTTGACACCTTTTGATGCTCTTCATATTTTTCACACCTTTTCAGACTCTTCATGTTTTTCACACGTTTTCAGGCTCTTCATGTTTTTGAACACCGTTTCATGCTCCTCCTATATTTCAGTCCGTTTCATGCTCCTCATATTTTTGACACCTTTTGAAGCTCTTCATAATTTTCACACCTTTTCAGGCTCTTCATGTTTTTCACACGTTTTCAGGCTCTTCTTGTTTTTGAACACTGTTTCATGCTCCTCCTATTTTTCAGACCGTTTAATGCTCCTCATATTTTTGACACCTTTTGAAGATCTTCATATTTTTCACACCTTTTCAGGCTTTTCATGTTTTTGAACACCGTTACATGCTCCTTCTATTTTTCATACCATTTCATGCTCGTCATTTTTTTGACACCTTTTGAACCTCTTCATATTTTTCACACCTTTTCAGGCTCTTTATGTTTTTCAACGCCGTATCATGCTCCTCCTATTTTTCAGACCGTTTCATGCTCCTTATATTTTTGACACCTTTTGAAGCTCTTCATATGTTTCACACCTTTTGAAGCTCTTCATATTTTTCACACCTTTTCAGGCTCTTCATGTATTTCAACACCGCTTCATGCTCCTCCTAGTTTTCAGACCGTTTCATGCTCCTCATATTTTTGGCACCTTTTGAAGGTCTTCATTTTTTTCACACGTTTTCAGACTCTTCATGTTTTTCAACACCACTTCATGCTCCACCTATTTTTCAGACCGTTTCATGCTCCTCATATTTTTCACACCTTTTGAAGCTCTTCATATTTTTCACACCTTTTCATGTTCTTCATGTTTTTGAACACCGCTTCATCTTTCTCCTATTTTTAAGACCGTTTCATGCTCCTCATATTTTTGACACCTTTTGAAGCTCTTCATATTTTGCACACCTTTTCAGGCTCTTCATGTTTTTCACAAGCACTTCACGCTCCTCCTATTTTTCAGAACGTATCATGCTCCTCATATTTTTGACACCTTTTGAAGCTCTTCATATTTTTCACACCGTTTGAAGCTCTTCTTATATTTCACACCTTTTCAGGCTCTTCATGTTTTTGAACAAAACTTCATGCTTCTCCTATTTGTCAGACCGTTTAATGCTCCTCATGTATTTCACACCTTTTGAAGCTCTTCATATTTTTCACACCTTTTCAGGCTCTTCATGTTTTTCAACACCGCTTCATGCTCCTCATATTTTTCAGACCGTTCCATGGTCCTCATATTTTTGACACCTTTTGAAGCTCTTCATATTTTTCACACCTTTTCAGGCTCTTCATGTTTTTGAACACCGTTTCATGCTCCTCATATTTTTGACACCTTTTGAAGCTCTTCATATTTTTCACACTTTTTCAGGCTCTTCAAGTTTTTAAACAACGCTTCATGCTCCTCCTAATTATCAGACCATTTCATGATCCTCATATTTTGACACCTTTTGAAGCTCTTCATATTTTTCACACCTTTTCAGGCTCTTCATGTTTTTGAACACCGTTTCATGCTCCTCCTATTTTTCAGACCGTTTCATGCTCCTCATATTTTTGACACCTTTTGAAGCTCTTCATATTATTCACAGCTTAACAGCCTCTTCATGTTTTTGAACACCAATTCATGCTACTCCTATTTTTCAAGCAGTTTCATGCTCCTCATATTTTTGACACCTTTTGAAGCTCTTCATATTTTTCACACTTTTTCAGGCTCTTCAAATTTTTAAACAACGCTTCATGCTCCTCCTAATTTTCAGATCGTTTCATGATCCTCATATTTTTGACACCTTTTGAAGCTCTTCATATTTTTCACACCTTTTCAGGCTCTTCATGTTTTTCAACACCAATTCATTCTCCTCCTATTTTTCAGATCGTTTCATGCTCCACATATTTTTCACACCTTTTGAAGCTAATCATTTTTTTCACACCTTTTCAGGCTTTTCATGTTTTTGAACACCGATTCATGCTCCTCATATTTTTGACACCTTTTGAAGCTCTTCATATTTTTCACAGCTTAACAGGCTCTTCATGTTTTTGAACACCAATTCATGCTACCCCTATTTTTCAGACCGTTTCATGCTCCTCATATTTTTGACACCTTTTGAAGCTCTTCATATTTTTCACACTTTTTTAGGCTCTTCAAGTTTTTAAACAACGCTTCATGCTCCTCCTATTTTTCAGACCGTTTCATGCTCCTCATATTTTTGACACATTTTGAAGCTCTTCATATTTTTCACATCTTTTCAGGCTCTTCATATTTTTCAACACCAATTCATTCTCCTCCTATTTTTCAGATCGTTTCATGCTCCACATATTTTTCACACCTTTTGAAGCTAATCATTTTTTTCACACCTTTTCAGGCTTTTCATGTTTTTGAACACCGTTTCATGCTCCTCATATTTTTGACACCTTTTGAAGCTCTTCATATTTTTCACACCTTATCAGGCTCTTCATGTTATTGAACACCGTTTCATGCTCCTCCTATATTTAAGACCGTTTCATGCTCCTCATATTTTTGACACCTTTTGAAGTTCTTCATATTTTTCACACCTTTTCAGGCTCTTTAGATTTTTGAACACCGCTTCATGCTCCTTCTATTTTCAGACCGTTTCATGCTCCTCATGTTTTTGAGACATTTTGACGCTCTTCATATTTTTCACACCTTTTCTGGATCTTCATGTTTTTGAACACAGTTTATGCTCCTCATATTTTTCACACATTTTCATGCT
The DNA here is from genome assembly GCF_033118175.1 of Dama dama. Lineage (NCBI taxonomy): Eukaryota > Metazoa > Chordata > Mammalia > Artiodactyla > Cervidae > Dama > Dama dama. The sequence goes on along the minus strand of NC_083683.1, from coordinate 6,164,027 downwards.
CTTCATATTTTTCACACCTTTCACGCTCTTCATGTTTTTCAACACCGCTTCATGCTCCTCCTATTTTTCACACTGTTTCATACTCCTCATATTTTTGACACGATTTGAAGCTCTTCATATTTTTCACACCTTTTCAGGCTCTTCATGTTTTTCAAGACTACTTCATGCTCCTCCTATTTTTCAGACCGTTTTATTCTACTCATATGTTTCACACCTTTTTCAAACTCTTCATGTTTTTCAACACCACTTCATGCTCCTCCTATTTTTCAGACCGCTTCATGCTCCTCATATTTTTGACACCTTTTGAAGCTCTTCATATTTTCACACCTTTTGAAGCTCATCGTATATTTCACACCTTTTCATTCTCTTCATGTTTTTCAACACCACTTCATGCTCCTCCTCATTTTCAGACCGTTTCATGCCCATCTCATTTTTGACACCTTTAGAAGCTTTTCATATTTTTCACACCTTTTGAAGCTCTTCATATTTTTCACACGTTTTCATGCTCTTCATATTTTTCTACACCGCTTCATGCTCCTCTTATTTTTCAGACCGTTTCATGCTCCTCATATTTTTGATACGTTTTGAAGCCCTTCATATTTTTCACACCTTTTCAGGCTGTTCACGTTTTGAACATCGTTTCTTGCACCTCCAATTTTTCAGAACGTTTCATGCTGCTCATATATTTGACACCTTTTGAAGCTCTTCATCATTTCACAACTTTTCAGGTTCTTCATGTTTTCAACACCACTTCATGCTCCTGCTATATTTCTGACCGTGTCATGCTCCTCATATTTTTGACACCTTTTGAAGATCTTCATATATTTCACACCTTTTCAGGCTATTCAGGTTTTTCTACACCGCTTCATGCTCCTCCTATTTTTGACACCTTTTGGAGCTCCTCATATATTTCACACATTTTCAGGCTCTTCACGATTTGAAAAGCGTTTCATGCTCCTCCTATTTTTCAGACCGTTTCATGCTCCTCATATTTTTGAAACCTTTTGAAGTGCTTCATATTTTTCACATCTTTTAAGGCTCTTCATGTTTTTCAAAACCGATTCATGCTGCTCCTATTTTTCGGACTGTTTCATTCTCCTCATATTTTTGACACCTTTTGAAGCTCTTCATATATTTCACAACTTTTCAGGCTTTTCATGTTTTTCAACACTGTTCATGCTCCTCATATTTTTGACACCTTTTGAAGCTCTTCATATTTTTCACACCTTTTCAGGCTCTTTATGATTTTCAATACCACTTCATGCTCCTCCTATTTTTCAGACCGTTTCATGGTCCTCATATTGTTGACACCTTTTGAAGCTCTTCATATTTTTCACACCTTTTCAGGCACTTCATGATTTTGAAGACCGTTTCATGCTCCTTCTATTTTTTAAACCGTTTCATGCTCCTCATATTTTTGACACCTTTTGAAGCTCTTCATATTTTTCACACCTTTTCAGGCTCTTTCTGTTTTTCAATACCACTTCATGCTCCTCCTATTTTTCAGACCGTTTCATTCTCCTCATATTTTTGACACCTTTTGAAGCTCTTCATATTTTTCACACCTTTTCAGGCTCTTTCTGTTTTTCAATACCACTTCATGCTCCTCCTATTTTTCAGACCGTTTCATGCTCCTCATATTTTTGACACCTTTTGAAGCTCTTCATATTTTTCACACCTTTTCAGGCTCTTCATGTTTTTGAAGACCGTTTCATGCTCCTCCTTTTTTTTAAACCGTTTCATGCTCCACATATTTTTGACACCTTTTGAAGCTCTTCATATTTTTCACACCTTTTCAGGCTCTTTCTGTTTTTCAATACCACTTCATGCTCCTCATATTTTTCAGACCGTTTCATGCTCCTCATATTTTTGACACATTTGAAGCTCTTCTTATATTGCACACCTTTTCATGCTCTTCACGTCTTTGAAAACCATTTGATGCTCCTCATATTTTTCAGACCGTTTCATGCTCCTCATATTTTTCACACCTTTTGAAGCTCTTCATATTTTTCGCAACTTTTCAGGCTTTTCATGTTTTTGAACACCGTTTCATGCTCCTCATATTTTTGACACCTTTTGAAGCTCTTCATATTTTTCACACCTTTTAATGCTCTTCATATTTTTCAACACCATTTCATGCTCCTCCTGTTTTTCAGACCATTTAATGCTCCCCATAATTTTGACACCTTTTGAAGCGCTTCATAATTGTCACACCTTTTCAGGCTCTTCATGTTTTTCAAATCCGCATCATCCTCCTCCTCTACTTCTGACCGTGTCATGCTCCTCATTATTTTGACACCTTTTGAAGCTCTTCATATTTTTCACACCGTTTCTTGCTCCTCATATTTTTCAGACCGTTTCATGCTCCTCCAATTTTTAACATATTTTGAAGCTCTTCATAGATTTCACAACTTTTCAGGGTTTTCATGTTTTTGAACACCGTTTCATGCTCCTCATATTTTTCAGACCGTTTCATTCTCCTCGTATTTCTGACACCTTGTGAAGCTCTTCATATTTTTCAAAGCTTTTCATGCTGTTCATGTTTTTCAACACCCTTTCATGCTCCTCCTATTTTTGAGACCGTTTCATGCTCCTCGTATTTCTGACACCTTGTGAAGATCTTCATATTTTTCACACCTTTTCAGGCGCTTCCTGTTTTTCAACACCGCTTCATGCTCCTCCTATTTTTCAGACCGTTCCATGCTCCTCATATTTTTGACACCTTTTGAAGCTCTTAATATTTTTCACATCTTTTCAGGCTCTTCATCTTTTTGAACTCCTTTTCAGGCTCCTCCTCTTGTTCAGACCATTTCATGCTCCTCATATTTTTGACACATTTTGAAGCTCTTCATATTTTTCACACCTTTTCAGGCGCTTCCTGTTTTTCAACACTGCTTCATGCTCCTCGTATTTTTCAGACCGTTTCATGGTCCTCATATTTTTGACACCTTTTGAAGCTCTTCATATTTTCACACCTTTTGAAGCTCATCGTATATTTCACACCTTTTCATTCTCTTCATGTTTTTCAACACCACTTCATGCTCCTCCTCATTTTCAGACCGTTTCATGCCCATCTCATTTTTGACACCTTTAGAAGCTTTTCATATTTTTCACACCTTTTGAAGCTCTTCATATTTTTCACACGTTTTCATGCTCTTCATATTTTTCTACACCGCTTCATGCTCCTCTTATTTTTCAGACCGTTTCATGCTCCTCATATTTTTGATACGTTTTGAAGCCCTTCATATTTTTCACACATTTTCAGGCTCTTCACGTTTTGAACATCGTTTCTTGCACCTCCAATTTTTCAGAACGTTTCATGCTGCTCATATATTTGACACCTTTTGAAGCTCTTCATCATTTCACAACTTTTCAGGTTCTTCATGTTTTCAACACCACTTCATGCACCTGCTATATTTCTGACCGTGTCATGCTCCTCATATTTTTGACACCTTTTGAAGATCTTCATATATTTCACACCTTTTCAGGCTATTCAGGTTTTTCTACACCGCTTCATGCTCTTCCTATTTTTGACACCTTTTGGAGCTCTTCATATATTTCACACATTTTCAGACTCTTCACGATTTGAAAAGCGTTTCATGCTCCTCCTATTTTTCAGACCGTTTCATGCTCCTCATATTTTTGAAACCTTTTGAAGTGCTTCATATTTTTCACATCTTTTAAGGCTCTTCATGTTTTTCAAAACCGATTCATGCTGCTCCTATTTTTCGGACTGTTTCATTCTCCTCATATTTTTGACACCTTTTGAAGCTCTTCATATATTTCACAACTTTTCAGGCTTTTCATGTTTTTCAACACTGTTTCATGCTCCTCATATTTTTGACACCTTTTGAAGCTCTTCATATTTTTCACACCTTTTCAGGCTCTTTATGATTTTCAATACCACTTCATGCTCCTCCTATTTTTCAGACCGTTTCATGGTCCTCATATTGTTGGCACCTTTTGAAGCTCTTCATATTTTTCACACCTTTTCAGGCACTTCATGATTTTGAAGACCGTTTCATGCTCCTTCTATTTTTTAAACCGTTTCATGCTCCTCATATTTTTGACACCTTTTGAAGCTCTTCATATTTTTCACACCTTTTCAGGCTCTTTATGATTTTCAATACCACTTCATGCTCCTCCTATTTTTCAGACCGTTTCATGGTCCTCATATTGTTGACACCTTTTGAAGCTCTTCATATTTTTCACACCTTTTCAGGCACTTCATGATTTTGAAGACCGTTTCATGCTCCTTCTATTTTTTAAACCGTTTCATGCTCCTCATATTTTTGACACCTTTTGAAGCTCTTCATATTTTTCACACCTTTTCAGGCTCTTTCTGTTTTTCAATACCACTTCATGCTCCTCCTATTTTTCAGACCGTTTCATTCTCCTCATATTTTTGACACCTTTTGAAGCTCTTCATATTTTTCACACCTTTTCAGGCTCTTTCTGTTTTTCAATACCACTTCATGCTCCTCCTATTTTTCAGACCGTTTCATGCTCCTCATATTTTTGACACCTTTTGAAGCTCTTCATATTTTTCACACCTTTTCAGGCTCTTCATGTTTTTGAAGACCGTTTCATGCTCCTCCTTTTTTTTAAACCGTTTCATGCTCCACATATTTTTGACACCTTTTGAAGCTCTTCATATTTTTCACACCTTTTCAGGCTCTTTCTGTTTTTCAATACCACTTCATGCTCCTCATATTTTTCAGACCGTTTCATGCTCCTCATATTTTTGACACATTTGAAGCTCTTCTTATATTGCACACCTTTTCATGCTCTTCACGTCTTTGAACACCATTTGATGCTCCTCATATTTTTCAGACCGTTTCATGCTCCTCATATTTTTCACACCTTTTGAAGCTCTTCATATTTTTCACAACTTTTCAGGCTTTTCATGTTTTTGAACACCGTTTCATGCTCCTCATATTTTTGACACATTTTGAAGCTCTTCATATTTTTCACACCTTTTAATGCTCTTCATATTTTTCAACACCATTTCATGCTCCTCCTGTTTTTCAGACCGTTTAATGCTCCCCATAATTTTGACACCTTTTGAAGCGCTTCATAATTGTCACACCTTTTCAGGCTCTTCATGTTTTTCAAATCCGCATCATCCTCCTCCTATATTTCTGACCGTGTCATGCTCCTCATTATTTTGACACCTTTTGAAGCTCTTCATATTTTTCACACCGTTTCTTGCTCCTCATATTTTTCAGACCGTTTCATGCTCCTCCAATTTTTAACATATTTTGAAGCTCTTCATAGATTTCACAACTTTTCAGGGTTTTCATGTTTTTGAACACCGTTTCATGCTACTCATATTTTTCAGACCGTTTCATTCTCCTTGTATTTCTGACACCTTGTGAAGCTCTTCATATTTTTCAAAGCTTTTCATGCTGTTCATGTTTTTCAACACCCTTTCATGCTCCTCCTATTTTTGAGACCGTTTCATGCTCCTCGTATTTCTGACACCTTGTGAAGATCTTCATATTTTTCACACCTTTTCAGGCGCTTCCTGTTTTTCAACACCGCTTCATGCTCCTCCTATTTTTCAGACCGTTTCATGCTTCTCATATTTTTGACACCTTTTGAAGCTCTTCATATTTTTCACACCTTTTCAGGCTCTTCATGTTTTTGAAATCCGTTTCATGCTCCTCCTTTTTTTTAAACCGTTTCATGCTCCACATATTTTTGACACCTTTTGAAGCTCTTCATATTTTTCACACCTTTTCAGGCTCTTTCTGTTTTTCAATACCACTTCATGCTCCTCCTATTTTTCAGACCGTTTCATGCTCCTCATATTTTTGACACCTTTTGAAGCTCTTCATATTTTTCACACCTTTTCAGGCTCTTCATGTTTTTGAAGACCGTTTCATGCTCCTCCTTTTTTTTAAACCGTTTCATGCTCCACATATTTTTGACACCTTTTGAAGCTCTTCATATTTTTCACACCTTTTCAGGCTCTTTCTGTTTTTCAATACCACTTCATGCTCCTCATATTTTTCAGACCGTTTCATGCTCCTCATATTTTTGACACATTTGAAGCTCTTCTTATATTGCACACCTTTTCATGCTCTTCACGTCTTTGAACACCATTTGATGCTCCTCATATTTTTCAGACCGTTTCATGCTCCTCATATTTTTCACACCTTTTGAAGCTCTTCATATTTTTCACAACTTTTCAGGCTTTTCATGTTTTTGAACACCGTTTCATGCTCCTCATATTTTTGACACATTTTGAAGCTCTTCATATTTTTCACACCTTTTAATGCTCTTCATATTTTTCAACACCATTTCATGCTCCTCCTGTTTTTCAGACCGTTTAATGCTCCCCATAATTTTGACACCTTTTGAAGCGCTTCATAATTGTCACACCTTTTCAGGCTCTTCATGTTTTTCAAATCCGCATCATCCTCCTCCTATATTTCTGACCGTGTCATGCTCCTCATTATTTTGACACCTTTTGAAGCTCTTCATATTTTTCACACCGTTTCTTGCTCCTCATATTTTTCAGACCGTTTCATGCTCCTCCAATTTTTAACATATTTTGAAGCTCTTCATAGATTTCACAACTTTTCAGGGTTTTCATGTTTTTGAACACCGTTTCATGCTACTCATATTTTTCAGACCGTTTCATTCTCCTTGTATTTCTGACACCTTGTGAAGCTCTTCATATTTTTCAAAGCTTTTCATGCTGTTCATGTTTTTCAACACCCTTTCATGCTCCTCCTATTTTTGAGACCGTTTCATGCTCCTCGTATTTCTGACACCTTGTGAAGATCTTCATATTTTTCACACCTTTTCAGGCGCTTCCTGTTTTTCAACACCGCTTCATGCTCCTCCTATTTTTCAGACCGTTTCATGCTTCTCATATTTTTGACACCTTTTGAAGCTCTTCATATTTTTCACACCTTTTCAGGCTCTTCATGTTTTTGAAATCCGTTTCATGCTCCTCCTTTTTTTTAAACCGTTTCATGCTCCACATATTTTTGACACCTTTTGAAGCTCTTCATATTTTTCACACCTTTTCAGGCTCTTTCTGTTTTTCAATACCACTTCATGCTCCTCATATTTTTCAGACCGTTTCATGCTCCTCATATTTTTGACACATTTGAAGCTCTTCTTATATTGCACACCTTTTCATGCTCTTCACGTCTTTGAACACCATTTGATGCTCCTCATATTTTTCAGACCGTTTCATGCTCCTCATATTTTTCACACCTTTTGAAGCTCTTCATATTTTTCACAACTTTTCAGGCTTTTCATGTTTTTGAACACCGTTTCATGCTCCTCATATTTTTGACACCTTTTGAAGCTCTTCATATTTTTCACACCTTTTAATGCTCTTCATATTTTTCAATACCATTTCATGCTCCTCCTGTTTTTCAGACCGTTTAATGCTCCCCATAATTTTGACACCTTTTGAAGCGCTTCATAATTGTCACACCTTTTCAGGCTCTTCATGTTTTTCAAATCCGCATCATCCTCCTCCTATATTTCTGACCGTGTCATGCTCCTCATTATTTTGACACCTTTTGAAGCTCTTCATATTTTTCACACCGTTTCTTGCTCCTCATATTTTTCAGACCGTTTCATGCTCCTCCAATTTTTAACATATTTTGAAGCTCTTCATAGATTTCACAACTTTTCAGGGTTTTCATGTTTTTGAACACCATTTCATGCACCTCATATTTTTCAGACCGTTTCATTCTCCTCGTATTTCTGACACCTTGTGAAGCTCTTCATATTTTTCAAAGCTTTTCATGCTGTTCATGTTTTTCAACACCCTTTCATGCTCCTCCTATTTTTGAGACCGTTTCATGCTCCTCGTATTTCTGACACCTTGTGAAGATCTTCATATTTTTCACACCTTTTCAGGCGCTTCCTGTTTTTCAACACCGCTTCATGCTCCTCCTATTTTTCAGACCGTTCCATGCTCCTCATATTTTTGACACCTTTTGAAGCTCTTAATATTTTTCACATCTTTTCAGGCTCTTCATCTTTTTGAACTCCTTTTCAGGCTCCTCCTCTTGTTCAGACCATTTCATGCTCCTCATATTTTTCACACCTTTTGAAGCTCTTCATATTTTTCACACATTTTCAGGCTCTTCATGTTTTTCAACACTATTTCATGCTCCTCCATTTTTTCAGACCGTTTCATGCTCTTCATATTTTTCACACTTTTTGAAGCTCCTCATATTTTTCACACCTTTTAATGCTCTTCATATTTTTCACACCGTTTCTTGCTCCTCATATTTTTCAGACCATTTCATGCTCTTCATATTTTTCACACTTTTTGAAGCTCCTCATATTTTTCACACCTTTTAATGCTCTTCATATTTTTCAACACCATTTCATGCTCCTCCTATTTTTCAGACCGTTTAATGCTCCCCATAATTTTGACACCTTTTGAAGCGCTTCATAATTGTCACACTTTTTCAGGCTCTTCAAGTTTTTTAACTCCGCTTCATCCTCCTCCTATATTTCTGACCATGTCATGCTCCTCATATTTTTGACACCTTTTGAAGCTCTTCATATTTTTCACACCGTTTCATGCTCCTCATATTTTTCAGACCGTTTCATGCTCCTCATATTTTTTACTTCTTTTGAAGCTCTTCATATTTTTCACACCGTTTCATGCTCCTCCTATTTTTCAGACCATTTCATGCTCCTCGTATTTCTGACACCATGTGAAGCTCTTCATATTTTTCACTGCTTTTCATGCTGTTCATGTTTTTCAACACCCTTTCATGCTCCTCCTGTTTTTGAGACCGTTTCATGCTCCTCATATTTCTGACACCTTGTTAAGATCTTCATATTTTTCACACCTTTTCAGGCGCTTCCTGTTTTTCAACACCGCTTCATGCTCCTCCTATTTTTCAGACCGTTTCTTGCTCCTCATATTTTTGACACCTTTTGAAGCTCTTCATATTCTTCACACCTTTTGAGGCTCTTCATGTTTTTCAACACCACTTCATGCCCCTCCTATTTTTCAAACCGTTTCATGCTCCTCATATTTGTGACACCTTTTGAAGCTCTTCATATTTTTCACAAGTTTTCATGCTCTTCATGTTTTTCTTCACTGCTTCATGCTCCTCCTATATTTCAGCCCGTTTCATGCTGCTCATATTTTGATACCTTTTGAAGCTCTTCATATTGTTCACACCTTTTCACTCTCTTCATGTTTGTTAAAACCGTTTCTTGCTCCTCCTATTTTTCAGACCGTTTCTTGCTCCTCATATTTTTGACACCTTTTGAAGCTCTTCATATTCTTCACACCTTTTGAGGCTCTTCATGTTTTTCAACACCGCTTCATACTCCTCGTATTTTTCAGACCGTTTCATGCTCCTCATATTTTCAACACCTTTTGAAGCTCTTCATATTTTCCACTCATTTTCAGGCTCTTCACGTTTTCAACACCGTTTCATGCTAATCCTATTTTTCAGACTGTTTCATACTCTTCATATTTTTGACACCTTTGAAGCTCATCATATTTTTCACACGTTTTCATGCTCTTCATCTTTTTCAAAACCGTTTCATGCTCCTCCTATTTTTCAGAACGTTTCATGAACCTCATATTTTTGACACCTTTTGAAGCTTTTCATATTTTTCACACCTTTTCAGGCTCTTCATGTTTTTGAACACTGCTTCATGCTCCTCCTATTTTTCAGACCGTTTCATTCTCCTCATGTATTTCACACCTTTTGAAGCTCTTCATATTTTTCACACCTTTTGAAGCTCTTCATATATTTCACACCTTTTGAAGCTCTTCATGTTTTTCAACACCTCTTCATGCTCCTCCTATTTTTCAGACCGTTCATGCTCCTCATATTTTTGAAACAATTTGAAGCTCCTCCTGTTTTCCACACGTTTTCAGGCTCTTCATGTTTTTCAACACCGAGTCATGCTCCTCCTATTTTTCAGACCGTTTCATGCTCCTCATATTTTTGACAATTTTGGAAGCTCTTCATATTTTTCACACCTTTTCAGGCTCTTCATGTTTTTCAACACCGCTATATGCTCCTACTAAATTTCAGACTGTTTCATGTTCCTCATATTTTTCACACCTTTTGAAGCTCTTCATATTTTTCACACCTTTTCAGGCTCTTCATGTTTTTCAACACCACTTCATGTTCCTCCTATTATTCAGACCGTTTCATGCTCATCTCATTTTTGACACCTTTTGAAGCTCTTGGTAATTTTCACACCTTTTGAAGCTCTTCATATTTTTCACACCTTTTCTGGATCTTCATGTTTTTAAACACTGCTTCATGCTCCTCCCATTTTTCAGAACTTTTCATGCTCCTCATGTATTTCACACCATTTGAAGCACTTCATATTTTTCACACCTTTTCAGTTTCTTCATGTTTTTCAACACCACTTCATGTTCCTCCTATTATTCAGACCGTTTCATGCTCATCTCATTTTTGACACCTTTTGAAGCTCTTGATATTTTTCACACCTTTTGAATCTCTTCATATTTTTCACACCTTTTCAGGATCTTCATGTTTTTAAACACCCCTTCATGCTCCTCCTATTTTTCAGAACTTTTCATACTCCTCATATTTTTCAAATCTTTTGAAGCTCTTCATATTTTTCGCACCATTCCAGGCTCTTCATGTTTTTTTTACACCGCTTCATGCTTCTCCTATTTTACAGACCGTTTCATTCTCCGCATGTATTTTACACCTTTTGAAGCTCTTCCTATTTTTCACAATTTTTCAGGCTCTTCATGTTTTTCAACACCGTTTTATGCTCCTCCTATTTTTCAGACCGTTTCATGCTCCTCCTATTTTTGAGACCGTTTCATGCTCCTCATATTTTGACACCTTTTGAAGCTCTTCATATTTTTCACAGCTTTTCAGGCTCTTCATGTTTTCAACACCACTTCATCCTCCTCCTATTTTTCAGACCGTTTCATGCTCATCTCATTTTTGACACCTTTTGAAGCTCTTCATATATTTCACACCTTTTCAGGCTCTTCATGTTTTCAACACCGCTTCATGATCCTCCTAATTTTTAGACCATTTCATGCTCCTCATATTTTTGATACCTTTTGAAGCTCTTCATATATTTCACACCTTTTCATGCTCTTCATGTTTTCAACACCACTTCATCCTCCTCCTATTTTTCAGACCGTTTCATGCTCATCTCATTTTTGACACCTTTTGAAGCTCTTCATATTTTTCACAGCTTTTGAAGCTCTTCATATTTTTCACAGCTTTTCAGGCTCTTCTTGTTTTTGAACACCGTTTCATGCTTCTCCTATTTTTCAGACCGTTTTGCTCCTCATATTTTTGACACCTTTTGAAGCTCTTCATATTTTTCAAACCTTTTCAGGTTCTTCAAGTTTTTCAACACCGTTTCATGCTCCTCGTATTTTTCAGACCGTTTCATGTTCCTCATATTTTTGACACCTTTTGTAGCTCTTCCTATTTTCCACAGCTTTTCAGCCTCTTCATGTTTTAGAACACCGCTTCATGCTCCTTCTATTTTTCATAACGTTTCATGCTCCTCTCATTTTTCACACCTTTTGAAGCTCTTCATATTTTTCACAACTTTTGAAGCTCTTCATATTTTTCACACCTTTTCAGGCTCTTCATGTTTTGGAGCACACCTTCATGCTCCTCCCATTTTTAAGACCGTTTCATGCTCCTCATGTATTTCACACCACTTGAAGCACTTCATATTTTTCACACATTTTCAGTCTCTTCATGTTTTTCAACACCACTTCATGTTCCTCCTATTATTCAGAACGTTTCATGCTCATCTCATTTTTGACACCTTTTGAAGCTCTTGATATTTTTCACACCTTTTGAAGCTCTTCATATTTTTCACACCTTTTCAGGATCTTCATGTTTTTAAACACCGCTTCATGCTCCCCCTATTTTTCAGACCTGTTCATGCTCCTCATATTTTCCAAATCTTTTCAAGCTCTTCATATTTTTCGCACCGTTCCAGGCTCTCCATGTTTTTGAACACCGCTTCATGCTTCTCCTATTTTACAGACCGTTTCATTCTCCTCATGTATTTCACACCGTTTTAAGCTCTTCCTATTTTTCAAAACTTTTCAGGCTCTTCATGTTTTTCAACACCTTTTCATGCTCCTCCTCTTTTTCAGACTGTTTCAAGCTCCTCATATTTTTGACACCTTTTGAAGCTCTTCATATTTTTCACACCTTTTCAAGCTCTTCATGTTTTTCAACACTGCTTCATGCTCCTCCTATTTTTCAGACCGTTTCATGCTCCTCATATTTTTCACACGTTTTGAAGCTCTTCATATTTTTCACACCTTTTCAGGCTCTTCATGTTTTTCAACACCGCATCATGCTCCTCCTATTTTTCAGACTGTTTCATGCTCCTCATATTTTTCACACGTTTTTGAAGCTGTTCATATTTTTCACACCTTTTCAGTCACTTCATGTTTTTGAACACAGCTTCATGCTCCTCCTATTTTTCAGACCCTTCATGCCCCTCATATTTTTGAAATATTTTGAAGCTCTTCATATATTTCACACCTTTTCAGGCTCTTCATGTTTTTCACACCTTTTCAGGCTCTTCATGTTTTTGAACACCGCTTCATGCTCCTCCTATTTTTCTGACCGTTTCATGCTCCTCATATTTTTGACACCTTTTGAAGCTCCTCATATTTTTCACACGTTTTCAATCTCTTCGTGTTTTTCAACACCGTTTCATGCTCCTCCTATTTTTCCTACCGTTTCATGCTCCTCCTATTTTTCAGACCGTTTCATGCTCCTCATATTTTTGACAATTTTGGAAGCTCTTCATATTTTTCACACCTTTTCAGGCTCTTCATGTTTTTCAACACCGCTATATGCTCCTACTAAATTTCAGACTGTTTCATGCTCCTCCTGTATTTCACACCTTTTGAAGCTCTTCATATTTTTCACACCTTTTCAGGCTCTTCATGTTTTTCAACACCACTTCATGTTCCTCCTATTATTCAGACCGTTTCATGCTCATCTCATTTTTGACACCTTTTGAAGCTCTTGATATTTTTCACACCTTTTGAAGCTCTTCATATTTTTCACACCTTTTCAGGCAATTCATGTTTTTAAACACCGCTTCATGCTCATCCCATTTTTCAGACTGTTTCATGCTCCTCATATTTTTCACACGTTTTGAAGCTCTTCATATTTTTCACACCTTTTCAGTCTCTTCATGTTTTTGAACACAGCTTCATGCTCCTCCTATTTTTCAGACCGTTCATGCCCCTCATATTTTTGAAATGTTTTGAAGCTCTTCATATTTTTCACACCTTTTCAGGCTCTTTATGTTTTTCAACGCCGCTTCATGCTCCTAGTGTTTTTCAGACCGTTCATGCCCCTCATATTTTTGAAATATTTTGAAGCTCTTCATATTTTTCACACCTTTTCAGGCTCTTCATGTTTTTCAACACCGCTATATGCTCCTACTAAATTTCAGACCGTTTCATGCTCCTCATATTTTTGACAATTTTGGAAGCTCTTCATATTTTTCACACCTTTTCAGGCTCTTCATGTTTTTCAACACCACTTCATGTTCCTCCTATTATTCAGACCGTTTCATGCTCATCTCATTTTTGACACCTTTTGAAGCTCTTGATATTTTTCACACCTTTTGAAGCTCTTCATATTTTTCACACCTTTTCTGGCTCTTCATGTTTTTGAACACAGCTTCATGCTCCTCCTATTTTTCAGACCGTTCATGCCTCTCATATTTTTGAAATATTTTGAAGCTCTTCATATTTTTCACACCTTTTCAGGCTCTTTATGTTTTTCAACGCCGCTTCATGCTCCTAGTGTTTTTCAGACCGTTCATGCTCCTCATATTTTTGACTCCTTTTGAAGCTCTTCATATGTTTCACATCTTTTCAGGCTCTTCATGTTTTTCAACACCGCTTCATGCTCCTCCTATTTTCAGACCGTTTCATGCTCCTCATATTTTTGACACCTTTGAAGCTGTTCATATTTTTCACTCCTTTTCAGGCACTTCATGTTTTTGAACACCGTTTCATGCTCCTCCTATTTTTCAGAACGTTTCATGCTCTTCATATTTTAGACACCTTTTGAGGCTCTTCATATTTCTCATACCTTTTCAGGCTCTCCATATTTTTGAACACCGCTTCGTGCTCCTCCTAATTTTGAGACGGTTTCATGCTCCTCATATTTATGACACATTTTGAAGCTCTTCATATTATTCACTCCTTTTCAGGCTCTTCATGGTTTTGAACACCGCTTTATGCTCCTCCTATTTTTCAGACCGTTTCATGCTCTTCATATTTTTCACACCTTTTGAAGCTCTTCATATTTTTCACACCTTTTCAGGCTCATCATGTTTTTCCACACCGCTTCATGCTCCTTCTATTTTTCAAAACGTTTCATGTTCCTCATATTTTTGACACCTTTTGAAGCTCTTCCTTTTTTTCACACCTTTTCATGCTCTTCATGTTTCTAACACCGTTTTATGCTTCTCCTATTTTTCAGACCGTTTAATGCTCCTCATATTTTTCACACCTTTTGAATCTCTTTATATTTGTCACACCTTTTCAGGCTCTTCATGTTTTTCAACACCGCTTCATGCTCCTCCTATTTTTCAGACCGTTTAATGCTCCTCATATTTTTCACACCTTTTGAATCTCTTTATATTTGTCACACCTTTTCAGGCTCTTCAAGTTTTTCATCACCGTTTCATGCTCCTCGTATTTTTCAGACCGTTTCATGCTCCTCATATTTTTGACACCTTTTGAAGCTATTCCTATTTTCCACACCTTTTCAGCCTCTTCATGTTTTAGAACACCGCTTCATGCTCCTTCTATTTTTCATAACGTTTCATGTTCCTCTCATTTTCACACCTTTTGAAGCTCTTCATATTTTTCACACCTTTTCAGGCTCTTCATGTTTTGGAGCACACCTTCATGCTCCTCCCATTTTTCAGACCGTTTCATGCTCCTCTTGTATTTCACACCACTTGAAGCACTTCATATTTTTCACACATTTTCAGTCTCTTCATGTTTTTCAACACCACTTCATGTTCCTCCTATTATTCAGAACGTTTCATGCTCATCTCATTTTTGACACCTTTTGAAGCTCTTGATATTTTTCACACCTTTTGAAGCTCTTCATATTTTTCACACCTTTTCAGGATCTTCATGTTTTTAAACACCGCTTCATGCTCCCCCTATTTTTCAGACCTGTTCATGCTCCTCATATTTTTCAAATCTTTTGAAGCTCTTCATATTTTTCGCACCGTTCCAGGCTCTCCATGTTTTTGAACACCGCTTCATGCTTCTCCTATTTTACAGACCGTTTCATTCTCCTCATGTATTTCACACCGTTTTAAGCTCTTCCTATTTTTCAAAACTTTTCAGGCTCTTCATGTTTTTCAACACCTTTTCATGCTCCTCCTCTTTTTCAGACTGTTTCAAGCTCCTCATATTTTGACACCTTTTGAAGCTCTTCGTATTTTTCACAGCTTTTCAAGCTCTTCATGTTTTTCAACACTGCTTCATGCTCCTCCTATTTTTCAGACCGTTTCATGCTCCTCATATTTTTCACACGTTTTGAAGCTCTTCATATTTTTCACACCTTTTCAGGCTCTTCATGTTTTTCAACACCGCATCATGCTCCTCCTATTTTTCAGACTGTTTCATGCTCCTCATATTTTTCACACGTTTTTGAAGCTCTTCATATTTTTCACACCTTTTCAGTCACTTCATGTTTTTGAACACAGCTTCATGCTCCTCCTATTTTTCAGACCCTTCATGCCCCTCATATTTTTGAAATATTTTGAAGCTCTTCATATTTTTCACACCTTTTCAGGCTCTTCATGTTTTTCACACCTTTTCAGGCTCTTCATGTTTTTGAACACCGCTTCATGCTCCTCCTATTTTTCTGACCGTTTCATGCTCCTCATATTTTTGACACGTTTTGAAGCTCCTCATATTTTTCACATGTTTTCAGGCTCTTCATGTTTTTAAACACCGTTTCATGCTCCTCCTATTTTTCCTACCGTTTCATGCTCTTCATATTTTAGACACCTTTTGAGGCTCTTCATATTTCTCATACCTTTTCAGGCTCTCCATATTTTTGAACACCGCTTCGTGCTCCTCCTAATTTTGAGACGGTTACATGCTCCTCATATTTATGACACATTTTGAAGCTCTTCATATTATTCACTCCTTTTCAGGCTCTTCATGGTTTTGAACACCGCTTTATGCTCCTCCTATTTTTCAGACCGTTTCATGCTCTTCATATTTTTCACACCTTTTGAAGCTCTTCATATTTTTCACACCTTTTCAGGCTCATCATGTTTTTCCACACCGCTTCATGCTCCTTCTATTTTTCATAACGTTTCATGTTCCTCTCATTTTCACACCTTTTGAAGCTCTTCATATTTTTCACAACTTTTGAAGCTCTTCATATTTTTCACACCTTTTCAGGCTCTTCATGTTTTGGAGCACACCTTCATGCTCCTCCCATTTTTCAGACCGTTTCATGCTCCTCATGTATTTCACACCACTTGAAGCACTTCATATTTTTCACACATTTTCAGTCTCTTCATGTTTTTCAACACCACTTCATGTTCCTCCTATTATTCAGAACGTTTCATGCTCATCTCATTTTTGACACCTTTTGAAGCTCTTGATATTTTTCACACCTTTTGAAGCTCTTCATATTTTTCACACCTTTTCAGGATCTTCATGTTTTTAAACACCGCTTCATGCTCCCCCTATTTTTCAGACCTGTTCATGCTCCTCATATTTTTCAAATCTTTTGAAGCTCTTCATATTTTTCGCACCGTTCCAGGCTCTCCATGTTTTTGAACACCGCTTCATGCTTCTCCTATTTTACAGACCGTTTCATTCTCCTCATGTATTTCACACCGTTTTAAGCTCTTCCTATTTTTCAAAACTTTTCAGGCTCTTCATGTTTTTCAACACCTTTTCATGCTCCTCCTCTTTTTCAGACTGTTTCAAGCTCCTCATATTTTGACACCTTTTGAAGCTCTTCGTATTTTTCAAAGCTTTTCAGTCTCTTCATGTTTTACAACAGCGCATCATGCTCCACCTATTTTTCAGACTGTTTCATGCTCCTCATATTTTTGACACCTTTTGAAGCTCTTCATATTTTTCACACCTTTTCAAGCTCTTCATGTTTTTCAACACTGCTTCATGCTCCTCCTATTTTTCAGACCGTTTCATGTTCCTCATATTTTTCACACGTTTTAAGCTCTTCATATTTTTCACACCTTTTCAGGCTCTTCATGTTTTTCAACACCGCATCATGCTCCTCCTATTTTTCAGACTGTTTCATGCTCCTCATATTTTTCACACGTTTTTGAAGCTCTTCATATTTTTCACACCTTTTCGGTCACTTCATGTTTTTGAACACAGCTTCATGCTCCTCCTATTTTTCAGACCCTTCATGCCCCTCATATTTTTGAAATATTTTGAAGCTCTTCATATTTTTCACACCTTTTCAGGCTCTTCATGTTTTTCACACATTTTCAGGCTCTTCATGTTTTTGAACACCGCTTCATGCTCCTCCTATTTTTCTGACCGTTTCATGCTCCTCATATTTTTGACACCTTTTGAAGCTCCTCATATTTTTCACACGTTTTCAGGCTCTTCATGTTTTTCAACACCGTTTCATGCTCCTCCTATTTTTCCTACCGTTTCATGCTCCTCCTATTTTTCAGACCGTTTCATGCTCCTCATATTTTTGACAATTTTGGAAGCTCTTCATATTTTTCACACCTTTTCAGGCTCTTCATGTTTTTCAACACCGCTATATGCTCCTACTAAATTTCAGACTGTTTCATGCTCCTCCTGTATTTCACACCTTTTGAAGCTCTTCATATTTTTCACACCTTTTCAGGCTCTTCATGTTTTTCAACACCACTTCATGTTCCTCCTATTATTCAGACCGTTTCATGCTCATCTCATTTTTGACACCTTTTGAAGCTCTTGATATTTTTCACACCTTTTGAAGCTCTTCATATTTTTCACACCTTTTCAGGCTCTTCATGTTTTTCAATACCGCTATATGCTTCTACTAAATTTCAGACTGTTTCATGCTCCTCATGTATTTCACACCTTTTGAAGCTCTTCGTATTTTTCACACCTTTTCAGGCTCTTCATGTTTTTCAACACCACTTCATGTTCCTCCTATTATTCAGACCGTTTCATGCTCATCTCATTTTTGACACCTTTTGAAGCTCTTGATATTTTTCACACCTTTTGAAGCTCTTCATATTTTTCACACCTTTTCTGGCTCTTCATGTTTTTAAACACCGCTTCATGCTCCTCCCTTTTTTCAGACTGTTTCATGCTCCTCATATTTTTCACACGTTTTGAAGCTCTTCATATTTTTCACACCTTTTCAGTCTCTTCATGTTTTTGAACACAGCTTCATGCTCCTCCTATTTTTCAGACCGTTCATGCCTCTCATATTTTTGAAATATTTTGAAGCTCTTCATATTTTTCACACGTTTTCAGGCTCTTTATGTTTTTCAACGCCGCTTCATGCTCCTAGTGTTTTTCAGACCGTTCATGCTCCTCATATTTTTGACACCTTTTGAAGCTCTTCATATGTTTCACACCTTTTCAGGCTCTTCATGTTTTTCAACACCGCTTCATGCTCCTCCTATTTTCAGACCGTTTCATGCTCCTCATATTTTTGACATCTTTTGAAGCTGTTCATATTTTTCACTCCTTTTCAGGCACTTCATATTTTTGAACACCGTTTCATGCTCCTCCTATTTTTCAGAACGTTTCATGCTCTTCATATTTTAGACACCTTTTGAGACTCTTCATATTTCTCATACCTTTTCAGGCTCTCCATATTTTTGAACACCGCTTCGTGCTCCTCCTAATTTTGAGACGGTTTCATGCTCCTCATATTTATGACACATTTTGAAGCTCTTCATATTATTCACTCCATTTCAGGCTCTTCATGGTTTTGAACACCGCTTTATGCTCCTCCTATTTTTCAGAACGTTTCATGCTCTTCATATTTTTCACACCTTTTGAAGCTCTTCATATTTTTCACACCTTTTCACGCTCATCATGTTTTTCCACACCGCTTCATGCTCCTTCTATTTTTCAAAACGTTTCATGTTCCTCATATTTTTGACACCTTTTGAAGCTCTTCCTTTTTTTCACACCTTTTCATGCTCTTCATGTTTCTAACACCGTTTCATGCTTCTCCTATTTTTCAGACCGTTTAATGCTCCTCATATTTTTCACACCTTTTGAATCTCTTTATATTTGTCACACCTTTTCAGGCTCTTCATGTTTTTCAACACCGCTTCATGCTCCTCCTATTTTTCAGACCGTTTAATGCTCCTCATATTTTTCACACCTTTTGAATCTCTTTATATTTGTCACACCTTTTCAGGCTCTTCAAGTTTTTCAACACCGTTTCATGCTCCTCGTATTTTTCAGACCGTTTCATGCTCCTCATATTTTTGACACCTTTTGAAGCTATTCCTATTTTCCACACCTTTTCAGCCTCTTCATGTTTTAGAACACCGCTTCATGCTCCTTCGATTTTTCATAACGTTTCATGCTCATCTCATTTTGACACCTTTTGAAGCTTTTCATATTTTCACACCTTTTCTGGCTCTTCATGATTTTCAACACCGCTTCATGCTCCTCCTATTTTTCAGACCGTTTCATGCTCATCTCATTTTTGACACCTTTTTAATCTCTTCATATTTTTCACAACTTTTGAAGCTCTTCATATTTTTAATATTTTTGAAGCTCTTCATATTTTCACACGTTTTCACACTCTTCATGTTTTTCAACACCTCTTCATGCTCCTCCTATTTTTCAAACCGTTTCATGCTCCTCATATTTT
Organism: Dama dama; assembly: GCF_033118175.1. Taxonomy (NCBI): domain Eukaryota; kingdom Metazoa; phylum Chordata; class Mammalia; order Artiodactyla; family Cervidae; genus Dama; species Dama dama. The sequence continues at coordinate 6,144,153 of NC_083683.1, read as the reverse complement.
TGACACTTTTTGAAGCTCTTCATATTTTTCACTCATTTTCAGGCTCTTCATGTTTTTCAACACCACTTCATGCTCCTGCTATTTTTGAGACCGTTTGATGCTCCTCATATTTTTGACACCTTTAGAAACTCTTCATATTTTTCACACCTTTTCAGGCTCTTCATTTTTTTTATCACTGCTTCATGCTCGTCATATTTTTCAGAACGTTTCATGCTCCTCATGTTTTTGACATCTTTTGAAGCTCTTCATATTTTCCACACCTTTTCAGGCTCTTCATGTTTTTTATCACTGCTTCATGCTCGTCATATTTTTCAGAACGTTTCATGCTCCTCATTTTTTGACACCTTTTGAAGCTCTTCATATACTTCACACCTTTTCAGGCTCTTCATGTTTTTGAACACCGCTTCATGCTCCTCCTATTTTTCAGACCGTATCATGCTCCTCATATTTTTCACACCTTTTGAATCTCTTCATATTTTTCACACCTATTCAGGCTCTTCATGTTTTTGAACACCACTTCATGCTCCTCCTAATTTTCAGACCGTTTCATGCTTCTCATATATTTGAAACCTTTTGAAGCTCTTCATATTTTTCACACTTTTTCAGGCTCTTCATGTTTTTCAACACCGCTTCATGCTCCTCCTATTTTTCCGACCGTTTCATGCTCCTCATGGATTTCACACCGTTTGAAGCGCTTCATATTTTTCACACCTTTTCAGGCTCTTCATGTTTCTGATCACCGTTTTATCATTCTCCTATTTTTCAGACCATTTCCTGCTCCTCATATTTTTGAAACCTTTTGAAGCTCTTCATATTTTTCACAACTTTTCAGGCTCTTCATGTTTTTCAACACCACTTCATGCTCCTCCTATTTTTCAGACCGTTTCATGCTCCTCATATTTTTCACACCTTTTGAAGCTCTTCATATTTTTCCCACCTTTTCAGGCTCTTCATGTTTTTCAACACCAGTTCATGCTCCTCCTATTTTTCAGACCGTTTCATGCTCCTCATATTTTTGAAACCTTTAGAAACTCTTCATATTTTTTACACCTTTTCAGGGTCTTCATGTTTTTCAACACCGTTTCATGTTCCTCCAATTTTTCAGTCCGTGTCATGCTGCTCATAGTTTTGACACCTTTAGAAGCTCTTCATATTTTTCACACCTTTTCAGGCTCTTCATGTTTTTCAACACCGCTTCATGCTCCTCCTATTTTTCAGACCGTTTCATGCTCCTCGTATTTTTGAAACCTTTAGAAACTCTTCATATTTTTTACACCTTTTCAGGCTCTTCATGTTTTTCAACACCGCTTCATGCTCCGCCTATTTTTCAGGCCGTTTCATGCTCCTCATATTTTTGACACCTTTAGAAGCTCTTCATATTATTCACACCTTTTCAGGCTCTTCATGATTTTGAACACCGCTTCATGCTCCTCCTATTTTTCAGATCGTTTCATGCTCATCTCATTTTGACACCTTTTGAAGCTCTTCATGTTTTTCATACCTTTTGAAGCTCTTCATATATTTCATACCTTTTCAGGCTCTTCATGATTTTCAACACCGCTTCATGCTCCTCCTATTTTTCAGACATTTTAATGCTCATCTCCTTTTTGACACCTTTTGAAGCTCTTCATATTTTTCACACATTTTGAGGCCTTCATATTTTCACATTTTTGAAGCTCTTCATATTTTCCACACGTTTTCAGACTCTTCATGTTTTTTAACATCGCTTCATGCTCCTCCTATTTTTCACACCGTTTCATGCTCCTCATATTTTGACACCTTTTGAAGCTCTTCATATTTTTCACACCTTTTCAGGCTCTTCATGTTTTTGAACACGGCTTCACGCTCCTCCTAATTTTCAGACCGTACCATGCTCCTCATATTTTTCACACCTTTTCAGGCTCTTCATGTTTTTGAACACGGCTTCACGCTCCTCCTAATTTTCAGACCGTATCATGCTCCTCATATTTTTCACACCTTTTCAGACTCTTCATGTTTTTCAACACCGCTTCATGTTCCTGCTATTGTTCAGACCGTTTCATGCTCCTCATAATTTTGACACTTTTTGAGGCTTTTCTATTTTTCACACCTTTTCAGCTCTTCATGTTTTTGAACACCGCTTCATCCTCCTTCTATTTTTCAGACCATTTCATGATCCTCATATTTTTGACACCTTTGAAGCTCTTCTAATTTTTCACACCTTTTGCGGCACTTCATGTTTTTGAACACCGCTTAATGCTCCTCCTATTTTTCAGACCGTTTCATGTTCCTCATATTTTTGACACCTTTTGAAGCTCTTCATATTTTTCACACCTTTTCATTCTCTTCACGATTTTCAACAGCATTTCATGATCCTCCTATTTTTCAGACCGTTTCATGCTCATCTCATTTTTGACACCTTTTCAAGCTCTTCATATTTTTCAAACCTTTTGAAGCTCTTCATATTTTTCACTTTTTTGAAGCTCTTCATATTTTTCACACGATATCAGACTCTTCCTGTTTTCAACACCGCTTCATGCTCCTGCTAATTATCATACCCTTTCATACTTCTCATATATTTGACACGATTTGAGGCTCTTCATATTTTCCACACCTTTTCAGGCTCTTCATGTTTTTCAACACCGCTTCATGCACCTCCTATTTTTCAGACCGTTTCATGCTCATCTCATTTTTGACACCTTTTGAAGCTTTTCATATTTTTCACATATTTTCAGGCTCTTCATGTTTTGAACACCGCTTCATGCTAATCCTATTTTTCAAACAATATCATGCTCCTCATGTTTTTCACACCTTTTGAAGCTGTTCATATTTTTCACACCTTTTCAGGCTCTTCATGTTTTTGAACACCACTTCATGCTTCTTCTATTTTTCACACCCTTTCATGCAGATTTCATTTTTGACACCTTTTGAAGCTCTTCTTATTTTTCAAAACTTTTGAAGCTCTTCATATTTTTCACACATTTTCAGTCTCTTTATTTTTTGAACACCGGTTCATGGTCCTCCTAATTTTCAGAACTTTTCATGCTCCTCATATAATTCACACCTTTTGAAGCTGTTCATATTTTTCACACCTTTTCATTCTCTTCACGTTTTTCAACAGCATTTCATGATCCTCCTATTTTTCAGACCGTTTCATGCTCATCTCATTTTTGACATCTTTTGAAGCTCTTCATATTTTTCACACCTTTTGAAGCTCTTCATAATTTTCATATTTTTGAAGCTCTTCATATTTTTCACACTTTTTCAGCCTCTTCATGTTTTTCAACACCTCTTCAGGCTCCTCCTATTTTTCAGACCCTTTCATGCTAATCTAATTTTTGACACTTTTTGAAGCTCTTCATACTTTTCGCACCTTTTAAGTCTCTGCATGTTTTTGAACACCTTTTCATGCTCCTCATGTATTTCACTCCTTTTGAAGCTCTTCATATATTTCACACCTTTTCAGGCTCTTCATGATTTTGAACACCGCTTCATCCTCCTCCTATTTTTAAGAGGGTTTCATGCTCGTCATATTTTTGACACATTTTGAAGCTCTTCATATATTTCACACCTTTTCAGGCTCTTCATGATTTTGAACACCACTTCATGCACCTTCTATTTTTCAGAGAGTTTCATTCTCCTCATGTATTTCACACCTTTTGAAGCTCTTCATATTTTTCACACCTTTTCAGGCTCTTCATGTTTTTGAACACCGTTTCATGCTCCTCCTATTTTTCAGACTGTTTCATGCTCCTCACATTTTGACACCTTTTGAAGCTCTTCATATTTTTCACACTTTTTCAAGCTCTTCATGTTTTTCAACAACACTTCATGCTCCTCCTATTTTTCAGACGTTTCATGTTCCTCATATTTTGACACCTTTAGAAACTTTTCATATTTTTCACACTTTTTCAGGCTCTTCATGTTTTTCAACACCGCTTCAGCTCCTCCTATTTTTCAGACCGTTTCATTCTCCTCATAAATTTGACACATTTTAAAGCTCTTCATATATTTCACACCTTTTCAGGCTCTTCATTTTTTTCAACACCACTTCATGCTCCTCCTATTTTTCAGACCGTTTCATGCTCATCTACTTTTTGACACCTTTTGAAAGCTCTTCATATTTTTTACACCTTTTAAGCTCTTCACATTTTTCACACCTTTTCAGGCTCTTCATGTTTTGAACACCGTTTCTTGCTCCTCCTATTATTCAGACCGTTTCATGATCCTCATATATTTGACACCTCTTGAAGCTCTTCATATTTTTCACACCTTTTCAGGCTCTTCAAGATTTTCAACACCGCTTCATGCTCCTCCGATTTTTCAGACCGTTTCATGCTCATCTCATTTTTGGCATCTTTTGAAGCCCTTCGTATTTTTCACACCTTTTGAAGCTCTTCATATTTTTCATATTTTTGAACCACTTCATGTTTTTCACACCTTTTCAGGCTCTTCAAGATTTTCAACACCGCTTCATGCTCCTCCGATTTTTCAGACCGTTTCATGCTCATCTAATTTTTGACACCTTTTGAAGCTCTTCATATTTTTCACACCTTTTCAGGCTCTTCATGTTTTGAACACCGTTTCTTGCTCCTCCTATTATTCAGACCGTTTCATGATCCTCATATATTTGACACCTCTTGAAGCTCTTCATATTTTTCACACCTTTTCAGGCTCTTCAAGATTTTCAACACCGCTTCATGCTCCTCCGAATTTTCAGACCGTTTCATGCTCATCTCATTTTTGACATCTTTTGAAGCACTTCGTATTTTTCACACCTTTTGAAGCTCTTCATATTTTTCATATTTTTGAACCACTTCATGTTTTTCACACCTTTTCAGGCTCTTCAAGATTTTCAACACCGCTTCATGCTCCTCCGATTTTTCAGACCGTTTCATGCTCATCTAATTTTTTACACCTTTTGAAGCTCTTCATGTTTTTCACATCTTTTGAAGCTCTTCATATTTTTCACAAATTTTCAGGCTCTTTATGATTTTCAACAGCCCTTCATGCTCCTCCTATTTTTCGGATCGTTTCATGCTCCTCATATTTTTGACACCTTTTGAAGCTTTCATATTTTTCACACCTTTTCAGGCTCTTCATGTTTTGAACACCACTTCATGCTCCTCCTATTTTTCATAGAGCTTCATGCTCCTCATATTTTTGACACCTTTTGAAGCTCTTCATATATTTCACACCTTTTGAAGCTCTTCATATATTTCACACCTTTCCAGGCTATTCATGTTTTCAACACCACTTCATGCTACTCCTATTTTTCAGACCATATCATGCTCCTCATATTTTTGACACCTTGTGAAGCTTTTCATATTTTTCACACCTTTTCAGGTTCTTCATGTTTTTCAAGATGACATCATGCTGCTCGTATTTTTCAGACCGTTTCATGCTCCTCATATTTTTGACACCTTTTGAAACTCTTCATATATATCACACCTTTTCAGGCTCTTCATTTTTTGAACACCACTTCATGCTCCTCCTATTTTTCAGACCGTGTCATGCTCCTCATATTTTTCACACCTTTTAAAGCTCTTCATATTTTTCACATTTTTGAAGCTCTTCATATTTTTCACACATTTTCAGGCTCTTCATGTTTTTCACCACCGCTTCATGCTCCTTCTATTTTTCAGACCGTTTCATACTCCTCATATTTTTCACACTTTTTGAAGCTTTTCATATTTTTCACACCTTTTCAGGCTCTTCATGTTTTTCAAAAACGCTTCTTGTTCCTCCTATTTTTCAGAACCTTTCATGCTCATCTCATTTTTGACACTTTTTGAAGCTCTTGATATTTTTCACAGCTTTTGAAGCTCTTCATATTTTTCACACCTTTTCAGGCTCTTCATGTTTTTGATCACCGTTTCATGCTCCTCCTATTTTTCAGACTTTTTCTTGCTCATCTAATTTTTGACACCTTTTGAAGCTCTTCATATTTTTCACAACTTTTCAGGCTCTTCATGTTTTTGAACACGGCTTCTTGCTCCTCCTATTTTTCAGACCGTTTCATGCTCCTCATATTTTTGACACCGTTTGAAGCTCTTCATATTTTTCACACCTTTTCAAGCTCTTCATGTTGAACACCGCTTCATGCTCCTTCTATTTTTCAGAGAGTTTCATGCTCCTCATGTATTTCACACCTTTTGAAGCTCTTCATATTTTCCACACCTTTTCAGGCTCTTCATGTTTTTCCACACCACTTCATGCTTCTCCTATTTTTCAGCCCGTTTCAAACTACTCATGTATATCACACCTTTTGAAGCTCTTCATATTTTTCACACCTTTTCAGGCTCTTCATATTTTTGAACACCGCTTCATGCTCCTCCAATTTTTCAGGCCGTTTCATGTTCCTCATAATTTTGACACCTTTTGAAGCTCTTCATATGTTTCACACCTTTTCAGGCTCTTCATGTTTTTGAGCACCGTTTCATGATCCTCCTATTTTTCAGAAAGATTCATGCTCCTCATATTCTTGACACCTTTTAAATTTCTTCATATTTTTCACACCTTTTAAGGCTCTTCATATTTTGAACACTGTTTCCTGCTCCTCCTATTTTCAGACCGTTTCATGCTCTTCATTTTTTGACACCTTTTGAAGCTCTTCATATTTTTCACACCTTTTGAAGCTCTTCATATATTTCACACCTTTTCAGGCTCTTCATGTTTTTGAACACCGCTTCATACTCCTCCTATTTTTCAGACCGTTTCATGCTCTTCATTTTTTTGACACCTTTTGAAGCTCTTCATATTTTTCACACCTTTTGAAGCTCTTCATATATTTCACACCTTTTCAGGCTCTTCATGTTTTTCAACTCCACTTCATGCTCCTCCTATTTTTCAGAACGTTTCATGCTCATCTAATTTTTGACAGCTTTTTAAGCTCTTCATATATTTCACACCTTTTGAAGCTCTTCATATTTTTCACATTTTTGAAGCTCTTCATATTTTTCACACGTTTTCAGGCTCTTCGTGATTTTCAAAACCGTTTCATGCTCCTCCTATTTTTCAGACCGTTTCATGCTCCTCATATTTTTGACCTCTTTTGAAGCTCCTAATATTTTTCACATCTTTTGAAGCTCTTCATATATTTCACACTTTTTCAGGCTCTTCATGTTTTTCAACACCGCTTCATGCTCCTCCTATTTTTCACAACTCTTGAAGCTCTTCATATTTTTCACACCCTTTCAGGCTCTTCATGTTTTTCAACACTGCTTCATGCTATTTCTATTTTTCAGAGAGTTTCATGCTCCTCATGTATTTCACACCTTTTGAAGCTCTTCATATTTTTCAAACCTTTTCAGGCTCTTCATGTTTTTCCACACCCCTCCAATCTTCTCCTATTTTTCAGCCCGTTTCATGCTCCTCATGTATTTCACACCTTTTGAAGCTCTTCATATTTTTCACACCTTTTCAGGCTCTTCATGTTTTTAATCACCGTTTCATGCTCCTCCTATTTTTCAGGCCGTTTCATCCTCCTCATATATTTGACACATTTTGAAGCTCTGAATATTTTTCACACATTTTCAGGCTCTTCATGTTTTTGAACACTGCTTCATGATCCTCCTATTTTTCAGACCGTTTCATGTTCTTCATATGTTTGACACCTTTTGAAGCTCTTCATATTTTTCACTCCTTTTCAGGCTCTTCATGTTTTTCAACACCACTTCATACTTCTCCTATTTTTCAGACCGTTTCATGCTCCTCATGTATTTCACACCTTTTGAAGCTCTTCATATTTTTCACAACTTTTCAGGCTCTTCATGTTTGAACACCGCTTCATGCTCCTATTTTTCAGAGAGTTTCATGCTCCTCATGTATTTCACACCTTTTGAAGCTCTTCATATTTTCCACACCTTTTCAGGCTCTTCATATTTTTCCACATAACTTCATGCTTCTCCTATTTTTCAGCCCGTTTCAAACTCCTCATGAATATCACATCTTTTGAAGCTCTTCATATTTTTCACACCTTTTCCGGCTCTTCGTGTTTTCGATCACCGTTTCATGCTCCTCCTATTTTTCAGACCCTTTCATGCTCCTCATATTTTTGACACCTTTTGAAGCTCTTCATATTTTTCACACCTTTTCAGGCTCTTCATATTTTTGAACACCGCTTCATGCTCCTCCAATTTTTCAGGCCGTTTCATGCTCCTCATAATTTTGACACGTTTTGAAGCTCTTCATATGTTTCACAACTTTTCAGGCTCTTCATTTTTTTCAACACCACTTCATGCTCCTCCTATTTTTCAGACGGTTTCATGCTCATCTCATTTTTTACACCTTTTGAAGCTCTTCATATTTTTCACACCTTTTGATGCTCTTCATATTTTTCACACGTTTTCAGACTCTTCATGTTTTTCAACACCGCTTCATGCTATTTCTATTTTTCAGAGAGTTTCATGCTCCTCATGTATTTCACACCTTTAGAAGTTCTTCATATTTTTCAAACCTTTTCAGGCTCTTCATGTTTTTCCACACCCCTTCATGCTTCTCCTATTTTTCAGCCCGTTTCATGCTCCTCATGTATTTCACACCTTTTGAAGCTCTTCATATTTTTCACACCTTTTCAGCCTCTTCATGTTTTTGATCACCGTTTCATGCTCCTCCTATTTTTCAGACCGTTTCATGCTCATGTCATTTTCGACACCTTTTGAAGCTCTTCATATATTTCACACCTTTTGAAGCTCTTCATATTTTGCACACCTTTCCAGGCTCTTCATATTTTTCAACACCGCTTCATGCTCCACCTACTTTTCAGACCGTTTCATGCTCCTCATATTTTTGACACCTTTTGAAGCTGTTCATATTTTTCACACCTTTTCAGGCTCTTCATTTTTTTCAACACTACTTCTTGCTCCTCCAATTTTTCAGACCGTTTCATGCTCATCTAATTTTTGACACCTGTTGAAGCTCTTAATATTTTTCACACCTTCTGAAGCTCTTTATATTTCTCACACTTTTTCAGGCTCTTCATGTTTTTGAACACAGCTTTATTCTCCTCGTATTTTTCAGACCGTTTCATGCTCCTCATGAATTTAACACCTTTTGAAGCTCTTCATATTTCCCACACCTTTTCAGGCTCTTCATGTTTTTGAACACAGCTTTATTCCCCTCCTATTTTTCAGAACGATTCATGCTCCTCATATTTTTGACACCTTTTGAAGCTCTTCATATATTTCACACGTTTTCAGGCTCTTCATGTTTTTTAACAACGTTTCATCCTCCTCCTATTTTTGACACATTTTGAAGCTCTTCATATTTTTCACACCTATTCAGGCTCTTAATGTATTTGAACACTGTTTCATTATCCTCCTTTTTTTGACACATTTTGAAGCTCTTCATAATTTTCACACCTTTTCAGGCTCTTCATATTTTTCAACACCACTTCATGCTCCTCCTATTTTTCAGATCGTTTCTTGCTCCTCATGTATTTGACACCTTTTGTAGCTCTTCATTTTTTTCACACCTTTTCAGGCTCTTCATGTTTCTCAACATCACTTCATGCTTCTTCTATTTTTCACACCGTTTCATGCTCCTCATATTTTTGACACCGTTTCAAGCTCTTCATATATTTCACACCTTTTCAGGCTCTTCATGTTTTGAACACCACTTCATGTTCCTCCTATTATTCAGAGAGTTTCATGCTCCTCATGTATTTCACACCTTTTGAAGCTCTTCATATTTTTCACACCTTTTGAAGCTCTTCATATATTTCACACCTTTTCAGGCTCTTCATGTTTTTTAACAACGTTTCATCCTCCTCCTATTTTTGACACATTTTGAAGCTCTTCATATTTTTCACATCTTTTAAGGCTCTTCATGTTTTTCAACACCGCTTCATGCTCCTCCTATTTTTCAGACCTTTTCATGCTCCTCCTATTTTTCACACCTTTTGAAGCTCTTCATATTTTTCACATCTTTTAAAACTCTTCATATTTTTCACACCTTTTCAGGCTCTTCATGTTTTTGAACACCGCTTCATGCTCCTCCTATTTTTCAGACCGTCATGCTCCTCATATTTTTGACACCTTTTGAAGCTCTTCATATTTTTCTCACCTTTTCAGGCTCTTCATGTTTTTGAACAACGCTTCATGGTCCTCCTATTTTTCAGACCGTTTCATGCTCCTCATGTATTTCACAACTTTTGAAGCTCTTCATATTTTTCACACCTTTTGAAGCTCTTCATATATTTCACACCTTTTCAGGCTCTTCATGTTTTTTAACAACGTTTCATCCTCCTCCTATTTTTGACACATTTTGAAGCTCTTCATATTTTTCACATCTTTTAAGGCTCTTCATGTTTTTCAACACCGCTTCATGCTCCTCCTATTTTTCAGACCTTTTCATGCTCCTACTATTTTTCACACCTTTTGAAGCTCTTCATATTTTTCACATCTTTTAAAACTCTTCATATTTTTCACACCTTTTCAGGCTCTTCATGTTTTTGAACACCGCTTCATGCTCCTCCTATTTTTCAGACCGTCATGCTCCTCATATTTTTGACACCTTTTAAGCTCTTCATATTTTTCTCACCTTTTCAGGCTCTTCATGTTTTTGAACAACGCTTCATGGTCCTCCTATTTTTCAGACCGTTTCATGCTCCTCATGTATTTCACAACTTTTGAAGCTCTTCATATTTTTCACAACTTTTGAAGCTCTTCATATATTTCACACCTTCTCAGGCTCTTCATGTTTTTCAACATCACTTCATTCTCCTCCTATTTTTCAGACCCTTTCATGCTAATCTAATTTTTGACACCTTTTGAAGCTCTTCATATTTTTCACACATTTTAAGTGTCTTCTTGTTTTTCAACACCGTTTCATGCTCCTCCTATTTTTCAGACCGATTCATGCTCCTCATATTTTTGACACCTTTTGAAGCTCTTCTTTTTTTTTCACACATTTTGAAGCTCTTCAGATTTTTCACAACTTTTCAGGCTCTTCATGTTTTTGAACACCGCTTCATGCTCCTCTTATTTTTTAGAGAGTTTCAGGCTCCTCATGTATTTCACACCTTTTGAAGCTCTTCATATTTTTCACACCTTTTGAAGCTGTTCATATTTTTCACACCTTTTCAGGCTCTTCATTTTTTTCAACACTACTTCTTGCTCCTCCAATTTTTCAGACCGTTTCATGCTCATCTAATATTTGACACCTGTTGAAGCTCTTAATATTTTTCACACCTTCTGAAGCTCTTTATATTTTTCACACTTTTTCAGGCTCTTCATGTTTTTCAACACCACTTCATGCTTCTCCTATTTTTCAGCCCGTTTCTTGCTCCTCATGTTTTTCACACCTTTTGAAGCTCGTCATATTTTTCACACCTTTTAAGGCTCTCCATGTTTTTGATCACCGTTTCTTGCTCCTCCTATTTTTCAGACCGTTTTATGCTCCTCATATTTTTGACACCTTTTGAAGCTCTTCATAATTTTCACACCCTTTCAGGCTCTTCATGTTTTTCAACACCACTTCATGCTTCTCCTATTTTTCAGACCGTTTCATGCTCCTCATATTTTTGACATCTTTAGAAACTCTTCATATCTTTCACACCTTTTCAGACTCTTCATGTTTTTCATCACCGCTTCATGCTCCTCCTATTTTTCAGACCATTTCCTGCTCTTCATATTTTTGACACCTCTTGAAGCTCTTCATATATTTCACATCTTTTCAGCCTCTTCATTTTTTACAAAACCGCTTCATGCTCCTCATATTTTTCACACCGTTTCATGCTCATCTCATTTTTGACACCTTTTGAAGCTCTTCATATATTTCACACCTTTTCAAGCTCTTCATATTTTTCAGACCTTTTCAGGCTCTTCATGTTTTTAAACACGGCTTCTTGCTCCTCCTATTTTTCAGACCGTTTAATGCTCCTCATATTTTTGACACCGTTTGAAGCTCTTCATATTTTTCACACCTTTTCAGGCTCTTCATGTTTGAACACCGCTTCATGCTCCTTCTATTTTTCAGAGAGTTTCATGCTCCTCATGTATTTCACACCTTTTGAAGCTCTTCATATTTTCCACACCTTTTCAGGCTCTTCATGTTTTTCCACACCACTTCATGCTTCTCCTATTTTTCAGCCCGTTTCAAACTACTCATGTATATCACACCTTTTGAAGCTCTTCATATTTTTCACACCTTTTCAGGCTCTTCATATTTTTGAACACCGCTTCATGCTCCTCCAATTTTTCAGGCCGTTTCATGTTCCTCATAATTTTGACACCTTTTGAAGCTCTTCATATGTTTCACAACTTTTCAGGCTCTTCATGTTTTTGAGCACCGTTTCATGATCCTCCTATTTTTCAGAACGATTCATGCTCCTCATATTCTTGACACCTTTTAAAGTTCTTCATATTTTTCACACCTTTTAAGGCTCTTCATATTTTGAACACTGTTTCCTGCTCCTCCTATTTTCAGACCGTTTCATGCTCTTCATTTTTTGACACCTTTTGAAGCTCTTCATATTTTTCACACCTTTTGAAGCTCTTCATATATTTCACACCTTTTCAGGCTCTTCATGTTTTTGAACACCGCTTCATACTCCTCCTATTTTTCAGACCGTTTCATGCTCTTCATTTTTTTGACACCTTTTGAAGCTCTTCATATTTTTCACACCTTTTGAAGCTCTTCATATATTTCACACTTTTTCAGGCTCTTCATGTTTTTCAACTCCACTTCATGCTCCTCCTATTTTTCAGAACGTTTCATGCTCATCTAATTTTTGACACCTTTTTAAGCTCTTCATATATTTCACACCTTTTGAAGCTCTTCATATTTTTCACATTTTTGAAGCTCTTCATATTTTTCACACGTTTTCAGTCTCTTCGTGATTTTCAAAACCGTTTCATGCTTCTCCTATTTTTCAGACCGTTTCATGCTCCTCATATTTTTGACCTCTTTTGAAGCTCCTAATATTTTTCACATCTTTTGAAGCTCTTCATATATTTCACACTTTTTCAGGCTCTTCATGTTTTTCAACACCGCTTCATGCTCCTCCTATTTTTCACAACTCTTGAAGCTCTACATATTTTTCACACCCTTTCAGGCTCTTCATTTTTTTCAACACTGCTTCATGCTATTTCTATTTTTCAGAGAGTTTCATGCTCCTCATGTATTTCACACCTTTTGAAGCTCTTCATATTTTTCAAACCTTTTCAGGCTCTTCATGTTTTTCCACACCCCTCCCTACTTCTCCTATTTTTCAGCCCGTTTCATGCTCCTCATGTATTTCACACCTTTTGAAGCTCTTCATATTTTTCACACCTTTTCAGGCTCTTCATGTTTTTAATCACCGTTTCATGCTCCTCCTATTTTTCAGGCCGTTTCATGCTCCTCATATATTTGACACATTTTGAAGCTCTGAATATTTTTCACACATTTTCAGGCTCTTCATGTTTTTGAACACTGCTTCATGATCCTCCTATTTTTCAGACCGTTTCATGTTCTTCATATGTTTGACACCTTTTGAAGCTCTTCATATTTTTCACTCCTTTTCAGGCTCTTCATGTTTTTCAACACCACTTCATACTTCTCCTAATTTTCAGACCGTTTCATGCTCCTCATGTATTTCACACCTTTTGAAGCTCTTCATATTTTTCACAACTTTTCAGGCTCTTCATGTTTGAACACCGCTTCATGCTCCTATTTTTCAGAGAGTTTCATGCTCCTCATGTATTTCACACCTTTTGAAGCTCTTCATATTTTCCACACCTTTTCAGGCTCTTCATATTTTTCCACATAACTTCATGCTTCTCCTATTTTTCAGCCCGTTTCAAACTCCTCATGTATTTCACATCTTTTGAAGCTCTTCATATTTTTCACACCTTTTCCGGCTCTTCATGTTTATGATCACCGTTTCATGCTCCTCCTATTTTTCAGACCCTTTCATGCTCCTCATATTTTTGACACCTTTTGAAGCTCTTCATATTTTTCACACCTTTTCAGGCTCTTCATATTTTTGAACACCGCTTCATGCTCCTCCAATTTTTCAGGCCGTTTCATGCTCCTCATAATTTTGACACGTTTTGAAGCTCTTCATATGTTTCACAACTTTTCAGGCTCTTCATTTTTTTCAACACCACTTCATGCTCCTCCTATTTTTCAGACGGTTTCACGCTCATCTCATTTTTTACACCTTTTGAAGCTCTTCATATTTTTCACACCTTTTGATGCTCTTCATATTTTTCACACGTTTTCAGACTCTTCATGTTTTTCAACACCGCTTCATGCTATTTCTATTTTTCAGAGAGTTTCATGCTCCTCATGTATTTCACACCTTTAGAAGCTCTTCATATTTTTCAAACCTTTTCAGGCTCTTCATGTTTTTCCACACCCCTTCATGCTTCTCCTATTTTTCAGCCCGTTTCATGCTCCTCATGTATTTCACACCTTTTGAAGCTCTTCATATTTTTCACACCTTTTCAGCCTCTTCATGTTTTTGATCACCGTTTCATGCTCCTCCTATTTTTCAGACCGTTTCATGCTCATGTCATTTTCGACACCTTTTGAAGCTCTTCATATATTTCACACCTTTTGAAGCTCTTCATATTTTTCACACCTTTCCAGGCTCTTAGTATTTTTCAACACCGCTTCATGCTCCACCTACTTTTCAGACCGTTTCATGCTCCTCATATTTTTGACACCTTTTGAAGCTTTTCATATTTTTCACACCTTTTCAGGCTCTTCATTTTTTTCAACACTACTTCTTGCTCCTCCAATTTTTCAGACCGTTTCATGCTCATCTAATTTTTGACACCTGTTGAAGCTCTTAATATTTTTCACACCTTCTGAAGCTCTTTATATTTCTCACACTTTTTCAGGCTCTTCATGTTTTTCAACACCACTTCATGCTTCTCCTATTTTTCAGCCCGTTTCATGCTCCTCATGTTTTTCACACCTTTTGAAGCTCGTCATATTTTTCACACCTTTTAAGGCTCTCCATGTTTTTGATCACCGTTTCTTGCTCCTCCTATTTTTCAGACCGTTTCATGCTCCTCATATTTTAGACACCTTTTGAAGCTCTTCATAATTTTCACACCCTTTCAGGCTCTTCATGTTTTTCAACACCACTTCATGCTTCTCCTATTTTTCAGACCGTTTCATGCTCCTCATATTTTTGACATCTTTAGAAACTCTTCATATCTTTCACACCTTTTCAGACTCTTCATGTTTTTCAACACCGCTTCAAGCTCCTCCTATTTTTCAGACCATTTCCTGCTCTTCATATTTTTGACACCTCTTGAAGCTCTTCATATATTTCACACCTTTTCAGCCTCTTCATTTTTTTCAAAACCGCTTCATGCTCCTCCTATTTTTCACACCGTTTCATGCTCATCTCATTTTTGACACCTTTTGAAGCTCTTCATATATTTCACACCTTTTCAAGCTCTTCATATTTTTCAGACCTTTTCAGGCTCTTCATGTTTTTGAACACGGCTTCTTGCTCCTCCTATTTTTCAGACCGTTTCATGCTCCTCATATTTTTGACACCGTTTGATGCTCTTCATATTTTTCACACCTTTTCAGGCTCTTCATGTTTGAACACCGCTTCATGCTCCTTCTATTTTTCAGAGAGTTTCATGCTCCTCATGTATTTCACACCTTTTGAAGCTCTTCATATTTTCCACACCTTTTCAGGCTCTTCATGTTTTTCCACACCACTTCATGCTTCTCCTATTTTTCAGCACTTTTCAAACTACTCATGTATATCACACCTTTTGAAGCTCTTCATATTTTTCACACCTTTTCAGGCTCTTCATATTTTTGAACACCGCTTCATGCTCCTCCAATTTTTCAGGCCGTTTCATGTTCCTCATAATTTTGACACCTTTTGAAGCTCTTCATATGTTTCACACCTTTTCAGGCTCTTCATGTTTTTGAACACCGTTTCATGATCCTCCTATTTTTCAAAATGTTTCATGCTCCTCATATTCTTGACACCTTTTAAAGTTCTTCATATTTTTCACACCTTTTAAGGCTCTTCATATTTTGAACACTGTTTCCTGCTCCTCCTATTTTCAGACCGTTTCATGCTCTTCATTTTTTGACACCTTTTGAAGCTCTTCATATTTTTCACACCTTTTGAAGCTCTTCATATATTTCACACCTTTTCAGGCTCTTCATGTTTTTGAACACCGCATCATACTCCTCCTATTTTTCAGACCGTTTCATGCTCTTCATTTTTTTGACACCTTTTGAAGCTCTCCATATTTTTCACACCTTTTGAAGCTCTTCATATATTTCACACCTTTTCAGGCTCTTCATGTTTTTCAACACCACTTCATGCTCCTCCTATTTTTCAGACCGTTTCATGCTCATCTAATTTTTGACACCTTTTTAAGCTCTTCATATATTTCACACCTTTTGAAGCTATTCATATTTTTCACATTTTTGAAGCTCTTCATATTTTTCACACTTTTTCAGGCTCTTCGTGATTTTCAAAACCGTTTCATGCTCCTCCTATTTTTCAGACCGTTTCATGCTCCTCATATTTTTGACCTCTTTTGAAGCTCCTAATATTTTTCACATCTTTTGAAGCTCTTCATATATTTCACACTTTTTCAGGCTCTTCATGTTTTTCAACACCGCTTCATACTCCTCCTATTTTTCACAACTCTTGAAGCTCTTCATATTTTTCCACACCCTTTCAGGCTCTTCATGTTTTTCAACACCGCTTCATGCTATTTCTATTTTTCAGAGAGTTTCATGCTCCTCATGTATTTCACACCTTTTGAAGCTCTTCATATTTTTCAAACCTTTTCAGGCTCTTCATGTTTTTCCACACCCCTCCATGCTTCTCCTATTTTTCAGCCCGTTTCATGCTCCTCATGTATTTCACACCTTTTGAAGCTCTTCATATTTTTCACACCTTTTCAGGCTCTTCATGTTTTTAATCACCGTTTCATGCTCCTCCTATTTTTCAGGCCGTTTCATGCTCCTCATATATTTGACACATTTTGAAGCTCTGAATATTTTTCACACATTTTCAGGATCTTCATGTTTTTGAACACTGCTTCATGATCCTCCTATTTTTCAGACCGTTTCATGTTCTTCATATGTTTGACACCTTTTGAAGCTCTTCATATTTTTCACTCCTTTTCAGGCTCTTCATGTTTTTCAACACCACTTCATACTTCTCCTATTTTTAGACCGTTTCATGCTCCTCATGAATTTCACACCTTTTGAAGCTCTTCATATTTTTCACACCTTTTCAGGCTCTTCATGTTTGAACACCGCTTCATGCTCCTTCTATTTTTCAGAGAGTTTCATGCTCCTCATGTATTTCACACCTTTTGAAGCTCTTCATATTTTCCACACCTTTTCAGGCTCTTCATATTTTTCCACATAACTTCATGCTTCTCCTATTTTTCAGCCCGTTTCAAACTCCTCATGTATTTCACATCTTTTGTAGCTCTTCATATTTTTCACACCTTTTCCGGCTCTTCATGTGTTTGATCACCGTTTCATGCTCCTCCTATTTCTCAGACCCTTTCATGCTCCTCATATTTTTGACACCTTTTGAAGCTGTTCATATTTTTCACACCTTTTCAGGCTCTTCATATTTTTGAACACCGCTTCATGCTCCTCCAATTTTTCAGGCCGTTTCATGCTCCTCATAATTTTGACACGTTTTGAAGCTCTTCATATGTTTCACAACTTTTCAGGCTCTTCATTTTATTCAACACCACTTCATGCTCCTCCTACTTTTCAGACGGTTTCATGCTCATCTCATTTTTTACACCTTTTGAAGCTCTTCATATTTTTCACACCTTTTGATGCTCTTCATATTTTTCACACGTTTTCAGGCTCTTCATGTTTTTCAACACCGCTTCATGCTATTTCTATTTTTCAGAGAGTTTCATGCTCCTCATGTATTTCACACCTTTTGAAGCTCTTCATATTTTTCACACCTTTTGATGCTCTTCATATTTTGCACACCTTTCCAGGCTCTTCATATTTTTCAACACCGCTTCATGCTCCACATATTTTTCAGACCTTTTCCTGCTCCTCATTTTTTTGACATCTTTTGAAGCTATTCATATTTTCACACCTTTTCAGGCTCTTCATGTTTGTCAACACCGCTTCATGCTCCTCATATTTTTGACACCTTTTGAAGCTCTTCATATTTTTCACACCTTTTCAGGATCTTCATGTTTTTGAAAACCACTTCGTGCTCCTCATATTTTTCAGACCGTTTCATGCTCCTCATATTTTTGAAACCTTTTGAAGCTCTTCATATTTTTTCACACCTTTTCAGGCTCTTCATGTTTTTGAACACAGTTTCATGCTCCTCATATTTTTCACACATTTTCATGCTCTTCATATTTTTCACATCTTTTCAGGCTATTCATATTTCTCAAAACCGTTTCATGCTCCTCCTATTTTTCAGACCGTTTCATGCTCCTCATATTTTTGATACATTTTGTAGCTCTTCATATTTTTCACACCTTTTCACGCTCTTCAGGTTTTTGAATACCGCTTCATGCTCCTCCTATTTTTCAGAATTTTTCATGCTCCTCATATTTTTGACACGTTTGAAGCTCTTTATATTTTTCACACCTTTTCGGGCTCTTCATGTTGTTGAACACCGTTCATTCTCTTCATATTTTCAGACCGTTTCAATCACCTCATGTATTTGAGATGTGTAGAAGCTCTTCATATTTTTCACACCTTTTCAGGCTCTTCATGTTTTTCAACACTGCTTAATGCTCCTCCTATTTTACAGACCGTTTCATGCTCCTCATATATTTGACACCTTTTGAAGCTCTTCATATATTTCACACCTTTTCAGGCTCTTCATGTTTTTCAACACCGTCTCATGCTCCTCGTATTTTTGAGACCGTTTCATGCTCCTCATAATTTTGACACTTTTTGAAGCTCCTCATAATTTTCACAACTTTTCATGCTCTTCATGTTTTCATACAACGTTTCATGCTCCTCCTATTTTTCAGACACTTTCGTGCTCCTCATATTTTTCACACTGTCTAATGCTCCTCATAAATTTGACAGCTTTTGAAGCTCTACATATTTTTCAGACCTTTTCAAGCAATTCATGTTTATCAACTCCGTTTCATGCTCCTCCTATTTTTCAGACCGTTTCATGCTCCTCATATTTTCAACACCTTTTGAAGCTCTTCATATTTTTCACAAATTTTCATGCTCTTCATGTTTTTCAACTCCGTTTCATGCTCCTCCTATTTTTCAGATGGTTTCAGGCTCCTCATATTTTTGACACGTTTTGAAGTTCTTCATGTTTTTCAACACCGTTTCACTCTACTCCTATTTTTCAGACCGTTTCATGGTCCTCATATTTTTCAGACAGTTTCATGCTTCTCATATTTTTGACACCTTTTGTAGCTCTTCATATTTTTCACTCCTTTTCAGGCTCTTCATGTTTTTCAACACCGTTTCATGCCCCTCTTATTTTTCAGACCGTTTCATGCTCCTCATATTTTTGACACCTTTGAAGCTCTTCATATTTTTAAACATTTTCAGGTTCTTCATGTTTTTCAACACCGTCTCATGCTCCTCGTATTTTTGAGACCGTTTCATGCTCCTCATAATTTTGACACTTTGTGAAGCTCTTCATATATTTCACACCTTTTCAGGCTCTTCATGTTTTTCACAACTTTTCAGGCTCTTCATGTTTTTCAACAACGCTTCATGCTCCTCCTATTTTTCAGACCGTTTCATACTCCTCATATATTTTACACCTTTTGAAGCTCTTCATATATTTCACACCTTTTCAGGCTCTTCATATTTTTCACACCTTTTCAGGCTCTTCATGTTTTTGAACACCACTTCATGCTCCTCCAGGTTTGCAGACCGTTTCATGCTCCTCATATTTTTCACACCTTTTGAAGCTCTTCATATTTTTTACACCTTTTCAGGCTCTTCATGTTTTTGAACACCGCTTCATGCTCCTGCTAATTTTAACACCTTTTGAAGCTCTTCATATTTTTCACACCTTTTCAGGCTCTTCATGTTTTTGAACTCCGCTTCATGCTCCTCCTTTTTATCGGACCGTATAATGCTCCTCATATATTTTACACCTTTTGAAGCTCTTCATATTTTTCACATCTTTTCAGGCTCTTCATATTTTTGAACACCGTTTGATGCCCCTCCTACATTTCAGACCGTTTCATGCTCCTCATATTTTTGACACATTTTGAAGCTCTTCATATTATTCACACCATTTCAGCCTCTTAATATTTTTGAACACCGCTTCATGCTACTCCAATTTTTCAGACAGTTTCATGCTCCTCATAATTTTGACAGCTTTTGAAGCTCTTCATATTTTCACAACTTTTCAGGCTCTTTGTGTTTTTGAATACCGTTTCATGCTCCTCCTATTTTTCAGACCTTTTCATGCTCCTCATATTTTTGATACCTTTTCAAGCTCTTCATATTTTTCACACCTTTTCAGGCTCTTCATGTTTTTGAACACCTCTTCATGCTCTTCATATTTTTCAGACCGTTTAATGCTCCTCATGTATTTCAACATTTTGAAGCTCATCATATTTTTCACACCTTTTCATGCTCTTCATGTTTTTGAACACCGCTTCATGATCCTACTATTTTTGACACCTTTTGAAGCTCTTCATATTTTTCACACCTTTGGAAGCTCTTCATATTTTTCACACTTTTTCAGGCTCTTTTTTTTTTTCAACACCGCTTCTTGATCCTCCTATTTTTCAGACAGTTTCATGCTCCTCATATTTTTGACACGTTTTGAAGCTCTTTATATTTTTCACACCATTTCAGGCTCTTCGTGTTTTTGAAAACCGTTTCATGCTCCTCTTATTTTTCAGACCGTTTCATGCCCTGATATTTTTGACAACTTTTGAAGATCTTCATATTTTTCACACCTTTTCAGGCTCTTCGTGTTTTTGAAAACCGTTTCATGCTCCTCCTATTTTTCAGACCGTTTCATGCTCCTCATATTTTTGACACCTTTTGAAGCTCTTCATATTTTTCACTCCTTTTCAGGCTCTTGGTGTTTTTGAAAACCGTTTCATGCTCCTTCTATTTTTCAGACCTTTTCATGCTCCTCATATTTTTGACACCTTTTGAAGCTCTTCATATTTTTCACACCTTTTCAGGCCCTTCATGTTTTTGAACACCGCTTCATGATCCTCCTAATTTTCACAGCTTTTGAAGCTCTTCATATTTTTCACACCTTTTCAGGCTCTTCATGTTTTTGAACACCGCTTCATGATCCTCCTAATTTTCACAGCTTTTGAAGCTCTTCATATTTTTCAAACCTTTTCAGGCTCTTGGTGTTTTTGCAAACCGTTTCATGCTCCTCCTATTTGTCAAACCGTTTCATGTTTCTCCTATTTTTGACACCTTTTGAAACTCTTCATATTTTTCACACCTTTTCGGGCTCGTCATGTTTTTGAAAACCGCTTCATGCTCCTCCTATTTTTCAGACCCTTTCCTGCTCCTCATGTATTTCACACCTTTTGAGGCTCTTCATATTCTTCACACCTTTCCAGGCTCTTCATGTTTTTGAACACCGCTTGATGCTCCTCCAATTTTTCAGACCGTTTCCTGCTCCTCATATGTTTGACATCTTTTGAAGCTCTTCATTTTTTTCACACCTTTTCAGGCTCTTCATGTTTTGAAAACCGTTTCATGCTCCTCCTATTTTTCAGACCGTTTCATGCTCCTCATATATTTCACACCTTTTGAAGCTGTTCATATTTTTCACACCTTTTGAAGCTTTTCATATTTTTCACACCTTTCCAGGCTCTTCATGTTTTTGAACACTGCTTCATGCTCCTATTCTTCAGACCGTTTCATGCTCCTCAGATTTTTCACACCTTTTGAAGCTCATTATATATTTCACACCTTTTCAGGCACTTCATGTTCTTCAAGACCACTTCATGCTCCTCCTATTTTTCAGGCCGCTTCGTGCTCATCTCATTTTTTACACCTTTTGAAGCTGTTCATATTTTTCACACCTTTTGAATCTCTTCATATTTTTCACACCTTTTTACGCTCTTCATGTTTTTGAACACCGCTTCATGCTCCTACTATTTTCAGACCGTTTCATGCTTCTCATGTATTTCACACCTTTGAAGCTCTTCATATTTTTCACACCTTTTCAGGCTTTTCATGTTTTGAACACCGTTTCATGCTGCTCCTATTTTTCAGACCTTTTCATGCTCCTCAGTGTTTCACACCTTTTGAAGCTCTTCATATTTTCACACCTTTCCAGGCGCCTCATGTTTTTGAACACCGCTTCATGCTCCTCCTATTTTTCAGACCCTTTCCTGCTCCTCATATTTTTGACAGCTTTTGAAACGCTTCATATTTTTCACACCTTTTCATGCTCTTCATGTTCTTGAACACCGCTTCATGCTCCTATTATTTTTCAAACGGTTTAATGCTCCTCATACTTTTGACACCTTTTGAAGCTTTTCATATATTTCACAGATTTTCAGGCTCTTCATGTTTTTGAACACCGCTTCATGCTCCTCCTATTTTTCAGACCCTTTCCTGCTCCTCATATATTTCACACCTTTTGAAACGCTTCATATTTTTCACACCTTTTCAGGCTCTCTTGTTTTTGAACACAGCTTCATGCTACTCCTATTTGTCAGACCGCTTCATGCTCCTCATGTATTTCAAAACTTTTGAACCTCTTCATATTTTTCACACCTTTTCACGCTCTTCATGTTTTTGAACACCGTTTCATGCTCCTCCTATTTTTAGACCGTTTAATGCTCCTCATATTTTGACACCTTTTGAAGCTCTGCATATTTTTCTCACCTTTTCAGGCTCTTCATGTTTTTCAACACCGCTTTTTCATCCTCCTATTTTTCAGATCGTTTCATGCTCCTCATATATTTGACACCTTTTGAAGCTCTTCATAATTTTCACACCATTTCATGCTCTTCATGTTTTTCAACACCACTTCATGCTCCTCCTATTTTCAGCCGTTTCATGCTCACCTCATTTTTGACACCTTTTGAAGCTCTTGATATTTTTCACCCCTTTTGAAGCTCTTCATATTTTACACAAGTTTTCAGGCTCTTCATGTTTTTCAACACCACTTCTTGATCCTCCTATTTTTCAGACCATTTCATGCACCTCATATTTTTGACACGTTTTGAAGCTCTTCATATTTTTCACACCTTTTCAGGCTGTTCGTGATTTTGAAAACCTTTTCATGCTCCTACATTTTTCAGACCGTTTCTTGCTCCTCATATTTTTGACACCTTTTGAAGCTCTTCATATTTTTCACACTTTTTCAGGTTCCTCATGTTTTTGAACACCGCTTCATGCTCCTCCTATTTTTCAAACCGTTTAATGCTCCTCATACTTTTGACACCTTTTGAAGCTCTTCATATTTTTCACAGCTTTTCAGGCTCTTCATGATTTTGAACACCGCTTCATGCTCCTCCTATTTTTCACAACTTTTGAAGCTCTTCATATTTTTCATACATTTTGAAGCTCTTCATATTTCTCTCACGTTTACAGCCTTTTCATGTTTTTCAACAACTTTTCATGCTCCTCCTATTTTTCAGACCGTTTCATGCTCCTCATATTTTTTCACCTTTTGAAGCTCTTCGTATATTTCACACCTTTTGAATCTCTTCATGTTTTTTACACCTTTTCAGGCTCTTCACGTTTTTCAACACCGTTTCATCTTCCTCCTATTTTTCAGACCGTTTCATGCTCTTCATATATTTCACACCTTTTGAAGCTCTTCATATTTTTTACACCTTTTCAGGCTCTCATGTTTTGAACACAGCTTCAAGCTACTCCTATTTTTTAGACCATTTCATGCTCCTCATGTATTTCAAACCTTTTGAAGCTTTTCATATTTTTCACACCTTTTCAGGTTCCTCATGTTTTTGAAAACCGCTTCATTCTCCTCCGATTTTTCAGATCATTTCATGCTCCTCATATTTTTGACACCTTTTGAAGCTCTTCATATTTTTCACAAATTTTCAGGCTCTTGATGTTTTTGAACACCTCTTCATGCTCCTACCATTTTCAGACCGTTTCAAGCTCCTCATGTATTTCACATCTTTTGAAGGTCTTCATATATTTCACACCTTTTCAGGCTCTTCATGTTTATGAACACCGTTTCATGCTGCTCCTATTTTTGACACCTGTTGAAGCTCTTCATATTTTTTACACCTTTTCAGGCTCTTCATGTTTTTCAACACCGCTTCATGCTCCTAATATTTTTCAGACCGTTTCATGCTCCTCATATTTTTGACACGTTTTGAGGCTCTTCATATTTTTCACACCTTTTCAGGCTCTTCATGTTTTTGAAAACCGCCTCATGCTCATCCTATATTTCAAACCTTTTGATGCTCTTCATATCTTTCACACCTTTTCAGGCGCTTCATGTTTTTGAACACCGCTTCATGCTCCTGCTAATTTTAACACCTTTTGAAGCTCTTCATATTTTTCACACCTTTTCACGCTCTTCATGTTTTTGAACTCCGCTTCATGCTCCTCCTTTTTATCGGACCGTATAATGCTCCTCATATATTTCACACCTTTTGAAGCTCTTCATATTTTTCACATCTTTTCAGGCTCTTCATATTTTTGAACACCGTTTGATGCCCCTCCTACATTTCAGACCGTTTCATGCTCCTCATATTTTTGACACATTTTGAAGCTCTTCATATTATTCACACCATTTCAGCCTCTTAATATTTTTGAACACCGCTTCATGCTACTCCAATTTTTCAGACAGTTTCATGCTCCTCATAATTTTGACAGCTTTTGAAGCTCTTCATATTTTCACAACTTTTCAGGCTCTTCGTGTTTTTGAATACCGTTTCATGCTCCTCCTATTTTTCAGACCTTTTCATGCTCCTCATATTTTGATACCTTTTCAAGCTCTTCATATTTTTCACACCTTTTCAGGCTCTTCATGTTTTTGAACACCTCTTCATGCTCTTCATATTTTTCAGACCGTTTAATGCTCCTCATGTATTTCAACATTTTGAAGCTCATCATATTTTTCACACCTTTTCATGCTCTTCATGTTTTTGAACACCGCTTCATGATCCTCCTATTTTTCAGACCGTTTCATGCTCCTCATATTTTTCAGACCGTTTCATGCTCCTCATATTTTTGACAGCTTTTGAAGCTCTTCATATTTTTCACAACTTTTCATGCTCTTCATGTTTTTCAATACCGTTTCATGCTCCTCCTATTTTCCAGATCGTTTCATGCTCCTCATAATTTTGACACCTTTTGAAGCTCTACATACTTTTCAAACCTTTTCATGTCCTTCATGTTTTTCAACACCATTTCATGCTCCTCCTATTTTTCAGACAGTTTCAAGCTCCTCATAATTTTGACACCTTTTGAAGCTCTTCATATATTTCACACCTTTTCAGGCGCTTCATGTTTTTCAACACCGCTTCATGCTCCTCCTATTTTTCAGACAGTTTTGTGCTTCTCCTATTTTTCAGACCGTTTCATGCTCCTCATATTTTTGACACCTTTTGAAGCTCTTCATATATTTCACACCTTTTCAGGCTCTTCATGTTTTTCAACACCGCTTCATGCTCCTCCTATTTTTCAGACCGTTTCATGCTCCTCATATTTTTGACACCTTTTGAAGCTCTTCATATTTTTCACACCTTTTCAGGTTCCTCATGTTTTTGAAAACCGCTTCATTCTCCTCCGATTTTTCAGATCGTTTCATGCTCCTTATATTTTTGACACCTTTTGAAGCTCTTCATATTTTTCACAAATTTTCAGGTTCTTGCTGTTTTTGAACACCTCTTCATGCTCCTACCATTTTCAGACCGTTTCAAGCTCCTCATGTATTTCACATCTTTTGAAGGTCTTCATATATTTCACACCTTTTCAGGCTCTTCATATTTTTGAACACCGTTTCATGCTGCTCCTATTTTTGACACCTGTTGAAGATCTTCATATGTTTTACACCTTTTCAGGCTCTTCATGTTTTTCAACACCGCTTCATGCTCCTCCTATTTTTCAGACCGTTTCATGCTCCTCATATTTTTGACACGTTTTGAGGCTCTTCATATTTTTCACACCTTTTCAGGCTCTTCATGTTTTTGAACACCGCCTCATGCTCATCCTATTTTTCACACCTTTTGATGCTCTTCATATCTTTCACACCTTTTCAGGCGCTTCATGTTTTTGAACACTGCTTCATGCTCCTGTTAATTTTAACACATTTTGAAGCTCTTCATATTTTTCACACCTTTTCAGGCTCTTCATGTTTTTGAACTCCGCTTCATGCTCCTCCTTTTTATCGGACCGTATCATGCTCCTCATATATTTTACACCTTTTGAAGCTCTTCATATTTTTCACATCTTTTCAGGCTCTTCATATTTTTGAACACCGTTTGATGCCCCTCCTACATTTCAGACCGTTTCATGCTCCTCATATTTTTGACACATTTTGAAGCTCTTCATATTATTCACACCATTTTAGCCTCTTAATATTTTTGAACACCGCTTCATGCTACTCCAATTTTTCAGACAGTTTCATGCTCCTCATAATTTTGACAGCTTTTGAAGCTCTTCATATTTTCACAACTTTTCAGGCTCTTCGTGTTTTTGAATACCGTTTCATGCTCCTCCTATTTTTCAGACCTTTTCATGCTCCTCATATTTTTGATACCTTTTGAAGCTCTTCATATTTTTCACACCTTTTCAGGCTCTTCATGTTTTTGAACACCTCTTCATGCTCTTCATATTTTTCAGACCGTTTAATGCTCCTCATGTATTTCAACATTTTGAAGCTCATCATATTTTTCACACCTTTTCATGCTCTTCATGTTTTTGAACACCGCTTCATGATCCTCCTATTTTTCAGACCGTTTCATGCTCCTCATATTTTTGACACATTTTGAAGCCCTTCATTTTTTTAAAACCTTTTCTGGCTCTTCAAATTTTTCAACACCGCTTCATGATCCTCCTATTTTAGAGACCGTTTCATGCTCCTCATATTTTTCACACCTTTTGATACTCTGTATATTTTTCATACATTTTCCTCTTCTTCATGATTTTCAACAACGCTTCATGCTCCTCCTATTTTTCAGACCGTTTCATGCTCCTCATATTTTTCACACCTTTTCAAGCTCTTCATGTTTTTCAACACCTTTTCATGCTCCTCATATTTTTGACAACTTTTGAAGCTCTTCATATTTTTCATACATTTTGAAGCTCTTCATATTTCTCTCACGTTTACAGCCTTTTCATGTTTTTCAACAACTTTTCATGCTCCTCCTATTTTTCAGACCGTTTCATGCTCCTTATATTTTTTCACCTTTTGAAGCTCTTCGTATATTTCACACCTTTTGAATCTCTTCATGTTTTTTACACCTTTTCAGGCTCTTCACGTTTTTCAACACCGTTTCATCTTCCTCCTATTTTTCAGACCGTTTCATGCTCTTCATATATTTCACACCTTTTGAATCTCTTCATATTTTTTACACCTTTTCAGGCTCTCATGTTTTGAACACAGCTTCAAGCTACTCCTATTTTTTAGACCATTTCATGCTCCTCATGTATTTCAAACCTTTTGAAGCTTTTCATATTTTTCACACCTTTTCAGGTTCCTCATGTTTTTGAAAACCGCTTCATTCTCCTCCGATTTTTCAGATCATTTCATGCTCCTCATATTTTTGACACCTTTTGAAGCTCTTCATATTTTTCACAAATTTTCAGGCTCTTGATGTTTTTGAACACCTCTTCATGCTCCTACCATTTTCAGACCGTTTCAAGCTCCTCATGTATTTCACATCTTTTGAAGGTCTTCATATATTTCACACCTTTTCAGGCTCTTCATGTTTATGAACACCGTTTCATGCTGCTCCTATTTTTGACACCTGTTGAAGCTCTTCATATTTTTCACACCTTTTCACGCTCTTCATGTTTTTGAACTCCGCTTCATGCTCCTCCTTTTTATCGGACCGTATAATGCTCCTCATATATTTCACACCTTTTGAAGCTCTTCATATTTTTCACATCTTTTCAGGCTCTTCATATTTTTGAACACCGTTTGATGCCCCTCCTACATTTCAGACCGTTTCATGCTCCTCATATTTTTGACACATTTTGAAGCTCTTCATATTATTCACACCATTTCAGCCTCTTAATATTTTTGAACACCGCTTCATGCTACTCCAATTTTTCAGACAGTTTCATGCTCCTCATAATTTTGACAGCTTTTGAAGCTCTTCATATTTTCACAACTTTTCAGGCTCTTTGTGTTTTTGAATACCGTTTCATGCTCCTCCTATTTTTCAGACCTTTTCATGCTCCTCATATTTTTGATACCTTTTCAAGCTCTTCATATTTTTCACACCTTTTCAGGCTCTTCATGTTTTTGAACACCTCTTCATGCTCTTCATATTTTTCAGACCGTTTAATGCTCCTCATGTATTTCAACATTTTGAAGCTCATCATATTTTTCACACCTTTTCATGCTCTTCATGTTTTTGAACACCGCTTCATGATCCTCCTATTTTTCAGACCGTTTCATGCTCCTCATATTTTTCAGACCGTTTCATGCTCCTCATATTTTTGACAGCTTTTGAAGCTCTTCATATTTTTCACACCTTTTCATGCTCTTCATGTTTTTCAATACCGTTTCATGCTCCTCCTATTTTCCAGATCGTTTCATGCTCCTCATAATTTTGACACCTTTTGAAGCTCTACATACTTTTCAAACCTTTTCATGTCCTTCATGTTTTTCAACACCATTTCATGCTCCTCCTATTTTTCAGACAGTTTCAAGCTCCTCATAATTTTGACACCTTTTGAAGCTCTTCATATATTTCACACCTTTTCAGGCGCTTCATGTTTTTCAACACCGCTTCATGCTCCTCCTATTTTTCAGACAGTTTTGTGCTTCTCCTATTTTTCAGACCGTTTCATGCTCCTCATATTTTTGACACCTTTTGAAGCTCTTCATGTATTTCACACCTTTTCAGGCTCTTCATGTTTTTCAACACCACTTCATGCTCCTCCTATTTTTCAGACCGTTTCATGCTCCTCATATTTTTGACACATTTTGAAGCTCTTCATTTTTTTAAAACCTTTTCTGGCTCTTCAAATTTTTCAACACCGCTTCATGCTCCTCCTATTTTAGAGACCGTTTCATGCTCCTCATATTTTTCACACCTTTTGATACTCTGTATATTTTTCATACATTTTCCTCTTCTTCATCATTTTCAACAACGCTTCATGCTCCTCCTATTTTTCAGACCGTTTCATGCTCCTCATATTTTTCACACCTTTTCAAGCTCTTCATGTTTTTCAACACCTTTTCATGCTCCTCATATTTTTCACACCTTTTGATACTCTGTATATTTTTCATACATTTTCCTCTTCTTCATGTTTTTCAACAACTTTTTATCCTCCTCCTATTTTTCAGACCGTTTCATGCTCCTATATTTTTTCACCTTTTGAAGCTCTTTGTATATTTCATACCTTTTGAATCTCTTCATATTTTTTACACCGTTTCAGGCTCTTTACGTTTTTCAGCACCGTTTCATCGTCCTCCTAATTTTCAGACCGTTTCATGCTCCTCATATTTTTGACACCTTTTGAAGCTCTTCATATTTTTCACACCTTTTCAGGTTCCTCATGTTTTTGAAAACCGCTTCATTCTCCTCCGATTTTTCAGATCGTTTCATGCTCCTTATATTTTTGACACCTTTTGAAGCTCTTCATATTTTTCACAAATTTTCAGGCTCTTGATGTTTTTGAACACCTCTTCATGCTCCTACCATTTTCAGACCGTTTCAAGCTCCTCATGTATTTCACATCTTTTAAAGGTCTTCATATATTTCACACCTTTTCAGGCTCTTCATATTTTTGAACACCGTTTCATGCTGCTCCTATTTTTGACACCTGTTGAAGATCTTCATATGTTTTACACCTTTTCAGGCTCTTCATGTTTTTCAACACCGCTTCATGCTCCTCCTATTTTTCAGACCGTTTCATGCTCCTCATATTTTTGACACGTTTTGAGGCTCTTCATATTTTTCACACCTTTTCAGGCTCTTCATGTTTTTGAACACCGCCTCATGCTCATCCTATTTTTCACACCTTTTGATGCTCTTCATATCTTTCACACCTTTTCAGGCGCTTCATGTTTTTGAACACTGCTTCATGCTCCTGTTAATTTTAACACATTTTGAAGCTCTTCATATTTTTCACACCTTTTCAGGCTCTTCATGTTTTTGAACTCCGCTTCATGCTCCTCCTTTTTATCGGACCGTATCATGCTCCTCATATATTTTACACCTTTTGAAGCTCTTCATATTTTTCACATCTTTTCAGGCTCTTCATATTTTTGAACACCGTTTGATGCCCCTCCTACATTTCAGACCGTTTCATGCTCCTCATATTTTTGACACATTTTGAAGCTCTTCATATTATTCACACCATTTTAGCCTCTTAATATTTTTGAACACCGCTTCATGCTACTCCAATTTTTCAGACAGTTTCATGCTCCTCATAATTTTGACAGCTTTTGAAGCTCTTCATATTTTCACAACTTTTCAGGCTCTTCGTGTTTTTGAATACCGTTTCATGCTCCTCCTATTTTTCAGACCTTTTCATGCTCCTCATATTTTTGATACCTTTTGAAGCTCTTCATATTTTTCACACCTTTTCAGGCTCTTCATGTTTTTGAACACCGCTTCATGCTCCTCCTATTTTTCACACGTTTTGAAGCTCTTCTTATTTTTCACACCTTTTCAGGCTCTTCATGTTTTTGAACACCTCTTCATGCTCTTCATATTTTTCAGACCGTTTAATGCTCCTCATGTATTTCAACATTTTGAAGCTCATCATATTTTTCACACCTTTTCATGCTCTTCATGTTTTTGAACACCGCTTCATGATCCTCCTATTTTTCAGACCGTTTCATGCTCCTCATATTTTTGACACCTTTTGAAGCTCTTCATATATTTCAAACCTTTTCAGTCTCTTCATGTTTTTGAATACTGTTTCATGCTGCTCCTATTTTTCAGACCATTTCATGCTCCTCATATTTTTGACACCTTTTAAAGATCTTCATATTTTTCAAACCTTTTCAGGCTTTTCATGTATTTCAACACCGCTTCATGATCCACCTATTTTTCAGACCATTACATGCTCCTATATTTTTGACACCTTTTGAAGCTCTTCATAGTTTTCACACATTTCCATGCTCTTCATGTTTTTTTTCACAACGCTTCATGCTCCTACTATTTTTGACACCTTTTGAAGCTCTTCATATTTTTCACACCTTTGGAAGCTCTTCATATTTTTCACACGTTTTCAGGCTCTTTTTGTTTTTCAACACCCCTTCTTGATCCTCCTATTTTTCAGACAGTTTCATGCTCCTCATATTTTTGACACGTTTTGAAGCTCTTTATATTTTTCACACAATTTCAGGCTCTTCGTGTTTTTGAAAACCGTTTCATGCTCCTCTTATTTTTCAGACCGTTTCATGCCCTGATATTTTTGACACCTTTTGAAGCTCTTCACATTTTTCACACCTTTTCAGGCTCTTCGTGTTTTTGAAAACCGTTTCATGCTCCTCCTATTTTTCAGACCGTTTCATGCTCCTCATATTTTTGACACCTTTTGAAGCTCTTCATATTTTTCACTCCTTTTCAGGCTCTTGGTGTTTTTGAAAACCGTTTCATGCTCCTCCTATTTTTCAGACCTTTTCATGCTCCTTATATTTTTGACACCTTTTGAAGCTCTTCATATTTTTCACACCTTTTCAGGCCCTTCATGTTTTTGAACACCGCTTCATGATCCTCCTAATTTTCACAGCTTTTGAAGCTCTTCATATTTTTCAACCCTTTTCTGGCTCTTGGTGTTTTTGCAAACCGTTTCATGCTCCTCCTATTTGTCAAACCGTTTCATGTTTCTCCTATTTTTGACACCTTTTGAAACTCTTCATATTTTTCACACCTTTTCGGTCTCTTCATGTTTTTGAAAACCGCTTAATGCTCCTCCTATTTTTCAGATGCTTTCATGCTCCTAATACTTTTGACACCTTTTGAAGCTCTTCATATT
Source organism: Dama dama (assembly GCF_033118175.1). NCBI lineage: Eukaryota > Metazoa > Chordata > Mammalia > Artiodactyla > Cervidae > Dama > Dama dama. The sequence continues at coordinate 6,112,122 of NC_083683.1, read as the reverse complement.
TTTCACACATTTTCAGGCTATTCATATTTTTGAACACTGCTTCATGCTCCTCCTATTTTTCAGACCGTTTCATGCTCTTCATATTTTTGACACCTTTTGAAGCTCTTCATATTTTTCACAGCTTTTCAGGCTTATGATTTTGAAAACCGTTTCATGCTCCTCCTATTTTTCAGACCGTTTCATGCTCCTCATTTTTTTGACACCTTTCAAAGCTCTTAATATTTTTCACACATTTTCAGTCTCTTCATGTTTTTGAACACCGCTTCATTCTTCTCCTATTTATTAGACCGTTTCATGCTCCTCATGTATTTCACACCTTTTGAAGCTCTTCATATTTTTGACACCTTTACAGGCTCTTCATGTTTTTCAGCACCGCTTCATGCTCCTCCTATTTTTCAGACCGTTTCCTGATCCTCATGTATTTCACACCTTTTGAGGCTCTTCATATTCTTCACCCCTTTCCAGGCTCTTCATGTTTTTGAACACCGCTTGATGCTCCTCCTATTTTTCAGACCGTTTCCTGCTCCTCATATTTTTGACATCTTTTGAAGCTCTTCATTTTTCTCACAACTTTTCAGGCTCTTCATGTTTTGAAAACCGTTTCATGCTCCTCCTATTTTTCAGACCGTTTCATGCTCCTCATGTATTTCACACCTTTTGAAGCTGTTCATATTTTTCACACCTTTTGAAGCTTTTCATATTTTTCACACCTTTCCAGGCTCTTCATTTTTTTGAACACTGCTTCATGCTCCTCCTATTCTTCAGACCGTTTCATGCTCCTCAGATTTTTCACACCTTTTGAAGCTCATTATATATTTCACACCTTTTCAGGCACTTCATGTTCTTCAAGACCACTTCATGCTCCTCCTATTTTTCAGGCCGCTTCATGCTCATCTCATTTTTTACACCTTTTGAAGCTGTTCATATTATTCACACCTTTTGAAGCTCTTCATATTTTTCACACCTTTTCACGCTCTTCATGTTTTTGAACACCGCTTAATGCTCCTACTATTTTCAGACCGTTTCATGCTACTCATGTATTTCACACCTTTGAAGCTCTTCATATTTTTCACACCTTTTCAGGCTTTTCATGTTTTGAACACCGTTTCATGCTGCTCCTATTTTTCAGACCTTTTCATGCTCCTCATATTTTTGACACCTTTGGAAGCTCTTCATATTTTTCACACCTTTTCAGGCTGTTCATGTTTTTCAACATCGCTTCATGATCCTCCTATTTTTCAGACCGGTTCATGCTCCTCATATTTTTGAAACCTATTGAAGCCCTTCCTATTTCTCACATCATTTCAGGTTCTTCTTGTTTTTCAACACCACTTCATGCTCCTCCTATTTTTCAGACCGTTTCATGCTCCTCATATTTTTGACACCTTTTGAAGCTCTTCATATTTTTCACACCTTTTCAGGCTCTTCATGTTTTTGAACACCGCTTCATGCTCCTCCTATTTTGCACACCTTTTGAAGCTCTTCATATTTTTCACACCTTTGCAGGCTCTTCATGTTTTTGAACACCGCTTCATGCTCCTCCTATTTTTCAAACCGTTTAATGCTCCTCATACTTTTGACACCTTTTGAAGCTCTTCATATTTTTCACAGCTTTTCAGGCTCTTCATGATTGTGAACACCGCTTCATGCTCCTCCTATTTTTCAGACCGTTTCGTGCTCCTCATGTATTTCAAACCTTTTGAAGCTCTACATATTTTCACACTTTTCCAGGGTCTTCATCTTTTTGAACACCGCCTCATGCTCCTCCGATTTTTCAGACCGTTTCCTGCTCCTCATGTATTTCACACCTTTTGAAGCTCTTCATATTTTCACTTCTTTCCAGGCTCTTCATCTTTTTGAACACGGCCTCATGCTCCTCCTATTTTTCAGACCGTTTCCTCCTCCTCATGTATTTCACACCTTTTGAAGCTCTTCATATTTTCACACCTTTCCAGGCGCCTCATGTTTTTGAACACCGCTTCATGCTCCTCCTATTTTTCAGACCCTTTCCTGCTCCTCATATTTTTGACACCTTTTGAAACGCTTCATATTTTTCACACTTTTTCAGGCTGTTCATGTTTTTGAACACCGCTTCATGCTCCTCCTATTTTTCAGACCGTTTCATGCTCCTCATATTTTTGACACCTTTTGAAGCTCTTCATATTTTTCACAGCTTTTCAGGCTCTTTATGATTTTGAAAACCGTTTCATGCTCCTCCTATTTTTCAGACCATTTCATGCTCCTCATTTTTTTGACACCTTTCAAAGCTCTTAATATTTTTCACACATTTTCAGACTCTTCATGTTTTTGAACACCGCTTCATGCTTCTCCTATTTATTAGACCGTTTCATGCTCCTCATGTATTTCACACCTTTTGAAGCTGTTCATATTTTTCACACCTTTTGAAGCTTTTCATATTTTTCACACCTTTCCAGGCTCTTCATGTTTTTGAACACTGCTTCATGCTCCTCCTATTCTTCAGACCGTTTCATGCTCCTCAGATTTTTCACACCTTTGAAGCTCTTCATATTTTCACACCATTCCAGGCTCTTCATCTTTTTGAACACCGCTTCATGCTCCTCCTATTTTTCAGACCGTTTCATGCTCCTCATGTATTTCACTCCTTTTGAAGCTCTTCATATTTTTCACACCTTTTTAGGCTGCTCATGTTTTTGAACACCACTTCATGCTCCTCCCATTTTTCAGACCGTTTCCTGCTCCTCATATTTTTGACACGTTTGAAGCTCTTCATATTTTTCACACCTCTGCAGGCTCTTCATTTTTTTGAACATCGCTACATGCTCCTCCTATTTTTTAGACCATTTCATGCTCCTCATATTTTTCACCCCTTTTGAAGCTCTTCATATTTTTCACACCTTTTCAGGCTCTTCATGTTTTTGAACACCACTTCATGCTCCTCCTTTTTTTCAGCCCGTTTCATGCTCCTCATATATTTCACACCTTTTGAAGCTCTTCCTATTTTTCACACCTTTTCAGTCTCTTCTCGTTTTTTAATGCCGTTTCATGCTCCTCCTATTTTTCAGTCCGTTTCATGCTCCTCATATTTTTGACACATTTTGAAGCTCCTCCTATTTTTCAGTCCGTTTCATGCTCCTCACATTTTTGACACATTTTGAAGCTCTTCATATTTTTCACACCTTTTCAGGCTCTTCATGTTTTTCAACACCACTTAATGCTCCTCCTATTTTTCAGACCGTTTCATGCTCTTCATATATTTCACACCTTTTGAAGCTCTTCATATTTTTCACACCTTTTCAGGCTCTCATGTTTTTGAACACAGCTTCATGCTCCTCCTATTTTTCAGACCGTTTAATGCTCCTCATATTTTTGACTCCTTTTCAAGCTCTTCATATTTTTCACACCTTTTCATGCTCTTCATGTTTTTGAACACCGTTTCATGCTCCTCCTATTTTTTAGACCGTTTAATGCTCCTCATATTTTGACACCTTTTGAAGCTCTGCATATTTTTCTCACCTTTTCAGGCTCTTCATGTTTTTCAACACCGCTTTTTCATCCTCCTATTTTTCAGATCGTTTCATGCTCATCTCATTTTTGACACCTTTTGAAGATCTTGATATTTTTCACACCTTTTGAAGCTCTTCATATTTTACACAAGTTTTCAGGCTCTTCATGTTTTTCAACACCACTTCTTGATCCTCCTATTTTTCAGACCATTTCATGCACCTCATATTTTTGACACGTTTTGATGCTCTTCATATTTTTAACATCTTTTCAGGCTGTTCGTGATTTTGAAAACCTTTTCATGCTCCTACTATTTTTCAGACCGTTTCTTGCTCCTCATATTTTTGACACCTTTTGAAGCTCTTCATATTTTTCACAGCTTTTCAGGCTCTTCATGATTTTGAACACCGCTTCATGCTCCTCCTATTTTTCACACCTTTTGAAGCTCTTCATATTTTTCAAAGCTTTTCATGCTCTTCCTGTTTTTGAACACCGCTTCCTGCTCCTCCTATTTTTCAGACGGTTTCATGCTCCTCACACTTTTGACACCTTTTCAAGCTCTTCATATTTTTCACAGCTTTTCAGTCTCTTCATGATTTTGAACACCGCTTCATGCTCCTCCTATATTCAGACCGTTTCGTTCTCCACATGTATTTCACACCTTTTGAAGCTCTTCATATTTTCACACCATTCCAGGCTCTTCATCTTTTTGAACACCGCTTCATGCTCCTCCTATTTTTCAGACCGTTTCGTCCTCCTCATCTATTTCACACCTTTTGAAGCTCTTCATATTTTCACACCTTTCCAGGCTCTTCATGTTTTTGAACACCGTTTCATGCTCCTCATGTATTTCACACCTTTTGAAGCTCTTCATATTTTTTACGCCTTTTCATGCTCTTCATGTTTTTGAACACCGCTTCATGCTCCTCCTATTTTTCAGACCCTTTCCTGCTCCTCATATTTTTGACACCTTTTGAAGCGCTTCATATTTTTCACACCTTTTCATGCTCTTCATGTTTTTGAACACCGCTTCATGCTCCTCCTATTTTTCAAACGGTTTAATGCTCCATAATTTTGACATCTTTGGAAGCTCTTCATATTTTTCACAGCTTTTCGGGCTCTTCATGTATTTGAACACTACTTCATGCTCCTCCTACTTTTCAGTCCGTTTCATGCTCCTCATAATTTTGACCCCTTTAAAAGCTCTTCATATTTTTCACACCTTTTCAGGCTCTTCATGTTTTTGAACACCGCTTCATGCTCCTCCTCATTTTTAGACCATTTCATGCTCCTCATGTATTTCACACCTACTGAAGCTCTTCATATTTTTCACACCTTTTCAGGCTCCTCATGTTATTGAACACCGCTTCATGCTCCTCCTATATTCAGACCGTTTCGTTCTCCACATGTATTTCACACCTTTTGAAGCTCTTCATATTTTCACACCATTCCAGGCTCTTCATCTTTTTGAACACCGCTTCATGCTCCTCCTATTTTTCAGACCGTTTCGTCCTCCTCATGTATTTCACACCTTTTGAAGCTCTTCATATTTTCACACCTTTCCAGGCTCTTCATGTTTTTGAACACCGTTTCATGCTCCTCATGTATTTCACACCTTTTGAAGCTCTTCATATTTTTTACGCCTTTTCATGCTCTTCATGTTTTTGAACACCGCTTCATGCTCCTCCTATTTTTCAGACCCTTTCCTGCTCCTCATATTTTTGACACCTTTTGAAGCGCTTCATATTTTTCACACCTTTTCATGCTCTTCATGTTTTTGAACACCGCTTCATGCTCCTCCTATTTTTCAAACGGTTTAATGCTCCTCATACTTTTGACACCTTTTGAAGCTCTTCATATTTTTCACAGCTTTTCGGGCTCTTCATGTATTTGAACACTACTTCATGCTCCTCCTACTTTTCAGTCCGTTTCATGCTCCTCATAATTTTGACCCCTTTAAAAGCTCTTCATATTTTTCACACCTTTTCAGGCTCTTCATGTTTTTGAACACCGCTTCATGCTCCTCCTAATTTTTAGACCATTTCATGCTCCTCATGTATTTCACACCTAGTGAAGCTCTTCATGTTTTTCACACCTTTTCAGGCTCCTCATGTTATTGAACACCGCTTCATGCTCCTCCTATTTTTCAGACCGTTTCATGCTCCTCATACTTTTGACCCCTTTCAAAGCTCTTCATATTTTTCACACCTTTTCAGGCTCTTCATGTTTTGAACACCGCTATATGCTCCTCCTATTTTTCAGACCGTTTCATGCTCCTCATATTTTCACACCTTTTGAAGCTCTTCATATTTTTCACACCTTTTCAGGCTCTTCATGTTTTTGAACACCGCTTCATGCTCCTCCTATTTTTCAGACCGTTTCATGCCCCTCATATTTTTGACTCCTTTTCAAGCTCTTCATATTTTTCACACCTTTTCAGGCTCTTCATGTTTTTCAGCACCGCTTCATGCTTCTCGTATTTTTCAGACCGTTTCATGCTCCTCATGTATTTCACTCCTTTTGAAGCTCTTCATACTTTTCACACCTTTTTAGGCTGCTCATGTTTTTGAACACCGCTACATGCTCCTCCCATTTTTCAGACCGTTTCCTGCTCCTCATATTTTTGACACGTTTGAAGCTCTTCATATTTTTCACACCTTTGCAGGCTCGTCATTTTTTTGAACATCGCTACATGCTCCTCCTATTTTTCAGACCGTTTCATGCTCCTCATATTTTTCACACCTTTTGAAGCTCTTCATATTTTTCACAATTTTTCAGGCTCTTCATGTTTTTGAACACCACTTCATGCTCCTCCTTTTTTCAGCCCGTTTCATGCTCCTCATATATTTCACACCTTTTGAAGCTCTTCCTATTTTTCACACCTTTCCAGTCTCTTCTCGTTTTTGAATACCATTTCATGCTCCTCCTATTTTTCAGTCCGTTTCATGCTCCTCATATTTTTGACACATTTTGAAGCTCTTCATATTTTTCACACGTTTTCAGGCTCTTCATGTTTTTCAACACCACTTAATGCTCCTCCTATTTTTCAGACCGTTTCATGCTTTTCATATATTTCACACCTTTTGAAGCTATTCATGTTTTTCACACCTTTTCAGGCTCTCATGTTTTTGAACACAGCTTCATGCTACTCCTATTTTTCAGACCGCTTCATGCTCTTCATATATTTCACACGTTTTGAAGCTCTTCATATATTTCACACCTTTTCAGGTTTTTGATGTTTTTCAACACCGCTTCATGCTGCTACTATATTTCAGACCATTTCCTGCTCCTCATATTTTTAACACCTTTTGAAGCTCTTCATATATTTCACACCTTTTGAGGCTCTTCATGTTTTTCAACACCATTTCATGCTCCTCCTATTTTTCAGACCTTTACATGCTCATCTCATTTTTGACACCTTTTGAAGCTCTTCATATTTCTCACAGCTTGTGAAGCTCTTCATATATTTCACACGTTTTCCGGCTCTTCATGTTTCTGAAAACCGATTCATGCTACTCCGATTTTTCCGACCATTTCATGCTCCTCCTTTTTTTCAGACCTTTACATGCTCATCTCATTTTTGACACCTTTTGAAGCTCTTCATATTTCTCACAGCTTGTGAAGCTCTTCATATATTTCACACATTTTCAGGCTCCTTATGTTTTTCAACACCACTTCATGCTCCTCCTATATTTCAGACCGTTTCATGTTCCTCATTATTTGACACCTTTTGAAGCTCCTCATATTTTTCACAGCTTTTCAGGCTGTTCATGTTTTTCAACAGTGTTTCATGCTCCTCCAATTTTTCAGACGGTTTCATGCTCCTCATATTTTTGACACCTTTTGAAGCTCTTCATATATTTCACACCTTTTCAGGCTCTTCATGTTTTTCAACACCACATCATGCTCCTCCTACTTTTCAGACGGCTTCATGCTCATCTCATTTTTGACACCTTTTGAAGATGTTCATATTTTACACACCTTTGAAGCTCTTCATATTTTTCACAAGTTTTCAGGCTCTACATGTTTTTCAACACCGATTCAAGCTCCTCCTATTTATCAGACCGTTTCATGCTCCTCATATTTCTGAAACCTTTTGAATGTCTTCATATTTTTCACATCTTTTCAGGCTCTTCATGTTTTTGAACACCGTTTCATGCTCCTCCTATGTTTCAGACCGTATCCTGCTCCTGATATTTTTGACACCTTTTGAAGCTTTTCATATTTTTCAAAACTTTTCAGGCTCTTCAGGTTTTTTAACACCGCTTCATGCTCCTCCTATTTTTCAGACCTTTTCATGTTCCTTATATTTTTCACAACTTTTGGAGGTCTTGATATTTTTCAGACATTTTCAGGCTCTTCATGTTTTTGAACACCGCTTCATGCTCCTCCTCTTTTTCAGACCGTTTCATGCTCCTCATCTATTTCACACCTTTTGAAGCTCTTCATATTTTCACACCTTTTCAGGCTCTTCATGTTTTTCAATACCACTTCATGCTGCTCCTATTTTTCAGACCGTTTCATGCTCCTCATATTTTTGACACCTTTTGAAGCTCTTCATATTTTTCACACGTTTTCAGGCTCTTCATGTTTTTGAACACCGTTTCATGCTCCTCCTATTTTTAAGACCGTTTCATGCTCCTCATATTTTTGACACCTTTAGAAGCTCTTCATATTTTTTCACACCTTTTCAGGCTCTTCATGTTTTTGAACACCGATTCATGCTCCTCCTATTTTTCAGACCGATTCATTCTCCTCATATATTTGACACCTTTTGAATCTCTTCATATTTTTCACACCTTTTCAGGATCTTCTTGTTTTTGAACACCGCTTCATGCTCCTCCTATTTTTCAGCACCTCTTCATGCTCCTCATATTTTTGACACCTTTTGAATTTCTTCACTTTTTCACACCTTTTCAGGATCGTCTAGTTTTTGAACACCGCTTCATGTTCCTCCTATTTTTCACAACTTTTGAAGTTATTCATATATTTCACACCTTTTCAGGCTCTTCATGTTTTTCACACCTTTTCAGGCTCTTCATGTTTTTCACACCTTTTCAGGCTCTTCATGTTTTTCAACTCTCCTTCATGCTCCTCCTAATTTTCAGACCGTTACATGCTCCTCATATTTTTGACACCTTGTGAAGCTCTTCATATATTTCACAGCTTTTCAGGCTCTTCATGTTTTTCAGCACCACTTCATGCTCCTCCTAGTTTTCAGACCATTTCAAGCTAATCGAATTTTGCCACCTTTTGAAGCTCTTCATAATTTCCACATTTTTGAAGCTCTTCATATATTTCACAGCTTTTCAGGCTCTTCTTGTTTTTCAGCACCACTTCATGCTCCTCCTATTTTTCAGACCATTTCAAGCTAATCGAATTTTGCCACCTTTTGAAGCTCTTCATAATTTCCACATTTTTGAAGCTCTTCATGTTTTTCACACCTTTTCAGGCTCTTCATGTTTTTCAACTCTCCTTCATGCTCCTCCTAATTTTCAGACCGTTACATTCTCCTCATATTTTTGACACCTTTTGAAATCCTTCATATTTTTCACACCTTTTCAGGCTCTTCATGTTTTTCAACACCACTTCATGCTCCTCCTATTTTTCAGACCATTTCAAGGTAATCGAATTTTGCCACCTTGTGAAGCTCTTCATAATTTCCACATTTTTGAATCTCTTCATATTTTTCACACCTTTTCAGGCTCTTCACTTTTTTCAACACCGCTTCATGCTCCGTCTATTTTTCAGACCGTTTCATGCTCATCTCACTTTTGACACCTTTTGAAGCTCTTCATATTTTTCACACCTTTTTAAGCTCTTCGTATTTTTCACACCTTTTCAGCCTCTTCATGTTTTTGAACACGGATTCATGCTTTTCCTCTTTTTCAGACCGTTTCATGCTCCTCATATTTTGACACCTTTTGAAGCTCTTCATATTTCTCACACCTTTTCAGTCTCTTGACGTTTTTCAACACAGCTTCATGCTCCTCCTCTTTTTCAGACCGTTTCATGCTCCTCATATTTTTGACACATTTTGAAGCTCTTCATATTTCTCACTACTTTTCAAGCTCTTTATGTTTTTCAACACCGTTTCATGCTCCTCCTATTTTTCAGACCGTTTCATGCTCCTCATATTTTTGACACCTTTGGAAGCTCTTCATATTTTGCATACCTTTTCCAGCTCTTCATGTTTTTGAACACCGCTTCGTGCTCCTCCATTTTTCAGACCGTTTCATGTTCCTCATATTTTTGACACCTTTTGAAGCTCTTCATATGTTTCACACCTTCAGGCTGTTCATGTTTTTCAACACCGCTGCATGATCCTCCTATTTTTCAGAACGTTTCATGCTCCTCATATGTCTGACACCTTTAGAAGCTCTTCATCTTATTCACAGCTTTTCAGGCTCTTCATGTTTTTCAACACCTCTTCATGCACCTCCTATTTTTCAGACCGTTTCATGCTCCTCATATTTTTGACACCTTTTGAAGCTCCTCATATATTTTACACCTTATCATTCTCTTCATGTTTTTCAAAACCACTTCATGCTCCTCTTATTTTTCAGACCGTTTCATGTTCCTCATATTTTTATCACCTTTTGAAACTCTTCATATATTTCACACATTCTCACGCTCTTCATCTTTTTCAAAACCGCTTCATGCTCCTCCTATTTTTCAGTCCGTTTTACGCTCCTCACATTTTGGACACGTTTTGAAGATCTTCATATTTTTCACACCTTTTCAGGCTCTTCATGTTTTTCAACACCGCTTCATGCTCCTCCTATTTTTCAGACCATTTCATGCTCCTCATATATTTTACACGTTTTGAGGCTCTTCATATTTTTCACACTTTTCCAGGCTCTTCATGTTTTTGAACACCGTTTCATGGTCCTTTTTTTTTCAGAACATTTCATGCTCCTCCTATTTTTGACACCTTTGGAAGCCCTTCATATTTTTCACACCTTTTGAAGTTCTTCATATTTTTCCAACGTTTTCAGGCTCTTCATGTTTTTCAACACCGCTTCATTCTCCTCCTATTTTCAGACGGTTTCATGCTCCTCCTATTTTTGACACCTTTTGAAGCTCTTCATATTTTTCACACCTTTTGAAGCTCTTCATTTTTTTCACACCTTTTCAGGCTCTTCATGTTTGGGAACACAGTTTCATGCTCCTCCTATTTTCAAACCGTTTCATGCTCCTCATATATTTGACAACTTTGGAAGCTCTTCATATTTTTCACACCTTTTCAGGCTCTCCATGTTTTTCAACACCGCTTCATGCTCCTCCTATTTTTCAGACCATATCATGCTCCTCATATATTTTACACGTTTTGAAGCTCTTCATATTTTTCACACGTTTTCAGGCTCTTCATGTTTTTCAACACCACTTCATGCTCCTCCTATTTTTCAGGCCGTTTCATGCTCATTACTTTTTTTACACCATTTGAAGCTCTTAATATTTTTCACACCTTTTGAAGCCCTTCATATTTTCCACACGATTTCAGTCTCTTCATGTTTTTCAACACTGCTTCATGCTCCTCCTATTTTTCAGATCGTTTCATGCTCCTCATGTTTTTGACACTTTTTGAGGCTCTTCATATTTTTCACACATTTCCAGGCTCTTCATGTTTTTAACACCGTTTCATGCTACTCCTTTTTCAGAACGTTTAATGCTCCTCATATTTTTGACACCTTTTGAATCTCTTCATATTTTTCACACCTTTTCAGGCTCTTCATGTTTTTCAACACCGCTTCATGCTCCTCCTATTTTCCAGACTGTTTCATGCTCCTCATATTTTGACAACTTTTGAAGCTCTTCATATTTTTCACATCTTTTCAGGCTCTTCATATTTTTCAACACCACTTCATGCTCTTCCTATTTTTCAGACCGTTTTATGCTACTCATATTTCTCACACCATTTGAAGCTCTTCATATTTTTCACACTTTTTTAGGCTCTTCATGTTTTTGAACACCGCTTCATGCTCCTCCGATTTTTCAGACCGTCTCATGCTCCTCATATTTTTGACACCTTTTGAAGCTCTTCATATTTTTCACTCCTTTTAAGGCTCTTCATATTTTTGAACACAGCTTCATGCTCCTCCAATTTTCACACTTTTTCATGCTCTTCATATTTTTGACACCTTTTTAAGCTCTGCACATTTTTCACACCTTTTCAGGCTCTTCATGTTTCTCAACACAACTTCATGCTTCTCCTATTTTTCAGACCGTTTCATGCTCCTCATATTTTTGAAACCTTTACAAGCTCTTCATATTTTTCACACCTTTTCAGGCTCTTCATGTTTTTCAACACCGCTTCATGCTCCTCCTCTTTTTCAGACCGTTTCATGCTCCTCATATATTTGACACCTTTTGAAGCTCTTCATATATTTTACACCTTTTCAGGCTCTTCATTTTTGTCAACACCACTTCATGCTTCTCCTATTTTTCAGACTGTTTCATGCTCATCTCATTTTTGACACATTTTGAAGGTCTTCATATTTTTCACACTTTTTGAATCTCTTCATATTTTTCACACGTTTTCTGGCTCTTCATGTTTTTCAACAACGCTTCACTTTCCTCCTATTTTTCAGACCGTTTCATGCTCCTCATATTTTTGACACCTTTTGAAGCTCTTCATATTTTTCACACTTTTTGAATCTCTTCATATTTTTCACTCGTTTTCAAGCTTTTCATGTTTTTCAACACCACTTCATGCTTTTAATATATTTCAGACTTTGTCATGCTCCTCTCATTTTTCACAACTTTTGAAGCTCTTCGTATATTTCAAATCTTTTGAGGATCTTCATATTTTTCACACCTTTTCAGGCTCTTCATGTTTTTCAACACCACTTCATGCTTCTCCTTTTTTGAAGACCGTTTCATGCTAACCATATTTTTGACACCTTTTGAAGCTCTTCATATTTTTCTCACCTTTTCAGGCTCTTCATGTTTTTGAACACCGCTTCATGCTCCTCCTATTTTTCAGATCGTTTCATGCTCTTCATTATTAACACCTTTTGAAGCTCTTCATATGTTTCACACCTTTTCACTCTCTTCATGTTTTTGAACACCGCTTCACGCTCCTCCTATTTTTCAGGCCGTTTAATGCTCCTCATGTATTTCACACCTTTTGAAGCTCTGCATATTTTTCACACCTTTTCAGGCTCTTCATGTTTTTGAACACCGTTTCATGCTCCTCCTATTTTTCAGAATGTTTCATGCTCCTCATATTTTTCACACCTTCTGAAGCTCTTCATATTTTTCACACCTTTTCAGGCTCTTCATGATTTCAACACCACTTCATGCTCCTCCTATTTTTCAGACTTTTCATGCTCCTTTCAATTTTCAAACCTTTTGAAGCTCTTCATATTTTTCAAACGTTTTCAGGCTCTTCATGTTTTTCAACACCGCTTCATGCTCCTTCTATTTTTCCGACCGTTTCATGCTTGACATATTTTTGTCACATTTTGAAGCTTTTCATATTTTTCACACATTTTCAGGCTCTTCATGTTTTTCAACACCACTACATGCTGCTCCTATTTTTCAGACCTTTTCATGCTCCTTTCATTTTTCACACATTTTGAAGCTCTTCATATTTTTCCCAAGTTTTCAGGCTCTTCATGTTTTTCAACACCGCTTCATGATCCTCCTATTTTTAAGACCGTTTCATGCTCCTCATATTTTTGACACCTTTTGAAGCTCTTCATTTTTTTCACACCTTTTAAGGCTCTTCAAGTTTTTGAACTCAGCTTCAAGTTCCTCCTATTTTTCAGACCATTTCATTCTCCTCATATTTTTGATACCTTTTGAGGCTCTTCATATTTTTCACACCTTTTCAGGCTTTTCATGTTTTTTAACACCGTTTCATTCTACTCTTATTTTTCAGACCGTTTCATGCTCCTTATGTACTTCACATCATTTCAAGCTCCTCATATTTTCCAAACTTTTCAGGCTCTTCATGTTTTTGAACACCGTTTCATGCTCCTCCTATTTTTCAGACCGATTCATGCTTCTCATATTTTTACACCTTTTGAAGTTCTTCATATTTTTCACACTTTTTCAAGCTCTTCATGTTTTTCAAAACCGCTTCATGCGCCTCCTATTTTTCAGACCGTTTTTTTTTTCTCATATTTTTGACACCTTTTGAAGCTCTGCATATATTTCACACCTTTTCAGGCTCTTCATGTTTTCAACACCGCTTCATGCTCCTCCTATTTTTCAGACCGTTTTTTTTTCCTCATATTTTTGACACCTTTTGAAGCTCTGCATATATTTCACACCTTTTCAGGCTCTTCATGTTTTTCAACACCTTTTCATGCTCCTAATATTTTTCAGACGGTTTCTGCTCCTCATATTCTTCACACCTTTTGAAGCTCTTCATATTTTTCACACCTTTTCAGGCTCTTCATTTTTTTCAACACATGTTCATGCAACTCCTATTTTTCAGTCCGTTTCATGCACGACTCATTTTTGACACCTTTTGAAGCTCTTCATTTTTTCACACCATTTAAAGCTCTTCATATTTTTCACAAGTTTTCAGGCTCTTCATGTTTTTGAACACCGCTTCATGCTACTGCTATTTTTTAGATGGTTACATGCTCCTCATATTCTTCACACCTTTTGAAGCTCTTCATATTTTTCACACCTTTTCAGGCTCTTCATGTTTTTGAAAAGAGCTTCATGCTCCTCCTATTTTTCAGACTTTTTCATGCTCCTAATATTTTTGACACCTTTTGAAGCTCTTCATATTTTTCACACATTTTCAGGCTCTTCATGTTTTTCAACACCACTTCATGCTACTCCTATTTTTCAGACCGTTTCATGCTCCGCATATTTTTGACACCTTTTGAAGCTCTTCATTTTTTTGACACGTTTTGAAGCTCTTCTTATTTTTCACACGTTTTCAGGCTCTTTATGTTTTTCAATACCGCTTCATGCTCCACCGATTTTTCAGACCATTTCATGCTCCTCATATTTTTGACACCTTTTGAAGCTCTTCATATTTTTCACACCTTTTCAGTATCTTCATGTTTTTCAACAGCGCTTCATGCTTCTCCTATTTTTCAGACCGTTTCATGCTCCGCATTTTTTTGACACCTTTTGAAGCTCTTCATTTTTTTCACACCTTTTCAGGCTCTTCATGTTTTTCAACACTGCTTCATGTACCTCCTATTTTTCAGACCGTTTCATGCTCCGCATATTTTTGACACCTTTTGAAGCTCTTCATTTTTTTCACACCTTTTCAGGCTCTTCATGTTTTTCAACACTGCTTCATGTACCTCCTATTTTTCAGACCGTTTCATGCTCCGCATATTTTTGACACCTTTTGAAGCTCTTCATTTTTTTCACACCTTTTCAGTATCTTCATGTTTTTCAACAGCGCTTCATGCTTCTCCTATTTTTCAGACCGTTTCATGCTCCGCATTTTTTTGACACCTTTTGAAGCTCTTCATTTTTTTCACACCTTTTCAGGCTCTTCATGTTTTTGAACACCGCTTCATGCTCCTCCTATTTTTCAGACGGTTTCATGTTCCTCATATTTTTGATACGTTTTGAAACTCTTCATATTATTCGTACCTTTTCAGGATCTCCATGTTTTTGAATACCGCTTCATGCTCCTCCTATTTTTGAGAACGTTTCATGCTTCTCTTATTTTTGACACCTTTTAAAGCTCTTCATATTTTTCACACCTTTTCAGGCTTTTCATGTTTTTCAACATCTCTTTATGCTCCTGCTATTTTTAAGACCGTTTCATGCTGCTCATATTTTTCACACCTTTTGAAGCTGTTCATATTTTCACACCTTTTCAGGCTCTCGATGTTTTTGAACACCACTTCATGCTCCTCCTATTTTTCAGACCGTTTCATGCTCCTCATATTTTTGACACCTTTTGAATCTCTTCATATTTTTCACACCTTTTCAGGCTCTTCATATTTTTGAACACTGCTTCATGCTCCTCCTATTTTTCAGACCGTTTCATTCTCCTCATATTTTTCACACCTTTTGAAGCACTTCATATTTTTCACACCTTTTGAAGCTCTTCATATTTTTCACACGTTTTCAGGCTCTTCATGTTTTTCAACACCGCTTCATGCTCCTCCTATTTTTCAGACCTTTTCATGCTCCTTGTATTTTTGACACCTTTTCAAGCTCTTCATATATTTCACACCTTTTCAGGCTCTTCATGTTTTTCAATACGACTTCATGCTCCTCCTATTTTTCAGACCGTTTCATGCTCATCTCATTTTTGACACCTTTTGAAGCTCTTCATATTTTTCACACCTTTTGAAACTCTTCATATTTTCACACGTTTTCAGGCTTTTCTTTTTTTTCAACACCACTTCATGCTTCTAATATATTTCAGACCCTTTCATTTTCCTCTCATTTTTAACACCTTTTGAAGCTCTTCCTATTTTTCATACCTTTTCAGGCTCTTCATGTTTCTGAACACCACATCATGCTCCTCCTATTTTTCAGACCGTAACATGCTCTTCATATTTTTATCACCTTTTGAAGCTCTTCATATTTTTCACACCTTTTCAGACTCTTCATGTTTTTGAACACCGCTTCATGCTCCTATTTCTCAGAACGTTTAATGCTCCTCATTTATTTCACACCTTTTGAAGCTTTTCATATTTTTCACAACTTTTCAGGCTCTTCACGTTTTTGAACACCGTTTCATGCTCCTCCTATTTTTCAGACAGATTCATCCTCCTCATATTTTTGACACTTTTTGAAGCTCTTCATATTTGTACACCTTTTCAGGCTCTTCAAATTTTTGAACACCGCTTCATGCTCCTCCAATTTTTCAGACCGTTTCATGCTCCTCATGTATTTCACACCTTTTGAAACTCTTCATATTTTTCACACCTTTTCAGGCTCTTCATGTTTTTGAACACCGTTTCATGTTCCTCCTATTTTATAGACTGTTTCATGCTCCTCATAACTTTGACACCTTTAAAAGCTCTTCATATACTTCACACCTTTTCAGGCTCTTCATGTTTTTCAACACCGCTTCATGCTCCTAATATTTTTCAGACCGTTTCATGCACCTTTCATTTTTGACACGTTTTGAGGCTCTTCATATTTTTCACAACTTTTCAGGCTCTTCATGTTTTTGAACACCGCTTCATGCTCTTCCTATTTTTCAGACCGTTTCATGCTCCTCATATTTTTTACACCTGTTGAAGCTCTTCATATATTTCACACCTTTTCAGGCTCTTCATGTTTTTCAACACCGCTTCATGCTCCTTCTATTTTTCAGAACGTTTCATGCTTCCCATATTTTTGACACCTTTTGAATCTCTTCATATTTTTCACACCTTTTCAGGCTCTACATGTTTTATAACACAGGTTCATGCTCCTCCTATTTTTCAGACCGTTTCATGCTCCTCATAATTTTGACACATTTTGAAGCTCTTCATATATTTCACACCGTTTCAGGCTCTTCATGTATTTCAACACCGTTTCATGCTCCTCATAATTTTGACACCTTTTGAAGCTCTTCATATTTTTCACACCTTTTGAAGCTCTTCATATATTTCACACCTTTTCAGGCTCTTCATGTTTTTCAATACCACCGAATGCTCCTCCTATTTTTCAGACCATTTCATGCTCATCTAATTTTTGACAGCTTATGAAACTCTTCATATTTTTGACACCTTTTGAAGGTCTTCATATTTTTCACACTTTTTCAGGCTCTTCATGTTTTTGAACACAACTTCATGCTTCTCCTATATTTCAGACTGTTTCATGCTCCTCATGTATTTCACACCTTTTGGAGCTCTTCATATTTTTCAAACCTTTTCATGCTCTTCATCTTTTTCAAAACCGTTTCATTATCATCCTTTTTTCAGACCGTTTCATGCTCCTCATATTTTTGACACCTTTGAAGCTCTTCAAATTTTTCACATCTTTCATGCTCTATATTTTTCAACACAGTTTTATGCTCCTCCTATTTTTCACACTGTTTCATGCACCTCATATTATTGACACCTTTTGAAGCTCTTCATATTTTTCATACCTTTTCATGCTTTTCATGTTTTTCAACACCGTTTCTTGCTCCTCCTATTTTTCAGACCGTTTCATGCTCCTCATATTTTTGACACGTTTTGAAGCTCTTCATTATTTTCACAGCTTTTCAGGCTCTTCATGTTCTTCACACGTTTTCAGGCTCTTCATGTTTTTGAACACTGTTTCATGCTCCTCATATTTTTGACACATTTTGAAGCTCTTCATATTTTTCACACCTTTTCAGGCTCTTCATATTTTTCAACACCGAATCATGCTCCTCCTATTTTTCAGTCCGTTTCATGCTCCTCCTATTTTTGACACCTTTTGATGTTCTTCATATTTTTCACACCTTTTCAGGCTCTTCATGTTTTTGAACACAGTTTTATGCTGCTCTTATATTTCAGACCGTTTCCTGCTCCTCATATTTTTGACACCTTTTGAAGCTCTTCATATTTTTCACACCTTTTCAGGCTCTTCATGTTTTTCAACACCGCTTCATGATCCTCCTATTTTTCAGACCATTTCATGCTCCTCATATTTTTCAAACCTTTTGAAGTTCTTCATAATTTTCACACCTTTTCAGGCTCTTCATGTTTTTCACACGTTTTCAGGCTCTTCATGTTTTTGAACACCGTTTCATGCTCCTCCTATTTTTCAGACCGTTTAATGCTCCTCATGCATTTCACATCTTTTCAAGCTCTTCATATTTTTCACACCTTTTCAGGCTCTTCATGTTTTTCAACACCACTTCATGCTCCACCTATTTTTCAGACCGTTTCATGCTCCTCCTATTTTTCAGACCGTTTAATGCTCCTCATGCATTTCACATATTTTCAAGCTCTTCATATTTTTCACACCTTTTCAGGCTCTTCATGTTTTTCAACACCTTTTCATGCTCCGCCTATTTTTCAGATCGTTTCATGCTCATCTCATTTTTGACGCCTTTTGAAGCTCTTCGTATTTTTCACACCTTTTCAGTCTCTTCATGTTTTTGAACACCATTTCATGCGACTCCTATTTTTCAGACCGTTTAATGCTCCTCATATTTTTCACACCTTTTGAAGCTCTTCATATTTTTCACACCTTTTCAGGCTCTTCATGTTTTTCAACACCACTTCATGCTCCTCCTATTTTTCAGACCGTTTCATGCTCCTCATATTTTTGACAGCTTTTGAAGCTCTTCATATTTTTCACACCTTTTCAAGCTCTTCATGTTTTTCAACACCACTTCTTGCTCCACCTATTTTTCAGACCGTTTCATGCTCCTCATATTTTTCACACCTTTTGAAGCTCTTCATGTATTTCACTCCTTTTCAGGCTCTTCATGTTTTTGAACACCGTTTCATGCTCCTCCTATTTTTCAGACAGTTTCATGCTCATCTCATATTTGACACCTTTTGAAGGTCTTCATATTTTTGACACCTTTTGATGCTGCCAGTTTTATTTAAGACTTTACATATCTGAATAATCAGTTAAAAATCAAATATTCATTTTTAGAGTTGCACAAAAGGAAAATAATAGGGAAAGTGATGACTGGCTTATGATTTGGGGCCAATTTCCATAAGTTAAATATAAAATCTAAGTTTTAGAACCTGGGGCTCTAAAAATAGCACTTGTAATTAATACTGATTTTCAGATTCATAGTTTATGGAAGTCACTACATTTTATTTCTTGATGTTATAGATTTAACAACATATTGGTAGCAACATGTAACTTCTCACATGGATTAGACATCAAGAGACCAGTTTATGTATATAAACTTAAACACTGCAAATGAATATATTCAGCTATTATGGAACTTATACTAAATACAAACTAGTTAACAACTTTCCAAAAGGCACAAAAGACAGTGTTAATAAAGAGTGGTCTTTTGCATCATTTTCAAAAATTCTTCCTTGTTTATTTCTCCATCCCCATCATGATCAGCCTCATCAAGCATTTCCTGAAGTTCATCATCTGTTAAATTTTCCCCTAGCTCCTTAGCAACCCTCTTGATATTGTTCAATGATATACTTCCTGTATCATCATCATCATCAAATAGTTTGAAAGCCTTCAATATTTCTCCTTTTTCATCCTTTTCACTCATTTTTACACTCATTATGGCAAAAAATTCTTCAAAATTCATGGTGCCAATTCCTTCTTTGTCAGTTTCAGCTATCATCTTTTTAATTTCTTCTTTCTTTGGCTCAAATCCTAAGGCCCACATTGCAATCATGTCTCCAACCGGCGCCCCCGGCCAGGACCTCCCAGCTTTACCCGCCAGCCTGAAGCGCTTAATATTTGTGACACGTTTTCAGGCTTTTCATGTTTTTCAACAACGTTTCATGAGCCTCCTATTTTTCAGTCCGTTTCATGCTCCTCATAGTTTTGACACCTTTTGAGGCGCTTCATAATTTTCACACCTTTTCAGGCTCTTCATGTTTTTCACACGTTTTCAGGCTCTTCTTGTTTTTGAACACTGTTTCATGCTCCTCCTATTTTTCAGACCGTTTCATGCTCCTCATATTTTTGACACCTTTTGAAGATCTTCATATTTTTCACACCTTTCAGGCTATTCATGTTTTTGAGCCCAGCTTCATGCTCCTCATATTTTTCAGACCATTTCATGCTCCTCATGTATTTCACACCCTTTGAATCTCTTTATATTATTCACAACTTTTCAGGCTCTTCATGTTTTTTAACACAGTTTTAAGCTGCTCTTATATTTCAGACCCTTTCCTGCTCCTCATATTTTTGACACCATTTGAAGCTCTTCATATTTTTCACACCTTTTCAGGTTCTCCATGTTTTAGAACGCCGCTTCATGCTCGTCCTATTTTTAAGACCGTTTCATGCTCCTCATATTTTTCACACCTTTTGAAGCTCTTCATATTTTTCACATGTTTTCAGGCTCTTCATGTTTTTCAACACCGCTTCATGCTCCTCCTACTTTTCAGACCATTCATTCTCCTCTTATTGTTGACACCATTTGAACCTCTTCATATTTTTAACACCTTTTCAGGCTCTTCATGTTTTTCAACACCGCTTCCTGCTCCTCCTATTTTTCAGACCGTTTCATGCTCCTCATATTTTTGACACCTTTGGATGCTCTTCATATTTTTCACAAGTTTTCAGGCTCTTCATGTTTTTCAACACCGCTTCATGCTCTTCATGTTTTTTTAAAACAGTTTTATGCTGCTCTTATATTTCAGACCCTTTCCTGCTCCTCATATTTTTGACACCATTTGAAGCTCTTCATATTTTTCACACCTTTTCAGGTTCTCCATGTTTTAGAATGCCGCTTCATGCTCCTCCTATATTTCAGACCGTTTCATGCTCCTCATATTTTTCACACCTTTTCAAGCTCTTCATATTTTTCACATGTTTTCCGGCTCTTCATGTTTTTCAACACCGCTTCATGCTCCTCCTAATTTTCAGACCATTCATGCTCCTCTTATTGTTGACACCTTTTGAACCTCTTCATATTTTTAACACCTTTTCAGGCTCTTCATGTTTTTCAACACCGCTTCATGCTCCTCCTATTTTTCAGACCGTTTCATGCTCCGGATATTTTTGACACCTTTTGAAGCTCTTCATATGTTTCACACCTTTTGAAGCTCTTCATATTTTTCACACCTTTTCAGGCTCTTCATGTATTTCAACACCGCTTCATGCTCCTCCTAGTTTTCAGAGCGTTTCATGCTCCTCATATTTTTAGCACCTTTTGAAGGTCTTCATTTTTTTCACACGTTTTCAGACTCTTCATGTTTTTCAACACCACTTCATGCTCCACCTATTTTTCAGACCGTTTCATGCTCCTCATATTTTTCACACCGTTTGAAGCTCTTCATATTTTTCACACCTTTTCAAGCTCTTCATGTTTTTCAACACCACTTCATGCTCCACCTATTTTTCAGACCGTTTCATGCTCCTCCTATTTTTCAGACAGTTTCATGCTCATCTCATTTTTGACACCTTTTGAAGCTCTTCATATTTTTCACCCCTTTTCAGGCTCTTCATGTTTTCTAACACAGTTTTATGCTGCTCTTATATTTCAGACCGTTTCCTGCTCCTCCTATTTTTCAGACAGTTTCATGCTCATCTCATTTTTGACACCTTTTGAAGCTCGTCATATTTTTCACACCTTTTCAGACTCTTCATGTTTTTCACACGTTTTCAGGCTCTTCATGTTTTTGAACACCGTTTCATGCTCCTCCTATTTTTCAGTCCGTTTCATGCTCCTCATATTTTTGACACCTTTTGAAGCTCTTCATAATTTTCACACCTTTTCAGGCTCTTCATGTTTTTCACACGTTTTCAGGCTCTTCTTGTTTTTGAACGCTGTTTCATGCTCCTCCTATTTTTCAGACCGTTTCATGCTCCTCATATTTTTGACACCTTTTGAAGATCTTCATATTTTTCACACCTTTTCAGGCTATTCATGTTTTTGAGCCCAGCTTCATGATCCTCCTATTTTTCAGACCATTTCATGCTCCTCATATTTTTCACACCCTTTGAAGTTCTTCATATTTTTCACACCTTTTCAGGCTCTTCATGTTTTTCACACGTTTTCAGGCTCTTCATGTTTTTGAACACCGTTTCATGCTCCTCCTATTTTTCAGACCGTTTCATGTTCCTCATATTTTTGACACCTTTTGAAGCTCTTCATATTTTTCACACCTTTTCAGTCTCTTCATGTTTTTGAGCCCAGCTTCATGCTCCTCCTATTTTTCAGACCGTTTCATGCTCCTCATGTATTTCACACCCTTTGAAGCTCTTTATATTTTTCACAACTTTTCAGGCTCTTCATGGTTTTTAACACAGTTTTTTGTTGCTCTTATATTTCAGACCCTTTCCTGCTCCTCATATTTTTGACACCATTTGAAGCTCTTTATATTTTTCACACCTTTTCAGGTTCTCCATGTTTTAGAACGCCGCTTCATGCTCCTCCTATTTTTAAGACCGTTTCATGCTCCTCATATTTTTCACACCGATTGAAGCTCTTCATATTTTTCACACCTTTTCAAGCTCTTCATGTTTTTCAACACGACTTCATGCTCCTCCTATTTTTCAGACAGTTTCATGCTCATCTCATTTTTGACACCTTTTGAACGTCTTCATATTTTTCACACCTTTTGATGCTGCCAGTTTTATTTAAGACTTTACATATCTGAATAATTAGTTAAAAAGCAAATATTCATTTTTAGAGTTGCACAAAAGGAAAATAATAGGGATAGTGATGGCTGGCTTATGCTTTGGGGCCAATTTCCATAAGTTAAATATAAAATCTAAGTTTTAGAACCTGTGGCTCTAAAAATAGCACTTTTAATTAATACTGTTCTTCAGATTCATAGTTTAAGGAAGACACTACATTTTATTTCTTGATGTTATAGATTTAACAACATATTGGTAGCAACATATAACTTCTCTCATGGATTAGACATCAAGAGACCAGTTTATGTATATAAACTTAAACACTTTAAATGAATATATTCAGCTATTATGGAACTTATAGCAAATAAAAAACTTGTTAACAACTTTCCAAAAGGCACAAAAGACAGTGTTAATAAAGAGTGGTCTTTTGCATCATTTTCAAAAATTCTTCCTTGTTTATTTCTCCATCCCCATCATGATCAGCCTCATCAAGCATTTCCTGAAGTTCATCATCTGTTAAATTTTTCCCTAGCTCCTTAGCAACCCTCTTGATATTGTTCAATGATATACTTCCTGTATCATCATCATCAAATAGTTTGAAAGCCTTCAATATTTCTTCTATTTCATCCTTTTCACTCATTTTTACACTCATTATGGCAAAAAATTCTTCAAAATTCATGGTGCCAATTCCTTCTTTGTCAGTTTCAGCTATCATCTTTTTAATTCCTTCTTTCTTTGGCTCAAATCCTAAGGCCCACATTGCAATCATGTCTCCAACCGGCGCCCCCGGCCAGGACCTCCCAGGTTTACCCACCAGCCTGAAGCTCTTCATATTTTTGACACGTTTTCAGGCTTTTCATGTTTTTCAACACCGTTTCATGAGCCTCCTATTTTTCAGACCGTTTCATTTTCCTCATAGTTTTGACACCTTTTGAAGCTCTTCATAATTTTCACACCTTTTCAGGCTCTTCATGTTTTTCACACATTTTCAGGCTCTTCTTGTTTTTGAACACCGTTTCATGCTCCTCCTATTTTTCAGACCGTTTCATGCTCCTCATGTATTTCACCCACTTTGAAGCTCTTCATATTTTTCACACTTTTTCAGGTTCTTCATGTTTTTTAACACAGTTTTATGCTGCTCTTATATTTCAGACCGTTTCCTGCTCCTCATATTTTTGACACCTTTTGAAGCTCTTCATAATTTTCACACGTTTTCAGGCTCTTCATGTTTTTCAACACCGCTTCATGATCCTCCTATTTTTCAGACCATTTCCTGCTCCTCATATTTTTCACACCTTTTGAAGTTCTTCATATTTTTCACACGTTTTCAGGCTCTTCCTGTTTTTTAACTCCGTTTTATGCTGCTCTTATATTTCAGACCATTTCCTGCTCCTCATATTTTTGACACCGTTTGAAGCTCTTCATATTTTTGACACCGTTTGAAGCTCTTCCTACTTTTCACACCTTTTCAGGCTCTCCATGTTTTTCCACAACGTTTCATGCTCCTATATTTTTCAGACCGTTTCTTGCTCCCACTATTTTTCAGACCGTTTCATGCTCCTCATGTAGTTCAAACCTTTTGAAGCTCTTCATATTTTTCACACCTTTTCAGGCTCTTCATGTTTTTGAACATCGCTTCATGCTCCTCCTATTTTTCAGACGGTTTCATGCTCTTCATATTTTAGACAACTTTTGAAGCTCGTCATATTTTTCACACCTTTTCAGGCTCTTCATGTTTTTGAACATCGCTTCATGCTCCTTTATTTTTCAGACAATTTCTTGCTCCTCATATTTTTAAAACCTTTTGAAGCTCTTCAGATTTTTCACACCTTTTCAGCCACTTCATGTTTTTGAAAACCGCTTCATGCTCCTCCTATTTTTCAGACCGTTTCATGCTCCTCATGTATTTCACACCTTTTTAAGCTCTTCATATATTTCACATCTTTTCAGGCTCTTCATGTTTTTGAACACCGCTTCATGCTCCTTCTATTTTTTAGACCGTTTCATGCTCCTCATAATTTTCACACCTTTTAAAGCTCTTCTTATTTTTCACACCTTTTCATGTTCTTCATGTTTTTGAACACCGCTTCATCTTTCTCCTATTTTTAAGACCGTTTCATGCTCCTCATATTTTTGACACCTTTTGAAGCTCTTCATATTTTGCACACCTTTTCAGGCTCTTCATGTTTTTCACAAGCACTTCACGCTCCTCCTATTTTTCAGAACGTATCATGCTCCTCATATTTTTGACACCTTTTGAAGCTCTTCATATTTTTCACACCTTTTGAAGCTCTTCTTATATTTCACACCTTTTCAGGCTCTTCATGTTTTTGAACAAAACTTCATGCTTCTCCTATTTGTCAGACCGTTTAATGCTCCTCATGTATTTCACACCTTTTGAAGCTCTTCATATTTTTCACACCTTTTCAGGCTTTTCATGTTTTTGAACAGCGCTTCATGCTCCTCCTATTTTTCAGAAGGTTTCATGCTCATCTCACTTTTGACACCTTTTGAAGCTCTTCATGTTTTTCACACCTTTTAAGGCTCCTCATGTTTTTCAACACCGCTACATGATCCTCCTATTTTTCAGACCGTTTCCTGCTCCTCATATTTTTGACACCTTTTGAAGCTCTTCATATATTTCACACCGTTTCATGCCCCTCATAATTTTGAGCCCTTTTGAAGCTTTTCATATTTTTCACACCTTTTCAGGCTCTTCACTTTTATCAACACCGCTTCATGCTCCTCCTATTTTTCAGACCGTTTCATGCTCCTGATATTTTTGACAACTTTTGAATCTCTTCATATTTTTCACACATTCTCAGTGTTTTCATGTTTTTCAAAACCGCTTCATGCTCCTCCTATTTTTCAGACCGTTTCATGCTCCTCATATTTTTCACATCTTTTAAAGCTCTTCATATTTTTCACACCTTTTCAGACCTTTCATGTTTTTCAACATCATTTCATGCTCCTCCTATTTTTCAGACCGTTTCATGCTTCTCATATTTTTGACACATTTTGAAGCTGTTCATATTTTTCCGACCTTTTCAGGCTCTTCATGTTTTTCAACACGGCTTCAGGCTCCTCCTATTTTTCAGAACGTTTCATGCTCCTCATAATTTTCACAACTTTTGAAGCTTTTTCTATATTTCACACGTTTTCAGGCTCTTCTTGTTTTTCAACACTTCTTCATGCTCCTCATATTTTTCTCACCTTTTGAAGCTATTCATATTTTTTAAACTTTTTCAGGCTCTTCATGTTTTTCAACACCGCTTCATGCTCCTCCTATGTTTCCGACCTTTTCATGCTCCTCATGTATTTCACACCTTTTGAAGCTCTTCATATTTTTCACATCTTTTCAGGTTCTTCATATTTTTTTACACCGTATCCTGCTCCTCCTATTTTTCAGACCATTTCATGCTCGTCATACTTTTGACACCTTTTGAAGCTCTTCATATTTTTCACAAATTTTCAGGCTCTTCATGTTTTTCAACATCCCTTCCTGATCCTCCTATTTTTCAGACCGTTTCATGCTCCTCATATTTTTGACACCTTTTGAAGATCTTCATATTTTTCACACCTTTTCAGGCTCTTCATGTTTTTGAACACTGTTTCCTGCTCCTCCTATTTTTCAGACTTTTCATGCTCCTCATATTTTTGACACCTTTTGAAGCTCTTCATATTTTTCACTCCTTTTCAGGTTCTTCATGTTTTTCCACACCGCTTCATGTTCCTCCTATTTTTCAGACCGTTTCATGCTCCTCACATTTTTGACACCTTTTGAAGCTCTTCATATATTTCACAACTTTTCAGGCTTTTCATGTTTTTGAACACTGTTTCATGCTCCTCATATTTTGACACCTTTTGAAGCTCTTCATATTGTTCACACCTTTTCAGGCTCTTCATGTTTTTGAACACCGTTACATGCTCCTTCTATTTTTCATACCATTTCATGCTCGTCATTTTTTTGACACCTTTTGAAGCTCTTCATATATTTCACACCTTTTCAGGCTCTTTATGTTTTTCAACGCCGTATCATGCTCCTCCTATTTTTCAGACCGTTTCATGCTCCTCATATTTTTGACACCTTTTGAAGCTCTTCATATGTTTCACACCTTTTGAAGCTCTTCATATTTTTCACACCTTTTCAGGCTCTTCATGTATTTCAACACCGCTTCATGCTCCGCCTAGTTTTCAGACCGTTTCATGCTCCTCATATTTTTGGCACCTTTTGAAGGTCTTCATTTTTTTCACACGTTTTGAGACTCTTCATGTTTTTCAACACCACTTCATGCTCCACCTATTTTTCAGACCGTTTCATGCTCCTCATATTTTTCACACCGTTTGAAGCTCTTCATATTTTTCACACCTTTTCAAGCTCTTCATGTTTTTCAACACCACTTCATGCTCCACCTATTTTTCAGACCGTTTCATGCTCCTCCTATTTTTCAGACAATTTCATGCTCATCTCATTTTTGACACCTTTTGAAGCTCTTCATATTTTTCACACCTTTTCAGGCTCTTCTTGTTTTCTAACACAGTTTTATGCTGCTCTTATATTTCAGACCGTTTCCTGCTCCTCATATTTTTGACACCTTTTGAAGCTCTTCATATTTTTCACACCTTTTCAGACTCTTCATGTTTTTCACACGTTTTCAGGCTCTTCATGTTTTTGAACACCGTTTCATGCTCCTCCTATATTTCAGTCCGTTTCATGCTCCTCATAGTTTTGACACCTTTTGAAGCTCTTCATAATTTTCACACCTTTTCAGGCTCTTCATGTTTTTCACACGTTTTCAGGCTCTTCTTGTTTTTGAACACTGTTTCATGCTCCTCCTATTTTTCAGACCGTTTCATGCTCCTCATATTTTTGACACCTTTTGAAGATCTTCTTATTTTTCACACCTTTTCAGGCTATTCATGTTTTTGAACACCGTTACATGCTCCTTTTATTTTTCATACCATTTCATGCTCGTCATTTTTTTGACACCTTTTGAACCTCTTCATATTTTTCACACCTTTTCAGGCTCTTATGTTTTTCAACGCCGTATCATGCTCCTCCTATTTTTCAGACCGTTTCATGCTCCTTATATTTTGACACCTTTTGAAGCTCTTCATATGTTTCACACCTTTTGAAGCTCTTCATATTTTTCACACCTTTTCAGGCTCTTCATGTATTTCAACACCGCTTCATGCTCCTCCTAGTTTTCAAACCGTTTCATGCTCCTCATATTTTTGGCACCTTTTGAAGGTCTTCATTTTTTTCACACGTTTTGAGACTCTTCATGTTTTTCAACACCACTTCATGCTCCACCTATTTTTCAGACCGTTTCATGCTCCTCATATTTTTCACACCGTTTGAAGCTCTTCATATTTTTCACACCTTTTCAAGCTCTTCATGTTTTTCAACACCACTTCATGCTCCACCTATTTTTCAGACCGTTTCATGCTCCTCCTATTTTTCAGACAGTTTCATGCTCATCTCATTTTTGACACCTTTTGAAGCTCTTCATATTTTTCACACCTTTTCAGGCTCTTCAAGTTTTTGAAAACGGCTTCATGCTCCTCCTAATTTTCAGACCCTTTCTTGCTCCTCATATTTTTGACACCTTTTGAAGCTCTTCATATTTTTCACACCTTTTCAGACTCTTCATGTTTTTCACACGTTTTCAGGCTGTTCATGTTTTTGAACACCGTTTCATGCTCCTCCTATTTTTCATACCGTTTCATGCTCTTTATATTTTTGACACCTTTTGAAGCTCTTCATATTTTTCACACCTTTTCAGACTCTTCATGTTTTTCACACCTTTTCAGGCTCTTTATGTTTTTCAACGCCGTATCATGCTCCTCCTATTTTTCAGACCGTTTCATGCTCCTCATATCTGTGACACCTTTTGAAGCTCTTCATATTTTTCACACCATTTCAGGCTCTTCAAGTTTTTGAAAACGGCTTCATGCTCCTCCTAATTTTCAGACCCTTTCTTGCTCCTCATATTTTTGACACCTTTTGAAGCTCTTCATATTTTTCACACCTTTTCATGCTCTTCATATTTTTCACACCTTTTCAGGCTCTTCATGTTTCTCAACACCGTTTCATGCTTCTCCTATTTTTCAGACCGTTTCATGCTCCTCATATTTTTGATAGCTTTTGAAGCTCTTCATATATTTCACACCTTTTCAGGCTCTTCATGTTTTTCAACACCACTTAATGCTCCTCATATTTTTCAGACCGTTTCATGCTCCTCATATTTTTGACACCTTTTGAAGCTCTTCCTATATTTCACAGCTTTTCAGGCTCTTCATGTTTTTGAACACCTTTTCATGCTCCTTCTACTTTTCAGACCGTTTCATGCTCCTCATATTTTTGACACCTTTTGAAGCTCTTCCTATATTTCACACCTTTTCAGGCTCTTCATGTTTTTCAACACCTCTTCATGCACCTCCTATATTTCAGACTGTTTCATGCTCCTCATAATTTTGACACCTTTGAAGCTCTTCATATTTTTCAAACCTTTTCAGGCTCTTCATGTTTTTCAACACCACTTCATGCACCTCCTATATTTCAGACCGTTTCATGCTCCTCATATTTTGTCACGTTTTGAAGCTCTTCATATTTTTCACACATTTCAGTCTCTTCATGTTTTTGAATACTGCTTCATGCTCCTCCTATTTTTCAGAGCGATTCATGCTCCTCATATTTTTGACACGTTTTGAAGCTCTTCATATTTTTCACAACTTTTCAGGCTCTTCATGTTTTTGAACACCGCTTAATGCTCCTCCTATTTTTCAGATTGTTTCATGCTCCTCATATTTTTGACACGTTTTGAAGCTCTTCATATTTTTCTCACCTTTTCAGGCTCTTCATGTTTTTGAACACCGTTTCATGCTCCTCTTATTTTTTTTTTTATTGTTATTTTTTTTTTATTTTTTTTATTATTTTTATTTTTTTTTTCCAGTGGGTTTTGTCATACTTTGATATGAATCAGCCATGGATTTACATGTATTCCCAGTCCCGATTCCTCCTCCCACCTCCCTCTCCACCCGATTCCTCTGGGTCTTCCCAGTGCACCAAGCCGGAGCACTTGTCTCGTGCATCCTACCTGGGCTGGTGATCTGTTTCACCATAGATAGCATACATGCTGTTCTTTTGAAATATCCCACCCTCACATTCTCCCACTAAGTTTAAAAGTCTGTTCTGTATTTCTGTGTCTCTTTTTCTGTTCTGCATATAGGGCTATCGTTGTCACCTTTCTAAATTCCATATACATGTGTCAGTATGCTGTAATGTTCTTTATCTTTCTGGCTTACTTCACTCTGTAAAATGCGCTCCAGCTTCATCCATCTCATTAGGACTGATTCAAATGAATTCTTTTTAATGGCTGAGTAATATTCCATGGTGTATTCCATGGAATATTCCATGGAATATTCCACAGCTTTCTTATCCATTCATCTGCTGACGGGCATCTAGGTTGCTTCCATGTCCTGGCTATTATAAACAGTGCTGCGATGAACATTGGGGTGCACGTGTCTCTTTCAGACGAACCTATGGACACCTTATCTTTGACAAAGGAGGCAAGGATATGCAATGGAAAAAAGACAACCTCTTTAACAAGTGGTGCTGGGAAAACTGGTCAACCACTTGTAAAAGAATGAAAATAGAACACTTTCTAACACCATACACAAAAATAAACTCAAAATGGATTAAAGATCTAAATGTAAGACCAGAAACTATAAAACTCCTAGAGGAGAAGATAGGCAAAACACTCTCCGACATAAATCAAAGCAAGATCCTCTATGACCCACCTCCCAGAATATTGGAAATAAAAGCAAAACTAAACAAATGGGACCTAATGAAACTTAAAAGCTTTTGCACTACAAAGGAAACTATAAGTAAGGTGAAAAGACAGCCCTCAGATTGGGAGAAAATAATAGCAAATGAAGAAACAGACAAAGGATTAATCTCAAAAATATACAAGCAAATCCTGCAGCTCAATTCCAGAAAAATAAATGACCCAATAAAAAATGAGTCAAAGAACTAAACAGACATTTCTCCAAAGAAGACATACAGATGGATAACAAACACATGAAAAGATGCTCAACATCACTCATTATTAGAGAAATGCAAATCAAAACCACAATGAGGTACCATTACATGCCAGTCAGGATGGCTGCTATCCAAAAGTCTACAAGCAATAAATGCTGGAGAGGGAGTGGAGAAAAGGGAACCCTCTTATACTGTTGGTGGGAATGCACACTAGTACAGCCGCTATGGAAAACGGTGTAGAGATTTCTTAAAAAACTGGAAATAGAACTGCCATATGACCCAGCAATTCCACTTCTGGGCATACACAATGAGGAAACCAGATCCTCTTATTTTTCAGACCGTTTCAAACTCCTCATATTTTTTACACCTTTTGAAGCTCTTCATATATTTCACACCTTTTCAGACTCTTCATGTTTTTCAACACCGCTTCATGCTCCTCATATTTTTCAGACCGTATCATGGTCCTCATATTTTTGACACCTTTTGAAGCTCTTCATATTTTTCACACCTTTTCAGGCTCTTCATGTTTTTGAACACCGTTTCATGCTCCTCATATTTTTGACACCTTTTGAAGCTCTTCATATTTTTCAAACTTTTTCAGGCTCTTCAAGTTTTTAAACAACGCTTCATGCTCCTCCTAATTTTCAGACCATTTCGTGATCCTCATATTTTGACACCTTTTGAAGTTCTTCATATTTTTCACACCTTTTCAGGCTCTTCATGTTTTTGAACACCGTTTCATGCTCCTCCTATTTTTCAGACCGTTTCATGCTCCTCATATTTTTGACACCTTTTGAAGCTCTTCATATTTTTCACAGCTTAACAGGCTCTTCATGTTTTTGAACACCAATTCATGCTACTCCTATTTTTCAGGCAGTTTCATGCTCCTCATATTTTTGACACCTTTTGAAGCTCTTCATATTTTTCACACTTTTTCAGGCTCTTCAAGTTTTTAAACAACGCTTCATGCTCCTCCTAATTTTCAGATCGTTTCATGATCCTCATATTTTTGACACCTTTTGAAGCTCTTCATATTTTTCACACCTTTTCAGGCTCTTCATGTTTTTCAACACCAATTCATTCTCCTCCTATTTTTCAGATCGTTTCATGCTCCACATATTTTTCACACCTTTTGAAGCTAATCATTTTTTTCACACCTTTTCAGGCTTTTCATGTTTTTGAACACCGTTTCATGCTCCTCATATTTTTGACACCTTTTGAAGCTCTTCATATTTTTCACAGCTTAACAGGCTCTTCATGTTTTTGAACACCAATTCATGCTACTCCTATTTTTCAGGCAGTTTCATGCTCCTCATATTTTTGACACCTTTTGAAGCTCTTCATATTTTTCACACTTTTTCAGGCTCTTCAAGTTTTTAAACAACGCTTCATGCTCCTCCTAATTTTCAGATCGTTTCATGATCCTCATATTTTTGACACCTTTTGAAGCTCTTCATATTTTTCACACCTTTTCAGGCTCTTCATGTTTTTCAACACCAATTCATTCTCCTCCTATTTTTCAGATCGTTTCATGCTCCACATATTTTTCACACCTTTTGAAGCTAATCATTTTTTTCACACCTTTTCAGGCTTTTCATGTTTTTGAACACCGTTTCATGCTCCTCATATTTTTGACACCTTTTGAAGCTCTTCATATTTTTCACAGCTTAACAGGCTCTTCATGTTTTTGAACACCAATTCATGCTACTCCTATTTTTCAGGCAGTTTCATGCTCCTCATATTTTTGACACCTTTTGAAGCTCTTCATTTTTTTCACACTTTTTCAGGCTCTTCAAGTTTTTAAACAACGCTTCATGCTCCTCCTAATTTTCAGATCGTTTCATGATCCTCATATTTTTGACACCTTTTGAAGCTCTTCATATTTTTCACACCTTTTCAGGCTCTTCATGTTTTTCAACACCAATTCATTCTCCTCCTATTTTTCAGATCGTTTCATGCTCCACATATTTTTCACACCTTTTGAAGCTAATCATTTTTTTCACACCTTTTCAGGCTTTTCATGTTTTTGAACACCGTTTCATGCTCCTCATATTTTTGACACCTTTTGAAGCTCTTCATATTTTTCACAGCTTAACAGGCTCTTCATGTTTTTGAACACCAATTCATGCTACTCCTATTTTTCAGACCTTTTCATGCTCCTCATATTTTTGACACCTTTTGAAGCTCATCATATTTTTCACAGGTTTTCATGCTCTTCATCTTTTTCAAAACCGTTTCATTCTCATACTATTTTTCAGACAGTTTCATGCTCCTATATATTTGACACCTTTTGAAACTCTTCATATATTTCACACCTTTTCAGGCTCTTCATGTTTTTCAACACTGTTTCATGCTCCTTCTATTTTTCAGACAGTTTCATGCTCATCTCATTTTTGACACCTTTTGAAGCTCTTCATATTTTACACACCTTTCCTGGTTCTTCTTGTTTTTGAACACTGTTTCATGCTCCTCCTTTTTTTCAGACCGTTTCATGCTGCTCATATTTTGACACCTTTTGAAGCTCTCCATATTTTTCACACCTTTTCAGGCTCTTCATATTTTTCAACACAACCTCATGCTCCTCATATTTTTCAGACCGTTTCATGCTCCTCATATTTTTGACACCTTTTGAAGCTCTTCCTATTTTTCACAACTTTTCAGGCTCTTCATGTTTTTGAAAACCACTTCATTCTCCTCCTATTTTTCAGATCGTTTCATGCTCCTCATATTTTTGACACCTTTTGAAGCTCTTCATATATTTCACACCTTTTCAGGCTCTTCATGTTCTTTAACACCGATTCATGCTCCTCCTACTTTTCAGACCGTTTCATGCTCCTCATATTTTGACACCTTTTGAAGCTCTTCATGTTTTTCAACACCGTTTCATGCTCCTCCTATTTTTAAGACCGTTTCCTGCTCCTCATATTTTTCACACCTTTTGAAGCTTTTCATATTTTTCACAGCTTTTCAGGTTCTTCATGTTTTTCAACACCGCTTAATGCTCCTCCTATTTTTCAGACCGATTCATGCTCCTCATATTTTTGACAACTTTTGAAGCTCTTCATATTTTTCACATCTTTTCAGGCTCTTCATGTTTTTCACAATGCTTCATGCTCCTCCTATTTTTCAGACCGTTTCATGCTCCTCGTATTTCTGACACCATGTGAAGCTCTTCATATTTTTCAAAGCTTTTCATGCTGTTCATGTTTTTCAACACCTTTTGATGCTCCTCCTGTTTTTGTGACCGTTTCATGCTCCTCGTATTTCTGACACCTTGTGAAGATCTTCATATTTTTCACACCTTTTCAGGCGCTTCCTGGTTTTCAACACCGCTTCATGCTCCTCCTATTTTTCAGACCGTTTCATGCTCTCCATATTTTTGACACCTTTTGAAGCTCTTCATATTTTTCACACCTTTTCAGGCTCTTCATGTTTTTGAACTCCTTTTCAGGCTCCTCCTCTTGTTCAGACCATTTCATGCTCCTCTTATTTTTGACACATTTTCAAGCTCTTCATATATTTCACACCTTTTCAGGCGCTTCCGGTTTTTCAACACCGCTTCATGCTCCTCCTATTTTTCATACCGTTACTTGCTCCTCATATTTTTGACACCTTTTGAAGCTCTTAATATTTTTCACATCTTTTCAGGCTCTTCATCTATTTGAACTCCTTTTCAGGCTCCTCCTCTTGTTCAGACCATTTCATGCTCCTCATATTTTTGACACATTTTGAAGCTCTTCATATTTTTCACACCTTTTCAGGCGCTTCCTGTTTTTGAACACCGCTTCATGCTTCTCCTGTTTTACATACCGTTTCATTCTCCTCATGTATTTCACACCGTTTGAAGCTCTTCCTATTTTTCAAAACTTTTCAGGCTCTTCATGTTTTTCAACACCTTTTCATGCTCCTCCTCTTTTTCAGACTGTTTCAAGCTCCTCATATTTTGACACCTTTTGAAGCTCTTCGTATTTTTCACAGCTTTTCAGTCTCTTCATGTTTTACAACAGCGCATCATGCTCCACCTATTTTTCAGACTGTTTCATGCTCCTCATATTTTTGACACCTTTTGAAGCTCTTCATATTTTTCACACCTTTTCAAGCTCTTCATGTTTTTCAACACTGCTTCATGCTCCTCCTATTTTTCAGACCGTTTCATGCTCCTCATATTTTTCACACGTTTTGAAGCTCTTCATATTTTTCACAACTTTTCAGGCTCTTCATGTTTTTCAACACCGCATCATGCTCCTCCTATTTTTCAGACTGTTTCATGTTCCTCATATTTTTCACACGTTTTTGAAGCTCTTCATATTTTTCACACCTTTTCAGGCTCTTCATGTTTTTGAACACAACTTCATGCTCCTCCTATTTTTCAGACCCTTCATTCCCCTCATATTTTTGAAATATTTTGAAGCTCTTCATATTTTTCACACCTTTTCAGGCTCTTCATGTTTTTCACACCTTTTCAGGCTCTTCATGTTTTTGAACACCGCTTCATGCTCCTCCTATTTTTCTGACCGTTTCATGCTCGTCATATTTTTCACACGCTTTGAAGCTCTTCATATTTTTCACACCTTTTCAGGCTCTTCATGTTTTTCAACACCGCATCATGCTCCTCCTATTTTTCAGACTGTTTCATGCTCCTCATATTTTTCACACGTTTTTGAAGCTCTTCATATTTTTCACACCTTTTCAGTCACTTCATGTTTTTGAACACAGCTTCATGCTCCTCCTATTTTTCAGACCCTTCATGCCCCTCATATTTTTGAAATATTTTGAAGCTCTTCATATTTTTCACACCTTGTCAGGCTCTTCATATTTTTCACACCTTTTCAGGCTCTTCATGTTTTTGAACACCGCTTCATGCTCATCCTATTTTTCTGACCGTTTCATGCTCCTCATATTTTTGACACCTTTTGAAGCTCCTCCTATTTTTCACACGTTTTCAGGCTCTTCATGTTTTTCAACCCCGTTTCATGCTCCTCCTATTTTTCCTACCGTTTCATGCTCCTCGTATTTTTCAGATCTTTTCATGCTCCTCATATTTTTGACAATTTTGGAAGCTCTTCATATTTTTCACACCTTTTCAGGCTTTTCATGTTTTTCAATACCGCTATATGCTCCTACTAAATTTCAGACTGTTTCATGCTCCTCATGTATTTCACACCCTTTGAAGCTCTTCGTATTTTTCACACCTTTTCAGGCTCTTCATGTTTTTCAACACCACTTCATGTTCCTCCTATTATTCAGACCGTTTCATGCTCATCTCATTTTTGACACCTTTTGAAGCTCTTGATATTTTTCACACCTTTTGAAGCTCTTCATATTTTTCACACCTTTTCTGGCTCTTCATGTTTTTAAACACCGCTTCATGCTCCTCCCTTTTTTCAGACTGTTTCATGCTCCTCATATTTTTCACACGTTTTGAAGCTCTTCATATTTTTCACACCTTTTCAGTCTCTTCATGTTTTTGAACACAGCTTCATGCTCCTCCTATTTTTCAGACCGTTCATGCCCCACATATTTTTGAAATATTTTGAAGCTCTTCATATTTTTCACACCTTTTCAGGCTCTTTATGTTTTTCAACGCCGCTTCATGCTCCTAGTGTTTTTCAGACCGTTCATGCTCCTCATATTTTTGACACCTTTTGAAGCTCTTCATATGTTTCACACCTTTTCAGGCTCTTCATGTTTTTCAACACCGCTTCATGCTCCTCCTATTTTCAGACCGTTTCATGCTCCTCATATTTTTGACATCTTTTGAAGCTGTTCATATTTTTCACTCCTTTTCAGGCACTTCATGTTTTTGAACACCGTTTCATGCTCCTCCTATTTTTCAGAACGTTTCATGCTCTTCATATTTTAGACACCTTTTGAGGCTCTTCATATTTCTCATACCTTTTCAGGCTCTCCATATTTTTGAACACCGCTTCGTGCTCCTCCTAATTTTGAGACGGTTTCATGCTCCTCATATTTATGACACATTTTGAAGCTCTTCATATTATTCACTCCTTTTCAGGCTCTTCATGGTTTTGAACACCGCTTTATGCTCCTCCTATTTTTCAGACCGTTTCATGCTCTTCATATTTTTCACACCTTTTGAAGCTCTTCATATTTTTCACACCTTTTCAGGCTCATCATGTTTTTCCACACCGCTTCATGCTCCTTCTATTTTTCAAAACGTTTCATGTTCCTCATATTTTTGACACCTTTTGAAGCTCTTCCTTTTTTTCACACCTTTTCATGCTCTTCATGTTTCTAACACCGTTTCATGCTTCTCCTATTTTTCAGACCGTTTAATGCTCCTCATATTTTTCACACCTTTTGAATCTCTTTATATTTGTCACACCTTTTCAGGCTCTTCATGTTTTTCAACACCGCTTCATGCTCCTCCTATTTTTCAGACCGTTTAATGCTCCTCATATTTTTCACACCTTTTGAATCTCTTTATATTTGTCACACCTTTTCAGGCTCTTCAAGTTTTTCAACACCGTTTCATGCTCCTCGTATTTTTCAGACCGTTTCATGCTCCTCATATTTTTGACACCTTTTGAAGCTATTCCTATTTTCCACACCTTTTCAGCCTCTTCATGTTTTAGAACACCGCTTCATGCTCCTTCTATTTTTCATAACGTTTCATGTTCCTCTCATTTTCACACCTTTTGAAGCTCTTCATATTTTTCAC
Source organism: Dama dama (assembly GCF_033118175.1). Taxonomy (NCBI): domain Eukaryota; kingdom Metazoa; phylum Chordata; class Mammalia; order Artiodactyla; family Cervidae; genus Dama; species Dama dama. Next base: position 6,074,767 of record NC_083683.1, on the reverse strand, counting down.
AACTTTTGAAGCTCTTCATATTTTTCACACCTTTTCAGGCTCTTCATGTTTTTCAACACCGCTTCATGCTCCTCCCATTTTTAAGACCGTTTCATGCTCCTCATGTATTTCACACCACTTGAAGCACTTCATATTTTTCACACATTTTCAGTCTCTTCATGTTTTTCAACACCACTTCATGTTCCTCCTATTATTCAGAACGTTTCATGCTCATCTCATTTTTGACACCTTTTGAAGCTCTTGATATTTTTCACACCTTTTGAAGCTCTTCATATTTTTCACACCTTTTCAGGATCTTCATGTTTTTAAACACCGCTTCATGCTCCCCCTATTTTTCAGACCTGTTCATGCTCCTCATATTTTTCAAATCTTTTGAAGCTCTTCATATTTTTCGCACCGTTCCAGGCTCTCCATGTTTTTGAACACCGCTTCATGCTTCTCCTATTTTACAGACCGTTTCATTCTCCTCATGTATTTCACACCGTTTTAAGCTCTTCCTATTTTTCAAAACTTTTCAGGCTCTTCATGTTTTTCAACACCTTTTCATGCTCCTCCTCTTTTTCAGACTGTTTCAAGCTCCTCATATTTTGACACCTTTTGAAGCTCTTCATATTTTTCACAGCTTTTCAGTCTCTTCATGTTTTACAACACCGCATCATGCTCAACCTATTTTTCAGACTGTTTCATGCTCCTCATATTTTTGACACCTTTTGAAGCTCTTCATATTTTTCACACCTTTTCAAGCTCTTCATGTTTTTCAACACTGCTTCATGCTCCTCCTATTTTTCAGACCGTATCATGCTCCTCATATTTTTCACTCGTTTTTAAGCTCTTCATATTTTTCACACCTTTTCAGGCTCTTCATGTTTTTCAACACCGCATCATGCTCCTCCTATTTTTCAGACTGTTTCATGTTCCTCATATTTTTCACACGTTTTTGAAGCTCTTCATATTTTTCACACCTTTTCGGTCACTTCATGTTTTTGAACACAGCTACATGCTCCTCCTATTTTATAGACCCTTCATGCCCCTCATATTTTTGAAATATTTTGAAGCTCTTCATATTTTTCACACCTTTTCAGGCTCTTCATGTTTTTCACACCTTTTCAGGCTCTTCATGTTTTTGAACACCGCTTCATGCTCCTCCTATTTTTCTGACCGTTTCATCCTCCTCATATTTTTGACACCTTTTGAAGCTCCTCCTATTTTTCACACGTTTTCAGGCTCTTCATGTTTTTCAACACCGTTTCATGCTCCTCCTATTTTTCCTACCGTTTCATGCTCCTCCTATTTTTCAGACAGTTTCATGCTCCTCATATTTTTGACAATTTTGGAAGCTCTTCATATTTTTCACACCTTTTCAGGCTCTTCATGTTTTTCAACACCGCTATATGCTCCTACTAAATTTCAGACTGTTTCATGCTCCTCATGTATTTCACACCTTTTGAAGCTCTTCATATTTTTCACACCTTTTCAGGCTTTTCATGTTTTTCAACACCACTTCATGTTCCTCCTATTATTCAGACCGTTTCATACTCATCTCATTTTTGACACCTTTTGAAGGTCTTGATATTTTTCACACCTTTTGAAGCTCTTCATATTTTTCACACCTTTTCATGCTCTTCATGTTTTTAAACACCGCTTCATGCTCCTCCCATTTTTCAGACTGTTTCATGCTCCTCATATTTTTCACACGTTTTGAAGCTCTTCATATTTTTCACACCTTTTCAGTCTCTTCATGTTTTTGAACACAGCTTCATGCTCCTCCAATTTTTCAGACCGTTCATGCCCCTCATATTTTTGAAATATTTTGAAGCTCTTGATATTTTTCACACCTTTTCAGGCTCGTCATATTTCTCATACCTTTTCAGGCTCTCCATATTTTTGAAAACCGCTTCGTGCTCCTCCTAATTTTGAGACGGTTTCATGCTCCTAATATTTATGACACATTTTGAAGCTCTTCATATTATTCACTCCTTTTCAGGCTCTTCATGGTTTTGAACACCGCTTTATGCTCCTCCTATTTTTCAGACCGTTTCATGCTCTTCATATTTTTCACACCTTTTGAAGCTCTTCATATTTTTCACACCTTTTCAGGCTCATCATGTTTTTCCACACCGCTTCATGCTCCTTCTATTTTTCAAAACGTTTCATGTTCCTCATATTTTTGACACCTTTTGAAGCTCTTCCTTTTTTTCACACCTTTTCATGCTCTTCATGTTTCTAACACCGTTTCATGCTTCTCCTATTTTTCAGACCGTTTAATGCTCCTCATATTTTTCACACCTTTTGAATCTCTTTATATTTGTCACACCTTTTCAGGCTCTTCATGTTTTTCAACACCGCTTCATGCTCCTCCCATTTTTCAGATCGTTTCTTACTCCTCCTATATTTCAAACTGCTTCACGCACCTCTTATTATTGACACCTTTTGAAGCTCTTCATATTTTTCACACCTTTTCAGGCTCTTCATGTTTTTCAACACCACTTCATGCTCCTCCTATTTTTGAGACCGGTTCATGCTCCTCATATTTTTGACACCTTTTGAAGCTCTTCATATATTTCACACCTTTTCAGGCTCTTCATTTTTTTGAACACCACTTCATGCTCCTCCTATTTTTCTGACCGTTTCATGCTCATCTCATTTTTGACACCTTTTGAAGCTCTTCATATATTTCACACCTTTTGAAGCTCTTCATATTTTTCACACGTTTTCAGGCTCTTCATGTTTTTCAACACCACTTCATGCTTCTCCTATTTTTCAGACCGTTTCATGCTCCTCATATTTTTGACACCTTTTGAAGCTCTTCATATTTTTCACAGCTTTTCAGGCTCTTCATATTATTGAACACAGTTTCATGCTCCTCGTATTTTCCAGACCGTTTCATGCTCCTCATGTATTTCACACGTTTTGAAGCTCTTCATATTTTTCACAACTTTTCAGGCTCTTCATGTTTTTCAAACCGCTTCATGCTCGTCCTATTTTCCAGACCATTTCATGCTCCTCATATTTTTGAAACCTTTTGAATCTCTTCCTATATTTCACAACTTTTGAGACTTCTCATGTTTTTCAACACCACTTCATGCTCCTCCTATTTTTCAGTCCTTTTCATGCTCATCTCATTTTTCACAGCTTTTGAAGCACTTCATATTTTTCACACTTTTTCAGTCTCTTAATGTTTTTCAATGCCACTTCATGCTCCTCATATTTTTTAGACCGTTTAATGCTCCTCATATTTTGACACTTTTTGAAGCTCTTCATATTTTTCACAGCTTTTCAGACTCTTCATGATTTTGAACACCTTTTCAGGCTCCTCCTATTTTTCTGACCATTGCATGCTCCTCATATTTTTGACACATTTTGAAGCTCTTCATATTTTTCACACTTTTTCAGGCTCTTCATGATTTTGAAGACCGCTTCATGCTCCTCCTATTTTTCAGACCGTTTCATGCTCCTCATGTATTTCACACCCTTTGAATCTCTTCATATATTTCACACCTTTTCAGGCTCTTCATGTTTTTCAACACCGTTTTATGATCCTCCTATTTTTCATACCGTTTCATGCTCCTCTTGTATTTCCCACCTTTTGACGGTCTTCATATTTTTCACAACTTTTCAGGCTGTTCATGTTTTTGAACACCGCTTCATGCTCCTACTATTTTTCAGACCGTTTTTGCTCCTCATATATTTCACACCTTTTGAAGCACTTCATATGTTTCACACCTTTTCAGGCTCTTCATGTTTTTCACACCGTTTCATGCTCCTCCTATTTTTCCTACCGTTTCATGCTCCTCCTATTTTTCAGACCGTTTCATGCTCCTCATATTTTTGACACCTTTTGAAGCTGCTCATATATTTCACACATTTTTAGGATGTTCATGTTTTTCAACACCACTACATTCTCCTGCTATTTTTCAGACCGTTTCAGGCTCATGTCATTTTTGACACATTTTTAAGCTTTTCATATTGTTCACACCTTTTGAAGCTCTTCATATTATTCACAAGTTTTCAGGCTCTTCATGGTTTTCAACAGCGCTTCATGCTCCTCCTATTTTTGAGACCGTTTCATGCTTCTAATATTTTTGACACGTTTTGAAGCTCTTCATATTTTCCACACCTTTCCAAGCTTTCATGTTTTGGAACACCGTTTCATGCTCCTCCTATTTTTCAGACCGTTTCATGCTCCTCATATTTGACACATTTTGAAGCTCTTCATATTTTTCACACCTTTTCAGACTCTTCATGTTTTGAACACCGCTTCATGCTCCTTCTATTTTTCAGAGCGTTTCATGCTCCTCATATTTTTCACATCTTTTGAAGGTCTTTATATTTTCACACCTTTTCAGGCTCTTCAATTTTTTCAAACCCACTTCATGCTCCTCCTATTTTTCAGACCGTTTCATGCTCACATCACTTTTGACACCTTTTGAAGCTCTTCTTATTTTTCACACCTTTTGAAGCTCTTCATATTTTTCACACCTTTTCAGGCTCTTCATGTTTTTCAACACCGTTTCATGCTGCTTCTATTTTTCAGACCGTTTCATGCTCCTCATATTTTTCACACCTTTTGAAGCTCTTCATATTTTTCACACCTTTTCAGGCTCTTCATGTTTTTCTACACCACTTCATGCTTCTCCTATTTTTCAGCCCGTTTCATGCTCCTCATGTATTTCACACCTTTTGAAGCTGTTCATATTTTTCACACCTTTTCAGGCTCTTCATGTTTTTGAACACCGCTTCATGCTCCTCCTATTTTTCAGATCGTTTCATGCTCCTCATATTTTTGACAGCTTTTGAAGCTTTTCATATTTTTCACACCTTTACAGGCTCTTCAAGTTTTTCAACACCACTTCATGCTCCTCCTTTTTTGCAGACCGTTTCATGCTCCTCATATTTTTGATACCTTTTGATGATCTTCATATTTTTCACACCTTTTCAGGCTCTTCATTTTTTCAACACCACTTCATGCTCCTCCTATTTTTCAGACCGTTTCATGCTCATCTCATTTTTGACACCTTTTGAAGCTTTTCATATTTTTCACAACTTTTCAGGCTCTTCATGTTTTTCTACACCGCTTCATGCTCCTCCTATTTTTCAGACCATTTCATGCTCCTCATATTTTACACCTTTTGAAGCTCTTCATATTTTTCACACCTTTTCAGGCTCTTAATGTTTTTGATCACCGTTACATTCTCCTCCTATTATTCAGACCGTTTCATGCTCCTCATATTTTTGACACTTTTTGAAGCTCTTTATATATTTCACACCTTTTCAGGCTCTTCATGTTTTTGATCACCGTTACATTCTCCTCCTATTATTCAGACCATTTCATGCTCCTCATATTTTTGACACTTTTTGAAGCTCTTTATATATTTCACACATTTTCAGTCTCTTCATGTTTTTGAACACAGCTTCATGCTCCTCCTATTTTTCAGACCGTTTCATGCTCCTCATATTTTTGACAACTTTGGAAGCTCTTCATATTTTTCACACATTTTCAGGCTCTTCATGTTTTTCAACACTGTTGCATGATCCTCCTATTTTTCAGACCGTTTCATGCTCCTCATATACTTGACACATTTTTAAGCTCTTCATATATTTCACACATTTTCAGGCTATTCATGTTTTTCAACACTGCTTCATGCTCCTTGTATTTTTAAGACCGTTTCATGCTCCTCATATTTTTGACACCTTTTTAAGCTCTTCATATTTCTCACACCTTTTCAGGCTCTTCATGTTTTTCAACAACGCTTCATGCACCTCCTATTTTTCAGACCGTTTCATGCTCATCTCATTTTTGACACCTTTTGAAGCTTTTCATATTTTTCACACCTTTTCAGGCTCTTCATGTTTTTCCACACCACATCATACTTCTCCTATTTTTCAGCAAGTTTCATGCTCCTCATGTATTTCACACCTTTTGAAGCTCTTCTTATTTTTCACACCTTTTCAGGCTCTTCATGTTTTTGAACACAGCTTCATGCTCCTCCTATTTTTCAGACCGTTTCATGCTCCTCATTTTTTTGACACATTTTGAAGCTCTTCATATTTCTCACACCTTTTCAGGCTCTTCATGGTTTTCAACAACGCTTCATGCACCTCCTTTTTTTCAGAACGTTTCATGCTCATCTCATTTTTGACACCTTTTGAAGCTTTGCATATTTTTCACACCTTTTCAGGCTCTTCATGTTTTTGAACTCCGCTTCATGCTAATCCTATTTTTCAAACCATATAATGCTCCTCATATTTTTCACACATTTTTAAGCTCTTCATATTTCTCACACCTTTTCAGGCTCTTCATGTTTTTGAACACTACTTCATGCTCCTTGTATTTTTCAGAGAGTTTCATGCTCCTCATGTATTACACACCTTTTGAAGCTCTTCATATTTTTCACACCTTTACAGGCTCTTCATGTTTTTCCACACCACTTCATGCTTCTGCTATTTTTCAGCTCATTTCAAGCTCCTCATGAATTTCACACCTTTTGAAGATCTTCATATTTTTCACACCTTTTCAAGCTCTTCATGTATTTGATCACCGTTTCATGCTCCTCCTATTTTTCAGACCGTTTCATGCTCCTCATATTTTTGACACCTTTTGAAGCTCTTCATATTTTTCACACCTTTTCAGGCTCTTCATGTTTTTGGACACCACTTCATGCTCCTCCTGTTTTTCAGACCGTTTCCTGCTCTTCAAATTTTTACAACTTTTGAAGCTCTTCATATTTTTCACACATTTATAGGCTCTTCATGATTTTGAAAACAGCTTCATTCTCCTCCTATTTTTCAGACCGTTTCATGCTCGTCATATTTTTGACACCTTTTGAACCTCTTCATATTTTTCACACCTTTTCAGGCTCTTCATGTTTTTGAACACCGCATCATGCTCTTCCTATTTTTCAGACCGTTTCATGCTCCTCATATATTTGACACATTTTTAAGCTCTTCATATATTTCACACATTTTCAGGCTATTCATGTTTTTCAACACCACTTCATGCTCTTCGTATTTTTAAGAACATTTCATGCTCCTCATATTTTTGTCACGTTTTGAAGCTCTTCATATTTTTCACACCTTTTCAGGCTCTTCATGTTTTTCAACACCCCTTGTTGCTCCTCCTATTTTTCAGACCGTTTCATGCTCCTCATATTTTTGACACCTTTTGAAGCTCTTCATATTTCTGACACCTCGTCAGTCTCTTCATGTTATTGAACACCGCTTCATGCTCCGCCTATTTTTCAGACCGTTTCATGCTCCTCATATTTTTGACACATTTTGAAGCTCTTCATATTTTTCACATCTTTTCAGGCTCTTCATGTTTTTGAACACAACTTCATGCTCCTCCTATTTTTCAGACCGTTTCATACTCCTCATATTTTTCACACCTTTTGAAGCTCTTCATATTTTTCACACTTTTTCAGGCTCTTCATGTTTTTGAACACAACTTCATGCTCCTCCTATTTTTCAGACCGTTTCATGCTCCTCATATTTTTGACAACTTTGGAAGTTCTTCATATTTTTCACACCTTTTCAGGCTCTTCATGTTTCAACACCGTTGCATGATCCTCCAATTTTTCAGACCGTTTCATGCTCCTCATATACTTGACACATTTTTAAGCTCTTCATATATTTCACACATTTTCAGGCTATTCATGTTTTTCAACACCGCTTCATGCTCCTTGTATTTGTAAGACCGTTTCATGCTCCTCATTCATTTGACACCTTTTTAAGCTCTTCATATTTCTCACACATTTTCAGGCTCTTCATGTTTTTCAACAACGCTTCATGCACCTCCTATTTTTCAGACCGTTTCATGCTCATATCATTTTTGACACCTTTTGAAGCTTTTCATATTTTTCACACCTTTTCAGGCTCTTCATGATTTTGAACACCGATTCATGCTAATCCTATTTTTCAAACCATTTCATGCTCCTCATATTTTTCACACCATTTTAAGCTCTTCATATTTTTCACACCTTTTCAGGCTCTTCATGTTTTTGAACACCGCTTCATGCTCCTCCTATTTTTCAGACCGTTTCATGCTCCTCATATTTCACACCTTTTGAGCTCTTCATGTTTTTCACACCTTTTCAGGCTCTTCATGTTTTTTTACACCGCTTCATGCTAATTTCATTTTCAAACCATATCATGCTCCTCATATTCTTCACAACTTTTTAAGATTTTCTTATTTTTCACACCTTTTCAGGCTCTTCATGTTTTTGAACACTACTTCATGCTCCTTCTATTTTTCAGACCGTTTCATGTTCCTCATATTTTGACACCTTTTGAAGCTCTTCATTTTTTTCACACATTTACAGGCTCTTCATGTTTTTCCACACCACTTCATGCTACTCCTATTTTTCAGCTCGTTTCATGCTCCTCATGAATTTCACACCTTTTGAAGCTCTTCATATTTTTCACACCTTTTCAGCCTCTTCATGTTTTTGATCACCGTTTCATGCTCCTCCTATTTTTCAGACCATTTCATGCTCCTCATATTTTTGACACCTTTTGAAGCTCTTCATATTTTTCACACCTTTTCAGGCTCTTCATGTTTTTCAACACCGCTATATGCTCCTACTAAATTTCAGACTGTTTCATGCTCCTCATGTATTTCACACCTTTTGAAGCTCTTCATATTTTTCACACCTTTTCAGCCACTTCATGTTTTTCAACACCACTTCATGTTCCTCCTATTATTCAGACCGTTTCATGCTCATCTCATTTTTGACACCTTTTGAAGCTCTTGATATATTTCACACCTTTTGAAGCTCTTCATATTTTTCACACCTTTTCAGGCTCTTCATGTTTTTGAATACTACTTCATGCTCCTTCTATTTTTCAGAGAGTTTCATGCTCCTCATGTATTACACACCTTTTGAAGCTCTTCATATTTTTCACACCTTTACAGGCTCTTCATGTTTTTCCCCACCACTTCATGCTACTCAGATTTTTCAGCTCGTTTCATGCTGCTCATGAATTTCACACCTTTTGTAGCTGTTCATATTTTTCACACCTTTTCAGGCTCTTCCTGTTTTGATCACCGTTTCATGCTCCTCCTATTTTTCAGACCGTTTCATGCTCCTCATATTTTTGACACCTTTTGAAGCTCTTCATATTTTCACACCTTGTCAGGTTCTTCATGTTTTTTAACACCGCCTCATGCTCCTCCTATTTTTCAGACCGTTTCATGCTCCTCATATTTTTGACACCTTTTGAAGCTCTTCGTATTTTCACACCTTTTCAGGCTCTTCATGTTTTTGAACACCGCTTCATGCTCTTCCTATTTTTCAGACGGTTTCATGTTCATCTCATTTTTGACACCTTTGAAGCTCTTCATATTTTTCACACCTTTTGAAGCTCTTCATGTTTTTCACTCCTTTTCAGGGTCTTCATGTTTTTCAACACCACTTCATGCTCCTCCTATTTTTCAGACGGTTTCATGTTCATCTCATTTTTGACACCTTTTGAAGCTCTTCATATTTTTCACACCTTTTGAAGTTCTTCATCTTTTTCACACTTATTCAGGCTCTTCATGTTTTTCAACACCGCTTCATGCTCCTCGTATATTTCAGACCGTTTCATTCTCCTCATATTTTTGACAAATTTTGGAGCTCTTCATATTTTTCACACTTTTTCAGGCTCTCCAAGTTTTTGAACACCGCTAAATGCTCCTCATATTTTTGAGACCATTTCATGCTCCTAATATTTTTGACACCTTTTGAAGCTCTTCATATTTTTTACACCTTTTCAGGATGTTCATGTTTTTGAACAACATTTCATGCTGCTCATTTTTTTCAGACCGTTTCACGCTACGCATATTTTTAACACTTTCTGCAGCTCTTCATATTTTTCACAACATTCCAGGCTCTTCATGTTTTTGAACACCGTTGCATGCTCGTCCTATTTTTCAGACCGTTTCATGCTCCTCTTATTTTTGACACATTTTGAAGTTCTTCATATATTTCACACCTTTTCAGGCTCTTCATGTTTTTAAACACCTCTTCATTCTTCTCCTGTTTTTCAGACCATTTCATGCTCCTCATATTTTTCTCACTTTTTGAAGCTCTTCATATTTTTTACACTTTTTGAAGCTCTTCATACTTTTCACACCTGTCAGGCTCTTCATGTTTTTGAACACCGCTTCCTGCTCCACCTATTTTTCAGATCGTTTCATGCTCCTCATATTTTTCACACTTTTTGAAGCTCTTCATATTTTTCACACCTTTTCAGGCTCTTCATGTTTTTGAACATCGTTTCATGCTCCTCCTTTTATTCAGACCGTTTCATGCTCCTCATATTTTTGACACCTTTTGAACCTCTTCATATTTTTCACACCTATTCAGGGTCTTCATATTTTTCAACACCGCTTCATGCTCCTCCTATTTTTCAGACCGTTTCATGCTCCTCATATTTTTGACACGTTTTGAAGCTCTTCATTTATTTCACACCTTTTGAGGCTCTTCATGTTTTTCAACATCGCTTCATGCTTCTCGTATTTTTCAGACCGTTTCATGCTTCTCAAATTTTTGACACCTTTTGAAGCTCTTCATATTTTTCACACCTTTTCATGTTCTTCATTTTTGTGAACAAAGCTTCATGCTCCTCCTATTTTTCAGACCGTTTCATGCTCCTCATCTTTTACACACCTGTTGAAGCTCTTCATATTTTTCACACCATTTCAGGCTCTTCTTGTTTTTCAACACCATTTCAAGCTCCTCCTATTTTTCAGAGTGTTTCATGCTCCTCATATTTCTGACACCTTTTGTAGCTCTTCATATATTTCACACCTTTTCACGCACTTCATGTTTTTGAACACGGCTTCATGCTCCTCCTATTTTTCACACCTTTTGAAGATCTTCATATATTTCACACCTTTTCAAGCTCTTCATGTTTTGAACACCGCTTCATGCTCCTGCTATATTTCACACTTTTTGAAGCTCTTCATATATTTCACACCTTTTCAAGCTCTTCATGTTTTTGAACACCGCTTCATGCTCCTCTTATTTTTGACACCTTTTGAAGCTCTTCATATTTTTCACACCTTTTCAGGCTCTTCATCTTTTTCAACACCGTTTCATGCTCCTCATATTTTTCAGACCGTTTCATGCTTCTCATATTTTTGACACCTTTTGAAGCTCTTCCTTTTTTTCACACCTTTTCACGCTCTTCATGTTTTTGAACACTGCTTCATGCTCCTCCTATGTTTCAGACCGTTTCATGCTCCTCATATTTTTGAAACCTTTTGAAGTTCTTCATATATTTCACACCTTTTCAGGCTCTTCATGTTTTTAAACACCTCTTCATTCTTCTCCTCTTTTTCAGACCATTTCATGCTCCTCATATTTTTCACACTTTTTGAATCTCTTCATATTTTTCACACTTTTTGAAGCTCTTCATACTTTTCACACCTGTCAGGCTCTTCATGTTTTTGAACACCGCTTCCTGCTCCACCTATTTTTCAGATCGTTTCATGCTCCTCATATTTTTCACACTTTTTGAAGCTCTTCATATTTTTCACACTTTTTCAGGCTCTTCATGTTTTTGAACATCGTTTCATGCTCCTCCTTTTATTCAGACCGTTTCATGCTCCTCATATTTTTGACACCTTTTGAACCTCTTCATATTTTTCACACCTATTCAGGGTCTTCATATTTTTCAACACCGCTTCATACTCCTCCTATTTTTCAGACCGTTTCATGCTCCTCATATTTTTGACACGTTTTGAAGCTCTTCATTTATTTCACACCTTTTCAGGCTCTTCATGTTTTTCAACATCGCTTCATGCTCCTCGTATTTTTCAGACCGTTTCATGCTTCTCAAATTTTTTCACACCTTTTGAAGCTCTTCATATTTTTCACACCTTTTCATGTTCTTCATTTTTGTCAACAAAGCTTCATGCTCCTCTTATTTTTCAAACCGTTTCATGCTCCTCATCTTTTATACACCTGTTTTATCTCTTCATATTTTTCACACCATTTCAGGCTCTTCTTGTTTTTCAAAACCATTTCAAGCTCCTCCTATTTTTCAGACTGTTTCATGCTCCTCATATTTCTGACACCTTTGGAATCTCTTCATATATTTCACACCTTTTCAGGCTCTTCATGGTTTTGAACACCGCTTCATGCTCCTCATATTTTTCACACCTTTTGAAGCTCTTCATATATTTCTCACCTTTTCCTGTTCTTCAGGTTTTTCAACACCGTTTCATGCTCCTCCTATTTTTCAGACCGTTTCATGCTCCTCATATTTCTGACACATTTTGAAGCTCTTCATATATTTCACACCTTTTCAGACTCTTCATGTTTTTCAACATCGCTTCATCCTCCTCCTATTTTGCAGACCGTTTCATGCTCCTCATATTTTTGACACCTTTTGAAGCTCTTCATATTTTTCACACCTTTTGAAGCTCTTCATATTTTTCACAAGTTTTAAGGCTGTTCATGTTTTTCAACACCGTTTCATGCTCCTCCTATTTTTCAGACCCTTTCATGCTCCTCATATTTCTGACACCTTTTGAAGCTCTCCATATTTTTCACATATTTTCAGGCTCTTCATGCTTTTCAACACCGTTTCATGCTCCTCCTATTTTGAGACTGTTTCATGCTCCTCTTATTTTTGACACCTTTAGAAGCTCTTAATATATTTCACACCTTTTAAGGCTCTTCATGTTTTTGAACAACGCTTCATGCTCCTCCTATATTTCACACCTTTTGAAGCTCTTCATATATTTCACACCTTTTCAGACTCTTCATGTTTTTCAACATCGCTTCATACTCCTCCTATTTTTCGGACCGTTTCATGCTCCTCATATATTTGACACCTTTTGAAGCTCTTCATATTTTTCACACCTTTTGAAGCTCTTCATATTTTTCACACCTTTTGAAGCTCTTCATATTTTACACATATTTTCACCCTCTTCATGTTTTTCAACACCTTTTCATGCTCCTCCTATTTTTCGGACCGTTTCATTCTCTTCATAATTTTGACACTTTTTGAAGCTCTTCATATTTTTCACACCTTTTCAGGCTCTTCATCTTTTTCAACACCGTTTCATGCTTCTCGTATTTTTCAGACCGTTTCATGCTTCTCAAATTTTTGACACCTTTTGAAGCTCTTCATATTTTTCACACCTTTCAGGCTCTTCATGTTTTTCAACATCGCTTCATGCTTCTCGTATTTTTCAGACCGTTTCATGCTTCTCAAATTTTTGACACCTTTTGAAGCTCTTCATATTTTTCACACCTTTTCATGTTCTTCGTTTTTCTCAACAAAGCTTCATGCTCCTCCTATTTTTCAGACCGTTTCATGCTCCTCATATATTTGACACCTTTTGAAGCTCTTCATATTTTTCACACCTTTTGAAGCTCTTCATATTTTTCACACCTTTTCAGGCTCTTCATCTTTTTCAACACCGTTTCATGCTTCTCTTATTTTTCAGACCGTTTCATGCTTCTCAAATTTTTGACAACTTTTGAAGCTCTTCATATTTTTCACACCTTTTCATGTTCTTCATTTTTCTCAACAAAGCTTCATGCTCCTCCTATTTTTCAGACCGTTTCATGCTCCTCATCTTTTACACACCTGTTGAAGCTCTTCATGTTTTTCACACCATTTCAGGCTCTTCTTGTTTTTCAACACCATTTCAAGCTCCTCCTATTTTTCAGACTGTTTCATGCTCCTCATATTTCTGACACCTTTTGAAGCTCTTCATATATTTCACACCTTTTCAGGCTCTTCATGTTTTTGAACACGGCTTCATGCTCCTCCTATTTTTCACACCTTTTGAAGATCTTCATATATTTCACACCTTTTCAAGCTCTTCATGTTTTTGAACACCGCTTCATGCTCCTCATATTTTTCACACCTTTTGAAGCTCTTAATATTTTTCACACATTTTCAGGCTCTTCATGTTTTTGAACACCGTTTAATGCTCCTCCTATTTTTCAGACCGTTTCATGCTCCTCATATTTTTCACACCTTTTGAAGCTCTTCATATATTTCTCACCTTTTCCTGTTCTTCAGGATTTTCAACACCGTTTCATGCTCCTCCTATTTTTCAGATCGGTTCATGCTCCTCCTCTTTTTCAGACTGTTTCATGCACCTCTTATTATTGACACCTTTTGAAGCTCTTCATATTTTTCACACTTTTTCATGCTCTTCATGTTTTTCAACAACATTTCATGCTCCTCCTATTTTTCAGACCTTTTCATGCTCCTCATATTTTTCACACCTTTTCATGCTCTTCTTGTTTTTCAACACAGTTTCATGCTCCTCATATGTTTGACACCTTTTGAATCTCTTCATTTTATTCACACCTTTTCAGGCTCTTCATGATTTTCAACACCGCTTCATGCTCCTCACATTTTTGAGACCGTTTCATGCTCCTAATATTGTTCACACCTTTTGAAGCTCTTCATATATTTCTCACCTTTTCCTGTTCTTCAGGTTTTTCAACACCGTTTCATGCTCCTCCTATTTTTCAGACCGTTTCATGCTCCTCATATTTCTGACACCTTTTGAAGCTCTTCATATATTTCACACCTTTTCAGGCTCTTCATGTTTTTGAACACGGCTTCATGCTCCTCCTATTTTTCAAACCTTTTGAAGATCTTCATATATTTCACACGTTTTCAGACTCTTCATGTTTTTCAACATCGCTTCATACTCCTCCTATTTTTCTGACCGTTTCATGCTCCTCATATATTTGACACCTTTTGAAGCTCTTCATATTTTTCACACCTTCTGAAACTCTTCATATTTTTCACACCTTTTGAAGCTCTTCATATTTTACACATATTTTCACCCTCTTCATGTTTTTCAACACCTTTTCATGCTCCTCCTATTTTTCGGACCGTTTCATTCTCTTCATATTTTTGACACTTTTTGAAGCTCTTCATATTTTTCACACCCCTTCAGGCTCTTCATCTTTTTCAACACCGTTTCATGCTCCTCATATTTTTCAGACCGTTTCATTCTCCTCATATTTATGTCAACTTTTGAAACTCTTCATTTTCTTCACACCTTTTCATGCTCTTCATGTTTTTGAACACTGCTTCATGCTCCTCCTATGTTTCAGACCGTTTCATGCTCCTCATATTTTTGAAACCTTTTGAAGTTCTTCATATATTTCACACCTTTTCAGGGTCTTCATGTTTTTAAACACCTCTTCATTCTTCTCCTGTTTTTCAGACCATTTCATGCTCCTCATATTTCTCACACTTTTTGAAGCTCTTCATATTTTTCACACTTTTTGAAGCTCTTCATACTTTTCACACCTGTCAGGCTCTTCATGTTTTTGAACACCGCTTCCTGCTCCACCTATTTTTCAGATGGTTTCATGCTCCTCATATTTTTCACATTTTTTGAAGCTCTTCATATTTTTCACACTTTTTCAGGCTCTTCATGTTTTTGAACATCGTTTCATGCTCCTCCTTTTATTCACACCGTTTCATGCTCCTCATATTTTTGACACCTTTTGAACCTCTTCATATTTTTCACACCTATTCAGGGTCTTCATATTTTTCAACACCGCTTCATGCTCCTCCTATTTTTCAGACCGTTTCATGCTCCTCATATTTTTGACACGTTTTGAAGCTCTTCATTTATTTCACACCTTTTCAGGCTCTTCATGTTTTTCAACATCGCTTCATGCTCCTCGTATTTTTCAGACCGTTTCATGCTTCTCAAATTTTTGACACCTTTTGAAGCTCTTCATATTTTTCACACCTTTTCATGTTCTTCATTTTTGTCAACAAAGCTTCATGCTCCTCCTATTTTTCAGACGGTTTCATGCTCCTCATCTTTTACACACCTGTTGAAGCTCTTCATATTTTTCACACCATTTCAGGCACTTATTGTTTTTCAACACCATTTCAAGCTCCTATTTTTCAGACTGTTTCATGCTCCTCATATTTCTGACACCTTTTGAAGCTCTTCATATATTTCACACCTTTTCAGGCTCTTCATGTTTTTGAACACGGCTTCATGCTCCTCCTATTTTTCACACCTTTTGAAGATCTTCATATATTTCACACCTTTTCAAGCTCTTCATGTTTTTGAACACCGTTTCATGCTCCTCATATTTTTCACACCTTTTGAAGCTCTTAATATTTTTCACACATTTTCAGGCTCTTCATGTTTTTGAACACCGTTTAATGCTCCTCCTATTTTTCAGACCGTTTCATGCTCCTCATATTTTTCACACCTTTTGAAGCTCTTCATATATTTCTCACCTTTTCCTGTTCTTCATGTTTTTCAAAACCGCTTAATGCTCCTCCTATTTTTCAGACCGTTTCATGCTCCTCATATTTTTGACACTTTTTGAAGCTCTTCATATGTTTCACACCTTTTGAAGCTCTTCATGTTTTTTAACACCGTTTCATGCTCCTCCAATTTTTCAGACCGTTTCATGCTCCTCATATGTTTCACACCTTTTGAAGCTCTTCATGTTTTTTAACACCTTTTCATGCTCCTGATATATTTCAGACAGTTTCATGCTCCTCATATTTTGACCTCTTTAGAAGCTCTTCATATTTTTCACAACTTTTCAGGGTCTTCATGTCTTTCAACACCGCTTCATGCTCCTCCTATTTTTCAGACCGTTTCATGCTCCTCATATTTTTGACCCATTTTGAAGCTCTTCATATTTTTCACACCTTTTCAGGCTCTTCATGTTTTTCAAAACCAATTCATGCTCTTCCTATTTTTCAGACTGTTTCATGCTCCTCATAATTTTGACATCTTTTGAAGCGCTTCATATTTTTCACACCTTTTCAGGCTCTTCATGTTCTTCAACACCGCTTCATTCTCCTCCTATTTTTCAGACCGTTTCTTGCTCTTCATATTTTTGACACTTTTTAAGCTCTTCATATTTTTCACACCTTTTCTGGCTCTTCATGTTTTTCAACACTGCTTCATGCTCGTCCTACTTTCCAGACCGTTTCATGCTCGTCTCATTTTTGACACCTTTTGAAGCTCTTCATATTTCTCACAACTTTTAAGCTCTTCATGTTTTTCACACGTTTTCAGGCTCTTCATGTTTTTCAACACCGCTTCATGCTCCTCCCATTTTTCAGACCGTTTCATGCTCCTCCTATTTTTCAGACCGTTTCATGCTCCTCATATTTTTGACATCTTTTGAAGCTCTTCATATTTTTCACACCATTTCACGCTCTTCATGTTTTTGAACACCGCTTCTTGCTCCTCCCATATTTCAGACCGTTTCATGCTCCTTCTATTATTGACACCTTTTGAAGCTCTTCATATATTTCACACCTTTTGAAGCTCTTGATAATTTTCACACGTTTTCAGGCTCCTCATGTTTTTCAACAAGATTTCATGCTCCTCCAGTTTTTCAGACCGTTTCTAGGTCCTCATGTATTTCACACCATTTGAAGCTCTTCATATTTTTCACACTTTTTCAGGCTCTTCATGTTTTTCAACACCGCTTCATGCTCCTCCTATCTTTCAGACCATTTCATGCTCATCTCATTTTTGACACCTTTTGAAGCTCTTCTTATATTTCAAACCTTTTGAAGCTCTTCATAATTTTCACACGTTTTCAGGCTCTTCATGTTTTTCAACACGGCTTCATGATCCTCCTATTTTTCATACCGTTCATGCTCCTCATATTTTTGACACCTTTTGAAGTTCTTCCTATTTTTCACAACTCTTCATGCTCTTCATGTTTTTCGACACCGCTTCATGCTCTTCCTATTTTACAGCCTGTTTCATGCTCCTCATATTTTTGAAACCTTTTGAAGCTCTTCATATTTTTCACACCTTTTCCCGCTCTTCATGTTTGTTAAAACCGTTTCTTGCTCCTCCTATTTTTCAGACCGTTTCATGCTCCACATATTTTTGACACCTTATGAAGCTCTTCATATTTTTCACTCCTTTTCAGATCTTCATGTTTTTCAACACCACTTCATGCTCCTTCTATTTTTCAGACCGATTCATGCTCCTCATTTTTTTGACACTTTTTGAAGCTCTTCATATTCTTCACAGCTTTTGATTCTCTTCATGTTTTTCAACACCGCTTCATGCTCCTCCTATTTTTCAGACCGTTTCATGCTCCTCATATTTTTGACACCTTTTGAAGCTCTTCATATATTTCACACCTTTTCAGGCTCTTCATGTTTTTCAACACCACTTCATGCTCCTCCTATATTTCAGAGTGTTTCATGCTCCTCATATTTTTGACACCTTTTGAAGTTCCTCATATTTTTCACACCATTTCAGGCTCTTCATGTTTTTGAACACCGTTTCATGCTCCTCCTATTTTTCAGACCGTTTCATGCTCCTCATATTTTTGACCCCTTTTGAAGCTCTTCATATATTTCGCATGTTTTCAGGCTCTTCATGTTTTTCAAAACCAATTCATGCTCCTCCTATTTTTCAGACCTTTTCATGCTCCTCATATTTTTGACACCTTTTGAAGCGCTTCGTATTTTTCACACCATTTCAGGCTCTTCATCTTTTTGAACACCGTTTAATGCTCCTCCTATTTTTCAGACTGTTTCATGCTCCTCATATTTTTGACACCTTTTGAAGCTCTTCATATTTTTCACACCTTTTCAGGCTCTTCATGTTTCTGAAAACCGTTTCATGCTCTTCCTATTTTTCAGACCATTTCATGTTCCTCATAATTTTCACACCATTTTAAGCTCTTCATATTTTTCACACCTTTTCCGATTCTTCATGTTTTTGAACACTGCTTCATGCTCCTCCTATTTTTCAGACCGTTTCATGCTCCTCATGTATTTGACACCTTTTGAAGCTGTTCATATTTTTCACACCTTTTCAGGCTCCCCATGTTTTTCAACACGGCTTTATGATCCTCCTGTTTTTCAGACCGTTTCATGCTCCCCATATTTTTGACACGTTTTGAAGCTCTTCATATTTTTCGCACCTTTTTAGGCTCTTCATGTTTTCAACACCACTTCACTCTCCTCCTATTTTTCAGAACGTTTCATGCTCTTCATATTTTTGACACTTTTTAAGCTCTTCATATTTTTCACACCTTTTCTGGCTCTTCATGTTTTTCAACACCGCTTCATGCTCGTCCTACTTTCCAGACCGTTTCATGCTCGTCTCATTTTTGACACCTTTTGAAGCTTTTCATATTTCTCACAACTTTTAAGCTCTTCATGTTTTTCACACGTTTTCAGGCTCTTCATGTTTTTCAACACCGCTTCATGCTCCTCCCATTTTTCAGACCGTTTCATGCTCCTCCTATTTTTCAGACCGTTTCATGCTCCTCATATTTTTGACACCTTTTGAAGCTCTTCATATTTTTCACACCTTTTCAGGTTCTTCATGTTTTTCAACACCGCTTCATGCTCCTCCTATTTTTCAGACCGTTCTTGCTCCTCATATATTTGACAACATTTGTAGCTCTTCATATTTTTCACATCTTTTCTGGCTCTTCATGTTTTTGAACTCCGTTTCTTGCTCCTCCAATTTTTCAGACCGTTTCATGCCCCTCATATTTTTAACACCTTTTGAAGCTCTTCATATTTGTCACACATTTTCAGTCTCTTCATGTTTTTCAACACCGCTTCATGCTCCTCCTATTTTTCAGACCGTTCATGCTCCTCATATTTTTCACACCTTTTGAAGCTCTTCATATTTTTCACACCGTTTCAGGTTCTTCATGTTTTTCAACACCGCTTCATGCTTCACCTATTTTTCAGACCGTGTCATGCTCCTCATGTTTTTGACACCTTTTGAAGCTCTTCATATTTTTCACACCTTTTCAGGCTCTTCATGTTTTTCAACATCACTTCATTCTTCTCCTATTTTTCAGACCGTTACATGCTCCTCATATTTTTGACACCTTTTGAAGCTCTTCATATGTTTCACACCTTTTGAAGCTCTTCATGATTTTCTAAACAGCTTCATGCTCCTCCTATTTTTCATACCGTTTCATGCTCCTCATATTTTTGACACCTTTTGAAGCTCTACATAATTCTCACACCTTTTCTGGCTCTTCATGTTTTTCAACACCCCTTCTTGCTCCTCCTATTTTTCAGACTGTTTCATGCTCCTCATATTTTTGACACCTTTTGAAGCTCTTCATATGTTTCACACCTTTTGAAGCTCTTCATGTTTTGTAACACCGCTTCATGCTCCTCGTATTTTTCATACCATTTCATGCTCCTCATATTTTTCACACCTTTTGAAGCTTGTCTTATTTTCACAGCTTTTCAGGAACTTCATGTTTTTCAAAACCGCTTAATGCTCCTCCTATTTTTCAGACCGTTTCATGCTCCTCATATTTTTGACAACTTTTGAAGCTCTTCATATGTTTCACACCTTTTGAAGCTCTTCATGTTTTTTAACACCGTTTCATGCTCCTCCTATTTGTCAGACCGTTTCATGCTCCTCATATGTTTCACACCTTTTGATGCTCTTCATGTTTTTTAACACCTTTTCATGCTCCTGATATATTTCAGACAGTTTCATGCTCCTCATATTTTGACACCTTTAGAAGCTCTTCATATTTTTCACACCTTTTCAGGGTCTTCATGTCTTTCAACACCGCTTCATGCTCCTCGTATTTTTCATACAGTTTCATGCTCCTCATATTTTTCACACCTTTTGAAGCTTGTCTTATTTTCACAGCTTTTCAGGAACTTCATGTTTTTCAAAACCGCTTAACGCTCCTCCTATTTTTCAGACCGTTTCATGCTCCTCATATTTTTGACACTTTTTGAAGCTCTTCATATGTTTCACACCTTTTGAAGCTCTTCATGTTTTTTAACACCGTTTCATGCTCCTCCTATTTTTCAGACCGTTTCATGCTCCTCATATGTTTCACACCTTTTGAAGCTCTTCATGTTTTTTAACACCTTTTCATGCTCCTGATATATTTCAGACAGTTTCTTGCTCCTCATATTTTGACATCTTTAGAAGCTCTTCATATTTTTCACAACTTTTCAGGGTCTTCATGTCTTTCAACACCGCTTCATGCTCCTCCTATTTTTCAGACCGTTTCATGCTCCTCATATTTTTGACCCATTTTGAAGCTCTTCATATTTTTCACACCTTTTCAGGCTCTTCATGTTTTTCAAAACCAATTCATGCTCTTCCTATTTTTCAGACTGTTTCATGCTCCTCATAATTTTGACATCTTTTGTAGCGCTTCATATTTTTCACACCTTTTCAGGCTCTTCATGTTCTTCAACACCGCTTCATTCTCCTCCTATTTTTCAGACCATTTCTTGCTCTTCATATTTTTGACACTTTTTAAGCTCTTCATATTTTTCACACCTTTTCTGGCTCTTCATGTTTTTCAACACTGCTTCATGCTCGTCCTACTTTCCAGACCGTTTCATGCTCGTCTCATTTTTGACACCTTTTGAAGCTCTTCATATTTCTCACAACTTTTAAGCTCTTCATGTTTTTCACACGTTTTCAGGCTCTTCATGTTTTTCAACACCGCTTCATGCTCCTCCGATTTTTCAGACCGTTTCATGCTCCTCCTATTTTTCAGACCGTTTCATGCTCCTCATATTTTTGACATCTTTTGAAGCTCTTCATATTTTTCACACCATTTCACGCTCTTCATGTTTTTGAACACCGCTTCTTGCTCCTCCCATATTTCAGACCGTTTCATGCTCCTTCTATTTTTGACACCTTTTGAAGCTCTTCATATTTTTCACACCATTTGAGGCTCTTCATGTTTTTGAACACCGTTTCATGCTCCTCCTATTTTTCAGACCGTTTCATGCTCCTCATATTTTTGACACCTTTTGAAGCTCTTCATATTTTACTCACCTTTTCAGGCTCTTCATGTTTTTCACCACCGCTTCATGCTCCTCCTATTTTTCAGACCTTTTCATGCTCCTCATGTATTTCCAACCTTTTGAAGCTCTTCATATTTTTCACACCTTTTCAGACTCTTCATGTTTTTGAACACCGCTTCATGCTCCTCCTATTTTTCAGACCGTTTCATGCTCCTCATAAATTTCACACCTTTTGAAGCTCTTCATATTTTTCACACCTTTTCCGGTTCTTCATGTTTTTGAACACTGCTTCATGCTCCTCCTATTTTTCAACTGTTTCATGCTCCTCATATATTTCACACCTTTTGAAGTGCTTCATATATTTCGCATGTTTTCAGGCTCTTCATGTTTTTCAAAACCAATTCATGCTCCTCTTATTTTTCAGACTGTTTCATGCTCCTCATAATTTTGACATCTTTTGAAGTTCTTCATATTTTTCACACCTTTTCAGGCTCTTCATGTTTTTCAACACTGCATCATGCTCTTCCTATTCTTCAGAACTTTTCATGCTCCTCAAATTTTTGACACCTTTTGAAGCTCTTCATATTTTTCACACCTTTTCAGACTCTTCATGTTTTTCAACACCGCTTCATGCTCCTTCTATTTTTCAGACCGTTTCATGCTTTTCCTATTTTTCACAACTTTTGAAGCTCTTCATATTTTTCACACCTTTTAAACTCTTCATGTTTTTGAACACCGCTTCACACTCCTCCTATTTTTCATACCGTTTCATGCTCCTCAAATTTTTGACAGCTTTTGAAGCTCCTCATATACTTTCCACCTTTTCAGGCTCTTCATTTTTGTGAACTCCGCTTCATGCTCCTCCTATTTTTCAGACCGTTTCATGCTCATCTCATTTTTGACAGCTTTTGAAGCTCTTCATATTTTTCACACCTTTTCAGGCTCTTCATGTTTTTCAGCACCAGTTCATGCTCCTCCTATTTTTCAGACCGTTTCATGCTCATCTCATTTTTACACCTTTTGAAGCTCTTCATATTTTTCACACCTTTTCAGGCACTTCATGTTTTTCAGCTCCACTTCATGCTCCTCCTATTTTTCAGACCGTTTCATGCTCATCTCATTTTTACACCTTTTGAAGCTCTTCATATTTTTCACACCTTTTCAGGCACTTCAGGTTTTTCAGCTCCACTTCATGCTCCTCCTATTTTTCAGACCGTTTCATGCTCCTCCTATTTTTCAGACCGTTTCATGCTCATCTCATTTTTACACCTTTTGAAGCTCTTCATATTTTTCACACCTTTTCAGGCACTTCAGGTTTTTCAGCTCCACTTCATGCTCCTCCTCTTTTTCAGAAAGTTTCATGCTCCTCATATATTTGAAACCTTTTGAAGCTCTTCATATTTTTCTCACATTTTCAGGCTCTTCCTGTTTTTCAACACCATTTCATGCTCCTCTTATTTTTCAAACCGTTTCATGCTCCTCCTATTTTTCATACCGTTTCATGCTCCTCATATTTTTGACAGCTTTTGAAGCTCTTCATATTTTTCTCACCTTTTCAGGCTCTTCATGTTTTTGAACTCTGATTCATGCTCCTCCTATTTTTCAGACCGTTTCATCCTCCTCCTATTTTTCATACCGTTTCATGCTCCTCATATACCTGACAGCTTTTGAAGCTCTTCATATTTTTCACACCTTTTCAGGCTCTTCATGTTTTTCAACACCGCTTAATTCTCCTTCTATTTTTCAGACCGTTTCATGCTCCTCATAGTTTTGACACCTTTTGAATCTCTTCATATACTTCACACTTTTTCAGGCTTTTCATGTTTTTCACCAACACTTCATGCTCCTCCTATTTTTTAGGCCATTTCATGCTCATCTCATTTTTGACACCGTTTGAAGCTCTTCATATTTTTCACACCTTTTGAAGCTCTTCATATTTTTCACACCTTTTGAAGCTGTTCATATTTTTCACACGTTTTCAGGCTCTTCATGTTTTTCAACACCGCTTCATGCTCCGCCTATTTTTCAGACCGTTCATTCTCCTCATAATTTTGAAACATTTTGAAGCTCTTCTTATTTTTCACACCTTTCAGGCTCTTCATGGTTTTCAAGACTGCTTCATGCTCCTCCTATTTTCCAGACCGTTCATGCTCCTCATATTTTTGACACCTTTTGCAGCTCTTCATATTTTTCACACCTTTTCAGGCTCTTCATGTTTTTCAACACCGCTTCATGCTCCTCCTATTTTTCAGACCGTTTCATGCTCATCTCATTTTTGACACGTTTTGAAGGTCTTCATATTTTTCACAAATTTTCATGCTCTTCATGTTTTCGAACACCGTTTCATGCTCCTCCTATTTTTCAGACCGTTTCATGCTCCTCATATTTTTCACACCTTTTGAAGCTCTTCATATTTTTCACACCTTTTCAGGCTCTTCATGTTTTTCAACACTGCATCATGCTCTTCCTATTCTTCAGAACTTTTCATGCTCCTCAAATTTTTGACACCTTTTGAAGCTCTTCATATTTTTCACACCTTTTCAGACTCTTCATGTTTTTCAACACCGCTTCATGCTCCTCCTATTTTTCAGACCGTTTCATGCTTTTCCTATTTTTCACAACTTTTGAAGCTCTTCATATTTTTCACACCTTTTAAACTCTTCATGTTTTTGAACACCGCTTCACACTCCTCCTATTTTTCATACCGTTTCATGCTCCTCAAATTTTTGACAGCTTTTGAAGCTCCTCATATACTTTCCACCTTTTCAGGCTCTTCATTTTTGTGAACTCCGCTTCATGCTCCTCCTTTTCTTCAGACCGTTTCATGCTCATCTCATTTTTGACATCTTTTGAAGCTCTTCATATTTTTCACACCTTTTGAATCTCTTCATATTTTTCATATTTTTGAAGCTCTTCATATTTTCACACCTTTTCAGGCTCTTCATGTTTTTGAACACGGTTTCATGATCCTCCAATTTTTCAGAAAGTTTCATGCTCCTCATATTTTTGACACCTTTTAAACCTCTTCATATTTTTCACACCTTTTCAGGCTCTTCATGTTTTTCAACACCGGTTCATGCTCCTCCTCTTTTTCAGAATGTTTCATGCTCCTCATATTTTTGAAACCTTTTGAAGCTCTTCATATTTTTCTCACATTTTCAGGCTCTTCCTGTTTTTCAACACCATTTCATGCTCCTCTTATTTTTCAAACCGTTTCATGTTGCTCCTATTTTTCAGACCGTTTCATGATCCTCATATTTTTGAAACATTTTGAAGCTCTTCATATTTTTCACACCTTTTCTTGCTCTTCAAGATTTTCAACAACGCTTCATGCTCCTCCTTTTTTTCAGACCGTTTCATGCTCATCTCATTGTTGACAGCTTTTGAAGCTCTTCATATTTTTCACACCTTTTCAGGCTCTTCATGTTTTTCAGCACCAGTTCATGCTCCTCCTATTTTTCAGACCGTTTCATGCTCATCTCATTTTTACACCTTTTGAAGCTCTTCATATTTTTCACACCTTTTCAGGCACTTCATGTTTTTCAGCTCCACATCATGCTCCTCCTATTTTTCAGACCGTTTCATGCTCCTCCTATTTTTCATACCGTTTCATGCTCCTCATATTTTTGACAGCTTTTGAAGCTCTTCATATTTTTCTCACCTTTTCAGGCTCTTCATGTTTTTGAACTCTGATTCATGCTCCTCCTATTTTTCAGACCGTTTCATCCTCCTCCTATTTTTCATACCGTTTCATGCTCCTCATATACCTGACAGCTTTTGAAGCTCTTCATATTTTTCACACCTTTTCAGGCTCTTCATGTTTTTCAACACCGCTTAATTCTCCTTCTATTTTTCAGACCGTTTCATGCTCCTCATAGTTTTGACACCTTTTGAATCTCTTCATATACTTCACACTTTTTCAGGCTTTTCATGTTTTTCACCAACACTTCATGCTCCTCCTATTTTTTAGGCCATTTCATGCTCATCTCATTTTTGACACCGTTTGAAGCTCTTCATATTTTTCACACCTTTTGAAGCTCTTCATATTTTTCACACCTTTTGAAGCTGTTCATATTTTTCACACGTTTTCAGGCTCTTCATGTTTTTCAACACCGCTTCATGCTCCTCCTATTTTTCAGACCGTTCATTCTCCTCATAATTTTGAAACATTTTGAAGCTCTTCTTATTTTTCACACCTTTTCAGGCTCTTCATGGTTTTCAAGACTGCTTCATGCTCCTCCTATTTTCCAGACCGTTCATGCTCCTCATATTTTTGACACCTTTTGCAGCTCTTCATATTTTTCACACCTTTTCAGGCTCTTCATGTTTTTCAACACCGCTTCATGCTCCTCCTATTTTTCAGACCGTTTCATGCTCATCTCATTTTTGACACGTTTTGAAGGTCTTCATATTTTTCACAAATTTTCATGCTCTTCATGTTTTCGAACACCGTTTCATGCTCCTCCTATTTTTCAGACCGTTTCATGCTCCTCATATTTTTCACACCTTTTGAAGCTCTTCATATTTTTCACACCTTTTCAGGCTCTTCATGTTTTTCAACACTGCATCATGCTCTTCCTATTCTTCAGAACTTTTCATGCTCCTCAAATTTTTGACACCTTTTGAAGCTCTTCATATTTTTCACACCTTTTCAGACTCTTCATGTTTTTCAACACCGCTTCATGCTCCTCCTATTTTTCAGACCGTTTCATGCTTTTCCTATTTTTCACAACTTTTGAAGCTCTTCATATTTTTCACACCTTTTAAACTCTTCATGTTTTTGAACACCGCTTCACACTCCTCCTATTTTTCATACCGTTTCATGCTCCTCAAATTTTTGACAGCTTTTGAAGCTCCTCATATACTTTCCACCTTTTCAGGCTCTTCATTTTTGTGAACTCCGCTTCATGCTCCTCCTTTTCTTCAGACCGTTTCATGCTCATCTCATTTTTGACATCTTTTGAAGCTCTTCATATTTTTCACACCTTTTGAATCTCTTCATATTTTTCATATTTTTGAAGCTCTTCATATTTTCACACCTTTTCAGGCTCTTCATGTTTTTGAACACGGTTTCATGATCCTCCAATTTTTCAGAAAGTTTCATGCTCCTCATATTTTTGACACCTTTTAAACCTCTTCATATTTTTCACACCTTTTCAGGCTCTTCATGTTTTTCAACACCGGTTCATGCTCCTCCTCTTTTTCAGAAAGTTTCATGCTCCTCATATATTTGAAACCTTTTGAAGCTCTTCATATTTTTCTCACATTTTCAGGCTCTTCCTGTTTTTCAACACCATTTCATGCTCCTCTTATTTTTCAAACCGTTTCATGCTCCTCCTATTTCTCATACCGTTTCATGCTCCTCATATTTTTGACAGCTTTTGAAGCTCTTCATATTTTTCACACCTTTTGAAGCTGTTCATATTTTTCACACGTTTTCAGGCTCTTCATGTTTTTCAACACCGCTTCATGCTCCTCCTATTTTTCAGACCGTTCATTCTCCTCATAATTTTGAAACATTTTGAAGCTCTTCTTATTTTTCACACCTTTTCAGGCTCTTCATGGTTTTCAAGACTGCTTCATGCTCCTCCTATTTTCCAGACCGTTCATGCTCCTCATATTTTTGACACCTTTTGCAGCTCTTCATATTTTTCACACCTTTTCAGGCTCTTCATGTTTTTCAACACCGCTTCATGCTCCTCCTATTTTTCAGACCGTTTCATGCTCATCTCATTTTTGACACGTTTTGAAGGTCTTCATATTTTTCACAAATTTTCATGCTCTTCATGTTTTCGAACACCGTTTCATGCTCCTCCTATTTTTCAGACCGTTTCATGCTCCTCATATTTTTCACACCTTTTGAAGCTCTTCATATTTTTCACACCTTTTCAGGCTCTTCATGTTTTTCAACACTGCATCATGCTCTTCCTATTCTTCAGAACTTTTCATGCTCCTCAAATTTTTGACACCTTTTGAAGCTCTTCATATTTTTCACACCTTTTCAGACTCTTCATGTTTTTCAACACCGCTTCATGCTCCTCCTATTTTTCAGACCGTTTCATGCTTTTCCTATTTTTCACAACTTTTGAAGCTCTTCATATTTTTCACACCTTTTAAACTCTTCATGTTTTTGAACACCGCTTCACACTCCTCCTATTTTTCATACCGTTTCATGCTCCTCAAATTTTTGACAGCTTTTGAAGCTCCTCATATACTTTCCACCTTTTCAGGCTCTTCATTTTTGTGAACTCCGCTTCATGCTCCTCCTTTTCTTCAGACCGTTTCATGCTCATCTCATTTTTGACATCTTTTGAAGCTCTTCATATTTTTCACACCTTTTGAATCTCTTCATATTTTTCATATTTTTGAAGCTCTTCATATTTTCACACCTTTTCAGGCTCTTCATGTTTTTGAACACGGTTTCATGATCCTCCAATTTTTCAGAAAGTTTCATGCTCCTCATATTTTTGACACCTTTTAAACCTCTTCATATTTTTCACACCTTTTCAGGCTCTTCATGTTTTTCAACACCGGTTCATGCTCCTCCTCTTTTTCAGAAAGTTTCATGCTCCTCATATATTTGAAACCTTTTGAAGCTCTTCATATTTTTCTCACATTTTCAGGCTCTTCCTGTTTTTCAACACCATTTCATGCTCCTCTTATTTTTCAAACCGTTTCATGCTCCTCCTATTTTTCATACCGTTTCATGCTCCTCATATTTTTGACAGCTTTTGAAGCTCTTCATATTTTTCTCACCTTTTCAGGCTCTTCATGTTTTTGAACTCTGATTCATGCTCCTCCTATTTTTCAGACCGTTTCATCCTCCTCCTATTTTTCATACCGTTTCATGCTCCTCATATACCTGACAGCTTTTGAAGCTCTTCATATTTTTCACACCTTTTCAGGCTCTTCATGTTTTTCAACACCGCTTAATTCTCCTTCTATTTTTCAGACCGTTTCATGCTCCTCATAGTTTTGACACCTTTTGAATCTCTTCATATACTTCACACTTTTTCAGGCTTTTCATGTTTTTCACCAACACTTCATGCTCCTCCTATTTTTTAGGCCATTTCATGCTCATCTCATTTTTGACACCGTTTGAAGCTCTTCATATTTTTCACACCTTTTGAAGCTCTTCATATTTTTCACACCTTTTGAAGCTGTTCATATTTTTCACACGTTTTCAGGCTCTTCATGTTTTTCAACACCGCTTCATGCTCCGCCTATTTTTCAGACCGTTCATTCTCCTCATAATTTTGAAACATTTTGAAGCTCTTCTTATTTTTCACACCTTTCAGGCTCTTCATGGTTTTCAAGACTGCTTCATGCTCCTCCTATTTTCCAGACCGTTCATGCTCCTCATATTTTTGACACCTTTTGCAGCTCTTCATATTTTTCACACCTTTTCAGGCTCTTCATGTTTTTCAACACCGCTTCATGCTCCTCCTATTTTTCAGACCGTTTCATGCTCATCTCATTTTTGACACGTTTTGAAGGTCTTCATATTTTTCACAAATTTTCATGCTCTTCATGTTTTCGAACACCGTTTCATGCTCCTCCTATTTTTCAGACCGTTTCATGCTCCTCATATTTTTCACACCTTTTGAAGCTCTTCATATTTTTCACACCTTTTCAGGCTCTTCATGTTTTTCAACACTGCATCATGCTCTTCCTATTCTTCAGAACTTTTCATGCTCCTCAAATTTTTGACACCTTTTGAAGCTCTTCATATTTTTCACACCTTTTCAGACTCTTCATGTTTTTCAACACCGCTTCATGCTCCTCCTATTTTTCAGACCGTTTCATGCTTTTCCTATTTTTCACAACTTTTGAAGCTCTTCATATTTTTCACACCTTTTAAACTCTTCATGTTTTTGAACACCGCTTCACACTCCTCCTATTTTTCATACCGTTTCATGCTCCTCAAATTTTTGACAGCTTTTGAAGCTCCTCATATACTTTCCACCTTTTCAGGCTCTTCATTTTTGTGAACTCCGCTTCATGCTCCTCCTTTTCTTCAGACCGTTTCATGCTCATCTCATTTTTGACATCTTTTGAAGCTCTTCATATTTTTCACACCTTTTGAATCTCTTCATATTTTTCATATTTTTGAAGCTCTTCATATTTTCACACCTTTTCAGGCTCTTCATGTTTTTGAACACGGTTTCATGATCCTCCAATTTTTCAGAAAGTTTCATGCTCCTCATATTTTTGACACCTTTTAAACCTCTTCATATTTTTCACACCTTTTCAGGCTCTTCATGTTTTTCAACACCGGTTCATGCTCCTCCTCTTTTTCAGAATGTTTCATGCTCCTCATATTTTTGAAACCTTTTGAAGCTCTTCATATTTTTCTCACATTTTCAGGCTCTTCCTGTTTTTCAACACCATTTCATGCTCCTCTTATTTTTCAAACCGTTTCATGTTGCTCCTATTTTTCAGACCGTTTCATGATCCTCATATTTTTGAAACATTTTGAAGCTCTTCATATTTTTCACACCTTTTCTTGCTCTTCAAGATTTTCAACAACGCTTCATGCTCCTCCTTTTTTTCAGACCGTTTCATGCTCATCTCATTGTTGACAGCTTTTGAAGCTCTTCATATTTTTCACACCTTTTCAGGCTCTTCATGTTTTTCAGCACCAGTTCATGCTCCTCCTATTTTTCAGACCGTTTCATGCTCATCTCATTTTTACACCTTTTGAAGCTCTTCATATTTTTCACACCTTTTCAGGCACTTCATGTTTTTCAGCTCCACTTCATGCTCCTCCTATTTTTCAGACCGTTTCATGCTCCTCCTATTTTTCATACCGTTTCATGCTCCTCATATTTTTGACAGCTTTTGAAGCTCTTCATATTTTTCACACCTTTTCCCGCTCTTCATGTTTGTTAAAACCGTTTCTTACTCCTCCTTTTTTTCAGACCGTTTCATGCTCCTCATATTTTTGACACCTTATGAAGCTCTTCATATTTTTCACTCCTTTTCAGATCTTCATGTTTTTCAACACCGCTTAATTCTCCTCCAATTTTTCAGACCGTTTCATGCTCCTCATATTTTTGACACCTTTTGAAGCTCTTCATATATTTCACACCTTTTCAGGCTCTTCATGTTTTTCAATACCACTTCATGCTCCTCCTATTTTTCAGAGCGTTTCATGCTCCTCATATTTTTGACACCTTTTGAAGTTCCTCATATTTTTCACACCATATCAGGCTCTTCATGTTTTTGAATACCGTTTCATGCTCCTCCTATTTTTCTGACCGTTTCATGCTCCTCATATTTTTGACACCTTTGAAGCTCTTCATATTTTTCACACCTTTTTTGGCTCTTCATGTTTTTCAACATCACTTCATGATCCTCCTATTTTTCAGACCATTTCATGCTCCTCATATTTTTGACACCTTTTGAAGATCTCCATATTTCTCACACCTTTTCAGGCTCTTCATGTTTTTCAACACCGCTTCATGCTCCTCCTATCTTTCAGACAATATCATTCTCATCTCATTTTTGACTTCTTTTGAAGCTCTTCATATTTTTCACACCTTTTCAGTCTCTTCATGTTTTTCAACACCAATTCATGTTCCTCCTAATATTCAGACCGTTTCATGCTCATTTCATTTTTGACACATTTTGAAGCTCTTCATATTTTTCACACCTTTTGAAGCTCTTCATATTTTTCACACCTTTTCAGACTCTTCTTGTTTTTCAACACCGCTTCATTCTCCTCCTATTTTTCAGACCGTCTCATGCTCCTCATATTTTTCACACCTTTTGAAGCTCTTCATATTTTGCACATCTTTTCAGGCTCTTCATGTTTTTCAACAATACTTCATTCTCCTTCTATTTTTCAGACCGTTTCATGCTCCTCATATTTTTGACACCTTTTCAATCTCTTCATATACTTCACATTTTTTCAGGCTCTTCATGTTTTTCACCAACACTTCATGCTCCTCCTATTTTTTAGGCCATTTCATGCTCATCTCATTTTTGACACCGTTTGAAGCTCTTCATATTTTTCACACCTTTTGAAGCTCTTCATATTTTTCACACCTTTTGAAGCTGTTCATATTTTTCACACGTTTTCAGGCTCTTCATGTTTTCAACACCGCTTCATGCACCTCCTATTTTTCAGACCGTTTCATGCCCCTCATATTTTTCACACCTTTTGAAGATCTTCATATATTTCACACCTTTTGAAGCTCTTGATAATTTTCACACGTTTT
Source organism: Dama dama (assembly GCF_033118175.1). Lineage (NCBI taxonomy): Eukaryota > Metazoa > Chordata > Mammalia > Artiodactyla > Cervidae > Dama > Dama dama. The sequence continues at coordinate 6,042,791 of NC_083683.1, read as the reverse complement.
CAGGCTCTTCATGTTTTTCAACACCGCTTCATGCCCCTCCTATCTTTCAGACCATTTCATGCTCATCTCATTTTTGACACCTTTTGAAGGTCTTCATATATTTCACACCTTTTCAGGCTCTTCTTTTTTTTCTACTCCACTTTATGCTCTTCTCTTATTTTTCAGACCGTTTCATGCTCATCTCATTTTTGACACATTTGAAGCTCTTCATATTTTTGACACCTTTTGAAGCTCTTCATATTTTTCACACCTTTTGAAGCTCTTCATATTTTTCACACCTTTTCAGGCTCTTCATGTTTTTCAACACCGCTTCATGCTCCTCCTATTTTTCAGACCTTTTCATGCTCCTCATATTTTGACTCCTTGTGAAGCTCTTCATATTTTTCACACATTTTCATGCTCTTCATATTTTTCAACACCGTGTCATGCTCCTCCTATTTATCAGACCGTGTCATGCTCCTCATATTTTTCACACTTTTAAAGCTCTTCATATTTTCCTCACATTTTAAGGCTCTTCATGTTTTCAGCACCGTGTCATGCTCCTCCTATTTTTCAGACGGTATCATGTTCTTCATAATTTTCACACCTTTAAAGCTCTTCATACTTTTCACGCCTTTTAAGGCTCGTCATATTTTTGAACACCACTTCATGCTCCTCCTATTCTTCAGACCGTTTCATGCTCCTCATATTTTTGACACCTTTTGAAGCTCTTCATATTTTTAACACCTTTTCAGACTCTTCATGTTTTTGAACAGCGCTTCATGCTCCTCCTATTTTTCAGACCTTTTCATACTCCTCCTATTTTTCAGGCAGTTTCATGCTCCTCATATTTTGACATCTTTTGAAGCTCTTCATATTTTTAACACTTTTTCAGGCTCTTCATGTTTTTCAACACCGCTTCATGCTCCTCCTATTTTTCAGATCGTTTCAAGCTCCTCATATTTTTGACACCTTTTGAAGCTCTTCATATTTTTCACATCTTTTGAAGCTCTTCATATTTTTCACACCTTTTCAGGCTCTTCAAGTTTTTGATCACAGTTTCTGGCTCCTCCTATTTTTCAGACCGTTTCTTGCTCCTCATATTTTTGACACATTTTGAAGCTCTTCATATTTTTCACACCTTTTCAATCTCTTCATATACTTCACATTTTTTCAGGCTCTTCATGTTTTTCACCAACACTTCATGCTCCTCCTATTTTTTAGGCCATTTCATGCTCATCTCATTTTTGACACCGTTTGAAGCTCTTCATATTTTTCACACCTTTTGAAGCTCTTCATATTTTTCACACCTTTTGAAGCTGTTCATATTTTTCACACGTTTTCAGGCTCTTCATGTTTTCAACACCGCTTCATGCACCTCCTATTTTTCAGACCGTTTCATGCCCCTCATATTTTTCACACCTTTTGAAGATCTTCATATATTTCACACCTTTTGAAGCTCTTGATAATTTTCACACGTTTTCAGGCTCTTCATGTTTTTCAACACCGCTTCATGCCCCTCCTATCTTTCAGACCATTTCATGCTCATCTCATTTTTGACACCTTTTGAAGGTCTTCATATATTTCACACCTTTTCAGGCTCTTCTTTTTTTTCTACTCCACTTTATGCTCTTCTCTTATTTTTCAGACCGTTTCATGCTCATCTCATTTTTGACACATTTGAAGCTCTTCATATTTTTGACACCTTTTGAAGCTCTTCATATTTTTCACACCTTTTGAAGCTCTTCATATTTTTCACACCTTTTCAGGCTCTTCATGTTTTTCAACACCGCTTCATGCTCCTCCTATTTTTCAGACCTTTTCATGCTCCTCATATTTTGACTCCTTGTGAAGCTCTTCATATTTTTCACACATTTTCATGCTCTTCATATTTTTCAACACCGTGTCATGCTCCTCCTATTTATCAGACCGTGTCATGCTCCTCATATTTTTCACACTTTTAAAGCTCTTCATATTTTCCTCACATTTTAAGGCTCTTCATGTTTTCAGCACCGTGTCATGCTCCTCCTATTTTTCACACGGTATCATGTTCTTCATAATTTTCACACCTTTAAAGCTCTTCATACTTTTCACGCCTTTTAAGGCTCGTCATATTTTTGAACACCACTTCATGCTCCTCCTATTCTTCAGACCGTTTCATGCTCCTCATATTTTTGACACCTTTTGAAGCTCTTCATATTTTTAACACCTTTTCAGACTCTTCATGTTTTTGAACAGCGCTTCATGCTCCTCCTATTTTTCAGACCTTTTCATACTCCTCCTATTTTTCAGGCAGTTTCATGCTCCTCATATTTTGACATCTTTTGAAGCTCTTCATATTTTTAACACTTTTTCAGGCTCTTCATGTTTTTCAACACCGCTTCATGCTCCTCCTATTTTTCAGATCGTTTCAAGCTCCTCATATTTTTGACACCTTTTGAAGCTCTTCATATTTTTCACATCTTTTGAAGCTCTTCATATTTTTCACACCTTTTCAGGCTCTTCAAGTTTTTGATCACAGTTTCTGGCTCCTCCTATTTTTCAGACCGTTTCTTGCTCCTCATATTTTTGACACATTTTGAAGCTCTTCATATTTTTCACACCTTTTCAAGCTCTTCATGTTTTTGAACACCGCTTCATGATCCTCCTATTTTTCAGACCGTTTCATGCTCTTCATATTTTTGACACCTTTTGAAGCTCTTCATATTTTTTACACCTTTTCAGGCTCTTCATGTTTTTCAACACCACTTCCTGGTTCTCTTGTTTTTCAGACCGTTTCATGCTCATCTCATTTTTGACACCTTTGAAGCTCTTCATAGATTTCACACATTTTGAAGCTCTTCATATTTTTCACACCTTTTCAAGCTCTTCATGTTTTTGAACACCGTTTCATGCTGCTACTATTTTTCAGACCGTTTCATGTTCCTCATATTTTTCACGCCTTTTCAAGCTCTTCATATTTTTCACACCTTTCAGGCTCTTCCTGTTTTTGAACACACCTTCATGCTCCTCCTATTTTTCACACCATTACATGCTCCTCATGAATTTCACACCTTTTGAAGCTCTTCATATTTTTCACACATTTTCAGGCTCTTCATGTTTTTTATCACCGTTTCATGCTCCAATTTTTCAGACCGTTTCATGCTCATCGTATTTTTGAAACCTTTTGAAGCTCTTCATATTTTTCACAAGTTTTCAGGCTCTTCATGATATTGAACACCGCTTCGTGATCCTCCTATTTTTAAGACCATTTCATGCCGTTCATATTTTTGACACATTTTGACGCTCTTCTTATTTTTCACACCTTTTGAGGCTCTTCATGTTTTTCAACACCGTTTCGTGCTGCTTCTCTATTTCAGACCTTTTCATGCTCCTCATATTTTTTACACCTTTTGAAGCTCTTCATATTTTTAACACCTTTTCAGGCTCTTTTTTTTTTTTGAAAACAGCTTCATGCTCCTCCTAATTTTCAGACCGTTTCATCCTCCTCATATTTTTCACATCTTTTGAAGCTCTTCATATTTTTCATATTTTTGAAACTCTTCATATTTTCACACGTTTTCAGACTCTTCATGTTTTTCAACACCGCGTCATGCTATTTCTATTTTTCCGAAAGTTTCATGCTCCTCATGTATTTCACACCTTTTGAAGCTCTTCCTATTTTTCAAACCTTTTCAGGCTCTTCATGTTTTTCCACACCCCTTCATGCTTCTCCTATTTTTCAGCCCGTTTCATGCTCCTCATGTATTTCACACCTTTTAAATCTCTTCATATTTTTCACACCTTTTCAGGCTCTTCATGTTTTTGATCACCGTTTCATGCTCCTCCTATTTTTCAGACCGTTTCATGCTCATCTCATTTTTGACACCTTTTGAAGCTCTTCATATATTTCACACCTTTTGAAGCTCTTCATATTTTTCACACTTTTTCAGGCTCTTCATGTTTTTCAACACCACTTCATGCTTCTCCTATTTTTCATCCCGTTTCATGCTCCTCATGTTTTTGACACCTTTAGAAGCTGTTCATATTTTTCACTCCTTTTCAGGCTCTTCATTTTCTTCAACACCTCTTCATGCTCCTCGTATTTTTCAGAGAGTTTCGTGCTCCTCATATTTTTGACACATTTTGAAGCTCTTCATATATTTCACACCATTTCAGGCTCTTCATGTTTTTCAACACCACTTCATGCTCCTCCTATTTTTCAGACCGTTTTATTCTCCTCATAATTTTGACACCTTTTCAAGCTCTTCATATATTTCACACCATTTCAGGCTCTTCATGTTTTTAACACCACTTCATGCTCCTCCTATTTTTCAGACCATTTCCTGCTCATCGATTTTTGACAACTTTTGAAGCTCTTCATAATTTTCACACCTTTTGAAGCTCTTAATATTTTTCACACGTTTTCAGGCTTTTCACGTTTTTCAACAACGCTTCATGCTCCTCCTATTTTTCAGACCGTTTCATGCTCCTCATATTTTTGACACCTTTTGAAGCTCTTCATATTTTTCACACCTTTTCAGGCTCTTCATGTATTTGATCACCGTTTCTTTGTCCTCCTATTTTTCAGACCGTTTCATGCTCCTCATATTTTGACACCTTTTGAAGCTCTTCATATTTTTCACACCTTTTCAGGCTCTTCATGTTTTTTAACACCACTTCATGCTCCTCCTATTTGTCAGACCGTTTCATGCTCCTCATATTTTTCACACATTTTGAAGCTCTTCATAATTTTCACACCCTTTCAGGCTATTTATGTTTTTCAACACCACTTCATGCTCCTCTTATTTTTCAGACCGTTTCATGATCCTCATATTTCTGACACCTTTTGAAGCTCTTCATATTGTTCACACCTTTTCCGGCTCTTCATGTTTTTCAACACCATTTCATGCTCCTCCTATTTTTCAGACCGTTTCATGCTCCTCATATTTTTGACACCTTTTGAAGCTCTTCATATTTTTCACACCTTTTCAGGCTCTTCATGTTTTTCAACACCACTTCATGCTCCTCCTATTTTTCAGACCGTTTCATGCTCCTCATATTTTTGACACCTTTTGAAGCTCTTCATAATTGTCACACACTTTCAGGCTCTTCATGTTTTTCAACACCACTTCATGCTCCTGCTATTTTTCAGACCGTTTCGTGCTCCTCATATTTTTGACACCTTTTGAAGCTCTTCATATTTTTGACACCTTTTCAGGCTCTTCATGTTTTTGAACACCACTTCATGCTCCTCCTATTTTTCAGACCGTTTCATGCTCCTCATATTTTTGACACCTTTTGAAGCTCTTCATAATTGTCACACCCTTTCAGGCTCTTCATGTTTTTCAACACCACTTCATGCTCCTCCTATTTTTCAGACCGTTTCATGCTCCTCATATTTTTGACATCTTTAGAAACTCTTCATATCTTTCACACCTTTTCAAGCTCTTCATATTTTTCACACCTTCTCAGGCTCTTCATGTATTTGAGCACAGCTTCATGCTCCTCCTATTTTTCAGACCGTTTCATGCTCCTTATATTTTTGTCACATTTTGAAGTTCTTCATATTTTTCAAACTTTTCAGGCTCTTCATCGTTTGCAACACCACTTCATGCTCTTCCTATTTTTCAGACCGTTTCATGCTCCTCATATATTTCACACCTTTTGAAGCTCTTCATGTTTTTTAACACCTTTTCATGCTCCTCCTATATTTCAGACCGTTTCATGCTCCTTATATTTTTGACACCTTTTGAAGCTCTTCATATTTTTCACACCTTTTCAGGCTCTTCATGTATTTGATCACCGTTTCTTTGTCCTCCTATTTTTCAGACCGTTTCATGCTCCTCATATTTTGACACCTTTTGAAGCTCTTCATATTTTTCACACCTTTTCAGGCTCTTCATGTTTTTTAACACCACTTCATGCTCCTCCTATTTGTCAGACCGTTTCATGCTCCTCATATTTTTCACACATTTTGAAGCTCTTCATAATTTTCACACCCTTTCAGGCTATTTATGTTTTTCAACACCACTTCATGCTCCTCTTATTTTTCAGACCGTTTCATGATCCTCATATTTCTGACACCTTTTGAAGCTCTTCATATTGTTCACACCTTTTCCGGCTCTTCATGTTTTTCAACACCATTTCATGCTCCTCCTATTTTTCAGACCGTTTCATGCTCCTCATATTTTTGACACCTTTTGAAGCTCTTCATATTTTTCACACCTTTTCAGGCTCTTCATGTTTTTCAACACCACTTCATGCTCCTCCTATTTTTCAGACCGTTTCATGCTCCTCATATTTTTGACACCTTTTGAAGCTCTTCATAATTGTCACACACTTTCAGGCTCTTCATGTTTTTCAACACCACTTCATGCTCCTGCTATTTTTCAGACCGTTTCATGCTCCTCATATTTTTGACACCTTTTGAAGCTCTTCATATTTTTGACACCTTTTCAGGCTCTTCATGTTTTTGAACACCACTTCATGCTCCTCCTATTTTTCAGACCGTTTCATGCTCCTCATATTTTTGACACCTTTTGAAGCTCTTCATAATTGTCACACCCTTTCAGGCTCTTCATGTTTTTCAACACCACTTCATGCTCCTCCTATTTTTCAGACCGTTTCATGCTCCTCATATTTTTGACATCTTTAGAAACTCTTCATATCTTTCACACCTTTTCAAGCTCTTCATATTTTTCACACCTTCTCAGGCTCTTCATGTATTTGAGCACAGCTTCATGCTCCTCGTATTTTTCAGACCGTTTCATGCTCCTTATATTTTTGTCACATTTTGAAGTTCTTCATATTTTTCAAACTTTTCAGGCTCTTCATCGTTTGCAACACCACTTCATGCTCTTCCTATTTTTCAGACCGTTTCATGCTCCTCAGAGTTTTGACACCTTTTGAAGCTCTTCATATTTTTCACACCTTTTCAGGCTCTTCATGTATTTGATCACCGTTTCTTTGTCCTCCTATTTTTCAGACCGTTTCATGCTCCTCATATTTTGACACCTTTTGAAGCTCTTCATATTTTTCACACCTTTTCAGGCTCTTCATGTTTTTTAACACCACTTCATGCTCCTCCTATTTGTCAGACCGTTTCATGCCCCTCATATTTTTCACACATTTTGAAGCTCTTCATAATTTTCACACCCTTTCAGGCTATTTATGTTTTTCAACACCACTTCATGCTCCTCTTATTTTTCAGACCGTTTCATGATCCTCATATTTCTGACACCTTTTGAAGCTCTTCATATTGTTCACACCTTTTCCGGCTCTTCATGTTTTTCAACACCATTTCATGCTCCTCCTATTTTTCAGACCGTTTCATGCTCCTCATATTTTTGACACCTTTTGAAGCTCTTCATATTTTTCACACCTTTTCAGGCTCTTCATGTTTTTCAACACCACTTCATGCTCCTCCTGTTTTTCAGACCGTTTCATGCTCCTCATATTTTTGACACCTTTTGAAGCTCTTCATAATTGTCACACACTTTCAGGCTCTTCATGGTTTTCAACACCACTTCATGCTCCTGCTATTTTTCAGACCGTTTCATGCTCCTCATATTTTTGACACCTTTTGAAGCTCTTCATATTTTTGACACCTTTTCAGGCTCTTCATGTTTTTGAACACCACTTCATGCTCCTCCTATTTTTCAGACCGTTTCATGCTCCTCATATTTTTGACACCTTTTGAAGCTCTTCATAATTGTCACACCCTTTCAGGCTCTTCATGTTTTTCAACACCACTTCATGCTCCTCCTATTTTTCAGACCGTTTCATGCTCCTCATATTTTTGACATCTTTAGAAACTCTTCATATCTTTCACACCTTTTCAAGCTCTTCATATTTTTCACACCTTCTCAGGCTCTTCATGTATTTGAGCACAGCTTCATGCTCCTCCTATTTTTCAGACCGTTTCATGCTCCTTATATTTTTGTCACATTTTGAAGTTCTTCATATTTTTCAAACTTTTCAGGCTCTTCATCGTTTGCAACACCACTTCATGCTCTTCCTATTTTTCAGACCGTTTCATGCTCCTCATATATTTCACACCTTTTGAAGCTCTTCATGTTTTTTAACACCTTTTCATGCTCCTCCTATATTTCAGACCGTTTCATGCTCCTTATATTTTTGACACCTTTTGAAGCACTTCATATTTTTCACACCTTTTCAGGCTCTTCATATTTTTCAACACCACTTCATGCTTCTCCAATTTTTCAGACCGTTTCATGCTCCTCATATATTTGACACCTTTTGAAGCTCTTCATATTTTTCACACGTTTCCAGGCTCTTCATATTTTTGAACACCGTTTAATGCTCCTCCTATTTTTCAGACCGTTTCTTGCTCCTCATATTTTTGACACATTTTGAAGCTCTTCATATTTTTCACACCTTTTGAAGCTCTTCATATATTTCACACCTTTCCAGGCTATTCATTTTTTCAACACCACTTCATGCTCCTCCTATTTTTCAGACCGTTTCTTGCTCCTCATATTTTTGACTCCGTTTAATGTTCCTCCTATTTTTCAAACCGTTTCATGCTCCTCATATGTTTCACACCTTTTTCAGGCTCTTCATGGTTTTCTACACCACTTCATGCTCCTTCTATTTTTCAGACCATTTCATGTTCCTCATATTTTTGACACCTTTTGAAGCTCTTCATATATTTCACACGTTTCCAGGCTATTCATTTTTTCAACACCACTTCATGCTCCTCCTATTTTTCAGATCGTTTCATGCTCCTCATATTTTTGACACCTTTTGAAGCTCTTCATATTTTTCACACCTTTCCAGGCTCTTCATGTTTTTGAACACCGTTTAATGCTCCTCCTATTTTTCAGACCGTTTCTTGCTCCTCATATTTTTGACACCGTTTAATGCTCCTCCTATTTTTCAGACCGTTTCATGCTCCTCATATGTTTCACTCCTTTTCAGGCTCTTCATGATTTTCAACAACACTTCATGCTCCTCCTATTTTTCAGACCATTTCATGCTCCTCCTATTTTTCAGACCGTTTCATGCTCCTCATATTTTGACACCTTTTGAAGCTCTTCATATTTTTCACCTTTTCAGGCTCTTCATATTTTTCAACAGAGCTTCATGCTCCTCATATTTTTCAGACCGTTTCATTCTCCTCATATTTTTGATACCTTTTGAAGCTCTTCATATTTTTCACACCTTTTCAGGCTCTTCATGTTTTTCAGCACCGCTTCATGCTCCTCCTATTTTTCAGACCGTTTCATGCTCCTCATATTTTTGACACCTTTTACAGCACTTCATATTTTTCACACCTTTTCAGGCTCCTCATGTTTTTCAACACCGATTCATGCTCCTCCTGTTTTTCAGACCGTTTCATGCTCCTCATATTTTTGAGACCTTTTGAAGCTCTTCATATTTTTCATACCTTTTCAGGCTTTTCATGTTTTTCAACACCGCTTCATGCTCCGCCTATTTTTCAAACCGTTTAATGCTCCTCATATGTTTCACACCTTTTTCAGGCTCTTCATGGTTTTAAACACCACTTCATGCTGCTCCTATTTTTCAGACCGTTTCATGTTTCTCATATATTTGACACAGTTTGAAGCTCTTCATATTTTTCACAACTGTTGAGGCTCTTCATGTTTTTGAAAACAGTTTCTTGCTCCTCATGTTTTTCAGACCCTTTCACCCTCCTCATATTTTTGACACATTTTTGAAGCTCTTCATTTTTTTCACACCTTTCCAGGCTCTTCAAGTGTAGGAACACCGTTTCATGATCCTCCTATTTTTCAGACCGTTTCATGCTCCTCATATATTTGACACCTTTTGAAGTTCTTCATATTTTGCACACGTTTTCAGGCTCTTCATGTTTTTCAACACCACTTCATGCTCCTCCCATTTTGCAGACCGTTTCATGCTCCTTATATTTTTGACAGCTTTTGAAGTTCTTCATATTTTTCACACCTTTCAGGCTCTTCATGGTTTTCAACACCACTTCATGCTCTTCCTATTTTTCAGACCGTTTCATGCTCCTCATATGTTTCACACCTTTTGAAGCTCTTCATGTTTTTTAACCCCTTTCTTGCTCCTCCTATATTTCATACCGTTTCATGCTCCTTATTTTTGACACCTTTTGAAGCTCTTCATATATTTCACACCTTTTCAGGCTCTTCATATTTTACAACAACACTTCATGCTCCTCCTATGTTTCAGACCGTTTCATGCTCCTCATATTTTTGACACAGTTTGAAGCTCTTCACATTTTTCACACCTTTTGAGGCTCTTCATGTTTTTGAAAACAGTTTCTTGCTCCTCATATTTTTCAGACCGTTTCACCCTCTATATTTTTGACACCTTTTTGAAGCTCTTCATATTTTTGACACCTTTTCAGGCTCTTCATGTTTTTCAACACCACTTCGAGCTCCTTCTATTTTTCAGACCGTTTCTTGCTCCTCATATTTTTGACACCTTTGAGGCTCTTCACATATTTCACACTGTTTCAGGCTCTTTATGTTTTTCAACACCGCTTCATGCTCCTCCTAATTTTCAGACCGTTTCATTCTCTTCATATTTTTGACACCTTTTGAAGCTCTTCATATTTTTCACACTTTTTCAGGCTCTTCATGTTTTTCAAACCGCTTCATGCTCCTCCTATTTTTCAGACAGTTTCATGCTTCTCCTATTTTTCAGACCGTTTCATGCTCCCCATATTTTTGACGCCTTTTGAAGCTCTTCATATTTTTCACACCTTTTCAGGCTCTTCATGTTTTTCAGCACCACTTCATGCTCCTCCTATTTTTCAGACCGTTTCATGCTCCTCATATTTTTGACACCTTTTCAAGCTCTTCATATTTTTCACACCTTTTCAGGCTCTTCATGTTTTTGAACACCGTTTCATGCTCCACCTATTTTTCAGACCGTTTCTTGCTCCTCATATTTTTGACACCTTTGAATCTATTCATATTTTTCACACTTTTTGAAGCTCTTCATATATTTCACACGTTTTAAGACTCTTCATGTTTTTCAACACCGCTTCATGCTCCTCCTATTTTTCAGACCGTTTCATGCTCCTCTTATTTTTGACACGTTTTGAGGCTCTTCATATATTTCACACCTTTTCAGGCTCTTCATGTTTTTGAACACTGTTTTATGCTCCTACTATTTTTCAGACCGTTTCATGCTCCTCATATTTTTCACACCTTTTGAAACTCTTCATATTTTTCACACCTTTTCAGACTCTTCATTTTTTGAACACCGCTTCATGCTCCTCCTATTTTTCAGACCATTTCTTGCTCCTCATATATTTGACACCTTTTGAAGCTGTTCATATTTTTCACATCTTTTCAGGCTTTCATGGTTTTCAACACCGCTTCATGCTCCTCCTATTTTTCAGACCATTTCATGCTCCTCATGTATTTCACATTATTTGAAGCTCTTCATATTTTTCACACCTTTTGAATCTCTTCATATTTTTCACACCTTTTGAAGCTCTTCATATTTTCACACCTTTTCAGGCTCTTCATGTTTTTGAACACCGTTTCATGCCCCTCTATATTTCAGACTGTTTCATGCTCCTCATATTTTTGACCGCTTTTGAAGCTCTTCATATTTTTCACACCTTTTGAGGCTCTTCATATTTTTCACACGTTTTCAGGCTCTTCATGTTTTTGAACACCGCTTCATGCTCCTCCTATTTTTCAGACCTTTTCATATTCCTCCTATTTTTCAGATCATTTCATGCTCCTCATATTTTTGACATCTTTTGAAGCTCTTCATATTTTTCACACCTTTTCAGGCTCTTCATGTTTTTGAACACGGCTTCATGCTCCTCCTAATTTTCAGACCGTTTCATGCTACTCATATTTGACAAGTTTTGAAGCTCTTCATATATTTCACACCTTTTCAGGCTCTTCATGTTTTTCAAAACTGCTTTATGCTCCTCCTATTTTTCAGAACGTTTCATGCTCCTCTTTTTTTAACACATTTTGAAGCTCTTCATATTTTTCACACCTTTTCATGCTCTTCATGTTTTTGAACATGGCTTCATGCTCCTCCTATATTTCAGACCGTTTCATGCTCCTCATATTTTTGAAACCTTTTGAAGCTCTTCATATATTTCACACCTTTTCAGGCTCTTGATGTTTTTGAACACCACTTCATGCTCCTTCTCTTTTTCAGAGAGTTTTATGCTCCTCATGTATTTCACACCTTTTGAAGCTCTTCATATTTTTCACACCTTTTCGGGCTCTTCATGTTTTTCAACACCACTTCATGCTGCTCATATTTTTCAGACCGTTTCATGCTCCTCATATTTTTGACACCTTTTGAAGCTCTTCATTTTTTTCACACCTTTTTAGGCTCTTCATGTTTTTCAACACCGCTTCATGCTGCTCATATTTTTCAGACCGTTTCATGCTCCTCATGTATTTCACAGCTTTTGAAGCTCTTCATATTTTCCACACCTTTTCAGGCTCTTCATGTGTTTGATCACCGTTTCATGCTCCTCCTATTTTTGACACCTTTTGAAGCTCTTCATATTTTTCACACCTTTTCCGGCTCTTCATGTTTTTGAACACCGCTTCATGCTCCTCCTATTTTTCAGACCGTTTCATGCTCCTCATATTTTTGACACCTTTTGAAGCTCTTCATATTTTTCACACCTTTTCAGGCTCTTCATGTTTTTGAACACCACTTCATGATCCTCCTGTTTTTCATACCGTATCTTGCTCATCTCATTTTTGTCACCTTTGAAGCTCTTTATATTTTTCACACCTTTTGAAGCTCTTCATATTTTTCACACGTTTTCAGGCTCTTCATATTTGTGAAACATTTTGAAGCTCTTCATATTTTTTACACCTTTTCAGGCTCTTCATGTTTTTCACCACCACTTCACGCTCCTCCTATTTTTCAGACCGTATCATGCTCATCTCATTTTTGTCACCTTTAACCTCTTTATATTTTTCACACCTTTTGAAGCTCTTCATATTTTTCACACGTTTTCAGGCTCTACATATTTTTCAACACCGTTTCATGCTGCTTCTATTTTTCAGTCCGTTTCATGCTCCTCATATTTTTCACACCTTATGAAGCTCTTCATATTTTTCACACCTTTTCAGGATCTTCATGTTTTTCGACACAGCTTCATGCTCCTCCTATTTTTCAGACCGTTTCATTCTCCACATATTTTTGACACCTTTTGAAGCTCTTCATATATTTCACATCTTTTCAGTCTCTTCTTTTTTTTCAACACCACTTCATGCTCCTCCTATTTTTCAGACCGTTTCATGCTCATCTCATTTTTGACACCTTTTGAAGGTTTTCATATTTTTCACAACTTTTCAGGCTCTTCATGTTTTTGAACACCGCTTCATGCTAATCCTATTTTTCAAACCATATCATGCTCCTCATATTTTTCACACCTTTTGAAGCTCTTCATATATTTCACACCTTTTCAGGCTCTTCATGTCTTTGAACACCACTTCATGCTCCTTCTCTTTTTCAGAGAGTTTTATGCTCCTCATGTATTTCACACCTTTTGAAGCTCTTCATATTTTTCACACCTTTTCAGGCTCTTCATGTTTTTCAACACCGCTTCATGCTGCTCATATTTTTCAGACATTTTCATGCTCCTCATATTTTTGACACCTTTTGAAGCTCTTCATTTTTTTCACACCTTTTAAGGCTCTTCATGTTTTTCAACACCGCTTCATGCTCCTCCAATTTTTCAGACCATTTCATGCTCCTCATATTTTACACCTTTTGAAGCTCTTCATATTTTTCACAACTTTTCAGGCTCTTCATGTGTTTCAACACCGTTTCATGCTGCTTCTATTTTTCAGACCGTTTCATGCTCCTCATATTTTTGACACGTTTTGCAGCTCTTTATATTTTTCACACTATTTCAGGCTCTTCATGATTTTCAACACCGTATCATGTTATTCCTATTTTTCAGACCGTTTAATGCTCATCTCATTTTTGACACCTTTTGAAGCTTTTCATATTTTTCACAACTTTTCAGGCTCTTCATGTTTTTGAACACCGCTTCATGCTCCTCCTGTTTTTCAGAGAGTTTCATGCTCCTAATGTATTTCACACCTTTTGAAGCTCTTCATATTTTCCACACCTTTTCAGGCTCTTCATGTGTTTGATCACCGTTTCATGCTCCGTCTATTTTTCAGATCGTTTCATGCTCCTCATATTTTTGACACTTTTTGAGCTCTTCATATTTTTCACACCTTTTCAGGCTCTTCATGTTTTTGAACACCGCTTCATGCTACTCCTATTTTTCAGACCGTTTATGCTCCTCATATTTTTGACACCTTTAGAAGCTCTTCATATTTTTCACACCTTTTCAGGCTCTTCATGTTTTTGATCACCGTTTCATGCTCCTCCTATTTTTCAGACCGTTTCATGCTCCTCATATTTTGGCACCTTTTGAAGCTCTTCATATTTTTCACACCTTTTCAGGCTCTTCATGTTTTTGAACACCGCTTCATGATCCTCCTGTTTTTCAGACCGTTTCATGCTCTTCATATTTGTGAAACATTTTGAAGCTCTTCATATTTTTCACACCTTTTCAGGCTCTTCATGTTTTTCACCACCACTTCACGCTCCTCCTATATTTCAGACCGTATCATGCTCATCTCATTTTTGTCACCTTTGAAGCTCTTTATTTTTTTCACACCTTTTGAAGCTCTTCATATTTTTCACACGTTTTCATGCTCTTCATATTTTTCAACACCGTTTCATGCTGCTTCTATTTTTCAGTCCGTTTCATGCTCCTCATATATTTCACACCTTTTGAAGCTCTTCATATTTTTCACACCTTTTCAGGATCTTCATGTTTTGGAACACAGCTTCATGCTCCTCCTATTTATCAGAGCGTTTCATGCTCCTCATATTTTTGACACCTTTTGAAGCTCTTTATATTTTTCACAGTTTTTCAGGCTCTTCATTATTTTCAACACCGTTTCAAGTTATTCCTATTTTTCAGACCGTTTAATGCTCATCTCATTTTTGACACCTTTTGAAGCTTTTCATATTTTTCACAACTTTTCAGGCTCTTCATGTTTTTGAACACCGCTTCATGCTCCTCCTATTTTTCAGAGAGTTTCATGCTCCTCATGTATTTCACAGCTTTTGAAGCTCTTCATATTTTCCACACCTTTTCAGGCTCTTCATGTGTTTGATCACCGTTTCATGCTCCTTCATTTTTCAGATCGTTTCATGCTCATCATATTTTTGACACTTTTTGAGCTCTTCATATTTTTCACACCTTTTCAGGCTCTTCATGTTTTTGAACACCGCTTCATGATCCTCCTATTTTTCAGACCGTTTCATGCTCCTCATATTTTTGACACCTTTAGAAGCTCTTCATATTTTTCACACCTTTTCAGGCTCTTCATGTTTTTCGACACAGCTTCATGCTCTTCCTATTTTTCAGACCGTTTCATTCTCCTCATATTTTTGACACCTTTTGAAGCTCTTCATATATTTCACACCTTTTCAGTCTCTTCTTTTTTTTTCAACACCACTTTATGCTCCTACTATTTTTCAGACCGTTTCATGCTCATCTCAATTTTGACACCTTTTGAAGCTCTTCATATTTTTCACACATTTTCAGGCTCTTCATGTTTTTGAACATCGCTTCATGCTCCTCCTATTTCTCAGAGAGTTTCATGCTCCTCATGTATTTCACACCTTTTGAAGCTCTTCATATTTTTCACACCTTTTCAGGCTCTTCATGTTTTTGGACACCGTTTCATGCTCCTCCTATTTTTCAGACCGTTTCATGCTCCTCATATTTTTCACACCTTTTGAAGCTCTTCATATTTTTCACACCTTTTCATGCTCTTCATGTTTCTTAAAACTGCTTCATGATCCTCCTATTTTTCAGACCGTTTCATTCTCCTCATATATTTCACACCTTTTGAAGCTCTTCATATTTTTCACACCTTTTCATGCTCTTCATGTTTCTGAAAACTGCTTCATGATCCTCCTATTTTTCAGACCGTTTCATTCTCCTCATATATTTCACACCTTTTGAAGCTCTTCATATTTTTCACACCTTTTCAGGCTCTTCATGTTTTTGAACACAGCTTCATGCTCCACCTATTTATCAGACCGTTTCATGCTCCTCATATTTTTGAAACCTTTTGCAGCTCTTTATATTTTTCACACTATTTCAGGCTCTTCATGATTTTCAACACCGTTTCATGTTATTCCTATTTTTCAGACCGTTTAAGGCTCATCTCATTTTTGACACCTTTTGAAGCTTTTCATATTTTTCACAACTTTTCAGGCTCTTCATGTTTTTGAACACCGCTTCATGCTCCTCCTATTTTTCAGAGAGTTTCATGCTCCTCATGTATTTCACACCTTTTGAAGCTCTTCATATTTTCCACACCTTTTCAGGCTCTTCATGTGTTTGATCACCGTTTCATGCTTCTTCTATTTTTCAGACCGTTTCATGCTCTTCATATTTTTGACACCTTTTGAAGCTCTTCATATTTTTCACATCATTGAAGCTCTTCATATTTTTCACGCCTTTTCAGGCTCTTCATGATTTTCAACACCGCTTCATGCTCCTCGTATTTTTCGGACCGTTTTATGCTCATCTCATTTTTGACACCTTTTGAAGCTCTTCATATTTTTCACACCTTTTGAAGCTCTTCCTATTTATCATATGTTTGAAGCTCTTCATATTTTCACACATTTTCATACTCTTCATGTTTTTCAACACCGCTTCATGCCCCTGCTATTTTTCAGACAGTTTCATGCTCCTCATATTTTTGACAGGTTTTGAGGCTTTTCATATTTTTCACACCTTTTCAGGCTCTTCATGTTTTTGAACACCGTTTCATAATCCGCCTATTTTAAAGACCGTTTCATGCTCCTCATATTTTTGACACCTTGAGAACCTCTTCATATTTTACACAGCTTTTCAGGCTCTTCAAGTTTTTCAACACCACTTCATGCTCCTCCTCTTTTTCAGAACGTTTCATGTTCCTCATATATTTGACACCTTTTGAAGCTCTTGATATTTCTCACACCTTTTCAGGTTCTTCATGTTTTTCAACACCGCTTCATGCTCCTCCTATTTTTCAGACCGTTTCATGCTCATCTCATTTTTGACACCTTTTGAAGCTCTTTATATTTTTCACACATTTTTAGGCTTTTCAGGTTTTTGAACACTGCTTCATGTTCCTCCTATTTTTCAGACCGTTTCATGCTCCTCATATTCTTGACACCTTTTGAAGCTCTTCATATATTTCACAACTTTTCAGGCTCTTCATATTTTTGAACACCGCTTCATGCTCCTCCTATTTTTCAGATTGTTTCATGCTCCTCATATTTTTGACACCTTTTGATGCTCTTCATATTTTTCACACCTTTTCAGTCTCTTCATGTTTTTCAACACCACTTCATGCTCGTCGTATTTTGCCGACCGTTTCATGCTCCTCATATTTCTGACACCTTTTGAAGCTCTTCAGATATTTCACACCTTTCCAGGCTCTTCATTTTTTCAACACCACTTCATGCTCCTCCTATTTTTCAGATCGTTTCATGCTCATCTCATTTTAACACCTTTTGAAGCTCTTCATATTTTTGACAAATTTTGAAGGTCTTCATATTTTTCACACGTTTTCAGGCTCTTCATGATTTTCAACACCGCTTCATGCTCCTGCTATTGTTCAGACCGTTTCATTCTCCTCATATTTTTGACACGTTTTGAGGCTTTTCTATTTTTCACACCTTTTCAGCTCTTCATGTTTTTGAACACCGCTTCATCCTCCTTCTATTTTTCAGACCATTTCATGATCCTCATATTTTTGACACCTTTTGAAGCTCTTCTAATTTTTCACACATTTTCAGGCACTTCATTTTTTTGAACACCGCTTCATGCTCCTCCTATTTTTCAGACCGTTTCATGCTCCTCATATTTTTGACACCTTTTGAAGCTCTTCATATTTTTCACACCTTTTCATTCTCTTCATGATTTTCAACAGCATTTCATGCTCCTTCTATTTTTCAGACCGTTTCATGCTCATCTCATTTTTGACACCTTTTCAAGCTCTTCATATTTTTCAAACCTTTTGAAGCTCTTCATATTTTTCACATTTTTGAAGCTCTTCATATATTTCACACCTTTACAGGCTCTTCTTTATTTTCAACACCACTTCATGCTCCTCCTATTTTTCAGACCGTTTGATGCTCATCTCATTTTTGACACCTTTTGAAGCTCTTCATATTTTTCACAACTTTGAAGCTCTTCATATTTTTCTAACCTTTTCAGGCTCTTCACTTTTTTGAACAACGCTTCATGCTCCTCGTATTTTTCAGACCGTTTCATGCTCCTCGTATTTTTGACACCTTTTGAAGCTCCTCATATTTTTCACACCTTTTGAAGCTCTTCATATTTTTCATACCTTTTGAAGCTCTTCATTTATTTCATACCTTTTCAGGCTCTTCATGATTTTCAACACCGCTTCATGCTCCTCCTATTTTTCAGACCGTTTCATGCTCATCTCATTTTTGACACCATTTGAAGCTCTTCATATTTTTCACACCTTTTGAAGCTGTTCTTATTTTTCATATTTTTGAAGCTCTTCATATTTTCACACGTTTTCAGACTCTTCATGTTTTTCAACACCGCTTCATGCTCCTGCTATTTTTCAGACCGTTTCATCCTCCTCATATTTTTGACAGGTTTTGAGACTTTTCATATTTTTAACACCCATTCAGGTTCTTCATGTTTTTGAACACCGTTTCATAATCTTCCTATTTTTCAGACCGTTTCATGCTCCTCATATTTTTGACACCTTTTTAAGCTCTTCATATTTTTCACACTTTTTGAGGCTCTTCATGTTTTTGAACACCGCTTCATGCTTCTTATATTTTTCAGACCGTTTCATGCTCTTCATATTTTTGACACCTTTTGAAGCTCTTCATATTTTTGACACCTTTTGAAGCTCTTCATATTTTTCACACGTTTTCAGGCTCTTCATGTTTTTCAACACTGCTTCATGCTCCTCCTATTTTTCAGACCGTTCCTTGCTACTCATATTTTTGACACCTTTTGAAGTTCTTCATATTTTTCACACTTCTTAAGGCTCTTCATGTTTTTCAACAATGCTTCATGCACCTCCTATATTTCAGAACGTTGCATGCTCCTCATATTTTTGACACCTTTTGAAGCTCTTCATATTTTTGACACCTTTTGAAGCTCTTCATTTTTTTCACACCTTTTAAAGCTCTTCATATTTTTCACACGTTTTCAGGCTCTTCATGTTTTTCAACACCACTTCATGCTGCTCCTATTTTTTAGACAGATTCATGCTCCTCATATTTTTCACGCCTTTTGAAGCTCTTCATATTTTTCACACCTTTTCAGGCTCTTCATGTTTTTGATCACCATTTCATGCTTCTCCTATTTTTCAGACCGTTTCATGCTCCTCATATTTTTGACACCTTTTAAAGCTCCTCATATTTTTCACACCTTTTCAGGCTCTTCATGTTTTTCAACACCGCCTCATGCTGCTCCTATTTTTCAGACCGTTTCATGCTCCTCATATTTATGACACCGTTAGAAGCTCTTCTTATTTTTCACACCTTTTCAGGCTCTTCATGTTTTCAACACAGCTTCATGCTCCTCCTATTTTTCAGAACGTTTCATTCTCCTCATATTTTTGACACCTTTTGAAGCTCTTCATATTTTTCACACCTATTCAGGCTCGTCATGTTTTTGAACACCGCTTCATGCGCCTCCTATTTTTCAGACCCCTTCATGCTCCTCATATTTTTGACAGATTTTGAAGCTTTTCATATTTTTCACACCTTTTCAGGCTCTTCAAGTTTTTCAACACCACTTCATGCTCCTCCTTTTTGCAGACATTTTCATGCTCCTCATATTTTTGACACATTTTGATGATCCTCATATTTTTCACACCTTTTCAGTCTCTTCTTTTTTTTCATCACCACTTCATGGTCCTCCTATTTTTCAAACCGTTTCATGCTCATCTCATTTTTGACACCTTTTGAAGCTTTTCATATTTTTCACAACTTTTCAGGCTCTTCATGTTTTTGAACACCGCTTCATGCTCCTCCTATTTTTGAGACCGTTTCATGCTCCTCATATTTTTGACACCTTTTGAAGCTCTTCATATTTTTCACACTTTTCAGGCTCTTCATGTTTTTCATCACCACTTCATGCTCCTCCTATTTTTCAGACCGTGTCATGCTCCTCATATTTTTGACACGTTTAGAAGCTCTTCATATTTTTCACACTTTTCAGGCTCTTCACGTTTTTCAACACCTCTTCATGCTCCTCCTAATTTTCAGACCGTTTCAAGCTCTTCTCATTTTTGACACCTTTTGAAGCTCTTCATATTTTTCAAACCTTTTGAATCTCTTCATATTTTTCACATTTTTGAAGCTTTTCATATTTTTCACACCTTTTCAGGCTCTTCATTTTTTTCAACACTACTTGTTGCTCCTCCTATTTTTTAGACCGTTTCATGCTCATCTAATTTTTGACAATTTTGAAGCTCTTCATATTTTTTACACTTTTTGAAGCTCTTCATATTTTTCACATTTTTGAAGCTCTTCATATTTTTCACACGATTTCAGACTCTTCATGTTTTTCAACACCACTTCATGCTCCTGCTATTTATCACACCGTTGCATACTCCTCATATTTTTGACACGTTTTGAGGCTCTTCATATTTTCCACACCTTTTCAGGCTCTTCATGTTTTTGAACACCGTTTCATAATCCTCCTATTTTTCAGACCGTTTCATGCTCCTCATAATTTTGACACGTTTTGAAGCTCTTCATATTTTTCACACCTTGTCAGGCTCTTCATGTTTTTCAACTCCCCTTCATGCTCCTCCTATTTTTCAGACCGTATCAAGTTCCTCATAGTTTTCACACCTTTTGAAGCTCTTCATACTTTTCATAATTTGAAGATCTTCATATTTTTCACACGATTTCAGACTCTTCCTGTTTTCAACACCGCTTCATGCTCCTGCTGTTTATCATACCATTTCATACTTCTCATATTTTTGACACGTTTTGAGGCTCTTCATATTTTTCACACCTTTTCAGTCTCTGCATGTTTTTGAACACCGTTTCATGCTCCTCATGTATTTCACACCTTTTGAAGCTCTTCATATTTTGCACACCTTTTCAGGCTCTTCATGTTGTTGAACACCGCTTCATCCGCCTCCTATTTTTAAGAGGGTTTCATGCTCGTCATATTTTTGACACATTTTGAAGCTCTTCATACTTTTCACACCTTTTGAATCTGTTCATATATTTCACACCTTTTCAGGCTCTTCATGTTTTTCAACACCACTTGATGCTCCTCCTACTTTTCAGACCATTTCATGCTCCTCATATTTTTGACACGTTTTGAAGCTCTTCATATTTTTCACAACTTTTCAGGCTCTTCATGATTTTCAAAGTCTCTTCATGCTCCTCCTATTTTTCAGACCCTTTCATGCTCATCTAATTTTTGACACCTTTGGAAGCTCTTCGTATTTTTCACATTTTTTGAAGCTCTTCATATTTTTCACACGTTTTCAAACACGTCATGTATTTCAACACCGCTTCATGCTGCTTCTATTTTTCAGACCGTTGCATGCTCCTCATATTTTTGACCCGTTTTGAAGCTCTTTATATTTTTCACACCTTTTCAGGTTCTTCATGTTTTTGAACACCGTTTCATCTCCTCATATTTTTCAGACCATTTCATGCTCCTCTTATTTTTGACACCTTTTCAAGCTTTTCATATTTTTCACACCTTTTCAGCCTCTTCATTTTTTTCAAAACTACTTCTTATTCCTCCAATTTTGCAGACCGTTTCATGCTCATCTAATTTTTGACACCTTTGGAAGCTCTTCATATTTTTCAAACCTTTTGAAGCTCTTCATATTTTTCACACCTTTCAGGCTGTTCATGTTTTTCGACACCGTTTCATGCTGCTTCTATTTTTCAGACCATTTCATGATCCTCATATTTTTCACACCTTTTGAAGATCTTCATATTTTTCACACGTTTTCAGGCTCTACATGTTTTTGAACACAGCTTCATGCTCCTCCTGTTTTTCAGACCGTTTCATGCTCATCTCATTTTTGACACCTTTGAAGCTCTTCATATTTTTCACACCTTTTGAAGCTCTTCATATTTTTCACACCTTTTCAAGCTCTTCATGTTTTTCAACACCCCTTCTTACTCCTCCTATTTTTCAGAACGTTTCATGCTCCTCATATATTTGACACGTTTTGAAGCTCTTCATATTTTTCACACGTTTTCAGGCTCTTCATGTTTTTGAACACCGCTTCATGCTCCTCCTATTTTTCAGACCGTTTCATGCTCCTCATACTTTTCACACCTTTTGAAGTTCTTCATATTTTTCACACCTTTTCAGGCTCTTCATGTTTTTCAACACCACTTCATGCTTCTCTTATTTTTCAGACCGTTTCATGCTCATCTCATTTTTGACACCTTTGAAGCTCATCTTATTTTTCACACCTTTTGAAGATCTTCATATTTTTCACTCCTTTTCAGGCTCTTCATGTTTTTCAACACCGTTTCATGCTGCTTTTATTTTTCAGACCGTTTAATGCTCCTCATGTATTTCACACATTTTGAAGCTTTTCATATTTTTCACACATTTTCAAGCTCTTCATGTTTTTCAACACCGTTTCATGCTGCTTTTATTTTTCAGACCATTTCATGCTCCTCATATTTTTCACACCTTTTGAGCTCTTAATATTTTTCACACCTTTTCAGGCTCTTCATGTTTTTGAACACATCTTCATGCTCCTCCTATTTTTCAGACCGTTTCATTCTCCTCATATTTTTGAAACCTTTTGAAGCTCTTCATATTTTTCACACCTTTTCAGGCTCTTCATGTTTTTCAACACCGTTTCATGATCCTCCTATTTTACAGACCGTTTCATGCTCATCTTATTTTAGACACCTTTTGAAGCTTTTCATATTTTTCACAACTTTTTAGGCTCTTCATGTTTTTGAACACGGCTTCATGCTCCTCCTCTGTTTCAGAGTTTCATGCTCCTCATGTATTTCACACCTTTTGAAGCTCTTCATATTTTTCACACATTTTCAGCATCTTCATGCTTTTGATCACCGTTTCATGCTCCTCCTATTGTTCAGACCGTGTCATGCACCTCATATTTTTCACACCTTTTGAAGCTCTTCATATTTTTCACACCTTTTCAGGCTCCTCATGTTTTTCAACACCGCTTCATGCTTCTCCTCTTTTTCAGACCGCTTCATGCTTCTCATATTTTTCAGACCGTTTCATGCACCTCATATTTTTCACACCTTTTGAAGCTCTTCATATTTTTTACACCTTTATCAGGCTCTTCATGTTTTTCAACACCTCTTCATGCTCCTCCTTCTTTTCAGACCATTTAATGTTCCTCATATTTTTCACACCTTTTGAAGCTCTTCATATTTTTTACACCTTTATCAGGCTCTTCATGTATTTCAAAACCGCTTCATGCTGCTTCAATTTTTCAGACCGTTTCATGCTCCTCATATTTTTGACCCGCTTGGAAGCTGTTCATATTTTTCACACCTTTTCAGTTTCTTCAGGTTTTTGAACACCACTTCATGCTCCTCCTGTTTTTCAGATCGTTTCATGCTCATCTCATTTTTGACACCTTTTGAAACTCTTCATATTTTTCACACCTTTTGAAGCTCTTTATATATTTCACACCTTCTCTGGCTCTTCATGTTTTTCAACATCACTTCATGCTCCTCCTATTTTTCAGACCCTTTCATGCTAATCTAATTTTGACACCTTTTGAAGGTCTTCATATTTTTCACACCTTTTGAAGCTCTTCATATTTTTCAAACCTTTTCAGGCTCTTCATGTTTTTGAACACCGCTTCATGCTCCTCCCTTTTTTCAGACCGTTTAATGCTTCTCATATTTTTGACATTTTTTGAAGCTCTTCATATTTTTCACACCTTTTCAGGCTCTTCATGTTTTTGAACACCGCTTCATGCTCCTCCTATATTTCAGTCCGTTTCATGCTCCTCCTATTTTTCATACATTTTGAAGCTCTTCATATTTTTCACACCTTTTCAGGCTCTACATGTTTTTGAACACCGCTTGATGCTCCTCCTATTTTTCAGACTGTTTCATGCTCCTCATGTACTTCACACGTTTTGAAGCTCTTCATATTTTTCACACCTTTTCAGCCTCTTCATGATTTTGAACACCGCTTCATCATCCTCCTATTTTTCAGAATGTTTCATGCTCCTCATATTTTTGACAACTTTTGAAGCTTTTCATATTTTTCACAACTTTTCAGGCTCTTCATGTTTTTGAACAGAGCTTCATGCTCCTCCTATTTTTCAGACCGTATCATGTTCCTCATATATTTTACACCTTTTGAAGCTCTTCATATTTTTCACACCTTTTCAGGCTCTTCATGCATTTGAACAACTTTTCATGCTCCTCCTATTTTTCAGACCGTTTCATGCTCCTCATAGTTTTGACACCTTTTGAAGCTCTTCATATTTTTCACACCTTTTCAGGTTCTTCATGTTTTTCAACATCGCTTCATGCTCCTCCAATTTTCAGACCGTTTGATGCTCCTCATATTTTTGACACCTTTTGAAGCTCTTAATATATTTCACAGCTTTTCAGACTCTTCATGATTTCCATCACCGCTTCATGCTCCTCATATTTTTCAGACCGTTTCATGCTCATCTCATTTTTATCACCTTTTGAAACTCTTCATATTTTTCACACCTTTTGAAGCTCTTCATATTTTTCACACGTTTTCAGGCTCTTCATGTTTTTCAACACCACTTCTTGCTTCTCCTATTTTTCAGACCATTTCATGCTCCTCATAATTTTGACACCTTTTGATGCTCTTCATATTTTTCACACCTTTTCAGGCTCTTCATGTTTTTCAACACCACTTCTTGCTCCTCCTATTTTTCAGACCCTTTCATGCTCCTCATAATTTTGACACCTTTTGATGCTCTTCATATTTTTCACACCTTTTCAGGCTCTTCATGTTTTTCCACACCGCTTCATGCTCCTCCTATTTTTCAGACCATTTCATGCTCCTCATATATTTGACACATTTTGAAGCTCTTCATATTTTTCACACCTTTTCATGCTCTTCATGTTTATGAACACCGCTTCATGCTCGTCCTATTTTTCAGACCGTTTCATGCTCCTCATGTATTTCACACCTTTTGAAGCTCTTCATATTTTGCACAGCTTTTCAGGCTCTTCATGTTTTTCACAAACACTTCATGCTCGTCCTATTTTTCAGATCGTTTCATGCTCCTCATATTTTTGACAACTTTTGAAGCTCTTCATATTTTTGACACCTTTGAGGTTCTTCATGTTTTTGAACACCACTTCATGCTCCTCCTATATTTCAGTCCGTTTCATGCTCCTCCTATTTGTCACACCTTTTGAAGCTCTTCATATTTTTGACACCTTTGAGGCTCTTCATGTTTTTGAACACCACTTCACGCTCCTCCTATTTTTCAGACCGTTTCATGGTCCTCATATTTTTGACTCCTTTAGAAGCTCTTCATATTTTTCACACCTTTTCAGGCTCTTCATGGTTTTCAACACCGCTTCATGCTCCTCCTCTTTTTCAGACCGTTTCATGCTCCTCATATTTTTGACAACTTTTGAAGCTCTTCTTATTTTTCACACCTTTTCAGGCTCTTCATGATTTTCAAAACGGCTTCATGCTCCTCCTATTTTCACACCATTTCATGCTCATCTCATTTTTGACACCTTTTGAAGCTCCTCTACTTTTGACCCCTTTAGAGGCTCTTCATATTTTTGACAACTTTTCAGGCTCTTCATGTTTTTCAACACCACTTCATGCTCCTCCTATTTTTCAGACCGTTTCATGCTCCTCATATTTTTGACAACTTTTGAAGCTCTTCATATTTTTGACACCTTTGAGGCTCTTCATGTTTTTGAACACCACTTCATGCTCCTCCTATTTTTCAGACCGTTTCATGGTCCTCATATTTTTGACTCCTCTAGAAGCTCTTCATATTTTTCACACCTTTTCAGGCTCTTCATGTTTTTCAACACCGCTTCATGCTCCTCCTAATTTTCAGACCTTTTCATGACCCTCATATTTTTGACACCTTTTGAAGCTCCTCATATATTTCACACCTTTTCAGACTCTTCATGATTTCCAACACCACTTCATTCTCCTCATTTTTTTCACACCGTTTAATGCTCATCTCATTTTTGACACCTTTTGAAGCTCTTCATATTTTTGACCCATTTAGAAGCTCTTCATATTTTTTACACATTTTCAGGCTCTTCATATTTTTCAACACCGCTTATTGCTCCTCCTATTTGTCAGACCGTTTCATGCTCATCTCATTTTTGACAACTTTTGAAGCTCTTCATGTTTTTCACACCTTTTCAGGCTCTTCATGTTTTTCAACTCCGCTTCATGCTCCTCCTATTTTTCAGACCGTTTCATGCTCCTCATATTTTTGACACCTTTAAAGCTCTTCATATTTTTCACACCTTTTCAGACTCTTCATGTTTTCAACACCGCTTCACGCTCCTCCTATTTTTCAGACCTTTTCATGCTCCTCCTATTTTTCAGACCGTTTCATGCTTCTCATATTTTGACACCTTTTGAAGCTCTTCATATTTTTCACAACTTTTCAGTCTCTTCATGTTTTTCAACACCGCTTCATGCTCCTCCTTTTTTCAGACCGTTTGATGCTCCTCATATTTTTGGCACCTTTTGAAGCTCTTCATATTTTTCACACCTTTTCAGGTCTTCATGTTTTTGAACACCATTTCATGCTCCTCCTATTTTTCAGACCGTTTCATGGTCCTCATATTTTTGACACCTTTTGAAGCTCTTCATAATTTCCACACCTTTTCAGGCTCTTCATGTTTTTGAACACTGTTTCATGCTCCTCTTATTTGTTTTTATTGTTATTTTTTTTATTTTTTTTTATTATTTTTATTTTTTTTTTCCAGTCGGTTTTGTCATACATTGATATGAATCAGCCATGGATTTACATGTATTCCCAGTCCCGATTCCCCCTCCCACCTCCCTCTCCACCCGATTCCTCTGGGTCTTCCCAGTGCACCAAGCCGGAGCACTTGTCTCGTGCATCCTACCTGGGCTGGTGATCTGTTTCACCATAGATAGCATACATGCTGTTCTTTTGAAATATCCCACCCTCACATTCTCCCACAAAGTTTAAAAGTCTGTTCTGTATTTCTGTGTCTCTTTTTCTGTTCTGCATATAGGGTTATCGTTGTCACCTTTCTAAATTCCATATACATGTGTCAGTATGCTGTAATGTTCTTTATCTTTCTGGCTTACTTCACTCTGTATAATGGGCTCCAGCTTCATCCATCTCATTAGGACTGATTCAAATGAATTCTTTTTAATGGCTGAATAATATTCCATGGTGTATATGTACCACAGCTTTCTTATCCATTCATCTGCTGACGGGCATCTAGGTTGCTTCCATGTCCTGGCTATTATAAACAGTGCTGCGATGAACATTGGGGTGCACGTGTCTCTTTCAGACGAACCTATGGACACCTTATCTTTGACAAAGGAGGCAAGGATATACAATGGAAAAAAGACAACCTCTTTAACAAGTGGTGCTGGGAAAACTGGTCAACCACTTGTAAAAGAATGAAAATAGAACACTTTCTAACACCATACACAAAAATAAACTCAAAATGGATTAAAGATCTAAATGTAAGACCAGAAACTATAAAACTCCTAGAGGAGAAGATAGGCAAAACACTCTCCGACATAAATCAAAGCAAGATCCTCTATGACCCACCTCCCAGAATATTGGAAATAAAAGCAAAACTAAACAAATGGGACCTAATGAAACTTAAAAGCTTTTGCACTACAAAGGAAACTATAAGTAAGGTGAAAAGACAGCCCTCAGATTGGGAGAAAATAATAGCAAATGAAGAAACAGACAAAGGATTAATCTCAAAAATATACAAGCAAATCCTGCAGCTCAATTCCAGAAAAATAAATGACCCAATAAAAAATGAGCCAAAGAACTAAACAGACATTTCTCCAAAGAAGACATACAGATGGATAACAAACACATGAAAAGATGCTCAACATCACTCATTATTAGAGAAATGCAAATCAAAACCACAATGAGGTACCATTACATGCCAGTCAGGATGGCTGCTATCCAAAAGTCTACAAGCAATAAATGCTGGAGAGGGAGTGGAGAAAAGGGAACCCTCTTATACTGTTGGTGGGAATGCACACTAGTACAGCCGCTATGGAAAACGGTGTAGAGATTTCTTAAAAAACTGGAAATAGAGCTACCATATGACCCAGCAATTCCACTTCTGGGCATACACACTGAGGAAACCAGATCCTCTTATTTTTCAGACCGTTTCAAACTCCTCATATTTTTTACACCTTTTGAAGCTCTTCATATATTTCACACCTTTTCAGGCTCTTCATGTTTTTCAACACCGCTTCATGCTCCTCCTATTTTTCAGACCGTTTCATGGTCCTCATATTTTTGACACCTTTTTCAGGCTCTTCATGTTTTTCAACACCGCTTCATGCTCCTCCTATTTTTCAGACCGTTTCATGCTCCTCATATGTTTCACACCTTTTTCAGGCTCTTCATGTTTTTCAACACCACTTCATGCTCCTCCTATTTTTCAGACCGTATCATGCTCATCATATTTTTGACACAGTTTGAAGCTCTTCCTACTTTTCACACCTTTTGAGGCTCTTCATGTTTTTGAAAACAGTTTCTTGCTCCTCATATTTTTCGGACCGTTTCATGGTCCTCATATTTTTGACACCTTTTGAAGCTCTTCATATTTTTCACACTTTTTCAGGGTCTTCATGTTTTTCTACACCACTTCATGCTCCTCCTATTTTTCAGACCGTTTCATTCTCCTCATATGTTTCACAACTTTTTCAGGCTCTTCATGTTTCTCAACACCACTTCATGCTCCTCCTATTTTTCAGACCGTTTCATGCTCCTCATATTTTTGACACTTTTTGAAGCTCTTCATATTTTTCACACCTTTCCAGGCTCTTCATGTTTTTGAACACCGTTTCATGATCCTCCTATTTTTCAGACCGTTTCATGCTCCTCATATGTTTCACACCTTTTGAAGCTCTTCATGTTTTTTAACACCTTTTCATTCTCCTCCTATATTTCAGACCGTTTATTGCTCCTTATATTTTTGACACCATTTGAAGCTCTTCATATTTTTCGCACATTTTCAGGCTCTTCATGTTTTTCAACACCACTTCATGCTTCTCCAATTTTTCAGACCGTTTCATGCTCCTCATATATATGACAACTTTTGAAGCTCTTCATATTTTTCACATCTTTTCAGGCTCTTCATATTTTTCAACCCGCTTTAGCTCCTCCTATTTTTCAGAGCGTTTCTTGCTCCTCATATTTTTGACACCTTTGAGGCTCTTCATATATTTCACACCTTTTCTGGCTCTTCATGTTTTTGAACACCGATTCATGCTCCTCCTATTTTTCAGACCGTTTAATGCTCCTCATATTTTTGACACCTTTTGAACCTCTTCATATTTTTCACACCTTTTCAGGCTCTTCATGTTTTCAACACCACTTCATGCTCCTACTATTTTTCAGACGGTTTCATGCTCCTCATATTTTTGACACCTTTGAAGCTCTTCATATTATTCACACCTTTTCAGGCTCTTCATGTTTTTCAACACCGCTTCATGCTCCTCCTTTTTTTCAGACCGTTTCATGCTCCTCATATTTTTGACGCCTTTTGAAGCTCTTCATATTTTTCACAATTCTCCAGGCTCTTCATATTTTTGAACACCGTTTCATGCTCCTCCTGTTTTTCAGACCGTTTCATGCTGCTCATATTTTTGACACCTTTTGAAGTTCTTCATATTTTTCACACCTTTTCTGGCTCTTCACGTTTTTCAACACCACTTCATGCTCCTCCTATTTTTCAGGCCGTTTCATGCTCCTTATATTTTTGACACCTTTTGAAGTTCTTCATATTTTTCACACCTTACAGGCTCTTCATGATTTTCAACACCACTTCATGCTCCTCCTAATTTTCAGACCGTTTCATGCTCCTCATATATTTGACACCTTTTGAAGCTCTTCAGATTTTTCACACCTTTTCAGGCTCTTCATATTTTTCAACACCGCTTCATGCTCCTCCTATTTTTCAGACCGTTTCATGCTCCTCATCTTTTTGACACGTTTTGAAACTCTTCATATTTATCACACCTTTTCAGGCTCTTCATGTTTTTCAACACCATTTCATGCTCCTCGTTTTTTTCAGACCGTTTTATGCTCCTCATATATTTGACACCTTTTGAAGCTCTTCATAATTTCCACACCTTTTCAGGCTCTTCATGTTTTTCTACTCCGCTTCATGCTCCCCCTACATTTCAGACCGTTCATGCCTCTCATATTTTTGAAACCTTTTGAAGCTCTTCATATTTTTCACACCTTTTTAGGCTCTTCATGTTTTTCAACACCATTTCATGCTCCTCCTTTTTTTCAAACCGTTTTATGCTCCTCATATATTTGACACCTTTTGAAGCTCTTCATAATTTCCACACCTTTTCAGGCTCTTCATGTTTTTGAACACCGTTTCATGCTCCTCTTATTTTTTTTTATTGTTATTTTTTTATTTTTTTTTTTATTATTTTCACTTTTTTTCCCAGTCGGTTTTGTCATACATTGATATGAATCAGCCATGGATTTACATGTATTCCCAGTCCCGATTCCCCCTCCCACCTCCCTCTCCACCCGATTCCTCTGGGTCTTCCCAGTGCACCAAGCCGGAGCACTTGTCTCGTGCATCCTACCTGGGCTGGTGATCTGTTTCACCATAGATAGCATACATGCTGTTCTTTTGAAATATCCCACCCTCACATTCTCCCACAAAGTTTAAAAGTCTGTTCTGTATTTCTGTGTCTCTTTTTCTGTTCTGCATATAGGGTTATCGTTGTCACCTTTCTAAATTCCATATACATGTGTCAGTATGCTGTAATGTTCTTTATCTTTCTGGCTTACTTCACTCTGTATAATGGGCTCCAGCTTCATCCATCTCATTAGGACTGATTCAAATGAATTCTTTTTAATGGCTGAGTAATATTCCATGGTGTATATGTACCACAGCTTTCTTATCCATTCATCTGCTGATGGGCATCTAGGTTGCTTCCATGTCCTGGCTATTATAAACAGTGCTACGATGAACATTGGGGTGCACGTGTCTCTTTCAGACGAACCTATGGACACCTTATCTTTGACAAAGGAGGCAAGGATATGCAATGGAAAAAAGACAACCTCTTTAACAAGTGGTGCTGGGAAAACTGGTCAACCACTTGTAAAAGAATGAAAATAGAACACTTTCTAACACCATACACAAAAATAAACTCAAAATGGATTAAAGATCTAAATGTAAGACCAGAAACTATAAAACTCCTAGAGGAGAAGATAGGCAAAACACTCTCCGACATAAATCAAAGCAAGATCCTCTATGACCCACCTCCCAGAATATTGGAAATAAAAGCAAAACTAAACAAATGGGACCTAATGAAACTTAAAAGCTTTTGCACTACAAAGGAAACTATAAGTAAGGTGAAAAGACAGCCCTCAGATTGGGAGAAAATAATAGCAAATGAAGAAACAGACAAAGGATTAATCTCAAAAATACACAAGGAAATCCTGCAGCTCAATTCCAGAAAAATAAATGACCCAATACAAAATGAGCCAAAGAACTAAACAGACATTTCTCCAAAGAAGACATACAGATGGATAACAAACACATGAAAAGATGCTCAACATCACTCATTATTAGAGAAATGCAAATCAAAACCACAATGAGGTACCATTACATGCCAGTCAGGATGGCTGCTATCCAAAAGTCTACAAGCAATAAATGCTGGAGAGGGAGTGGAGAAAAGGGAACCCTCTTATACTGTTGGTGGGAATGCACACTAGTACAGCCGCTATGGAAAACGGTGTAGAGATTTCTTAAAAAACTGGAAATACAACTGCCATATGACCCAGCAATTCCACTTCTGGGCATACACACTGAGGAAACCAGATCCTTTTATTTTTCAGACCGTTTCAAACTCCTCATATTTTTTACACCTTTTGAAGCTCTTCATATATTTCACACCATTTCAGGCTCTTCATGTTTTTCAACACAACTTCATGCTCCTCCTATTTTTCAAACCGTTTCATGGTCCTCATATTTTTGACACCTTTTGAAGCTCTTCATATTTTTCACACCTTTCCGTGCTCTTCATGTTTTTCAACACGCTTTCATGCTCCTCCGATTATTCAGATCGTTTCATGCTCCTCATATTTTTGACACATTTTGAAGCTCTTCATATTTTCGACACCTTTCAGGTTCTTCATGTTTTTCAACAGCGTTTCATGCTCCTCCTATTTTTCAAACCGTTTCATGCTCCTCATATTTTTGACACATTTTGAAGCTCTTCATATTTTCGACACCTTTCAGGTTCTTCATGTTTTTCAACACCGTTTCATGCTCCTCCTATTTGTGAAACCGTTTCATGTTCCTCCTATTTTTCAGACCGTTTCATGCTCCTCATATTTTTGACACCTTTTGAAGCTCTTCATGTTTTTCACACCCTTTCATGGTCTTCATATTTTTCAACACGGTTTCATGCTCCTCCTAATTTTCAGATCGTTTCATGCTCCTCATATTTTTGACACCTTTTGAAGCTCTTCTTATTCTTCACACTTTTTCAGGCTCTTCATGATTTTCAACACCGATTCATGTTCCTCCTATTTTCCAGACTGTTTCATGCTCCTCATATTTTTGACACCTTTTGAAGCTCTTCATATTTTTCACATCTTTCCATGCTCCTCATGTTTTTCAACACCGTTTCATGCTCCTCCTCTCTTTCAGACCGTTTCACGCTCCTCATATGTTTCACACCTTTTTCAGGCTCTTCATGTATTTCAACACCACTTCATGCTCCTCCTATTTTTCAGATCGTTTCATGCTCCTCATATTTTTGACACCTTTTGAAGCTCTTCATATTTTTCACAGCTTTCCAGGCTCTTCATATTTTTGAACACCGATTAATGCTCCTCCTATTTTTCAGACCGTTTCATGCTCCTCATATTTTTGACATCTTTTGAAGCTCTTCATATTTTTCACACCTTTTCAGGCTCTTCATATTTTTCAACACAACTTCATGCTCCTCCTTTATTTGAGACTGTTTCATGCTCCTCATATTTTTGACACCTTTTGAAGCTCTCCATAGATTTCACACCTTTTCAGGCTCTTCATGTGTTTCTACACCACTTCATGCTCCTCCTATTTTTAAGAGCTTTTCATGCTCCTCATATTTTTGTCACCTTTTGAAGCTCTTCATATTTTTCACACCTTTTCAGGCTTTTCATGTTTTTCAACACCGCTTCATGCTCCTACTATTTTTCAGACCTTTTCATGCTCCTCATATGTTTCACACCTTTTTAAGCTCTTCATGTTTTAACACCTTTTCACGCTCCTCCTATATTTCAGACCGTTTCAAGCTCCTCATATTTTTGACACCTTTTGAAGCTCTTCATATTTTTCACATTTTTTCAGGGTCTTCATGTTTTTCTACACCACTTCATGCTCCTCCTATTTTTCAGACCGTTTCATTCTCCTCATATGTTTCACAACTTTTTCAGGCTCTTCATGTTTCTCAACACCACTTCATGCTCCTCCTATTTTTCAGACCGTTTAATGCTCCTCATATTTTTGACACCTTTTGAAGTTCGTCATATTTTTCACACCTTTTCAGGCTTTTCATGTTTTTCAACACCACTTCATTCTCCTCCTTTATTTCAGACCGTTTCATGCTCCTCATCTTTTTCACACCTTTTGAAGCTCTTTATATTTTTCACACCTTTTCAGGCTTTTCATGTTTTTCTACACCGCTTCATTCTCTTCCTATTTTTCAGACATTTTCATGCTCCTCATATTTTTGATATCCTTTGAAGATCTTCATATTTTTCACACCTTTTCAGGCTTTTCATGTATTTCAACACCGTCTCATGCGCCTCCTATTTTTCAGACCGTTTCATGCTCCTCATATGTTTCACACCTTTTTCAGGCTCTTCATGTTTTTCAACACCACTTCATGCTCCTCCTATTTATCAGACCGTTTCATGCTCATCATATTTTTGACACAGTTTGAAGCTCTTCATACTTTTCACACCTTTTGAGGCTCTTCATGTTTTTGAAAACAGTTTCTTGCTCCTCATATTTTTCAGACCGTTTCATGGTCCTCATATTTTTGACACCTTTTGAAGCTCGTCATATTTTTCGCACATTTTCAGGCTCTTCATTTTTTTGAACACCACTTCATGCTTCTCCAATTTTTCAGACCGTTTCATGCTCCTCATATATTTGACACCTTTTGAAGCTCTTCATATTTTTCACATCTTTTCAGGCTCTTCATTTTTTTCAACCCGCTTAAGCTCCTCGTATTTTTCAGACCGTTTCTTGCTCCTCATATTTTTGACACCTTTGAGGCTGTTCATATATTTCACACTTTTTCAGGCTCTTCATGTTTTTGAACACCGCTTCATGCTCCTCCAATTTTTCAGACCGTTTCATGCTCCTCCTATTTTTCAGACCGTTTCATGCTCCTCATATTTTTGACACCTTTTGAACCTCTTCATATTTTTCACACCTTTTCAGGCTCTTCATGTTTTCAACACCGCTTCATGCTCCTACTATTTTTCAGACGGTTTCATGCTCCTCATATTTTTGACACCTTTTGAAGCTCTTCATATTATTCACACCTTTTCAGGCTCTTCATGTTTTTCAACACCGCTTCATGCTCCTCCTTTTTTTCAGACCGTTTCATGCTCCTCATATTTTTGACACCTTTTGAAGCTCTTCATATTTTTCACACTTCTCCAGGCTCTTCATGTTTTTGAACACCGTTTCATGTTCCTCCTGTTTTTCAGACTGTTTCATGCTGCTCATATTTTTGACACCTTTTGAAGTTCTTCATATTTTTCACACCTTTTCAGGCTCTTCACGTTTTTCAACACCACTTCATGCTCCTCCTATTTTTCAGACCATTTCAGGCTCCTCTTATTTTTTTTTTTATTGTTATTTTTTTTTTAATTTTTTTAATTATTTTAATTTTTTTTTTCCAGTGGGTTTTGTCATACCTTGATATGAATCAGCCATGGATTTACATGTATTCACAGTCCCGATTCCCCCTCCCACCTCCCTCTCCACCTGATTCCTCTGGGTCTTCCCAGTGCACCAAGCCGGAGCACTTGTCTCGTGCATCCTACCTGGGCTGGTGCTCTGTTTCTCCATAGATAGCATACATGCTGTTCTTTTGAAATATCCCACCCTCACATTCTCCCACAAAGTTTAAAAGTCTGTTCTGTATTTCTGTGTCTCTTTTTCTGTTCTGCATATAGGGTTATCGTTGTCACCTTTCTAAATTCCATATACATGTGTCAGTATGCTGTAATGTTCTTTATCTTTCTGGCTTACTTCACTCTGTATAATGGGCTCCAGCTTCATCCATCTCATTAGGACTGATTCAAATGAATTCTTCTTAATGGCTGAGTAATATTCCATGGTGTATTCCATGGAATATTCCATGGAATATTCCACAGCTTTCTTATCCATTCATCTGCTGACGGGCATCTAGGTTGCTTCCATGTCCTGGCTATTATAAACAGTGCTGCGATGAACATTGGGGTGCACGTGTCTCTTTCAGACGAACCTATGGACACCTTATCTTTGACAAAGGAGGCAAGGATATGCAATGGAAAAAAGACAACCTCTTTAACAAGTGGTGCTGGGAAAACTGGTCAACCACTTGTAAAAGAATGAAAATAGAACACTTTCTAACACCATACACAAAAATAAACTCAAAATGGATTAAAGATCTAAATGTAAGACCAGAAACTATAAAACTCCTAGAGGAGAAGATAGGCAAAACACTCTCCGACATAAATCAAAGCAAGATCCTCTATGACCCACCTCCCAGAATATTGGAAATAAAAGCAAAACTAAACAAATGGGACCTAATGAAACTTAAAAGCTTTTGCACTACAAAGGAAACTATAAGTAAGGTGAAAAGACAGCCCTCAGATTGGGAGAAAATAATAGCAAATGAAGAAACAGACAAAGGATTAATCTCAAAAATACACAAGGAAATCCTGCAGCTCAATTCCAGAAAAATAAATGACCCAATACAAAATGAGCCAAAGAACTAAACAGACATTTCTCCAAAGAAGACATACAGATGGATAACAAACACATGAAAAGATGCTCAACATCACTCATTATTAGAGAAATGCAAATCAAAACCACAATGAGGTACCATTACATGCCAGTCAGGATGGCTGCTATCCAAAAGTCTACAAGCAATAAATGCTGGAGAGGGAGTGGAGAAAAGGGAACCCTCTTATACTGTTGGTGGGAATGCACACTAGTACAGCCGCTATGGAAAACGGTGTAGAGATTTCTTAAAAAACTGGAAATACAACTGCCATATGACCCAGCAATTCCACTTCTGGGCATACACACTGAGGAAACCAGATCCTTTTATTTTTCAGACCGTTTCAAACTCCTCATATTTTTTACACCTTTTGAAGCTCTTCATATATTTCACACCATTTCAGGCTCTTCATGTTTTTCAACACAACTTCATGCTCCTCCTATTTTTCAAACCGTTTCATGGTCCTCATATTTTTGACACCTTTTGAAGCTCTTCATATTTTTCACACCTTTCCGTGCTCTTCATGTTTTTCAACACGCTTTCATGCTCCTCCGATTATTCAGATCGTTTCATGCTCCTCATATTTTTGACACATTTTGAAGCTCTTCATATTTTCGACACCTTTCAGGTTCTTCATGTTTTTCAACACCGTTTCATGCTCCTCCTATTTTTCAAACCGTTTCATGCTCCTCATATTTTTGACACATTTTGAAGCTCTTCATATTTTCGACACCTTTCAGGTTCTTCATGTTTTTCAACACCGTTTCATGCTCCTCCTATTTGTGAAACCGTTTCATGTTCCTCCTATTTTTCAGACCGTTTCATGCTCCTCATATTTTTGACACCTTTTGAAGCTCTTCATGTTTTTCACACCCTTTCATGGTCTTCATATTTTTCAACACGGTTTCATGCTCCTCCTAATTTTCAGATCGTTTCATGCTCCTCATATTTTTGACACCTTTTGAAGCTCTTCTTATTCTTCACACTTTTTCAGGCTCTTCATGATTTTCAACACCGATTCATGTTCCTCCTATTTTCCAGACTGTTTCATGCTCCTCATATTTTTGACACCTTTTGAAGCTCTTCATATTTTTCACATCTTTCCATGCTCCTCATGTTTTTCAACACCGTTTCATGCTCCTCCTCTCTTTCAGACCGTTTCACGCTCCTCATATGTTTCACACCTTTTTCAGGCTCTTCATGTATTTCAACACCACTTCATGCTCCTCCTATTTTTCAGATCGTTTCATGCTCCTCATATTTTTGACACCTTTTGAAGCTCTTCATATTTTTCACAGCTTTCCAGGCTCTTCATATTTTTGAACACCGATTAATGCTCCTCCTATTTTTCAGACCGTTTCATGCTCCTCATATTTTTGACACCTTTTGAAGCTCTTCATATTTTTCACACCTTTTCAGGCTCTTCATATTTTTCAACACAACTTCATGCTCCTCCTTTATTTGAGACTGTTTCATGCTCCTCATATTTTTGACACCTTTTGAAGCTCTCCATAGATTTCACACCTTTTCAGGCTCTTCATGTGTTTCTACACCACTTCATGCTCCTCCTATTTTTAAGAGCTTTTCATGCTCCTCATATTTTTGTCACCTTTTGAAGCTCTTCATATTTTTCACACCTTTTCAGGCTTTTCATGTTTTTCAACACCGCTTCATGCTCCTACTATTTTTCAGACCTTTTCATGCTCCTCATATGTTTCACACCTTTTTAAGCTCTTCATGTTTTAACACCTTTTCACGCTCCTCCTATATTTCAGACCGTTTCAAGCTCCTCATATTTTTGACACCTTTTGAAGCTCTTCAAATTTTTCACATTTTTTCAGGGTCTTCATGTTTTTCTACACCACTTCATGCTCCTCCTATTTTTCAGACCGTTTCATTCTCCTCATATGTTTCACAACTTTTTCAGGCTCTTCATGTTTCTCAACACCACTTCATGCTCCTCCTATTTTTCAGACCGTTTAATGCTCCTCATATTTTTGACACCTTTTGAAGTTCTTCATATTTTTCACACCTTTTCAGGCTTTTCATGTTTTTCAACACCACTTCATTCTCCTCCTTTATTTCAGACCGTTTCATGCTCCTCATCTTTTTCACACCTTTTGAAGCTCTTCATATTTTTCACACCTTTTCAGGCTCTTCATGTTTTTGAACACCGTTTCATGCTCCTCCTATTTTTCAGACCGTTCCATGCTCCTCATCTTTTTGAGACGTTTTGAAGCTCTGCATATTTTTCATAACTTTCAGGCTCTTCATGTTTTTGAAACACCGTTACATGCTCCTCCTATTTTTCATACCATATCATGCTCGTCATTTTTTTGACACATTTTGAAGCTCTTCATATTTTTCACACCTTTTCAGGCTCTTTATGTTTTTCAACACCGTATCATGCTCCTCCTATTTTTCAGACCGTTTCATGCTCCTCATATCTTTGACACCTTTTGAAGCTCTTCATATTTTTCACGTCATTTCAGGCTCTTCAAGTTTTTGAAAACGGCTTCATGCTCCTCCTAATTTTCAGACCGTTTTTTGCTCATCATATTTTTGACACATTTTAAAGCTCTTCATATTTTTCACAGCTTTTCAGGCTCTATATGTTTTGGAACACAGTTTCATGCTCCGCATATTTTTCACACCTTTTCATGCTCTTCATATTTTTCACACCTTTTCAGGCTCTTCATGTTTCTCAACACCGTTTCATGCTTCCATTATTTTTGAGACCATTTCATGCTCCTCATATTTTTGACAGCTTTTTAAGCTCTTCATATATTTCACACCTTTTCAGGCTTTTCATGTTTTTGAACACCGCTTCATGCTCCTCCTATTTTTCAGACCATTTCATGCTCCTCGTATTTTTCACACCTTTTGAAGCTCTTCATATTTTTCACACCTTTTCAGGCTCTTCATGTTTTTCAAAACCGCTTAATGCTCCTCATATTTTTCAGACCGTTTCATGCTCCTCATATTTTGACACCTTTTGAAGCTCTTCCTATATTTCACACCTTTTCAGGCTCTTCATGTTTTTGAACACCGCTTAATGCTCCTCCTATTTTTCAGATTGTTTCATCCTCCTCATATTTTTGACACCTTTGAAGCTCTTCATATTTTTCACACCCTTCCAGGCTCTTCATGTTCTTCATCACCGTTTCATGCTCCTCCTATTTTTCAAACTGTTTCAGGCTCCTCATATTTTTCACACCTTTTGAAGCTCTTCATATTTTTCACACCTTATCAGGCTCTTCATGTTTTTCAAAACCGCTTCATGCTCCTCCTGTTTTTCAGACCGTTTCAAGCTCCTCATGTTTTTCATATCTTTTGAAGCTCTTCATATTTTTCACAACTTTTCAGGCTCTTCATGATTTTCAACACCGCTTCATGATCCTCCTATTTATCAGACCGTTTCATGCTCATCTCATTTTTGACACCTTTTGAAGCTGCTCATATTTTTCACACCTTTTGAAGCTCTTCATTTTTTTCACACCTTTTCAGGCTCTTCATGTTTTTCAACACCGCTTCATGCTCCTCCTGTTTTTCAGACCGTTTCAAGCTCCTCATGTATTTCATATCTTTTGAAGCTCTTCATATTTTTCACACGTTTTCAGGCTCTTCATGTTTTTCAACACTTCTTCATGTTCCTCATATTTTTCAGACCGTTTCATGCTCCTCATATTTTTGACACCTTTTGAAGCTCTTCATTTTTTTTACACCTTTTCAGGCTCTTCATGTTTTTGAACACCGCTTCACGTTCCTCCTATTTTTCACACCGTTTAATGCTCCTCATATACTTGACACCTTTTGAAGCTCTTCATATTTTTCACACCTTTTCAGACTCTTCATGATTTTGAACACCGCTTCAAGCCTATCCTATTTTTCAGACCGTTCATGCTCCTCATATTTTTGACACTTTTTGAAGCTCTTCATATTTTTCACACCTTTCCAGGCTCTTCATGTTTTTGAACACCGTTTCATGATCCTCCTATTTTTCAGACCGTTTCATGCTCCTCATATGTTTCACACCTTTTGAAGCTCTTCATGTTTTTTAACACCTTTTCATGCTCCTCCTATATTTCAGACCGTTTAATGCTCCTTATATTTTTGACAGCATTTGAAGCTCTTCATATTTTTCGCACCTTTAGAAGCTCTTCATATTTTTCACACCTTTTCAGGCTCTTCAGGGTTTTGAACACCGCTTCATGCTCCTCCTATTTTTCAAACTTTTTGAAGCTCTTCATGTTTTTCACACCTTATCAGCCTCTTCATGTTTTTGAACACCTCTTCATGCTACTCCTATTTTTCAGACCTTTTCATGCTCCTCATGTATTTCACACGTTTTGAAGCTCTTCATATTTTTCACACCTTTTCAGACTCTTCATGTTTTTGAACACTGCTTCATGCTCCTCCTATTTTTCAGACCGTTTCAAGCTCCTCATATTTTTGACACCTTTTGAAGCTCTTCATATTTTTCACACCTTTTCAGTCTCTTCATGTTTTTCAACTCCACTCATGCCTCTCCTCTTTTTGTGACCTTTTCATGCTCCTCATATTTTTGACACCTTTGGAAGCTCTTCATATTTTTCACACCTTTTGATGCTCTTCATATTTTTCACAGATTTCAGGGTCTTCAAGTTTTTCAACACCGTTTCATTCTCCTCCTATTTTTCAGACCGTTTCATGCTCATCTCATTTTTGACACCTTTTGAAGCTCTTCATATTTTTCTCACCTTTTGAAGCTCTTCATATTTTACACGTTTTCAGGCTCTTCAAGTTTTTCAACATCGCTTCATGCTCCTCCTATTTTTCAGACCGTTTCATGCTCCTCATATTTTTGACACGTTTTGAGGCTCTTCATAATTTTCACACCATTTTAGGCTCTTCATGTTTTTGAACACCGTTTCATGCTCCTCGTATTTTTCACACCTTTTAAAACTCTTCATATTTTCACACCTTTTCAGGCTCTCATGTTTTTGAACACAGCTTCATGCTCCTCCTATTTTTCAGACCGTTTCATGCTCCTCATATTGTTGACACCTTTTCAAGCACTTCATACTTTTCACACCTTTTCAGGCTCTTCATATTTTTGAACACCGTTTCATGTTCCTCCTGTTTTTCACACCTTTTGAAGCTCTTCATATTTTTCACACCGTTTCAGGCTCTTCAGGTTTTTGAACACCTCTTCA
The DNA here is from genome assembly GCF_033118175.1 of Dama dama. NCBI lineage: Eukaryota > Metazoa > Chordata > Mammalia > Artiodactyla > Cervidae > Dama > Dama dama. The sequence continues at coordinate 6,001,343 of NC_083683.1, read as the reverse complement.
TGCTCCTCCTATTTTTCAGACCGTTTCATGCTCCTCATGTATTTCACACCTTTTGAAGCTCTTCATATTTTTCTCACCTTTTCAGGCTCTCCATGTTTCTGAACACAACTTCCTGCTCCTCCTATATTTCACACCTTTTGTAGCTCTTCATATTTTTCACACCTTTTCAGGCTCTTCATGTGTTTGAACACTGCTTCATGCTGCTCCTATTTTTCAGACTCTTTCATGCTCGTCATATTTTTGACACCTTTTGAAGCTCTTCGTATTTTTCAGACCTTTTCAGGCTTTTCATGTATTTGAAAACCGATTCATGCTCCTCCTATTTTTCAAACCTTTTTAAGCTCTTCATATTTTTCACACCTTTTCAGTCTCTTCATGTTTTTCAACTCCGCTCATGCTCCTCTTCTTTTTCTGACCTTTTCATGCTCCTCATATTTTTGACACCTTTGGAAGCTCTTCATATTTTTCACACCTTTTGAAGCTCTTCATATTTTTCACAGCTTTTCAGGCTCTTCAATTTTTCAACACCGTTTCATTCTTCTCCTATTTTTCAGACCGTTTCATGCTCATCTCATTTTTGACACCTTTTGAAGCTCTTCATATTTTTCACATCTTTTGAAGCTCTTCATATTTTTCACACCTTTTCAGGCTGTACATGTTTTTGAAGACCACTTCATGCTCCTCATCTTTTTCAGACCGTTTCAGGCTCCTGATAATTTTCACACCGTTTGAAGCTCTTCATATTTTTCACACGTTTTCAGACTCTTCATGTTTTTGATCACCGTTTCATGCTCCTCCTATTTTTCAGACCGTTTCATGCTCCTCATATTTTTGAAACCTTTTGAAGCTCTTCACATTTATCACACCTTTTCAGGCTCTTCATGTTTTTCAACACCGCTTCATGCTCCTCCTGTTTTTCAGACCGTTTCAAGCTCCTCATGTATTTCATATCTTTTGAAGCTCTTCATATTTTTCACACGTTTTCAGGCTCTTCATGTTTTTCAACACTTCTTCATGTTCCTCATATTTTTCAGACCGTTTCATGCTCCTCATATTTTTGACACCTTTTGAAGCTCTTCATTTTTTTTACACCTTTTCAGGCTCTTCATGTTTTTGAACACCGCTTCACGTTCCTCCTATTTTTCACACCGTTTAATGCTCCTCATATACTTGACACCTTTTGAAGCTCTTCATATTTTTCACACCTTTTCAGACTCTTCATGATTTTGAACACCGCTTCAAGCCTATCCTATTTTTCAGACCGTTCATGCTCCTCATATTTTTGACACTTTTTGAAGCTCTTCATATTTTTCACACCTTTCCAGGCTCTTCATGTTTTTGAACACCGTTTCATGATCCTCCTATTTTTCAGACCGTTTCATGCTCCTCATATGTTTCACACCTTTTGAAGCTCTTCATGTTTTTTAACACCTTTTCATGCTCCTCCTATATTTCAGACCGTTTAATGCTCCTTATATTTTTGACAGCATTTGAAGCTCTTCATATTTTTCGCACCTTTAGAAGCTCTTCATATTTTTCACACCTTTTCAGGCTCTTCAGGGTTTTGAACACCGCTTCATGCTCCTCCTATTTTTCAAACTTTTTGAAGCTCTTCATGTTTTTCACACCTTATCAGCCTCTTCATGTTTTTGAACACCTCTTCATGCTACTCCTATTTTTCAGACCTTTTCATGCTCCTCATGTATTTCACACGTTTTGAAGCTCTTCATATTTTTCACACCTTTTCAGACTCTTCATGTTTTTGAACACTGCTTCATGCTCCTCCTATATTTCAGACCGTTTCAAGCTCCTCATATTTTTGACACCTTTTGAAGCTCTTCATATTTTTCACACCTTTTCAGTCTCTTCATGTTTTTCAACTCCACTCATGCCTCTCCTCTTTTTGTGACCTTTTCATGCTCCTCATATTTTTGACACCTTTGGAAGCTCTTCAAATTTTTCACACCTTTTGATGCTCTTCATATTTTTCACAGATTTCAGGGTCTTCAAGTTTTTCAACACCGTTTCATTCTCCTCCTATTTTTCAGACCGTTTCATGCTCATCTCATTTTTGACACCTTTTGAAGCTCTTCATATTTTTCTCACCTTTTGAAGCTCTTCATATTTTACACGTTTTCAGGCTCTTCAAGTTTTTCAACATCGCTTCATGCTCCTCCTATTTTTCAGACCGTTTCATGCTCCTCATATTTTTGACACGTTTTGAGGCTCTTCATAATTTTCACACCATTTTAGGCTCTTCATGTTTTTGAACACCGTTTCATGCTCCTCGTATTTTTCACACCTTTTAAAACTCTTCATATTTTCACACCTTTTCAGGCTCTCATGTTTTTGAACACAGCTTCATGCTCCTCCTATTTTTCAGACCGTTTCATGCTCCTCATATTGTTGACACCTTTTCAAGCACTTCATACTTTTCACACCTTTTCAGGCTCTTCATATTTTTGAACACCGTTTCATGTTCCTCCTGTTTTTCACACCTTTTGAAGCTCTTTATATTATTCACACCGTTTCAGGCTCTTCAGGTTTTTGAACACCTCTTCATGCTCCTCCTATTTTTCAGACCGTTTCATGCTCCTCATGTATTTCACACCTTTTGAAGCTCTTCATATTTTTCTCACCTTTTCAGGCTCTCCATGTTTCTGAACACAACTTCCTGCTCCTCCTATATTTCACACCTTTTGTAGCTCTTCATATTTTTCACACCTTTTCAGGCTCTTCATGTGTTTGAACACTGCTTCATGCTGCTCCTATTTTTCAGACTCTTTCATGCTCGTCACATTTTTGACACCTTTTGAAGCTCTTCGTATTTTTCAGACCTTTTCAGGCTTTTCATGTATTTGAAAACCGATTCATGCTCCTCCTATTTTTCAAACCTTTTTAAGCTCTTCATATTTTTCACACCTTTTCAGTCTCTTCATGTTTTTCAACTCCGCTCATGCTCCTCTTCTTTTTCTGACCTTTTCATGCTCCTCATATTTTTGACACCTTTGGAAGCTCTTCATATTTTTCACACCTTTTGAAGCTCTTCATATTTTTCACAGCTTTTCAGGCTCTTCAATTTTTCAACACCGTTTCATTCTTCTCCTATTTTTCAGACCGTTTCATGCTCATCTCATTTTTGACACCTTTTGAAGCTCTTCATATTTTTCACATCTTTTGAAGCTCTTCATATTTTTCACACCTTTTCAGGCTGTACATGTTTTTGAAGACCACTTCATGCTCCTCATCTTTTTCAGACCGTTTCAGGCTCCTGATATTTTTCACACCGTTTGAAGCTCTTCATATTTTTCACACGTTTTCAGACTCTTCATGTTTTTGATCACCGTTTCATGCTCCTCCTATTTTTCAGACCGTTTCATGCTCCTCATATTTTTGAAACCTTTTGAAGCTCTTCACATTTATCACACCTTTTCAGGCTCTTCATGTTTTTCAACACCGCTTCATGATCCTCTTATATTTCAGACCGTTTCATGCTCCTCATGTATTTCACACCTTTTGAACCTCTTCATATTTTTCACACCTTTTCAATGTCTTCATGTTTTTGAACACTGTTGCATGCTGCTCCTGTTTTTCAGACCATTTCATGATACTCATATTTTTGACACCTTTTGAAGCTCTTCATATTTTTCACACTTTTTCAGGCTGTTTATAATTTTCAACACTGCTGCATGATTCTCCTATATTTGAGACCATTTCATGCTCCTAATATTTTTGACATTTTTTGAAGCTCTTCATATTTTTCACACCTTTTGAAGCTCTTCCTATTTTTCACAGGTTTTCAGGATCTTCATGTTTTTCAACACCGCTTCATGCTCCTCCTATTTTTCCGACCGTTTCATGCTCATCTCATTTTTGACACCTTCTGAAGGTCTTCATATTTTTCACACCTTTTGAAGCTTTTCATATTTTTCACTTCTTTTCAGGCTCTTCATGTTTTTTAACACCGCTTCATGCTCCTCATATTTTTCAGACCGTTTCATGCTCCTCATATTTTTGACATCTTTTGAAGCTCTTTACGTTTTTCACACATTTTCAGGCTCTTCATGTTTTTCAACACCGCTTGATGATCCTCCTATATTTCAGACCGTTTCATGCTCCTCATATTTTTGACACCTTTTGAAGCTCTTCATATTTTTCACACCTTTTCAGACTCTTCATGTTTTTCAACACCGCTTCATGCTGCTCCTATTTTTCAGACCGTTTCATGCTCATCTCTTTTTTGACAACTTTTGAAGCTCTTCATATTTTCATACCTTTTGAAGCTCTTCATATTTTTCACACGTTTTCAGGCTCTTCATGTTTTTCAACACCGCTTCATGCTCCTCCTATTTTTCAGACCGTTTCGTGCTCTTCATATTTTTGACACGTTTTGAAGCTCTTCATATTTGTCACACCTTTTCCGTCTCTTCTTGTTTTTCAACACCACTTCTTGCTCCTCCTATTTTTCAGACCGTTTCATGCTCCTCATATTGTTGACACCTTTTGAAGCACTTCATATTTTTCACACCTTTTCAGGCTCTTCATATTTTTGAACACCTCTTCATGCTCCTCCTATTTTTCAGACCGTTTCATGCTCCTCATGTATTTCACACCTTTTGAAGCTCTTCATATTTTTCACACCTTTTCAGGCTCTTCATATTTTTGAACACCTCTTCATGCTCCTCCTATTTTTCAGACCGTTTCATGCTCCTCATGTATTTCACACCTTTTGAAGCTCTTCATATTTTTAACACCTTTTCAGGCTCTTCAGGTTTTTGAACACCTCTTCATGCTCCTCCTATTTTTCAGACCGTTTCATGCTCCTCATGTATTTCACACCTTTTGAAGCTCTTCATATTTTTCACACCTTTTCAGGCTCTCCATGTTTCTGAACACCACTTCCTGCTCCTGCTATTTTTAAGGCCGTTTCATGCTCCTCATGTATTTCACACGTTTTGAAGCTCTTCATATTTTTCACAGCTTTTAAGGCTGCACATGTTTTTGAACACCACTTCATGGTCCTCATCTTTTTCAGTCTGTTTCATGCTCCTCATATTTTTCACACCGTTTGAAGCTCTTCATATTTTTCACATGTTTTCAGGCTCTTCATGTTTTTGATCACCGTTTCATGCTCCTCCTATTTTTCAGAACGTTTCATGCTCCTCATGTATTTCACACCTTTTGAAGCTCTTCATATTTTTCACACCTTTTCAGGCTCTTCATGTTTTTGAACACCTCTTCATGCTCCTCCTATTTTTCAGACCTTTTCATGCTCCTCATGTATTTCACACGTTTTGAAGCTCTTCATATTTTTCACACCTTTTCAGGCTCTTCATGTGTTTGAACACTGCTTCATGCTCCTCCTATTTTTCAGACCGTTTCAAGCTCCTCATTTTTTGACACCTTTGAAGCTCTTCATATTTTTCACACCTTTTCAAGCTCTTCATGTTTTTCAACACCGCCTCATGCTCCTCCTATTTTTCAGAACGTTGCATGCTCCTCATGTATTTCACACCTTTTGAAGCTCTTCATATTTTTCACACCTTTTCAGTCTCTTTATGTTTTTCAACTCCGCTCATGCTCCTCCTCTTTTTCTGACCTTTTCATGCTCCTCATATTTTTGACACCTTTGGAAGCTCTTCATATTTTTCACATTTTTGAAGCTCTTCATATTTTTCACATCTTTTCAAGCTCTTCAAGATTTTCAACAATGCTTCATGCTCCTGCTTTTTTTCAGACCGTTTCGTGCTCCTCATATATTTGACAGCTTTTGAAGCTCTTCATATTTTTCACACCTTTTCAGGCTCTTCATGTTTTTGAACACCACTTCATGCTCTTCCTTTTTTTCAGACCATTTCTTTCTCCTCATATATTTGAGACATTTTGAAGCTGTTCATACTTTTCACACCTTTTCGGGCCGTTCATGTTTTTGAACACCGCTTCATGCTCCTCCTATTTTTCAGACCGTTTCATGCTCGTCATATTTTTCACACCTTTTAAAGCTCTTCATATTTTTCACATCTTTTCAGGCTCTTCATGTTTTTCAACACCACTTCATGCTCCTGCTATTTTTCAGACCGTTTAATACACCTCAAATTTTTGACATTTTTTAAGGCTTTTCATATTTTCACACCTTGTCAGGCTCTTCATGTTTTTGAACACGGTTTCATGCTCCTCCTATTTTTCAGAAAGTTTCATGCTCCTCATATTTTTCACACCTTTTAAAGCTCTTCATATTTTTCACACCTTTTCAGGCTCTTCATGTTTTTCAACACCACTTCATGCTCCTGCTATTTTTCAGACCGTTTAATACACCTCAAATTTTTGACAGTTTTTAAGGCTTTTCATATTTTCACACCTTTTCAGGCTCTTCATGTTTTTGAACACGGTTTCATGTTCCTCCTATTTTTCAGAAAGTTTCATGCTCCTCGTATTTTTGACACCTTTTAAACCTCTTCATATTTTTCACACCTTTTCAGGCTCTTCATGTTTTTCAACACCGGTTCATGCTCCTCCTCTTTTTCAGAAAGTTTCATGCTCCTCGTATTTTTGACACCTTTTAAACCTCTTCATATTTTTCACACCTTTTCAGGCTCTTCATGTTTTTCAACACCGCTTCATACTATTTCTATTTTTCAGAGAGTTTCATGCTCCTCATGTATTTCACACCTTTTGAAGCTCTTCATATTTTTCACACGTTTTAAGTCTCTTCATGTTTTTCAACACCACTTCATGCTCGTCCTATTTTCCAAACCGTTACATGCTCCTCATATTTTTCACACCTTTTGAATCTCTTCATATATTTCACACCTTTTCAGGCTCTTCATGTTTTTCAACACCACTTCATGCTCCTCCTTCTTTTCAGACCATTTCATGCTCATCTCATTTTTCACACTTTTCGAAGCTGTTCATATTTTTTACACCTTTTGAGGCTCTTCATGTTTTTCAGTACCGCTTCATGCTCTTCCTATTTTTCAGACCGTTTCATGCTCCTCATATTTTTCAGACCGTTTCATCCTCCTCATATTTTGACACCTTTTGAAGCTCTTCATATTTTTTACACATTTTCAGGCTCTTCGTGTTTTTCAACAACGCTTCATGCTCCTCCTATTTTTCAGACCGTTTCATGCTCCTCATATTTTGACACCTTTTGAAGCTCTTCATATTTTTCACACCTTTTCATGCTCTTCATGTGTTTCAACACCGCTTCATGCTCCTCCTAGTTTTCATACCGTTTCATACTCCTCCTATTTTTGACACCTGTTGAAGCTGTTCATATATTTCACACCTTTCAGTCTCTTCATGTTTTTCAAAACCTCTTCATGCTCCTCCAATTTTCAGACCGATTCATGCTCCTCATATTTTTGACACCTTTTGAAGCTCTTCATATTTTTCACACCTTTTCATGATCTTCATGTTTTTCAACACCGTTTCATGCTTCTCCTAATTTTCAGAACGTTTCATGCTCCTCCTATTTTTGACACCTTTTGAAGCTCTTCATATTTTTCACAGCTTTTCAGGCTCTTCATGTTTTTCAATACCACTTCATGCTCCTCCTAGATTTCAGACCTTTTCAGACTCCTCCTATTTTTGACACCTTTTGAAGCTCTTCAAATATTTCACACCTTTTCAGGCTCTTCACGTTTTTCAACATCGCTTCATGCTCCTCCTATTTTTCCGACCGTTTCATGCTGCTCCCATTTTTGATACCTTTTGAAGCTCTTCATATTTTTGGCACCTTTTCATGTTCTTCATGTTTTTCAACACCGCTTCATGCTCCTCCTAATTTGCAGACCGTTTCATGCTGCTCCCATTTTTGATACCTTTTGAAGCTCTTCAAATATTTCACACCTTTTCAGGCTCTTCATGTTTTTCAACATCGCTTCATGCTCCTCCTATACTTCAGAACGTTTTATGCTCCTCATATTTTTAACACCATTTGAAGCTCTTCATATTTTGGGCATCTTTTCATGCTCTTCATGTTTTTCAACACCGCTTCATGCTCCTCCTGTTTTTCAGAAGGTCTCTTGCTCCTCAAATTTTTGACACCTTTTGAAGCTCTTCATATTTTTCACACCTTTTGAAGCTCTTCATATTTTTTCACACGTTTTCAGGCTCTTCATGTTTTTCAACACCGCTTCATGCTCCTCCTATTTTTCAGACCGTTTCATGCTCCTCATATTTTTGACACCTTTTGATGCTCTTCATATTTTTCACACTTTTCAAGCTCTTTTTTTTTCAACACCACTTCATGCTTCTCCTATTTTTCAGACCTTTTCATGCTCCTCATATTTTTGACACCTTTAGAAGCTCTTCATATTTTTCACACTTTTCAAGCTCTTCATGTTTTTCAACACCACTTCATTCTCCTCCTATTTTTAGACCGTTTCATTCTCCTCATACTTTTGACCCCTTTTGAAGCTCTTCCTATATTTCACACCTTTTCAGGCTCTTCATGTTTTTAACACCACTTCATGCTCCTCCTATTTTTCAGACCATTTCCTGCTCTTCGATTTTTGATACCTTTTGAAGTTCTTCATATTTTTCACACCTTTTCAGCCTCTTCATTTTTTTCAAAACCGTTTCAGGCTCCTCCTATTTTTCACACCGTTTCATGCTCATCTCATTTTTGACACCTTTTGAAGCTCTTCATATATTTCACACCTTTTCAAGCTCTTCATATTTTTCAGACCTTTTCAGGCTCTTCATGTTTTTGAACACGGCTTCTTGCTCCTCCTATTTTTCAGACCGTTTCATACTCCTCATATTTTTGACACCGTTTGAAGCTCTTCATATTTTTCACACCTTTTCAGGCTCTTCATGTTTGAACACCGCTTCATGCTCCTTCTATTTTTCAGCCCGTTTCATGCTCCTCATGTATTTCACACCTTTTGAAGCTCTTCATATTTTTCACACCTTTTCAGGCTCTTCATGTTTTTCAACACCGCTTCATGCTCCTCCTATTTTTGCGACCGTTTCATGCTCCTCATATATTTGACACCTTTGAAGCTCTTCATATTTTATCACACGTTTTCAGGCTCTTCATGTTTTTCATCACCGCTTCACGCTCCTCCTATTTTTGAGACCGTTTCACGCTCCACATATTTTTGACAACTTTTGGAGCTCTTCATATTTTTCACACCTTTTCAGCCTCTTCATGTTTTTTAACCGCTGCATACTCCTCCTATTTTTCAGACCGTTTCATGCTCCTCATATATTTCACACCTTTTGAAGCTCTTCATATTTTTCACACCTTTTCATGCTCTTCATGTTTTTCAACACCGCTTCATGCTTCTTCTATTTTTCAGACAGTTTCATGCTCCTCCTATTTTTCAGACTGTTTCATGCACCTCTTATTATTGACACCTTTTGAAGCTCTCATACTTTTCACACCTTTTCAGGCTCTTCATGTTTTTCAACACCACTTCATGCTCCTCCTATTTTTGCGACCGTTTCATGCTCCTCATATATTTGACACCTTTGAAGCTCTTCATATTTTATCACACGTTTTCAGGCTCTTCATGTTTTTCATCACCGCTTCACGCTCCTCCTATTTTTGAGACCGTTTCACGCTCCACATATTTTTGACAACTTTTGGAGCTCTTCATATTTTTCACACCTTTTCAGCCTCTTCATGTTTTTTAACCTCTGCATTCTCCTCCTATTTTTCAGACCGTTTCATGCTCCTCATATATTTCACACCTTTTGAAGCTCTTCATATTTTTCACACCTTTTCAGGCTCTTCATTTTTTTCAAATCCACTTCATGCTCCTCCTATTTTTCAGACCGTTTCATGCTCATCTCATTTTTGACACCTTTTGAAGCTCTTCATATTTTTCACAAGTTCTCAGCCTCCTCATGTTTTTAAACACCGCTTCATGCTCCTCCTATTTTTCAGACCGTTTCATGCTCCTCATATTTTTCACACCTTTTGAAGCTCTTCCTTTTTTTCACACCTTTTCACGCTCTTCATGTTTTTGAACACCGCTTCATGCTCCTCCTATTTTTCAGACCCTTTCATGCTCCTCATATTTTTGACACCTTTTGAAGCTCTTCATATTTTTCACACCTTTTCAGGCTCTTCATATTTTTGAACACCGCTTCATGCTCCTCCAATTTTTCAGGCCGTTTCATGCTCCTCATAATTTTGACACCTTTTGAAGCTCTTCATATGTTTCACAACTTTTCACGCTCTTCATTTTTTTCAACACCACTTCATGCTCCTCCTATTTTTCAGACGGTTTCATGCTCATCTCATTTTTTACACCTTTTGAAGCTCTTCATATTTTTCACACCTTTTGATGCTCTTCATATTTTTCACACGTTTTCAGGCTCTTCATGTTTTTCAACACCGCTTCAAGCTATTTCTATTTTTCAGAGAGTTTCATGCTCCTCATGTATTTCACACCTTTAGAAGCTCTTCATATTTTTCAAACCTTTTCAGGCTCTTCATGTTTTTCCACACCCCTTCATGCTTCTCCTATTTTTCAGCCCGTTTCATGCTCCTAATGTACTTCACACCTTTTCAGGCTCTTCATGTTTTTCACACCTTTTCAGGCTCTTCATGTTTTTGATCACCGTTTCATGCTCCTCCTATTTTTCAGACCGTTTCATGCTCATGTCATTTTCGACACCTTTTGAAGCTCTTCATATATTTCACACCTTTTGAAGCTCTTCATATTTTGCACACCGTTCCAGGCTCTTCATATTTTTCAACACCTATTCATGCTCCACCTACATTTCAGACCGTTTCATGCTCCTCATATTTTTGACACCTTTTGAAGCTTTTCATATTTTTCACACCTTTTCAGGCTCTTCATTTTTTTCAACACTACTTCTTGCTCCTCCAATTTTTCAGACCGTTTCATGCTCATCTAATTTTTGACACCTGTTTAAGCTCTTAATATTTTTCACACCTTCTGAAGCTCTTTATATTTTTCACACTTTTTCAGGCTCTTCATGTTTTTCAACACCACTTCATGCTTCTACTATTTTTCAGCCCGTTTCATGCTCCTCATCTTTTTCACACCTTTTGAAGCTCGTCATATTTTTCACACCTTTTAAGGCTCTCCATGTTTTTGATCACCGTTTCTTGCTCCTCCTATTTTTCAGACCGTTTCATGCTCCTCATATTTTTGACACCTTTTGAAGCTCTTCATAATTTTCACACCCTTTCAGGCTCTTCATGTTTTTCAACACCACTTCATGCTTCTCCTATATTTCAGACCGTTTCATGCTCCTCATATTTTTGACATCTTTAGAAACTCTTCATATCTTTCGCACCTTTTCAGACTCTTCATGTTTTTCAACACCGCTTCATGCTCCTCCTATTTTTCAGACCATTTCCTGCTCTTCATATTTTTGACACCTCTTGAAGCTCTTCATATATTTCACACCTTTTCAGCCTCTTCATTTTTTTCAAAACCGCTTCATGCTCCTCCTATTTTTCACACCGTTTCATGCTCATCTCATTTTTGACACCTTTTGAAGCTCTTCATATATTTCACACCTTTTCAAGCTCTTCATATTTTTCAAACCTTTTCAGGCTCTTCATGTTTTTGAACACGGCTTCTTGCTCCTCCTATTTTTCAGACCGTGTCATGCTCCTCATATTTTTGACACCGTTTGAAGCTCTTCATATTTTTCACACCTTTTCAGGCTCTTCATATTTGAACACTGCTTCATGCTCCTTCTATTTTTCAGAGAGTTTCATGCTCCTCATGTATTTCACACCTTTTGAAGCTCTTCATATTTTCCACACCTTTTCACGCTCTTCATATTTTTCCACACCACTTCATGCTTCTCCTATTTTTCAGCCCGTTTCAAACTACTCATGTATTTCACACCTTTTGAAGCTCTTCATATTTTTCACACCTTTTCAGGCTCTTCATATTTTTGAACACCGCTTCATGCTCCTCCAATTTTTCTGGCAGTTTCATGTTCCTCATAATTTTGACACCTTTTGAAGCTCTTCATATGTTTCACACCTTTTCAGGCTCTTCATTTTTTTCAACACCACTTCATGCTCCTCCTATTTTTCAGACGGTTTCATGCTCATCTCATTTTTTACACCTTTTGAAGCTCTTCATATTTTTCACACCTTTTCAGGCTCTTCATGTTTTTCACACCTTTTCAGGCTCTTCATGTTTTTGAACACCATTTCAGGCTTCTCCTAATTTGCAGACCGTTTCATTCTCCTCATATTTTTGACACCTTTTGAAGCTCTTTATATATTTCACACCTTTTCAGGTTCTTCATTTTTTTCAACACCACTTCATGCTCCTCCTATTTTTCAGACCGTTTCATGCTCATCTCATTTTGACACCTTTTGAAGCTCTTCAAATTTTTCACGTCTTTTGAAGCTCTTCATATTTTTCACAACTTTTCAGGCTCTTTATGATTTTCAACGCCGCTTCATGCTCCTCCTATTTTTCAGACCGTTTCATGCTCATCTCATTTTGACACCTTTTGAAGCTTTTCAAATTTTTCACACCTTTTGAAGCTCTTCATATTTTTCATATTTTTGAAGCTCTTCATATTTTCACACGTTTTCAGGCTCTTTATGATTTTCAACACCGCTTCATGCTCCTCCTATATTTCAGACTGTTTCATGCACCTCTTATTACTGACACCTTTTGAAGCTCTCATATTTTTCACACCTTTTCAGGCTCTTCATGTTTTTCAACACCACTTCATGCTTCTCCTATATTTCAGACCGTTTCATGCTCCTCATATTTTTGACATCTTTAGAAACTCTTCATATCTTTCGCACCTTTTCAGACTCCTCATGTTTTTCAACACCGGTTCATGCTTCTCCTATTTTTCAGAGAGTTTCATGCTCCTCATGTATTTCTCACCTTTTGAAGCTCTTCAAATTTTTCACAACTTTTCAGGCTCTTCATGTTTTTCAACACCACTTCATGCTCCTCCTATTTTTCAGACCGTTTCATGCTCCTCATATTTTTGACATCTTTAGAAACTCTACATATCTTTCACACCTTTTCAGACTCTTCATGCTTTTCAACACCGCTTCATGATCCTCCTATTTTTCAGACCGTTTCATTCTCCTCATAATTTTGACACCTTTTGAAGCTCTTCATATTTTGCACACTTTTTCAGGCTCTTCATGTTTTTCAACACGGCTTCATGCTCCTCCAATTTTTCAGAATGTTTCATGCTCCTCATATTTTTGACACCTTTTGAAGCTCTTCATATTTTTAACACATTTTCAGGCTCTTCATGTTTTTCAACACCGCTTCATGCTCCTCCTATTTTTCAGACCGTTTCATGCTCCTCATATTTTTGACACCTTTTGAAGCTTTTCATATTTCTCACTCATTTTCAGGCTCTTCATGTTTTTGAACATCACTTCATGCTCCTCCTATTTTTCAGACCGTTTCATGCTCCTCATGTATTTCACAACTTTTGAAGCTCTTCATATTTTTCACACCTTTTCAGGCTCTTCATGTTTTTGAACCCCGGTTCAGGCTCCTCCTATTTTTCAGACCGTTTCATGCTCCTCATATTTTTCACACCTTTTGAAGCTCTTCATAATTTTCATATTTTTGAAGCTCTTCTTATTTTTCACACCTTTTCAGGCTCTTCATATTTTTGAATACCGTTTCATAATCCTCCTATTTTTCAGACCGTTTCATGCTCCTCATATTTCTGACACCTTTTGAAGCTCTTCATATTTTTCACAACTTTTCAGGCTCCTTATGATTTTCAACAGCCCTTCATGCTCCTCATATTTTTCGGATCGTTTCATGCTCCTCATATTTTTGACACCTTTTGCAGCTTTCATATTTTTCACACCTTTTCAGGCTCTTCATGTTTTGAACACCACTTCATGCTCCTCCTATTTTTCATAGAGTTTCATGCTCCTCCTATTTTTGACACCTTTTGAAGCTCTTCATATTTTTCACACCTTTTGAAGCTCTTCATATATTTCACACCTTTTCAGGCTCTTCATGTTTTTGAACACAGCTTCATGCTCCTCCTATTTTTCAGACCGTTTCATGCTCCTCATATATTTGACAACTTTTGAAGCTCTTCATATTTTTCACATCTTTTCAGGCTCTTCATGTTTTTCAACACCGCTTCATGCTCCTCCTATTTTTCAGAGAGTTTCATGCTCCTCATATTTTTGACACCTTTTGAAGCTCTTCATATTTTTCACACCTTTTCAGCTCTTCATGTTTTGAACACCGTTTCATGCTCCTCCTATTTTTCAGACCGTTTCATTCTCCTATATTTTTGACAGCTTTTGAAGGTCTTCATATTTTTCTCACCTTTTCAAGCTCTTCATTCTTTTCAACAACGCTTCATGCTCCTCCTATTTTTCAGCCCGTTTCATGCTCCTCATAGTTTTGAAACCTTTTGAAGCTCTTCATATTTTTCACACCTTTCAGCTCTTCATGTTTTGAACACAGCTTTATGCTCCTCCTATTTTTCAGACCGTTTCATGCTCCTCATGAATTTCACACATTTTGAAGCTCTTCATATTTTTCACAACTTTTGAAGCTCTTCATATATTTCACACCTTTTCAGGCTCTTCAAGTTTTTCAACACAACTTCATGCTCCTCCTATTTTTCAGACCGTTTCATGCTCCTCATATTTTTGACATCTTTTGAAGCTTTTCATGTTTTTCACACCTTTTCAGGCTCTTCATGTTTTTCAACACCACCTCATGCTCCTCCAGGTTTGCAGACCGTTTCATGCTCCTCCTAATTTTGACACCCTTTGAAGCTCTTCATATTTTTCACACCTTTTCAGGCTCTTCATGTTTTTGAACACTGCTTCATGCTCCTCCTATTTTTCAGACCATTTCATGCAGATCTCATTTTTGACACCTTTTGAAGCTCTTCTTATTTTTCAAAACTTTTGAAGCTCTTCATATTTTTCACACGTTTTCAGGCTCTTCATGTTTTTGAACACTGCTTCATGCTCCTCCTATTTTTCAGACAGTTTCATGCTCCTCATATTTTTGACATCTTTTGAAGCTCTATATATTTTTCACACCTTTTCAGGCTCTTCATGTTTTTCAACACCGCTTCATGCTCCTCCTATTTTTCAGAATGTTTCATGCTCCTCATATTTTTGACATCTTTTGAAGCTCTTCATATTTTTCACACATTTTCAGGTTCTTTATGTTTTTGAACACCGCTTCATGGTCCTCCTAATTTTCAGAACTTTTCATGCTCCTGATATAATTCACACCTTTTGAAGCTCTTCATATTTTTCACACCGTTTCATGCTCCTCCTATTTTTCAGACCGTTTCATGCTCCTCATAATTTTGACACCTTTTGAAGCTCTTCATAATTTTCACACCTTTTGAAGCTGTTCATATATTTCACACCTTTTCAGGCTCTTGATGATTTTCAACACCTCTTCATGCTCCTCCTAATTTTCACACCCTTTCATGCTAATCTAATTTTTGACACCTTTTGAAGCTCTTCATATTTTTCACACCTTTTGAAATTCTTCATATTTTTCACACCTTTTCAGGCTCTTCATGTTTTTCAACACCGCTTCATGATCCTCCTATTTTTCGGACCGTTTCATGCTCCTCATATTTTTGACACCTTTTGAAGCTCCTCATATTTTTCACACCTTTTCAGGCTCTTCATGTTTTTCAACAACACTTCATGCTCCTCGTATTTTTCAGACCGTTTAATTCTCCTCATATTTTTGACACCTTTTGAAGCTCTGCATATATTTCACACCTTTTCAGGCTCTTAATGATTTTCAACACCACTTCATGCTCCTCCATTTTTCAGACCGTTTCATGCTCATCTCATTTTTGACATTTTTGAAGCTCTTCATATTTTTCACACCTTTTGAAGCTCTTCATAATTTTCATATTTTTGAAGCTCTTCATATTTTTCACACTTTTTCAGCCTCTTCATGTTTTTCAACACCTCTTCAGGCTCCTCCTATTTTTCAGACCCTTTCATGCTAATCTAATTTTTGACACTTTTTGAAGCTCTTCATACTTTTCGCACCTTTTAAGTCTCTGAATGTTTTTGAACACCTTTTCATGCTCCTCATGTATTTCACTCCTTTTGAAGCTCTTCATATTTTGCACACATTTTCAGGCTCTTCATGTTTTTGAACACCGCTTCATCCTCCTCCTATTTTTAAGAGGGTTTCATGCTCGTCATATTTTGGACACATTTTGAAGCTCTTCATATTTTTCACACCTCTTCAGGCTCTTCATGTTTTTGAACACCGCTTCATCCTCCTCCTATTTTTAAGAGGGTTTCATGCTCGTCATATTTTTGACACATTTTGAAGCTCTTCATATTTTTCACACCTTTTCAGGCTCTTCATGTTTTTGTACACCACTTCATGTTCCTCCTATTTTTCAGACCGTTTCATGCTCCTCATATTTTTGTCACCTTTTGAAGCTTTCATATTTTTCACACTTTTTCAAGCTCTTCATGTTTTTCAACACCACTTCATGCTCCTCCTTTTTTGCAGACCGTTTCATGCTACTCATATATTTGACACCTTTTGAAGCTCTTCATATTTCTCACACCTTTTCAGGCTCTTCATGTTTTTCAACACCGCTTCATGCACCTCCGATTTTTCAGACCGTTTCGTGCTCCTCATATTTTTGACACCTTTTGAAGCTCTTCATATTTCTCAAACCTTTTCAGGCTCTTCATGTTTTTCAACACCGCTTAATGCACCTCCTATTTTTCAGACCGTTTCATGCTCATCTCATTTTTGACACTTTTTGAAGCTTTTCATATTTTTCACATATTTTCAGGCTCTTCATGTTTTTGAACACCGCTTCATGCTAATCCTATTTTGCAAACCATATCATGCTCCTCATGTTTTTCACACCTTTTGAAGCTCTTCATATTTTTCACACCTTTTCAGGCTCTTCATGTTTTTCAACACCGCTTCATGCTCCTCCTATTTTTCAGAATGTTTCATGCTCCTCATATTTTTGACACCTTTTGAAGCTCTTCATATTTTTAACACATTTTCAGGCTCTTCATGTTTTTCAACACCGCTTCATGCTCCTCCTATTTTTCAGACCGTTTCATGCTCCTCATATTTTTGACACCTTTTGAAGCTTTTCATATTTCTCACTCATTTTCAGGCTCTTCATGTTTTTGAACATCACTTCATGCTCCTCCTATTTTTCAGACCGTTTCATGCTCCTCATGTATTTCACACCTTTTGAAGCTCTTCATATTTTTCACACCTTTTCAGGCTCTTCATGTTTTTGAACCCCGGTTCAGGCTCCTCCTATTTTTCAGACCGTTTCATGCTCCTCATATTTTTCACACCTTTTGAAGCTCTTCATAATTTTCATATTTTTGAAGCTCTTCATATTTTTCACACTTTTTCAGCCTCTTCATGTTTTTCAACAACTCTTCAGGCTCCTCCTATTTTTCAGACCCTTTCATGCTAATCGAATTTTTGGCACTTTTTGAAGCTCTTCATACTTTTCACACCTTTTAAGTCTCTGCATGATTTTGAACACCTTTTCATTCTCCTCATGTATTTCACTCCTTTTGAAGCTCTTCATATTTTGCACAAATTTTCAGGTTCTTCTTGTTTTTGAACACAGCTTCATCCTCCTCCTATTTTTAAGAGGGTTTCATGCTCGTCATATTTTTGACACATTTTGAAGCTCTTCATATTTTTCACACCTTTTCAGGCTCTTCATGTTTTTGAACACCGTTTCATGCTCCTCCTATTTTTGAGACAGTTTCATGCTCCTCATATTTTCGACACCTTTTGAAGCTTTCATATTTCTCACACCTTTTCAGGCTCTTCATGTTTTTCAACACCGCTTCATGCTCCTCCTATTTTTCAGACCGTTTCATGCTACTCATATTTTTGACACCTTTTGAAGCTCTTCATATTTCTCACACCTTTTCAGGCTCTTCATGTTTTTCAACACCGCTTCATGCACCTCCGATTTTTCAGACCGTTTCATGCTCACCTCATTTTTGACACCTTTTGAAGCTCTTCATATTTCTCAAACTTTTTCAGGCTCTTCATGTTTTTCAACACAACTTCATGCATCTCCTATTTTTCGGACCATTTCATGCTCCTCATGTTTTTCACACCTTTTGAAGCTCTTCATATTTTTCACACCTTTTCAGGCTCTTGATTTGTTTGAACACCGTTTCATGCTCTTCCTATTTTTCAGACCGTTTCATGCTCCTCATATTTTTTACACCTTTTGAAGCTCTTCATATTTTTCACATCTTTTGATGCTCTTCATATTTTTCACACCTTTTCAGGCTCTTCATATTTTTGAACACCGTTTCATAATCCTCCTATTTTTCAGACCGTTTCATGCTCCTCATATTTTTGACACCTTTTGAAGCTCTTCATTTTTTTAACAAATTTTCAGGCTCTTCCTGTTTTTGAACACCGCTTCATGCTACTCCTATTTTTCAGACCGTTTAATGCTCCTCATATTTTTGATACCTTTTGTAGCTCTTCAAATTTTTCACACATTTTCAGGCTCTTCATGTTTTTCAACACTGCTTCATGCTCCTCCTAATTTTCAGAACTTTTCATGCTCCTCATATTTTTGACACCTTTTGAAGCTCTTCATATTTTTCACAACTTTTCAGGCTCTTCATGTTTTTGAACACCATTTCATGCTCCTCCTATTTTGCAGACCGTTTCATTCTCCTCATATTTTTGACACCTTTTGAAGCTCTTCATATATTTCACACCTTTTCAGATTTTTCATTTTTTTCAACACGACTTCATGCTCCTCCTGTTTTTCAGACCGTTTCATGCTCATCTCATTTTGACACCTTTTGAAGCTCTTCATGTTTTTCACATCTTTTGAAGCTCTTCATATTTTTCACAACTTTTCAGGCTCTTTATGATTTTCAACAGCCCTTCATGCTCCTCATATTTTTCGGATCGTTTCATGCTCCTCATATTTTTGACACCTTTTGCAGCTTTCATATTTTTCACACCTTTTCAGGCTCTTCATGTTTTGAACACCACTTCATGCTCCTCCTATTTTTCATAGAGTTTCATGCTCCTCCTATTTTTGACACCTTTTGAAGCTCTTCATATTTTTCACACCTTTTGAAGCTCTTCATATATTTCACACCTTTTCAGGCTCTTCATGTTTTTGAACACAGCTTCATGCTCCTCCTATTTTTCAGACCGTTTCATGCTCCTCATATATTTGACAACTTTTGAAGCTCTTCATATTTTTCACATCTTTTCAGGCTCTTCATGTTTTTCAACACCGCTTCATGCTCCTCCTATTTTTCAGAGAGTTTCATGCTCCTCATATTTTTGACACCTTTTGAAGCTCTTCATATTTTTCACACCTTTTCAGCTCTTCATGTTTTGAACACCGTTTCATGCTCCTCCTATTTTTCAGACCGTTTCATTCTCCTATATTTTTGACAGCTTTTGAAGGTCTTCATATTTTTCTCACCTTTTCAAGCTCTTCATTCTTTTCAACAACGCTTCATGCTCCTCCTATTTTTCAGCCCGTTTCATGCTCCTCATAGTTTTGAAACCTTTTGAAGCTCTTCATATTTTTCACACCTTTTCAGCTCTTCATGTTTTGAACACAGCTTTATGCTCCTCCTATTTTTCAGACCGTTTCATGCTCCTCATGAATTTCACACATTTTGAAGCTCTTCATATTTTTCACAACTTTTGAAGCTCTTCATATATTTCACACCTTTTCAGGCTCTTCAAGTTTTTCAACACAACTTCATGCTCCTCCTATTTTTCAGACCGTTTCATGCTCCTCATATTTTTGACATCTTTTGAAGCTTTTCATGTTTTTCACACCTTTTCAGGCTCTTCATGTTTTTCAACACCACCTCATGCTCCTCCAGGTTTGCAGACCGTTTCATGCTCCTCCTAATTTTGACACCCTTTGAAGCTCTTCATATTTTTCACACCTTTTCAGGCTCTTCATGTTTTTGAACACTGCTTCATGCTCCTCCTATTTTTCAGACCATTTCATGCAGATCTCATTTTTGACACCTTTTGAAGCTCTTCTTATTTTTCAAAACTTTTGAAGCTCTTCATATTTTTCACACGTTTTCAGGCTCTTCATGTTTTTGAACACTGCTTCATGCTCCTCCTATTTTTCAGACAGTTTCATGCTCCTCATATTTTTGACATCTTTTGAAGCTCTATATATTTTTCACACCTTTTCAGGCTCTTCATGTTTTTCAACACCGCTTCATGCTCCTCCTATTTTTCAGAATGTTTCATGCTCCTCATATTTTTGACATCTTTTGAAGCTCTTCATATTTTTCACACATTTTCAGGTTCTTTATGTTTTTGAACACCGCTTCATGGTCCTCCTAATTTTCAGAACTTTTCATGCTCCTGATATAATTCACACCTTTTGAAGCTCTTCATATTTTTCACACCGTTTCATGCTCCTCCTATTTTTCAGACCGTTTCATGCTCCTCATAATTTTGACACCTTTTGAAGCTCTTCATAATTTTCACACCTTTTGAAGCTGTTCATATATTTCACACCTTTTCAGGCTCTTGATGATTTTCAACACCTCTTCATGCTCCTCCTAATTTTCACACCCTTTCATGCTAATCTAATTTTTGACACCTTTTGAAGCTCTTCATATTTTTCACACCTTTTGAAATTCTTCATATTTTTCACACCTTTTCAGGCTCTTCATGTTTTTCAACACCGCTTCATGATCCTCCTATTTTTCGGACCGTTTCATGCTCCTCATATTTTTGACACCTTTTGAAGCTCCTCATATTTTTCACACCTTTTCAGGCTCTTCATGTTTTTCAACAACACTTCATGCTCCTCGTATTTTTCAGACCGTTTAATTCTCCTCATATTTTTGACACCTTTTGAAGCTCTGCATATATTTCACACCTTTTCAGGCTCTTCATGATTTTCAACACCACTTCATGCTCCTCCATTTTTCAGACCGTTTCATGCTCATCTCATTTTTGACATCTTTTGAAGCTCTTCATATTTTTCACACCTTTTGAAGCTCTTCATAATTTTCATATTTTTGAAGCTCTTCATATTTTTCACACTTTTTCAGCCTCTTCATGTCTTTCAACACCTCTTCAGGCTCCTCCTATTTTTCAGACCCTTTCATGCTAATCTAATTTTTGACACTTTTTGAAGCTCTTCATACTTTTCGCACCTTTTAAGTCTCTGAATGTTTTTGAACACCTTTTCATGCTCCTCATGTATTTCACTCCTTTTGAAGCTCTTCATATTTTGCACACATTTTCAGGCTCTTCATGTTTTTGAACACCGCTTCATCCTCCTCCTATTTTTAAGAGGGTTTCTTGCTCGTCATATTTTGGACACATTTTGAAGCTCTTCATATTTTTCACACCTCTTCAGGCTCTTCATGTTTTTGAACACCGCTTCATCCTCCTCCTATTTTTAAGAGGGTTTCATGCTCGTCATATTTTTGACACATTTTGAAGCTCTTCATATTTTTCACACCTTTTCAGGCTCTTCATGTTTTTGTACACCACTTCATGTTCCTCCTATTTTTCAGACCGTTTCATGCTCCTCATATTTTTGTCACCTTTTGAAGCTTTCATATTTTTCACACTTTTTCAAGCTCTTCATGTTTTTCAACACCACTTCATGCTCCTCCTTTTTTGCAGACCGTTTCATGCTACTCATATATTTGACACCTTTTGAAGCTCTTCATATTTCTCACACCTTTTCAGGCTCTTCATGTTTTTCAACACCGCTTCATGCACCTCCGATTTTTCAGACCGTTTCATGCTCCTCATATTTTTGACACCTTTTGAAGCTCTTCATATTTCTCAAACCTTTTCAGGCTCTTCATGTTTTTCAACACCGCTTATTGCACCTCCTATTTTTCAGACCGTTTCATGCTCATCTCATTTTTGACACTTTTTGAAGCTTTTCATATTTTTCACATATTTTCAGGCTCTTCATGTTTTTGAACACCGCTTCATGCTAATCCTATTTTGCAAACCATATCATGCTCCTCATGTTTTTCACACCTTTTGAAGCTCTTCATATTTTTCACACCTTTTCAGGCTCTTCATGTTTTTCAACACCGCTTCATGCTCCTCCTATTTTTCAGAATGTTTCATGCTCCTCATATTTTTGACACCTTTTGAAGCTCTTCATATTTTTAACACATTTTCAGGCTCTTCATGTTTTTCAACACCGCTTCATGCTCCTCCTATTTTTCAGACCGTTTCATGCTCCTCATATTTTTGACACCTTTTGAAGCTTTTCATATTTCTCACTCATTTTCAGGCTCTTCATGTTTTTGAACATCACTTCATGCTCCTCCTATTTTTCAGACCGTTTCATGCTCCTCATGTATTTCACACCTTTTGAAGCTCTTCATATTTTTCACACCTTTTCAGGCTCTTCATGTTTTTGAACCCCGGTTCAGGCTCCTCCTATTTTTCAGACCGTTTCATGCTCCTCATATTTTTCACACCTTTTGAAGCTCTTCATAATTTTCATATTTTTGAAGCTCTTCATATTTTTCACACTTTTTCAGCCTCTTCATGTTTTTCAACAACTCTTCAGGCTCCTCCTATTTTTCAGACCCTTTCATGCTAATCGAATTTTTGGCACTTTTTGAAGCTCTTCATACTTTTCACACCTTTTAAGTCTCTGCATGATTTTGAACACCTTTTCATTCTCCTCATGTATTTCACTCCTTTTGAAGCTCTTCATATTTTGCACAAATTTTCAGGTTCTTCTTGTTTTTGAACACAGCTTCATCCTCCTCCTATTTTTAAGAGGGTTTCATGCTCGTCATATTTTTGACACATTTTGAAGCTCTTCATATTTTTCACACCTTTTCAGGCTCTTCATGTTTTTGAACACCGTTTCATGCTCCTCCTATTTTGAGACAGTTTCATGCTCCTCATATTTTCGACACCTTTTGAAGCTTTCATATTTCTCACACCTTTTCAGGCTCTTCATGTTTTTCAACACCGCTTCATGCTCCTCCTATTTTTCAGACCGTTTCATGCTACTCATATTTTTGACACCTTTTGAAGCTCTTCATATTTCTCACACCTTTTCAGGCTCTTCATGTTTTTCAACACCGCTTCATGCACCTCCGATTTTTCAGACCGTTTCATGCTCACCTCATTTTTGACACCTTTTGAAGCTCTTCATATTTCTCAAACTTTTTCAGGCTCTTCATGTTTTTCAACACAACTTCATGCATCTCCTATTTTTCGGACCATTTCATGCTCCTCATGTTTTTCACACCTTTTGAAGCTCTTCATATTTTTCACACCTTTTCAGGCTCTTGATTTGTTTGAACACCGTTTCATGCTCTTCCTATTTTTCAGACCGTTTCATGCTCCTCATATTTTTTACACCTTTTGTAGCTCTTCATATTTTTCACATCTTTTGATGCTCTTCATATTTTTCACACCTTTTCAGGCTCTTCATATTTTTGAACACCGTTTCATAATCCTCCTATTTTTCAGACCGTTTCATGCTCCTCATATTTTTGACACCTTTTGAAGCTCTTCATTTTTTTAACAAATTTTCAGGCTCTTCCTGTTTTTGAACACCGCTTCATGCTACTCCTATTTTTCAGACCGTTTAATGCTCCTCATATTTTTGATACGTTTTGTAGCTCTTCAAATTTTTCGCACATTTTCAGGCTCTTCATGTTTTTCAACACTGCTTCATGCTCCTCCTAATTTTCAGAACTTTTCATGCTCCTCATATTTTTGACACCTTTTGAAGCTCTTCATATTTTTCACAACTTTTTAGGCTCTTCATGTTTTTGAACACCATTTCATGCTCCTCCTATTTTGCAGACCGTTTCATTCTCCTCATATTTTTGACACCTTTTGAAGCTCTTCATATATTTCACACCTTTTCAGATTTTTCATTTTTTTCAACACGACTTCATGCTCCTCCTGTTTTTCAGACCGTTTCATGCTCCTCATATATTTGACAACTTTTGAAGCTCTTCATATTTTTCACATCTTTTCAGGCTCTTCATGTTTTTCAACACCGCTTCATGCTCCTCCTATTTTTCATAGAGTTTCATGCTCCTCCTATTTTTGACACCTTTTGAAGCTCTTCATATTTTTCACACCTTGTGAAGCTCTTCATATATTACACACCTTTTCAGGCTCTTCATGTTTTTGTACACAGCTTCATGCTCCTCCTATTTTTCAGACCGTTTCATGCTCCTAATATATTTGACAACTTTTGAAGCTCTTCATATTTTTCACATCTTTTCAGGCTCTTCATGTTTTTCAACACCGCTTCATGCTCCTCCTATTTTTCAGAGAGTTTCATGCTCCTCATATTTTTGACACCTTTTGAAGCTCTTCATATTTTTCACACCTTTTCAGCTCTTCATGTTTTGAACACCGTTTCATGCTCCTCCTATTTTTCAGACCGTTTCATTCTCCTATATTTTTGACAGCTTTTGAAGGTCTTCATATTTTTCTCACCTTTTCAAGCTCTTCATTCTTTTCAACAACGCTTCATGCTCCTCCTATTTTTCAGCCCGTTTCATGCTCCTCATAGTTTTGAAACCTTTTGAAGCTCTTCATATTTTTCACACCTTTTCAGCTCTTCATGTTTTGAACACAGCTTTATGCTCCTCCTATTTTTCAGACCGTTTCATGCTCCTCATGAATTTCACACATTTTGAAGCTCTTCATATTTTTCACAACTTTTGAAGCTCTTCATATATTTCACACCTTTTCAGGCTCTTCAAGTTTTTCAACACAACTTCATGCTCCTCCTATTTTTCAGACCGTTTCATGCTCCTCATATTTTTGACATCTTTTGAAGCTTTTCATGTTTTTCACACCTTTTCAGGCTCTTCATGTTTTTCAACACCACCTCATGCTCCTCCAGGTTTGCAGACCGTTTCATGCTCCTCCTAATTTTGACACCTTTTGAAGCTCTTCATATTTTTCACACCTTTTCAGGCTCTTCATGTTTTTGAACACCGCTTCATGCTCCTCCTATTTTTCAGACCATTTCATGCAGATCTCATTTTTGACACCTTTTGAAGCTCTTCTTATTTTTCAAAACTTTTGAAGCTCTTCATATTTTTCACACGTTTTCAGGCTCTTCATGTTTTTGAACACTGCTTCATGCTCCTCCTATTTTTCAGACAGTTTCATGCTCCTCATATTTTTGACATCTTTTGAAGCTCTATATATTTTTCACACCTTTTCAGGCTCTTCATGTTTTTCAACACCGCTTCATGCTCCTCCTATTTTTCAGAATGTTTCATGCTCCTCATATTTTTGACATCTTTTGAAGCTCTTCATATTTTTCACACATTTTCAGGTTCTTTATGTTTTTGAACACCGCTTCATGGTCCTCCTAATTTTCAGAACTTTTCATGCTCCTGATATAATTCACACCTTTTGAAGCTCTTCATATTTTTCACACCGTTTCATGCTCCTCCTATTTTTCAGACCGTTTCATGCTCCTCATAATTTTGACACCTTTTGAAGCTCTTCATAATTTTCACACCTTTTGAAGCTGTTCATATATTTCACACCTTTTCAGGCTCTTGATGATTTTCAACACCTCTTCATGCTCCTCCTAATTTTCACACCCTTTCATGCTAATCTAATTTTTGACACCTTTTGAAGCTCTTCATATTTTTCACACCTTTTGAAATTCTTCATATTTTTCACACCTTTTCAGGCTGTTCATGTTTTTGAACACCGCTTATGCTCGTCCTATTTTTCAGACCGTTTCATGCTCCTCATATTTTTGACACCTTTTGAAGCTCTTCATATTTTTCACACCTTTTCAGGCTCTTCATGTTTTTCAACACCGCTTCATGATCCTCCTATTTTTCGGACCGTTTCATGCTCCTCATATTTTTGACACCTTTTGAAGCTCCTCATATTTTTCACACCTTTTCAGGCTCTTCATGTATTTCAACAACACTTCATGCTCCTCGTATTTTTCAGACCGTTTCATTCTCCTCATATTTTTGACACCTTTTGAAGCTCTGCATATATTTCACACCTTTTCAGGCTCTTCATGATTTTCAACACCACTTCATGCTCCTCCATTTTTCAGACCGTTTCATGCTCATCTCATTTTTGACATCTTTTGAAGCTCTTCATATTTTTCACACCTTTTGAAGCTCTTCATAATTTTCATATTTTTGCAGCTCTTCATATTTTTCACACTTTTTCAGCCTCTTCATGTTTTTCAACACCTCTTCAGGCTCCTCCTATTTTTCAGACCCTTTCATGCTAATCTAATTTTTGACACTTTTTGAAGCTCTTCATACTTTTCGCACCTTTTAAGTCTCTGAATGTTTTTGAACACCTTTTCATGCTCCTCATGTATTTCACTCCTTTTGAAGCTCTTCATATTTTGCACACATTTTCAGGCTCTTCATGTTTTTGAACACCGCTTCATCCTCCTCCTATTTTTAAGAGGGTTTCATGCTCGTCATATTTTGGACACATTTTGAAGCTCTTCATATTTTTCACACCTTTTCAGGCTCTTCATGTTTTTGAACACCGCTTCATCCTCCTCCTATTTTTAAGAGGGTTTCATGCTCGTCATATTTTTGACACATTTTGAAGCTCTTCATATTTTTCACACCTTTTCAGGCTCTTCATGTTTTTGAACACCACTTCATGTTCCTCCTATTTTTCAGACCGTTTCATGCTCCTCATATTTTTGTCACCTTTTGAAGCTTTCATATTTTTCACACTTTTTCAAGCTCTTCATGTTTTTCAACACCACTTCATGCTCCTCCTTTTTTGCAGACCGTTTCATGCTACTCATATATTTGACACCTTTTGAAGCTCTTCATATTTCTCACACCTTTTCAGACTCTTCATGTTTTTCAACACCGCTTCATGCACCTCCGATTTTTCAGACCGTTTCATGCTCCTCATATTTTTGACACCTTTTGAAGCTCTTCATATTTCTCAAACCTTTTCAGGCTCTTCATGTTTTTCAACACCGCTTAATGCACCTCCTATTTTTCAGACCGTTTCATGCTCATCTCATATTTGACACCTTTTGAAGCTTTTCATATTTTTCACATATTTTCAGGCTCTTCATGTTTTTGAACACCGCTTCATGCTAATCCTATTTTGCAAACCATATCATGCTCCTCATGTTTTTCACACCTTTTGAAGCTCTTCATATTTTTCACACCTTTTCACGCTCTTCATGTTTTTCAACACCGCTTCATGCTCCTCCTATTTTTCAGAATGTTTCATGCTCCTCATATTTTTGACACCTTTTGAAGCTCTTCATATTTTTAACACATTTTCAGGCTCTTCATGTTTTTCAACACCGCTTCATGCTCCTCCTATTTTTCAGACCGTTTCATGCTCCTCATATTTTTGACACCTTTTGAAGCTTTTCATATTTCTCACTCATTTTCAGGCTCTTCATGTTTTTGAACATCACTTCATGCTCCTCCTATTTTTCAGACCGATTCATGCTCCTCATGTATTTCACACCTTTTGAAGCTCTTCATATTTTTCACACCTTTTCAGGCTCTTCATGTTTTTGAACCCCGGTTCAGGCTCCTCCTATTTTTCAGACCGTTTCATGCTCCTCATATTTTTCACACCTTTTGAAGCTCTTCATAATTTTCATATTTTTGAAGCTCTTCATATTTTTCACACTTTTTCAGGCTCTTCATGTTTTTCAACAACTCTTCAGGCTACTCCTATTTTTCAGACCCTTTCATGCTAATCGAATTTTTGGCACTTTTTGAAGCTCTTCATACTTTTCACACCTTTTAAGTCTCTGCATGTTTTTGAACACCTTTTCATTCTCCTCATGTGTTTCACTCCTTTTGAAGCTCTTCATATTTTGCACAAATTTTCAGGTTCTTCTTGTTTTTGAACACAGCTTCATCCTCCTCCTATTTTTAAGAGGGTTTCATGCTCGTCATATTTTTGACACATTTTGAAGCTCTTCATATTTTTCACACCTTTTCAGGCTCTTCATGTTTTTCAACACCGTTTCATGCTCCTCCTATTTTTGAGACAGTTTCATGCTCCTCATATTTTCGACACCTTTTGAAGCTTTCATATTTCTCACACCTTTTCAGGCTCTTCATGTTTTTCAACACCCGTTCATGCTCCTCCTATTTTTCAGACCGTTTCATGCTACTCATATTTTTGACACCTTTTGAAGCTCTTCATATTTCTCACACCTTTTCAGGCTCTTCATGTTTTTCAACACCGCTTCATGCACCTCCGATTTTTCAGACCGTTTCATGCTCACCTCATTTTTGACACCTTTTGAAGCTCTTCATATTTCTCAAACTTTTTCAGGCTCTTCATGTTTTTCAACACAACTTCATGCATCTCCTATTTTTCGGACCATTTCATGCTCCTCATGTTTTTCACACCTTTTGAAGCTCTTCATATTTTTCACACCTTTTCAGGATCTTGATTTGTTTGAACACCGTTTCATGCTCTTCCTATTTTTCAGACCGTTTCATGCTCCTCATATTTTTTACACCTTTTGAAGCTCTTCATATTTTTCACATCTTTTGATGCTCTTCATATTTTTCACACCTTTTCAGGCTCTTCATATTTTTGAACACCGTTTCATAATCCTCCTATTTTTCAGACCGTTTCATGCTCCTCATATTTTTGACACCTTTTGAAGCTCTTCATTTTTTTAACAAATTTTCAGGCTCTTCCTGTTTTTGAACACCGCTTCATGCTACTCCTATTTTTCAGACCGTTTAATGCTCCTCATATTTTTGATACCTTTTGTAGCTCTTCAAATTTTTCACACATTTTCAGGCTCTTCATGTTTTTCAACACTGCTTCATGCTCCTCCTAATTTTCAGAACTTTTCATGCTCCTCATATTTTTGACACCTTTTGAAGCTCTTCATATTTTTCACAACTTTTCAGGCTCTTCATGTTTTTGAACACCATTTCATGCTCCTCCTATTTTGCAGACCGTTTCATTCTCCTCATATTTTTGACACCTTTTGAAGCTCTTCATATATTTCACACCTTTTCAGATTTTTCATTTTTTTCAACACGACTTCATGCTCCTCCTGTTTTTCAGACCGTTTCATGCTCATCTCATTTTGACACCTTTTGAAGCTCTTCATGTTTTTCACATCTTTTGAAGCTCTTCATATTTTTCACAACTTTTCAGGCTCTTTATGATTTTCAACAGCCCTTCATGCTCCTCATATTTTTCGGATCGTTTCATGCTCCTCATATTTTTGACACCTTTTGCAGCTTTCATATTTTTCACACCTTTTCAGGCTCTTCATGTTTTGAACACCACTTCATGCTCCTCCTATTTTTCATAGAGTTTCATGCTCCTCCTGTTTTTGACACCTTTTGAAGCTCTTCATATTTTTCACACCTTTTGAAGCTCTTCATATATTTCACACCTTTTCAGGCTCTTCATGTTTTTGAACACAGCTTCATGCTCCTCCTATTTTTCAGACCGTTTCATGCTCCTCATATATTTGACAACTTTTGAAGCTCTTCATATTTTTCACATCTTTTCAGGCTCTTCATGTTTTTCAACACCACTTCATGCTCCTCCTATTTTTCAGAGAGTTTCATGCTCCTCATATTTTTGACACCTTTTGAAGCTCTTCATATTTTTCACACCTTTTCAGCTCTTCATGTTTTGAACACCGTTTCATGCTCCTCCTATTTTTCAGACCGTTTAATTCTCCTATATTTTTGACAGCTTTTGAAGGTCTTCATATTTTTCTCACCTTTTCAAGCTCTTCATTCTTTTCAACAACGCTTCATGCTCCTCCTATTTTTCAGCCCGTTTCATGCTCCTCATAGTTT
Organism: Dama dama; assembly: GCF_033118175.1. NCBI lineage: Eukaryota > Metazoa > Chordata > Mammalia > Artiodactyla > Cervidae > Dama > Dama dama. The sequence goes on along the minus strand of NC_083683.1, from coordinate 5,971,540 downwards.
TGAAACCTTTTGAAGCTCTTCATATTTTTCACACCTTTTCAGCTCTTCATGTTTTGAACACAGCTTTATGCTCCTCCTATTTTTCAGACCGTTTCATGCTCCTCATGAATTTCACACATTTTGAAGCTCTTCATATTTTTCACAACTTTTGAAGCTCTTCATATATTTCACACCTTTTCAGGCTCTTCAAGTTTTTCAACACAACTTCATGCTCCTCCTATTTTTCAGACCGTTTCATGCTCCTCATATTTTTGACATCTTTTGAAGCTTTTCATGTTTTTCACACCTTTTCAGGCTCTTCATGTTTTTCAACACCACCTCATGCTCCTCCAGGTTTGCAGACCGTTTCATGCTCCTCCTAATTTTGACACCTTTTGAAGCTCTTCATATTTTTCACACCTTTTCAGGCTCTTCATGTTTTTGAACACCGCTTCATGCTCCTCCTATTTTTCAGACCATTTCATGCAGATCTCATTTTTGACACCTTTTGAAGCTCTTCTTATTTTTCAAAACTTTTGAAGCTCTTCATATTTTTCACACCTTTTCAGGCTCTTCATGTTTTTGAACACTGCTTCATGCTCCTCCTATTTTTCAGACAGTTTCATGCTCCTCATATTTTTGACATCTTTTGAAGCTCTATATATTTTTCACACCTTTTCAGGCTCTTCATGTTTTTCAACACCGCTTCATGCTCCTCCTATTTTTCAGAATGTTTCATGCTCCTCATATTTTTGACATCTTTTGAAGCTCTTCATATTTTTCACACATTTTCAGGTTCTTTATGTTTTTGAACACCGCTTCATGGTCCTCCTAATTTTCAGAACTTTTCATGCTCCTGATATAATTCACACCTTTTGAAGCTCTTCATATTTTTCACACCGTTTCATGCTCCTCCTATTTTTCAGACCGTTTCATGCTCCTCATAATTTTGACACCTTTTGAAGCTCTTCATAATTTTCACACCTTTTGAAGCTGTTCATATATTTCACACCTTTTCAGGCTCTTGATGATTTTCAACACCTCTTCATGCTCCTCCTAATTTTCACACCCTTTCATGCTAATCTAATTTTTGACACCTTTTGAAGCTCTTCATATTTTTCACACCTTTTGAAATTCTTCATATTTTTCACACCTTTTCAGGCTGTTCATGTTTTTGAACACCGCTTATGCTCGTCCTATTTTTCAGACCGTTTCATGCTCCTCATATTTTTGACACCTTTTGAAGCTCTTCATATTTTTCACACCTTTTCAGGCTTTTCATGTTTTTCAACACCGCTTCATGATCCTCCTATTTTTCGGACCGTTTCATGCTCCTCATATTTTTGACACCTTTTGAAGCTCCTCATATTTTTCACACCTTTTCAGGCTCTTCATGTATTTCAACAACACTTCATGCTCCTCGTATTTTTCAGACCGTTTCATTCTCCTCATATTTTTGACACCTTTTGAAGCTCTGCATATATTTCACACCTTTTCAGGCTCTTCATGATTTTCAACACCACTTCATGCTCCTCCATTTTTCAGACCGTTTCATGCTCATCTCATTTTTGACATCTTTTGAAGCTCTTCATATTTTTCACACCTTTTGAAGCTCTTCATAATTTTCATATTTTTGCAGCTCTTCATATTTTTCACACTTTTTCAGCCTCTTCATGTTTTTCAACACCTCTTCAGGCTCCTCCTATTTTTCAGACCCTTTCATGCTAATCTAATTTTTGACACTTTTTGAAGCTCTTCATACTTTTCGCACCTTTTAAGTCTCTGAATGTTTTTGAACACCTTTTCATGCTCCTCATGTATTTCACTCCTTTTGAAGCTCTTCATATTTTGCACACATTTTCAGGCTCTTCATGTTTTTGAACACCGCTTCATCCTCCTCCTATTTTTAAGAGGGTTTCATGCTCGTCATATTTTGGACACATTTTGAAGCTCTTCATATTTTTCACACCTTTTCAGGCTCTTCATGTTTTTGAACACCGCTTCATCCTCCTCCTATTTTTAAGAGGGTTTCATGCTCGTCATATTTTTGACACATTTTGAAGCTCTTCATATTTTTCACACCTTTTCAGGCTCTTCATGTTTTTGAACACCACTTCATGTTCCTCCTATTTTTCAGACCGTTTCATGCTCCTCATATTTTTGTCACCTTTTGAAGCTTTCATATTTTTCACACTTTTTCAAGCTCTTCATGTTTTTCAACACCACTTCATGCTCCTCCTTTTTTGCAGACCGTTTCATGCTACTCATATATTTGACACCTTTTGAAGCTCTTCATATTTATCACACCTTTTCAGGCTCTTCATGTTTTTCAACACCGCTTCATGCACCTCCGATTTTTCAGACCGTTTCATGCTCCTCATATTTTTGACACCTTTTGAAGCTCTTCATATTTCTCAAACCTTTTCAGGCTCTTCATGGTTTTCAACACCGCTTAATGCACCTCCTATTTTTCAGACCGTTTCTTGCACCTCATATATTTCACACCTTTTGAAGCTCCTCATATTTTTCACTCGTTTTCAGCCTCTTCATGTTTTTCAACACCGCTTCTTGCTCCTGCTATTTTTCAGACCGTTTCATAATCCTCATATTTTTGACACGTTTTGAGGCTCTTCATATTTTTCACACCTTTTCAGGCTCTTCATGTTTTTGAACACCGCTTCATGCTCCTCCTATTTTTCAGACCGTTTCATGCTCCTCATGTATTTCACACCTTTTGAAGCTCTTCATATTTTGCACACCTTTTCAGGCTCTTCATGTTTTTCAACACCGCTTCATGCTCCTCCTGTTTTTCAGACCGTTTCATGCTAGTCATATTTTTGACACCTTTTGAAGCTCTTCATATTTTTCACACGTTTTCAGCCTCTTCATGTTTTTCAACACCGCTTCTTGCTCCTGCTATTTTTCAGACCGTTTCATAATCCTCATATTTTTGACACGTTTTGAGGCTCTTCATATTTTTCACACCTTTTCAGGCTCTTCATGTTTTTGAACACCGCTTCATGCTCCTCCTATTTTTCAGACCGTTTCATGCTCCTCATGTATTTCACACCTTTTGAAGCTCTTCATATTTTGCACACCTTTTCAGGCTCTTCATGTTTTTCAACACCGCTTCATGCTCCTCCTGTTTTTCAGACCGTTTCATGCTCATCTCATTTTTCACACTTTTGAAACGGTTCATATTTTTTACACCTTTTGAAGCTCTTCATGTTTTTCACACCTTTTCAGGCTCTTCATGTTTTTCAACAGCACTTCATGCTCCTCCTATTTTTAAGACCGCTTCATGCTCATCTCATTTTTCACACTTTTGAAACGGTTCATATTTTTTACACCTTTTGAAGCTCTTCATGTTTTTCACACCTTTTCAGGCTCTTCATGTTTTTCAACACCGCTTCATGCTCCTCCTGTTTTTCAGACCGTTTCATGCTCATCTCATTTTTCACACTTTTGAAACGGTTCATATTTTTTACACCTTTTGAAGCTCTTCATATTTTGCACACCTTTTCAGGCTCTTCATGTTTTTCAACAGCACTTCATGCTCCTCCTATTTTTAAGACCGCTTCATGCTCATCTCATTTTTCACACTTTTGAAACGGTTCATATTTTTTACACCTTTTGAAGCTCTTCATGTTTTTCACACCTTTTCATCTCTTCATGTTTTCAACACCGTTTCATGCTCCTCCTATTTTTAGACCGTTTCATTCTCCTATATTTTTGACACCTTTTGAAGCTCTTCATATTTTTCACACTTTTTCAGGCTCTTCGTTTTTTTCAACACCGCTTCATGGTCCTCCTATTTTTCAGACCGTTTCATGCTCCTCATAGTTATCACACCTTTTGAAGCTCTTCATATATTCTCACCTTTTCAGGCTATTCACGTTTTTCAACAACACGTCGTGCTCCTCCTATTTTTCAGACCGTTTCATGCTCCTCATATTTTTGTCACCTTTTGAAGCTTTCATATTTTTCACACTTTTTCAAGCTCTTCATGTTTTTCAACACCACTTCATGCTCCTCCTTTTTTGCAGACCGTTTCATGCTACTCATATATTTGACACCTTTTGAAGCTCTTCATATTTCTCACACCTTTTCAGACTCTTCATGTTTTTCAACACCGCTTCATGCACCTCCGATTTTTCAGACCGTTTCATGCTCCTCATATTTTTGACACCTTTTGAAGCTCTTCATATTTCTCAAACCTTTTCAGGCTCTTCATGTTTTTCAACACCGCTTAATGCACCTCCTATTTTTCAGACCGTTTCATGCTCATCTCATATTTGACACCTTTTGAAGCTTTTCATATTTTTCACATATTTTCAGGCTCTTCATGTTTTTGAACACCGCTTCATGCTAATCCTATTTTGCAAACCATATCATGCTCCTCATGTTTTTCACACCTTTTGAAGCTCTTCATATTTTTCACACCTTTTCACGCTCTTCATGTTTTTCAACACCGCTTCATGCTCCTCCTATTTTTCAGAATGTTTCATGCTCCTCATATTTTTGACACCTTTTGAAGCTCTTCATATTTTTAACACATTTTCAGGCTCTTCATGTTTTTCAACACCGCTTCATGCTCCTCCTATTTTTCAGACCGTTTCATGCTCCTCATATTTTTGACACCTTTTGAAGCTTTTCATATTTCTCACTCATTTTCAGGCTCTTCATGTTTTTGAACATCACTTCATGCTCCTCCTATTTTTCAGACCGATTCATGCTCCTCATGTATTTCACACCTTTTGAAGCTCTTCATATTTTTCACACCTTTTCAGGCTCTTCATGTTTTTGAACCCCGGTTCAGGCTCCTCCTATTTTTCAGACCGTTTCATGCTCCTCATATTTTTCACACCTTTTGAAGCTCTTCATAATTTTCATATTTTTGAAGCTCTTCATATTTTTCACACTTTTTCAGGCTCTTCATGTTTTTCAACAACTCTTCAGGCTACTCCTATTTTTCAGACCCTTTCATGCTAATCGAATTTTTGGCACTTTTTGAAGCTCTTCATACTTTTCACACCTTTTAAGTCTCTGCATGTTTTTGAACACCTTTTCATTCTCCTCATGTGTTTCACTCCTTTTGAAGCTCTTCATATTTTGCACAAATTTTCAGGTTCTTCTTGTTTTTGAACACAGCTTCATCCTCCTCCTATTTTTAAGAGGGTTTCATGCTCGTCATATTTTTGACACATTTTGAAGCTCTTCATATTTTTCACACCTTTTCAGGCTCTTCATGTTTTTCAACACCGTTTCATGCTCCTCCTATTTTTGAGACAGTTTCATGCTCCTCATATTTTCGACACCTTTTGAAGCTTTCATATTTCTCACACCTTTTCAGGCTCTTCATGTTTTTCAACACCCGTTCATGCTCCTCCTATTTTTCAGACCGTTTCATGCTACTCATATTTTTGACACCTTTTGAAGCTCTTCATATTTCTCACACCTTTTCAGGCTCTTCATGTTTTTCAACACCGCTTCATGCACCTCCGATTTTTCAGACCGTTTCATGCTCACCTCATTTTTGACACCTTTTGAAGCTCTTCATATTTCTCAAACTTTTTCAGGCTCTTCATGTTTTTCAACACAACTTCATGCATCTCCTATTTTTCGGACCATTTCATGCTCCTCATGTTTTTCACACCTTTTGAAGCTCTTCATATTTTTCACACCTTTTCAGGATCTTGATTTGTTTGAACACCGTTTCATGCTCTTCCTATTTTTCAGACCGTTTCATGCTCCTCATATTTTTTACACCTTTTGAAGCTCTTCATATTTTTCACATCTTTTGATGCTCTTCATATTTTTCACACCTTTTCAGGCTCTTCATATTTTTGAACACCGTTTCATAATCCTCCTATTTTTCAGACCGTTTCATGCTCCTCATATTTTTGACACCTTTTGAAGCTCTTCATTTTTTTAACAAATTTTCAGGCTCTTCCTGTTTTTGAACACCGCTTCATGCTACTCCTATTTTTCAGACCGTTTAATGCTCCTCATATTTTTGATACCTTTTGTAGCTCTTCAAATTTTTCACACATTTTCAGGCTCTTCATGTTTTTCAACACTGCTTCATGCTCCTCCTAATTTTCAGAACTTTTCATGCTCCTCATATTTTTGACACCTTTTGAAGCTCTTCATATTTTTCACAACTTTTCAGGCTCTTCATGTTTTTGAACACCATTTCATGCTCCTCCTATTTTGCAGACCGTTTCATTCTCCTCATATTTTTGACACCTTTTGAAGCTCTTCATATATTTCACACCTTTTCAGATTTTTCATTTTTTTCAACACGACTTCATGCTCCTCCTGTTTTTCAGACCGTTTCATGCTCATCTCATTTTGACACCTTTTGAAGCTCTTCATGTTTTTCACATCTTTTGAAGCTCTTCATATTTTTCACAACTTTTCAGGCTCTTTATGATTTTCAACAGCCCTTCATGCTCCTCATATTTTTCGGATCGTTTCATGCTCCTCATATTTTTGACACCTTTTGCAGCTTTCATATTTTTCACACCTTTTCAGGCTCTTCATGTTTTGAACACCACTTCATGCTCCTCCTATTTTTCATAGAGTTTCATGCTCCTCCTGTTTTTGACACCTTTTGAAGCTCTTCATATTTTTCACACCTTTTGAAGCTCTTCATATATTTCACACCTTTTCAGGCTCTTCATGTTTTTGAACACAGCTTCATGCTCCTCCTATTTTTCAGACCGTTTCATGCTCCTCATATATTTGACAACTTTTGAAGCTCTTCATATTTTTCACATCTTTTCAGGCTCTTCATGTTTTTCAACACCACTTCATGCTCCTCCTATTTTTCAGAGAGTTTCATGCTCCTCATATTTTTGACACCTTTTGAAGCTCTTCATATTTTTCACACCTTTTCAGCTCTTCATGTTTTGAACACCGTTTCATGCTCCTCCTATTTTTCAGACCGTTTAATTCTCCTATATTTTTGACAGCTTTTGAAGGTCTTCATATTTTTCTCACCTTTTCAAGCTCTTCATTCTTTTCAACAACGCTTCATGCTCCTCCTATTTTTCAGCCCGTTTCATGCTCCTCATAGTTTTGAAACCTTTTGAAGCTCTTCATATTTTTCACACCTTTTCAGCTCTTCATGTTTTGAACACAGCTTTATGCTCCTCCTATTTTTCAGACCGTTTCATGCTCCTCATGAATTTCACACATTTTGAAGCTCTTCATATTTTTCACAACTTTTGAAGCTCTTCATATATTTCACACCTTTTCAGGCTCTTCAAGTTTTTCAACACAACTTCATGCTCCTCCTATTTTTCAGACTGTTTCATGCTCCTCATATTTTTGACATCTTTTGAAGCTTTTCATGTTTTTCACACCTTTTCAGGCTCTTCATGTTTTTCAACACCACCTCATGCTCCTCCAGGTTTGCAGACCGTTTCATGCTCCTCCTAATTTTGACACCTTTTGAAGCTCTTCATATTTTTCACACCTTTTCAGGCTCTTCATGTTTTTGAACACCGCTTCATGCTCCTCCTATTTTTCAGACCATTTCATGCAGATCTCATTTTTGACACCTTTTGAAGCTCTTCTTATTTTTCAAAACTTTTGAAGCTCTTCATATTTTTCACACCTTTTCAGGCTCTTCATGTTTTTGAACACTGCTTCATGCTCCTCCTATTTTTCAGACAGTTTCATGCTCCTCATATTTTTGACATCTTTTGAAGCTCTATATATTTTTCACACCTTTTCAGGCTCTTCATGTTTTTCAACACCGCTTCATGCTCCTCCTATTTTTCAGAATGTTTCATGCTCCTCATATTTTTGACATCTTTTGAAGCTCTTCATATTTTTCACACATTTTCAGGTTCTTTATGTTTTTGAACACCGCTTCATGGTCCTCCTAATTTTCAGAACTTTTCATGCTCCTGATATAATTCACACCTTTTGAAGCTCTTCATATTTTTCACACCGTTTCATGCTCCTCCTATTTTTCAGACCGTTTCATGCTCCTCATAATTTTGACACCTTTTGAAGCTCTTCATAATTTTCACACCTTTTGAAGCTGTTCATATATTTCACACCTTTTCAGGCTCTTGATGATTTTCAACACCTCTTCATGCTCCTCCTAATTTTCACACCCTTTCATGCTAATCTAATTTTTGACACCTTTTGAAGCTCTTCATATTTTTCACACCTTTTGAAATTCTTCATATTTTTCACACCTTTTCAGGCTGTTCATGTTTTTGAACACCGCTTATGCTCGTCCTATTTTTCAGACCGTTTCATGCTCCTCATATTTTTGACACCTTTTGAAGCTCTTCATATTTTTCACACCTTTTCAGGCTTTTCATGTTTTTCAACACCGCTTCATGATCCTCCTATTTTTCGGACCGTTTCATGCTCCTCATATTTTTGACACCTTTTGAAGCTCCTCATATTTTTCACACCTTTTCAGGCTCTTCATGTATTTCAACAACACTTCATGCTCCTCGTATTTTTCAGACCGTTTCATTCTCCTCATATTTTTGACACCTTTTGAAGCTCTGCATATATTTCACACCTTTTCAGGCTCTTCATGATTTTCAACACCACTTCATGCTCCTCCATTTTTCAGACCGTTTCATGCTCATCTCATTTTTGACATCTTTTGAAGCTCTTCATATTTTTCACACCTTTTGAAGCTCTTCATAATTTTCATATTTTTGCAGCTCTTCATATTTTTCACACTTTTTCAGCCTCTTCATGTTTTTCAACACCTCTTCAGGCTCCTCCTATTTTTCAGACCCTTTCATGCTAATCTAATTTTTGACACTTTTTGAAGCTCTTCATACTTTTCGCACCTTTTAAGTCTCTGAATGTTTTTGAACACCTTTTCATGCTCCTCATGTATTTCACTCCTTTTGAAGCTCTTCATATTTTGCACACATTTTCAGGCTCTTCATGTTTTTGAACACCGCTTCATCCTCCTCCTATTTTTAAGAGGGTTTCATGCTCGTCATATTTTGGACACATTTTGAAGCTCTTCATATTTTTCACACCTTTTCAGGCTCTTCATGTTTTTGAACACCGCTTCATCCTCCTCCTATTTTTAAGAGGGTTTCATGCTCGTCATATTTTTGACACATTTTGAAGCTCTTCATATTTTTCACACCTTTTCAGGCTCTTCATGTTTTTGAACACCACTTCATGTTCCTCCTATTTTTCAGACCGTTTCATGCTCCTCATATTTTTGTCACCTTTTGAAGCTTTCATATTTTTCACACTTTTTCAAGCTCTTCATGTTTTTCAACACCACTTCATGCTCCTCCTTTTTTGCAGACCGTTTCATGCTACTCATATATTTGACACCTTTTGAAGCTCTTCATATTTATCACACCTTTTCAGGCTCTTCATGTTTTTCAACACCGCTTCATGCACCTCCGATTTTTCAGACCGTTTCATGCTCCTCATATTTTTGACACCTTTTGAAGCTCTTCATATTTCTCAAACCTTTTCAGGCTCTTCATGGTTTTCAACACCGCTTAATGCACCTCCTATTTTTCAGACCGTTTCTTGCACCTCATATATTTCACACCTTTTGAAGCTCCTCATATTTTTCACTCGTTTTCAGCCTCTTCATGTTTTTCAACACCGCTTCTTGCTCCTGCTATTTTTCAGACCGTTTCATAATCCTCATATTTTTGACACGTTTTGAGGCTCTTCATATTTTTCACACCTTTTCAGGCTCTTCATGTTTTTGAACACCGCTTCATGCTCCTCCTATTTTTCAGACCGTTTCATGCTCCTCATGTATTTCACACCTTTTGAAGCTCTTCATATTTTGCACACCTTTTCAGGCTCTTCATGTTTTTCAACACCGCTTCATGCTCCTCCTGTTTTTCAGACCGTTTCATGCTAGTCATATTTTTGACACCTTTTGAAGCTCTTCATATTTTTCACACGTTTTCAGCCTCTTCATGTTTTTCAACACCGCTTCTTGCTCCTGCTATTTTTCAGACCGTTTCATAATCCTCATATTTTTGACACGTTTTGAGGCTCTTCATATTTTTCACACCTTTTCAGGCTCTTCATGTTTTTGAACACCGCTTCATGCTCCTCCTATTTTTCAGACCGTTTCATGCTCCTCATGTATTTCACACCTTTTGAAGCTCTTCATATTTTGCACACCTTTTCAGGCTCTTCATGTTTTTCAACACCGCTTCATGCTCCTCCTGTTTTTCAGACCGTTTCATGCTCATCTCATTTTTCACACTTTTGAAACGGTTCATATTTTTTACACCTTTTGAAGCTCTTCATGTTTTTCACACCTTTTCAGGCTCTTCATGTTTTTCAACAGCACTTCATGCTCCTCCTATTTTTAAGACCGCTTCATGCTCATCTCATTTTTCACACTTTTGAAACGGTTCATATTTTTTACACCTTTTGAAGCTCTTCATGTTTTTCACACCTTTTCAGGCTCTTCATGTTTTTCAACACCGCTTCATGCTCCTCCTGTTTTTCAGACCGTTTCATGCTCATCTCATTTTTCACACTTTTGAAACGGTTCATATTTTTTACACCTTTTGAAGCTCTTCATATTTTGCACACCTTTTCAGGCTCTTCATGTTTTTCAACAGCACTTCATGCTCCTCCTATTTTTAAGACCGCTTCATGCTCATCTCATTTTTCACACTTTTGAAACGGTTCATATTTTTTACACCTTTTGAAGCTCTTCATGTTTTTCACACCTTTTCATCTCTTCATGTTTTCAACACCGTTTCATGCTCCTCCTATTTTTAGACCGTTTCATTCTCCTATATTTTTGACACCTTTTGAAGCTCTTCATATTTTTCACACTTTTTCAGGCTCTTCGTTTTTTTCAACACCGCTTCATGGTCCTCCTATTTTTCAGACCGTTTCATGCTCCTCATAGTTATCACACCTTTTGAAGCTCTTCATATATTCTCACCTTTTCAGGCTATTCACGTTTTTCAACAACACGTCGTGCTCCTCCTATTTTTCAGACCGTTTCATGCTCCTCATATTTTTGACACGTTTTGAAGCTCTTCATATTTTTCACACCTTTTCAGGCTCTTCATGTTTTGAACACCACTTCATGCTCCTCCTATTATTCAGAGAGTTTCATGCTCCTCATGTATTTCACACCTTTTGAAGCTCTTCATATTTTTCACACCTTTTGAAGCTCTTCATATATTTCACATCTTTTCAGGCTCTTCATGTTTTTTTAACAACGTTTCATCCTCCTCCTATTTTTGACACATTTTGAAGCTCTTCATTTTTTTCACATCTTTTAAGACTCTCCATGTTTTTCAACACCGCTTCATGCTCCTCCGTTTTTTCAGACCGTTTCATCCTCCTCCTATTTTTGACACATTTTGAAGCTCTTCATATTTTTCACATCTTTTAAGACTCTTCATGTTTTTCAACACCGCTTCATGCTCCTCCGTTTTTTCAGACCGTTTCATGCTCCTCTCATTTTTGACACCTTTTGAAGCTCTTCATATTTTTCTCACCTTTTGAAGCTCTTCATATTTTTCACAACTTTTAACGCTCTTCATGTTTTTCAACACCGCTTCATGGTCCTCCTATTTTTCAGACCGTTTCATGCTCCTCATATTTTTGACACCTTTTGAAGCTCATCATATATTTCACACCTTTTCAGGCTCTTCATGTTTTTCAACACGGCATCATGCTCTTCCTATTTTTCAGATAGTTTCATGCTCCTCAATGTTTGACAAGTTTTGAAGCTCTTCATATTTTTCAAACCTTTTCAGTCTCTTCATGTTTTGAACACCGTTTCATGCTCCTCCTATTTTTCAGAAAGTTACATGCTCCTCATATATTTGAGACCTTTTAAAGCTCTTCATATTTTTCACACTTTTTCAGGCTCTTCATGTTTTTCAACACTACTTCATGCTCCTCCTATTTTTCAGATCGTTTCATGCTCCTCATATTTTTGACACCTTTTGAAGCTCTTCATATATTTCACACCTTTTCAGGCACTTCTTGTTTTTAAACACCGCTTCATGGTCCTCCTTTTTTTTTGGCACATTTTGAAGCTCTTCATATTTTTCACACCTATTCAGGCTCTTAATGTATTTGAACACTGTTTCATTATCCTCCTTTTTTTTGACACATTTTGAAGCTCTTCATAATTTTCACACCTTTTCAGGCTCTCCATATTTTTCAACACCACTTCATGCTCCTCCTATTTTTCAGATCGTTTCATGCTCCACATGTATTTGACACCTTTTGTAGCTCTTCATTTTTTTCACACCTTTTCAGGCTCTTCATGTTTCTCAACATCACTTCATGCCTCTTCTATTTTTCACACCGTTTCATGCTCCTCATATTTTTGACACCGTTTCAAGCTCTTCATATATTTCACACCTTTTCAGGCTCTGAATGTTGTCAACACCGCTTCATGCTCATCCTATTTTTCGGACCGCTTCATGCTCCTCATATTTTTGACATCTTTGGAGCACTTCATATTTTTCACACGTTTTCAGCCTCTTCATGTTTTTCAACACTGCATCATGCTCTTCCAATTTTTCAGATCGTTTCATGCTCCTCAATGTTTGACATGTTTTGAATCTCTTTATATTTTTCACACCTTTTCAGGCTCTTCATGTTTTGAAAAACGTTTCATGCTCCTCCTATTTTTCAGAAAATTTCATGATCCTCATATATTTGAGACCTTTTAAAGCTCTTCATATTTTTCACAGCTTTTCAGCTCTTCATGTTTGTCAACACCACTTCATGCTCCTCCTATTTTTCAGACCGTTTCTTTCTCCTCATATTTTTGACACCTTTTGAAGCTCTTCATATATTTCACACATTTTCAGGCTCTTCATCTTTTTGCACACCTCTTCATGCTCCTCCTATTTTTCACACCGTTTCATGCTGCTCTCATTATTGACACATTTCGAAGCTATTCGTATTTTTCACACCTTTGGAAGCTCTTCATATTTTTCACACATTTTCAGGCTTTTCATGTTTTCAACACCTCTTCATACTCCTCCTTTTTTTCAGTCCGTTTCATGTTCCTCATATTTTTCACACCTTTTAATGCTCTTCATATTTTTCACACCTTTTCAGGCTCTTCATGTTTTTCAACACCGCTTCATGCTCCTCCTATTTTTCAGACTGTTTCATGCTCCTCATATTTTTGACACGTTTTGAGGCTCTTCATATTTTCACACCTTTTGAAGCTCTTCATATTTTTCAAACGTTTTCAGGCTCTTCATGTTTTTCCACACCGCTTCATGCTCCTCGTGTTTTTCAGACAGTTTCATGTGCCTCCTCTTTTTAACACCTTTTGAAGTTCTTCATATTTTTCACACCTTTTCAGGCTCTTCATGTTTTTCCGCACCGCTTCCTGCTCTTCCTTATTTTCAGACCGTTCCATGCTCCTCATAATTTTGACACCTTTTGAAGCTCTTCATATTTTGCACACCTTTTCAGGCTCTTTATGTTTTTCAACACCACTTCATGCTCCTCCTATTTTTCAGACCGTTTAATGCTCCTCTTATTTTTGACACCTGTTGAAGCTCTTCATATTTTTCAAACCTCTTCAGGTTCTTCATGTTTTTCAACACCGCTTCATGCTCCTCCTATTTTTCAGATAGTTTCATGCCCCCTCTATTTTTGACACCTTTTGAAGCTCTTCATATTTTTCAAACCGTTTCAGGCTCTTCATGTTTTTCAACACCGCTTCAGGCTCCTCCTATTTTTCAAACCGTTTCATGCTCCTCATATTTTTGACACCTTTTGAAGCTCTTCATATATTTCACACCTTTTCCACCTCTTCATGTTTTTCAACACTGCTTCTTGCTCCTCCAATTTTTCAGACCGTTTCATGCTCCTCCTATTTTTGATACATTTTAAAGCTGTTCATATATTTCACACCTTTTCAGGCTTTTCATGTCTTTGAAAACCGTTTCATGCTCGTCATATTTTGACAGTTTTTGATGCTCTTCATATTTTTCACAGCTTTTCAGGCTCTTCATGTTTTTCAACACCACTTCATGCTCCTATTTTTCAGACCGTTTCCTGCTCCTCATATTTTTGACACATTTTCAAACTCTTCATATTTTTCACACCTTTTCAGGCTCTTCTTGTTTTTCAACACCGCTTCATGCTCCTCGTATTTTTCAGACAGTTTCATGTGCCTCCTCTTTTTAACACCTTTTGAAGGTCTTCATATTTTTCACACCTTTTCAGGCTCTTCATGTTTTTCCGCAACGCTTCCTGCTCTTCCTTTTTTTCAGACCGTTCCATGCTCCTCATATTTTGACTCCTTTTGAAGCTCTTCATATTTTGCACACCTTTTCAGGCTCTTTATGTTTTTCAAAACCACTTCATGCTCCTCCTAATTTTCAGACCATTTAATGCTCCTCTTATTTTTGACACCTTTTGAACCTCTTCATATTTTTCAAACCTCTTCAGGTTCTTCATGTTTTTCAACACCGCTTCATGCTCCTCCTATTTTTCAGATAGTTTCATGCCCCCTCTATTTTTGACACCTTTTGAAGCTCTTCATATTTTTCAAACCTTTTCAGGCTCTTCATGTTTTTCAACACCGCTTCATGCTCCTCCTGTTTTTCAAACCGTTTCATGCTCCTCATATTTTTGACACCTTTTGAAGCTCTACATATATTTCACACCTTTTCCACCTCTTCACGTTTTTCAACACTGCTTCTTGCTCCTCCAATTTTTCAGACCGTTTCATGCTCCTCCTATTTTTGATACCTTTTGAAGCTGTTCATATATTTCACACCTTTTCAGGCGTTTCATGTCTTGAACACCGTTTCATGCTCCTCATATTTTGACAGTTTTTCATGCTCTTCATATTTTTCACAGCTTTTCAGGCTCTTCATATTTTTCAACACCACTTCATGCTCCTATTTTTTAGACCGTTTCCTGCTCCTCATATTTTTGACACATTTTCAAACTCTTCATATTTTTCACACCTTTTCAGGCTCTTCTTGTTTTTCAACACCGGTTCATGCTCCTCCTATTTTTCAGACCGTTTCATGCTCCTCATATTTTTGACACCTTTTGAAGCTCTCCATATTTTTCAAACATTTTCAAGCTCTTCATGTTTTTAAACAGAGCTTCATTTTCCTCCTATTTTTCAGACCGTTTCATGCTCCTCATATTTTTGACACCTTTTGAATCTCTTCATATATTTCACCCCTTTTCAGGCTCTTCATGTTTTTAAACACCGCTACATGATCCTCCTATTTTTCAGACCGTTTCAAACACCTAATATTTTTTTCACCTTTTGAAGCTCTTCATATTTTTCACACCTTTTCAGGCTCCTCATGTTTTGCAACACCGCTTCATGCTCCTCCTATTTTTCAGACCATTTCATACTCGTCATATTTTTGACACCTTTTGATGCTCTTCATATTTTTCACACCTTTTCAGGCTCTTCATTTTTTCAACACCGCTTCATGCTCCTCCCCTTTTTCAGACCGTTTCATGCTCATCTCATTTTTGACACCTTTGGAAGCTTTTCATATTTTTCACAACTTTTCAGGCTCTTCATGTTTTGAACACTGCTTCATGCTCCTTCTATTTTTCAGACCGTATCATGCTCCTCATATTTTTCACACCTTTGGAAGCTCTTCATATTTTTCACACCTTTTCAGGCTCTTCATATTTTTGAACACCTCTTCATCTTCCTCCTATTTTTCAGACCGTTTCTTGATCCTCATGTATTTCACACCTTTTGAAGCTCTTCATATTGTTCACACCTTTTCAGGCTCTTGATGTTTTTCCACACCACTTCATGCTTCTCCTATTTTTCAACACGTTTCATGCTCCTCATGTATTTCACACCTTTTGAAGCTCTTCATATTTTTCACATCTTTTCAGGCTCCTCATGTTTTGCAACACCGCTTCATGCTCCTCCTATTTTTCAGACCGTTTCATACTCCTCATATTTTTGACAACTTTTGATGCTCTTCATATTTTTCACACCTTTTCAGGCTCTTCATTTTTCAACACCGCTTCATGCTCCTCCTATTTTTCAGACCGTTTCATGCTCATCTCATTTTTGACACCTTTGGAAGCTTTTCATATTTTTCACAATTTTTCAGGCTCTTCATGTTTTGAACACCGCTTCATGCTCCTCCTATTTTTCAGACCGTATCATGCTCCTCATATTTTGACACCGTTGAAGCTCTTCATATTTTTGACACCTTTTGAATCTCTTCATATTTCTCACACGTTTTCAGGCTCTTCATGATTTTCAACACCGATTCATGCTCCTCCTCTTTTTCAGACCGTTTCATGCTCCTCATATTTTTGATACCTTTTGAATCTCCTCATATTTTTTACACCTTTTGAACCTCTTCATATATTTCACACTTTTTCAGGCTCATCATGTTTTTCAGCACGGCTTCATGCTCCTCCTATTTTTCAGACCGTTTCATGCTCCTTATATTTTTCACACCTTTTGAAGCTCTTCATATTTTTCACACCTTTTAAGCCTCTTCATGTTTTTTAACACCGCTTCATGCTCCT
Organism: Dama dama; assembly: GCF_033118175.1. Classification (NCBI taxonomy): domain Eukaryota; kingdom Metazoa; phylum Chordata; class Mammalia; order Artiodactyla; family Cervidae; genus Dama; species Dama dama. Next base: position 5,955,034 of record NC_083683.1, on the reverse strand, counting down.
CCTATTTTCAAGACAGTTTCATACTCCTCATGTATTTCATACCTTTTGAAGCTCCTCATATTTTTCACACCTTTTCAGGCTCTTCATATTTTTGAAAACCGCTTCATGCTCCTCCTATATTTAAGACCGTTTCATGCTCCTCATATATTTCACACCTTTTGAAGTTCTTCATATTTTTCACACCTTTTCAGGCTCTGCATGTTTTTCAACACCGTTTCATGCTCCTCCTATTTTTCAGACCGTTTCATGCTCCTCATATTTTTCACACCTTTTGAAGCTCTTCATATATTTCTCACCTTTTCCTGTTCTTCAGGTTTTTCAACACCGTTTCATGCTCATCCTATTTTTCAGATCGTTTCATGCTCCTCCGATTTTTCAGACTGTTTCATGCACCTCTTATTACTGACATCTTTTGAAGCTCTTCATATTTTTCACACCTTTTCATGTTTTTCAACAACATTTCATGCTCCTCCTATTTTTCAGACCTTTTCATGCTCCTCATATTTTTCACACCTTTTCATGCTCTTCTTGTTTTTCAACACAGTTTCATGCTCCTCATATGTTTGACACCTTTTGAATCTCTTCATATTATTCACACCTTTTCAGGCTCTTCATGATTTTCAACACCGCTTCATGCTCCCCATATTTTTGAGACCGTTTTATGCTACTCATATTTTGACACCTTTTGAAGCTCTTCATGTATTTCAGACCTTTTCAGGCTCTTCATGTATTTCAACACCGCTTCTTGCTCCTCCTATTTTTCAGACCGTTTCATGCTCATCCCATTTTTGACACCTTTTGTAGCTCTTCATGTATTTCAGACCTTTTCAGGCTCTTCATGTATTTCAACACCGCTTCATGCTCCTCCTATTTTTCAGACCGTTTCATGCTCATCCCATTTTTGACACCTTTTGAAGCTTTTCATATTTTTCACAACTTTTCAGGCTCTTCATGTTTTTGAACACCGCTTCATGCTCCTCCTATTTTTCAGACCGTTTCATGCTCCTCATATTTTACACCTTTTGAAGCTCTTCATATTTTTCACACCTTTTCAGGCTCTTCATGTTTTTGATCACCGTTACATTCTCCTCCTATTATTCAGACCGTTTCATGCTCCTCATATTTTTGACACTTTTTGAAGCTCTTTATATATTTCACACCTTTTCAGGCTCTTCATGTTTTTGATCACCGTTACATTCTCCTCCTATTATTCAGACCGTTTCATGTTCCTCATATTTTTGACACTTTTTGAAGCTCTTTATATATTTCACACATTTTCAGGCTCTTCATGTTTTTGAACACAGCTTCATGCTCCTCCTATTTTTCAGACCGTTTCATGCTCCTCATATTTTTGACAACTTTGGAAGCTCTTCATATTTTTCACACATTTTCAGGCTCTTCATGTTTTTCAACACTGTTGCATGATCCTCCTATTTTTCAGACCGTTTCATGCTCCTCATATACTTGACACATTTTTAAGCTCTTCATATATTTCACACATTTTCAGGCTATTCATGTTTTTCAACACCGCTTCATGCTCCTTGTATTTTTAAGACCGTTTCATGCTCCTCATATTTTTGACACCTTTTTAAGCTCTTCATATTTTTCACACCTTTTTAAGCTCTTCATATTTCTCACACCTTTTCAGGCTCTTCACAATTTTCAACAACGCTTCATGCACCTTCTATTTGTCAGACCGTTTCATGCTCATCTCATTTATGACACCTTTTGAATCTTTTCATATTTTTCACACCTTCTCAGGCTCTTCATGTTTTTAAACACCGCTTCATGCTAATCCTATTTTTCAAACCATATCATGCTCCTCATATTTTTCACACCTTTTAAGCTCTTCATATTTTTCACACTTTTTCAGGCTCTTCATGTTTTTCAACACCGCTTCATGCTCCTCCTATTTTTCAGACCGTTTCATGCTCATCAAATTTTTGACACCTTTTGAAGCTCTTCATATTTTTCACACCTTTTGAAGCTCTTCAGATTTTTCACACCATTTCAGGCTCTTCATGTTTTTCTACACCGTTTCATGCTGCTTCTATTTTTCAGACCGTTTCATGCTCCTCATATTTTTCACACCTTTTGAAGCTCTTCATATTTTTCACACCTTTTCAGGCTTTTCATGTTTTTCTACACCACTTCATGCTTCTCCTATTTTTCAGCCCGTTTCATGCTCCTCATTTATTTCACACCTTTTGAAGCTCTTCATATTTTTCACACCTTTTCAGGCTCTTCATGTTTTTCTACACCACTTCATGCTCCTCCTATTTTTCAGACCGTTTCATGCTCCTCATATTTTTGACATCTTTTGAAGCTTTTCATATTTTTCACACCTTTTCAGGCTCTTCAAGTTTTTCAACACCACTTCATGCTCCTCCTTTTTTGCAGACCGTTTCATGCTCGTCATATTTTTGATACCTTTTGATGCTCTTCATATTTTTCACATCTTTTCAGGCTCTTCATTTTTTCAACACCGCTTCATGCTTCTCCTATTTTTCAGACCATATCATGCTCCTCATATTTTTCACACCATTTTAAGCTCTTCATATTTTTCACACCTTTTCAGGCTCTTCATGTTTTTGAACACCGCTTCATGCTCCTCCTATTTTTCAGACCGTTTCATGCTCCTCATATTTCACACCTTTTGAAGCTCTTCATATTTTTCACACCTTTTCAGGCTCTTCATGTTTTTGAACACCGCTTCATGCTAATCCCATTTTTCAAACCATATCATGCTCCTCATATTTTTCACACCTCTTTAAGGTCTTCATGTTTTTCACACCTTTTCAGGCTCTTCATGTTTTTGAACACTACTTCATGCTCCTTCTATTTTTCAGAGAGTTTCATGCTCCTCATGTATTACACACCTTTTGAAGCTCTTCATATTTTTCACACATTTTCAGGCTCTTCATGTTTTTCAACACCACTTCATGCTCCTACTATTTTTCAGACCGTTTCATGCTCCTCATATTTTTGACAACTTTGGAAGCTCTTCATATTTTTCACACCTTTTCAGGCTCTTCATGTTGTTCAACACCGTTGCATGATCCTCCTATTTTTCAGACCGTTTCATGCTCCTCATATATTTGACACATTTTTAAGCTCTTCATATATTTCACACATTTTCAGGCTATTCATGTTTTTCAACACCGCTTCATGCTCCTTGTATTTTTAAGACCGTTTCATGCTCTTCATATTTTTGACACCTTTTTAAGCTCTTCATATTTCTCACACCTTTTCAGGCTCTTCATGTTTTTCAACAACGCTTCATCCACCTCCTATTTGTCAGACCGTTTCATGCTCATCTCATTTATGACACCTTTTGAATCTTTTCATATTTTTCACACCTTCTCAGGCTCTTCATGTTTTTGAACACTACTTCATGCTCCTTCTATTTTTCAGACAGTTTCATGCTCCTCATGTATTACACACCTTTTGAAGCTCTTCATATTTTTCACACATTTTCAGGCTCTTCATGTTTTTCAACACCACTTCATGCTCCTACTATTTTTCAGACCGTTTCATGCTCCTCATATTTTTGACAACTTTGGAAGCTCTTCATATTTTTCACACCTTTTCAGGCTCTTCATGTTGTTCAACACCGTTGCATGATCCTCCTATTTTTCAGACCGTTTCATGCTCCTCATATACTTGACACATTTTTAAACTCTTCATATATTTCACACATTTTCAGGCTATTCATGTTTTTCAACACCGCTTCATGCTCCTTGTATTTTTAAGACCGTTTCATGCTCTTCATATTTTTGACACCTTTTTAAGCTCTTCATATTTCTCACACCTTTTCAGGCTCTTCATGTTTTTCAACAACGCTTCATCCACCTCCTATTTGTCAGACCGTTTCATGCTCATCTCATTTATGACACCTTTTGAATCTTTTCATATTTTTCACACCTTCTCAGGCTCTTCATGTTTTTGAACACCGCTTCAGCTAATCCTATTTTTCAAACCATATCATGCTCCTCATATTTTTCACACCTTTTAAGCTCTTCATATTTTTCACACTTTTTCAGGCTCTTCATGATTTTCAACACCGCTTCATGCTCCTCCTATTTTTCAGACCGTTTTATGCTCATCAAATTTTTGACACCTTTTGAAGCTCTTCATATTTTTCACACCTTTTGAAGCTCTTCATATTTTTCACACCATTTCAGGCTCTTCATGTTTTTCAACACCGTTTCATGCTGCTTCAATTTTTCAGACCGTTTCATGCTCCTCATATTTTTCACACCTTTTGAAGCTCTTCATATTTTTCACACCTTTTCAGGCTCTTCATGTTTTTCTACACCACTTCATGCTTCTCCCATTTTTCAGCCCGTTTCATGCTCCTCATTTATTTCACACCTTTTGAAGCTCTTCATATTTTTCACACCTTTTCAGGCTCTTCATGTTTTTCAACACCGTTTCATGCTGCTTCTATTTTACAGACCGTTTCATGCTCCTCATATTTTTCACACCTTTTGAAGCTCTTCATATATTTCACACCTTTTCAGGCTCTTCATGTTTTTCTACACCACTTCATGCTTCTCCTATTTTTCAGCCCGTTTCATGCTCCTCCTGTATTTCACACCTTTTGAAGCTCTTCATATTTTTCACACCTTTTCAGGCTCTTCATGTTTTTGAACACCGCTTCATGCTCCTCCTATTTTGCAGACCGTTTCATGCTCCTCATATTTTTCACACCTTTTCAGGCTCTTCAAGTTTTTCAACCCCACTTCATGCTCCTCCTTTTTTGCAGATCGTGTCATGCTCCTCATATTTTTGATACTTTTGATGATCTTCATATTTTTCACACCTTTTCAGGCTCTTCATTTTTTCAACACCACTTCAAGCTCCTCCTATTTTTCAGTCCGTTTCATGCTCATCTCATTTTTGAAACCTTTTGAAGCTCTTCATATTTTTCACACATTTTCAGGCTCTTCATGTTTTTCAACACTGTTGCATGATCCTCCTATTTTTCAGACCGTTTCATGCTCCTCATATACTTGACACATTTTTAAGCTCTTCATATATTTCACACATTTTCAGGCTATTCATGTTTTTCAACACCGCTTCATGCTCCTTGTATTTTTAAGACCGTTTCATGCTCCTCATATTTTTGACACCTTTTTAAGCTCTTCATATTTTTCACACCTTTTTAAGCTCTTTATATTTCTCACACCTTTTCAGGTTCTTCATGTTTTTCAACAACGCTTCATGCACCTCCTATTTGTCAGACCATTTCATGCTCATCTCATTTATGACACCTTTTGAATCTTTTCATATTTTTCACACCTTCTCAGGCTCTTCATGTTTCTGAACACCGCTTCATGCTAATCCTATTTTTCAAACCATATCATGCTCCTCATATTTTTCACACCTTTTAAGCTCTTCATATTTTTCACACTTTTTCAGGCTCTTCATGTTTTTCAACACCGCTTCGTGCACCTCCTATTTGTCAGACCGTTTCATGCTCATCTCATTTATGACACCTTTTGAATCTTTTCACATTTTTCACACCATTTCAGGCTCTTCATGTTTTTCAACACCGTTTCATGCTGCTTCTTTTTTTCAGACCGTTTCATGCTCCTCCTATTTTTGAAACCTTTTGAAGCTCTTCATATTTTTCACACCTTTTCAGGCTCTTCATGTTTTTGATCACCGTTACATTCACCTCCTATTATTCAGACCGTTTCATGTTCCTCATATTTTTGACACTTTTTGAAGCTCTTTATATATTTCAGACATTTTCAGGCTCTTCATGTTTTTGAACACAGCTTCATGCTCCTCCTATTTTTCAGACCGTTTCATGCTCCTCATATTTTTGACAACTTTGGAAGCTCTTCATATTTTTCACACATTTTCAGGCTCTTCATGTTTTTCAACACTGTTGCATGCTCCTCCTATTTTTCAGACCGTTTCATGCTCCTCATATACTTGACACATTTTTAAGCTCTTCATATATTTCACACATTTTCAGGCTATTCATGATTTTCAACACTGCTTCATGCTCCTTGTATTTTTAAGACCGTTTCATGCTCCTCATATTTTTGACATCTTTTTAAGCTCTTCATATTTCTCACACCTTTTCAGGCTCTTCATGTTTTTCAAAAACGCTTCATGCACCTCCTATTTTTCAGACCGTTTCATGCTCATCTCATTTTTGACACCTTTTGAAGCTTTTCATATTTTTCACACCTTTGCAGGCTCTTCATGTTTTTCCACACCACATCATGCTTCTCCTATTTTTCAGCAAGTTTCATGCTCCTCATGTATTTCACACCTTTTGAAGCTCTTCATATTTTTCAAAACTTTTCAGGCTCTTCCTGTTTTTTAACAGCGCTTCATGCTCCTCCTATATTTCAGACCGTTTCATGCTCCTCATATATTTCACACCTTTTGAAGCTCTTTATATTTTTCACAACTTTTCAGGATCTTCATGTTTTTGAACACCGCTTAATGCTCCTCATATTTTTCAGACCTTTTCATGCTCCTCGTATTTTTGACATCTTTTGAAGCTTTTCATATTTTTCACACCTTCTCAGGCTCTTCAAGTTTTTCAACACCACTTCATGCTCCTCCGTTTTTGCAGACCGTTTGATGCTCCTCATATTTTTGATACCTTTTGATGCTCTTCATATTTTTCACACCTTTTCAGGCTCTTCGTTTTTTCAACACCGCTTCATGCTCCTCCAATTTTTCAGACAGTTTCATGCTCCTCATATTTTTGACACCTTTTGAAGCTCTTCATATTTTTCACATCTTTTGAAGCTCTTTATATTTTTCACACATTTTCAGGCTCTTCATGTATTTCAACACCCCTTGTTGCTCCTCCTATTTTTCAGACCATTTCATGCTCCTCATATTTTTGACACCTTTTGAAGCTCTTCATATTTCTCACACCTCGTCAGTCTCTTCATGTTTTTCAACAGCATTTCATTCTCCTCCTATTTTTCAGACCGTTTCATGCTCCTCATATTTTTGACACCTTTTGAAGCTCTTCATATTTTTCAAACCTTTTCAGGCTCTTCATGTTTTTGAACACCGCTTCATGCTCCTCCTATTTTTCAGACCGTTTCATGCTCCTCATATATTTCACACATTTTTAAGCTCTTCATATATTTCACACATTTTCAGGCTATTTATGTTTTTCAACACCACTTCAGGCTCCTCGTATTTTTAAGACCATTTCATGCTCCTCATAATTTTTCACGTTTTGAAGCTCTTCATATTTTTCACACCTTTTCAGGCTCTTCATGTTTTTCAACACCCCTTGTTGCTCCTCCTATTTTTCAGACCGTTTCATGCTCCTCATATTTTTGACACCTTTTGAAGCTCTTCATATTTCTGACACCTCGTCAGTCTCTTCATGTTATTGAACACCGCTTCATGCTCCGCCTTTTTTTTCAGACCGTTTCATGCTCCTCATATTTTTGACACATTTTGAAGCTCTTCATATTTTTTACACATTTTCAGGCTCTTCATGTTTTTCAACACGACTTCATGCTCCTCCTATTTTTCAGACTGTTTCATGCTCCTCATATTTTTTACACCTTTTGAAGGTCTTCTTTTTTTTCACACTTTTTCAGGCTCTTCATGTTTTTGAACACAACTTCATGCTCCTCCTATTTTTCAGACCGTTTCATACTCCTCATATTTTTCACACCTTTTGAAGCTCTTCATATTTTTCACACATTTCAGGCTCTTCATGTTTTTGAACACAGCTTCATGCTCCTCCTATTTTTCAGACCGTTTCATGCTGCTCATATTTTTGTCAATTTCGGAAGCTCTTCATATTTTTCACACTTTTTCAGGCTCTTCATGTTGTTCAACACCGTTGCATGATCCTCCTATTTTTCAGACCGTTTCATGCTCCTCATATACTTGACACATTTTTAAGCTCTTCATATATTTCACACATTTTCAGGCTATTCATGTTTTTCAACACTGCTTCATGCTCCTTGTATTTTTAAGACCGTTTCATGCTCCTCATATTTTTGACAACTTTTTAAGCTCTTCATATTTCTCACACATTTTCAGGCTCTTCATGTTTTTCAACAACGCTTCATGCACCTCTTATTTTTCAGACCGTTTCATGCTCATCTCATTTTTGACACCTTTTGAAGCTTTTCATATTTTTCACACCTTTTCAGGCTCTTCATGTTTTTGAACACCGCTTCATGCTAATCCTATTTTTCAAGCCATATCATGTTCCTCATAATTTTCACACCATTTTAAGCTCTTCATATTTTTCACATCTTTTCAGGCTCTTCATGTTTTTAAACACCGCTTCATGCTCCTCCTATTTTTCAGACCGTTTCATGCTCCTCATATTTCACACCTTTTGAAGCTCTTCATATTTTTCACACCTTTTCAGGCTCTTCATATTTTTAAACACCACTTCATGCTTCTCCTATTTTTCAGCCCATTTCATGCTCCTCATGTATTTCACATCTTTTGAAGCTCTTCGTATTTTTCACAGCTTTTCAGGCTCTTCATGTTTTTCCACAGCACTTCATGCTTCTCTTATTTTTCAGCCCGTTTCATGCTCCTCATGTATTTCACACCTTTTGAAGCTCTTCATATTTTTCACACCTTTTCAGGCTCTTCATGCTTTTGATCACCGTTTCTTGCTCCTCCTATTTTTCAGACCGTTTCATGCTCCTCATATTTTTGACACCTTTTGAAGCTCTGCATATTTTTCACACCTTTTCAGGCTCTTCATGTTTTTGAACACCGCTTCATGATCCTCCTGTTTTTCAGACCGTATCATGCTCATCTCATTTTTGTCACCTTTGAAGCTCTTTATATTTTTCACACCTTTTGAAGCTCTTCATATTTTTCATACGTTTTCAGGCTCTTCATATTTTTCAACACCGTTTCATGCTGCTTCTATTTTTCAGTCCGTTTCATGCTCCTCATATTTTTCACACCTTATGAAGCTCTTCATATTTTTCACACCTTTTCAGGATCTTCATGTTTTGGAACACAGCTTCATGCCCCTCCTATTTATCAGACCGTTTCATGCTCCTCATATTTCTGACACCTTTTGAAGCTCTTTATATTTTTCACAGTTTTTCAGGCTCTTCATGAATTTCAACACCGTTTCATGTTATTCCTATTTTTCAGACCATTTAATGCTCATCTCATTTTTGAAACCTTTTGAAGCTTTTCATATTTTTCACAACTTTTCAGGCTCTTCATGTTTTTGAACACCGCTTCATGCTCCTCCTATTTTTCAGAGAGTTTCATGCTCCTCCTGTATTTCACAGCTTTTGAAGCTCTTCATATTTTACACACCTTTTCATGCTCTTCATGTTTTTCTACACCACTTCAGGCTTCTCCTATTTTTCAGCCCGTTTCATGCTCCTCATGTATTTCACACCTTTTGAAGCTCTTCATATTTTTCACACCTTTTCAGGCTCTTCCTGTTTTTTAACAGCGCTTCATGCTCCTCCTATATTTCAGACCGTTTCATGCTCCTCATATTTATGACACCTTTTGAAACTCCTCCTATTTTTCACACCTTTTCATGCTCGTCATGTTTCTGAAAACCGCTTCATGATCCTCCTATTTCAGACCGTTTCATTCTCCTCATATATTTCACACCTTTTGAAGCTCTTCATATTTTTCACACCTTTTCATGCTCTTCATGTTTCTGAAAACCGCTTCATGATGCTCCTATTTTTCAGACCGTTTCATTCTCCTCATATATTTCACACCTTTTGAAGCTCTTCATATTTTTCACACCTTTTCAGGCTCTTCATGTTTTTGAACACTGCTTCATGCTCCTCGTATTTTTCAGATCATTTCATGCTCCTAATATTTTTGACACTTTTTGAGCTCTTCATATTTTTCACACCTTTTCAGGATCTTCATGTTTTTGAACACCGCTTCATGATCCTCCTGATTTTCAGACCGTTTCATGCTCTTCATATATTTGAAACATTTTGAAGCTCTTCATATTTTTCACACCTTTTCAGGCTCTTCAAGTTTTTCACCACCACTTCATGCTCCTCCTATTTTTCAGACCGTTTCATGCTCATCTCATTTTTGTCACGTTTGAAGCTCTTCATATTTTTCACACCTTTTGAAGCTCTTCATATTTTTCACACGTTTTCAGGCTCTTCATGTTTTTCAAAAACGTTTCATGCTGCTTCTATTTTTCAGACCGTTTCATGCTCCTCATATTTTTGACACTTTTTGAAGCTCTTCATATTTTTCACACCTCTCAGGCTCTTCATATTTTTGAACACAGCTTCATGCTCCTCCAATTTTTCAGACCGTTTCATGCTCCTCATATTTTTGACACCTTTTGAAGCTCTTCATATTTTTCACACCTTTTCAGGCTCTTCATGTTTTTGATTACCGTTTCATCCTCCTCCTATTTTTCAGACCGTTTCATGCTCCTCATATTTTTCACACCTTTTGAAGCTCTTCATATTTTTCCCACCTTTTCAGGCTCTTCATGTTTTTCAACACCAGTTCATGCTCCTCCTATTTTTCAGACCATTCATGCTCCTCATATTTTTGAAACCTTTAGAAACTCTTCATATTTTTCACACCTTTTCCGGCTCTTCATGTTTTTCAACACGGCTTCATGCACCTCTATTTTTCAGACCGTTTCATGCTCATGTCATTTTTGACACCTTTTGAAGCTCTTCATATTTTTCACACCTTTTCAGGCTCTTCAAGTTTTTGAACACCACTTCACGCTCCTCCTAATTTTCAGACCGTATCATGCTCCTCATATTTTTCCCACCTTTTGACGCTGTTCATATTTTTCACACCTTTTCAGGCTCTTCATATTTTTGAACACGACTTCATGCTCCTCCTATTTTTCAGACCGTTTCATGCTCCTCTCATTTTTGACACCTTTTGAAGCTTTGCATATTTTTCACAACTTTTCAGGCTCTTCATGTTTTTGAACACCGCTTCATGCTCCTCCTATTTTTCAGACCGTATCATGCTCATCATATTTTTCAAACCTTTTGAAGCTATTCATTATTTCACACCTTTTCAGGCTCTTCTTTTTTTTCAACACTACTTGTTGCTCCTCCTATTTTTTAGACCTTTTCATGCTCATCTAATTTTTGACACCTTTTGAAGCTCTTCATATTTTTTACACCTTTTGAAGCTCTTCATATTTTTCACACCTTTTGAAGCTCTTCATATTTTTCAAACGATTTAAGACTCTTCATGTTTTTCAACTCCACTTCATGCTCCTGCTATTTATCATACCGTTTCATACTCCTCATATTTTTGACACCTTTTGAGGCTCTTCATATTTTTCACACCTTTTCAGGCTCTTCATGTTTTTGAACACAGCTTCATGCTCCTCCTATTTTTTCTACCGTATCATGCTCCTCATATTTTTCACACCTTTTGAAGCTCTTCATAATTTTCACACCTTTTCAGGCTCTTCATGTTTTGAACAGCACTTCATGCTCCTCCTATTTTTCAGACCGTTTCGTACTCCTCATATTTTTGACACCTTTTGAAGCTCTTCATATTTTTCACACCTTTTCAGTCTCTTCATGTTTTCAACACCGCTTCATGCTCCTTCTATTTTTCAGATCGTTTCATGCTCCTCATATTTTTCACACCTTTTGAAGCTCTTCATAATTTTCACACCTTTTCAGGCTCTTCATGTTTTTGAACAGCACTTCATGCTCCTCCTATTTTTCAGACCGTTTCGTACTCCTCATATTTTTGACACCTTTTGAAGCTCTTCATATTTTTCACACCTTTTCAGTCTCTTCATGTTTTCAACACCGCTTCATGCTCCTCCTATTTTTCAGATCGTTTCATGCTCCTCATATTTTGACACCTTTTGAAGCTCTTCATATTTTTCACACCTTTTCAGTCTCTTCATGTTTTTCAACAACACGTCATGCTCCTCCTATTTTTCAGACCGTTTCATGCTCCTCATGTATTTCACACATTTTGAAGCTCTTCATATTTTTCACACCTTTTCAGGCTCTTCATATTTATGAACTCGACTTCATGCTCCTCCTATTTTTCAGACCATTTCATGGTCCTCTCATTTTTGACAACTTTTGAAGCTTTGCATATTTTTCACAACTTTTAAGGCTCTTCATGTTTTTGAACACCGCTTCATGCTCCTCCTATTTTTCAAACCGTATCATGCTCCTCATATTTTTCACACCTTTTCAAGCTCTTCATATATTTCACACCTTTTCATGCTCTTCATTTTTTTCAACACTATTTGTTACTCCTCCTATTTTTTAGACCGTTTCATGCTCATCTAATTTTTGACACCTTTTGAAGCTCTTCATATTTTTCACATTTTTGAAGCTCTTCATATTTTTCACACAATTTCAGACTCTTCATGTTTTTCAACACCGCTCCATGCTCCTTCTATTTCTCATACCGTTTCATACTCCTCATATTTTGACACGTTTTGAGGCTCTTCATATTTTTCACACCTTTTCAGGCTCTTCATGTTTTTGAACTCCGCTTCATGATCCTCCTATTTTTTCGACCGTATCATGCTCCTCATATTTTTCACACCTTTTGAAGGTCTTCATATTTTTCTCACCTTTTCAGGCTCTTCATGTTTTTGAACAGCACTTCATGCTCCTCCTATTTTTTAGAGAGTTTCATGCTCCTCATGTTTTTCACACCTTTTGAAGCTTTTCATATTTTTCACACCTTTTCAGGCTCTTCATGTTTTTGATCACCGCTTCATGCTCCTCCTATTTTTCAGACCATTTCCTGCTCCTCATATTTTTGACACATTTTCAAGCTCTTCATATTTTTCACACCTTTTCAGGCTCTTCATGTTTTTCAACACCGCTTCATGCACCTCTATTTTTCAGACCGTTTCATGCTCATCTCAGTTTTGACACCTTTTGAAGTTTTTCATATTTTTCACAACTTTTCAGGCTCTTCATGTTTTTGAACACCGCTTCATGCTCCTCCTATTTTTCAGACCGTTTCCTGCTCCTTATATTTTTGACACCTTTTCAAGCTCTTCATATTTTTCACACCTTTTCAGACTCTTCATGTTTTTCAACACCGCTTCATGCTCCTCCTATTTTTCAGACCGTTTCATGCTCCTCATATTTTGACACCTTTTGAAGCTCTTCTTATTTTTCACACCTTTTGAGGCTCTTCATATTTTATACATTTTTGAAGCTCTTCATATTTTCCACACGTTTTCAGACTCTTCATGTTTTTCAACATCGCTTCATGCTCCTCCTATTTTTCAGACCGTTTCATGCTCCTCATATTTTGACACCTTTTGAAGCTCTTCATATTTTTCACACCTTTTCAGTCTCTTCATGTTTTTGAACACCGCTTCATGCACCTCTATTTTTCAGACCGTATCATGCTCATCTCATTTTTGACACCTTTTGAAGCTCTTCATATTTTTCACACCTTTTCAGGCTCTTCATGTTTTTGAACACCGCTTCACGCTCCTCCTATTTTTCAGACCGTATCATGCTCCTCATATATTTCTCACCTTTTGAAGCTCTTCATATTTTTCACACCTTTTCAGGCTCTTCTTTTTTTTCAACACTACTTGTTGCTCCTCCTATTTTTTAGACCTTTTCATGCTCATCTAAATTTTGACACCTTTTGAAGCTCTTCATATTTTTAACATTTTTGAAGCTCTTCATAATTTTCAAACGATTTCAGACTCTTCATGTTTTTCAACTCTGCTTCATGCTCCTGCTATTTATCATACCGTTTCATACTCCTCATATTTTTGACACATTTTGAGGCTCTTCATATTGTTCACAGCTTTTCAGGCTCTTCATGTTTTTGAACACCGCTTCATGCTCCTCCTATTTTTCAGACCGTTTCCTGCTCCTCATATTTTTCACACCTTTTGAAGCTCTTCATATTTTTCTCTCCTTTTCAGGCTCTTCATGATTATCAACACCGCTTCATGCTCCCCCTATTTTTCAGACCGTTTCATGCTTATCTCATTTTTGACACCTTTTGAAGCTCCTCATATTTTTCACACCTTTTTAGGCTCTTCATGTTTTTGAACACCGCTTCATGCTCCTCCTATTTTTCAGACCGTTTCATGCTCCTCATATTTTTGACACCTTTTGAAGCTCTTCATATTTTTCACACCTATTCAGGCTCTGCATGTTTTTGAACACCACTTCATGCTCCTCCTATTTTTCAGACCGTTTCACGCTCCTCATATTTTGACACCTTTTGAAGCTCTTCATATTTTTCACACCTTTTCAGGCTCTTCATGTTTTTGAACACCGCTTCATGCTCCTCCTATTTTTCAGACCGTTTCATGTTCCTCATATTTTTGACACCTTTTGAAGCTCTTCATATTTTTCACACCTATTGAGGCTCTTCATGTTTTTGAACACCACTTCATGCTCCTCCTATTTTTCAGACCGTTTCATGCTTCTCATATATTTGAAACCTTTTGAAGCTCTTAATATTTTTCACACCTTTTCAGGCTCTTCATGTTTTTGAACACCGCTTCATGCTCCTCCTATTTTTCAGTCCGTTTCATGCTCCTCATGTATTTCACACCGTTTGAAGCTCTTCATATTTTTTACACCTTTTCAGGATCTTCATGTTTTTGAACACCGCTTCATGCTCCTCCTATTTTTCAGACCGTTTCATGCTCCTCATATTTTTCACACCTTTTGAAGTTCTTCATATTTTTCCCACCTTTTCAGGCTCTTCATGTTTTTCAACACCAGTTCATCCTCCTCCTATTTTTCAGACCGTTTCATGCTGCTCATAATTTTGAAACCTTTAGAAACTCTTCATATTTTTTACACCTTTTCAGGCTCTTCATGTTTTTCAACACCACTTCATGCTCCTCCTATTTTTCAGACCGTTTCATGCTCCTCCTTTTTTTGACACCTTTTGAAGCTCTTCATATATTTCACACCTTTTCAGGCTCTTCATATTTTTGAACACCGCTTCGTGCTCCTATTTTTCAGATTGTTTCATGCTCCTCATATTTTTGACACCTTTTGAAGCTCTTCATATTTTTCACACCTTTTCAGGCTCTTCATGTTTTTGAACACCGCTTCATGCTCCTCCTATTTTTCAGACCGTTTCAGGCTCCTCATATTTTTCACACCTTTTGAAGCTCTTCATATTTCTCACACGTTTTCAGGCTCTTCATGTTTTTCAACACCGCTTCATGCTCCTCCTTTTTTTCAGACCGTTGCATGCTCCTCATATTTGTGACACCATTTGAAGCTCTTCATATACTTCACATCTTTTCAGGCTCTTCATGTTTTTGAACACCGCTTCATGCTCCTCCTATTTTTCAGACCGTATCATGCTCCTCATATTTTTCACAACTTTTGAAGCTCTTCATATTTTTCATACGTTTTCATGCTGTTCATATTTTCGAACACGACTTCATCCTCCTCCTATTTTTCAGACCGTTTCATGCTCCTCTCATTTTTGACACCTTTTGAAGCTTTGCATATTTTTCACAACTTTTCAGGCTCTTCATGTTTTTGAACACCGCTTCATGCTCCTCCTATTTTTCAGACCGTATCATGCTCCTCATATTTTTCACTTATTTTGAAGCTGTTCATATTTTTCACACCTTTTCAGGCTCTTCATTTTTTTCAACACTACTTGTTGCTCCTCCTATTTTTTAGACCGTTTCATGCTCATCTAACTTTTGATACTTTTGAAACTCTTCATATTTTTTACACCTTTTGAAGCTCTTCATATTTTTCACATTTTTGAACCTCTTCATATTTTTCACACTATTTCAGACTCTTCATGTTTTTCAACACCGCTTCATGCTCCTGCTATTTATCATACCGTTGCATACTCCTCATATTTTTGACATGTTTTGAGGCTCTTCATATTTTTCACACCTTTTCAGGCTCTTCATGGTTTTGAACTACGCTTCATGCTCCTCCTATTTTTTCGACCGTATCATGCTCCTCATATTTTTCACACCTTTAGAAGCTCTTCATATTTTTCTCACCTTTTCAGGTTCTTCATGATTTTCAACACCGCTTCATGCTCCTCCTATTTTTCAGACCGTTTCATGCTCATCTCATTTTGACACCTTTTGAAGCTCTTCATATTTGTCATACCTTTTGAAGCTCTTCATATATTTCATACCTTTTCAGGCTCTTCATGATTTTCAACACCGCTTCATGCTCCTCCTATTTTTCAGACCGTTTCATGCTCATCTCATTTTTGACACCATTTGAAGCTCTTCATATTTTTCACACCTTTTGAAGCTGTTCTTATTTTTCATATTTTTGAAGCTCTTCATATTTTCACACGTTTTCAGACTCTTCATGTTTTTCAACACCGCTTCATGCTCCTGCTATTTTTCAAACCGTTTCATCCTCCTCATATTTTTGACAAGTTGAGGCTTTTCATATTTTTAACACCCATTCAGGCTCTTCATGTTTTTGAACACCGTTTCATAAGCTTCCTATTTTTCAGACCGTTTCATGCTCCTCATATTTTTGACACCTTTTGAAGCTCTTCATAATTTTCACACCTTTTGAAGCTCCTCATATTTTTCACTTCTTTTCAGGCTCTTCATGTTTTTCAACAACGCTTAATGCTCTTCCTATTTTTCAGACCGTTTCTTGCACCTCATATATTTCACACCTTTTGAAGCTTCTCATATTTTTCACTTCTTTTCAGGCTCTTCATGTTTTTCAACAACGCTTAATGCTCTTCCTATTTTTCAGACCGTTTCTTGCACCTCATATATTTCACACCTTTTGAAGCTCTTTATATTTTTCACACATTTTCAGACTTTTCATGTTTTTCAACACCACTTCATGCTCCTCCTATTTTTCAGACGTTTCATGCTCATCTCTCTTTGACACCTTTTGAAGCTCTTCATATTTTTCACACCTTTTCTTTATCTTCATGATTTTCAACACCGCTTCATGCTCCTCCTATTTTTCAGACCGTTTCATGCTCATCTCATTTTTGACACCTTTTGAAGCTCTTCATATTTTTCACATCTTTTGAAGCTCTTCATATTTGTCACATTTTTCAAGCTCTTCATATTTTTCACACGATTTCCGACTCTTCATGTTTTTGAACACCGCTTCATGCTCCTGCTATTTATCATACCGTTTCATACTCCTCATATTTTTGACACCTTTTGAGGCTCTTCATATTATTCACACCTTTTCAGGCTCTTCATTTTTTTCAACACCACTTCAAGCTCCTCCTATTTTTCAGACCGTTTCATGCTCATCTAATTTTTGACACCATTTGAAGCTCTTCATATTTTTCACACGTTTTGAAGCTCTTCATATATTTCACACCTTTTCAGGCTCTTCATGTTTTTCAACACCGCTTCATGCTCCTCCTATTTTTAAGACCGTTTCATGCACCTCATAATTTTCACACCTTTTGAAGCTCTTCATATTTTTCACACCTTTTCAGGCTCTTCATGTTTTTCAACACCGCTTCATGCTCCTCCTATTTTTCAGACCGTTTCATGCTCCTCATATTTTTGACACCTTTTGAAGCTCTTCATATTTTTCAGACTTTTTCAGGCTCTTCATGTTTTTGAACACCGCTTCATGCTTCTTATATTTTTCAGACCGTTTCATGCTCCTCATATTTTTGACACCTTTTGAAGCTCTTCATATTTTTCACACCTTTTGAAGCTCTTCATATTTTTCACACTTTTTCAGGCTCTTCATGTTTTTCAACACTGCTTCATGCTCCTCCTATTTTTCAGACCGTTCCTTGCTACTCATATTTTTGACACCTTTTGAAGCTCTTCATATTTTTCACACCTTTTCAGGCTCTTCATGTTTTTCAACAATGCTTCATGCACCTCCTATATTTCAGAACGTTTCATGCTCCTCATATTTTTGACACCTTTTGAAGCTCTTCATATTTTTGACACCTTTTGAAGCTCTTCATTTTTTTCACACCTTTTAAAGCTCTTCATATTTTTCACACGTTTTCAGGCTCTTCATGTTTTTGAACACCGCTTCATGGTAATCCTATTTTTTAGACAGTTTCATGCTCCTCATATTTTTCACGCCTTTTGAAGCTCTTCATATTTTTCACACCTTTTCAGGCTCTTCATGTTTTTGATCACCATTTCATGCGCCTCCTATTTTTCAGACCGTTTCATGCTCCTCATATTTTTGACAGATTTTGAAGCTTTTCATATTTTTCACACCTTTTCAGGCTCTTCAAGTTTTTCAACACCACTTCATGCTCCTCCTTTTTGCAGACCTTTTCATGCTCCTCATATTTTTGACACCTTTTGATGATCCTCATATTTTTCACACCTTTTCAGTCTCTTCTTTTTTTTCAACACCACTTCATGGTCCTCCTATTTTTCAAACCGTTTCATGCTCATCTCATTTTTGACACCTTTTGAAGCTTTTCATATTTTTCACACGATTTCAGACTCTTCCTGTTTTCAACACCGCTTCATGCTCCTGCTATTCATCATACCGTTTCATACTTCTCATATTTTTGACACGTTTTGAGGCTCTTCATATTTTCCACACCTTTTCAGGCTCTTCATGTTTTTGAACACGCTTCATAATCCTCCTATTTTTCAGACCGTTTCATGCTCCTCATATTTTTGACACGTTTTGAAGCTCTTCATATTTTTCACACCTTCTCAGGCTCTTCATGTTTTTCAACTCCGCTTCATGCTCCTCCTATTTTTCAGACCGTATCAAGTTCCTCATAGTTTTCACACCTTTTGAAGCTCTTCATACTTTTCATAATTTAAAGATCTTCATATTTTTCACACGATTTCAGACTCTGCCTGTTTTTCAACACCACTTCATGCTCCTGCTATTTATCATACCGTTTCATACTTCTCATATTTTTGACACGTTTTGAGGCTCTTCATATTTTTCACACCTTTACAGTCTCTGCATGTTTTTGAACACTGTTTCATGCTCCTCATGTATTTCACACCTTTTGAAGCTCTTCATATTTTGCACACCTTTTCAGGCTCTTCATGTTGTTGAACACCGCTTCATCCTCCTCCTATTTTTAAGAGGGTTTCATGCTCATCATATTTTTGACACATTTTGAAGCTCTTCATATTTTTCACGCTTTTTGAAGCTGTTCATATATTTCACACCTTTTCAGGCTCTTCATGTTTTTCAACACCACTTCATGCTCCTCCTATTTTTCAGACCCTTTCATGCTAATCTAATTTTTGACACCTTTTGAAGCTCATCATATTTTTCACACCTTTTGAAGCTCTTCATATTTTTCACAGCTTTTCAGGCTGTGCATGTTTTTGAACATCGCTTGTGCTCGTCATATTTTCAGACCGTTTCATGCTCCTCATATTTTTGACACCTTTTGAAGCTCTTCATATTTTTCACACCTTTTCAGGCTCTTCATGTTTTTCAACACCGCTTCATGAACCTCCTATTTTTCAGACCGATTCATGCACCTCATATTTTTGACACATTTTGAAACTCTTCATATTTTTCACCCCTTTTCAGGCTCTTCATGGTTTTCAACACCACTTCATGCTCCTCGTATTTTTCAGACCGTTTCATGCTCCTCATATTTTTGACACCTTTTGAAGTTCTACATATTTTTCACACCTTTTCAGGCTCTTCATGATTTTCAACACCACTTCATGCTCCTGTTTTTCAGACCGTTTCATGCTCATCTCATTTTTGACATCTTTTGAAGCTCTTAATATTTTTTACACCTTTTGAAGCTCTTCATAATTTTCATATTTTTGAATCTCTTCATATTTTTCACACATTTTCAGGTTCTTCATGTTTTTCAACACCACTTCAGGCTCCTCCTATTTTTCAGACCCTTTCATGCTAATCTAATTTTTGACACTTTTTGAAGCTCTTCATATTTTTCACACCTTTTCAGTCTCTGCATGTTTTTGAACACCGTTTCATGCTCCTCATGTATTTCACACCTTTTGAAGCTCTTCATATTTTGCACACCTTTTCAGGCTCTTCATGTTTTTGAACACCGCTTCATCCTCCTCCTATTTTTAAGAGGGTTTCATGCTCGTCATATTTTTGACATATTTTGAAGCTCTTCATAATTTTCACACCTTTTCAGGCTCTTCATGTTTTTGAACACCGCTTCATGCTCGTCCTATTTTTCAAACCGTTTCGTGCTCCTCATATTTTTGACACCTTTTGAAGCTCTTCATATTTTTCACACCTTTTCAGGCTCTTCATTTTTTTCAACATCACTCATGCTCCTCCTATTTTTCAGACCGTTTCATGCAGATCTCCTTTTTGACACCTTTTGAAACTCTTCATATTTTTCAAACCTTTTGAAGCTCTTCATATTTTTCACACGTTTTCAGGCTCTTCATGTTTTTCAACACCGCTTCATGCTCCTCCTATTTTTCAGACCGTTTCATGCTCCTCATATTTTTGACACCTTTTGAAGCTCTATATATTTTTCACACCTTTTTAGGCTCTTCATGTTTTTCAGCACCGCTTCATGCTCCTCCTATTTTGCAGAATGTTTTATGCTCCTCATATTTTTGACACCTTTTGAAGCTCTTCATATTTTTCACACCTTTTAAGGCTCTTCTTGTTTTTGAACACCGCTTCTTGCTCCTCCTATTTTTCAGAATGTTTCATGCTCCTCATATTTTTGACACCTTTTGAGGCTTTCCTTATTTTTCACACCTTTTCAGGCTCTTCATGTTTTTCAACACCACTTCATGCTCCTCCTATTTTTCAACCGTTTCATGCTCATGTAATTTTTGACAGCTTTTGAAGCTCGTCATATTTTTCACACCTTTTGAAGCTCTTCATATTTTTCACACGTTTTCAGGCTCTTCATGTTTTTCAACACAGCTTCATGCTCCTCCTATTTTTCAGACCGTTTAATCCTCCTCATGTATTTCACACCTTTTGAATCTCTTCATATTTTTCACACGTTTTCAGGCTCTTCATCGTTTTCAACACCGCTTCATGCTCCTCCTATTTTTCAGACCGTTTCATGCTCATCTCATTTTTGACACCTTTTGAAGCTCTTCATATTTGTCACACCTTTTGAAGCTCTTCATATTTTCATATTTTTGAAGCTCTTTATATTTTCACACGTTTTCAGACTCTTCATGTGTTTCAACACCGCTTCATGCTCCTGCTATTGTTCAGACCGTTTCACGCTCCTCATATTTTTGACACGTTTTGAGGCTTTTCTATTTTGAACACCTTTTCAGCTCTTCATGTTTTTGAACACCGCTTCATCCTCCTTCTATTTTTCAGAACATTTCATGTTCCTCATAATTTTGACACCTTTTGAAGCTCTTCTAATTTTTCACACATTTTCAGGCACTTCATGTTTTTGAACACCGCTTCATGCTCCTCCTATTTTTCAGACCGTTTCATGCTCCTCATATTTTTGACACCTTTTGAAGCTCTTCATATTTTTCACACCTTTTCATTCTCTTCATGATTTTCAACAGCATTTCATGCTCCTCCTATTTTTCAGACCGTTTCATGCTCATCTCATTTTTGACACCCTTTCAAGCTCTTCATATTTTTCAAACCTTTTGAAGCTCTTCCTATTTTTCACATTTTTGAAGCTCTTCATATATTTCACACCTTTACAGGCTCTTCTTTTTTTTCAACACCACTTCATGCTCCTCCTAATTTCAGACCGTTTCATGCTCATCTCATTTTTGACACCTTTTGAAGCTCTTCATATTTTTCACAACTTTGAAGCTCTTCATATTTTTCAAACCTTTTCAGGCTCTTCACTTTTTTGAACAACGCTTCATGCTCCTCGTATTTTTCAGACCGTTTCATGCTATTCGTATTTTTGACACCTTTTGAAGCTCTTCTAATTTTTCACACATTTTCAGGCACTTCATGTTTTTGAACACTGCTTCATGCTCCTCCTATTTTTCAGACCGTTTCATGCTCCTCATATTTTTGACACCTTTTGAAGCTCTGCATATTTTTCACACCTTTTCAGGCTCTTCATGATTTTCAATACCACTTCATGCTCCTGTTTTTCAGACCGTTTCATGCTCATGTAATTTTTGACAGCTTTTGAAGCTCTTCATATATTTCACACCTTTTAAAGCTGTTCATATTTTTCACACCTTTTAAAGCTCTTCATATTTTTCACAGGTTTTCAGGCTCTTCATGTTTTTCAACACCACTTCATGCTCCTCCTATTTTTTAGACAGTTTCATGCTCCTCATATTTTTCACACCTTTTGAAGCTCTTCATTTTATTCACACATTTTCAGGCTCTTCATGTGTTTGAACACCGTTTCATGCTCCTCCTATTTTTCAACCGTTTCATGCTCATGTAATTTTGACAGCTTTTGAAGCTCGTCATATTTTTCACACCTTTTGAAGCTCTTCATATTTTTCACACGTTTTCAGGCTCTTCATGTTTTTCAACACAGCTTCATGCTCCTCCTATTTTTCAGACCGTTTAATCCTCCTCATGTATTTCACACCTTTTGAATCTCTTCATATTTTTCACACGTTTTCAGGCTCTTCATCGTTTTCAACACCGCTTCATGCTCCTCCTATTTTACAGACCGTTTCATGCTCATCTCATTTTTGACACCTTTTGAAGCTCTTCATATTTGTCACACCTTTTGAAGCTCTTCATATTTTTCATATTTTTGAAGCTCTTTATATTTTCACACGTTTTCAGACTCTTCATGTGTTGCAACACCGCTTCATGCTCCTGCTATTGTTCAGACCGTTTCACGCTCCTTATATTTTTGACACGTTTTGAGGCTTTTCTATTTTGAACACCTTTTCAGCTCTTCATGTTTTTGAACACCGCTTCATCCTCCTTCTATTTTTCAGAACATTTCATGATCCTCATAATTTTGACACCTTTTGAAGCTCTTCTAATTTTTCACACATTTTCAGGCACTTCATGTTTTTGAACACCGCTTCATGCTCCTCCTATTTTTCAGACCGTTTCATGCTCCTCATATTTTTGACACCTTTTGAAGCTCTTCATATTTTTCACACCTTTTCATTCTCTTCATGATTTTCAACAGCATTTCATGCTCCTCCTATTTTTCAGACCGTTTCATGCTCATCTCATTTTTGACACCTTTTCAAGCTCTTCATATTTTTCAAACCTTTTGAAGCTCTTCCTATTTTTCACATTTTTGAAGCTCTTCATATATTTCACACCTTTACAGGCTCTTCTTTTTTTTCAACACCACTTCATGCTCCTCCTAATTTCAGACCGTTTCATGCTCATCTCATTTTTGACACCTTTTGAAGCTCTTCATATTTTTCACAACTTTGAAGCTCTTCATATTTTTCAAACCTTTTCAGGCTCTTCATGTTTTTCAACACCGCTTCATGGTCCTCCTATGTTTCAGAACTTTTCATGCTCCTCATGTATTTCACACCTTTTGAAACTCTTCATATTTTTACACGTTTTCAAGCTCTTCATGTTTTTGAACACTGGTTCATGCTCCTCCTATTTTTCAGACATTTTCATGCTCTCATGCTCCTGATATTTTTGACAAATTTTGAAGCTCTTCATATTTTGCACACCTTTTCAGTCTCATAATATTTTTCAACACCACTTCATGCTCCTCCAATTTTTCAGTCCGTTTCATGCATATCTCATTTTTGACTCCTTTTGAAGCTATTCATATTTTTCACTCCTTTTCAGGCTCTTCCGGTTTTTCAACACCGCTTCATGATCCTCCTATTTTTCAGACCGTTTCATGCTCCTCATATTTTTACACCTTTTGAAGCTCTTCATATATTTCACACCTTTTCAGGCTCTTCATTTTTTTCAACACCGCTTCATGCTCCTCCTATTATTCAGACCGTTTCATGCTCATCTCATTTTTGACACCTTTTAAAGCTCTTCATATTTTTAACACCTTTTCAGGTTCTTCATGTTTTTGAACACCGCTTCATGGTCCTCCTATTTTTCAGAACTTTTCATGCTCCTCATATAATTCACACCTTTTGAAGCTCTTCATATTTTTCACACCTTTTCAGGCTCTTCATGTTTTTCAACACCGTTTCATGCTCCTCCGATTTTTCAGACCGTTTCATGCTCCCCATATTTTTGACACCTTTTGAAGCTCTTCATATTTTTCACACCTATTGAAGGTGTTCATATATTTCACACCTTTTCAGGCTCTTGATGTTTTTCAACACCACTTCATGCTCCTTCTATTTTTCACACCTTTAATGCTAATCTAATTTTTGACACCTTTTGAAGCTCTTCATATTTTTCACACCTTTTGAAGGTCTTCATATTTTTCACACCTTTTCAGGCTGTTCATGTTTTTGAACACCGCTTATGCTCGTCCTATTTTTCAGACCATTTCATGCTCCTCATACTTTTGACACCTTTTGAAGCTCTTCATATTATTCACACCTTTTCAGGCTCTTCATGTTTTTCAACAACACTTCATGCTCCTCCTATTTTTCAGACCGTTTCATGCTCATCTCATTTTTGACATCTTTTGAAGCTCTTCATATTTTTCACACCTTTTGAAGCTCTTCATAATTTTCATATTTTTGAAGCACTTCATATTTTTCACACTTTTTCAGGCTCTTCATGTTTTTCAACACCTCTTCAGGCTCCTCCTATTTTTCAGACCCTTTCATGCTAATCTAATTTTTGGCACTTTTTGAAGCTCTTCATATTTATCACACCTTTTAAGTCTCTGCATGTTTTTGAACACCTTTACATGCTCCTCATGTATTTCACTCCTTTTGAAGCTCTTCATATTTTGCACAAATTTTCAGGCTCTTCATGTTTTTCAACACCGCTTCATCCTCCTATTTTTAAGAGGGTTTCATGCTCGTCGTATTTTTGACACATTTTGAAGCTCTTCATATTTTTCACACCTTTTCAGGCTCTTCATGTTTTTGAACACCGCTTCATGCTCCTCCTATTTTTGAGACCGTTTCTTGCTCCTCATATTTTCGACACCTTTTGAAGCTTTCATATTTTTCACACCTTTTCAAGCTCTTCATGTTTTTCAACACCACTTCATGCTGCTCCTTTTTTGCAGACCGTTTCATGCTCCTCATATTTTTGACACCTTTTGAAGGTCTTCATATTTCTCAAACCTTTTCAGGCTCTTCATGTTTTTCAACACCGCTTAATGCACCTCCTATTTTTCAGACCGTTTCATGCTCATCTCATTTTTTACACCTTTTGAAGCTTTTCATATTTTTCACATATTTTCAGGCTCTTCATGTTTTTGAACACCGCTTGATGCTAATCCTATTTTTCAAACCATATCATGCTCCTCATATTTTTCACACCTTTTGAAGCTCTTCATATTTTTCACACCTTTTCAGGCTCTTCATGTTTTTGAAAACCACTTCATGCTCCTTCTATTTTTCAGAGAGTTTCATGCTCCTCATGTATTTCACACCTTTTGAAGCTCTTCATATTTTTCACACCTTTTCAGGCTCTTCATGTTTTTCCACACCACTTCATGCTTCTCCTATTTTTCAGCCCGTTTCATCCTCCTCATGTATTTCACACCTTTAGAACCTCTTCATATTTTTCACACCTTTTCAGGCTCTTCATGTTTTTGAACACCGTTTCATGCTCCTCCTATTTTTCAGGCCGTTTCATGCTCCTCATATTTTTGACACCTTTTGAAGCTCTTCATATTTTTCACAACTTTTCAGGCTCTTCATGATTTTCAAAGCCTCTTCATGCTCCTCCTATTTTTCAGACGCTTTCATGCTCATCTAATTTTTGACATCTTTTGAAGCTCTCCATATTTCTCACAACTTTTGAAGCTCTTCATATTTTTCATATTTTTGAAGCTCTTCATATTTTCACACGTTTTCAGACTCTTCATGTTTTTCAACACCGCTTCATGCTCCTCCTATTTTTCAGAGAGTTTCATGCTCCTCATATATTTCACACCTTTTGAAGCTCTTCATATTTTTCACACCCGTTCATGCTCTTCATGTTTTTTATCACCGTTTCAAGCTCCTCCTATTTTTCAGAACGTTTCATGCTCTTCATATTTTTGACACCGTTTGAAGCTCTTCATATTTTTCACACATTTTCGTGCTCTTCATGTTTTTCAACACCGTTTCATGCTGCTTCTATTTTTCAGACCGTTTTATGCTCCTCATATTTTTCACCCCTTTTGAACTCTTAATATTTTTCACACCTTTTCAGGCTCTTCATGTTTTTGAACACATCTTCATGCTCCTCCTATTTTTCAGACCGTTTCATTCTCCTCATATTTTTGAAGCCTTTTGAAGCTCTTCATATTTTTCACACCTTTTCAGGCTCTTCATGTTTTTCAACACCGTTTCATGATCCTCCTACTTTTCAGAACGTTTCATGCTCATCTCATTTTTGACACCTTTTGAAGCTTTTCATATTTTTCACAACTTTTTAGGCTCTTCATGTTTTTGAACACGGCTTCATGCTCCTCTTCTGTTTCAGAGTTTCATGCTCCTCATGTATTTCACACCTTTTGAAGCTCTTCATATTTTTCACACATTTTCAGCATCTTCATGTTTTTGATCACCGTTTCATGCTCCTCCTATTGTTCAGACCGTGTCATGCACCTCATATTTTTCACACCTTTTGAAGCTCTTCATATTTTTCACACCTTTTCAGGCTCCTCATGTTTTTCAACACCGCTTCATGCTCCTCCTCTTTTTCAGACCGCATCATGCTCCTCATATTTTTCAGACCGTTTCATGCACCACATATTTTCCACACCTTTTGAAGCTCTTCATATTTTTTACACCTTTCTCAGGCTCTTCATGTTTTTCAACACCTCTTCATGCTCCTCCTACTTTTCAGACCATTTAATGTTCCTCATGTATTTCACACCTTTTGAAGTTCTTAATATTTTTCACACCTTTTGAAGCTCTTCATATTTTTCACACGTTTTCAGGCTCTTCATGTATTTCAAAACCGCTTCATGCTGCTTCTATTTTTCAGACCGTTTCATGCTCCTCATATTTTTGACCCGTTTGGAAGCTGTTCATATTTTTCACACCTTTTCAGGCTCTTCAGGTTTTTGAACACCACTTCATGCTCCTCCTATTTTTCAGATCGTTTCATGCTCATCTCATTTTTGACACCTTTTGAAACTCTTCATATTTTTCACACCTTTTGAAGCTCTTCATATATTTCACGCCTTCTCTGGCTCTTCGTGTTTTTCAAAATCACTTCATGCTCCTCCTATTTTTCAGACCCTTTCATGCTAATCTAATTTTTGACACCTTTTGAAGGTCTTCATATTTTTCACACCTTTTGAAGCTCTTCATATTTTTCAAACCTTTTCAGGCTCTTCATGTTTTTGAACACCGCTTCATGCTCCTCCCTTTTTTCAGACCGTTTAATGCTCCTCATATTTTTGACATTTTTTGAAGCTCTTCATATTTTTCACACCTTTTCAGGCTCTTCATGTTTTTGAACACCGCTTCATGCTCCTCCTATATTTCAGTCCGTTTCATGCTCCTCCTATTTTTCACACCTTTTGAAGCTCTTCATATTTTTCACACCTTTTCAGGCTCTTCATGTTTTTGAACACCGCCTGATGCTCCTCCTATTTTTCAGACCGTTTCATGCGCCTCATGTATTTCACACGTTTTGAAGCTCTTCATATTTTTCACTCCTTTTCAGCCTCTTCATGATTTTGAACACCGCTTCATCATCTTCCTATTTTTCAGAATGTTTCATGCTCCTCATATTTTTGACAACTTTTGAAGCTTTTCATATTTTTCACAACTTTTCAGGCTCTTCATGTTTTTGAACAGAGCTTCATGCTCCTCCTATTTTTCAGACCGTATCATGTTCCTCATGTATTTTACACCTTTTGAAGCTCTTCATATTTTTCACACCTTTTCAGGCTCTTCATGCATTTGAACAACTTTTCATGTTCCTCCTATTTTTCAGACCGTTTCATGCTCCTCATAGTTTTGACACCTTTTGAAGCTCTTAATATATTTCACAGCTTTTCAGACTCTTCATGATTTCCAACACCGCTTCATGCTCCTCATATTTTTCAGACCGTTTCATGCTCATCTCATTTTTATCACCTTTTGAAACTCTTCATATTTTTCACACCTTTTGAAGCTCTTCATATTTTTCACACGTTTTCAGGCTCTTCATGTTTTTCAACACCACTTCTTGCTTCTCCTATTTTTCAGACCGTTTCATGATCCTCATATTTTTGACCCATTTTGAAGCTCTTCATATTTTTCACACCTTTTCAGGCTCTTCATGTTTTTCAACACCGCTTCATGCTCCTCCTCTTTTTCAGACCGTTTCATGCTCCTCATATTTTTGACAACTTTTGAAGCTCTTCTTATTTTTCACACCTTTTCAGGCTCTTCATGATTTTCAAAACAGCTTCATGCTCCTCCTATTTTCACACCATTTCATGCTCATCTCATTTTTGACACCTTTTGAAGCTCCTCTACTTTTGACCCCTTTAGAGGCTCTTCATATTTTTGACAACTTTTCAGGCTCTTCATGTTTTTCAACACCACTTCATGCTCCTCCTATTTTTCAGACCGTTTCATGCTCCTCATATTTTTGACAACTTTTGAAGCTCTTCATATTTTTGACACCTTTGAGGCTCTTCATGTTTTTGAACAGCACTTCATGCTCCTCTATTTTTCAGACCGTTTCATGGTCCTCATATTTTTGACTCCTCTAGAAGCTCTTCATATTTTTCACACCTTTTCAGGCTCTTCATGTTTTTCAACACCGCTTCATGCTCCTCCTAATTTTCAGACCGTTTCATGACCCTCATATTTTTGACACCTTTTGAAGCTCCTCATATATTTCACACATTTTCAGACTCTTCATGATTTCCAACACCACTTCATTCTCCTCATTTTTTTCACACCGTTTAATTCTCATCTCATTTTTGACACCTTTTGAAGCTCTTCATATTTTTGACACATTTAGAAGCTCTTCATATTTTTTACACCTTTTCAGGCTCTTCATATTTTTCAACACCGCTTATTGCTCCTCCTATTTGTCAGACCGTTTCATGCTCATCTCATTTTTGACAACTTTTGAAGCTCTTCATGTTTTTCACATATAATGAAGCTCTTCATATTTTAAACACCTTTTCAGGCTCTTCATGTTTTTCAACACCGTTTCATGCTCCTCCTATTTTTCAGACCGTTTCATGCTCCTCATATTTTTGACACCTTTAAAGCTCTTCATATTTTTCACACCTTTTCAGACTCTTCATGTTTTCAACACCGCTTCATGCTCCTCCTATTTTTCAGACCTTTTCATGCTCCTCCTATTTTTCAGACCGTTTCATGCTTCTCACATTTTGACACCTTTTGAAGCTCTTCATATTTTTCACAACTTTTCAGTCTCTTCATGTTTTTCAACACCGATTCATGCTCCTCCTTTTTTCAGACCGTTTGATGCTCCTCATATTTTTGGCACCTTTTGAAGCTCTTCATATTTTTCACACCTTTTCAGGTCTTCATGCTTTTGAACACCATTTCATGCTCCTCCTATTTTTCAGACCGTTTCATGGTCCTCATATTTTTGACACCTTTTGAAGCTCTTCATATTTTTCACACCTTTTCAGGCTCTTCATGTTTTTCAACACCGCTTCATGCTCCTCCTATGTTTCAGACCGTTTTATGCTCATCATATATTTGACACCTTTTGAAGCTCTTCATAATTTCCACACCTTTTCAGGCTCTTCATGTTTTTGAACACCATTTCATGCTCCTCTTATTTTTTTTTTATTGTTTTTTTTTTAAATTTTTTTTTATTATTTTTATTTTTTTTTCCCAGTCGGTTTTGTCATACATTGATATGAATCAGCCATGGATTTACATGTATTCCCAATCCCAATCCCCCCTCCCACCTCCCTCTCCACCCGATTCCTCTCCGTCTTCCCAGTGCACCAAGCCGGAGCACTTGTCTCGTGCATCCTACCTGGGCTGGTGATCTGTTTCACCATAGATAGCATACATGCTGTTCTTTTGAAATATCCCACCCTCACATTCTCCCACAAAGTTCAAAAGTCTGTTCTGTATTTCTGTGTCTATTTTTCTGTTCTGCATATAGGGTTATCGTTATCACCTTTCTAAATTCCATATACATGTGTCAGCATGCTCTAATGTTCTTTATCTTTCTGGCTTACTTCACTCTGTATAATGGGCTCCAGCTTCATCCATCTCATTAGGACTGATTCAAGTGAATTTTTTAATGGCTGAGTAATATTCCATGGTGTATATGTACCACAGCTTTCTTATCCATTCATCTGCTGACGGGCATCTAGGTTGCTTCCATGTCCTGGCTATTATAAATAGTGCTGCGATGAACATTGGGGTGCACGTGTCTCTTTCAGATGAACCTATGGACACCTTATCTTTGACAAAGGAGGCAAGGATATACAATGGAAAAAAGACAACCTCTTTAACAAGTGGTGCTGGGAAAACTGGTCAACCACTTGTAAAAGAATGAAAATAGAACACTTTCTAACACCATACACAAAAATAAACTCAAAATGGATTAAAGATCTAAATGTAAGACCAGAAACTATAAAACTCCTAGAGGAGAAGATAGGCAAAACACTCTCCGACATAAATCAAAGCAAGATCCTCTATGACCCACCTCCCAGAATATTGGAAATAAAAGCAAAACTAAACAAATGGGACCTAATGAAACTTAAAAGCTTTTGCACTACAAAGGAAACTATAAGTAAGGTGAAAAGACAGCCCTCAGATTGGGAGAAAATAATAGCAAATGAAGAAACAGACAAAGGATTAATCTCAAAAATACACAAGGAAATCCTGCAGCTCAATTCCAGAAAAATAAATGACCCAATAAAAAATGAGCCAAAGAACTAAACAGACATTTCTCCAAAGAAGACATACAGATGGATAACAAACACATGAAAAGATGCTCAACATCACTCATTATTAGAGAAATGCAAATCAAAACCACAATGAGGTACCATTATATGCCAGTCAGGATGGCTGCTATCCAGAAGTCTACAAGCAATAAATGCTGGAGATGGTGTGGAGAAAAGGGAACCCTCTTACACTGTTGGTGGGAATGCACACTAGTACAGCCGCTATGGAAAACAGTGTGGAGATTTCTTAAAAAACTGGAAATAGAACTGCCATATGACCCAGCAATCCCACTTCTGGGCATACACACTGAGGAAACCAGATCCTCTTATTTTTCAGACCGTTTCAAGCTCCTCATATTTTTTACACCTTTTGAAGCTCTTCATATATTTCACACCTTTTCAGGCTCTTCATGTTTTTGAACACATCTTCATGCTCCTCCTATTTTTCAGACCGTTTCATGGTCCTCATGTTTTTGTAACCTTTTGAAGCTCTTCATATTTTTCACACCTTTTCATGCTCTTCATGTTTTTGAACACCATTTCATGCTCCTCCTATTTTTTAAACCGTTTCATGCTCCTCATATTTTTCACACATTTTGAAGCTCTTCATATTTTTCACACCTTTTCAGGCTCTTCATATTTTACAACAAGTTTTCATGCTCCTCCTATTTTTCAGACCGTTTAATGCTCCCCATAATTTTGACACCTTTTGAAGCGCTTCATAATTATCACACTTTTTCAGGCTCTTCATGTTTTTCAAATTTGCTTCTGCTCCTCCTATTTTTCAGTCCGTTTCATGCTCCTCATATTTTTGACACCTTTTGAAGCTCTTCGTATTTTTCACAGCTTTTCAGGCTCTTCATGTTTTTCAACACCGCTTTATTCTCCAAATATTTTTCAGACCGTTTCATGCTCCTCATATTTTTCACACCTTTTGAAGCTCTTCATATTTTTCACACCTTTTCAGGCTCTTCATGTTTTTGAACACCACCTCATGCTCCTCCTAATTTTCAGACCGTTACATGCTCCTCATATATTTGATATCTTTTGAAGCTCTTCATATTTTTCACACATTTTCAGGCTCTTCATGTTTTTCAAACCGTTTCTTGCTCATCCTCTTTTTCAGACCGTTTCATGCCCCTCATATATTTGACACCTTTTCAAGCTCTTCACATTTTTCAAACCTTTTCAGGCTCTTCATGTTTTTGAACAACGTTTCATGCTCCTCCTATTTTTCAGACAGTTTCATGCCCCTCATATTTTTGACACCTTTTCAAGCTCTTCACATTTTTCAAAACATTTCAGGCTCTTTATGTTTTAAACACCGTTTCATCCTCCTCCTAATTTTCAGACCGTTTCATGCTCCTCATATATTTGACACCTTTTGAAGCTCTTCATATTTTTCACAACTTTTCAGGTTCTTCATGTTTTCAACACCACTTCATGCTCCTCCTATATTTCCGACCGTGTCATGCTCCTCATATTTTTGACAACTTTTGAAGCTCTTCATATTTTTCACACCTTTTCAGGCTCTTCATGTTTTTCTACACCGCTTCATGCTCCTCCTATTTTTGACATCTTTTGAAGCTCTTCATATATTTCACACCTTTTCAGGGTTTTCATATTTTTGAACACCGTTTCATGCTCCTCATATTTTTCAGACCGTTTCATGCTCCTCATATTATTGACACCTTTTGAAGCTCTTCATATATTTCACACCTTTTCAGGGTTTTCATGTTTTTGAACACCGTTACATGCTCCTCCTATTTTTCAGACCGTTTCATGCTCCTCATATTTTGACACCTTTTGAAGTTCTTCATATTTTTCACACCTTTTCAGGCTTTTCATGTTTTTCAACACTGCTTCATTCTCCTCCTTTATTTCAGACTGTTTCATGCTCCTCATCTTTTTGACACCTTTTGAAGCTCTTTATATTTTTCACACCTTTTCAGGCTTTTCATGTTTTTCTACACCGCTTCATTCTCTTCCTATTTTTCAGACATTTTCATGCTCCTCATATTTTTGACATTCTTTGAAGCTCTTCATATTTTTCACACCTTTTCAGGCGTTTCATGTATTTCAACACGGTCTCATGCGCCTCCTATTTTTCAGACCGTTTCATGTTCCTCATATGTTTCACACCTTTTTCAGGCTCTTCATGTTTTTCAACACCACTTCATGCTCCTCCTTTTATTCAGACCGTTTCATGCTCCTCATATTTTTGACACATTTTGAAGCTCTTCATATTTTCGACACCTTTCAGGTTCTTCATGTTTTTCAACACCGTTTCATGCTCCTCCTATTTTTCAAACCGTTTCATGCTCCTGATATTTTTGACACATTTTGAAGCTCTTCATATTTTCGACACCTTTCAGGTTCTTCATGTTTTTCAACACCGTTTCATGCTCCTCCTATTTGTCAAACCGTTTCATGTTCCTCCTATTTTTCAGACCGTTTCTTGCTCCTCATATTTTTGACACCTTTTGAAGCTCTTCATGTTTTTTAACACTTTTTCACGCTCCTCGTATATTTCAGACCGTTTCAAGCTCCTCATATTTTTGACACCTTTTGAAGCTCTTCATATTTTTCACATTTTTTCAGGGTCTTCATGTTTTTCTACACCACTTCATGCTCCTCCTATTTTTCAGACCGTTTCATGCTCCTCATTTTTTTGACACTTTTTGAAGCTCTTCATATTTTTCACACCTTTCCAGGCTCTTCATGTTTTTGAACACCGTTTCATGATCCTCCTATTTTTCAGACCGTTTCATGCTCCTCATATGTTTCACACCTTTTGAAGCTCTTCATGTTTTTTAACATCTTTTCATGCTCCTCCTATATTTCAGACCGTTTAATGCTCCTTATATTTTTGACACCATTTGAAGCTCTTCATATTTTTCGCACCTTTTCAGGCTCTTCATATTTTTCAACACCACTTCATGCTTCTCCAGTTTTTCAGACCGTTTCATGCTCCTCATATATATGACACCTTTTGAAGCTCTTCATATTTTTCACATCTTTTCAGGCTCTTCATATTTTTCAACCCGCTTAAGCTCCTCCTATTTTTCAGAGCGTTTCTTGCTCCTCATATTTTTGACACCTTTGAGGCTCTTCATATATTTCACACCTTTTCTGGCTCTTCATGTTTTTGAACACCGATTCATGCTCCTCCTATTTTACAGACCGTTTCATGCTCCTCATATTTTTGACACTTTTTGAACCTCTTCATATTTTTCACACCTTTTCAGGCTCTTCATGTTTTCAACACCGCTTCATGCTCCTACTATTTTTCAGACGGTTTCATGCTCCTCATATTTTTGACACCTTTTGAAGCTCTTCATATTATTCACACCTTTTCAGGCTCTTCATGTTTTTCAACACCGCTTCATGCTCCTCCTATTTTTCAGACAGTTTCATGCCCCTCATATTTTTGACACCTTTTCAAGCTCTTCACATTTTTCAAAACATTTCAGGCTCTTTATGTTTTAAACACCGTTTCATCCTCCTCCTAATTTTCAGACCGTTTCATGCTCCTCATATATTTGACACCTTTTGAAGCTCTTCATATTTTTCACAACTTTTCAGGTTCTTCATGTTTTCAACACCACTTCATGCTCCTCCTATATTTCCGACCGTGTCATGCTCCTCATATTTTTGACAACTTTTGAAGCTCTTCATATTTTTCACACCTTTTCAGGCTCTTCATGTTTTTCTACACCGCTTCATGCTCCTCCTATTTTTGACATCTTTTGAAGCTCTTCATATATTTCACACCTTTTCAGGGTTTTCATATTTTTGAACACCGTTTCATGCTCCTCATATTTTTCAGACCGTTTCATGCTCCTCATATTATTGACACCTTTTGAAGCTCTTCATATATTTCACACCTTTTCAGGGTTTTCATGTTTTTGAACACCGTTACATGCTCCTCCTATTTTTCAGACCGTTTCATGCTCCTCATATTTTGACACCTTTTGAAGTTCTTCATATTTTTCACACCTTTTCAGGCTTTTCATGTTTTTCAACACTGCTTCATTCTCCTCCTTTATTTCAGACTGTTTCATGCTCCTCATCTTTTTGACACCTTTTGAAGCTCTTTATATTTTTCACACCTTTTCAGGCTTTTCATGTTTTTCTACACCGCTTCATTCTCTTCCTATTTTTCAGACATTTTCATGCTCCTCATATTTTTGACATTCTTTGAAGCTCTTCATATTTTTCACACCTTTTCAGGCGTTTCATGTATTTCAACACGGTCTCATGCGCCTCCTATTTTTCAGACCGTTTCATGTTCCTCATATGTTTCACAACTTTTTCAGGCTCTTCATGTTTTTCAACACCACTTCATGCTCCTCCTTTTATTCAGACCGTTTCATGCTCCTCATATTTTTGACACATTTTGAAGCTCTTCATATTTTCGACACCTTTCAGGTTCTTCATGTTTTTCAACACCGTTTCATGCTCCTCCTATTTTTCAAACCGTTTCATGCTCCTGATATTTTTGACACATTTTGAAGCTCTTCATATTTTCGACACCTTTCAGGTTCTTCATGTTTTTCAACACCGTTTCATGCTCCTCCTATTTGTCAAACCGTTTCATGTTCCTCCTATTTTTCAGACCGTTTCTTGCTCCTCATATTTTTGACACCTTTTGAAGCTCTTCATGTTTTTTAACACTTTTTCACGCTCCTCGTATATTTCAGACCGTTTCAAGCTCCTCATATTTTTGACACCTTTTGAAGCTCTTCATATTTTTCACATTTTTTCAGGGTCTTCATGTTTTTCTACACCACTTCATGCTCCTCCTATTTTTCAGACCGTTTCATGCTCCTCATTTTTTTGACACTTTTTGAAGCTCTTCATATTTTTCACACCTTTCCAGGCTCTTCATGTTTTTGAACAC
This sequence comes from Dama dama, assembly GCF_033118175.1. Lineage (NCBI taxonomy): Eukaryota > Metazoa > Chordata > Mammalia > Artiodactyla > Cervidae > Dama > Dama dama. The sequence goes on along the minus strand of NC_083683.1, from coordinate 5,919,318 downwards.
CGTTTCATGATCCTCCTATTTTTCAGACCGTTTCATGCTCCTCATATGTTTCACACCTTTTGAAGCTCTTCATGTTTTTTAACATCTTTTCATGCTCCTCCTATATTTCAGACCGTTTAATGCTCCTTATATTTTTGACACCATTTGAAGCTCTTCATATTTTTCGCACCTTTTCAGGCTCTTCATATTTTTCAACACCACTTCATGCTTCTCCAGTTTTTCAGACCGTTTCATGCTCCTCATATATATGACACCTTTTGAAGCTCTTCATATTTTTCACATCTTTTCAGGCTCTTCATATTTTTCAACCCGCTTAAGCTCCTCCTATTTTTCAGAGCGTTTCTTGCTCCTCATATTTTTGACACCTTTGAGGCTCTTCATATATTTCACACCTTTTCTGGCTCTTCATGTTTTTGAACACCGATTCATGCTCCTCCTATTTTACAGACCGTTTCATGCTCCTCATATTTTTGACACTTTTTGAACCTCTTCATATTTTTCACACCTTTTCAGGCTCTTCATGTTTTCAACACCGCTTCATGCTCCTACTATTTTTCAGACGGTTTCATGCTCCTCATATTTTTGACACCTTTTGAAGCTCTTCATATTATTCACACCTTTTCAGGCTCTTCATGTTTTTCAACACCGCTTCATGCTCCTACTTTTTTTCAGACCGTTTCATGCTCCTCATATTTTTGACGCCTTTTGAAGCTCTTCATATTTTTCACACTTCTCCAGGCTCTTCATGTTTTTGAACACCGTTTCATGCTCCTCCTGTTTTTCAGACCGTTTCATGCTGCTCAGATTTTTGACACCTTTTGAAGCTCTTCATATTTTTCACACCTTTAGAAGCTCTTCATATTTTACACACGTTTTCAGGCTCTTCATGTTTTTGAACACCGTTTAATGCTCCTCCTCTTTTTCAGACCGTTTCATGCTCATCATATTTTTGACACGTTTTGAAGCTCTTCATATTTTTCACACCTTTAGAAGCTCTTCATATTTTACACACTTTTTCAGGCTCTTCATGTTTTTCAACACGGCTTCTTGGTCCTCCTATATTTCAGACCGTTTCATGCTCGTCATATTTTTGACACCTTTTGATGCTCTTCATATTTTTCACACCTTTTCAGGCTCTTCATGTTTTGGAACACCGTTTCATGCTCCTCCTATATTTCAGACCTTTTCATGCTCCTCATATTTTTGACACCTTTTGAAGCTCTTCATATTTTTCACATCTTTTCAGGCTGTTCATGTTTTGGAACACAGTTTCATGCTCCTCCTTTTTTTCAGACCGTTTCATGCTCCTCATATCTTTGACACCTTTTGAAGCTCTATATTTTTCACACCTTTTCAGGCTCTTCATGTTTTTCAAAACCGCTTCATGATCCCCCTATATTTCAATCCGTTTCATGCTCCTCATATTTTTCACACCTTTTGAAGCTCTTCGTATTTTTCACACCTTTTCAGACTCTTCATGTTTTTCAACACAACTTCATGCTCCTCCTATTTTTCCGACGGTTTCTTGCTCATCGCATTTTTGACACCTTCTGAAGCTCTTCATTTTTTTCAAAACTTTTGAGCTCTTCACATTCTTCACACGTTTTCAGGCTCTTCATGTATTTCAATAGCGGTTCTTACTCCTCCTATTTTTCAGAACGTTGCATGCTTCTCATATTTTTGACACGTTTTGAAGCTCTTCATATTTTTCACACATTTTCAGGCTCTTCATGTTTTTCAACACCACTTCATGCTCCTCCTATTTTTCAGACCGTTTCATGCTCCTCCTATTTTTCACACCTTTTGAAGCTCTTCATATTTTTCACACATTTTCAGGCTCTTCATGTTTTGAACACCACTTCATGCTCCTCCTATTTTTCAGATCGTTTCTTGCTCCTCATGTATTTCACACATTTTGAAGCTCTTCATATTTTTCACACCTTTTCAGGCTCTTCATGTTTTTCAACACCGCATCATGCTCCTCCTATTTTTCAGACCGTTTCATGCTCATCTCTTTTTTGACACCTTTTGAAGCTCTTCATATTTTTCATACGTTTTGAAGCTCTTCATACTTTTCACACTTTTTCAGGCTCTTCGTGTTTTTGAACACCGCTTCGTGCTCCTCCTATTTTTCAGACCGTTTCATGCTGCTCGTATTTTTCAGACCGTTTCATGCTCCTCATAATTTTGACAATTTTATAAGCTCTTCATATTTTTCACACTTTTTCAGGCTCTTCATGTTTTTGAACACCGCTTCATGCTCCTCCTATTTTTCAAACTTTTGAAGCTCTTCATGTTTTTCACACCTTTTCAGGCTCTTCATGTTTTTGAACACAGCTTCTTGCTCCTCCTAATTTTCAGACCGTTTCATGCTCCTCATACATTTCACACCTTTTTAAGCTCTTCCTATTGTTCACACCTTTTCAGGCTCTTCATGTTTTTGAACATCGTTTTATGCTGCCTCTATTTTTCAGACCGTTTCATGCTCCTCATATATTTTAAACCTTTTGAATCTCTTCATATATTTCACACCTTTTCAGGCTGTTCATGTTTTTCAACAACGCTTCATGATCTTCCTATTATTCAGACCGTTTCATGCTCCTCAAGTATTTCACACCTTTTGAAGCTCTTCATATTTTTCACACCTTTTCAGGCTCTACATGTTTTTCAACACCACTTAATGCCCCTCCTATTTTTCAGACCGTATCATGCTCATCTCATTTTTACACCTTTTGAAGCTCTTCATATTTTTCACACCTTTTGAAGCTCTTCCTATTTTTCACACCTTTTCACGCTCTTCAGGGTTTTGAACACCGCTTCATGCTCCTCATAGTTTTCACACCTTTTGAAGCTCTTCATATTTTTCACACCTTTTCAGGCTCTTCATGTTTTTCAACACCGCTTCTTGCTCCTCCATTTTTCACACCCTTTCATGCTTCTCATGTATTTCACACGTTTTGAAGCTCTTCATATTTTTCCCATTTTTCAGGCTCTTCATGTTTTTGAACACGGTTTCATGCTCCTCCTATTTTTCAGACCGTTCATGCTCCTCATATTTTGACACCTTTTTAAGCTCTTCATATTTTTCACACCTTTTCAGGCTCTTCATGTTTCTGAACACCGCGTCATGCTCCTCCTATTTTTCATATCGTTTCATGCTTCTCATATTTTTCACACCTTTTCAAACTCTTCATATTTTTCACACCTTTTCAGGCTCTTCATGTTTTTCAACACCGTTTCATGCTCCTCCTATTTTTCAGACCGTTTCATGCTCATCTCATTTTTGACACCTTTTGAAGCTCTTCATATTTTTCACACCTTTTGAAGTTCTTCATATTTTACACGTTTTCAGGCTCTTCAAGTTTTTCAACATCGCTTCATGCTCCTCCTATTTTTCAGACCTTTTCATACTCCTCATATTTTTGACACGTTTTGAGGCTGTTCATAATTTTCACACCATTTTAGGCTCTTCATGTTTTTGAACACCGTTTCATGCTCCTCACATTTCTCACACCTTTGGAAGCTCTTCATATTTTTCTCACCTTTTCAGGCTCCTCATGTTTTTGAACACCGCTTCATGCTCCTCATATTTTTCAGACCGTTTCATGATCCTCATGTATTTCACACCTTTGAACCTCTTCATATTTTTCACACCTTTTCAATGTCTTCATGTTTTTGAACACTGTTTCATGCTGCTCCTGTTTTTCAGACCATTTCATGATACTCATATTTTTGACACCTTTTGAAGCTCTTCATATTTTTCACACTTTTTCAGGCTGTTTATAGTTTTCAACACCGCTGCATGATTCTCCTATATTTGAGACCATTTCATGCTCCTCATATTTTTGACATTTTTTGAAGCTCTTCATATTTTTCACTCCTTTTGAAGCTCTTCCTATTTTTCACAGCTTTTCAGGCTCTTCATGTTTTTCAACACCGCTTCATGCTCCTCATATTTTTCAGACCGTTTCATGCTCCTCATATTTTTGACATCTTTTGAAGCTCTTCATATTTTTGACACCTTTTGAAGGACTTCATATTTTTCACACCTTTTGAAGCTCTTCACATTTTTCACTTCTTTTCAGGCTCTTCATGTTTTTTAACACCGCTTCATGCTCCTCATATTTTTCAGACCATTTCATGCTCCTCATATTTTTGACAACTTTTGAAGCTCTTCACGTTTTTCACACATTTTCAGGCTCTTCATGTTTTTCAACACCGCTTCATGCTGCTCCTATTTTTCAGACCGTTTCATGCTCATCTCTTTTTTGACAACTTTTGAAGCTCTTCATATTTTCATACCTTTTGAAGCTCTTCATATTTTTCACACGTTTTCAGGCTCTTCATGTTTTTCAACACCGCTTCATGCTCCTCCTATTTTTCAGACCGTTTCATGCTCCTCATATTTTTGACACCTTTTGAAGCTCATCATATTTTTCACACCTTTTCAGGCTCTTCATGTTTTTCAACACCGCTTCATGCTGCTCCTATTTTTCAGACCGTTTCATGCTCATCTCTTTTTTGACAACTTTTGAAGCTCTTCATATTTTCATACCTTTTGAAGCTCTTCATATTTTTCACACGTTTTCAGGCTATTCATGTTTTTCAACACCGCTTCATGCTCCTCCTATTTTTCAGACCGTTTCATGCTCCTCATATTTTTGACACCTTTTGAAGCTCTTCATATTTTTCACACCTTTTCAGACTCTTCATGTTTTTCAACACCGCTTCATGCTGCTCCTATTTTTCAGACCGTTTCATGCTCATCTCTTTTTTGACAACTTTTGAAGCTCTTCGTATTTTCATACCTTTTGAAGCTCTTCATATTTTTCACACCTTTTCAGACTCTTCATGTTTTTCAACACCGCTTCATGCTGCTCCTATTTTTCAGACCGTTTCATGCTCATCTCTTTTTTGACATTTTTTGAAGCTCTTCATATTTTTCACACCTTTTGAAGCTCTTTCTATTTTTCACTGCTTTTCAGGCTCTTCATATTTTTGAACACCGCTTCATGTTCCTCCTGTTTTTCACACATTTTGAAGCTCTTCATATTTTTCACACCTTTTCAGGCTCTTCATGTTTTTGATCACCGTTTCATGCTCCTCCTATTTTCAGACCTTTTCATGCTCCTCATATTTTTGACCATTTTATAAGCTCTTCATATTTTTCACACTTTTTTAGGCTCTTCATGTTTCTTAACACCGCTTCATGCTCCTCCTATTTTTCAAACTTTTTGAAGCTCTTCATGTTTTTCACACCTTATCAGCCTCTTCATATTTTTGAACACCTCTTCACGCTACTCCTATTTTTCAGACCTTTTCATGCTCCTCATGTATTTCACACGTTTTGAAGCTCTTCATATTTTTCACACCTTTTCAGACTCTTCATGTTTTTGAACACTGCTTCATGCTCCTCCTATTTTTCAGACCGTTTCAAGCTCCTCATATTTTTGACACCTTTTGAAGCTCTTCATATTTTTCACAACTTTTCAGTCTCTTCATGTTTTTCAACTCCACTCATGCTCCTCCTCTTTTTCTGACCTTTTCATGCTCCTCATATTTTTGACACCTTTGGAAGCTCTTCATATTTTTCACACCTTTTGAAGCTCTTCATATTTTTCACAGCTTTTCAGGGTCTTCAAGTTTTTCAACACCGTTTCATTCTCCTCCTATTTTTCAGACCGTTTCATGCTCATCTCATTTTTGAAACCTTTTGAAGCTCTTCATATTTTTCACACCTTTTGAAGTTCTTCATATTTTACACTTTTTCAGGCTCTTCAAGTTTTTCAACATCGCTTCATGCTCCTCCTATTTTTCAGAATGTATCATGCTCCTCATATTTTTGACATCTTTTGAGGCTCTTCATAATTTTCACACCATTTTAGGCTCTTCATGTTTTTGAACACCGTTTCATGCTCCTCGTATTTTTCACACCTTTTAAAGCTCTTCATATTTTCACACCTTTTCAGGCTCTCATGTTTTTGAACACAGCTTCATGCTCCTCCTATTTTTTATACCGTTTCATGATACTCATGTATTTCACACCTTTTGAAGCTCTTCATATTTTTCTCACCTTTTCAGGCTGTACATGTTTTTGAAGACCACTTCATGCTCCTCATCTTTTTCAGACCGTTTCATGCTCCTGATATTTTTCACACCGTTTGAAGCTCTTCATATTATTCACACGTTTTCAGATTCTTCATGTTTTTGGTCACCGTTTCATGCTCCTCCTATTTTTCAGACCGTTTCATGCTCCTCATATCTTTGACACCTTTTGAAGCTCTTCACATTTATCACACCTTTTCAGGCTCTTCATGTTTTTCAACACCGCTTCATGATCCTCCTATATTTCAGACCGTTTCATGCTCCTCATATTTTTGACACCTTTTGAAGCTCTTCACATTTTTCACACCTTTTCTGGCTCTTCATGTTTTTCAACACCGCTTCATGCTCCTCCTATTTTTCAGACGGTTTCAGGCTGCTCGTATTTTTCAGACCGTTTCATGCTCCCCATATTTTTGACAATTTTATAAGCTCTTCATATTTTTCACACATTTTCAGGCTCTTCATGTTTTTGAGCACCGCTTCATGCTCCTCCTATTTTTCAAACCTTTTGAAGCTCTTCATTTTTTTCACACCTTATCAGCCTCTTCATGTTTTTGAACATCTCTTCATGCTCCTCATATTTTTGACGATTTTATAAGCTCTTCATATTTTTCACACTTTTCCAGGCTCTTCATGTTTTTGAACACCGCTTCATGCTCCTCCTATTTTTCAAACCTTTTGAAGCTCTTCATATTTTTCACACGTTTTCAGGCCCTTCATGTTTTTGAACAACACTTCATGCTCCTCCTACTTTTCAGACTGTTTCATGCTCATCTCATTTTTGACACCTTTTCAGGGTCTTCATATTTTTCAAACTTTTGAAGATCTTCATATTTTTCACACTTTTTCAGGCTCTTCATGTTTTGAACACTGCTTCATGCTCCTCCTATTTTTCAGACCGTTTCATTCTCCTCATGTTTTTCACACCTTTTGAAGCTCTTCATAATTTTCACACCTTTTCATGCTCTTCATGTTTTTGAACACCGTTTCATGCTCGTCCTATTTTTCAGACCATTTCAAGCTCCTCATATTTTTGAAACCTTTTGAAGCTCTTCATATTTTTCACACCTTTTCAGGCTTTTCATGTATTTGAACACCGCTTCATGCTCCTCAGATTTCTCACACCTTTTGAAGCTCTTCATATTTTTCTCACCTTTTCAGGCTCCTCATGTTTTTGAACACCGCTTCATGCTCCTCTTATTTTTCAGACCGTTTCATGCTCCTCATATTTTTGATACGTTTTGAAGCCCTTCATATTTTTCACACCTTTTCAGGCTCTTCACGTTTTGAACATCGTTTCTTGCACCTCCAATTTTTCAGAACGTTTCATGCTGCTCATATATTTGACACCTTTTGAAGCTCTTCATATTTTTCACACCGTTTCTTGCTCCTCATATTTTTCAGACCGTTTCATGCTCCTCCAATTTTTAACATATTTTGAAGCTCTTCATAGATTTCACAACTTTTCATGTTTTTGAACACCGTTTCATGCTCCTCATATTTGTGACACCTTTTGAAGCTCTTCATATTTTTCACAAGCTTTCATGCTCTTCATGTTTTTCTTCACCGCTTCATGCTCCTCCTATATTTCACCCCGTTTCATGCTGCTCATATTTTGATACCTTTTGAAGCTCTTCATATTTTTCACACCTTTTCACTCTCTTCATGTTTGTTAAAACCGTTTCTTGCTCCTCCTATATTTCAGACCGTTTCTTGCTCCTCATATTTTTGACACCTTTTGAAGCTCTTCATATTCTTCACAGCTTTTGAGGCTCTTCATGTTTTTCAACACCGCTTCATGCTCCTCGTATTTTTCAGACCGTTTCATGCTCCTCATATTTTCAACACCTTTTGAAGCTCTTAATATTTTCCACTCATTTTCAGGCTCTTCACGTTTTCAACACCGTTTCATGCTAATCCTATTTTTCAGACCGTTTCATACTCTTCATATTTTTGACACCTTTGAAGCTCATCATATTTTTCACACGTTTTCATGCTCTTCATGTTTTTCTTCACCGCTTCATGCTCATCCTATATTTCAGCCCGTTTCATGCTCCTCATATTTTGATACCTTTTGAAGCTCTTCATATTTTCCACTCATTTTCAGGCTCTTCACGTTTTCAACACCGTTTCATGCTCCTCCTATTTTTCAGACTGTTTCAAGCTCCTCATATTTTGACCCTTTTGAAGCTCTTCATATTTTTCACACCTTTTCAGGCTCTTCATGTTTTTCAACACCACTTCATGTTCCTCCTATTATTCAGACCGTTTCATGCTCATCTCATTTTTGACACCTTTTGAAGCTCTTGGTATTTTTCACAAATTTTGAAGCTCTTCATATTTTTCACACCTTTTCAGGATCTTCATGTTTTTAAACACCCCTTCATGCTCCTCCTATTTTTCAGAACTTTTCATGCTCCTCATATTTTTCAAATCTTTTGAAGCTCTTCATATTTTTCGCACCATTCCAGGCTCTTCATGTTTTTGAACACCGCTTCATGCTTCTCCTATTTTACAGACCGTTTCATTCTCCACATGTATTTCACACCTTTTGAAGCTCTTCCGATTTTTCACAATTTTTCAGGCTCTTCATGTTTTTCAACACCGTTTCATGCTCCTCCTATTTTTCAGACCGTTTCATGCTCCTCCTATTTTTGAGACCGTTTCATGCTCCTCATATATTGACACCTTTTGAAGCTCTTCATATTTTTCACAGCTTTTCAGGCTCTTCATGTTTTCAACACCATTTCATCCTCCTCCTATTTTTCAGACCGTTTCATGCTCATCTCATTTTTGAAACCTTTTGAAGCTCTTCATATATTTCACACATTTTCAGGCTCTTCATGTTTTCAACACCGCTTCATGGTCCTCCTATTTTTCAGACCGTTTCATGCTCCTCATATTTTTGATACCTTTTGAAGCTCTTCATATATTTCACACCTTTTCATGCTCTTCATGTTTTCAACACCACTTCATCCTCCTCCTATTTTTCAGACCGTTTCATGCTCATCTCATTTTTGACACCTTTTGAAGCTCTTCATATTTTTCACACCTTTTCAGGCTCTTCTTGTTTTTGAACACCGTTTCATGCTTCTCCTATTTTTCAGACCGTTTCATGCTCCTCATATTTTTGACACCTTTTGAAGCTCTTCATATTTTTCAAACCTTTTCAGGTTCTTCAAGTTTTTCAACACCGTTTCATGCTCCTCGTATTTTTCAGACCGTTTCATGCTCCTCATATTTTTGACACCTTTTGAAGCTCTTCCTATTTTCCACACCTTTTCAGCCTCTTCATGTTTTAGAACACCGCTTCATGCTCCTTCTATTTTTCATAACGTTTCATGCTCCTCTCATTTTTCACACCTTTTGAAGCTCATCATATTTTTCGCACCGTTCCAGGCTCTCCATGTTTTTGAACACCGCTTCATGCTTCTCCTATTTTACAGACCGTTTCATTCTCCTCATGTATTTCACACCGTTTGAAGCTCTTCCTATTTTTCAAAACTTTTCAGGCTCTTCATGTTTTTCAACAACTTTTCATGCTCCTCCTCTTTTTCAGACTGTTTCAAGCTCCTCATATTTTGACCCTTTTGAAGCTCTTCATATTTTTCACAGCTTTTCAGTCTCTTCATGTTTTACAACACCGCATCATGCTCCACCTATTTTTCAGACTATTTCATGCTCCTCATATTTTTGACACCTTTTGAAGCTCTTCATATTTTTCACACCTTTTCAAGCTCTTCATGTTTTTCAACACTGCTTAATGCTCCTCCTATTTTACAGACCGTTTCATGCTCCTCATATTTTTCACACGTTTTGAAGCTCTTCATATTTTTCACACCTTTTCAGGCTCTTCATGTTTTTCAACACCGCATCATGCTCCTCCTATTTTTCAGACTGTTTCATGCTCCTCATATTTTTCACACGTTTTTGAAGCTCTTCATATTTTTCACACCTTTTCAGTCACTTCATGTTTTTGAACACAGCTTCATGCTCCTCCTATTTTTCAGACCCTTCATGCCCCTCATATTTTTGAAATATTTTGAAGCTCTTCATATTTTTCACACCTTTTCAGGCTCTTCATGTTTTTCAACGCCGCTTCATGCTCCAAGAGTTTTTCAGACCGATCATGCTCCTCATATTTTTGACACCTTTTGAAGCTCTTCATATTTTTCACACCTTTTCAGGCTCTTCATGTTTTTCAACACCGCTTCATGCTCCTCCTACTTTTCAGACCGTTTCATGCTCCTCATATTTTTGACACCTTTTGAAGCTCTTCATATTTTTCACACCTTTTCAGGCTCTTCATGTTTTTCAACGCCGCTTCATGTTCCTAGAGTTTTTCAGACCGATCATGCCCCTCATATTTTTGACACCTTTTGAAGCTCTTCATATTTTTCACACCTTTTCAGGCTCTTCATATTTTTGAACACCGCTTCATGCTCCTCCTATTTTACCGACCGTTTCATGCTCCTCCTATTTTTCAGACCGTTTCATGCTCCTCATACATTTCACACCTTTTGAAGCTCTTCATGTTTTTCACACCTTTTCAGGCTCTTCATGTTTTTCAACACCGCCTCATGCTCCTCCTATTTTTCAGATGTTTCATGCTCCTCCTATTTTTGAGACCGTTTCAGTTTCCTCATATTTTTAACACCTTTTGAAGCTCTTCATATTTTCCATATCTTTACAGGCTCTTCATGTTTTTGAAAACCGTTTCATGCTCCTCCTATTTTTCAGACCATTTCATGCTCCGCATATTTTTGACATCTTTTGAAGCTCTTCATATTTTTCACTCCTTTTCAGGCACTTCATGTTTTTGAACACCGTTTCATGCTCCTTCTATTTTTCAGACCGTTTCATGCTCTTCATATTTTAGACACCTTTTGAGTCTCTTCATATTTTTCGTACCTTTTCAGGCTCTCCATATTTTTGACATCGCTTCGTGCTCCTCCTAATTTTGAGACGGTTCATGCTCCTCATATTTATGACACATTTTGAAGCTCTTCATATTATTCACACCTTTTCATGCTCTTCATGTTTCTAACACCGTTTCATGCTTGTCCTATTTTTCAGACCATTTAATGCTCCTCATATTTTTCACACATTTTGAATCTCTTTATATTTGTCACACCTTTTCAGGCTCTTCATGTTTTTCACACCTTTTCAGGCTCTTCATGTTTTTGAACACAGCTTCATGCTCCTCCTATTTTTCTGACCGTTTCATGCTCCTCATATTTTTGACACCTTTTGAAGCTCCTCCTATTTTGCACACGTTTTCAGGGTCTTCATGTTTTTCAACACCGTTTCATGCTCCTCCTATTTTTCCTACCGTTTCATGCTCCTCCTATTTTTGACAATTTTGGAAGCTATTCATATTTTTCACACCTTTTCAGGCTCTTCATGTTTTTCAACACCGCTATATGCTCCTACTAAATTTCAGACTGTTTCATGCTCCTCATGTATTTCACACCTTTTGAAGCTCTTCATATTTTTCACACCTTTTCAGCCACTTCATGTTTTTCAACACCACTTCATGTTCCTCCTATTATTCAGACCGTTTCATGCTCATCTCATTTTTGACACCTTTTGAAGCTCTTGATATATTTCACACCTTTTGAAGCTCTTCATATTTTTCACACCTTTTCAGGCTCTTCATGTTTTTCAACACCACTTCATGTTCCTCCTATTATTCAGACCGTTTCATGCTCATCTCATTTTTGACACCTTTTGAAGCTCTTGATATTTTTCAAACCTTTTGAAGCTCTTCATATTTTTCACACCTTTTCAGGCTCTTCATGTTTTTAAACACCGCTTCATGCTCCTCCCATTTTTCAGACCGTTTCATGATCCTCATATTTTTCACACGTTTTGAAGCTCTTCATATTTTTCACAACTTTTCAGTCTCTTCATGTTTTTGAACACAGCTTCATGCTCCTCCTATTTTTCAGACCGTTCATGCCCCTCATATTTTTGAAATATTTTGAAGCTCTTCATATTTTTCACACCTTTTCAGGCTCTTTATGTTTTTCAACGCCGCTTCATGCTCCTAGTGTTTTTCAGACCGTTCATGCTTCTCATATTTTTGACACCTTTTGAAGCTCTTCATATTTTTCACACCTTTTCAGGCTCTTCATGTTTTTCAACGCCGCTTCATGCTCCAAGAGTTTTTCAGACCGATCATGCTCCTCATATTTTTGACACCTTTTGAAGCTCTTCATATTTTTCACACCTTTTCAGGCTCTTCATGTTTTTCAACACCGCTTCATGCTCCTCCTACTTTTCAGACCGTTTCATGCTCCTCATATTTTTGACACCTTTTGAAGCTCTTCATATTTTTCACACCTTTTCAGGCTCTTCATGTTTTTCAACGCCGCTTCATGTTCCTAGAGTTTTTCAGACCGATCATGCCCCTCATATTTTTGACACCTTTTGAAGCTCTTCATATTTTTCACACCTTTTCAGGCTCTTCATATTTTTGAACACCGCTTCATGCTCCTCCTATTTTACCGACCGTTTCATGCTCCTCCTATTTTTCAGACCGTTTCATGCTCCTCATACATTTCACACCTTTTGAAGCTCTTCATGTTTTTCACACCTTTTCAGGCTCTTCATGTTTTTCAACACCGCCTCATGCTCCTCCTATTTTTCAGATGTTTCATGCTCCTCCTATTTTTGAGACCGTTTCAGTTTCCTCATATTTTTAACACCTTTTGAAGCTCTTCATATTTTCCATATCTTTACAGGCTCTTCATGTTTTTGAAAACCGTTTCATGCTCCTCCTATTTTTCAGACCATTTCATGCTCCGCATATTTTTGACATCTTTTGAAGCTCTTCATATTTTTCACTCCTTTTCAGGCACTTCATGTTTTTGAACACCGTTTCATGCTCCTTCTATTTTTCAGACCGTTTCATGCTCTTCATATTTTAGACACCTTTTGAGTCTCTTCATATTTTTCGTACCTTTTCAGGCTCTCCATATTTTTGACATCGCTTCGTGCTCCTCCTAATTTTGAGACGGTTCATGCTCCTCATATTTATGACACATTTTGAAGCTCTTCATATTATTCACACCTTTTCATGCTCTTCATGTTTCTAACACCGTTTCATGCTTGTCCTATTTTTCAGACCATTTAATGCTCCTCATATTTTTCACACATTTTGAATCTCTTTATATTTGTCACACCTTTTCAGGCTCTTCATGTTTTTCACACCTTTTCAGGCTCTTCATGTTTTTGAACACAGCTTCATGCTCCTCCTATTTTTCTGACCGTTTCATGCTCCTCATATTTTTGACACCTTTTGAAGCTCCTCCTATTTTGCACACGTTTTCAGGGTCTTCATGTTTTTCAACACCGTTTCATGCTCCTCCTATTTTTCCTACCGTTTCATGCTCCTCCTATTTTTGACAATTTTGGAAGCTATTCATATTTTTCACACCTTTTCAGGCTCTTCATGTTTTTCAACACCGCTATATGCTCCTACTAAATTTCAGACTGTTTCATGCTCCTCATGTATTTCACACCTTTTGAAGCTCTTCATATTTTTCACACCTTTTCAGCCACTTCATGTTTTTCAACACCACTTCATGTTCCTCCTATTATTCAGACCGTTTCATGCTCATCTCATTTTTGACACCTTTTGAAGCTCTTGATATATTTCACACCTTTTGAAGCTCTTCATATTTTTCACACCTTTTCAGGCTCTTCATGTTTTTCAACACCACTTCATGTTCCTCCTATTATTCAGACCGTTTCATGCTCATCTCATTTTTGACACCTTTTGAAGCTCTTGATATTTTTCAAACCTTTTGAAGCTCTTCATATTTTTCACACCTTTTCAGGCTCTTCATGTTTTTAAACACCGCTTCATGCTCCTCCCATTTTTCAGACTGTTTCATGCTCCTCATATTTTTCACACGTTTTGAAGCTCTTCATATTTTTCACAACTTTTCAGTCTCTTCATGTTTTTGAACACAGCTTCATGCTCCTCCTATTTTTCAGACCGTTCATGCCCCTCATATTTTTGAAATATTTTGAAGCTCTTCATATTTTTCACACCTTTTCAGGCTCTTTATGTTTTTCAACGCCGCTTCATGCTCCTAGTGTTTTTCAGACCGTTCATGCTTCTCATATTTTTGACACCTTTTGAAGCTCTTCATATTTTTCACACCTTTTCAGGCTCTTCATGTTTTTCAACACCGCTTCATGCTCCTCCTATTTTCAGAACGTTTCATGGTCCTCATATTTTTGACAACTTTTGAAGCTCTTCATATTTTTCACACCTTTTCAGGCACTTCATGTTTTTGAACACCGTTTCATGCTCCTCCTATTTTCAGACCGTTTCATGCTCCTCATATTTTTGACATCTTTTGAAGCTGTTCATATTTTTCACTCCTTTTCAGGCACTTCATGTTTTTGAACACCGTTTCATGCTCCTCATATTTTTCAGACCGTTTCATGCTCCTCATATTTTTGACACATTTGAGGCTCTTCATATTTTTCACACCTTTTCAGGCCCATCATGTTTTTCCACACCGCTTCATGCTCCTTCTATTTTTCAAAACGTTTCATGTTCCTCATATTTTTGACACCTTTTGAAGCTCTTCCTTTTTTTCACATCTTTTCATGCTCTTCATGTTTCTAACACCGTTTCATGCTTCTCCTATTTTTCAGACCGTTTAATGCTCCTCATTTTTTTCACACCTTTTGAATCTCTTTATATTTGTCACACCTTTTCAGGCTCTTCATGTTTTTCAACAGCGCTTCATGCTCCTCCTATTTTTCAGATCGTTTCTTGCTCCTCCTATATTTCAAACTGTTTCACGCACCTCTTATTATTGACACCTTTTGAAGCTCTTCATATTTTTCACACCTTTTCAGGCTCTTCATGTTTTTCAACACCACTTCATGCTCCTCCTATTTTTGAGACCGGTTCATGCTCCTCATATTTTTCACACATTTAGAAACTCTTCATATTTTTCCCACCTTCCCAGGCTCTTCATGTATTTGAGCACAGCTTCATGCTTCTCCTATATTTCAGACCGTTTCATGCTCCTCATATTTTTGACACCTTTTGAAGCTCTTCATATTTTTCACACCTTTTCAGACTCTTCATGTTTTTGAACACCATTTCATGCTGCTCCTGTTTTTCAGACCGTTTCATGCTTCTCATGTTTTCGACACGTTTTGGGGCTCTTCATATTTTTCACACCATTGCAGGCTCTTCATGTTTTTGAACACCGTTTCATGCTCCTCCTATATTTGAGACCGTTTCATGCTCCTCATATTTTTGACACATTTTGAAGCTCTTCATATTTTTCACACCTTTTGAAGCTCTTCATATATTTCACACCTTTTCAGGCTCTTCATTTTTTTGAACACCACTTCATGCTCCTCCTATTTTTCAGACCCTTTCATGCTCCTCATAATTTTGACACCTTTTGAAGCTCTTCATATTTTTCACACCTTTTCAGGCTCTTCATGTTTTTCAAACCGCTTCATGCTCGTCCTATTTTCCAGACCATTTCATGCTCCTCATATTTTTGAAACCTTTTGAATCTCTTCATATATTTCACGCCTTTTGAGGCTCTTCATGTTTTTCAACACCACTTCATGCTCCTCCTATTTTTCAGTCCTTTTCATGCTCATCTCATTTTTCACAGCTTTTGAAGCACTTCATATTTTTCACACTTTTTCAGTCTCTTAATGTTTTTCAATGCCACTTCATGCTCCTCCTATTTTTCTGACCGTTTCATGCTCCTCATATTTTTGACACATTTTGAAGCTCTTCATATTTTTCACACTTTTTCAGGCTCTTCATGTTTTTGAAGACCGCTTCATGCTCCTCCTATTTTTCAGACCGTTTCATGCTCCTCATGTATTTCACACCCTTTGAATCTCTTCATATATTTCACACCTTTTCAGGCTCTTCATGTTTTTCAACACCGTTTTATGATCCTCCTATTTTTCATACCGTTTCATGCTCCTCTTGTATTTCCCACATTTTGAAGGTCTTCATATTTTTCACAACTTTTCAGTTTGTTCATGTTTTTGAACACCGCTTCATGCTCCTACTATTTTTCAGACCGTTTTTGCTTCTCATATATTTCACACCTTTTGAAGCACTTCATATGTTTCACACATTTTCAGGCTCTTCATGTTTTGAACACCGCTTCATGCTCCTCTATTTTTCAGACCGTTTCATGCTCTTCTTATTATAGACACCTTTTGAAAGTCCTCATATATTTCACACCTTTTCAGGCTCTTCAAGTTTTTGAACACCGCTTCACGCTCCTCCTATTTTTCAGATCGTTTCATGCTCCTCATGTATTTCACACCTTTTCAGGCTCTTCATGTTTTTCAACACCACTTCATGCTTCTCCTATTTTTCAGATCGCTTCATGCTCCTCATATTTTTGACACCTTTTGAAGCTCTTCATATTTTTCACACCTTTTCAGGCTCTTCATTATTTTGAACACCGCTTCATGCTCCTACTATTTTCAGACCGTTTCAAGCTCCTCATGTATTTCACACCTTTTGAAGCTCTTCATATTTTTCACACCTTTTCAGGCTCTTGATGTTATCAAACACCGTTTCATGCTGCTCCTCCTTTTCAGACCGTTTCATACTCCTCATATTTTTGACACATTTTGAAGCTCTTCATATATTTCACACCTTTTCAGGCTCTTCATGTTTTTCACCACCACTTCATGCTCCTCCTATTTTTCAGATCGCTTCATGCTCATCTCCTTTTTGACACTTTTTGAAGCTGTTCATATTTTTCACACCTTTTGAAGCTCTTCATATTTTTCACACCTTTTCAGGCTATTCATGTTTTCCAACACCACTTCATTCTCCTCCTATTTTTCAGACCGTTTCATGCTCCTCCTAATTTTGACAACTGTTGATGCTGTTCATATTTTTCACACCTTTTGAAGCTCTTTTAATTTTTCACACGTTTTCAGACTCTTCATGTTTTTCAACACCGCTTCATGCTCGTGCTATTTTTCAGACCGTTTCATGCTGCTCATGTATTTCACATCTTTTGAAGCTCTTCATATTTTTCACACCTTTTCATGCTCTTCATGTTTTTCAACAGCGCTTCATGCTCCTCCTAATTTGCAGACCGTTTCATGCTCCTCATATTTTTGACACCTTTTGAAGCTCTTCATATTTCTGACACCTCGTCAGTCTCTTCATGTTTTTCAACACCGTTTCTTGCTCCTCCTATTTTTCAGACCGTTTCATGCTCCTCATGTATTTCACACCTTTTGAAGCTCTTCATATTTTGCACGCGTTTTCAGGCTCTTCATGTTTTTTCACAACCAATTCATGCTCCTCCTATTTTTCAGACCGTATCATGCTCCTCTTTTTTTTCACACCTTTTGAAGCTCTTCATATATTTTACACCTTTTCAGGCTCTTCATTATTTTCAACAGCACTTCATGCTCCTCCCACATTTCAGACCGTTTTACACTCATCTCATTTTTGACACCTTTTGAAGCTCTTCATTTATTTCACACGTTTTCAGGCTCTTCATGTTTTTCAACACCACTTCATGCTCCACCTATTTTGCAGATCGTTTCATGCTCCTCATATTTTTGACACCTTTTGAAGCTCTTCATATTTTTCCCACCTTTTCAGGCTCTTCATGTTTTTCAACACCGCTTCATGCTCCTCCTATTTTTCAGACCGTTTCATGCTCCTCATGTTTTTGACATCTTTTGAAGCTTTCATATTTTTCACACCTTTTCAGGCTCTTCAAGTTTTTCAACACCACTTCATGCTCCTCCTTTTTTGCAGACCGTTTCATGCTCCTCATATTTTTGATACCTTTTGATGATCTTTATATTTTTCACATCTTTTCAGGCTCTTCATTTTTTCAACACCACTTCAAGCTCCTCCTATTTTTCAGACCGTTTCATGCTCATCTCATTTTTGAAACCTTTTGAAGCTCTTCATATTTCTCACACATTTTCTGGCTCTTCATGTTTTTCAACACTGTTGCATGATCCTCCTATTTTTCAGACCGTTTCATGCTCCTCATATACTTGACACATTTTTAAGCTCTTCATATATTTCACACATTTTCAGGCTATTCATATTTTTCAACACCGCTTCATGCTCCTTGTATTTTTAAGACCGTTTCATGCTCCTCATATTTTTGACACCTTTTTAAGCTCTTCATATTTTTCACACCTTTTTAAGCTCTTCATATTTCTCACACCTTTTCAGGCTCTTCATGTTTTTCAACAACGCTTCATGCACCTCCTATTTGTCAGACCGTTTCATGCTCATCTCATTTATGACACCTTTTGAATCTTTTCATATTTTTCACACCTTCTCAGGCTCTTCATGTTTTTGAACACCGCTTCATGCTAATCCTATTTTTCAAACCATATCATGCTCCTCATATTTTTCACACCTTTTAAGCTCTTCATATTTTTCACACTTTTTCAGGCTCTTCATGTTTTTCAACACCGCTTCATGCTCCTCCTATTTTTCAGACCGTTTCATGCTCATCAAATTTTTGACACCTTTTGAAGCTCTTCATATTTTTCACACCTTTTGAAGCTCTTCATATTTTTCACACTATTTCAGGCTCTTCATGTTTTTCAACACCGTTTCATGCTGCTTCTATTTTTCAGACCGTTTCATGCTCCTCATATTTTTCACACCTTTTGAAGCTCTTCATATTTCTCACACCTTTTCAGGCTCTTCATGTTTTTCTACACCACTTCATGCTTCTCCTATTTTTAGCCCGTTTCATGCTCCTCATTTATTTCACACCTTTTGAAGCTCTGCATATTTTTCACACCTTTTCAGGCTCTTCATGTTTTTCAACACCGTTTCATGCTGCTTCTATTTTTCAGACCGTTTCATGCTCCTCATATTTTTCACACCTTTTGAAGCTCTTCATATTTTTCACACCTTTTCAGGCTCTTCATGTTTTTCTACACCACTTCATGCTTCTCCTATTTTTCTGCCCGTTTCATGCTCCTCATTTATTTCACACCTTTTGAAGCTCTTCATATTTTTCACACCTTTTCAGGCTCTTCATGTTTTTCAACACCGTTTCATGCTGCTTCTATTTTTCAGACCGTTTCATGCTCTTCATATTTTTCACACCTTTTGAAGCTCTTCATATTTTTCACATCTTTTCAGGCTCTTCATGTTTTTTACACCACTTCATGCTTCTCCTATTTTTCAGCCCGTTTCATGCTCCTCATGTATTTCACACCTTTTGAAGCTCTTCATATTTTTCACACCTTTTCAGGCTCTTCATATTTTTGAACACCGCTTCATGCTCCTCCTGTTTTTCAGACCGTTTCATGCTCCTCATATTTTTGACACCTTTTTAAGCTCTTCATATTTTTCACACCTTTTTAAGCTCTTCATATTTCTCACACCTTTTCAGGCTCTTCATGTTTTTCAACAACGCTTCATGCACCTCCTATTTGTCAGACCGTTTCATGCTCATCTCATTTATGACACCTTTTGAATCTTTTCATATTTTTCACACCTTCTCAGGCTCTTCATGTTTTTGAACACCGCTTCATGCTAATCCTATTTTTCAAACCATATCATGCTCCTCATATTTTTCACACCTTTTAAGCTCTTCATATTTTTCACACTTTTTCAGGCTCTTCATGTTTTTCAACACCGCTTCATGCTCCTCCTATTTTTCAGACCGTTTCATGCTCATCAAATTTTTGACACCTTTTGAAGCTCTTCATATTTTTCACACCTTTTGAAGCTCTTCATATTTTTCACACTATTTCAGGCTCTTCATGTTTTTCAACACCGCTTCATGCTCCTTGTATTTTTAGGACCGTTTCATGCTCCACATATTTTTGACACCTTTTGAAGCTTTTCATATTTTTCACACCTTTTTAAGCTCTTCATATTTCTCACAACTTTTCAGGCTCTTCATGTTTTTGAACACCGCTTCATGCTCCTCCTATTTTTCAGACCGTTTCATGCTCCTCATATTTTACACCTTTTGAAGCTCTTCATATTTTTCACACCTTTTCAGGCTCTTCATGTTTTTGATCACCATTACATTCTCCTCCTATTATTCAGACCCTTTCATGCTCCTCATATTTTTGACACTTTTTGAAGCTCTTTATATATTTCACACATTTTCAGGCTCTTCATGTTTTTGAACACAGCTTCATGCTCCTCCTATTTTTCAGACCGTTTCATGCTCCTCATATTTTTGACAACTTTGGAAGCTCTTCATATTTTTCACACATTTTCAGGCTCTTCATGTTTTTCAACACTGTTGCATGATCCTCCTATTTTTCAGACCGTTTCATGCTCCTCATATACTTGACACATTTTTAAGCTCTTCATATATTTCACACATTTTCAGGCTATTCATGTTTTTCAACACCGCTTCATGCTCCTTGTATTTTTAAGACCGTTTCATGCTCCTCATATTTTTGACACCTTTTTAAGCTCTTCATATTTTTCACACCTTTTTAAGCTCTTCATATTTCTCACACCTTTTCAGGCTCTTCATATTTTTCAACAACACTTCATGCACCTCCTATTTTTCAGACCGTTTCATGCTCATCTCATTTATGACACCTTTTGAATCTTTTCATATTTTTCACACCTTCTCAGGCTCTTCATGTTTTTGAACACCGCTTCATGCTAATCCTATTTTTCAAACCATATCATGCTCCTCATATTTTTCACACCTTTTAAGCTCTTCATATTCTTCACACTTTTTCAGGCTCTTCATGTTTTTCAACACCGCTTCATGCTCCTCCTATTTTTCAGACCGTTTCATGCTGCTTCTATTTTTCAGACCGTTTCATGCTCTTCATATTTTTCACACCTTTTGAAGCTCTTCATATTTTTCACATCTTTTCAGGCTCTTCATGTTTTTTACACCACTTCATGCTTCTCCTATTTTTCAGCCCGTTTCATGCTCCTCATGTATTTCACACCTTTTGAAGCTCTTCATATTTTTCACACCTTTTCAGGCTCTTCATATTTTTGAACACCGCTTCATGCTCCTCCTGTTTTTCAGACCGTTTCATGCTCCTCATATTTTTGACACCTTTTTAAGCTCTTCATATTTTTCACACCTTTTTAAGCTCTTCATATTTCTCACACCTTTTCAGGCTCTTCATGTTTTTCAACAACGCTTCATGCACCTCCTATTTGTCAGACCGTTTCATGCTCATCTCATTTATGACACCTTTTGAATCTTTTCATATTTTTCACACCTTCTCAGGCTCTTCATGTTTTTGAACACCGCTTCATGCTAATCCTATTTTTCAAACCATATCATGCTCCTCATATTTTTCACACCTTTTAAGCTCTTCATATTTTTCACACTTTTTCAGGCTCTTCATGTTTTTCAACACCGCTTCATGCTCCTCCTATTTTTCAGACCGTTTCATGCTCATCAAATTTTTGACACCTTTTGAAGCTCTTCATATTTTTCACACCTTTTGAAGCTCTTCATATTTTTCACACTATTTCAGGCTCTTCATGTTTTTCAACACCGCTTCATGCTCCTTGTATTTTTAGGACCGTTTCATGCTCCACATATTTTTGACACCTTTTGAAGCTTTTCATATTTTTCACACCTTTTTAAGCTCTTCATATTTCTCACAACTTTTCAGGCTCTTCATGTTTTTGAACACCGCTTCATGCTCCTCCTATTTTTCAGACCGTTTCATGCTCCTCATATTTTACACCTTTTGAAGCTCTTCATATTTTTCACACCTTTTCAGGCTCTTCATGTTTTTGATCACCATTACATTCTCCTCCTATTATTCAGACCCTTTCATGCTCCTCATATTTTTGACACTTTTTGAAGCTCTTTATATATTTCACACATTTTCAGGCTCTTCATGTTTTTGAACACAGCTTCATGCTCCTCCTATTTTTCAGACCGTTTCATGCTCCTCATATTTTTGACAACTTTGGAAGCTCTTCATATTTTTCACACATTTTCAGGCTCTTCATGTTTTTCAACACTGTTGCATGATCCTCCTATTTTTCAGACCGTTTCATGCTCCTCATATACTTGACACATTTTTAAGCTCTTCATATATTTCACACATTTTCAGGCTATTCATGTTTTTCAACACCGCTTCATGCTCCTTGTATTTTTAAGACCGTTTCATGCTCCTCATATTTTTGACACCTTTTTAAGCTCTTCATATTTTTCACACCTTTTTAAGCTCTTCATATTTCTCACACCTTTTCAGGCTCTTCATATTTTTCAACAACACTTCATGCACCTCCTATTTTTCAGACCGTTTCATGCTCATCTCATTTATGACACCTTTTGAATCTTTTCATATTTTTCACACCTTCTCAGGCTCTTCATGTTTTTGAACACCGCTTCATGCTAATCCTATTTTTCAAACCATATCATGCTCCTCATATTTTTCACACCTTTTAAGCTCTTCATATTCTTCACACTTTTTCAGGCTCTTCATGTTTTTCAACACCGCTTCATGCTCCTCCTATTTTTCAGACCGTTTCATGCTCATCAAATTTTTGACACCTTTTGAAGCTCTTCATATTTTTCACACCTTTTGAAGCTCTTCATATTTTTCACATCTTTTCAGGCTCTTCATGTTTTTTACACCACTTCATGCTTCTCCTATTTTTCAGCCCGTTTCATGCTCCTCATGTATTTCACACCTTTTGAAGCTCTTCATATTTTTCACACCTTTTCAGGCTCTTCATATTTTTGAACACCGCTTCATGCTCCTCCTGTTTTTCAGACCGTTTCATGCTCCTCATATTTTTGACACCTTTTTAAGCTCTTCATATTTTTCACACCTTTTTAAGCTCTTCATATTTCTCACACCTTTTCAGGCTCTTCATGTTTTTCAACAACGCTTCATGCACCTCCTATTTGTCAGACCGTTTCATGCTCATCTCATTTATGACACCTTTTGAATCTTTTCATATTTTTCACACCTTCTCAGGCTCTTCATGTTTTTGAACACCGCTTCATGCTAATCCTATTTTTCAAACCATATCATGCTCCTCATATTTTTCACACCTTTTAAGCTCTTCATATTTTTCACACTTTTTCAGGCTCTTCATGTTTTTCAACACCGCTTCATGCTCCTCCTATTTTTCAGACCGTTTCATGCTCATCAAATTTTTGACACCTTTTGAAGCTCTTCATATTTTTCACACCTTTTGAAGCTCTTCATATTTTTCACACTATTTCAGGCTCTTCATGTTTTTCAACACCGCTTCATGCTCCTTGTATTTTTAGGACCGTTTCATGCTCCACATATTTTTGACACCTTTTGAAGCTTTTCATATTTTTCACACCTTTTTAAGCTCTTCATATTTCTCACAACTTTTCAGGCTCTTCATGTTTTTGAACACCGCTTCATGCTCCTCCTATTTTTCAGACCGTTTCATGCTCCTCATATTTTACACCTTTTGAAGCTCTTCATATTTTTCACACCTTTTCAGGCTCTTCATGTTTTTGATCACCATTACATTCTCCTCCTATTATTCAGACCCTTTCATGCTCCTCATATTTTTGACACTTTTTGAAGCTCTTTATATATTTCACACATTTTCAGGCTCTTCATGTTTTTGAACACAGCTTCATGCTCCTCCTATTTTTCAGACCGTTTCATGCTCCTCATATTTTTGACAACTTTGGAAGCTCTTCATATTTTTCACACATTTTCAGGCTCTTCATGTTTTTCAACACTGTTGCATGATCCTCCTATTTTTCAGACCGTTTCATGCTCCTCATATACTTGACACATTTTTAAGCTCTTCATATATTTCACACATTTTCAGGCTATTCATGTTTTTCAACACCGCTTCATGCTCCTTGTATTTTTAAGACCGTTTCATGCTCCTCATATTTTTGACACCTTTTTAAGCTCTTCATATTTTTCACACCTTTTTAAGCTCTTCATATTTCTCACACCTTTTCAGGCTCTTCATATTTTTCAACAACACTTCATGCACCTCCTATTTTTCAGACCGTTTCATGCTCATCTCATTTATGACACCTTTTGAATCTTTTCATATTTTTCACACCTTCTCAGGCTCTTCATGTTTTTGAACACCGCTTCATGCTAATCCTATTTTTCAAACCATATCATGCTCCTCATATTTTTCACACCTTTTAAGCTCTTCATATTTTTCACACTTTTTCAGGCTCTTCATGTTTTTCAACACCGCTTCATGCTCCTCCTATTTTTCAGACCGTTTCATGCTCATCAAATTTTTGACACCTTTTGAAGCTCTTCATATTTTTCACACCTTTTGAAGCTCTTCATATTTTTCACACCATTTCAGGCTCTTCATATTTTTCAACACCGTTTCATGCTGCTTCTATTTTTCAGACCGTTTCATGCTCCTCATATTATTCACACCTTTTGAAGCTCTTCATATTTTTCACACCTTTTCAGGCTCTTCATGTTTTTCTACACCACTTCATGCTTCTCCTATTTTTCAGCCCATTTCATGCTCCTCATGTATTTCACACCTTTTGAAGCTCTTCATATTTTTCACACCTTTTCAGGCTCTTCATGTTTTTGAACACCGCTTCATGCTCCTCCTATTTTTCAGACCGTTTCATGCTCCTCATATTTTTGACATCTTTTGAAGCTTTTCATATTTTTCACACCTTTTCAGGCTCTTCAAGTTTTTCAACACCACTTCATGCTCCTCCTTTTTTGCAGACCGTTTCATGCTCCTCATATTTTTGATACCTTTTGATGATCTTCATATTTTTCACACCTTTTCAGGCTCTTCATTTTTTCAACACCACTTCATGCTCCTCCTATTTTTCAGACCGTTTCATGCTCATCTCATTTTTGACACCTTTTGAAGCTTTTCATAATTTTCACAACGTTTCAGGCTCTTCAAGTTTTTGAACACTGCTTCATGCTCCTCCTATTTTTCAGACCGTTTCATGCTCATCTCATTTTTGACACCTTTTGAAGCTTTTCATATTTTTCACAACTTTTCAGGCTCTTCATGTTTTTGAACACCGCTTCATGCTCCTCCTATTTTTCAGACCGTTTAATGCTCCTCATATTTTACACCTTTTGAAGCTCTTCATATTTTTCACACCTTTTCAGGCTCTTCATGTTTTTGATCACCGTTACATTCTCCTCCTATTATTCAGACCGTTTCATGCTCCTCATATTTTTGACACTTTTTGAAGCTCTTTATATATTTCACACTTTTTCAGGCTCTTCATGTTTTTGATCACCGTTACATTCTCCTCCTATTATTCAGACCGTTTCATGTACCTCATATTTTTGACACTTTTTGAAGCTCTTTATATATTTCACACATTTTCAGGCTCTTCATGTTTTTGAACACAGCTTCATGCTCCTCCTATTTTTCAGACCGTTTCATGCTCCTCATATTTTTGACAACTTTGGAAGCTCTTCATATTTTTCACACATTTTCAGGCTCTTCATGTTTTTCAACACTATTGCATGATCCTCCTATTTTTCAGACCGTTTCATGCTCCTCATATACTTGACACATTTTTAAGCTCTTCATATATTTCACACATTTTCAGGCTATTCATGTTTTTCAACACTGCTTTATGCTCCTTGTATTTTTAAGACCGTTTCATGCTCCTCATATTTTTGACACCTTTTTAAGCTCTTCATATTTCTCACACCTTTTCAGGCTCTTCATGTTTTTCAACAACGCTTCATGCACCTCCTATTTTTCAGACCGTTTCATGCTCATCTCATTTTTGACACCTTTTGAAGCTTTTCATATTTTTCACACCTTTTCAGGCTCTTCATGTTTTTCCACACCACATCATGCTTCTCCTATTTTTCAGAAAGTTTCATGCTCCTCATGTATTTCACACCTTTTGAAGCTCTTCATATTTTTCAAAACTTTTCAGTCTCTTCCTGTTTTTGAACAGTGCTTCATGCTCCTCCTATATTTCAGACCGTTTCATGCTCCTCATATATTTCACACCTTTTGAAGCTCTTTATATTTTTCACACCTTTTCAGGATCTTCATGTTTTTGAACACCGCTTCATGCTCCTCATATTTTTCAGACCGTTTCATGCTCCTCGTATTTTTGACATCTTTTGAAGCTTTTCATATTTTTCACACCTTCTCAGGCTCTTCAAATTTTTCAACACTACTTCATGCTCCTCCGTTTTTGCAGACCGTTTGATGCTCCTCATATTTTTGATACCTTTTGATGCTCTTCATATTTTTCACACCTTTTCAGGCTCTTCATTTTTTCAACACCGCTTCATGCTCCTCCTATTTTTCAGACCGTTTCATGGTCATCTCATTTTTGACACCTCTTGAAGCTTTTCATATTTTTCACAACGTTTCAGGCTCTTCAAGTTTTTGAACACCGCTTCATGTTCCTCCTATTTTTCAGACCGTTTCATGCTCCTCATATTTTTGACACCTTTTGAAGCTCTTCATATTTTTCACACCTTTTCAAGCTCTTCATGTTTTTGAACACCGCTTCATGCTCCTCCTATTTTTCAGACCGTTTCATGCTCCTCATATTTTTGACACCTTTTTAACCTCTTCATATTTCTCACACATTTTCAGGCTCTTCATGTTTTTCAACAACGCTTCATGCACCTCCTATTTTTCAGACCGTTTCATGCTCATCTCATTTTTGACACCTTTTAAAGCTTTTCATATTTTTCACACCTTTTCAGGCTCTTCATGGTTTTGAACACCGCTTCATGCTAATCCTATTTTTCAAACCATATCATGCTCCTCATATTTTTCACACCATTTTAAGCTCTTCATATTTTTCACAACTTTTCAGGCTCTTCATGTTTTTGAACACTGCTTCATGCTCCTATTTTTCAGACCGTTTCATGCTCCTCATATTTCACACCTTTTGAAGCTCTTCATATTTTTCACACCTTTTCAGGATCTTCATGTTTTTGAACACCGCTTCATACTAATCCCATTTTTTAAACCATATCATGCTCCTCATATTTTTCACACCTTTTTAAGCTCTTCATATTTTTCACACCTTTTCAGGCTCTTCATGTTTTTGAACACTACTTCATGCTCCTTCTATTTTTCAGAGAGTTTCATCCTCCTCATGTATTACACACCTTTTGAAGCTCTTCATATTTTTCACACCTTTACAGGCTCTTCATGTTTTTCAACACCACTTCATGCTCCTACTATTTTTCAGACCGTTTCTTACTCCTCATATTTTTGACAACTTTAGAAGCTCTTTATATTTTTCACACATTTTCAGGCTCTTCATGTTGTTCAACACCGTTGCATGATCCTCCTATTTTTCAGACCGTTTCATGCTCCTCATATACTTGACACATTTTTAAGCTCTTCATATATTTCACACATTTTCAGGCTTCATGTTTTTCAACACCGCTTCATGCTCCTTGTATTTTTAAGACCGTTTCATGCTCCTCATATTTTTGACATCTTTTTAAGCTCTTCATATTTTTCACACCTTTTTAAGCTCTTCATATTTCTCACACCTTTTCAGGCTCTTCATGTTTTTCAACAACGCTTCATCCACCTCCTATTTGTCAGACCGTTTCATGCTCATCTCATTCATGACACCTTTTGAAACTTTTCATATTTTTCACACCTTCTCAGGCTCTTCATGTTTTTGAACACCGCTTCATGCTAATCCTATTTTTCAAACCATATCATGCTCCTCATATTTTTCACACCTTTTAAGCTCTTCATATTTTTCTCACTTTTTCAGGCTCTTCATGTTTTTCAACACCGCTTCATGCTCCTCCTATTTTTCAGACCGTTTCATGCTCATCAAATTTTTGACACCTTTTGAAGCTCTTCATATTTTTCACACCTTTTGAAGCTCTTCATATTTTTCACACCATTTCAGGCTCTTCATATTTTTCAACACCGTTTCATGCTGCTTCTATTTTTCAGACCGTTTCATGCTCCTCATATTTTTCACACCTTTTGAAGCTCTTCATATTTTTCACACCTTTTCAGGCTCTTCATGTTTTTCTACACCACTTCATGCTTCTCCTATTTTTCAGCCCATTTCATGCTCCTCATGTATTTCACACCTTTTGAAGCTCTTCATATTTTTCACACCTTTTCAGGCTCTTCATGTTTTTGAACACCGCTTCATGCTCCTCCTATTTTTCAGACCGTTTCATGCTCCTCATATTTTTGACATCTTTTGAAGCTTTTCATATTTTTCACACCTTTTCAGGCTCTTCAAGTTCTTCAACACCACTTCATGCTCCTCCTTTTTTGCAGACCGTTTCATGCTCCTCATATTTTTGATACCTTTTGATGATCTTCATATTTTTCACACCTTTTCAGGCTCTTCATTTTTTCAACACCACTTCATGCTCCTCCTATTTTTCAGACCGTTTCATGCTCATCTCATTTTTGAAACCTTTTGAAGCTTTTCATATTTTTCACAACGTTTCAAGCTCTTCAAGTATTTGAACACCGCTTCATGCTCCTCCTATTTTTCAGACCGTTTCATGCTCATCTCATTTTTGACACCTTTTGAAGCTTTTCATATTTTTCACAACTTTTCAGGCTCTTCATGTTTTTGAACACCGCTTCATGCTCCTCCTATTTTTCAGACCGTTTAATGCTCCTCATATTTTACACCTTTTGAAGCTCTTCATATTTTTCACACCTTTTCAGGCTCTTCATGTTTTTGATCACCGTTACATTCTCCTCCTATTATTCAGACCGTTTCATGCTCCTCATATTTTTGACACTTTTTGAAGCTCTTTATATATTTCACACTTTTTCAGGCTCTTCATGTTTTTGATCTCCGTTACATTCTCCTCCTATTATTCAGACCGTTTCATGTTCCTCATATTTTTGACACTTTTTGAAGCTCTTTATATATTTCACACATTTTCAGGCTCTTCATGTTTTTGAACACAGCTTCATGCTCCTCCTATTTTTCAGACCGTTTCATGCTCCTCATATTTTTGACAACTTTGGAAGCTCTTCATATTTTTCACACATTTTCAGGCTCTTCATGTTTTTCAACACTGTTTCATGATCCTCCTATTTTTCAGACCGTTTCATGCTCCTCATATACTTGACACATTTTTAAGCTCTTCATATATTTCACACATTTTCTGGCTATTCATGTTTTTCAACACTGCTTCATGCTCCTTGTATTTTTAAGACCGTTTCATGCTCCTCATATTTTTGACACCTTTTTAACCTCTTCATATTTCTCACACATTTTCAGGCTCTTCATGTTTTTCAGCAACGCTTCATGCACCTCCTATTTTTCAGACCGTTTCATGCTCATCTCATTTTTGACACCTTTTGAAGCTTTTCATATTTTTCACACATTTTCAGGCTCTTCATGTTTTTCCACACCACATCATGCTTCTCCTATTTTTCAGCAAGTTTCATGCTCCTCATGTATTTCACACCATTTGAAGCTCTTCATATTTTTCAAAACTTTTCAGTCTCTTCCTGTTTTTGAACAGCGCTTCATGCTCCTCCTATATTTCAGACCGTTTCATGCTCCTCATATATTTCACACCTTTTGAAGCTCTTTATATTTTTCACACCTTTTCAGGATCTTCATGTTTTTGAACACCGCTTCATGCTCCTCATATTTTTCAGACCGTTTCATGCTCCTCGTATTTTTGACATCTTTTGAAGCTTTTCATATTTTTCACACCTTCTCAGGCTCTTCAAGTTTTTCAACACCACTTCATGCTCCTCCGTTTTTGCAGACCGTTTGATGCTCCTCATATTTTTGATACCTTTTGATGCTCTTCATATTTTTCACACCTTTTCAGGCTCTTCATTTTTTCAACACCGCTTCATGCTCCTCCTATTTTTCAGACCGTTTCATGCTCATCTCATTTTTGACACCTCTTGAAGCTTTTCATATTTTTCACAACGTTTCAGGCTCTTCAAGTTTTTGAACACCGCTTCATGTTCCTGCTATTTTTCAGACCATTTCATGCTCCTCATATTTTTGACACCTTTTGAAGCTCTTCATATTTTTCACACCTTTTCAAGCTCTTCATGTTTTTGAACACCGCTTCATGCTCCTCCTATTTTTCAGACCGTTTCATGCTCCTCATATTTTTGACACCTTTTTAACCTCTTCATGTTTCTCACACATTTTCAGGCACTTCATGTTTTTCAACAACGCTTCATGCACCTCCTATTTTTCAGACCGTTTCATGCTCATCTCATTTTTGACACCTTTTAAAGCTTTTCATATTTTTCACACCTTTTCAGGCTCTTCATGGTTTTGAACACCGCTTCATGCTAATCCTATTTTTCAAACCATATCATGCTCCTCATATTTTTCACACCATTTTAAGCTCTTCATATTTTTCACACCTTTTCAGGCTCTTCATGTTTTTGAACACCGCTTCATGCTCCTCCTATTTTTCAGACCGTTTCATGCTCCTCATATTTCACACCTTTTGAAGCTCTTCATATTTTTCACACCTTTTCAGGATCTTCATGTTTTTGAACACCGCTTCATGCTAATCCCATTTTTCAAACCATATCATGCTCCTCATATTTTTCACACCTTTTTAAGCTCTTCATATTTTTCACACCTTTTCAGGCTCTTCATGTTTTTGAACACTACTTCATGCTCCTTCTATTTTTCAGAGAGTTTCATCCTCCTCATGTATTACACACCTTTTGAAGCTCTTCATATTTTTCACACCTTTACAGGCTCTTCATGTTTTTCAACACCACTTCATGCTCCTACTATTTTCCAGACCGTTTCATACTCCTCATATTTTTGACAACTTTGGAAGCTCTTCATATTTTTCACACCTTTTCAGGCTCTTCATGTTGTTCAACACCGTTGCATGATCCTCCTATTTTTCAGACCGTTTCATGCTCCTCATATACTTGACACATTTTTAAACTCTTCATATATTTCACACATTTTCAGGCTATTCATGTTTTTCAACACCGCTTCATGCTCCTTGTATTTTTAAGACCGTTTCATGCTCCTCATATTTTTGACATCTTTTTAAGCTCTTCATATTTTTCACACCTTTTTAAGCTCTTCATATTTCTCACACCTTTTCAGGCTCTTCATGTTTTTCAACAACGCTTCATCCACCTCCTATTTGTCAGACCGTTTCATGCTCATCTCATTTATGACACCTTTTGAATCTTTTCATATTTTTCACACCTTCTCAGGCTCTTCATGTTTTTGAACACCGCTTCATGCTAATCCTATTTTTCAAACCATATCATGCTCCTCATATTTTTCACACCTTTTAAGCTCTTCATATTTTTCACACTTTTTCAGGCTCTTCATGTTTTTCAACACCGCTTCATGCTCCTCCTATTTTTCAGAGCGTTTCATGCTCATCAAATTTTTGACACCTTTTGAAGCTCTTCATATTTTTCACACCTTTTGAAGCTCTTCATATTTTTCACACCATTTCAGGCTCTTCATGTTTTTCAACACCGTTTCATGCTGCTTCTATTTTTCAGACCGTTTCATGCTCCTCATATTTTTCACACCTTTTGAAGCTCTTCATATTTTTCACACCTTTTCAGGCTCTTCATGTTTTTCTACACCACTTCATGCTTCTCCCATTTTTCAGCCCGTTTCATGCTCCTCATTTATTTCACACCTTTTGAAGCTCTTCATATTTTTCACACCTTTTCAGGCTCTTCATGTTTTTCAACACCGTTTCATGCTGCTTCTATTTTTCAGACCGTTTCATGCTCCTCATATTTTTCACACCTTTTGAAGCTCTTCATATTTTTCACACCTTTTCAGGCTCTTCATGTTTTTCTACACCACTTCATGCTTCTCCTATTTTTCAGCCCGTTTCATGCTCCTCATGTATTTCACACCTTTTGAAGCTCTTCATATTTTTCACACCTTTTCAGGCTCTTCATGTTTTTGAACACCGCTTCATGCTCCTCCTATTTTTCAGACCGTTTCATGCTCCTCATATTTTTCACACCTTTTGAAGCTCTTCATATTTTTCACACCTTTTTAGGCTCTTCAAGTTTTTCAACACCACTTCATGCTCCTGCTTTTTTGCAGACCGTTTCATGCTCCTCATATTTTTGATACTTTTGATGATCTTCATATTTTTCACACCTTTTCAGGTCTTCATTTTTCAACACCACTTCAAGCTCCTCCTATTTTTCAGACCGTTTCATGCTCATCTCATTTTTGAAACCTTTTGAAGCTCTTCATATTTTTGACACTTTTTCAGGCTCTTCATGTTTTTCAACACCGCTTCGTGCACCTCCTATTTGTCAGACCGTTTCATGCTCATCTCATTTATGACACCTTTTGAATCTTTTCATATTTTTCACACCATTTCAGGCTCTTCATGTTTTTCAACACCGTTTCATGCTGCTTCTATTTTTCAGACCGTTTCATGCTCCTCATATTTTTCACACCTTTTGAAGCTCCTCATGTTTTTCACACCTTTTCAGGCTCTTCATATTTTTCTACACCACTTCATGCTTCTCCTATTTTTCAGCCCGTTTCATGCTCCTCGTTTATTTCACACCTTTTGAAGCTCTTCATATTTTTCACACCTTTTCATGCTCTTCATGTTTTTCAACACCGTTTCATGCTGCTTCTATTTTTCAGACCGTTTCATGCTCCTCATATTTTTCACACCTTTTGAAGCTCTTCATATTTTTCACACCTTTTCAGGCTCTTCATGTTTTTCTACACCACTTCATGCTTCTCCTATTTTTCAGCCCGTTTCATGCTCCTCATGTATTTCACACCTTTTGAAGATCTTCATATTTTTCACACCTTTTCAGGCTCTTCATGTTTTTGAACACCGTTTCATGCTCCTCCTATTTTTCCGACCTTTTCATGCTCCTCATATTTTTGACATCTTTTGAAGATCTTCATATTTTTCACACCTTTTCAGGCTCTTCAAGTTTTTCAACACCACTTCATGCTCCTCCTTTTTTGCAGACCGTTTCATGCTCCTCATATTTTTGATATCTTTTGATGATCTTCATATTTTTCACAACTTTTCAGGCTCTTCATTTTTTCAACACCACTTCATGCTCCTCCTATTTTTCAGACCGTTTCATGCTCATCTCATTTTTGAAACCTTTTGAAGCTTTTCATATTTTTCACAACGTTTCAGGCTCTTCAAGTTTTTGAACACCGCTTCATGCTCCTCCTATTTTTCAGACCGTTTCATGCTCATCTCATTTTTGACACCTTTTGAAGCTTTTCATATTTTTCACAACTTTTCAGGCTCTTCAGGTTTTTGAACACCGCTTCATGCTCCTCCTATTTTTCAGACCGTTTCATGCTCCTCATATTTTACACCTTTTGAAGCTCTTCATATTTTTCACACCTTTTCAGGCTCTTCATGTTTTTGATCACCGTTACATTCTCCTCCTATTATTCAGACCGTTTCATGCTCCTCATATATTTGACACTTTTTGAAGCTCTTTATATATTTCACACCTTTTCAGGCTCTTCATGTTTTTGATCACCGTTGCATTCTCCTCCTATTATTCAGACCATTTCATGTTCCTCATATTTTTGACACTTTTTGAAGCTCTTTATATATTTCACACATTTTCAGGCTCTTCATGTTTTTGAACACAGCTTCATGCTCCTCCTATTTTTCAGACCGTTTCATGCTCCTCATATTTTTGACAACTTTGGAAGCTCTTCATATTTTTCAAACATTTTCAGGCTCTTCATGTTTTTCAACACTGTTGCATGATCCTCCTATTTTTCAGACCGTTTCATGCTCCTCATATACTTGACACATTTTTAAGCTCTTCATATATTTCACACATTTTCAGGCTATTCATGATTTTCAACACTGCTTCATGCTCCTTGTATTTTTAAGACCGTTTCATGCTCCTCATATTTTTGACACCTTTTTAAGCTCTTCATATTTCTCACACCATTTCAGGCTCTTCATGTTTTTCAAAAACGCTTCATGCACCTCTTATTTTTCAGACCGTTTCATGCTCATCTCATTTTTGACACCTTTTGAAGCTTTTCATATTTTTCACACTTTTTCAGGCTCTTCATGTTTTTCCACACCACATCATGCTTCTCCTATTTTTCAGCAAGTTTCATGCTCCTCATGTATTTCACACCTTTTGAAGCTCTTCATATTTTTCAAAACTTTTCAGGCTCTTCCTGTTTTTTAACAGCGCTTCATGCTCCTCCTATATTTCAGACCGTTTCATGCTCCTCATATATTTCACACCTTTTGAAGCTCTTTATATTTTTCACACCTTTTCAGGATCTTCATGTTTTTGAACACCGCTTAATGCTCCTCATATTTTTCAGACCGTTTCATGCTCCTCATATTTTTCACACCTTTTCAGGCTCTTCTTGTTTTTCAACACCGTTTCATCATCCTCCTATTTTTCAGACCGTTTGATGCTCCTCATATATTTGACACATTTTTAAGCTCTTCATATATTTCACACATTTTCAGGCTATTCATGTTTTTCACCACCGCTTCATGCTCCTCCTATTTTTCAGACCGTTTCATGCTAATCATATTTTTGACACCTGTTGAAGCTCTTCATATTTCTCACAACTTTTCAGGCTCTTCATGTTTTTCAACACCGCTTCATGCTCCTCCTATTTTTCAAACAGTTTCATGCTCCTCATATTTTTGACACCTTTTGAAGCTTTTCATATTTTTCACATCTTTTGAAGCTCTTTATATTTTTCATACATTTTCAGGCTCTTCATGTATTTCAACACCCGTTGTTGCTCCTCCTATTTTTCAGACCATTTCATGCTCCTCATATTTTTGACACCTTTTGAAGCTCTTCATATTTTTCACACCTTTTCAGGCTCTTCATGTTTTTGAACACTACTTCATGCTCCTTCTATTTTTCAGAGAGTTTCATGCTCCTCATGTATTACACACCTTTTGAAGCTCTTCATATTTTTCACACCTTTACAGGCTCTTCATGTTTTTCAACACCACTTCATGCTCCTCCTATTTTTCAGACCGTTTCATGCTCCTCATATTTTTGAGAACTTTGGAAGCTCTTCATATTTTTCACACGTTTTCAGGCTCTTCATGTTGTTCAACACCGTTGCATGCTCCTCCTATTTTTCAGACCGTTTCATGCTCCTCATATACTTGACACATTTTTAAGCTCTCCATATATTTCACAAATTTTCAGGCTATTCATGTTTTTCAACACCGCTTCATGCTCCTTGTATTTGTAAGACCGTTTCATGCTCCTCATATTTTTGACACCTTTTGAAGCTCTTCATATTTCTCACACATTTTCAGGCTCTTCATGTTTTTCAACAACGCTTCATGCACCTCCTATTTTTCAGACCGTTTCATGCTCATCTCATTTTTGACACCTTTTGAAGCTTTTCATATTTTTCACACCTTTTCAGGCTCTTCATGTTTTTGAACACCGCTTCATGCTAATCTTATTTTTCAAACCATATCATGCTCCTCATATTTTTCACACCATTTTAAGCTCTTCATATTTTTCACACCTTTTCAGGCTCTTCATGTTTTTGAACACTACTACATGCTCCTTCTATTTTTTTTAAGAGAGTTTCATGCTCCTCATGTATTACACAACTTTTGAAGTTCTTCATATTTTTCACACGTTTTCAGGCTCTTCATATTTTTCAACACCGTTTCATGCTCCTCCTATTTTTCAGACCGTTTCATGCTCCTCATATTTTTACACCTTTTGAATTTCTTCATTTTTTTCACACCTTTTCAGGCTCTTCATGTTTTTGAACACAACTTCATGCTCCTCCTATTTTTCAGACCGTTTCATACTCCTCATATTTTTCACACCTTTTGAAGCTCTTCATATTTTTCACACATTTTCAGCCTCTTCTTGTTTTTGAACACACCTTCATGCTCCTCCTATTTTTCAGACCGTTTCATGCTCCTCATATTTTTGACAGCTTTGGAAGATCTTCATATTTTTCACACCTTTTCAGACTCTTCATGTTTTTCAACACCGTTGCATGATCCTCCTATTTTTCAGACCGTTTCATGCTCCTCATATACTTGACACATTTTTAAGCTCTTCATATATTTCACACATTTTCAGGCTATTCATGTTTTTCAACACCGCTTGATGCTCCTTGTATTTTTAAGACCGTTTCATGCTCCTCATATTTTTGACACCTTTTTAAGCTCTTCATATTTCTCACACATTTTCTGGCTCTTCATGTTTTTCAACAACTCTTCATTCACCTCCAATTTTTCAGACCGTTTCATGCTCATCTCATTTTTGACACTTTTTGAAGCTCTTCATATTTTTCACACCTTCTCAGGCTCTTCATGTTTTTGAACACCGCTTCATGCTAATCCTATTTTTCAAACCATATCATGCTCCTCATATTTTTCACACCTTTTGAAGCTCTTCATATTTTTCACACCTTTTCAGGCTCTTCATGTTTCTGAACACCGCTTCATGCTCCTCCTATTTTTCAGACCGTTTCATGCTCCTCATATTTTTGACATCTTTTGAAGCTTTTCATATTTTTCACACCTTTTCAGGCTCTTCAAGTTTTTCAACACCACTTCATGCTCCTCCTTTTTGCAGACCGTTTCATGCTCCTCATATTTTTGATACCTTTTGATGATCTTCATATTTTTCACACCTTTTCAGGCTCTTCATGTTTTTCTACACCACTTCATGCTTCTCCTATTTTTCGGCCCGTTTCATGCTCCTCATGTATTTCACACCTTTTGAAGCTCTTCATATTTTTCACACCTTTTCAGGCTCTTCATGTTTTTGAACACCGCTTCATGCTCCTCCTATATTTCAGACCGTTTCATGCTCCTCATATTTTTCACACCTTTTGAAGCTCTTCATATTTTTCACACCTTTTCAGGCTCTTCAAGTTTTTCAACACCACTTCATGCTCCTCCTTTTTTGCAGACCGTTTCATGCTCCTCATATTTTTGATACTTTTGATGATCTTCATATTTTTCACACCTTTTCAGGTCTTCATTTTTTCAACACCACTTCAAGCTCCTCCTATTTTTCAGACCGTTTCATGCTCATCTCATTTTTGAAACCTTTTGAAGCTCTTCATATTTTTGACACTTTTTCAGGCTCTTCATGTTTTTCAACACCGCTTCGTGCACCTCCTATTTGTCAGACCGTTTCATGCTCATCTCATTTATGACACCTTTTGAATCTTTTCATATTTTTCACACCATTTCAGGCTCTTCATGTTTTTCAACACCGTTTCATGCTGCTTCTATTTTTCAGACCGTTTCATGCTCCTCATATTTTTCACACCTTTTGAAGCTCCTCATGTTTTTCACACCTTTTCAGGCTCTTCATATTTTTCTACACCACTTCATGCTTCTCCTATTTTTCAGCCCGTTTCATGCTCCTCATTTATTTCACACCTTTTGAAGCTCTTCATATTTTTCACACCTTTTCATGCTCTTCATGTTTTTCAACACCGTTTCATGCTGCTTCTATTTTTCAGACCGTTTCATGCTCCTCATATTTTTCACACCTTTTGAAGCTCTTCATATTTTTCACACCTTTTCAGGCTCTTCATGTTTTTCTACACCACTTCATGCTTCTCCTATTTTTCAGCCCGTTTCATGCTCCTCATGTATTTCACACCTTTTGAAGATCTTCATATTTTTCACACCTTTTCAGGCTCTTCATGTTTTTGAACACCGTTTCATGCTCCTCCTATTTTTCCGACCTTTTCATGCTCCTCATATTTTTGACATCTTTTGAAGATCTTCATATTTTTCACACCTTTTCAGGCTCTTCAAGTTTTTCAACACCACTTCATGCTCCTCCTTTTTTGCAGACCGTTTCATGCTCCTCATATTTTTGATATCTTTTGATGATCTTCATATTTTTCACAACTTTTCAGGCTCTTCATTTTTTCAACACCACTTCATGCTCCTCCTATTTTTCAGACCGTTTCATGCTCATCTCATTTTTGAAACCTTTTGAAGCTTTTCATATTTTTCACAACGTTTCAGGCTCTTCAAGTTTTTG
Organism: Dama dama; assembly: GCF_033118175.1. Classification (NCBI taxonomy): domain Eukaryota; kingdom Metazoa; phylum Chordata; class Mammalia; order Artiodactyla; family Cervidae; genus Dama; species Dama dama. The sequence continues at coordinate 5,881,235 of NC_083683.1, read as the reverse complement.
AACACCGCTTCATGCTCCTCCTATTTTTCAGACCGTTTCATGCTCATCTCATTTTTGACACCTTTTGAAGCTTTTCATATTTTTCACAACTTTTCAGGCTCTTCAGGTTTTTGAACACCGCTTCATGCTCCTCCTATTTTTCAGACCGTTTCATGCTCCTCATATTTTACACCTTTTGAAGCTCTTCATATTTTTCACACCTTTTCAGGCTCTTCATGTTTTTGATCACCGTTACATTCTCCTCCTATTATTCAGACCGTTTCATGCTCCTCATATATTTGACACTTTTTGAAGCTCTTTATATATTTCACACCTTTTCAGGCTCTTCATGTTTTTGATCACCGTTGCATTCTCCTCCTATTATTCAGACCATTTCATGTTCCTCATATTTTTGACACTTTTTGAAGCTCTTTATATATTTCACACATTTTCAGGCTCTTCATGTTTTTGAACACAGCTTCATGCTCCTCCTATTTTTCAGACCGTTTCAGGCTCCTCATATTTTTGACAACTTTGGAAGCTCTTCATATTTTTCAAACATTTTCAGGCTCTTCATGTTTTTCAACACTGTTGCATGATCCTCCTATTTTTCAGACCGTTTCATGCTCCTCATATACTTGACACATTTTTAGGCTCTTCATATATTTCACACATTTTCAGGCTATTCATGATTTTCAACACTGCTTCATGCTCCTTGTATTTTTAAGACCGTTTCATGCTCCTCATATTTTTGACACCTTTTTAAGCTCTTCATATTTCTCACACCATTTCAGGCTCTTCATGTTTTTCAAAAACGCTTCATGCACCTCTTATTTTTCAGACCGTTTCATGCTCATCTCATTTTTGACACCTTTTGAAGCTTTTCATATTTTTCACACTTTTTCAGGCTCTTCATGTTTTTCCACACCACATCATGCTTCTCCTATTTTTCAGCAAGTTTCATGCTCCTCATGTATTTCACACCTTTTGAAGCTCTTCATATTTTTCAAAACTTTTCAGGCTCTTCCTGTTTTTTAACAGCGCTTCATGCTCCTCCTATATTTCAGACCGTTTCATGCTCCTCATATATTTCACACCTTTTGAAGCTCTTTATATTTTTCACACCTTTTCAGGATCTTCATGTTTTTGAACACCGCTTAATGCTCCTCATATTTTTCAGACCGTTTCATGCTCCTCGTATTTTTGACATCTTTTGAAGCTTTTCATATTTTTCACACCTTCTCAGGCTCTTCAAGTTTTTCAACACCACTTCATGCTCCTCCGTTTTTGCAGACCGTTTGATGCTCCTCATATTTTTGATACCTTTTGATGCTCTTCATATTTTTCACACCTTTTCAGGCTCTTCATTTTTTCAACACCGCTTCATGCTCCTCCTATTTTTCAGACCGTTTCATGCTCATCTCATTTTTGACACCTCTTGAAGCTTTTCATATTTTTCACAACGTTTCAGGCTCTTCAAGTTTTGAACACCGCTTCATGTTCCTCCTATTTTTCAGACCGTTTCATGCTCATCTCATTTTTGACACCTCTTGAAGCTTTTCATATTTTTCACAACGTTTCAGGCTCTTCAAGTTTTGAACACCACTTCATGCTCCTCCTCTTTTTCAGACCGTTTCCTGCTCTTCAAATTTTTACACCTTTTGAAGCTCTTCATATTTTTCACAAATTTAGAGGCTCTTCATGTTTTTGAACACAACTTCATGCTCCTCCTATTTTTCAGACCGTTTCATGCTCCTCATATTTTTCACACCTTTTCAGGCTCTTCTTGTTTTTCAACACCGTTTCATCATCCTCCTATTTTTCAGACCGTTTGATGCTCCTCATATATTTGACACATTTTTAAGCTCTTCATATATTTCACACATTTTCAGGCTATTCATGTTTTTCACCACCGCTTCATGCTCCTCCTATTTTTCAGACCGTTTCATGCTAATCATATTTTTGACACCTGTTGAAGCTCTTCATATTTCTCACAACTTTTCAGACTCTTCATGTTTTTCAACACCGCTTCATGCTCCTCCTATTTTTCAAACAGTTTCATGCTCCTCATATTTTTGACACCTTTTGAAGCTTTTCATATTTTTCACATCTTTTGAAGCTCTTTATATTTTTCACACATTTTCAGGCTCTTCATGTATTTCAACACCCGTTGTTGCTCCTCCTATTTTTCAGACCATTTCATGCTCCTCATATTTTTGACACCTTTTGAAGCTCTTCATATTTTTCACACCTTTTCAGGCTCTTCATGTTTTTGAACACTACTTCATGCTCCTTCTATTTTTCAGAGAGTTTCATGCTCCTCATGTATTACACACCTTTTGAAGCTCTTCATATTTTTCACACCTTTACAGGCTCTTCATGTTTTTCAACACCACTTCATGCTCCTCCTATTTTTCAGACCGTTTCATGCTCCTCATATTTTTGAGAACTTTGGAAGCTCTTCATATTTTTCACACGTTTTCAGGCTCTTCATGTTGTTCAACACCGTTGCATGCTCCTCCTATTTTTCAGACCGTTTCATGCTCCTCATATACTTGACACATTTTTAAGCTCTCCATATATTTCACAAATTTTCAGGCTATTCATGTTTTTCAACACCGCTTCATGCTCCTTGTATTTGTAAGACCGTTTCATGCTCCTCATATTTTTGACACCTTTTGAAGCTCTTCATATTTCTCACACATTTTCAGGCTCTTCATGTTTTTCAACAACGCTTCATGCTCCTCCTATTTTTCAGACCGTTTCATGCTCATCTCATTTTTGAAACCTTTTGAAGCTTTTCATATTTTTCACAACGTTTCAGGCTCTTCAAGTTTTTGAACACCGTTACATTCTCCTCCTATTATTCAGACCGTTTCATGCTCCTCATATTTTTGACACTTTTTGAAGCTCTTTATATATTTCACACCTTTTCAGGCTCTTCATGTTTTTGATCACCGTTACATTCTCCTCCTATTATTCAGACCGTTTCATGTTCCTCATATTTTTGACACTTTTTAAGCTCTTTATATATTTCACACATTTTCAGGCTCTTCATGTTTTTGAACACAGCTTCATGCTCCTCCTATTTTTCAGACCGTTTCATGCTCCTCATATTTTTGACAACTTTGGAACCTCTTCATATTTTTCACACATTTTCAGGCTCTTCATGTTTTTCAACACTGTTGCATGATCCTCCTATTTTTCAGACCGTTTCATGCTCCTCATATACTTGACACATTTTTAAGCTCTTCATATATTTCACACATTTTCAGGCTATTCATGTTTTTCAACACCGCTTCATGCTCCTTGTATTTTTAAGACCGTTTCATGCTCCTCATATTTTTGACACCTTTTTAAGCTCTTCATATTTTTCACACCTTTTTAAGCTCTTCATATTTCTCACACCTTTTCAGGCTCTTCATATTTTTCAACAACGCTTCATGCACCTTCTATTTGTCAGACGGTTTCATGCTCATCTCATTTATGACACCTTTTGAATCTTTTCATATTTTTCACACCTTCTCAGGCTCTTCATGTTTTTGAACACCGCTTCATGCTAATCCTATTTTTCAAACCATATCATGCTCCTCATAATTTTCACACCTTTTAAGCTCTTCATATTTTTCACACTTTTTCAGGCTCTTCATGTTTTTCAACACCGCTTCATGCTCCTCCTATTTTTCAGACCGTTTCATGCTCATCAAATTTTTGACATCTTTTGAAGCTCTTCATTTTTTTCACACCTTTTAAGGCTCTTCATGTTTTTCAACACCGCTTCATGCTCCTCCAATTTTACAGACCATTTCATGCTCCTCATATTTTTCACACCTTTTGAAGCCTTTCATATTTTTCACAACTTTTCAGGCTCTTCATGTTTTTCAACACCGCTTCATGCTCCTCTGATTTTTCAGACCGTTTCATGCTCCTCATATTTTTCACACCTTTTGAAGCCTTTCATATTTTTCACAACTTTTCAGGCTCTTCATGTTTTTGAACACAGCTTCATGCTCCTCCGATTTTTCAGACCGTTTCATGCTCCTCATATTTTTCACACCTTTTGAGGCTCTTCATATTTTTCACACGTTTTCAGTCTATTCATGTTTTTGAACACCATTTCAGGTTCCTCCTGTTTTTCAGAGAGTTTCATGCTCCTCATGTATTTCACACCTTTGAAAGCTCTTCATATTTTTCAAAGATTTTGAAGCTCTTCATATTTTTCACACCTTTTCAGGCTCTTCATGTCTTTCAACACCGTTTCAGGCTCCTCCTATTTTTCAGACCGTTTCATGCTCATCTCAATTTTGACACCTTTTGAAGCTCTTCATATTTTTCACACATTTTCAGGCTCTTCAGGTTTTTGAACACCGCTTCATGCTCCTCCTATTTTTCAGAGAGTTTCATGCTCCTCATGTATTTCACACCTTTTGAAGCTCTTCATATTTTTCACACCTTTTCAGGCTCTTCATGTTTTTGATCACCGTTTCATGCTCCTCCTATTTTTCAGACCGTTTCATGCTCCTCATATTTATGACACCTTTTGAAACTCTTCCTATTTTTCACACCTTTTCATGCTCTTCATGTTTCTGAAAACCGCTTCATGATCCTCCTATTTTTCAGACCGTTTCATTCTCCTCATATATTTCACACCTTTTGAAGCTCTTCATATTTTTCACACCTTTTCATGCTCTTCATGTTTCTGAAAACCGCTTCATGATCCTCCTATTTTTCAGACCGTTTCATTCTCCTCATATATTTCACACCTTTTGAAGCTCTTCATATTTTTCACACCTTTTCATGCTCTTCATGTTTCTGAAAACCGCTTCATGATCCTCCTATTTTTCAGACCGTTTCATTCTCCTCATATATTTCACACCTTTTGAATCTCTTCATATTTTTCACACCTTTTCAGGCTCTTCATGTTTTTCACCACCACTTCATTCTCCTCCTATTTTTCAGACCGTTTCATGCTCATCTCATTTTTGTCACATTTGGAGCTCTTCTATTTTTTACACCTTTTGAAGCTCTTCATATTTTTCACACGTTTTCAGGCTCTTCATGTTTTTAAAAACCGTTTCATGCTGCTTCTATTTTTCAGACCGTTTCATGCTCCTCATATTTTTCACAACTTTTGAAGCTCTTCATATTTTTCACACCCTTTTAAGATCTTCATGTTTTTGAACACAGCTTCATGCTCCTCCTATTTTTCAGACCGTTTCATGCTCCTCATGTATTTCACACCTTTTGAAGCTCTTCATATTTTTCACACCTTTTCAGGCTCTTCATGTTTTTGTACACCGCTTCATGATCCTCCTGATTTTCAGTCCGTTTCATGCTCTTCATATTTTTGAAACATTTTGAAGCTCTTCATATTTTTCACACCTTTTCAGGCTCTTCATGTTTTCAACACTGCTTCATGCTCCTCCTTTTTTCAAACCGTATCATGCTCCTCATATTTTTGACACCTTTAGAAACTCTTCATATTTTTCACACCTTTTCAGGCTCTTCATGTTTTTTATCACTGCTTCATGCTCGTCCTATTTTTCAGAAAGTTTCATGCTCCTCATATTTTTGACACCCTTTGAAGGTCTTCATATTTTTCACACATTTTCAGGCTCTTCATTTTTTCAACACTACTTGTTGCTCCTCCTATTTTTTAGAACTTTTCATACTCATCTAATTTTTGACACATTTTGAGGCACTTCATATTTTTTACACCTTTTGAAGCTCTTCATATTTTTCAAATTTTTGAAGCTCTTCATATTTTTCACACGATTTCAGACCCTTCATGTTTTTCAAAATCGCTTCATGCTCCTGCTATTTATCATACCGTTTCATACCACTCATATTTTTGACACGTTTTGAGGCTCTTCATATTTTTCACACCTTTTCAGGCTCTTCATGTTTTTGAACTCAGCTTCATGCTCCTCCTATTTTTTCTACCGTATCATGCTCCTCATATTTTTCACACCTTTTGAAGATCTTCATATTTTTCACACCTTTTCAGGCTCTTCATGTTTTTCAACACCGCTTCATGCTCCTCCGATTTTTCAGACCGTTTCATGCTCCTCATATTTTTGACACCATTTGAAGCTCTTCATATTTTTCACACGTTTTGAAGCTCTTCATATATTTCACACCTTTTCAGGCTCTTCATGTTTTTCAACACCGCTTCATGCTCCTCCTATTTTTAAGACCGTTTCATGCACCTCATATTTTTCACACCTTTGGAGCTCTTCATATTTTTCACACCTTTTCTGGCTCTTCATGTTTTTCAACACCGCTTCATGCTCCTCATATTTTTCAGACCGTTTCATGCTCCTCATATTTTTGACACCTTTTGAAGCTCTTCATATTTTTCACAACTTTTCAGCCTCTTCATGTTTTTAAACACCGCTTCATGCTCCTCCTAATTTTCAGACCGTTTCATGCTCCTCATATTTTTCACACCTTTTGAAGCTCTTCATTTTTTTCACAACTTTTCAGGCTCTTCATGTTTTTGAATACCACTTCATGCTTCTCCTATTTTTCAGAACGTTTCATACTCCTCATAATTTTGACATCTTTTTAACCTCTTCATATTTTTCACACCATTTCAGGCTCTTCATGTTTTTCAACACCACTTCATGCTCCTCCTATTTTTCAGACCGCTTAATGCTCCTCACTTATTTCACACCTTTTGAAGCTCCTCATATTTTTCACACCCTTTCATGCTCTTCATGTTTTTGAACACGGCTTCATGCTCCTCCTATTTTTCAGACCGTTTCATGCTCCTCATATTTTTGAAACCTTTTGAATGTCTTCATATTTTTCACACCTTTTCAGGCTCTTCTTGTTTTTGAACACCGCTTCATGCTCCTCCTATTTTTGAGACCGTATCATGCTCCACATATTTTTGACACCTTTTGAAGCTTTCCATATTTTTCACACCTTTTCAGGCTCTTCATGTTTTTCAACACCACTTCATGCTCCTCCTATTTTTCAACCGTTTCATGCTCATGTAATTTTTGACCCCTTTTGAAGCTCGTCATATTTTTCACACCTTTTGAAGCTCTTCATATTTTTCACACGTTTTCAGGCTCTTCATCGTTTTCAACACCGCTTCATGCTCCTCCTATTTTTCAGACCGTTTCATGCTCATCTCATTTTTCACACCTTTTGAAGCTCTTCATATTTGTCACACCTTTTGAAGCGCTTCATATTTTTCATATTTTTGAAGCTCTTCATATTTTCACACGTTTTCAGACTCTTCATGTGTTTCAACACCGCTTCATGCTCCTGCTATTGTTCAGACCGTTTCATGCTCCTCATATTTTTGACACGTTTTGAGGCTTTTCTATTTTTCACATCTTTTCAGCTTTTCATGTTTTTGAACACCGTTTCATCCTCCTTCTATTTTTCAGACCATTTCATGATCCTCATATATTTGACACCTTTTGAAGCTCTTCTAATTTTTCACACCTTTTGAAGCTCTTCATATTTTTCACACTTTTTCAGGCTCTTCATGTTTTTCAACACTGCTTCATGCTCCTCCTATTTTTCAGACCGTTCCTTGCTACTCATATTTTTGACACCTTTTGAAGCTCTTCATATTTTTCACACCTTTTCAGGCTCTTCATGTTTTTCAACAACGCTTAATGCTCCTCCTATTTTTCAGACCGTTTCTTGCACCTCATATATTTCACACCTTTTGAAGCTCTTCATATTTTTCACACATTTTCAGGCTTTTCATGTTTTTCAACACCACTTCATGCTCCTCCTATTTTTCAGACGTTTCATGCTCATCTCATTTTGACACCTTTTGAAGCTCTTCATATTTTTCACACCTTTTCTTTATCTTCATGATTTTCACACCGCTTCATGCTCCTCCTATTTTTCAGACCGTTTCATGCTCATCTCATTTTTGACACCTTTTGAAGCTCTTCATATTTTTCACATCTTTTGAAGCTCTTCATATTTGTCACATTTTTGAAGCTCTTCATATTTTTCACACGATTTCCGACTCTTCATATTTTTGAACACCGTTTCATGCTCCTCCTATTTTTCAGACCGTTTCATGCTCCTCATATTTTTCACACCTTTTGAAGCTCTTTATATTTTTCACACGTTTTCAGGCTCTTGATGTTTTTCAACACCGCTTCATGCTCCTCCTATTTTTCAGACCGTTTCATGCTCCTCATTTATTTCACACCTTTTGAAGCTCTTCATATTTTTCACACCTTTTCAAGCTCTTCATATTTTTCCACTCCGCTTCATGCTGATCCTATTTTTCAGACCGTGTCATGCTCCTCATATTTTTGACACGTTTAGAAGCTCTTCATATTTTTCACACTTTTCAGGCTCTTCACGTTTTTCAACACCTCTTCATGCTCCTCTTAATTTTCAGACCGTTTCAAGCTCTTCTCATTTTTGACACCTTTTGAAGCTCTTCATATTTTTCACACCTTTTCAGGCTCTTCATGTTTTTGAACATCGCTTGTGCTCGTCCTGTTTTCAGACCGTTTCATGCTCCTCATATTTTTGACACATTTTGAAGCTCTTCATATTTTTCACACCTTTTCAGGCTCTTCATGTTTTTGAACATCGCTTGTGCTCGTCCTATTTTCAGACCGTTTCATGCTCCTCGTATTTTTGACACCTTTTGAAGCTCTTCATATTTTTCACACCTTTTCAGGCTCTTCATGTTTTTGAACACTGCTTCATGAACCTCCTATTTTTCGGACCGATTCATGCACCTCATATTTTTGACACATTTTGAAGCTCTTCATATTTTTCACCCCTTTACAGGCTCTTCATGGTTTTCAACACCACTTCATGCTCCTCGTATTTTTCAGACCGTTTCATGCTCCTCATATTTTTGACACCTTTTGAAGCTCTGCATATTTTTCACACCTTTTCAGGCTCTTCATGATTTTCAACACCATTTCATGCTCCTGTTTTTCAGACCGTTTCATGCTCATCTCATTTTTGACATCTTTTGAAGCTCTTAATATTATTTACACCTTTTGAAGCTCTTCATAATTTTCATATTTTTGAATCTCTTCATATTTTTCACACATTTTCAGGTTCTTCATGTTTTTCAACACCACTTCAGGCTCCTCCTATTTTTCAGACCCTTTCATGCTAATCTAATTTTTGACACTTTTTGAAGCTCTTCATATTTTTCACACCTTTTCAGTCTCTGCATGTTTTTGAACACCGTTTCATGCTCCTCATGTATTTCACACCTTTTGAAGCTCTTCATATTTTGCACACCTTTTCAGGCTCTTCATGTTTTTGAACACCGCTTCATCCTCCTCCTATTTTTAAGAGGGTTTCATGCTCGTCATATTTTTGACATATTTTGAAGCTCTTCATAATTTTCACACCTTTTCAGGCTCTTCATGTTTTTGAACACCGCTTCATGCTCGTCCTATTTTTCAAACCATTTCATGCTCCTCATATATTTGACACCTTTTGAAGCTCTTCATATTTTTCACACCTTTTCAGCCTCTTCATTTTTTTCAACATCACTTCATGCTCCTCCTATTTTTCAGACCGTTTCATGCAGATCTCCTTTTTGACACCTTTTGAAACTCTTCATATTTTTCAAACCTTTTGAAGCTCTTCATATTTTTCACACGTTTTCAGGCTCTTCATGTTTTTCAACACCGCTTCATGCTCCTCCTATTTTTCAGACCGTTTCATGCTCCTCATATTTTTGACACCTTTTGAAGCTCTTCATATTTTTCACACCTTTTCAGGCTCTTCTTGTTTTTGAACACCGCTTCATGCTCCTCCTATTTTTCAGAATGTTTCATGCTCCTCATATTTTTGACACCTTTTGAAGCTTTCCATATTTTTCACACCTTTTCAGGCTCTTCATGTTTTTCAACACCACTTCATGCTCCTCCTATTTTTCAACCGTTTCATGCTCATGTAATTTTTGACAGCTTTTGAAGCTCGTCATATTTTTCACACCTTTTGAAACTCTTCATATTTTTCACACGTTTTCAGGCTCTTCATGTTTTTCAACACAGCTTCATGCTCCTCCTATTTTTCAGACCGTTTAATCCTCCTCATGTATTTCACACCTTTTGAATCTCTTCATATTTTTCACACGTTTTCAGGCTCTTCATCGTTTTCAACACCCCTCATGCTCCTCCTATTTTTCAGACCGTTTCATGCTCATCTCATTTTTGACACCTTTTGAAGCTCTTCATATTTGTCACACCTTTTGAAGCTCTTCATATTTTTCATATTTTTGAAGCTCTTTATATTTTCACACGTTTTCAGACTCTTCATGTGTTTCAACACCGCTTCATGCTCCTGCTATTTTTCAGACCGTTTCACGCTCCTCATATTTTTGACACGTTTGGAAGCTGTTCATATTTTTCACACATTTTCAGCATCTTCATGTTTTTGAACACCGTTTCATGCTCCTCCTATTGTTCAGACCGTGTCATGCACCTCATATTTTTCACACCTTTTGAAGCTCTTCATATTTTTCACACCTTTTCAGGCTCCTCATGTTTTTCAACACCGCTTCATTCTCCTCCTCTTTTTCAGACCGCATCATGCTCCTCATATTTTTCAGACCGTTTCATGCACCTCATATTTTTCACACCTTTTGAAGCACTTCATATTTTTTACACCTTTCTCAGGCTCTTCATGTTTTTCAACACCTCTTCATGCTCCTCCTACTTTTCAGACCATTTAATGTTCCTCATGTATTTCACACCTTTTGAAGTTCTTCATATTTTTCACACCTTTTGAAGCTCTTCATATTTTTCACACGTTTTCAGGCTCTTCATGTATTTCAAAACCGCTTCATGCTGCTTCTATTTTTCAGACCGTTTCATGCTCCTCATATTTTTGACCCGTTTGGAAGCTGTTCATATTTTTCACACCTTTTCAGGCTCTTCAGGTTTTTGAACACCACTTCATGCTCCTCCTATTTTTCAGATCGTTTCATGCTCATCTCATTTTTATCACCTTTTGAAACTCTTCATATTTTTCACACCTTTTGAAGCTCTTCATATTTTTCACACGTTTTCAGGCTCTTCATGTTTTTCAACACCACTTCTTGCTTCTCCTATTTTTCAGACCGTTTCATGATCCTCATATTTTTGACCCATTTTGAAGCTCTTCATATTTTTCACACCTTTTCAGGCTCTTCATGTTTTTCAACACCGCTTCATGCTCCTCCTATTTTTCAGACCCTTTCATGCTCCTCATAATTTTGACACCTTTTGATGCTCTTCATATTTTTCACACCTTTTCAGGCTCTTCATGTTTTTCCACACCGCTTCATGCTCCTCCTATTTTTCAGACCATTTCATGCTCCTCATATATTTGACACATTTTGAAGCTCTTCATATTTTTTCACACCTTTTCATGCTCTTCATGTTTGTGAACACCGCTTCATGCTCGTCCTATTTTTCAGACCGTTTCATGCTCCTCATGTATTTCACACCTTTTGAAGCTCTTCATATTTTGCACAGCTTTTCAGGCTCTTCATGTTTTTCACAAACACTTCATGCTCGTCCTATTTTTCAGACCGTTTCATGCTCCTCATATTTTTGACAACTTTTGAAGCTCTTCATATTTTTGACACCTTTGAGGCTCTTCATGTTTTTGAACACCACTTCATGCTCCTCCTATATTTCAGTCCGTTTCATGCTCCTCCTATTTTTCACACCTTTTGAAGCTCTTCATATTTTTGACACCTTTGAGGCTCTTCATGTTTTTGAACACCACTTCATGCTCCTCCTATTTTTCAGACCGTTTCATGGTCCTCATATTTTTGACTCCTTTAGAAGCTCTTCATATTTTTCACAACTTTTCAGGCTCTTCAGGTTTTTCAACACCGCTTCATGCTCCTCCTCTTTTTCAGACCGTTTCATGCTCCTCATATTTTTGACAACTTTTGAAGCTCTTCTTATTTTTCACACCTTTTCAGTCTCTTCATGATTTTCAAAACGGCTTCATGCTCCTCCTATTTTCACACCATTTCATGCTCATCTCATTTTTGACACCTTTTGAAGCTCCTCTACTTTTGACCCCTTTAGAGGCTCTTCATATTTTTGACAACTTTTCAGGCTCTTCATGTTTTTCAACACCACTTCATGCTCCTCCTATTTTTCAGACCGTTTCATGCTCCTCATATTTTTGACAACTTTTGAAGCTCTTCATATTTTTGACACCTTTTCAGACTCTTCATGTTTTTCAACACCGCTTCATGCTCCTCCTAATTTTCAGACCGTTTCATGGTCCTCATATTTTTGACTCCTCTAGAAGCTTTTCATATTTTTCACACCTTTTCAGGCTCTTCATGTTTTTCAACACCGCTTCATGCTCCTCCTAATTTTCAGACCGTTTCATGACCCTCATATTTTTGACACCTTTTGAAGCTCCTCATATATTTCACACCTTTTCAGACTCTTCATGATTTCCAACACCACTTCATTCTCCTCATTTTTTTCACACCGTTTAATGCTCATCTCATTTTTGACACCTTTTGAAGCTCTTCATATTTTTGACACATTTAGAAGCTCTTCATATTTTTTACACCTTTTCAGGCTCTTCATATTTTTCAACACCGCTTATTGCTCCTCCTATTTGTCAGACCGTTTCATGCTCATCTCATTTTTGACAACTTTTGAAGCTCTTCATGTTTTTCACATATAATGAAGCTCTTCATATTTTACACACCTTTTCAGGCTCTTCATGTTTTTCAACACCGCTTCATGCTCCTCCTATTTTTCAGACCGTTTCATGCTCCTCATATTTTTGACACCTTTAAAGCTCTTCATATTTTTCACACCTTTTCAGACTCTTCATGTTTTCAACACCGCTTCATGCTCCTCCTATTTTTCAGACCTTTTCATGCTCCTCCTATTTTTCAGACCGTTTCATGCTTCTCATATTTTGACACCTTTTGAAGCTCTTCATATTTTTCACAACTTTTCAGTCTCTTCATGTTTTTCAACACCGCTTCATGCTCCTCCTTTTTTCAGACCGTTTGATGCTCCTCATATTTTTGGCACCTTTTGAAGCTCTTCATATTTTTCACACCTTTTCAGGTCTTCATGTTTTTGAACACCATTTCATGCTCCTCCTGTTTTTCAGACCGTTTCATGGTCCTCATATTTTTGACACCTTTTGAAGCTCTTCATATTTTTCACACCTTTTCAGGCTCTTCATGTTTTTCAACACCGCTTCATGCTCCTCCTATGTTTCAGACCGTTTTATGCTCATCATATATTTGACACCTTTTGAAGCTCTTCATAATTTCCACACCTTTTCAGGCTCTTCATGTTTTTGAACACCATTTCATGCTCCTCTTATTTTTTTTTTATTGTTTTTTTTTAAATTTTTTTTTATTATTTTTATTTTTTTTTCCCAGTCGGTTTATCATACATTGATATGAATCAGCCATGGATTTACATGTATTCCCATCCCAGTCCCCCCTCCCACCTCCCTCTCCACCCGATTCCTCTGGGTCTTCCCAGTGCACCAAGCCGGAGCACTTGTCTCGTGCATCCTACCTGGGCTGGTGATCTGTTTCACCATAGATAGCATACGTGCTGTTCTTTTGAAATATCCCACCCTCACATTCTCCCACAAAGTTCAAAAGTCTGTTCTGTATTTCTGTGTCTATTTTTCTGTTCTGCATATAGGGTTATCGTTGTCACCTTTCTAAATTCCATATACATGTGTCAGTATGCTGTAATGTTCTTTATCTTTCTGGCTTACTTCACTCTGTATAATGGGCTCCAGCTTCATCCATCTCATTAGGACTGATTCAAATGAATTCTTTTTAATGGCTGAGTAATATTCCATGGTGTATATGTACCACAGCTTTCTTATCCATTCATCTGCTGATGGGCATCTAGGTTGCTTCCATGTCCTGGCTATTATAAACAGTGCTGCGATGAACATTGGGGTGCACGTGTCTCTTTCAGACGAACCTATGGACACCTTATCTTTGACAAAGGAGGCAAGGATATACAATGGAAAAAAGACAACCTCTTTAACAAGTGGTGCTGGGAAAACTGGTCAACCACTTGTAAAAGAATGAAACTAGAACACTTTCTAACACCATACACAAAAATAAACTCAAAATGGATTAAAGATCTAAATGTAAGACCAGAAACTATAAAACTCCTAGAGGAGAAGATAGGCAAAACACTCTCCGACATAAATCAAAGCAAGATCCTCTATGACCCACCTCCCAGAATATTGGAAATAAAAGCAAAACTAAACAAATGGGACCTAATGAAACTTAAAAGCTTTTGCACTACAAAGGAAACTATAAGTAAGGTGAAAAGACAGCCCTCAGATTGGGAGAAAATAATAGCAAATGAAGAAACAGACAAAGGATTAATCTCAAAAATATACAAGCAAATCCTGCAGCTCAATTCCAGAAAAATAAATGACCCAATACAAAATGAGCCAAAGAACTAAACAGACATTTCTCCAAAGAAGACATACAGATGGATAACAAACACATGAAAAGATGCTCAACATCACTCATTATTAGAGAAATGCAAATCAAAACCACAATGAGGTACCATTACATGCCAGTCAGGATGGCTGCTATCCAAAAGTCTACAAGCAATAAATGCTGGAGAGGGAGTGGAGAAAAGGGAACCCTCTTATACTGTTGGTGGGAATGCACACTAGTACAGCCGCTATGGAAAACGGTGTAGAGATTTCTTAAAAAACTGGAAACAGAACTGCCATATGACCCAGCAATTCCACTTCTGGGCATACACACTGAAGAAACCAGATCCTCTTATTTTTCAGACCGTTTCAAGCTCCTCATATTTTTTACACCTTTTGAAGCTCTTCATATATTTCACACCTTTTCAGGCTCTTCATGTTTTTCAACACCGCTTCATGCTCCTCCTATTTTTCAGACCGTTTCATGGTCCTCATATTTTTGACACCTTTTGAAGCTCTTCATATTTTTCACACCTTTCCGTGCTCTTCATGTTTTTCAACACGCTTTCATGCTCCTCCGATTATTCAGATCGTTTCATGCTCCTCATATTTTTCACACATTTTGAAGCTCTTCATATTTTCGACACCTTTCAGGTTCTTCATGTTTTTCAACACCGTTTCATGCTCCTCCTATTTTTCAAACCGTTTCATGCTCCTCATATTTTTGACACATTTTGAAGCTCTTCATATTTTCGACACCTTTCAGGTTCTTCATGTTTTTCAACACCGTTTCATGCTCCTCCTATTTGTCAAACCGTTTCATGTTCCTCCTATTTTTCAGACCGTTTCTTGCTCCTCATATTTTTGACACCTTTTGAAGCTCTTCATGTTTTTTAACATCTTTTCATGCTCCTCCTATATTTCAGACCGTTTCAAGCTCCTCATATTTTTGACACCTTTTGAAGCTCTTCATATTTTTCACATTTTTTCAGGGTCTTCATGTTTTTCTACACCACTTCATGCTCCTCCTATTTTTCAGACCGTTTCATTCTCCTCATATGTTTCACAACTTTTTCAGGCTCTTCATGTTTCTCAACACCAATTCATTCTCCTCCTATTTTTCAGACCGTTTCATGCTCCTCATATTTTTGACACCTTTTGAAGTTCATCATATTTTTCACACCTTTTCAGGCTTTTCATGTTTTTCTACACTGCTTCATTCTATTCCTATTTTTCAGACATTTTCATGCTCCTCATATTTTTGACATCCTTTGAAGCTCTTCATATTTTTCACACCTTTTCAGGCTTTTCAGGTATTTCAACACCGTCTCATGCGCCTCCTATTTTTCAGACCGTTTCATGCTCCTCATATGTTTCACACCTTTTTCAGGCTCTTCATGTTTTTCAACACCACTTCATGCTCCTCCTATTTTTCAGACCGTATCATGCTCATCATATTTTTGACACAGTTTGAAGCTCTTCCTACTTTTCACACCTTTTGAGGCTCTTCATGTTTTTGAAAACAGTTTCTTGCTCCTCATATTTGTCAGACCGTTTCATGGTCCTCATATTTTTGACACCTTTTGAAGCTCTTCATATTTTTCACACTTTTTCAGGGTCTTCATGTTTTTCTACACCACTTCATGCTCCTCCTATTTTTCAGACCGTTTCATTCTCCTCATATGTTTCACAACTTTTTCAGGCTCTTCATGTTTCTCAACACCACTTCATGCTCCTCCTATTTTTCAGACCGTTTCATGCTCCTCATATTTTTGACACTTTTTGAAGCTCTTCATATTTTTCACACCTTTCCAGGCTCTTCATGTTTTTGAACACCGTTTCATGATCCTCCTATTTTTCAGACCGTTTCATGCTCCTCATATGTTTCACACATTTTGAAGCTCTTCATGTTTTTTAACATCTTTTCATGCTCCTCCTATATTTCAGACCGTTTAATGCTCCTTATATTTTTGACACCATTTGAAGCTCTTCATATTTTTCGCACCTTTTCAGGCTCTTCATATTTTTCAACACCACTTCATGCTTCTCCAATTTTTCAGACCGTTTCATGCTCCTCATATATATGACACCTTTTGAAGCTCTTCATATTTTTCACATCTTTTCAGGCTCTTCATATTTTTCAACCCGCTTAAGCTCCTCCTATTTTTCAGAGCGTTTCTTGCTCCTCATATTTTTGACACCTTTGAGGCTCTTCATATATTTCACACCTTTTCTGGCTCTTCATGTTTTTGAACACCGATTCATGCTCCTCCTATTTTACAGACCGTTTCATGCTCCTCATATTTTTGACACTTTTTGAACCTCTTCATATTTTTCACACCTTTTCAGGCTCTTCATGTTTTCAACACCGCTTCATGCTCCTACTATTTTTCAGACGGTTTCATGCTCCTCATATTTTTGACACCTTTTGAAGCTCTTCATATTATTCACACCTTTTCAGGCTCTTCATGTTTTTCAACACCGCTTCATGCTCCTCCTTTTTTTCAGACCGTTTCATGCTCCTCATATTTTTGACGCCTTTTGAAGCTCTTCATATTTTTCACACTTCTCCAGGCTCTTCATGTTTTTGAACACCGTTTCATGCTCCTCCTGTTTTTCAGACCGTTTTATGCTGCTCAGATTTTTGACACCTTTTGAAGTTCTTCATATTTTTCACACCTTTTCAGGCTCTTCACGTTTTTCAACACCACTTCATGCTCCTCCTATTTTTCAGGCCGTTTCATGCTCCTTATATTTTTGACACCTTTTGAAGTTCTTCATATTTTTCACACCTTACAGGCTCTTCATGATTTTCAACACCACTTCATGCTCCTCCTAATTTTCAGACCGTTTCATGCTCCTCATATATTTGACACCTTTTGAAGCTCTTCAGATTTTTCACACCTTTTCAGGCTCTTCATATTTTTCAACACCGCTTCATGCTCCTCCTATTTTTCAGACCGTTTCATGCTCCTCATCTTTTTGACACGTTTTGAAACTCTTCATATTTATCACACCTTTTCAGGCTCTTCATCTTTTTCAACACCATTTCATGCTCCTCCTTTTTTTCAGACCGTTTTATGCTCCTCATATATTTGACACCTTTTGAAGCTCTTCATAATTTCCACACCTTTTCAGGCTCTTCATATTTTTCAACACCGCTTCATGCTCCTCCTATTTTTCAGATCGTTTCATGCTCCACATATTTTTCACTCCTTTTGAAGCTAATCATTTTTTTCACACCTCTTCATGCTTTTCATGTTTTTGAACACCGTTTCATGCTCCTCATATTTTTGACACCTTTTGAAGTTCTTCATATTTTTCACAGCTTAACAGGCTCTTCATGTTTTTGAACACCAATTCATGCTACTCCTATTTTTCAGACCGTTTCATGCTCCTCATATTTTTGACACCTTTTGAAGCTCTTCATATTTTTCACACCTTTTCAGGCTCTTCATGTTTTTAAACAGCGTTTCATGCTCCTCCTATTTTTCAGACCGTTCATGCCCCTCATATTTTTCAAATCTTTTGAAGCTCTTCATATTTTTCGCACCATTCCAGGCTCTTCATGTTTTTGAACACCGCTTCATGCTTCTCCTATTTTACAGACCGTTTCATTCTCCGCATGTATTTCACACCTTTTGAAGCTCTTCCTATTTTTCACAATTTTTCAGGCTCTTCATGTTTTTCAACACCGTTTCATGCTCCTCCTATTTTTCAGACCGTTTCATGCTCCTCCTATTTTTGAGACCGTTTCATGCTCCTCATATATTGACACCTTTTGAAGCTCTTCATATTTTTCACACCTTTTCAGGCTCTTTATGTTTTTCAACGCCGCTTCATGCTCCTAGTGTTTTTCAGACCGTTCATGCTCCTCATATTTTTGACACCTTTTGAAGCTCTTCATATTTTTCACACCTTTTCAGGCTCTTCATGTTTTTCAACACCGCTTCATGCTCCTCCTATTTTCAGAACGTTTCATGCTCCTCATATTTTTGACAACTTTTGAAGCTCTTCATATTTTTCACACCTTTTCAGGCTCTTCATGTTTTTCAACACCGCTTCATGCTCCTCCTATTTTCAGACCGTTTCATGCTCCTCATATTTTTGACATCTTTTGAAGCTGTTCATATTTTTCACTCCTTTTCAGGCACTTCATGTTTCTGAACACCGTTTCATGCTCCTCCTATTTTTCAGACCGTTTCATGCTCTTCATATTTTAGACACATTTGAGGCTCTTCATATTTCTCATACCTTTTCAGGCTCTCCATATTTTTAAGCACCGCTTCGTGCTCCTCCTAATTTTGAGACGGTTTCATGCTCCTCATATTTATGACACATTTTGAAGCTCTTCATATTATTCACTCCTTTTCAGGCTCTTCATGGTTTTGAACACCGCTTTATGCTCCTCCTATTTTTCAGACCGTTTCATGCTCTTCATATTTTTCACACCATTTGAAGCTCTTCATATTTTTCACACCTTTTCAGGCTCATCATGTTTTTCCACACCGCTTCATGCTCCTTCTATTTTTCAAAACGTTTCATGTTCCTCATATTTTTGACACCTTTTGAAGCTCTTCCTTTTTTTCACACCTTTTCATGCTCTTCATGTTTCTAACACCGTTTCATGCTTCTCCTATTTTTCAGACCGTTTAATGCTCCTCATATTTTTCACACCTTTTGAATCTCTTTATATTTGTCACACCTTTTCAGGCTCTTCATGTTTTTCAACAGCGCTTCATGCTCCTCCTATTTTTCAGATCGTTTCTTGCTCCTCCTATATTTCAAACTGTTTCACGCACCTCTTATTATTGACACCTTTTGAAGCTCTTCATATTTTTCACACCTTTTCAGGCTCTTCATGTTTTTCAACACCACTTCATGCTCCTCCTATTTTTGAGACCGGTTCATGCTCCTCATATTTTTCACACATTTAGAAACTCTTCATATTTTTCCCACAATCCCAGGCTCTTCATGTATTTGAGCACAGCTTCATGCTTCTCCTATTTTTCAGACCGTTTCATGCTCCTCATATTTTTGACACCTTTTGAAGCTCTTCATATTTTTCACACCTTTTCAGACTCTTCATGTTTTTGAACACCATTTCATGATGCTCCTGTTTTTCAGACCGTTTCATGCTTCTCATGTTTTTGACACGTTTTGGGGCTCTTCATATTTTTCACACCATTGCAGGCTCTTCATGTTTTTGAACACCGTTTCATGCTCCTCCTATATTTCAGACCGTTTCATGCTCCTCATATTTTTGACACATTTTGAAGCTCTTCATATTTTTCACACCTTTTGAAGCTCTTCATATTTTTCACAACATTTCAGGCTCTTCATGTTTTTGAACACCGTTTCATGCTCCTCCTATATTTCAGACCATTTCATGCTCCTCATATTTCTGACACATTTTGAAGCTCTTCAAATATTTCAAACATTTTCAGGCTCTTCATGTTTTTCAACACCACTTCATGCTCCTCCTATTCTTCAGACCGTTTCATGCTCATCTCATTTTTGACACCTTTTGAAGCTCTTCATATTTTTCACAACTTTTGAAGCTTTTCATATTTTTGACACATTTTCAGGCTCTTCAGGTTTTTCAACACCGCTTCTTGCTCCTCCTAATTTTCAGACCGCTTCATGCTCCTACTATTTTTCAGACCGCTTCATGCTCCTACTATTTTTCAGACCGCTTCATGCTCCTCATATATTTGACACCTTTTGAAGCTCTTCAAATTTTTGACACCTTTTGAAGCTCTTCATATTTCTCACACTTTTTCAGGCTCTTCATGTTTTTCAACCCCTCTTCACGCTCCTACCATTTTTCAGACCATTTCATGCTCCTTATATTTTTGACACCTTTTGAAGCTCTTCATATATTTCACACCTTTTCAGGCTCTTCATTTTTTTGAACACCACTTCATGCTCCTCCTATTTTTCCGACCGTTTCATGCTCATCTCATTTTTGACACTTATTGAAGCTCTTCATATATTTCACACCTTTTCTGGCTCTTCATATTATTGAACACAGTTTCATGCTCCTCGTATTTTCCAGACCGTTTCATGCTCCTCATGTATTTCACACGTTTTGAAGCTCTTCATATTTTTCACACCTTTTCAGGCTCTTCATGTTTTTCAAACCGCTTCATGCTCGTCCTATTTTCCAGACCATTTCATGCTCCTCATATTTTGGAAACCTTTTGAATCTCTTCATATATTTCACGCCTTTTGAGGCTCTTCATGTTTTTCAACACCACTTCATGCTCCTCCTATTTTTCAGTCCTTTTCATGCTCATCTCATTTTCCACAGCTTTTGAAGCACTTCATATTTTTCACACTTTTTCAGTCTCTTAATGTTTTTCAATGCCACTTCATGCTCCTCATATTTTTTAGACCGTTTAATGCTCCTCATATTTTGACACCTTTTGAAGCTCTTCATATTTTTCACAGCTTTTCAGACTCTTCATGATTTTGAACACCTTTTCATGCTCCTCCTATTTTTCTGACCGTTTCATGCTCCTCATATTTTTGACACATTTTGAAGCTCTTCATATTTTTCACACTTTTTCAGGCTCTTCATGTTTTTGAAGACCGCTTCATGCTCCTCCTATTTTTCAGACCGTTTCATGCTCCTCATGTATTTCACACCCTTTGAATCTCTTCATATATTTCACACCTTTTCAGGCTCTTCATGTTTTTCACCACCGTTTTATGATCCTCCTATTTTTCATACCGTTTCATGCTCCTCTTGTATTTCCCACATTTTGAAGGTCTTCATATTTTTCACAACTTTTCAGGCTGTTCATGTTTTTGAACACCGCTTCATGCTCCTACTATTTTTCAGACCGTTTTTGCTCCTCATATATTTCACACCTTTTGAAGCACTTCACATGTTTCACACATTTTCAGGCTCTTCATGTTTTGAACACCGCTTCATGCTCCTCTATTTTTCAGACTGTTTCATGCTCTTCTTATTATAGACACCTTTTGAAAGTCCTCATATATTTCACACCTTTTCAGGCTCTTCATGTTTTTCAACACTGCTTCATGCTCCTCTTGTTTTTCAGACTGTTTCAAGCTCCTCATGCATTTCACACCTTTTGAAGCTCTTCATATTTTTCACACCTTTTCAGACTCTTCATGTTTTTCCACACCGCTTCATGATCCTCCTATTTTTCAGACCGTTTCTTGCTCCTCATAATTTTCACACCTTTTGAAGCTCTTCGTATTTTTCACACCTTTTCAGGCTCTTCATGTTTTTCAACACTGCTTCATGCTCCTCCTATTTTTCAGACCGTTTCATCCTCCTCATGTATTTCACACCTTTTGAAGCTCTTCATATTTTTCACACCTTTTCATGCTCTTCATGTTTTCAACACCGCTTCATGCTCCTACTATTTTTCAGACTGTTTCCTGCTCCTCATATTTTTGACACCTTTTAAAGCTCTTCGTATATTTCACACCATTTCAGGCTCTTCATGTTTTTCAACACCACTACATGCTTCTCATATATTTCAGACTGTTTCATACTTATCTCTTTTTTTACACCTTTTGAAGCTCTTCATATGTTTCACACCTTTTGAAGCTCTTCATGTTGTTTAACACCGCTTTTTGCTCCTCTATTTTTCAGATAGTTTCATGTTCCTCCTGTTGTTCAGACCGTTTCATGCACCTCATATTTCTCACACCTTTTGAAGCTCTTTATATTTTTCACATCTTTTCAGGCTCTTCATGTTTTTCAACACCGCTTCATGCTCCTCCTATTTTTCAGTCGTTTCATGCTCCTAATATTTTGACACCTTTTGAAGCTCTTCATATTTTGACACCTTTTCAGGCTCTTAATGTTTTTGAAAACCGCTTCATGCTCCTCCTATTTTTCAGACCGCTTCCTGATCCTCATAATTTTCACACCTTTTGATGCTCTTCATATTTTTCACACCTTTTGAAGCTCTTCATATGTTTCACACGTTTTCAGGCTCTTCATGTTTTTCAACACTACTTCATGCTCCTCCTATTTTTCAGACCGTTTCAGGCTCCTCTTATTTTTGACACCTTTTGAAGCTCTTCATTTTTTTCACACGTTTTCAGGCTCTTCATGTTTTTGAACACCGCTTCATGCTCCTCCTATTTTACCGACCGTTTCAGTCTCCTCCTGTATTTCACACCACTTGAAGCTCTTCATATTTTTCACACCTTTTCAGGCTCTTCATGGTTTTGAACACCGCTTCATGCTCCTCCTATTTTTCAGACCGTTTCATGCTCCTCATATTTTTGAAACGATTTGAAGCTCTTCATATTTTTCACACATTTTCAGGCTCTTCATGTTTTTCAACACCGCTTCATGCTCCTCCTATTTATCAGACCGTTTCATGCCCCTCATTTATTTCACACCTTTGGAAGCTCTTCATAATTTTCACACCTTTTCATGCTCTTCATGTTTTTCAACACCGTTTCATGCTTCCCCTTTTTTCAGACCGTTTCATGCTCCTCATATTTTTGACACCTTTTGAAGCTCCTCATATTTTTCACACCTTTTGAAGCTCTTCATATTTTTCACACCTTTTGAAGCTCTTCATATTTTTCACAACATTTCAGGGTCTTCATATTTTTGAACACCGTTTCATGCTTCTCCTATATTTCAGACCATTTCATGCTCCTCATATTTTTGACAACTTTTGAAGCTCTTCATATTTTTCACATCTTTTCAGGCTCTTCATGTTTTTCAACAGCGCTTTATGCTCCTCCTATTTTTCAGACCGTTTCATGCTCCTCTCATTTCTGACACATTTTGAAGCTCTTCAAATATTTGACACATTTTCAGGCTCTTCATGTTTTTCAACACCACTTCATGCTCCTCCTATTTTTCAGACCGTTTCATTCTCATCTCATTTTTGACACCTTTTGAAGCTCTTCATATTTTTCACACCTTTTGAAGCTTTTCATATTTTTCACACATTTTCAGGCTCTTCAGGTTTTTCAACACCGCTTCTAGCTCCTTCTAATTTTCAGACCGTTTCATGCTCCTCATATTTTTGACACCTTTTGAAGTTCTTCATATTTTTCACACCTTTTCAGGCTCTTCATGTTTTTGAACACCGCTTCATGATCCTCCTATTTTTGACACCTTTTGAAGCTCTTCATATTTTTCACACCTTTTCAAAATCTCATGTTTTTGAACACAGCTTCATGCTCGTCCTGTTTTTAAGGTTGCTTCATGCTCCTCATGTATTGCACACCTTTTGGAGCTCTTCATATATTTCACACCTTTTCAGGCTCTTCATGTTTTTGAACACCGCTTCATGCTCCTCATATTTTTCAGACCGCTTCATGCTCCTTCAATTTTCAGACCGCTTCATGCTCCTCCTATTTTTCAGACTGCTTCATGCTCCTCATATTTTTGACATCTTTTGAAGCTCTTCATATTTTTGACACCTTTTGAAGTTCTTCGTATTTCTGACACGTTTTCAGGCTCTTCAGGTTTTTCAACACCGCTTCTAGCTCCTCCTAATTTTCAGACCGTTTCATGCTCTTCATATTTTTCACACCTTTTGAAGTTCTTCATATATTTCACACCTTTTCAGGCTCTTCATTTTTTGGAACACCACTTCATGCTCCTCCTATTTTTCAGACCGTTTCATGCTCATCTCATTTTTGACACCTTTTGAAGCTCTTCATATTTTTCACACCTTTTCAGGCTCTTCATGTTTTTCAAACCGCTTCATGCTCGTCCTATTTTCCAGACCATTTCATGCTCCTCATATTTTTGAAACTTTTTGAATCTCTTCATATATTTCACGTCTTTTGAGGCTCTTCATGTTTTTCAACACCATTTCGTGCTCCTCCTATTTTTCAGTCCTTTTCATGCTCATCCCATTATTCACACCTTTTGAAGCACTTCATATTTTTCACACTTTTTCAGTCTCTTAATGTTTTTCAATGCCACTTCACGCTCCTCCTATTTTTCAGATCGTTTCATGCTCCTCATATTTTTGACACCTTTTTAAGCTCTTCATATTTTTCACACCTTTTGAAGCTCTTCATATTTTTCACACCATTTCAGGCTCTGCATGTTTTTCAACACCGTTTCATGCTTCTCCTATTTTTCAGCCCGTTTCATGCTCCTCATTTATTTCACACCTTTTGAAGCTCTTCATATATTTCACACATTTTCAGGTTATTCATGTTTTTCAACACCGCTTCATGCTCCTCGTATTTTTCAGACCGTTTCATGCTAATCATATTTTTGACACCTGTTGAAGCTCTTCATATTTGTCACACCTTTTCAGGCTCTTCATGTTTTTCAACACCGCTTCATGCTCCTCCTATTTTTCAGACAGTTTCATGCTCCTCATATTTTTGACACCTTTTGAAGCTCTTCATATTTCTGACACCTCGTCAGTCTCTTCATGTTTTTCAACACCGTTTCTTGCTCCTCCTATTTTTCAGACCGTTTCATGCTCCTCATGTATTTCACACCTTTTGAAGCTCTTCATATTTTGCACGCGTTTTCAGGCTCTTCATGTTTTTTCACAACCAATTCATGCTCCTCCTATTTTTCAGACCGTATCATGCTCCTCTTTTTTTTCACACCTTTTGAAGCTCTTCATATATTTCACACCTTTTCAGGCTCTTCATTATTTTCAACAGCACTTCATGCTCCTCCCACATTTCAGACCGTTTTACACTCATCTCATTTTTGACACCTTTTGAAGCTCTTCATATTTTTCACACCTTTTGAAGCTCTTCATTTATTTCACACGTTTTCAGGCTCTTCATGTTTTTCAACACCACTTCATGCTCCTCCTATTTTGCAGACCGTTTCATGCTCCTAATATTTTTGACACCTTTTGAAGCTCTTCATATTTTTCCCACTTTTTCAGGCTCTTCATGTTTTTCAACACCGCTTCATGCTCCTCCTATTTTTCAGACCGTTTCATGCTCCTCATATTTTTCACACCTTTTGAAGCTCTTCATATTTTTGACACCTTTTCAGGCTCTTCATGTTTTTGAACACCGCTTCATGCTCCTCCTATTTTTCAGACCGTTTCATGCTCCTCATATTTTTGACACCTTTTGAAGATTTTCATATTTTTCACACCTTTTGAAGTTCTTCATATTTATCAAACCTTTTGAAGCTCTTCATATTTTTCACACCTTTTCAGACTCTGCATGTTTTTGAACACCGCTTCATGCTCCTCCTATTTTTGAGACCGTTTCATGCTCCTCATGTATTTCACACCTTTTGAAGCTCTTCATATTTGTCACACCTTTTCAGGCTCCTCATGTTTTTCAACACCGCTTCATGCTCCTCCTATTTTTCAGACCGTTTCATGCTCCTCATATTTTTCACACCTTCTGAAGCTCTTCATATTTTTCACACCTTTTCAGGCTCTTCATGTTTTTGAACACCGCTTCATGCTCCTCCTAATTTTTAAACCGTTTAATGCTCCTCATGTATTTCACACCTTTTGAAGCTCTTCATATTTTTCACACCTTCTCAGGCTCTTCATGTTTTTGAACACCATTTCATGCTCCTCCTATTTTTCAGACCGTTTCATGCTCCTCATATTTTTGACACCTTTTGAAGCTCTTCATATTTTTCACAACTTTTTAGGCTCTTCATGTTTTTCAACACCATTTCATGCTCCTCCTATTTTTCAGACCGTTTCATGCTCCTCATATTTTTGACATCTTTTGAAGCTCTTCATATTTCTCACACTTTTTAAGGCTCTTCATGTTTTTCAACATCGCTTCATGCTCCTCCTATTTTTCAGACCGTTTCAAGCTTCTCATGTATTTCACACCTTTTGAAGCTCGTCATATTTTGCACACGTTTTCAGGCTCTTCATGTTTTTTCACAACCACTTCATGCTCCTCTTATTTTTCAGACCGTATCATGTTCCACATATTTTTCACACCTTTTCAGGCTCTTCATTATTTTCAACACAACTTCATGCTCCTCCCATTTTTCAGACCGTTTTTTATTCATCTCATTTTTGACACCTTTTGAAGCTCTTCATATTTTTCACACGTTTTCAGGCTCTTCATGTTTTTCAACACCGTTTCAAGCTCCTCCTATTTTTCCGACCGTTTCATGCTCCTCCTATTTTTCAGACCGTTTCATGCTCCTCATATTTTTGACAATTTTGGAAGCTCTTCATATTTTTCACACCTTTTCAGGCTCTTCATGTTTTTCAACACCGTTTCAAGCTCCTCCTATTTTTCCGACCGTTTCATGCTCCTCCTATTTTTCAGACTGTTTCATGCACCTATTATTATTGACACCTTTTGAAGCTCTTCATATTTTTCACACCTTTTCAGGCTCTTCATGTTTTTCAACACCGCTTCTTCTCCTCCTATTTTTGAGACCGTTTCATGCTCCTCATATTTTTGACACCTTTTGAAGCTCTTCATATTTTTCACACGTTTTTACGTTCTTCATGTTATTCATCACCGCTTCACGCTCCTCCTATTTTTGAGACGGTTTTACGCTCCACATATTTTTGACAACTTTTGGAGCTCTACATATTTTTCACACCTTTTCAGGCTCTTCATGTTTTGAACACCGCTTCATGCTCCTCCTATTTTTCAGACCGTTTCATGCTCCTCATACATTTCACAACTTTTGAAGCTCTTCATATATTTCACACCTTTTCAGGAACTTCATGTTTTTCAACACCTCTTCATGATCCTCCTATTTTTAAGACCGTTTCATATTCCTCATATTTTTCACACCTTTTGAGGGTCTTCATATTTTTCACACCTTTTCAGGCTCTTCATGTTTTTGAACATTGTTTCATGCTCCTCCTATTTTTCAGACCGTTTCATGTTCATCTCATTTTTGACACCTTTGGAAGCTGTTCATATTTTTCACACCTTTTGAAGCTACTCATATTTTTCAAACCTTTTCAGGCTCTTCATGTTTGTCAACAGCGCATGATACTCCTCATAATTTTCAGACCGTTTCATGCTCCTCATATTTTTCATACCTTTTGAAGCTCTTCATATTTTTCACATCTTTTCAGGCTCTTCATGTTTTTGAACACCGTTTCATGCTCCTCCTATTTTTTAGACCGTTTCATGCTCCTCATATTTTTGAAACATTTTGAAGCTCTTCATATTTTTCACACCTTTTCAGGCTCTTCATGTTTTTGAACACCGCTTCATGCTCCTCCTAATTTTGAGACCGTTGCATGCTCCTCATATTTTTGACACGTTTTGAGGGTCTTCATATTTTTCACACCTTTTCAGGCTCTTCATGATTTTGAACACAGTTTCATGCTCCCCCTATTTTTCAGACCGTTTCATGCTCCTCATATTTTTGACACCTTTTGAAGCTCTTCAAATTTTTCACACCTTTTGAAGCTCTTCATATTCTTCATAGGTTTTCATGCTCTTTATGTTTTTCAACACCGCTTCTTGCTCCTCCTATTGTTCAAACCGTTTAATGCTTCTCATATTTTTGACACTTTTTAAAGCTCTTCATATTTTTCACACCTTTTCAGGCTCTTCATGTTTTTCAACACCGCCTCATGCTCCTTCTATTTTTCAGAACTTTACATGCTGCTCATGTATTTCACACCTTTTGAAGCTCTTCATATTTTTCACACCTTTTCAGGCTCCTCATGTTTTTGAACACCGCTTCATGCTCCTCCTATTTTTCACACCTTTTGAATCTCTTCATATTTTTCACACCTTTTCAGGCTCTTCAGGTTTTTGAACACAGCTTCATGCTCCTCCTATTGTTCAGACCGTTTTATTCTCCTCATGTATTTCACACCTTTTGAAGCTCTTCATATTTTTGACACAATTTCAGGCTCTTCATGTTTTTTAACATCGTTTCATGCTCCTCCTATTTTTCAGACCGTTTCATGCTCCTCATATTTTTGACACTTTTAGAAACTCTTCATTTTTTAACACGTTTTCAGGCTCTTCATGTTTCCAACACGGCTTCATGCTCCTCCTATTTTTCTGAACGTTTCATGCTCCTCATATTTTTCACATCTTTTGAAGCTTTTCATATTTTTGACACCTTTTCAGGCTCTTCAAGTTTTTCAACACCGCTTCATGTTCCTCCTATTTTTCAGACCGTTTCATGCTCCTCATATTTTTCACACCTTTTGAAGCTCTTCATATTTTTCACACCTTTTCAGGATCTTCATGGATTTGAACACCACTTCATGCTCCTCCTCTTTTTCACATCTTTTAAGCTCTATATATTTTTCACACCTTTTCAGGCTCTTCATGTTTTTGAACTCCACTTCATGCTCCTCCTATTTTTCAAACAGTTTCATGCTGCTCATGTATTTCACACCTTTTGAAGCTCTTCATATTTATCACACCTTTTCAGGCTCTTCATGTTTTTGAACACCGCTTCATGCTCCTCCTATTTTTCAGACCGTTTCATGCTCCTCATATTTTTCACACCTTTTGAAGCTCTTCACATTTTTCACAACTTTTCAGGATCTTCATGTTTTTGAACACCGCTTCATGCTCCTCCTATTTTTCAGACCGTTTCATGCTCCTCATGTATTTCACACCTTTTGAAGCTCTTCATATTTTTCACATCTTTTCAGGCTCTTCATGTTTTTGAACAAGGTTTCATGCTCCTCCTAATTTTCTGATCGTTTCATGCTCATCATATTTTTGACATCTTTTGAAGGTTTTCATATTTTTCACACCTTTTCTTGCTGTTCATGTTTTTTAACAACTCTTCATGCTCCTCCTATTTTTCTGACCGTTTCATGCTCCTCATGTATTTCACACCTTTTGAACCTCTTCATATTTTTCACACCTTTTCAGGCTCTTCATGTTTTTCAACTTCGCTTCATGTTTCTCCAATTTTCAAACCATTTCATGCTCCTCATATTTTTGACACCTTTTGAAGTTCTTCATATTTTTCACACCTTTTCAGGCTCTTCATGTTTTTGAAGACCGATTCATGTGCCTCCTATTTTTCAGACCGTTTCATGCTCCTCATATTTTTGACACCTTTTGAAGCTCTTTATATTTTTCACCCCTTTTCAGGCTCTTCATGTTTTTGAACACCTCTTCTAGCTCCTCCTATATTTCACACCTTTTGTAGCTCTTCATATTTTTCACACCTTTTCAGGCTCTTCATGTTTTTTAACACCGCTTCATGCTCCTCCTATTTTTCAGATCGTTTAATGCTCCTCCTATATTTCATACCTTTTGAAGCTCTTCATATTTTTCACACCTTTTCAGGCTCTTCATGTTTTTCAACACTGCTTCATTCTCCTCTTATTTTTCAGCCCGTTTCATGCTCCTTATATTGTTCACACCTTTTGAAGCTCTTCATATACTTCACACCTTTTCAAGCTCTTCATATTTTTCAAACCTTTTGAAGCTCTTCATATTTTTGACACCTTTTGAAGCTCTTCATATTTCTCACACGTTTTCAGGCTCTTCATGATTTTCAACACCGATTCATGCTCCTCCTCTTTTTCAGACCGTTTCATGCTCCTCATATTTTTCAGGCCGTTTCATTCTCCTCACATTTATGTCAACTTTTGAAACTCTTCACTTTCTTCACACCTTTTCATGCTCTTCATGTTTTTGAACACTGCTTCATGCTCCTCCTATGTTTCAGACCGTTTCATGCTCCTCATATTTTTGACACCTTTTGAAGCTCTTCATATTTTTCACACCTTTTGAGGCTCTTCATGATTTTCAACACCGATTCATGCTCCTCCTCTTTTTCAGACCGTTTCATGCTCCTCATATTTTTCAGACCGTTTCATTCTCCTCATATTTATGTCAACTTTTGAAACTCTTCACTTTCTTCACACCTTTTCATGCTCTTCATGTTTTTGAACACTGCTTCATGCTCCTCCTATGTTTCAGACCGTTTCATGCTCCTCATATTTTTGTCACCTTTTGAAGCTCTTCATATTTTTCACACGTTTTCAGGCTCTTCATGTTTTTCAACACCGCTTCATGCTCCTCCTATTTTTCAGATCGTTTCATGCTCCTCATATTTTTTTTTACACCTTTTGAAGCTCTTCATATTCTTCACAACTTTTTAGGCTCTTCATGTTTTTGAACACGGCTTCATGCTACTCCTATTTTTGATACCTTTTGAAGCTCCTCATATTCTTCAAACCATTTCATGCTTTTCTTTTTTTCATCACCGCTTCATGCTCCTCCTATTTTTCAGACCGTTTCATGCTCCTCATATTTTGACACCTTTTAACCTGTTCATATTTTACACATTTTCAGGCTCTTCAAGTTTTTCAACACCGTTTCATGCTACTACTATTTTTGATACCTTTTGAAGCTCCTCATATTCTTCAAACCATTTCATGCTCCTCTATTTTTTCATCACCGCTTCATGCTCCTCCTATTTTTCAGACCGTTTCATGCTCCTCCTATTTTGAGACCGTTTCATGCTCCTCATATTTTTCACACCTTTAGAAGCTCTTCGTATTTTTCTCACCTTTTCAGGTTCTTCATGTTTTTCAACACCGCTTCATGATCCTCCTATTTTTCTGACAGTTTCATGCTCCTCATATTTTTCATCCTTTTTGAAGCTCTTCATATTTTTCACACCTTTTCAGGCTCTTCATGTTTTTGAACACCACTTCATGCTCCTCCGATTTTTCAGACCATTTCATGCTCCTCATATTTTTGACACGTTTTGAAGCTCCTCATATGTTTCACACATTTTGAAGGTCTTCATATATTTCACACCATTTCAGGATCTTCATGTGTTTCAACACCACTTCATGCACCTCCTATTTTTCAGACCGTTTCATGCTCCTCATAATTTTGACACCTTTTGAAGCTCTTTATATTTTTCACACCTTTTCAAGCTCTTCATGTTTTTCAACACCACTTCATGCTCCTCCAATTTTTCAGGCCGTTTCATTGTCCTCATATATTTGACACCTTTAGAAGATCTTCATATTTTTCACACATTTTCAGGCTCTGCATGTTTTTCAACATCGCTTCATGCCCCTCCTATTTTTTAGACCGTTTCAGGCTCCTCATATTTTTGATACCTTTAGAAGCTCTTCATATTTTTCACACCTTTTCAGGCTCTTCATTTTTTTCAACACCTCCTCATGCTCCTCGTATTTTTCAACACCGCTTCATGCTCCTCCTATTTTTCAGACCGTTTCATGCTCCTCATAATTTTGACACTTTTTGAAGCTCCTCATATTTTTCACACGTTTTGAAGGTGTTCATATATTTCACACCAT
Organism: Dama dama; assembly: GCF_033118175.1. NCBI lineage: Eukaryota > Metazoa > Chordata > Mammalia > Artiodactyla > Cervidae > Dama > Dama dama. The sequence continues at coordinate 5,849,604 of NC_083683.1, read as the reverse complement.
TTCAGGCTCTTCATGTTTTTGATCACCGTTTCATGCTCCTCCTATTTTTCAGACAGTTTCATGCTCATCTCAATTTTGACACCTTTTGAAGCTCTTCATGTATTTCACACCTTTTCAAGCTCTTCATATTTTTCACACCTTTTCAGGCTCTTCATGTTTTTCAACACCGCTTCATGCTTCTCCTATTTTTCAGACCGTTACTTGCTCCTCATATTTTTGACACCTTTAGAAGTTCTTCATATTTTTCACACCTTTTCAGGCTCTTCATATTTTTCAACACCGCTTCATGCTCCTCCTATTTTTCAGACCGTTTCAAGGTCCTCATATTTTTGACAACGTTTGAAGCTTTTCATATTTTTCACACCTTTTCAATCTCTTCATTTTTTTCAACAGTACTTCTTGCTCCTCCAATTTTTCAGACCGTTTCATGCTCATCTAATTTTTGACACCATTTGAAGCTATGCATATTTTTCACAACTTTTCAGGCTCTTCATGTTTTTCAACACCGCTTCATGCTTCTCCTATTTTTCAGACCGTTACTTGCTCCTCATATTTTTGACACCTTTAGAAGTTCTTCATATTTTTCACACCTTTTCAGGCTCTTCATGTTTTTCAACACCGCTTCATGCTCCTCTTCTTTTTCAGACCGTTTCATGCTCCTCATATTTTTGACACCTTTTTAAACTCTTCATGTTTTTCACACCTTTTCAGGCTCTTCATGTTTTTGAACACCATTTCATGCTCCTCCTATTTTGCAGACCGTTTCATGCTCATCTCATTTTGACACCTTTTGAAGCTCTTCATATTTTTCACACCTTTTGAAGCTCTTCATATTTTTCATATTTTTGAAGCTCTTCATATTTTCACACTTTTTCAGACTCTTCATGTTTTTCAACATGGCTTCATGCTCCCCCTATTTTTCAAACTGTATCATGCTCCTCATATTTTTCACACCTTTTGAAGCTCTTCATATTTTTCACACCTTTTCATGCTCTTCTTGTTTTTGAACACCACTTCATGCTATTTCTATTTTTCAGAGAGTTTCATGCTCCTCATGTATTTCACACCTTTTGAAGCTCTTCATATTTTTCACAGCTTTTCAGGCTCTTCATGTTTTTGATCAACGTTTCATGCTCCTCATATTTTTCAGACGGTTTCATGCTCATCTCATTTTTAACACCTTTTGAAGCTCTTCATATATTTCACATGTTTTCAAGCTCTTCATTTTTTTCACACCTTTTCAGGTTCTTCATGTTTTTCAACACCGCTTCATGCTCCTCCTCTTTTTCAGACCGTTTCATGCTCCTCATATTTTTGACACCTTTTGAAGCTTTTCATATTTTTCACAATTTTCCAGGCTCTTCATGTTTTTGAACACCGCTTCATGCTAATCCTATTTTTCAAACCATATCATGCTCCTCATATATTTGACACCTTTTGAAGTACTTCATATTTTTCACACCTTTTCAGCTCTTCATATTTTTCACACATTTTCAGGCTGTTCATGTTTTTGAACACGGCTTCATGCTCCTCCAATTTTTCAGACTGTTTCATGTTCCTCATATTTTTGACATCTTTTGAAGCTCTTCATATTTTTCACACCTTTTGAAGCTCTTCATATTTTTTACACCATTTTCAGTCTCTTCATGTTTTTCAACACCGTTTCATGCTCCTCCTATTTTTCAGACCGTTTCATGCTCCTCTTATGTTTGACACCTTTTGAAGCTCTTCATATTTTTCACACCTTTTCACGCTCTTCATGTTTTTGAACACCGCTTCATGCTCCGCCTCTTTTTCAGACCGTTTCATGCTCCTCATATTTTTGACACCTTTTGAAGCTCTTCATATTTTTCACACCCTTTCAGGCTCTTAATGTTTTTCAACACAACTTCATGCTCCTCCTATTTTTCAGACGTTTTCATGCTCCTCATATTTTTGACACCTTTAGAAACTCTTCATATTTCTCACACCTTTTCAGGCTCTTCATATTTTTCAACACCACTTCATGCTCCTCCTATTTTGCAGACCGTTTCATGCTCATCTCTTTTTGCACATTTTGAAGCTCTTCATATTTTTCACACTTTTTGAAGTTCTTCATATTTTTCACACCTTTTCAGGCTCTTCATGCTTTTTAACACGATTTCGTTCTCCTCCTATTTTTCAGACCGTTTCACGATCCACATTTTTTTGACACCTTTTGATGCTCTTCATATTTTTCACACCTTTTCAGGGTCTCCATGTTTATGAACACCGCTTCATGCTCCTCCTATTTTTCAGACCGTTTCATGCTCCTCATATTTTTGACAATTTTGGAAGCTCTTCATATTTTTCACACCTTTTCAGGCTCTTCTTGATTTTGAACACCGTTCTATGCTCCTCATATTTTACATACCGTTTCATGCTCTTCATATTTTTGACATCTTTTGAAGCTCTTCATATATTTCACACCTTTTCATACTGTACATGTTTTTCAAAACCACTTCATGCTCCTCCTATTTTTCAGACCGTTTCATGCTCCTCATATTTTTGACTCGTTTTGAAGCTATTCATATTTTCACAATTTTTTAAGCTCTTCATATTTTTCACACGTTTTCAGGTTCTTCATGTTTTTCAACACCGCTTCTTGCTCCTCCTATTTTTCAGACCGTATCATGCTCCTCATATTTTTGATACCTTTTGAAACTCTTCATATTTCTCACACCTTTTCAGGCTCTTCAGGTTTTTCAAAACCACTTCATGCTCCTCCTATTTTTCAGACCGTTTCATGCTCATCTCTTTTTGACACATTTTGAAGCTCTTCATATTTTTCACAACTTTTGAAGTTCTTCATATTTTTCACACCTTTTCAGGGTCTCCATGTTTATGAACACCGCTTCATGCTCCTCCTATTATTCAGACCGTTACATGCTCCTCATATTTTTGACACCTTTTGAAGCTCTTCATATTTTTCAGACCTTTTCCGGCTCTTCATGTTTTTCACCACCACTTCATGCTCCTACTATTTTTCAGACTCTTTCATGCTCCTCATATTTTTGACACCTTTTAAAGCTCTACATATTTTTCACACCTTTTCAGGCTCTTCATATTTTTCACACCTTTTCCGGCTCTTCATGTTTTTCACCACTGCTTCATGCTCCTACTATGTTTCAGACTGTTTCATGCTCCTCATATTTTTGACACCTTTTGAAACTCTTCATATTTTTCACACCTTCTCAGGCTCTTCATATTTTTGAACACCGTTTCATGCTCCTCCTATTTTTCAGACCGTTTCATGCTCCTCATATTTTTGACATCTTTTGAAGCTCTTCATATTTTTCATACCTTTTCAGGCTCTCCATATTTTTGAACACCGCTTCATGCTCCTCCTGTTTTTGAGACCGTTTCATGCTGCTCATATTTTTGACACCTTTTGAAGCTCTTCATATTTTTCACACCTTTTCAGGCTCTTCATGTTTTTGAACACCGCTTTATGCTCTTCCTATTTTTCAGATCGTTTCATGCTCTTAATATTTTTCACACTTTTTGAAGATCTTCATATTTTTCACACCTTTTCAGGCTCTTTATGTTATTAAACACCACTTCATGCTCCTTCTATTTTTCAGACCGTTTCTTGTTCGTCATATTTTTGACACCTTTTGAAGCTCTTCCTTTTTTTCACACCTTTTCATGCTCCCCTATTTTTAAGACCGTTTCATGCTCCTCATATTTTTCACACCTTTTGAAGCTCTTAATATTTGTCACACATTTTCATGCTCTTCATGTTTTTCTACACCGCTTCATGCTCCTCCAATTTTTCAGACCGTTTCATGCTCATCATATTTTTCAGACTGTTTCATGCACCTCTTATATTGACACCTTTTGAAGCTCTTTATATTTGTCACATCTTTTCAGGCTCTTCATGATTTTCTACACCGTTTCTTGCAACTCCTATTTTTCAGACCGTTTCATGCTCCTCCTATTTTTCAGGCCGTTTCATGCTCATCCTAGTTTTCAGACCGTTTCATGCTCCTCATATTTTTGACAATTTTGGAAGCTCTTCATATTTTTCACACCTTTTCAGGCTCTTCATGTTTTTCAACACCGCTTCATTCTCCTCCTATTTTTCAGACCATTTCATGCTCCTCATATTTTTGACAGCTTTTGAAGCTCTTCATCTTTTTCACACCTTTTCAGGCTCTTCATGTTTTTGAACACCGCTTCTTGCTCCTCCTATTTTTCAGACCATTTCATGCTCATCATATTTTTCACACCTTTTGAAACTCTTGATATTTTTCACACCATTTCAGGCTCTTCATGTTTTTGAACATCGCTTCATGCTCCTCCTATTTTTCAGACGGTTTCATGCTCCTCATGTATTTCACACCTTTTGAAGCTCTTCGTATTTTTCACACCTTTTCAGGATCTTCATGTTTTTGAACACCGCTTCATGCTCCTCCTATTTTTCAAACCGTTACTTGCTCCACATATTTTTGACACCTTTTGAAGCTCTTAATATTGTTCACACCTTTTCATGCTCTTCATGTTTTTCAACACAGCTTCATGCTTCTCCTATTTTTCAGACCGTTTCATGCTCCTCATATTTTTGACACCTTTTGAAGCTCTTTACATATTTCACAACTTTTCAGGCTCTTCAGGTTTTTCAACACCGCTTCATGCTCCTCCTATTTTTCAGACCGTTTCATGCTCCTCATATACTTCTCACCTTTTGAAGCTCTTCCTATTTTTCACACCTTTTCAGGCTCTTCTTGTTTTTGAACACCGTTTTATGCTCCTCATATTTTACATACCGTTTGATGCTCTTCATATTTTTGACATCTTTTGAAGCTCTTCATATATTTCACACCTTTTCATACTGTTCATGTTTTTCAACACCACTTCATGCTCCTCCTATTTTTCAGACCGTTTCATGCTCCTCATATTTTTGACTCGTTTTGAAGCTCTTCATATTTTCACAATTTTTTAAGCTCTTCATATTTTTCACACGTTTTCAGGTTCTTCATGTTTTTCAACACCGCTTCTTGCTCCTCCTATTTTTCAGACCGTATCATGCTCCTCATATTTTTGACACGTTTTGAAGCTCGTCATATTTTTCACACCTTTTCAGGCTCTTCAGGTTTTTGAACACCGTTTCATGCTCCTCCGATTTTTCAGACCGTTTCATGCTACTCATTTTTTTGACACCTTTTGAAGCTCTTCACTTTTTTCACACCTTTTCAGGCTCTTCATGTTTTTGAATACCGCTTCATGCTCCTCCTACTTTTCAGACCGTTTCATGCTCCTCATATTTTTTATTTCTTTTGAAGGTCTGCATATTTTTCACACCTTTTTAGGCTCTTCATTTTTTTGAACACCACTTCATGCTCCTCCCATTTTTCAGACAGTTTCATGCTCATCTCATTTTTGACATCTTTTGAAGCTCTTCATATTTTTCACACCTTTTGAAGATCTTCATATTTTCACACGTTTTCAGGCTCTTCATGTTTTTCAACATCTTTTCATGCTCCTCCTATTTTTCAGAGCTTTTCATGCTCCTCATGTATTTCACACCTTTTGAAGCTCTTCGTATTTTGCACACATTTTCAGGCTTTTCATGTTTTTCACAACCACTTCATGCTCCTCATATTTTTCAGACCGTTTCATGCACATTTCATTTTTGATCCTTTTGAAGCTCTTCATATTTTTCACACCATTTTCAGGCTCTTCCTGTCTTTCAACACCGCTTTATGATCTTCCTATTTTTCAGACCGTTTCATATTCCTCATATTTTTGACATTTTTTGAGGCTCTTCTTATTTTTCACACCTTTTCAGGCTCTTCATGTTTTTGAACACCGTTTCATGCTCCTCCTATTTTTCAGACCGTTTCATGCACATCTCATTTTTGATACCTTTTGAAGCTCTTGATATTTTTCACACCATTTTCAGGCTCTTCATGTTTTTCAACACCGCTTTATGATCCTCCTATTTTTCAGACCGTTTCATGCTCCTCATATATTTGACACCTTTTGAAGCTCTTCGTATTTTTCATAACTTTTCAGGCTCTTCATATTTTTCACACATTTTCAAGCTGTTCATGTTTTTGAACACGGCTTCATGCTCCTCCAATTTTTCAGACCGTTTCATGTTCCTCATATTTTTGACACCTTTTGAAGCTCTTCATTCTTTTCACAACTTTTGAAGCTCTTCATATTTTTCACACCTTTTGAATCTCTTCATATTTTTCACACGTTTTCAGGCTCTTCATCTATTTCAACACCGCTTCATGCTGCTTCTATTTTTCAGACCGTTTCATGCTCCTCATATTTTTGACACTTTTAGAAACTCTTCATATCTTTCACACCTTTTCAGGCTCTTCATGTTTTTGAACACCGCTTCTTGCTCCTCCTATTTTTCAGACCATTTCATTCTCATCATATTTTTCACACCTTTTGAAACTCTTGATATTTTTCACACCATTTCAGGCTCTTCATGTTTTTGAACATCGCTTCATGCTCCTCCTATTTTTCAGACGGTTTCATGCTCCTCATGTATTTCACACCTTTTGAAGCTCTTCGTATTTTTCACACCTTTTCAGGATCTTCATGTTTTTGAACACCGCTTCATGCTCCTCCTATTTTTCAAACCGTTACTTGCTCCACATATTTTTGACACCTTTTGAAGCTCTTAATATTGTTCACACCTTTTCAGGCTCTTCATGTTCTTCAACACCGCTTCATGCTCCTCCAATATTTCAGATCATGTCATGTTTCTCATATTTTTCACACCTTTTGAGGCTCTTCATATTTTTCACACCTTTTCACGCTCTTCATATATTTCCACACCACTTCATGCTTCTCCTATTTTTCAGCCCGTTTCATGCTCCTCATGTATTTCACACCTTTTGAAGCTCTTCATATTTTTCACACCTTTTCACGCTCTTCATATTTTTCCACACCACTTCATGGTTCTCCTATTTTTCAACCCCTTTCATGCTCCTCAAGTATTTCACACCTTTTGAAGCTCTTCATATTTTTCACACCTTTTGAAGCTCTTCATATTTTTCACACGTTTTCAGGCTCTCCATGTATTTCAACACCGCTTCATGCTCCTCCTATTTTTCAGAACGTTTCATGCTCCTCATATTTTTGACACATTTTGAAGCTCTTCATATTTTTCTCACCCTTTGAACCTCTTCATATTTTTCATATTTTTGAAGCTCTTCATATTTTCACACGTTTTCAGGCTCTTCATGTTTTTCAACACCGCTTCATGCTCCTCCTATTTTTAAAATGTATCATTCTCCTCATATTTTTCACACCTTTTGAAGCTCTTCATATTTTTCACACCTTTTCAGGCTCTTCATGTTTTTCAACATCGCTTCATGCTCCGCCTATTTTTCAGACCGTTTCATGCTCCTAATATTTTTGACACCTTTTGAAGCTCTTCATATTTATCTCACCCTTTGAAGCTCTTCATATTTTTCATATTTTTGAAGCTCTTCATATTTTCACAGCTTTTCAGGCTCTTCATGTTTTTGAACACCACTTCATGTTCCTTCTATTTTTCAGAGAGTTTCATGCTCCTCATGTATTTCACACCTTTTGAAGCTTTTCATATTTTTCACACTTTTTCAGGCTCTTCATGTTTTTCAACACCACTTCATTCTTCTCCTATTTTTCAGCCCGTTTCATGCTCCTCATGTATTTCACACCTTTTGAAGCTCTTCATATTTTTCACACCTTTTCAGGCTCTTCATGTTTTTGATCACCGTTTCATGCTCCTCCAATTTTTCAGACCGTTTCGTGCTCCTCATATATTTGACAGCTTTTGAAGCTCTTCATATTTTTCACACCTTTTCAGGCTGTTCATGTTTTTGAACACCACTTCATGCTCTTCCTTTTTTTCAGACCATTTCTTTCTCCTCATATATTTGACACATTTTGAAGCTGTTCATACTTTTCACACCTTTTCAGGCTCTTCATGTTTTTGAACACCGCTTCATGCTCCTCCTATTTTTCAGACCATTTCATGCTCGTCATATTTTTCACACCTTTTAAAGCTCTTCATATTTTTCACACCTTTTCAGGCTCTTCATGTTTTTGAACACCACTTCATGCTCCTGCTATTTTTCAGACCGTTTAATACACCTCAAATTTTTGACATTTTTTAAGGCTTTTCATATTTTCACTCCTTTTCAGGCTCTTCATGATTTTGAACACGGTTTCATGCTCCTCCAATTTTTCAGAAAGTTTCATGCTCCTAATATTTTTCACACCTTTTAAAGCTCTTCATATTTTTCACACCTTTTCAGGCTCTTCATGTTTTTCAACACCACTTCATGCTCCTGCTATTTTTCAGACCGTTTAATACACCTCAAATTTTTGACATTTTTTAAGGCTTTTCATATTTTCACACCTTTTCAGGCTCTTCATGTTTTTGAACACGGTTTCATGATCCTCCTATTTTTCAGAAAGTTTCATGCTCCTCATATTTTTGACACCTTTTAAACCTCTTCATATTTTTCTCACATTTTCAGGCTCTTCCTGTTTTTCAACACCATTTCATGCTCCTCTTATTTTTCAGACCGTTCATGTTGCTCCTATATTTCAGACCGTTTCATGATCCTCATATTTTTGAAACCTTTTGAAGCTCTTCATATTTTTCACACCTTTTCTTGCTCTTCAAGATTTTCAACAACGCTTCATGCTCCTCCTTTTTTTCAGACCGTTTCATGCTCATCTCATTTTTGACAGCTTTTGAAGCTCTTCTTATTTTTCACACCTTTTCAGGCTCTTCATGTTTTTCAGCACCAGTTCATGCTCCTCCTATTTTTCAGACCGTTTAATGCTCATCTCATTTTTACACCTTTTGAAGCTCTTCATATTTTTCATACCTTTTCAGGCACTTCATGTTTTTCAGCTCCACTTCATGCTCCTCCTATTTTTCAGACCGTTTCATGCTCCTCATATACCTGACAGCTTTTGAAGCTCTTCATATTTTTCACACCTTTTCAGGCTCTTCATGTTTCTGTACACCGCTTCATGCTCCTCCTATTTTTCAAACGGTCTCATGCTCCTCATATATTTCACACCTTTTGAAGCTCTTCATATTTTGCACACCTTTTTAGGCTCTTCATGTTTTTCAACACTGCTTAATTCTCCTTCTATTTTTCAGACCGTTTCATGCTCCTCATAGTTTTGACACCTTTTGTATCTCTTCATATACTTCACACTTTTTCAGGCTCTTCATGTTTTTCACCAACACTTCATGCTCCTCCTATTTTTTAGGCCATTTCATGCTCATCTCATTTTTGACACCGTTTGAAGCTCTTCATATTTTTCACAACTTTTGAAGCTCTTCATATTTTTCACACCTTTTGAAGCTGTTCATATTTTTCACACGTTTTCAGGCTCTTCATGTTTTTCAACACCGCTTCTTGCTCCTCCTATGTTTCAGACCGTTCATTCTCCTCATAATTTTGAAACATTTTGAAGCTCTTCTTATTTTTCACACCTTTTCAGGCTCTTTATGATTTTCAACACCGCTTCATGCTCCTCCTATTTTACGACCGTTTCATGCTCATCTCATTTTGACACCTTTTGAAGCTCTTCAAATTTTTCACACCTTTAAGCTCTTCATATTTTTCATATTTTTGAAGCTCTTCATATTTTCACACGTTTTCAGGCTCTTCATGTTTTTCCACACCGCTTCATGCTATTTCTATTTTTCAGAGAGTTTCATGCTCCTCATGTATTTCACACCTTTTGAAGCTCTTCATATTTTTCAAACCTTTTCAGGCTCTTCATGTTTTTCCACACCCCTTCATGCTTCTCCTATTTTTCAGCCCGTTTCATGCTCCTCATGTATTTCACACCTTTTGAAGCTCTTCATATTTTTCAACACCGCTTCATGCTCCACCTATTTTTCAGACCGTTTCATGCTCCTCATATTTTTGACACCTTTTGAAGCTTTCCATATTTTTCACACCTTTTCAGGCTCTTCATTTTTTTCAACACCGCTTCATGCTTCTCCTATTTTTCAGACAGATTCATGCTCCTCCTATTTTTCAGACTGTTACATGCACCTCTTATTATTGACACCTTTTGAAGCTCTCATATTTTTCACACCTTTTCAGGCTCTTCATGTTTTTCAACACCGGTTCATGCTTCTCCTATTTTTCAGAGAGTTTCATGCTCCTCATGTATTTCTCACCTTTTGAAGCTCTTCAAATTTTTCACACCTTTTCAGGCTCTTCATGTTTTTCAACACCACTTCATGCTCCTCCTATTTTTCAGACCGTTTCATGCTCCTCATATTTTTGACATCTTTAGAAACTCTACATATCTTTCACACCTTTTCAGACTCTTCATGTTTTTCAACACCGCTTTATGATCCTCCTATTTTTCAGACCGTTTCATTCTCCTCATAATTTTGACACTTTTTGAAGCTCTTCATATTTTTCACAAGTTCTCAGGCTCTGCATGTTTTTCAACACCGCTTCATGCTCCTCATATTTTTCAGACCGTTTCATGCTTCTCATATTTGTGACACCTTTTGAAGCTCTTCCTTTTTTTCACACCTTTTCTCGCTCTTCATGTTTTTGAACACCGCTTCATGCTCCTCCTATTTTTCAGACCGTTTCATGCTTCTCATATTTTTGACACCTTTTGAAGCTCTTCATATTTTCACACCTTTTCAAGCTCTTCATGTTTTTGAACACCGCTTCGTGCTCCTCCTATTTTTCAGACCGTATCATGCTCCTAATATTTTTGACACCTTTTGAAGTTCTTCATATGTTTCACACCTTTTCAGGCTCTTCATGTTTTTCAACACCACTTCATGCTCCTCCTATTTTTCAGACGGTTTCATGCTCATCTCATTTTTTACACCTTTTGAAGCTCTTCATATTTTTCACACCTTTTGATGCTCTTCATGTTTTTCACACGTTTTCAGGCTCTTCTTGTTTTTGAACACCATTTCAGGCTTCTCCTATTTTGCAGACCGTTTCATTCTCCTCATATTTTTGACACCTTTTGAAGCTCTTTATATATTTCACACATTTTCAGGCTCTTCATTTTTTTCAACACCACTTCATGCTCCTCCTATTTTTCAGACCGTTTCATGCTCATCTCATTTTGACACCTTTTGAAGCTCTTCAAATTTTTCACACCTTTTGAAGCTCTTCGTATTTTTCATATTTTTGAGGCTCTTCATATTTTCACACTTTTTCAGGCTCTTCATGTTTTTGATCACCGTTTCATGCTCCTCCTATTTTTCAGACCGTTTCATGATCCTCATATTTTTGACACCTTTTGAAGCTCTTCATATTTTTCACACCTTTTGATGCTCTTTATATTTTTCACACTTTTTCAGGCTCTTCATGTTTTTCAACACCGCTTCATGCTATTTCTATTTTTCAGAGAGTTTCATGCTCCTCATTTATTTCACACCTTTAGAAGCTCTTCATATTTTTCACACCTTTTCACGCTCTTCATGTTTTTCCACACCCCTTCATGCTTCTCCTATTTTTCAGCCCGTTTCATGCTACTCATGTATTTCACACCTTTTGAAGCTCTTCATATTTTTCACACCTTTTCAGGCTCTTCATTTTTTTCAACACCGCTTCATGCTTCTCCTATTTTTCATACAGTTTCATGCTCCTCCTAATTTTCAGACTGTTTCATGCACCTCTTATTATTGATACCTTTTGAAGCTCTCATATTTTTCACACCTTTTCAGGCTCTTCATATTTTTGAACTCCGCTTCATGCTCCTACTATTTTTCAGACCGTTTCATGCTCCTTGTAATTTTGACAGCTTTTGAAGCTCTTCGTATTTTTCACACCTTTTCAGGCTCTTCATGTTTTTCAACACCGCTTCATGCTCCTCCTATTTTTCAGACTGTTACATGCTCCTCATATTTTTGACACCTTTTGAAGCTCTTCATATTTTTCACACCTTTTCAGCCTCTTCATGTTTTTTAACCGCTGCATACTCCTCCTATTTTTCAGACCGTTTCATGCTCCTCATATATTTCACACCTTTTGAAGCTCTTCATATTTTTCACACCTTTTCAGGCTCTTCATTTTTTTCAACACCACTTCATGCCCCTACTATTTTTCAGACCGTTTCATGCTCATCTCATTTTTGACACCTTATGAAGCTCTTCATATTTTTCACAAGTTCTCAGCCTCCTCATGTTTTTCAACACCGCTTCATGCTCCTCCTATTTTTCAGACCGTTTCATGCTTCTCATATTTTTGACACCTTTTGAAGCTCTTCATATTTTTCACATCTTTAAAGGCTCTTCTTGTTTTTGAACACCGCTTCATGCTCCTCCTCTTTTTCAGACCGTTTCATGCACCTCATATTTTTGACACCTTTTGAAGCTCTTAATATTTTTCACACCTTTTCCAGCTCTTCATGTTTTTGATCACCTTTCATGCTCCTCCTATTTTTCAGACCCTTTCATGCTCCTCATATTTTTGACACCTTTTGAAGCTCTTCATATTTTTCACACCTTTTCAGGCTCTTCATATTTTTGAACACCGCTTCATGCTCCTCCAATTTTTCAGGCCGTTTCATGCTCCTCATAATTTTGACACTTTTTGAAGCTCTTCATATGTTTCACATCTTTTCAGGCTCTTCATTTTATTCAACACCACTTCATGCTCCTCCTATTTTTCAGGCGGTTTCATGCTCATCTCATTTTTTACACCTTTTGAAGCTCTTCATATTTTTCACACCTTTTGATGCTCTTTATATTTTTCACACTTTTTCAGGCTCTTCATGTTTTTCAACACCGCTTCATGCTATTTCTATTTTTCAGAGAGTTTCATGCTCCTCATTTATTTCACACCTTTAGAAGCTCTTCATATTTTTCACACCTTTTCACGCTCTTCATGTTTTTCCACACCCCTTCATGCTTCTCCTATTTTTCAGCCCGTTTCATGCTACTCATGTATTTCACACCTTTTGAAGCTCTTCATATTTTTCACACCTTTTCAGGCTCTTCATGTTTTTGATCACCGTTTCATGCTCCTCCTATTTTTCAAACCGTTTCATGCTCATGTCATTTTCGACACCTTTTGAAGCTCTTCATATATTTCACACCTTTTGAAGCTCTTCATATTTTGCACACCTTTCCAGGCTCTTCATATTTTTGAACACCGCTTCATGCTCCACCTACTTTTCAGACCGTTTCATGCTCCTCATATTTTTGACACCTTTTGAAGCTTTTCATATTTTTCACACCTTTTCAGGCTCTTCATTATTTTCAACAATACTTCTTGCTCCTCCAATTTTTCAGACCGTTTCATGCTCATCTCATTTTTGACACCTTTTGAAGCTCTTCATATATTTCACACATTTTCAACCTCTTCATATTTTTCACACCTTTTCATGCTCTTCATGTTTTTCAACACCGCTTCATGCTTCTCCTATTTTTCAGACAGTTTCATGCTCCTCCTATTTTTCAGACAGTTTCATGCACCTCTTATTATTGACACCTTTTGAAGCTCTCATATTTTTCACACCTTTTCAGGCTCTTCATGTTTTTCAACACCGCTTCATGCTCCTCCTATTTTTGCGACCGTTTCATGCTCCTCATATATTTGACACCTTTGAACCTCTTCATATTTTATCACACGTTTTCAGGCTCTTCATGTTTTTCATCACCGCTTCACGCTCCTCCTATTTTTGAGACCGTTTCACGCTCCACATATTTTTGACAACTTTTGGAGCTCTTCATATTTTTCACACCTTTTCAGCCTCTTCATGTTTTTTAACCGCTTCATACTCCTCCTATTTTTCAGACCGTTTCATGCTCCTCATATATTTCACACCTTTTGAAGCTCTTCATATTTTTCACACCTTTTCAGGCTCTTCATTTTTTTCAAATCCACTTCATGCTCCTCCTATTTTTCAGACCGTTTCATGCTCATCTCATTTTTGACACCTTTTGAAGCTCTTCATATTTTTCACAAGTTCTCAGCCTCCTCATGTTTTTCAACACCGCTTCATGCTCCTCCTATTTTTCAGACCGTTTCATGCTCCTCATATTTTTCACACCTTTTGAAGCTCTTCATATTTTTCACACCTTTTCAGGCTCTTCATGTTTTTGAACACCGCTTCATGCTCCTCCTATTTTTCAGACCCTTTCCTGCTCCTCATATTTTTGACACCTTTTGAAGCTCTTCATATTTTTCACACCTTTTCAGGCTCTTCATATTTTTGAACACCGCTTCATGCTCCTCCAATTTTTCAGGCCGTTTCATGCTCCTCATAATTTTGACAACTTTTTAAACTCTTCATATGTTTCACAACTTTTCAGGCTCTTGATTTTTTTCAACACCACTTCATGCTCCTCCTATTTTTCAGACGGTTTCATGCTCATCTCATTTTTTACACCTTTTGAAGCTCTTCATATTTTTCACACCTTTTGATGCTCTTCATATTTTTCACACGTTTTCAGGCTCTTCATGTTTTTCAACACCGCTTCATGCTATTTCTATTTTTCAGAGAGTTTCATGCTCCTCATGTATTTCACACCTTTAGAAGCTCTTCATATTTTTCAAACCTTTTCAGGCTCTTCATGTTTTTCCACACCCCTTCATGCTTCTCCTATTTTTCAGCCCGTTTCATGCTCCTCATGTATTTCACACCTTTTGAAGCTCTTCATATTTTTCACACCTTTTCAGGCTCTTCATGTTTTTGATCACCGTTTCATGCTCCTCCTATTTTTCAGACCGTTTCATGCTCATGTCATTTTCGACACCTTTTGAAGCTCTTCATATATTTCACACCTTTTGAAGCTCTTCATATTTTGCACACCTTTCCAGGCTCTTCATATTTTTCAACACCGCTTCATGCTCCACCTACGTTTCAGACCGTTTCGTGCTCCTCATATTTTTGACACCTTTTGAAGCTTTTCATATTTTTCACACCTTTTCAGGCTCTTCATTATTTTCAACACTACTTCTTGCTCCTCCAATTTTTCAGACTGTTTCATGCTCATCTAATTTTTGACACCTGTTGAAGCTCTTAATATTTTTCACACCTTCTGAAGCTCTTTATATTTTTCACACTTTTTCAGGCTCTTCATGTTTTTCAACACCACTTCATGCTTCTCCTATTTTTCAGCCCGTTTCATGCTCCTCATGTTTTTTCACACCTTTTGAAGCTCGTCATATTTTTCACACCTTTTCAGGCTCTTCATTTTTTTCAACACCGCTTCATGCTTCTCCTATTTTTCAGACAGATTCATGCTCCTCCTATTTTTCAGACTGTTTCATGCGCCTCTTATTATTGACACCTTTTGAAGCTCTCATATTTTTCACACCTTTTCAGGCTCTTCATTTTTTTCAACACCGCTTCATGCTTCTCCTATTTTTCAGACAGTTTCATGCTCCTCCTATTTTTCAGACTGTTTCATGCACCTCTTATTATTGACACCTTTTGAAGCTCTCATATTTTTCACACCTTTTCAGGCTCTTCATGTTTTTCAACACCGCTTCATGCTCCTCTTATTTTTGCGACCGTTTCATGCTCCTCATATATTTGACACCTTTGAAGCTCTTCAAATTTTATCACACGTTTTCAGGCTCTTCATGTTTTTCATCACCGCTTCACGTTCCTCCTATTTTTGAGACCGTTTCACGCTCCACATATTTTTGACAACTTTGGAGCTCTTCATATTTTTCACACCTTTTCAGGCTCTTCATGTTTTTTAACCGCTGCATACTCCTCCTATTTTTCAGACCGTTTCATGCTCCTCATATATTTCACACCTTTTGAAGCTCTTCATATTTTTCACACCTTTTCAGGCTCTTCATTTTTTTCAACACCACTTCATGCTCCTCCTATTTTTCAGACCGTTTCATGCTCCTGATATTTTTGACAATTTTAGAAGCTCTTCATATTTTTCAACACCACTTCATGCTCCTCCTATTTTTCAGACCGTATCATGCTCCTCATATGTTTCACACCTTTTTAAGGCTCTTCATGTTTTTCAACAACACTTCATGCTCCTCCTATGTTTCAGACCGTTTCAAGCTCCTCATATTTTTGACACTTTTTGTAGCTCTTCATATTTTTCACACCTTTTCAGGGTCTTCATGTTTTTCTACACCACTTCATGCTCCTCCTATTTTTCGGACCGTTTTATTCTACTCATATGTTTCACACCTTTTCAGGCTCTTCATATTTTTCAACACCGCTTCATGCTCCTCCTATTTTTCAGACCGTATCATGCTCCTCATATGTTTCACACCTTTTTCAGGCTCTTCATGTTTTTCAACAACACTTCATGCTCCTCCTATGTTTCAGACCGTTTCATGCTCCTCATATTTTTGACACAGTTTGAAGCTCTTCACATTTTTCACACCTTTTGAGGCTCTCATGTTTTTCAAAACAGTTTCTTGCTCCTCATATTTTTCAGACCGTTTCACCCTCTATATATTTGACACCTTTTTGAAGCTCTTCATATTTTTCACACCTTTCGAGGCTCTTCATGTTTTTCAAAACAGTTTCTTGCTCCTCATATTTTTCAGACCGTTTCACCCTCTATATATTTGACACCTCTTTGAAGATTTTAATATTTTTCACACCTTTTCAGGCTCTTCTTGTTTTTCAACACCACTTCAAGCTCCTTCTATTTTTCAGACCGTTTCTTGCTCCTCATATTTTTGACACCTTTGAGGCTCTTCCTATATTTCACACTATTTCAGGCTCTTCATGTTTTTCAACACCACTTCAAGCTCCTTCTATTTTTCAGACCGTTTCATGTTTCTCATATATTTGACACAGTTTGAAGCTCTTCATATTTTTCACAACTGTTGAGGCTCTTCATGTTTTTGAAAACAGTTTCTTGCTCCTCTTGTTTTTCAGACCCTTTCACCCTCCTCATATTTTTGATACCTTTTTGAAGCTCTTCATTTTTTTCACACCTTTCCAGGCTCTTCAAGTGTATGAACACCGTTTCATGCTGCTCCTATATTTCATACCATTTCATGCTCCTTATATTTTTGACTCCTTTTGAAGCTCTTCATATATTTCACACCTTTTCAGGCTCTTCATATTTTTCAACACCGCTTCAAGCTCCTCCTATTTTTCAGACCGTTTCTTGCTCCTCATATTTTTGACACCTTTGAGGCTCTTCATATATTTCACACATTTTCAGGCTCTTCATATTTTTCAACACCGCTTCAAGCTCCTCCTATTTTTCAGACCGTTTCATTCTCCTCATACTTTTGACACCATTTGAAGCTTTTCATATTTTTCACACCTTTTCCGGCTCTTCATGTTTTTTAACACCTTTTCTTGCTCCTGCTATATTTCAGACCGTTTCATGCTCCTTATATTTTTGACACCTTTTGAAGCTCTTCATATTTTTCACACCTTTTCAGGCTCTTCATAATTTTCCAACACCGCTTCATGCTCCTCCTATTTTTCAGACCGTATCATGCTCCTCATATGTTTCACACATTTTTCAGGCTCTTCCTTTTTTTCAACAATACTTCATGCTCATCCTATGTTTCAGACCGTTTCATGCTCCTCATATTTTTGACACAGTTTGAAGCTCTTCACATTTTTCACAACTTTTCAGGCTCTTCATGTTTTTGAAAACAGTTTCTTGCTCCTCATATTTTTCAGACCGTTTCACCCTCTATATATTTGACACCTTTTTGAAGCTCTTCATATTTTTCACACGTTTTCAGTCTCTTCATGTTTTTCAACTCCACTTCAAGCTCCTTCTATTTTTCAGACCGTTTCTTGCTCCTCATATTTTTGACACCTTTGAGGCTCTCCATATATTTCACACTGTTTCAGGCTCTTTATGTTTTCAACACCGCTTCATGCTCCTCTTAATTTTCAGACCGTTTCATTCTCCTCATATTTTTGACACCTTTTGAAGCTCTTCATATTTTTCACACTTTTTCAGGCTCTTCATGTTTTTCAAACCGCTTCATGCTCCTCCTATTTTTCAGACCGTTTCATGCTTCTCCTATTTTTCAGACCGTTTCATGCTCCTCATATTTTTGACGCCTTTTGAAGCTCTTCATATTTTTCACACCTTTTCAGGCTCTTCATGTTTTTCAGCACCACTTCATGCTCCTCCTATTTTTCAGACCGTTTCATGCTCATGTCATTTTCGACACCTTTTGAAGCTCTTCATATATTTCACACCTTTTGAGGCTCTTCATATTTTGCACACCTTTCCAGGCTCTTCATATTTTTCAACACCGCTTCATGCTCCACCTACTTTTCAGACCGTTTCGTGCTCCTCATATTTTTGACACCTTTTGAAGCTTTTCATATTTTTCACACCTTTTCAGGCTCTTCATTTTTTTCAACACTACTTCTTGCTCCTCGAATTTTTCAGACCGTTTCATGCTCATCTAATTTTTGACACCTGTTGAAGCTCTTAATATTTTTCACACCTTCTGAAGCTCTTTATATTTTTCACACTTTTTCAGGCTCTTCATGATTTCAACACCACTTCATGCTTCTCCTATTTTTCAGCCCGTTTCATGCTCCTCATGTTTTTCACACCTTTTGAAGCTCGTCATATTTTTCACACCTTTAAAGGCTCTCCATGTTTTTGATCACCGTTTCTTGCTCCTCCTATTTTTCAGACCTTTTCATGCTCCTCATATTTTTGACACCTTTTGAAGCTCTTCATAATTTTCACACCCTTTCAGGCTCTTCATGTTTTTCAACACCACTTCATGCTTCTCCTATTTTTCAGACCGTTTCATGCTCCTCATATTTTTGACATCTTTAGAAACTCTTCATATCTTTAACACCTTTTCAGACTCTTCATGTTTTTCATCACCGCTTCATGCTCCTCCTATTTTTCAGACCATTTCCTGCTCTTCATATTTTTGACACCTCTTGAAGCTCTTCATATATTTCACATCTTTTCAGCCTCTTCATTTTTTTCAAAACCGCTTCATGCTCCTCATATTTTTCACACCGTTTCATGCTCATCTCATTTTTGACACCTTTTGAAGCTCTTCATATATTTCACACCTTTTCAAGCTCTTCATATTTTTCAGACCTTTTCAGGCTCTTCATGTTTTTGAACACGGCTTCTTGCTCCTCCTATTTTTCAGACCGTTTCATGCTCCTCACATTTTTGAAACCGTTTGAAGCTCTTCATATTTTTCACACCTTTTCAGGCTCTTCATGTTTGAACACCGCTTCATGCTCCTTCTATTTTTCAGAGAGTTTCATGCTCCTCATGTATTTCACACCTTTTGAAGCTCTTCATATTTTCCACACCTTTTCAGGCTCTTCATGTTTTTCCACACCACTTCATGCTTCTCCTATTTTTCAGCCCGTTTCAAACTACTCATGTATTTCACACCTTTTGATGCTCTTCATATTTTTCACAACTTTTCAGGCTCTTCATATTTTTGAACACCGCTTCATGCTCCTCCTATATTTCAGACCGTTTCATGCTCCTCATATTTTTGACACCTCTTGAAGCTCTTCATATATTTCACATCTTTTCAGCCTCTTCATTTTTTTCAAAACCGCTTCATGCTCCTCCTATTTTTCACACCGTTTCATGCTCATCTCATTTTTGACACCTTTTGAAGCTCTTCATATATTTCACACCTTTTCAAGCTCTTCATATTTTTCAGACCTTTTCAGGCTCTTCATGTTTTTGAACACGGCTTCTTGCTCCTCGTTATTTCAGACCGTTTCATGCTCCTCATATTTTTGACACCGTTTGAAGCTCTTCATATTTTTCACACCTTTTCAGGCTCTTCATGTTTGAACACCGCTTCATGCTCCTTCTATTTTTCAGAGAGTTTCATGCTCCTCATGTATTACACACCTTTTGAAGCTCTTCATATTTTACACACCTTTTCAGGCTCTTCATGTTTTTCCACACCACTTCATGCTTCTCCTGTTTTTCAGCCCGTTTCAAACTACTCATGTATTTCACACCTTTTGAAGCTCTTCATATTTTTCACTCCTTTTCAGGCTCTTCATATTTTTGAACACCGCTTCATGCTCCTCCAATTTTTCAGGCCGTTTCATGTTCCTCATAATTTTGACACCTTTTGAAGCTCTTCATATATTTCACACCTTTTCAGGCTCTTCAGGTTTTTGAACACCGTTTCATGATCCTCCTATTTTTCAGAACGTTTCATGCTCCTCATATTCTTGACACCTTTTAATGTTCTTCATATTTTTCACACCTTTTAAGGCTCTTCATATTTTGAACACCGTTTCCTGCTCCTCCTATTTTCAGACCGTTTCATGCTCTTCATTTTTTGACACCTTTTGAAGCTCTTCTTATATTTCACACCTTTTCAGGCTCTTCATGTTTTTGAACACCGCTTCATACTCCTCCTATTTTTCAGACCGTTTCATGCTCTTCATTTTTTTGACACCTTTTGAAGCTCTTCATATTTTTCACACCTTTTGAAGCTCTTCATATATTTCACACTTTTTCAGGCTCTTCATGTTTTTCAACACCACTTCATGCTCCTCCTATTTTTCAGACCGTTTCATGCTCATCTAATTTTTGACACCTTTTTAAGCTCTTCATATAT
Source organism: Dama dama (assembly GCF_033118175.1). NCBI lineage: Eukaryota > Metazoa > Chordata > Mammalia > Artiodactyla > Cervidae > Dama > Dama dama. The sequence goes on along the minus strand of NC_083683.1, from coordinate 5,829,058 downwards.
TTCACACCTTTTGAAGCTCTTCATATTTTTCACATTTTTGAAGCTCTTCATATTTTTCACACGTTTTCAGGCTCTTCGTGATTTTCAAAACCGTTTCATGCTCCTCCTATTTTTCAGACCGTTTCATGTTCCTCATATTTTTGACCTCTATTGAAGCTCCTAATATTTTTCACACCTTTTGAAGCTCTTCATATATTTCACACTTTTTCAGGCTCTTCATGTTTTTCAACACCGCTTCATGCTCCTCCTATTTTTCAGACCATATCATACTCCTCATATTTTTGACACCTTTTGAAGCTCTTCATATTTTTCACACCTTTTCAGGCTCTCATGTTTTTCAACACCGCTTCATGCTCCTCCTATTTTTCAAACCCTTTAATGCTCCTCATATTTTTGACACCTTTTTAAGCTCTTCATATTTTTCACACCTTTTCACGCTCTTCATGTTTTTCAACATCGCTTGCTGCTCCTCCTCTTTTTCAGAGCGTTTCATGCTCCTCATAATTTTGACACCTTTGAAGCTCTTCATATTTTTCACACCTTTTCAGGCTCTTCATATTTTTCAAAACCACTTCATGCTTCTCCTATTTTTCAGACCGTTTAATGCTCCTCATATTTTTGACAATTTTTGAAGCTCTTCATATTTTTCACACTTCTCCAGGCTCTTCATTTTTTTGAACACCGCTTCATGCTCCTCCTATTTTTCAGACCTTTTCATGCTCGTCATGTTTTTGACACCTTTTGAAGCACTTCATATTTTTCACACCTTTTCAGGCTCTTCATGTTTTTCAACAACACTTCATGCTCCTCCTATTTTTCAGACCGTTTAATGCTCCTCATATGTTTCACACATTTTGAAGCTCTTCATATTTTTTTTAACACCTTTTCACGCTCCTCCTATATTTCAGACCGTTTCAAGCTCCACATATTTTTGACACTTTTTGTAGCTCTTCATATTTTTCACACCTTTTCAGGGTCTTCATGTTTTTCTACACCACTTCATGCTCCTCCTATTTTTCAGACCGTTTTATTCTACTCATATGTTTCACACCTTTTTCAAGCTCTTCATGTTTTTCAACACCACTTCATGCTCCTCCTAATTATCAGACCGTTTCATTCTCCTCATATTTTTGACACCATTTGAAGCTTTTCATCTTTTTCACACCTTTTCAGGCTCTTCATGTTTTTTAACACCTTTTCATGCTCCTGCTATATTTCAGACCGTTTCATGCTCCTTATATTTTTGACACCTTTTGAAGCTCTTCATATATTTCACAACTTTTCAGGCTCTTCATATTTTTCAACACCGCTTCATGCTCCTCCTATTTTTCAGACCGTTTCATGCTCCTCATATGTTTCACACCTTTTTAAGGCTCTTCATATTTTTCAACAACACTTCATGCTCCTCCTATGTTTCAGACCGTTTCATGCTCCTCATATTTTTGACACAGTTTGAAGCTCTTCACATTGTTCACACCTTTTGAGGCTCTTCATGTTTTTGAAAACAGTTTCTTGCTCCTCATATTTTTCAGACCGTTTCACCCTCTATATATTTGACACCTTTTTGAAGCTCTTCACATTGTTCACACCTTTTGAGGCTCTTCATGTTTTTGAAAACAGTTTCTTGCTCCTCATATTTTTCAGACCGTTTCACCCTCTATATATTTGACACCTTTTTGAAGCTCTTCATATTTTTCACACCTTTTGAGGCTCTTCATGTTTTTGAAAACAGTTTCTTGCTCCTCATATTTTTCAGACCGTTTCACCCTCTATATATTTGACACGTTTTTGAAGCTCTTCATATTTTTCACACCTTTTCAGGCTCTTCATGTTTTTCAACACCACTTCAAGCTCCTTCTATTTTTCAGACCGTTTCTTGCTCCTCATATTTTTGACACCTTTGAGGCTCTTTATATATTTCACACTTTTTCAGGCTCTTCATGTTTTTCAACACCACTTCAAGCTCCTTCTATTTTTCAGACCGTTTCTTGCTCCTCATATTTTTGACACCTTTGAGGCTCTTCATATATTTCACACTGCTTCAGGCTCTTTATGTTTTTCCACACCGCTTCATGCTCCTCCTAATTTTCAGACCGTTTCATTCTCCTCATATTTTTGACACCTTTTGAAGCTCTTCATATTTTTCACACTTTTTCAGGCTCTTCATGTTTTTCAAACCGCTTCATGCTCCTCCTATTTTTCAGACCGTTTCATGCTTCTCCTATTTTTCAGACCGTTTCATGCTCCTCATATTTTTGACGCCTTTTGAAGCTCTTCCTATTTTTCACATCTTTTCAGGCTCTTCATATTTTTCAGCACCATTTCACGCTCCTCCTATTTTTCAGACCGTATCATGCTCCTCATATTTTTGACACCTTTTGAAGCTCTTCATATTTTTCACACCTTTTCAGGCTCTTCATGTTTTTCAACACCGCTTCATGCTCCTCCTATTTTTCAGACCGTTTCATGCTCCTTATATTTTTGACACCTTTTGAAGCTCTTCATTTTTTCACACCTTTTCACGCTCTTCATGTTTTTCAACATCGCTTGCTGCTCCTCCTCTTTTTCAGAGCGTTTCATGCTCTTCATAATTTTGACACCTTTGAAGCTCTTCATATATTTCACACCTTTTCAGGCTCTTCATATTTTTCAACACCGCTTCATGCTCCTCCTATTTTTCAGACCGTTTAATGCTCCTCATATTTTTGACACTTTTTGAAGCTCTTCATATTTTTCACACTTCTCCAGGCTCTTCATTTTTTTGAACACCGCTTCATGCTCCTCCTATTTTTCAGAACTTTTCATGCTCCTCATGTTTTTGACACCTTTTGAAGCACTTCATATTTTTCACACCTTTTCAGGCTCTTCATGTTTTTCAACAACTCTTCATGCTCCTACTATTTTCAGACCGTTTCATGCTCCTCATATGTTTCACACCTTTTGAAGCTCTTCATATTTTTTAACACCTTTTCACGCTCCTCCTATATTTCAGACCGTTTCAAGCTCCTCATATTTTTGACACTTTTTGTAGCTCTTCATATTTTTCACACGTTTTCAGGGTCTTCATATTTTTCTACACCACTTCATGCTCCTCCTATTTTTCAGACCGTTTCACCCTCTATATATTTGACACCTTTTTGAAGCTCTTCATATTTTTCACACCTTTTCAGGCTCTTCATGTTTTTCAACACCACCTCAAGCTCCTTCTATTTTTCAGACCGTTTCTTGCTCCTCATAATTTTGACACCTTTGAGGCTCTTCATATATTTCACACTTTTTCAGGCTCTTTATGTTTTTCAACACCACTTCATGCTCCTCCTAATTTTCACACCGTTTCATTCTCCTCATATTTTTGACACCTTTTGAAGCTCTTCATATTTTTCACACTTTTTCAGGCTCTTCATGTTTTTCAAACCGCTTCATGCTCCTCCTATTTTCAGACCGTTTCATGCTCCTCCTATTTTTCATACCGTTTCATGCTCCTCATAATTTTGACGCCTTTTGAATCTCTTCATATTTTTCACACCTTTTCAGGCTCTTCATGTTTTTCAGCACCACTTCATGCTCCTCCTATTTTTCAGACCGTTTCATGCTCCTCATATTTTTTACACATTTTAAGGCTCTTCATGTTTTTCAACCCCGCTTTATGCTCCTCCTATATTTCAGACCGTTTCATGCTCCTCATATTTTTGACACCTTTTGAAGCTCTTCGTATTTTTCACACCTTTTCAGGCTCTTCATGTTTTTCAACATCGCTTGCTGCTCCTCCTATTTTTCAGACCGTTTCATGCTCCTCATAGTTTTGACACCTTTGAAGCTCTTCATATTTTTCACACCTTTTCAGGCTCTTCATATTTTTCAACACCACTTCATGCTTCTCCTATTTTTCAGACCGTTTCATGCTCCTCATAGTTTTGACACCTTTGAAGCTCTTCATATTTTTCACACCTTTTCAGGCTCTTCATATTTTTCAACACCACTTCATGCTTCTCCTATTTTTCAGACCGTTTCATGCTCCTCATATTTTTGACACCTTTTGAAGCTCTTCTTATTTTTCACACCTTTTCAGGCTCTTCATGTTTTTCAACATCGCTTGCTGCTCCTCCTCTTTTTCAGACCGTTTCATGCTCCTCATAGTTTTGACACCTTTGAAGCTCTTCATATTTTTCATACGTTTTCAGGCTCTTCATATTTTTCAACACCGCTTCATGCTCCTCCTATTTTTCAGACCGTATCATGCTCCTCATATGTTTCACACCTTTTTCAGGCTCTTCATGTTTTTCAACAACACTTCATGCTCCTCCTATGTTTCAGACCGTTTCATGCTCGTCATATTTTTGACACAGTTTGAAGTTCTTCACATTGTTCACACCTTTTGAGGCTCTTCATGTTTTTGAAAACAGTTTCTTGCTCCTCATATTTTTCAGACCGTTTCACCCTCTATATATTTGACACCTTTTTGAAGCTCTTCATATTTTTCACACCTTTTGAGGCTCTTCATGTTTTTAAAAACAGTTTCTTGCTCCTCATATTTTTCAGACCGTTTCACCCTCTATATATTTGACACCTTTTTGAAGCTCTTCATATTTTTCACACCTTTTCAGGCTCTTCATGTTTTTCAACACCACTTCAAGCTCCTTCTATTTTTCAGACCGTTTCTTGCTCCTTATATTTTTCACACCTTTGAGGCTCTTCATATATTTCACACTGTTTCAGGCTCTTTATGTTTTTCAACACCGCTTCATGCTCTTCCTAATTTTCAGACCGTTTCATTCACCTCATATTTTTGACACCTTTTGAAGCTCTTCATATTTTTCACACTTTTTCAGGCTCTTCGTGTTTTTCAAACCGCTTCATGCTCCTCCTATTTTTCAGACCGTTTCATGCTTCTCCTATTTTTCAGACCGTTTCATGCTCCTCATATTTTTGACGTCTTTTGAAGCTCTTCCTATTTTTCACACCTTTTCAGGCTCTTCATATTTTTCAGCACCACTTCATGCTCCTCCTATTTTTCAGACCGTATCATGCTCCTCATATTTTTGACACCTTTTGAAGCTCTTCATATTTTTCACACCTTTTCAGGCTCTTCATGTTTTTCAAACTGCTTCATGCTCCTCCTATTTTCAGACCGTTTCATGCTCCTCCTATTTTTCAGACCGTTTCATGCTCCTCATATTTTTGACGCCTTTTGAAGCTCTTCATATTTTTCACACCTTTTCAGGCTCTTCATGTTTTTCAACACGACTTCATGCTCCTCCTATTTTTCAGACCGCTTCATGCTCACCTCATTTTTGACCGCTTTTGAAGCTCTTCATATTTTTCACACGATTTCAGACTCTTCATGTTTTCTACACCGCTTCATGCTCCTCCTATTTTTCAGTCCGTTTCATGCTCCTCATATTTTTGACACCTTTTGAAGCTCTTCATATATTTCACACCTTTTCAAGCTCTTCATGTTTTTCAACACCGTTTGATGCTCCTCCTATTTTTCAGATCATTTCATGCTAGTCATATATTTCACATCTTTTATAGCTCTTCATATTATTCACACCTTTTCATTCTCTTCAGGTTTCTCAACATCACTTCATGCTTCTCCTATTTTTCACACCGTTTCATGCTCCCAGTATTTTTGACACCTTTTCAAGCTCTTTATATATTTCCCACCTTTTCAGGCTCTTAATGTTTTCAACACCGCTTCATCCTCATCCTATTTGTCGGACCGCTTCATGCTCCTCATATTTTTGACATCTTTTGAAGCTCTTCATATTTTTCACACCTTTTCAGGCTCTTCATGTTTTCAACACCGTTTCATGCGCCTCCTATTTTTCAGACCGTATCATGCTCCTCATATTTTTAACACCTTTTGAAGCTCTTCATATTTTTCACACCTTTTCACGCTCTTCATGTTTTTGCACACCGCTTCATGCTCCTCCTATTTTTCACACCGTTTCATGCTCCTCTCATTATTGACACATTTCGAAGCTATTCATATTTTTCACACCTTTGGAAGCTCTTCATATTTTTCACACATTTTCAGGCTTTTCATGTTTTCAACACCGCTTCATGCTCCTCCTTTTTTTCAGACCATTTCATGCTCCTCATATTTTTGACACCTTTTAATGCTCTTTATATTTTTCACACTTGTCATGCTATTCATGTTTTCAACACTGTTTCATGCTTCTCCTATTTTTCAAACTGTTTCATGCTGCTCATATATTTCACAGCTTTTGAAGCTGTTCATATTTTTCACATCTTTTCAGGCTCTTCATGTTTTGGAACACCGTTTCAAGCCCCTCCTATTTTTCAGACCGTTTCATGCTCCTCATATTTTTGACACCTTTTGAACCTCCTCATTTTTTCACAACTTTTGAAGCTCTTCATGTTTTTCCACACCATTCCATGCTGCCTCTATTTTTCAGACCGTTTAATGCTACTCCTATTTTTCAAACCGTTTCATTCTCCTCATATTTTTGACACCTTTTGAAGCTCTTCATGTCTTTCAACACTGTTTCATGCTGCTCCTATTTTTCAGACCGTTTCATGATCCTCTTATTTTTCAGACCGTTTCATTCTCCTCATATTTTTGACACCTTTTGAAGCTCTTCATGTCTTTCAACACCGTTTCATGCTGCTCCTATTTTTCAGACCGTTTCATGATCCTCTTATTTTTCAGACCGTTTCATGCTCCTCATATTTTTGACACTTTTGAAGCTCTTCATGTCTTTCAACACTGTTTCATGCTGCTCCTATTTTTCAGACGGGTTCATGCTCCTCCTATTTTTCAGACCGTTTCATGTTCCTCATATTTTTCACACCTTTTGAACCTCCTCATTTTTTCACATCTTTTGAAGCTCTTCATATATTTCACACCTTCTCAGGCACTTCATATTTTCACGACCACTTCATGCTCCTCCTATTTTTCAGACCGTTTCATGCTCCTCATATATTAGACACCTTGTGAAGCTCTTCCTATTTTTCACACCTTTTCAGGCTCTTCATGTTTTTCAACACCGTTTCATGCTCCTCCTATTTTTCAGACCGTTTCATGCTCCTCATATTTTTGACACCTTTTGAACCTCCTCATTTTTTCACAACTTTTGAAGCTCTTCATATATTTCACACCTTCTCAGGCACTTCATATTTTCACGACCACTTCATGCTCCTCCTATTTTTCAGACCGTTTCATGCTCCTCATATATTAGACACCTTGTGAAGCTCTTCATATTTTTCACACCTTTTCAGGCTCTTCATGTTTTTCAACACCGTTTCATGATTCTCCTATTTTTCAGACCATTTCATGCTCATCTCATTTTTGACACCTTTTGAAGCTTTTCATATTTTTCACACCTTTTCAAGCTCTTCATATTTTTAAACACCAATTCATGCTTCTCCTATTTTTCAGCCCATTTCATGCTCCTCATGTATTTCACACCTTTTGAAGCTCTTCATATTTTTCACACCTTTTCAGGCTCTTCATGTTTTTCAACACCGCTTCATACTCCTCCTATTTTCAGACCGTTTCATGCTCCTCATATTTTTGACATCTTTTGAAGCTTTTCATATTTTTCACTCCTTTTCAGGCACTTCATGTTTTTGTACACCGTTTCATGCTCCTCCTATTTTTCAGACCGTTTCATGCTCTTCATATTTTAGACACCTTTTGAAGCTCTTCATATTTCTCATACCTTTTCAGGCTCTCCATATTTTTGAACACCGCTTCGTGCTCCTCCTAATTTTGAGACGGTTTCATGCTCCTCATTTTTATGACACATTTTGAAGCTCTTCATATTATTCACTCCTTTTCAGGCTCTTCATGGTTTTGAACACCGCTTTATGCTCCTCCTATTTTTCAGACTGTTTCATGCTCTTCATATTTTTCACACCTTTTGAAGCTCTTCATATTTTTCACACCTTTTCAGGCTCATCATGTTTTTCCAAACCGCTTCATGCTCCTTCTATTTTTCAAAACGTTTCATGTTCCTCATATTTTTGACACCTTTTGAAGCTCTTCCTTTTTTTCACACCTTTTCATGCTCTTCATGTTTATAACACCGTTTCATGCTTCTCCTATTTTTCAGACCGTTTAATGCTCCTCATATTTTTCACACCTTTTGAAGCTCTTCATATTTGTCACACCTTTTCAGGCTCTTCATATTATTGAACACAGTTTCATGCTCCTCGTATTTTCCAGACCGTTTCATGCTCCTCATGTATTTCACACGTTTTGAAGCTCTTCATATTTTTCACACCTTTTCAGGCTCTTCATGTTTTTCAAACCGCTTCATGCTCGTCCTATTTTCCAGACCATTTCATGCTCCTCATATTTTTGAAACCTTTTGAATCTCTTCATATATTTCACGCCTTTTGAGGCTCTTCATGTTTTTCAACACCACTTCATGCTCCTCCTATTTTTCAGTCCTTTTCATGCTCATCTCATTTTTCACAGCTTTTGAAGCACTTCATATTTTTCACACTTTTTCAGTCTCTTAATGTTTTTCAATGCCACTTCTTGCTCCTCATATTTTTTAGACTGTTTAATGCTCCTCATATTTTTCACACCTTTTGAAGCTCTTCATATTTTTCACAGCTTTTCAGACTCTTCATGATTTTGAACAACTTTTCATGCTCCTCCTATTTTTCTGACCGTTTCATGCTCCTCATATTTTTGACACCTTTTGAAGCTCTTCATATTTTTCACACTTTTTCAGGCTCTTCATGTTTTTGAAGACCGCTTCATGCTCCTCCTATTTTTCAGACCGTTTCATGCTCCTCATGTATTTCACACCCTTTGAATCTCTTCATATATTTCACACCTTTTCAGGCTCTTCATGTTTTTCTACACCGTTTTATGATCCTCCTATTTTTCATACCGTTTCATGCTCCTCTTGTATTTCCCACCTTTTGAAGTTCTTCATATTTTTCACAACTTTTCAGGCTGTTCATGTTTTTGAACACCGCTTCATGCTCCTATTATTTTTCAGACCGTTTTTGCTCCTCATATATTTCACACCTGTTGATGCACTTCATATGTTTCACACATTTTCAGGCTCTTCATGTTTTGAACACCGCTTCATGCTCCTCTATTTTTCAGACCGTTTCATGCTCTTCTTATTGTAGACTCCTTTTGAAAGTCCTCATATATTTCACACCTTTTCAGGCTCTTCTAGTTTTTGAACACCGCTTCACGCTCCTCCTATTTTTCAGATCGTTTCATACTCCTCATGTATTTCACACCTTTTCAGGCTCTTCATGTTTTTCAACACCACTTCATGCTTCTCCTATTTTTCAGACCGTTTCATGCTCCTCATATTTTTGACACCTTTTGAAGCTCTTCATATTTTTCACACCTTTTCAGGCTCTTCATGATTTTGAACACCGCTTCATGCTCCTACTATTTTCAGACCGTTTCAAGCTCCTCATGTATTTCACACCTTTTGAAGCTCTTCATATTTTTCACACCTTTTCAGGCTCTTGATGTTATTAAACACCGTTTCATGCTGCTCCTACTTTTCAGACCGTTTCATACTCCTCATATTTTTGACACATTTTGAAGCTCTTCATATATTTCACACCTTTTCAGGCTCTTCATGTTTTTCAACACCAGTTCATGCTCCTCCTATTTTTCAGATCACTTCATGCTCATCTCCTTTTTGACACCTTTTGAAGCTGTTCATATTTTTCACACCTTTTGAAGCTCTTCATATTTTTCACAAGTTTTCAGGCTCTTCATGTTTTTGAACACCGCTTCATGCTCCTCCTATTTTTCAGACCTTTTCAGGCTCCTCATATTTTTGACACTATTTGAAGCTCTTCATATTTTTCACACCTTTTCAGGCGTTCATGTTTTTGAACACCGCTTCATGCTCCTCCTATTTTTCAGACCGTTTCATGCTCCTCATGTATTTCACAATTTTTGAAGCTCTTCATATTTTTCACACCTTTTCAGGCTCTCATGTTTCTGAACACAGCTTCTTGCTCCTCCTATTTTTCAGACCGTTTAATGCTCCTCTAATATTTCACGCTTTTGAAGCTCTTGCTATTTTTCACACCTTTTCAGTCTCTTCATGTTTTTGAACACAGTTTCATGCTACTCGTATTTTTCAGACCGTTTCATGCTCCTCATCTTTTTGACACATTTTGAAGCTCTTCATATTTTTCACACCTTTTCAGGCTCTTCATGTTTTTGAACACCGCTTCATGCTTCTCCTATTTTTCAGACCGTTTCATGCTCCTCATGTATTTCACACTTTTTGAAGCTCTTCATATTTTTCACACCTTTTCAGGCGTTCATGTTTTTGAACACCGCTTCATGCTCCTCCTATTTTTCAGACCGTTTCATGTTCCTCCTATTTTTCAGATCATTTCATGCTCCTCATATTTTTGACACCTTTTGAAGCTCTTCATATTTTTCACACCTTTTCAGGCTCTTCATGTTTTTGAACACCGCTTCATGCTCCTCCTATTTTTCAGTCCGGTTCTTGCTCCTCATGTATTTCCCACCTTTTGAAGCTCTTCATTTTTTTCACACCTTTTCAAGCTCTTCATGTTTTTGAACACAACTTCATGCAACTCCTATTTTTCAGACGGTTTCATGCTCCTCATATTTTTGACACATTTTGAAGCTCTTCATATTTTTCACACCTTTTCAGGCTCTTCATGTTTTTGAACACCGCTTCATACTCCTCCTAGTTTTCAGGCGGTTTCATGCTCCTCATATTTTTGACACCTTTTGAAGCTCCTCATATATTTCACACATTTTTAGGCTGTTCATGTTTTTCAACACCACTTCATTCTCCTGCTATTTTTCAGACCGTTTCAGGCTCATGTCATTTTTGACACATTTTGAAGCTTTTCATATTGTTCACACCTTTTGAAGCTCTTCATATTTTTCAGAAGTTTTCAGGCTCTTCATGTTTTTCAACACCGCTTCATGCTCCTCCTATTTTTGAGACCGTTTCGTGCTTCTAATATTTTTGACACGTTTTGAAGCTCCTCATATTTTCCACACCTTTTCAAGCTTTCATGTTTTGGAACACCGTTTCATGCTCCTCCTATATTTCAGACCGTTTCTTGCTCCTCATATTTGACACATTTTGAAGCTCTTCATATTTTTCACACGTTTTCAGGCTCTTCAAGTTTTGAACACAGCTTCATGCACCTCCTATTTTTCAGACCGTTTCATGCTCCTTATGTATTTCACACCTTTTGAAGCTCTTAATATTTTTCACACGTTTTCAGGCTCTTCATGTTTTTCAACACCGCTTCATGCTCCTCCTCTTTTTCAGACAATTTTTGCTCCTCATAATTTTGACACCATTTGAAGCTCTTCATATTTCTCACAACTTGTCTGGTTCTTCATGTATTTCAACAGCGCTTCATGCTCCTCCTATTTTTCAGACCGTATCATGCTCATCTAATTTTTGAGACCTTTTGAAGCTCTTCATATTTTTCCACATCTTTTGAAGCTCTTCATATTTTTCACGCGTTTTCAGGCTCTTCATATTTTTCAACACCGCTTCATGCTCCTCCTATATTTGAGACAGTTTCATGCTCCTCATATTTTTGACACCTTTTGAAGCTTTTAATATTTTTCACAACTTTTCAGGCTCTTCATGTTTTTGAACACCATTTCATGCTCCTCCTATTTTGCAGACCGTTTCATGCTCCTTATGTATTTCACACCTTTTCAAGCTCTTCATATTTTTCACACGTTTTCAGGCTCTTCATGTTTTTCAACACCGCTTCATGCTCCTCCTATTTTTCAGACCGTTTAATCCTCCCCATGTATTTCACACCTTTTGAAGCTCTTCATATTTTTCACACATTTTCAGGCTCTTCATGTTTTTGAACACCATTTCATGCTCCTCCTATTTTGCAGACCATTTCATTCTCCTCATATTTTTGACACCTTTTGAAGCTCTTCATGTATTTCACACCTTTTCAGGCTTTTCATTTTTTTCAACACCACTTCATTCTCCTCCTATTTTTCAGACCGTTTCATGCTTATCTCATTTTGACACATTTTGAAGCTCTTCATATTTTTCACATCTTTTGAAGCTTTTCATATTTTTCACACCTTTTCAGGCTCTTCATGATTTTCAACACCGCTTCATGCTCTTCCTAATTTTGAGACCGTTTCATGCTGATCTCTTTTTTGACACCCTTTGAAGCTCTTCATATTTTTCACAATGTGAAGTTCTTCATATTTTTCATATTTTTGAAGCTCTTCATATTTTTCACACCTTTTCAGGCTCTTCATGTTTTGGAACACCTTTTCATGCTCCTCCGATTTTTCAGACCGTTTCATGCTCCTCATATATTTGACACCTTGTGAAGCTCTTCATATTTTTCACACCTTTTCATGCTCTTCATGTTTTTTCAACACCGCTTCATGCTCCTCCTATTTTTCAGACCGTTTCATGCTCCTCATATTTTTGACACCTTGTGAAGGTCTTCATATTTTTCACACCTTTTCATTCTCTTCATGTTTTTTCAACACCGCTTCATGCTCCTCCTCTTTTTCAGAACATTTTTGCTCCTCATAATTTTGACACCATATGAAGCTCTTCATATTTCTCACAACTTTTCTGGTTCTTCATGTATTTCAACACCGCTTCATGCTCCTCCTATTTTTCAGACCGTATCATGCTCATCTAATTTTTGAGTCCTTTTGAAGCTCTTCATATTTTTACACATCTTTTGAAGCTCTTCATATTTTTCACGTGTTTTCAGGCTCTTCATGTTTTTCAACACGCCTTCTTGGTCCTCCTATTTTTCAGACCGTTTCATGCTCCTCATCTTTTTGACACATTTTGAAGCTCTTCATATTTTTCACACCTTTTCAGGCTCTTCATGTTTTTGAACACCGCTTCATGCTTCTCCTATTTTTCAGACCGTTTCATGCTCCTCATGTATTTCACACTTTTTGAAGCTCTTCATATTTTTCACACCTTTTCAGGCGTTCATGTTTTTGAACACCGCTTCATGCTCCTCCTATTTTTCAGACCGTTTCATGTTCCTCCTATTTTTCAGATCATTTCATGCTCCTCATATTTTTGACACCTTTTGAAGCTCTTCATATTTTTCACACCTTTTCAGGCTCTTCATGTTTTTGAACACCGCTTCATGCTCCTCCTATTTTTCAGTCCGGTTCTTGCTCCTCATGTATTTCCCACCTTTTGAAGCTCTTCATTTTTTTCACACCTTTTCAAGCTCTTCATGTTTTTGAACACAACTTCATGCAACTCCTATTTTTCAGACGGTTTCATGCTCCTCATATTTTTGACACATTTTGAAGCTCTTCATATTTTTCACACCTTTTCAGGCTCTTCATGTTTTTGAACACCGCTTCATACTCCTCCTAGTTTTCAGGCGGTTTCATGCTCCTCATATTTTTGACACCTTTTGAAGCTCCTCATATATTTCACACATTTTTAGGCTGTTCATGTTTTTCAACACCACTTCATTCTCCTGCTATTTTTCAGACCGTTTCAGGCTCATGTCATTTTTGACACATTTTGAAGCTTTTCATATTGTTCACACCTTTTGAAGCTCTTCATATTTTTCAGAAGTTTTCAGGCTCTTCATGTTTTTCAACACCGCTTCATGCTCCTCCTATTTTTGAGACCGTTTCGTGCTTCTAATATTTTTGACACGTTTTGAAGCTCCTCATATTTTCCACACCTTTTCAAGCTTTCATGTTTTGGAACACCGTTTCATGCTCCTCCTATATTTCAGACCGTTTCTTGCTCCTCATATTTGACACATTTTGAAGCTCTTCATATTTTTCACACGTTTTCAGGCTCTTCAAGTTTTGAACACAGCTTCATGCACCTCCTATTTTTCAGACCGTTTCATGCTCCTTATGTATTTCACACCTTTTGAAGCTCTTAATATTTTTCACACGTTTTCAGGCTCTTCATGTTTTTCAACACCGCTTCATGCTCCTCCTCTTTTTCAGACAATTTTTGCTCCTCATAATTTTGACACCATTTGAAGCTCTTCATATTTCTCACAACTTGTCTGGTTCTTCATGTATTTCAACAGCGCTTCATGCTCCTCCTATTTTTCAGACCGTATCATGCTCATCTAATTTTTGAGACCTTTTGAAGCTCTTCATATTTTTCCACATCTTTTGAAGCTCTTCATATTTTTCACGCGTTTTCAGGCTCTTCATATTTTTCAACACCGCTTCATGCTCCTCCTATATTTGAGACAGTATCATGCTCCTCATATTTTTGACACCTTTTGAAGCTTTTAATATTTTTCACAACTTTTCAGGCTCTTCATGTTTTTGAACACCATTTCATGCTCCTCCTATTTTGCAGACCGTTTCATGCTCCTTATGTATTTCACACCTTTTCAAGCTCTTCATATTTTTCACACGTTTTCAGGCTCTTCATGTTTTTCAACACCGCTTCATGCTCCTCCTATTTTTCAGACCGTTTAATCCTCCCCATGTATTTCACACCTTTTGAAGCTCTTCATATTTTTCACACATTTTCAGGCTCTTCATGTTTTTGAACACCATTTCATGCTCCTCCTATTTTGCAGACCGTTTCATTCTCCTCATATTTTTGACACCTTTTGAAGCTCTTCATGTATTTCACACCTTTTCAGGCTTTTCATTTTTTTCAACACCACTTCATTCTCCTCCTATTTTTCAGACCGTTTCATGCTTATCTCATTTTGACACATTTTGAAGCTCTTCATATTTTTCACATCTTTTGAAGCTTTTCATATTTTTCACACCTTTTCAGGCTCTTCATGATTTTCAACACCGCTTCATGCTCTTCCTAATTTTGAGACCGTTTCATGCTGATCTCTTTTTTGACACCCTTTGAAGCTCTTCATATTTTTCACAATGTGAAGTTCTTCATATTTTTCATATTTTTGAAGCTCTTCATATTTTTCACACCTTTTCAGGCTCTTCATGTTTTGGAACACCTTTTCATGCTCCTCCGATTTTTCAGACCGTTTCATGCTCCTCATATATTTGACACCTTGTGAAGCTCTTCATATTTTTCACACCTTTTCATGCTCTTCATGTTTTTTCAACACCGCTTCATGCTCCTCCTATTTTTCAGACCGTTTCATGCTCCTCATATTTTTGACACCTTGTGAAGGTCTTCATATTTTTCACACCTTTTCATTCTCTTCATGTTTTTTCAACACCGCTTCATGCTCCTCCTCTTTTTCAGAACATTTTTGCTCCTCATAATTTTGACACCATATGAAGCTCTTCATATTTTTCACAACTTTTCTGGTTCTTCATGTATTTCAACACCGCTTCATGCTCCTCCTATTTTTCAGACCGTATCATGCTCATCTAATTTTTGAGTCCTTTTGAAGCTCTTCATATTTTTACACATCTTTTGAAGCTCTTCATATTTTTCACGTGTTTTCAGGCTCTTCATGTTTTTCAACACGCCTTCTTGGTCCTCCTATTTTTCAGACCGTTTCATGCTCCTCATATTTTTGACACCTTTTGAAGCTCTTCATATTTTTCACACCTATTCAGGCTCTTCATGTTTTTGAACACCGCTTCATGCTCCTCCTATTTCAGACCGTTTCATTTTCCTCATAATTTTGACACGTTTTGAAGCTCTTCATATTTTTCACACCTTTTCAGGCTCTTCTTGTTTTTGAACACCAATTCATGCTCCTCCTATTTTTCATACCGTTTCATGCTCCTCATAATTTGACACATTTTGAAGCTCTTCATAATTTTCACACCTTTTCATGCTCTTCATGTTTTTGAACACCGTCTCATGCTCCTGCTATTTTTCAGACCGTTTCATGCTCCTCATATATTTGACAACTTTTGAAGCACTTCATATTTTTCACACCTTTTCAGGTTCTTAATGTTTTTGAACGCCACTTCATGCTCCTCCTATTTTTCAGACCGTTTCATACTCCTCATATTTTTGATACCTTTTGAAGCTCTTCATATTTTTCACACCTTTTCAGGCTCTTCATGCTTTTCAACACCAATTCATGCTCCTCCTTTTTTGCAGACCGTTTCATGCTCCTCATATTTTTGACACCTTTTGAAGCTCTTCATATTTCTCACACAATTTCAGGCTTTTCATGTTTTTCAACAACGCTTCATGCTCCTAATTTTCAGACCGTTTCATGCTGATCTCATTTTTGACACCTTTTGAAGCTTTTCATATTTTTCACACCTTTTCAGGCTCTTCATGTTTTTCCACACCACTTCATGCTCCTCCTTTTTTGCAGACCGTTTCATTCTCTTTGATGTATTTCACGCCTTTTGAAGCTCTTCATATTTTTCCCACCTTTTCCGGCTCTCCATGTTTTTGATCACTGTTTCATGCTCCTCCTATTTTTCAGACCGTTTCATGCACCTCATATTTTTCACACCTTTTGAAGCTCTTCATATTTTTCACACCTTTTCAGGCTCTTCATGTTTCTCAACACCGCTTCATGCTCCTGCTATTTATCATAAAGTTTCATACTCCTCATATTTTTGACACTTTTTGAGTCTCTTCATATTTTTCACACCTTTTCAGGCTCTTCATGTTTTTGAACACCGTTTCATAATCCTCCCATTTTTCATACCGTTTCATGCTCCTCATATTTTTGAAACCTTTTGAAGCTCTTCATATTTTTCACAACTTTTCAGGCTCTTCATGTTTTTGAACACCGCTTCATCCTCCTCGTATTTTTAAGACCGTTTCATGCTCCTCATATTTTTGAAACCTTTTGAAGCTCTTCATATTTTTTAACACCTTTTTAGGCTCTTCATGTTTTTGAACACCGCTTCATGCTCCTCCTAATTTTCAGACCATATCATGCTCCTCATATTTTTCACAACTTTTGAAGCTCTTCATATTTTTCACACCTTTTTAGCCTCTTCATGTTTTTCAACACCAGTTCATGCTCCTCCTAATTTTCAGACCGTTTCATGCTCCTCATATTTTTAACACCTTTAGAAACTCTTCATATTTTTCACACCTTTTCAGGCTCTTCATATTTTGCTACACCACTTCATGCTCCTCCATTTTTCAGACCATTTCATGCTCATCTCATTTTTGACACCTTTTGAAGCTCTTCATATTTTTCACACTTTTCAGGCTCTTCATGATTTTTAACAACACTTCATGCTCCTCCTATTTTTCAGACTGTTTCATGCTCATCTCATATTTGACACCTTTAGAAGCTCTTCTTATTTTTCACACCTTTTCATGCTCTTCATATTTTGCTACACCACTTCATGCTCCTCCATTTTTCAGACCATTTCATGCTCATCTCATTTTTGACACCTTTTGAAGCTCTTCATATTTTTCACACCTTTTCAGGCTGTTCATGTTTTGCAACACCTCTTCATGCTCCTCCTATTTTTCAAACCGTTTCATCCTCCTCATATTTTTGACACCTTTTGAAGCTCTTCATATTTTTCACACCTTTTCAGGCTCTTCATGTTTTTGAACACCGCTTCATGCTCCTCCTATTTTTCAGACCGTATCCTGCTCCTCATATTTTTCACACCTATTGAAGCTCTTGATATTTTTCACATCGTTGCAGGCTCTTCATGTTTTTGAACACCACTTCATGCTCCTCCTATTTTACAGAGAGTTTCAGGCCCCTCATGTATTTCACACCTTTTGAAGCTCTTCATATTTTTCACACCTTTTCAGTCTCTTCATGTTTTTCAACACCGTTTCATGCTGCTTATATTTTTCAGACCGTTTCATGCTCCTCATATCTTTCACACCTTTTGAAGCTCTTCATATTTTTCACACCTTTTCAGGCTCTTCATGTTTTTGAACATTGTTTCATGCTCCTCCTATTTTTCAGGTCATTTCATGCTCCTCATATTTTTGAAACCTTTTGAAGCTCTTCATATTTTTCACACCTTTTCAGGCTCCACATGTTTTTGAGCAGTGCATCATGCTCCTCCTATTTTCAGACCGTTCCATGCTCCTCATATTTTTGACACCTTTTGAAGCTCTTCATAAATTTCACACCTTTTCAGGCTCTTCTTGTTTTTCAACACCACTTCATCCTCCAAATATATTTCAGACGGCTTCATGCTCATCTCATTTTTGACAACTTTTGAAGCTCTTCATATTTTTGACACCTTTTGAAGCTCTTCATATTTCTCACACGATTTCAGGCTCTTCATGTTTTTCATCACCGCTTCATGCTCCTCCTATTTTTCAGACCGTTTCATGCTCCTCAAATTTTTGACACCTTTTAAAGCTCTTCATATATTTCACACCTTTTCAGGCTCGTCATTTTTTTGAACACCACTTCATGCTCCTCCTATTTTTCAGACCGTTTCATGCTCCTCATATATTTGACACCTTTTGAAGCTCCTCATATTTTTGACACCTTTTGAAGCTCTTCACATTTTTCACACCTTATCTGACTCTTAGTTTTGAACACCGTTTCATGCTCCTCCTATTTTTCAGACCGTTTCATGCTCCTCATATTTTTCACACCTTTTGAAGCTCTTCATATTTTTCACACCTTTTCAGACTCTGCATGTTTTTGAACACCGCTTCATGCTCCTCTTATTTTTGAGACCGTTTCATGCTCCTCATGTATTTCACACCTTTTGAAGCTCTTCATATTTGTCACACCTTTTCAGGCTCCTCATGTTTTTCAACACCGCTTCATGCTCCTCCTATTTTTCAGACCGTTTCATGCTCCTCATATTTTTCACACCTTCTGAAGATCTTCATATTTTTCACACCTTTGCAGGCTCTTCATGTTTTGAACACCGCTTCATGCTCCTCCTAATTTTTAAACCGTTTAATGCTCCACATGTATTTCACACCTTTTGAAGCTCTTCATATATTTCACACCTTTTCAGGCTCTTCATTTTTTTCAACACCGCTTCATGCTCCTTCTATTTTTCAGACCGTTTCATGCTCATCTCATTTTTGAAAACTTTTGAAGCTCTTCATATTTTTCACAAATTTTCAGGCTCTTCATGTTTTGAACACAGCTTCATGGTCCTCCTATTTTTCAGAATGTTTCATGCTCCTCATATTTTTGACACCTTTTGAAGCTCTTCATATTTTTCAAACCTTTTGAAGCTCTTCATATTTGTCATACCTTTTCAGGCTCTTCATGTTTTTCAACAACGCTCCATGCTCCTCCTATTTTTCAGACCGTTTCATGATCCTCATATTTTTCACACCTTTTGAAGCACTTCATATTTTTAACACCTTTTAAGGCTCTTCATATTTTTCAACATCGCTTCATGCTCCTCCTATTTTTCAGACCGTTTCAAGCTTCTCATGTATTTCACACCTTTTGAAGCTCGTCATATTTTGCACACGTTTTCAGGCTCTTCATGTTTTTTCACAACCACTTCATGCTCCTCCTATTTTTCAGACCATATCATGCTCCTCATATTTTTCACACCTTTTCAGGCACTTCATGTTTTTGAACATTGCTTCATGCTCCTCCTATTTTTCAGACCGTTTCATGCTCATCTCATTTTTGACACCTTTGGAAGCTGTTCATATTTTTCACACCTTTTGAAGCTACTCATATTTTTCACACCTTTTCAGGCTCTTCATGTTTGTCAACAGCGCATGATGCTCCTCATAATTTTCAGAACGTTTCATGCTCCTCATATTTTTCATACCTTTTGAAGCTCTTCATATTTTTCACATGTTTTCAGGCTCTTCATGTTTTTGAACACCGCTTCATGCTCCTCCTATTTTTTAGACCGTTTCATGCTCCTCATATTTTTGACACATTTTGAAGCTCTTCATATTTTTCACACCTTTTGAAGCTCTTCATATTTTTCACACGTTTCCAAACTCTTGATGTTTTTCAACACCACTTCATGCTCCTCCTATTTTTCCCACCGTTTCATGCTCCTCATGTATTTCACACCTTTTGAAGCTCCTCATAGTTTTCCCACCTTTTCAGGCTCTTCATGTTTTTGAACACCGATTCATGCTCTTCCTATTTTTTAGACCGTTTCATGCTCCTCATATTTTGAAACATTTTGAAGCTCTTCATATTTTTCACACCTTTTCAGGCTCTTCATGTTTTTGAACACCGCTTCATGCTCCTCCTAATTTTGAGACCGTTGCATACTCTTCATATTTTTGACACCTCTTGAAGCACTTCATATATTTCACACCTTTTCAGCCTCTTCATTTTTTTCAAAACCGTTTCATGCTCCTCCTATTTTCACACCATTTCATGCTCATCTCATTTTTGACACCTTTTGAAGCTCTTCATGTATTTCACACCTTTTCAAGCTCTTCATATTTTTCAGACCTTTTCAGGCTCTTCATGTTTTTGACCACGGCATCATGCTCCTCCTATTTTTCAGTCGTTTCATGCCTCTCATATTTTTCACACCTTTTGAAGCTCTTCATATATTTCACACTTTTTCATGCTTTTCATGTTTTTCAACACCGCTTCATGCTCCTCGTATTTTTCAGATCGTTTCATGCTCCTCATATTTTTGACACTTTTTGAGCTCTTCATATTTTTCAAACCTTTTCAGGCTCTTCATGTTTTCGAACTCTGCTTCATGCTCCTCCAATTTTTCAAACCGTTTCATGATCCTCATGTATTTCACAACTTTGAACCTCATCATATTTTTCACACCTTTTCATGCTCTTCAAGTTTTTCAACATCACTTCATGCTCCTACTTTTTTGCAGACCGTTTCATGCTCCTCATATTTTTGACACCTTTTGAAGCTCTTCATATTTCTCACACGTTTTCAGGCTCTTCATGTCTTTCAACACCGCTTCATGCTCCTCCTGTTTTTCAGACGGGTTCATGCTCATCTCATTTTTGACACCTTTTGAAGCTTTTCATATTTTTCACACCTTTTCAGGCTCTTCATGTTTTTGAACACAGCTTCATGCTCCTCCTATTTTTCAGAACGTTTCATGCTCCTCATATTTTTGACACCTTTTGAAGCTCTTCATATTTTTCACATCTTTTCAGGCTCTTCATATTTTTCAACACCGTTTCATGATACTCCTATTTTTCAGACCATTTCATGCTCATCTCATTTTTGACACCTTTTGAAGCTTTTCATATTTTTCACACCTTTTCAAGCTCTTCATATTTTTAAACACCACTTCATGCTTCTCCTATTTTTCAGCCCATTTCATGCTCCCATGTATTTCACACCTTTTGAAGCTCTTTTATTTTTCACACCTTTTCAGGCTCTTCATGTTTTTGATCACCGTTTCATGCTCCTCCTATTTATCAGACCGTTTCATGCTCCTCATATTTTTGACACCTTTTGAAGCTCTTCATATTTTTCACACCTTTTCAGGCTCCTCATGTTTTTGAACACCGCTTCATGATCCTCCTGTTTTTCAGACTGTTTCATGCTCTTCATATTTTTGAAACATTTTGAAGCTCTTCATATTTTTCACACCTTTTCAGGCTCTTCATGTTTTTCACCACCACTTCATGCTCGCCCTGTTTTTCAGACCGTATCATGCTCATTTCATTTTTGTCACCTTTGAAGCTCTTCATATTTTTCACACCTTTTCAGGCTCTTCATGTTTTTCAACACCGTTTCATGCTCCTCCTATTTTTCAGACCGTTTCATGCTCCTCATATTTTTGACACCTTTTGAACCTCCTCATTATTTCACAACTTTTGAAGCTCTTCATATATTACACACCTTTTCAGGCACTTCATGATTTTCACGAACACTTCATGCTCCTCCTATTTTTCAGACCGTTTCATGCTCATCTCATTTTTGACACCTTTGGAAGCTCTTCATATTTTCACACCTTTTGAAGCTCTTCATATTTTCACACGTTTTCAGGCTCTTCATGTTTTTCAACACCGCTTCATGCTCCTCCTATTTTTCAGATCGTTTCATGCTCCTCATAATTTTGACACTTTTTGAGCTCTTCATATTTTTCAAACCTTTTCAGACTCTTCATGTTTTCGAACTCTGCTTCATGCTCCTCCAATTTTTCAAACCGTTTCATGATCCTCATGTATTTCACAACTTTGAACCTCTTCATATTTTTCACACCTTTTCATGCTCTTAAAGTTTTTCAACATCACTTCCTGCTCCTACTTTTTTGCAGACCGTTTCATCCTCCTCATATTTTTGACACCTTTTGAAGCTCTTCATATTTTTCACACCTTTTCAGGCTCTTCATGTTTTCCAACACCGCTTCATGCTCCGCCTATTTTTCAGACCGTTTCATGTTCATCTCATTTTTGCCCCCTTTTGAAGCTCTTCATATTTTTCACACCTTTTCAGGCTCTTCATGTTTTTGAACGCCGCTTCATGCTCCTCCCATTTTTCAGACTGTTTCATGCTCCTCATATTTTTGACACCTTTTGAAGCTCTTCATATTTCCACACCTTTTCAGCCTCTTCATGTTTTTGAACACAGCTTTATTCTCCTCCTATATTTCAGACCGTTTCATGCTCCTCATGAATTTAACACCTTTTGAAGCTCTTCATGTTTATCACACCTTTTCAGGCTCTTCATGTTTTTGAACACCGTTTCATGCTCCTCCTATTTTTCAGACCGTTGAATGCTCCTCATATTTTTGACACCTTTTGAAGCTCTTCATATTTTTCACAACTTTTGAAGCTCTTCATATATTTCACACCTTTTCAGGCTCTTCATGTTTTTCAACACCAATTCATGCTCCTCCTATTTTTCAGACCGTTTCATGCTCATCTAATTTTTGACACCTTTTGAAGCTCTTCATATTTTTCACACCTTTTGAAGCTCTTCATATTTTTCACACCTTTTCAGGTTCTTCATGTTTTTGAACACCGCTTCATGCTCCTCCTATTTTTCAGACCGGTTCATGCTCCTCATGTATTTCACACGTTTTGAAGCTCTTCATATTTTTCACACCTTTTCGGGCTCTTCATGTTTTTGAACACCGTTTCATGCTCCTCCTATTTTTCAGACCGTTTCATGCTCCTCATATTTTTGACACCTTTTGAAGCTCTTCATATTTTTCCACACCTTTTGAATCTCTTCATATATTTCACATCTTTTCAGGCTCTTCATGTTTTTGAACACCGCTTCATTCTCCTCCTATTTTTCAATCCATTTGAAGCTCTTCATATTTTTCACACCTTTTCAGGCTCTTCATATTTTTCAACACCGCTTCATGCTCTTACTATTGTTCAGACCGTTTTATGCTCC
Source organism: Dama dama (assembly GCF_033118175.1). Lineage (NCBI taxonomy): Eukaryota > Metazoa > Chordata > Mammalia > Artiodactyla > Cervidae > Dama > Dama dama. Next base: position 5,805,904 of record NC_083683.1, on the reverse strand, counting down.
TCGTATTTTTCACACCTTTTAAAGCTCTTCCTATTTTTCACACCTTTCAGGCTCTTCATGTTTTTAAAAACCATTTCATGCTCCTCCTATTTTTCAGACCGTTTAATGCTCCTCATATTTTTTACGCCTTTGAAGCTCTTCATAATTTTCTCACCTTTTCAGACGCCTCATGTTTTTGAACACCGCTTCCTGATCCTCCTATATTTCAGAACGTTTCATGCTCCTCATATTTTTGACACGTTTTGAAGCTCTTCGTATTTTTCACACCTTTTCAGAATCTTCATATTTTTCAACACCGCTTCATGCTCTTCCTATTTTTCAGACCGTTTTATGCTCATATCATTTTTGACACCTTGTCAAGGTCTTCATATTTTTCACACCTTTTGAAGCTCTTCATATTTTTCACAAGTTTTCAGGCTCTTCATGTTTTTCAACACCGCTTCATGCTCCTCCTATTTTTCAGACCGTTTCATGATCCTCATATTTTTGACACCTTTTGAAGCTCTTCATATTTTTCACACCTTTCAGGCTCTTCATATTTTTCAAACCTTTTGAAGCTCTTCATATTTTTCACACTTATTCAGGCTCTTCATGTTTTTGAACACCGTTTCATGCTCCTCCTATTTTTCAGACCTTTTCATGCTACTCATATTTTTGAAACATTTTGAAGCTCTTCATATTTTTCACACCTTTTCAGGCTCTTCATGTTTTTGAACACCGTTTCATGCTGCTCCTCTTTTTCAGACTGTTTCATGCTCCTCATATTTTTGACAGGTTTTGTGGCTTTTCATATTTTTCACACCTTTTCAGGCTCTTCATGTTTTTGAACACCGCTTCATGCTCCTCCTATTTTTCAGACCGTTTCATCCTCCTCAAATTTTTGCCATCTATTGAAGCTCTTCATACTTTTCACACCTTTCCTGGCTCTTCATGTTTTTGAAAAACGCTTCATGCTCCTCCTATTTTTTAGACCGTTTAATCCTCCTCATGTATTTCACACCTTTTGAAGCTCTTCATTTGTCACACCTTTTCAGGCTCTTCATGTTTTTGAACACTATTTCATGCTCCTCCTACTTTGCACACCATTTCATTCTCCTCATATTTTTGACACCTTTTGAAGCTCTTCATATGTTTCACACCTTTTCAGGCTTTTCATTTTTTTCAACACCACTTCATGCTGCTCCTATTTTTCAGAGCGTTTCATGCTCATCTCATTTTGACACCTTTTGAAGCTTTTCATATTGTTCACACCTTTTCAGGCTCTTCATGATTTTCAACACCGCTTCATGCTCCGCCTATTTTTCAGGCCGTTTCATGCTCCTCATATTTTTGACACCTTTAGAAGCTCTTCATATTATTCACACCTTTTCAAGCTCTTCATGATTTTGAACACCGCTTCATGCTCCTCCTATTTTTCAGATCGTTTCATGCTCATCTCATTTTGACACCTTTTGAAGCTCTTCATGTTTTTCATACCTTTTGAAGCTCTTCATATATTTCATACCTTTTCAGGCTCTTCATGATTTTCAACACCGCTTCATGCTCCTCCTATTTTTCAGACATTTTAATGCTCATCTCCTTTTTGACACCTTTTGAAGCTCTTCATATTTTTCACACATTTTGAGGCCTTCATATTTTCACATTTTTGAAGCTCTTCATATTTTCCACACGTTTTCAGACTCTTCATGTTTTTTAACATCGCTTCATGCTCCTCCTATTTTTCACACCGTTTCATGCTCCTCATATTTTGACACCTTTTGAAGCTCTTCATATTTTTCACACCTTTTCAGGCTCTTCATGTTTTTGAACACGGCTTCACGCTCCTCCTAATTTTCAGACCGTATCATGCTCCTCATATTTTTCACACCTTTTCAAGCTCTTCATATTTTTCACACCTTTTCAGGCTCTTCATATTTTTGAACACGACTTCATGCTCCTCGTATATTTCAGACCATTTCATGCTCCTCTCATTTTTGACACCTTTTGAAGCTTTGCATATTTTTCACAACTTTTCAGGCTCTTCATGTTTTTGAAAACCGCTTCATGCTCCTCCTATTTTTCAGACCGTATCATGCTCGTCATATTTTTCACACCTTTTCAGGCTCTTCTTTTTTTTTCTACACTACTTGTTGCTCCTCCTATTTTTTAGACCTTTTCTTGCTCATCTAATTATTGACACCTTTTGAAGCTTTTCCTATTTTTTACACCTTTTGAAGCTCTTCATATTTTTAACATTTTTGAAGCTCTTCATATTTTTCAAACGATTTCAGACTCTTCATGTTTTTCAACTCCGCTTCATGCTCCTGCTATTTATCATACCGTTTCATACTCCTCATATTTTTGACACCTTTTGAGGCTCTTCATATTTTTCACACCTTTTCAGGCTCTTCATGTTTTTGAACACCACTTCATGCTCCTCCTATTTTTCAGACCGTTTCATGCTCCTCATATTTTTTACACCTTTTGAAGCTCTTCATATTTTTCACAACTTTTCAGCCTCTTCATGTTTTTAAACACCGCTTCATGCTACTCCTATTTTTCAGACATTTCATGCACCTCATATTTTTCACACCTTTTGAAGCTCTTCATATTTTTCACAACTTTTCAGTCTCTTCATGTTTTTGAATAGCGCTTCATTTCCTCCTATTTTTCAGAACGTTTCATACTCCTCATATTTTTGACATCTTTTTAACCTCTTCATATTTTTCATACCTTTTCAGGCTCTTCATGTTTTTCAACACCACTTCATGCTCCTCCTATTTTTCACACCGTTTAATGCTCCTCACGTATTTCACACCTTTTGAAGCTCTTCATATTTTTCACACCTTTTCAGACACTTCATGTTTTTCAACACCGCTTCATGTTCCTGCTATTGTTCAGACCGTTTCATGCTCCTCATAATTTTGACACGTTTTGAGGCTTTTCTATTTTTCACACCTTTTCAGCTCTTCATGTTTTTGAACACCACTTCATCCTCCTTCTATTTTTCAGACCATTTCATGATCCTCATATTTTTGACACCTTTGAAGCTCTTCTAATTTTTCACACCTTTTCAGGCACTTCATGTTTTTGAACACCGCTTCATGCTCCTCCTATTTTTCAGACCGTTTCATGTTCCTCATATTTTTGACACCTTTTGAAGCTCTTCATATTTTTCACACCTTTTCATTCTCTTCACGATTTTCAACAGCATTTCATGATCCTCCTATTTTTCAGACCGTTTCATGCTCATCTCATTTTTGACACCTTTTCAAGCTCTTCATATTTTTCAAACCTTTTGAAGCTCTTCATATTTTTCACTTTTTTGAAGCTCTTCATATTTTTCACACGATATCAGACTCTTCCTGTTTTCAACACCGCTTCATGCTCCTGCTAATTATCATACCCTTTCATACTTCTCATATATTTGACACGATTTGAGGCTCTTCATATTTTCCACACCTTTTCAGGCTCTTCATGTTTTTCAACACCGCTTCATGCTCCTCCTATTTTTCAGACCTTTTCATGCTCCTCATATTTTTGACACCTTTTGAAGCTCTTCATATTTCTCAAACCTTTTCAGGCTCTTCATGTTTTTCAACACCGCTTCATGCATCTCCTATTTTTCAGACCGTTTCATGCTCATCTCATTTTGGACAACTTTTGAAGCTTTTCATATTTTTCACATATTTTGAGGCTCTTCATGTTTTGAACACCGCTTCATGCTAATCCTATTTTTCAAACCATATCATGCTCCTCATGTTTTTCACACCTTTTGAAGCTGTTCATATTTTTCACACCTTTTCAGGCTCTTCATGTTTTTGAACACCACTTCATGCTTCTCCTATTTTTCACACCCTTTCATGCAGATTTCATTTTTGACACCTTTTGAAGCTCTTCTTATTTTTCAAAACTTTTGAAGCTCTTCATATTTTTCACACATTTTCAGTCTCTTTATTTTTTGAACACCGCTTCATAGTCCTCCTAATTTTCAGAACTTTTCATGCTCCTCATATAATTCACACCTTTTGAAGCTGTTCATATTTTTCACACCTTTTCATTCTCTTCACGATTTTCAACAGCATTTCATGATCCTCCTATTTTTCAGACCGTTTCATGCTCATCTCATTTTTGACATCTTTTGAAGCTCTTCATATTTTTCACACCTTTTGAAGCTCTTCATAATTTTCATATTTTTGAAGCTCTTCATATTTTTCACACTTTTTCAGCCTCTTCATGTTTTTCAACACCTCTTCAGGCTCCTCCTATTTTTCAGACTCTTTCATGCTAATCTAATTTTTGACACTTTTTGAAGCTCTTCATACTTTTCGCACCTTTTAAGTCTCTGCATGTTTTTGAACACCTTTTCATGCTCCTCATGTATTTCACTCCTTTTGAAGCTCTTCATATTTTGCACACATTTTCAGGCTCTTCATGTTTTTGAACACCGCTTCATCCTCCTCCTATTTTTAAGAGGGTTTCATGCTCGTCATATTTTTGACACATTTTGAAGCTCTTCATATATTTCACGCCTTCTCAGGCTCTTCATGATTTTGAACACCGCTTCATCCTCTTCCTATTTTTAAGAGGGTTTCATGCTCGTCATATTTTTGACACATTTTGAAGCTCTTCATATTTTTCACACCTTTTCAGGCTCTTCATGTTTTTGAACACCACTTCATGCTCCTCCTATTTTTCAGAGCGTTTCATGCTCCTCATATTTTTGTCACCTTTTGAAGCTTTCATATTTTTCACACCTTTTCAAGCTCTTCATGTTTGTCAACACCACTTCATGCTCCTCCTTTTTTGCAGACAGTTTCATGCTACTCATATATTTGACACCTTTTGAAGCTCTTCATATTTCTCACACGTTTTCAGGCTCTTCATGTTTTTCAACACCGCTTCATGCACCTCCGATTTTTCAGACCGTTTCATGCTCCTCATATTGTTGACACCTTTTGAAGCTCTTCATATTTCTCAAACCTTTTCAGGCTCTTCATGTTTTTCAACACCGCTTAATGCACCTCCTATTTTTCAGACAGTTTCATGCTCATCTCATTTTTGACACCTTTTGAAGCTTTTCATATTTTTCACATATTTTCAGGCTCTTCATGTTTTTGAACACCGCTTCATGCTAATCCTATTTTCAAACCATATCATGCTCCTCATGTTTATCACACCTTTTGAAGCTCTTCATATTTTTCACACCTTTGCAGGCTCTTCATGTTTTTCAGCACCACTTCATGCTCCTCCTATTTTTCAGACCGTTTCATGCTCCTCATATATTAGACACCTTGTGAAGCTCTTCCTATTTTTCACACCTTTTCAGGCTCTTCATGTTTTTCAACACCGCTTCATGAACCTCCTATTTTTCGGACCGATTCATGCACTTCATATTTTTGACACATTTTGAAGCTCTTCATATTTTTCACACCTTTTCAGGCTCTTCTTGGTTTTCAACACAACTTCATGCTCCTCGTATTTTTCAGACGGTTACATGCTCCTAATATTTTTGACACCTTTTGAAGCTCTGCATATTTTTCACACCTTTTCAGGCTCTTCATGATTTTCAACACCACTTCATGCTCCTCCTATTTTTCAGACCGTTTCATGCTCATCTCATTTTTGACATCTTTTGAAGCTCTTCATATTTTTTACACCTTTTGAAGCTCTTCATAATTTTCATATTTTTGAAGCTCTTCATATTTTTCACACTTTTTCAGGTTCTTCATGTTTCTCAACACCACTTCAAGCTCCTCCTATTTTTCAGACCCTTTCATGCTAATCTAATTTTTGACACTTTTTGAAGCTCTTCATATTTTTCACACCTTTTCAGTCTCTGCATGTTTTTGAACACCGTTTCATGCTCCTCATATATTTCACACCTTTTGAAGCTCTTCTTATTTTGCACACCTTTTCAGGATCTTCATGTTTTTGAACATCACTTCATGCTCCTCCTATTTTTCAGACCTTTTCATGCTCGTCATAATTTTGACATATTTTGAAGCTCTTCATAATTTTCACACCTTTTCAGGCTCTTCATGTTTTTGAACACCACTTCATGCTCGTCCTATTTTTCAAACCGTTTCATGCTCCTCATATTTTTGACACCATTTGAAGCTCTTCATATTTTTCACACCTTTTCAGGCTCTTTATTTTTTTCAACTCCACTTCATGCTCCTCCTATTTTTCAGAGCGTTTCATGCAGATCTCCTTTTTGACAGCTTTTGAAGCTCCTCATATTTTTCAAACCTTTTCAAGCTCTTCATATTTTTCACACGTTTTCAGGCTCTTCATGTTTTTCAACACCGCTTCAAGCTCCTCCTATTTTTCAGACCGTTTCATGCTCCTCATGTATTTCACACCTGTTGAAGCTCTTCATATTTTGCACACCTTTTCAGGCTCTTCATGTTTTTGAACATCACTTCATGCTCCTCCTATTTTTCAGACCGTTTCATGCTCCTCATATTTTTCACACCCTTTGAAGCTCTTCATATATTTCACACATTTTCAGGCTCTTCATGTTTTTGAACACCGCTTCATGCTCCTCCTATTTTTCAGACCGTTTCATGCTCCTCATATTTTTGACACCTTTTGAAGCTCTTCATATTTTTCACACCTTTTCAGGCTCTTCATGTTTTTCAACACCGCTTCATGATCCTCCTATTTTTCGGACCGTTTCATGCTCCTCATATTTTTGACACCTTTTGAAGCTCTTCATATTTTTCACACCTTTTCAGGCTCTTCATGTTTTTCAACAACACTTCATGCTCCTCGTATATTTCAGACGGTTTCTTTCTCCTCATATTTTTGACACCTTTTGAAGCTCTGCATATATTTCACACCTTTTCAGGCTCTTCATGATTTTCAACACCACTCATGCTCCTCCTATTTTTCAGACCGTTTCATGCTCATCTCATTTTTGACATCTTTTGAAGCTCTTCATATTTTTCACACCTTTTGAAGCTCTTCATAATTTTCATATTTTTGAAGCTCTTCATATTTTTCACACTTTTTCAGCCTCTTCATGTTTTTCAACACCTCTTCAGGCTCCTCCAATTTTTCAGACCCTTTCATGCTAATCTAATTTTTGACACTTTTTGAAGCTCTTCATACTTTTCGCACCTTTTAAGTCTCTGCATGTTTTTGAACACCTTTTCATGCTCCTAATGTATTTCACTCCTTTTGAAGCTCTTCATGTTTTGCACACATTTTCAGGCTCTTCATGTTTTTGAACACCGCTTCATCCTCCTCCTATTTTTAAGAGGGTTTCATGCTCGTCATATTTTTGACACATTTTGAAGCTCTTCATATTTTTCACAACTTTTCAGGCTCTTCATGTTTTTGAACACCACTTCATGCTCCTCCTATTTTTCAGAGCGTTTCATGCTCCTCATATTTTTGTCACCTTTTGAAGCTTTCATATTTTTCACACCTTTTCAAGCTCTTCATGTTTGTCAACACCACTTCATGCTCCTCCTTTTTTGCAGACAGTTTCATGCTACTCATATATTTGACACCTTTTGAAGCTCTTCATATTTCTCACACCTTTTCAGGCTCTTCATGTTTTTCAACACCGCTTCATGCACCTCCGATTTTTCAGACCGTTTCATGCTCCTCATATTTTTGACACCTTTTGAAGCTCTACATATTTCTCAAACCTTTTCAGGCTCTTCATGTTTTTCAACACCGCTTAATGCACCTCCTATTTTTCAGACAGTTTCATGCTCATCTCATTTTTGACACCTTTTGAAGCTTTTCATATTTTTCACATATTTTCAGGCTCTTCATGTTTTTGAACACCGCTTCATGCTAATCCTATTTTTCAAACCATATCATGCTCCTCATGTTTTTCACACCTTTTGAAGCTCTTCATATTTTTCACACCTTTGCAGGCTCTTCATGTTTTTCAGCACCACTTCATGCTCCTCCTATTTTTCAGACCGTTTCATGCTCCTCATATATTAGACACCTTGTGAAGCTCTTCCTATTTTTCACACCTTTTCAGGCTCTTCATGTTTTTCAACACCGCTTCATGAACCTCCTATTTTTCGGACCGATTCATGCACCTCATATTTTTGACACATTTTGAAGCTCTTCATATTTTTCACACCTTTTCAGGCTCTTCTTGGTTTTCAACACAACTTCATGCTCCTCGTATTTTTCAGACGGTTACATGCTCCTAATATTTTTGACACCTTTTGAAGCTCTACATATTTTTCACACCTTTTCAGGCTCTTCATGATTTTCAACACCACTTCATGCTCCTCCTATTTTTCAGACCGTTTCATGCTCATCTCATTTTTGAGATCTTTTGAAGCTCTTCATATTTTTTACACCTTTTGAAGCTCTTCATAATTTTCATATTTTTGAAGCTCTTCATATTTTTCACACTTTTTCAGGTTCTTCATGTTTCTCAACACCACTTCAGGCTCCTCCTATTTTTCAGACCCTTTCATGCTAATCTAATTTTTGACACTTTTTGAAGCTCTTCATATTTTTCACACCTTTTCAGTCTCTGCATGTTTTTGAACACCGTTTCATGCTCCTCATATATTTCACACCTTTTGAAGCTCTTCTTATTTTGCACACCTTTTCAGGATCTTCATGTTTTTGAACATCACTTCATGCTCCTCCTATTTTTCAGACCGTTTCATGCTCGTCATAATTTTGACATATTTTGAAGCTCTTCATAATTTTCACACCTTTTCAGGCTCTTCATGTTTTTGAACACCACTTCATGCTCGTCCTATTTTTCAAACCGTTTCATGCTCCTCATATTTTTGACACCATTTGAAGCTCTTCATATTTTTCACATCTTTTCAGGCTCTTTATTTTTTTCAACACCACTTCATGCTCCTCCTATTTTTCAGAGCGTTTCATGCAGATCTCCTTTTTGACAGCTTTTGAAGCTCCTCATATTTTTCAAACCTTTTCAAGCTCTTCATATTTTTCACACGTTTTCAGGCTCTTCATGTTTTTCAACACCGCTTCAAGCTCCTCCTATTTTTCAGACCGTTTCATGCTCCTCATGTATTTCACACCTGTTGAAGCTCTTCATATTTTGCACACCTTTTCAGGCTCTTCATGTTTTTGAACATCACTTCATGCTCCTCCTATTTTTCAGACCGTTTCATGCTCCTCATATTTTTCACACCTTTTGAAGCTCTTCATATATTTCACACCTTTTCAGGCTCTTCATGTTTTTGAACACCGCTTCATGCTCCTCCTATTTTTCAGACCGTTTCATGCTCCTCATATTTTTGACACCTTTTGAAGCTCTTCATATTTTTCACACCTTTTCAGGCTCTTCATGTTTTTCAACACCGCTTCATGATCCTCCTATTTTTCGGACCGTTTCATGCTCCTCATATTTTTGACACCTTTTGAAGCTCTTCATATTTTTCACACCTTTTCAGGCTCTTCATGTTTTTCAACAACACTTCATGCTCCTCGTATATTTCAGACGGTTTCTTTCTCCTCATATTTTTGACACCTTTTGAAGCTCTGCATATATTTCACACCTTTTCAGGCTCTTCATGATTTTCAACACCACTCATGCTCCTCCTATTTTTCAGACCGTTTCATGCTCATCTCATTTTTGACATCTTTTGAAGCTCTTCATATTTTTCACACCTTTTGAAGCTCTTCATAATTTTCATATTTTTGAAGCTCTTCATATTTTTCACACTTTTTCAGCCTCTTCATGTTTTTCAACACCTCTTCAGGCTCCTCCAATTTTTCAGACCCTTTCATGCTAATCTAATTTTTGACACTTTTTGAAGCTCTTCATACTTTTCGCACCTTTTAAGTCTCTGCATGTTTTTGAACACCTTTTCATGCTCCTAATGTATTTCACTCCTTTTGAAGCTCTTCATGTTTTGCACACATTTTCAGGCTCTTCATGTTTTTGAACACCGCTTCATCCTCCTCCTATTTTTAAGAGGGTTTCATGCTCGTCATATTTTTGACACATTTTGAAGCTCTTCATATTTTTCACAACTTTTCAGGCTCTTCATGTTTTTGAACACCACTTCATGCTCCTCCTATTTTTCAGAGCGTTTCATGCTCCTCATATTTTTGTCACCTTTTGAAGCTTTCATATTTTTCACACCTTTTCAAGCTCTTCATGTTTGTCAACACCACTTCATGCTCCTCCTTTTTTGCAGACAGTTTCATGCTACTCATATATTTGACACCTTTTGAAGCTCTTCATATTTCTCACACCTTTTCAGGCTCTTCATGTTTTTCAACACCGCTTCATGCACCTCCGATTTTTCAGACCGTTTCATGCTCCTCATATTTTTGACACCTTTTGAAGCTCTTCATATTTCTCAAACCTTTTCAGGCTCTTCATGTTTTTCAACACCGCTTAATGCACCTCCTATTTTTCAGACAGTTTCATGCTCATCTCATTTTTGACACCTTTTGAAGCTTTTCATATTTTTCACATATTTTCAGGCTCTTCATGTTTTTGAACACCGCTTCATGCTAATCCTATTTTTCAAACCATATCATGCTCCTCATGTTTTTGACACCATTTCAAGCTCTTCATATATTTCACACCTTTTCAGGCTCTTCATGTTTTGAACACCACTTCATGTTCCTCCTATTATTCAGAGAGTTTCATGCTCCTCATGTATTTCACACCTTTTGAAGCTCTTCATATTTTTCACACCTTTTGAAGCTCTTCATATATTTCACACCTTCTCAGGCTCTTCATGTTTTTCAACATCACTTCATTCTCCTCCTATTTTTCAGACCCTTTCATGCTAATCTAATTTTTGACACCGTTTGAAGCTCTTCATATTTTTCACACATTTTAAGTGTCTTCTTGTTTTTCAACACCGTTTCATGCTCCTCCTATTTTTCAGACCGATGCATGCTCCTCATATTTTTGACACCTTTTGAAACTCTTCTTTTTTTTTCACACATTTTGAAGCTCTTCAGATTTTTCACAACTTTTCAGGCTCTTCATGTTTTTGAACACCGCTTCATGCTCCTCTTATTTTTTAGAGAGTTTCATGCTCCTCATGTATTTCACACCTTTTGAAGCTCTTCATATTTTTCACACCTTTTCAGGCTCTTCATATTTTGAACACCATTTCATGCTTCTCTTATTTTTCAGACCATTTCTTGCTCCTCATATTTATGACACCTTTTGAAGCTCTTCATATTTTTCACACCTTTTGAAGCTGTTCATATTTTTCACACCTTTTCAGGCTCTTCATTTTTTTCAACACTACTTCTTGCTCCTCCAATTTTTCAGACCGTTTCATGCTCATCTAATTTTTGACACCTGTTGAAGCTCTTAATATTTTTCACACCTTCTGAAGCTCTTTATATTTTTCACACTTTTTCAGGCTCTTCATGTTTTTCAACACCACTTCATGCTTCTCCTATTTTTCAGCCCGTTTCATGCTCCTCATGTTTTTCACACCTTTTGAAGCTCGTCATATTTTTCACACCTTTTAACGCTCTCCATATTTTTGATATCCGTTTCTTGCTCCTCCTATTTTTCAGACCGTTTCATGCTCCTCATATTTTTGAAACCTTTTGAAGCTCTTCATAATTTTCACACCTTTTCCGGCTCTTCATGTTTTTCAACACCACTTCATGCTTCTCCTATTTTTCAGACCGTTTCATGCTCCTCATATTTTTGACATCTTTAGAAACTCTTCATATCTTTCACACCTTTTCAGACTCTTCATGTTTTTCAACACCGCTTCAAGCTCCTCCTATTTTTCAGACCATTTCCTGCTCTTCATATTTTTGACACCTCTTGAAGCTCTTCATATATTTCACACCTTTTCAGCCTCTTCATTTTTTTCAAAACCGCTTCATGCTCCTCCTATTTTTCACACCGTTTCATGCTCATCTCATTTTTGACACCTTTTGAAGCTCTTCATATATTTCACACCTTTTCAAGCTCTTCATATTTTTCAAACCTTTTCAGGCTCTTCATGTTTTTCCACACCCCTCCATGCTTCTCCTATTTTTCAGCCCGTTTCATGCTCCTCATGTATTTCACACCTTTTGAAGCTCTTCATATTTTTCACACCTTTTCAGGCTCTTCATGTTTTTAATCATCGTTTCATGCTCCTCCTATTTTTCAGGCCGTTTCATGCTCCTCATATATTTGACACATTTTGAAGCTCTGAATATTTTTCACACAATTTCAGGATCTTCATGTTTTTGAACACTGCTTCATGATCCTCCAATTTTTCAGACCGTTTCATGTTCTTCATATGTTTGACACCTTTTGAAGCTCTTCATAGTTTTCACTCCTTTTCAGGCTCTTCATGTTTTTCAACACCACTTCATACTTCTCCTATTTTTAGACCGTTTCATGCTCCTCATGTATTTCACACCTTTTGAAGCTCTTCATATTTTTCACACCTTTTCAGGCTCTTCATGTTTGAACACCGCTTCATGCTCCTTCTATTTTTCAGAGTGTTTCATGCTCCTCATGTATTTCACACCTTTTGAAGCTCTTCATATTTTCCACACCTTTTCAGGCTCTTCATATTTTTCCACATAACTTCATGCTTCTCCTATTTTTCAGCCCGTTTCAAACTCCTCATGTATTTCACATCTTTTGTAGCTCTTCATATTTTTCACACCTTTTCCGGCTCTTCATATTTTGATCACCGTTTCATGCTCCTCCTATTTCTCAGACCCTTTCATGCTCCTCATATTTTTGACACCTTTTGAAGCTCTTCATATTTTTCACACCTTTTCAGGCTCTTCATATTTTTGAACACCGCTTCATGCTCCTCCAATTTTTCAGGCCGTTTCATGCTCCTCATAATTTTGACACGTTTTGAAGCTCTTCATATGTTTCACAACTTTTCAGGCTCTTCATTTTTTTCAACACCACTTCATGCTCCTCCTATTTTTCAGACGGTTTCATGCTCATCTCATTTTTTACACCTTTTGAAGCTCTTCATATTTTTGACACCTTTTGATGCTCTTCATATTTTTCACACGTTTTCAGGCTCTTCATGTTTTTCAACACCGCTTCATGCTATTTCTATTTTTCAGAGAGTTTCATGCTCCTCATGTATTTCACACCTTTAGAAGCTCTTCATATTTTTCAAACCTTTTCAGGCTCTTCATGTTTTTCCACACCCCTTCATGCTTCTCCTATTTTTCAGCCCGTTTCATGCTCCTCATGTATTTCACACCTTTTGAAGCTCTTCATATTTTTCACACCTTTTCAGGCTCTTCATGTTTTTGATCACCGTTTCATGCTCCTCCTATTTTTCAGACCGTTTCATGCTCATGTCATTTTCGACACCTTTTGAAGCTCTTCATATATTTCACACCTTTTGAAGCTCTTCATATTTTGCACACCTTTCCAGGCTCTTCATATTTTTCAACACCGCTTCATGCTCCACCTACTTTTCAGACCGTTTCATGCTCCTCATATTTTTGACACCTTTTGAAGCTGTTCATATTTTTCACACCTTTTCAGGCTCTTCATTTTTTTCAACACTACTTCTTGCTCCTCCAATTTTTCAGACCGTTTCATGCTCATCTAATTTTTGACACCTGTTGAAGCTCTTAATATTTTTCACACCTTCTGAAGCTCTTTATATTTTTCACACTTTTTCAGGTTCTTCATGTTTTTCAACACCACTTCATGCTTCTCTTATTTTTCAGCCCGTTTCATGCTCCTCAAGTTTTTCACACCTTTTGAAGCTCGTCATATTTTTCACACCTTTTAAGGCTCTCCATGTTTTTGATCACCGTTTCTTGCTCCTCCTATTTTTCAGACCGTTTCATGCTCCTCATATTTTTGACACCTTTTGAAGCTCTTCATAATTTTCACACCCTTTCAGGCTCTTCATGTTTTTCAACACCACTTCATGCTTCTCCTATTTTTCAGACCGTTTCATGCTCCTCATATTTTTGACATCTTTAGAAACTCTTCATATCTATCACACCTTTTCAGATTCTTCATGTTTTTCAACACCGCTTCATGCTCCTCCTATTTTTCAGACCATTTCCTGCTCTTCATATTTTTGACACCTCTTGAAGCTCTTCATATATTTCACACCTTTTCAGCCTCTTCATTTTTTTCAAAACCGCTTCATGCTCCTCCTATTTTTCACACCGTTTCATGCTCATCTCATTTTTGACACCTTTTGAAGCTCTTCATATATTTCACACCTTTTCAAGCTCTTCATATTTTTCAGACCTTTTCAGGCTCTTCATGTTTTTGAACACGGCTTCTTGCTCCTCCTATTTTTCAAACCGTTTCATGCTCCTCATATTTTTGACACCGTTTGAAGCTCTTCATATTTTTCACACCTTTTCAGGCTCTTCTTGTTTGAACACCGCTTCATGCTCCTTCTATTTTTCAGAGAGTTTCATGCTCCTCATGTATTTCACACCTTTTGAAGCTCTTCATATTTTCCACACCTTTTCAGGCTCTTCATGTTTTTCCACACCACTTCATGCTTCTCCTATTTTTCAGCCCGTTTCAAACTACTCATGTATTTCACACCTTTTGAAGCTCTTCATATTTTTCACACCTTTTCAGACTCTTCATATTTTTGAACACCGCTTCATGCTCCTCCAATTTTTCAGGCCGTTTCATGTTCCTCATAGTTTTGACACCTTTTGAAGCTCTTCATATGTTTCACACCTTTTAAGGCTCTTCATGTTTTTGAACACCGTTTCATGATCCTCCTATTTTTCAGAACGTTTCATGCTCCTCATATTCTTGACACCTTTTAAAGTTCTTCATATTTTTCACTCCTTTTAAGGCTCTTCATATTTTGAACACCGTTTCCTGCTCCTCCTATTTTCAGACCGTTTCATGCTCTTCATTTTTTGACACCTTTTGAAGCTCTTCATATTTTTCACACCTTTTGAAGCTCTTCATATATTTCACACCTTTTCAGGCTCTTCATGTTTTTGAACACCGCTTCATACTCCTCCTATATTTCAGACCGTTTCATGCTCTTCATTTTTTTGACACCTTTTGAAGCTCTTCATATTTTTCACACCTTTTGAAGCTCTTCATATATTTCACACCTTTTCAGGCTCTTCATGTTTTTCAACACCACTTCATGCTCCTCCTATTTTTCAGACCGTTTCATGCTCATCTAATTTTTGACAACTTTTTAAGCTCTTCATATATTTCACACCTTTTGAAGCTCTTCATATTTTTCACATTTTTGAAGCTCTTCATATTTTTCACACATTTTCAGGCTCGTCGTAATTTTCAAAACCGTTTCATGCTCCTCCTATTTTTCAGACCGTTTCATGCTCCTCATATTTTTGACCTCTTTTGAAGCTCCTAATATTATTCACATCTTTTGAAGCTCTTCATATATTTCACACTTTTTCAGGCTCTTCATGTTTTTCAACACCGCTTCATGCTCCTCCTATTTTTCACAACTGTTGAAGCTCTTCATATTTTCCACACCTTTTCAGGCTCTTCATATTTTTCCACATAACTTCATGCTTCTCCTATTTTTCAGCCCGTTTCAAACTCCTCATGTATTTCACATCTTTTGAAGCTCTTCCTATATTTCACACCTTTTCCGGCTCTTCATGTTTTTGATCACCATTTCATGCTCCTCCTATTTTTCAGACCCTTTCATGCTCCTCATATTTTTGACACCTTTTGAAGCTCTTCATATTTTTCACACCTTTTCAGGCTCTTCATATTTTTGAACACCGCTTCATGCTCCTCCAATTTTTTCAGGCCGTTTCATGCTCCTCATAATTTTGACACGTTTTGAAGCTCTTCATATGTTTCACAACTTTTCAGGCTCTTTATTTTTTTCAACACCACTTCATGCTCCTCCTATTTTTCAGACGGTTTCATGCTCATCTCATTTTTTACACCTTTTGAAGCTCTTCATATTTTTCACACCTTTTGATGCTCTTCATATTTTTCACACGTTTTCAGGCTCTTCATGTTTTTCAACACCGCTTCAGGCTATTTCTATTTTTCAGAGAGTTTCATCCTCCTCATATTTTTGACATCTTTAGAAACTCTTCATATCTTTCACACCTTTTCAGACTCTTCATGTTTTTCAACACCGCTTCATGCTCCTCCTATTTTTCAGACCATTTCCTGCTCTTCATATTTTTGACACCTCTTGAAGCTCTTCATATATTTCACACCTTTTCAGCCTCTTCATTTTTTTCAAAACCGCTTCATGCTTCTCCTATTTTTCACACCGTTTCATGCTCATCTCATTTTTGACACCTTTTGAAGCTCCTCATATATTTCACACCTTTTCAAGCTCTTCATATTTTTCAGACCTTTTCAGGCTCTTCATGTTTTTGAACACGGCTTCTTGCTCCTCCTATTTTTCAGACCGTTTCATGCTCCTCATATTTTTGACACCATTTGAAGCTCTTCATATTTTTCACACCTTTTCAGGCTCTTCATGATTGAACACCGCTTCATGCTCCTTCTATTTTTCAGAGAGTTTCATGGTCCTCATGTATTTCACACCTTTTGAAGCTCTTCATATTTTCCACACCTTTTCAGGCTCTTCATGTTTTTCCACACCACTTCATGCTTCTCCTATATTTCAGCCCGTTTCAAACTACTCATGTATTTCACACCTTTTGAAGCACTTCATATTTTTCACACCTTTTCAGGCTCTTCATATTTTTGAACACCGCTTCATGCTCCTCCAATTTTTCAGGCCGTTTCATGTTCCTCATAATTTTGACACCTTTTGAAGCTCTTCATATGTTTCACACCTTTTCAGGCTCTTCATTTTTTTCAACACCACTTCATGCTCCTCCTATTTTTCAGACGGTTTCATGCTCATCTCATTTTTTACACCTTTTGAAGCTCTTCATATTTTTCACACCTTTTCAGGCTCTTCATGTTTTTCACACCTTTTCAGGCTCTTCATGTTTTTGAACACCATTTCAGGCTTCTCCTAATTTGCAGACCGTTTCTTTCTCCTCATATTTTTGACACCTTTTGAAGCTCTTTATATATTTCACACCTTTTCAGGCTCTTCATTTTTTTCAACACCACTTCATGCTCCTCCTATTTTTCAGACCGTTTCATGCTCTTCTCATTTTGACACCTTTTGAAGCTCTTCAAATTTTTCATGTCTTTTGAAGCTCTTCATATTTTTCACAACTTTTCAGGCTCTTTATGATTTTCAACACCGCTTCATGCTCCTCCTATTTTTCAGACCGTTTCATGCTCATCTCATTTTGACACCTTTTGAAGCTCTCCACATTTTTCACACCTTTTGAAGCTCTTCATATTTTTCATATTTTTGAAGCTCTTCATATTTTCACACGTTTTCAGGCTCTTCATGTTTTTCAACACCGCTTCATGCTATTTCTATTTTTCAGAGAGTTTCATGCTCCTCTTATTATTGACACCTTTTGAAGCTCTTCAAATTTTTCACACCTTTTCAGGCTCTTCATGTTTTTCAACACTACTTCATGCTCCTCCTATTTTTCAGACCGTTTCATGCTCCTCATATTTTTGACATCTTTAGAAACTCTACATATCTTTCACACCTTTTCAGACTCTTCATGTTTTTCAACACCGCTTCATGATCCTCCTATTTTTCAGACCGTTTCATTCTCCTCATATTTTTGACACCTTTTGAAGCTCTTCATATTTTTCACAAGTTCTCAGGCTCTTCATGTTTTTGAACACCGCTTCGTGCTCCTCCTATTTTTCAGACCGTTTCATGCTCCTAATATTTTTGACACCTTTTGAAGCTCTTCATATTTTTCACACCTTTTCAGGCTCTTCATGTTTGAACATCGCTTCATGCTCCTTCTATTTTTCAGAGAGTTTCATGCTCCTCATGTATTTCACACCTTTTGAAGCTCTTCATATTTTTCACACCTTTTCAGGCTCTTCATGTTTTTCCACACCACTTCATGCTTCTCCTATTTTTCAGCCCGTTTCATGCTCCTCATGTATTTCACACCTTTTGAAGCTCTTCATATTTTTCACACCTTTTCAGGCTCTTCACGTTTTGATCACCATTTCATGCTCCTCTTATTTTTCAGACCGTTTCATGCTCATCTCATTTTTGACACCTTTTGAAGCTCTTCATATATTTCACACATTATCAACCTCTTCATATTTTTCACACCTTTTCATGCTCTTCATGTTTTTCAACACCGCTTCATGCTTCTCCTATTTTTCAGAGAGTTTCATGCTCCTCCTATTTTTCAGACTGTTTCATGCACCTCTTATTATTGACACCTTTTGAAGCTCTCATATTTTTCACACCTTTTCAGGCTCTTCATGTTTTTCAACACCGCTTCATGCTCCTGCTATTTTTGCGACCGTTTCATGCTCCTCATATATTTGACACCTTTGAACCTCTTCATATTTTATCACACGTTTTCAGGCTCTTCATGTTTTTCATCACCGCTTCACGCTCCTCCTATTTTTGAGACCGTTTCACGCTCCACAAATTTTTGACAACTTTTGGAGCTCTTCTAATTTTTCACACCTTTTCAGGCTCTTCATGTTTTTTAACCGCTGCAAACTCCTCCTATTTTTCAGACCGTTTCATGCTCCCCATATATTTCACACCTTTTGAAGCTCTTCATATTTTTCACACCTTTTCAGGCTCTTCATTTTTTTCAACACCACTTCATGCTCCTCCTATTTTTCAGACCGTTTCATTCTCATCTCATTTTTGACACCTTTTGAAGCTCTTCATATTTTTCACAAGTTCTCAGCCTCCTCATGTTTTTCAACACCGCTTCATGCTCCTCCTATTTTTCAGACCGTTTCATGCTCCTCATATTTTTCACACCTTTTGAAGCTCTTCATATTTTTCACACGTTTTCAGGCTCTTCATCTTTTTGAACACCGCTTCATGATCCTCCTATTTTTCAGACCATTTCATGCTCTTCATATTTTTGACACCTCTTGAAGCTCTTCATATATTTCACACCTTTTCAGCCTCTTCATTTTTTTCAAAACTGCTTCATGCTCCTCCTATTTTTCCCACCGTTTCATGCTCATCTCATTTTTGACATCTTTTGAAGCTCTTCATATATTTCACACCTTTTCAAGCTCTTCATATTTTTCAGACCTTTTCAGGCTCTTCATGTTTTTGAACACGGCTTCTTGCTCCTCCTATTTTTCAGACCGTTTCATGCTCCTCATATTTTTGAGACCGTTTGAAGCTCTTCATATTTTTCACACCTTTTCAGGCTCTTCATGTTTGAACACCGCTTCATGCTCCTTCTATTTTTCAGAGAGTTTCATGCTCCTCATGTATTTCACACCTTTTGAAGCTCTTCATATTTTCCACACATTTTCAGGCTCTTCATGTTTTTCCACACCACTTCATGCTTCTCCTATTTTTCAGCCCGTTTCAAACTACTCATGTATTTCACACCTTTTGAAGCTCTTCATATTTTTCACAACTTTTCAGGCTCTTCATATTTTTGAACACCGCTTCATGCTCCTCCTATATTTCAGACCGTTTCATGCTCCTCATATTTTTGACACCTTTGAAGCTCTTCATATTTTATCACACGTTTTCAGGCTCTTCATGTTTTTCAACACCGCTTCATGATCCTCCTATTTTTCAGACCGTTTCATGCTCCTCATATTTTTGACAGTTTTTCAAGCTCTTCCTTTTTTTCACACCTTTTCATGCTCTTCATGTTTTTCAACACCGCTTCATGCTTCTCCTATTTTTCAGACATTTTCATGCTCCTCCTATTTTTCATACTGTTTCATGCAACTCTTATTATTGACACCTTTTGAAGCTCTTCATATTTTTCACACCTTTTGAAGCTCTTCATATTTTTCACACCTTTTCAGACTCTTCATGTTTTTCAACACTACTTCATGCTCCTCTATTTTTCAGAAAATTTCATCTCCTCATATTTTTCACCCCATTTGAAGCTCTTCATATTTTTCACACCTTTTCAGGCTCTTCATGATTTTCAAAACGGCTTCATGCTCCTCCTATTTTTCAGACCGTTTCATGCTTATCTCATTTTTGACACCTTATGAAGCTCCTCATATTTTTGACACCTTTAGAAGCTCTTCATATTTTAACAACTTTTCAGGCTCTTCATGTTTTTCAACACCACTTCTTGCTCCTCCTATTTTTCAGACCGTTTCATGGTCTTCTCATTTTTGACACCTTTTGAAGCTGTTCATATTTTTCACACCTTTTGAAGCTCTTCATATTTTTCACATTTTTGAAGCTCTTCATATTTTTCTCACTTTTTCAGGCTCTACATGTTTTTCAACACCGCTTCATGCTCCTGCTATTTTTCAGACCGTTCATGCTCCTCATATTTTGAAACATTTTGAAGCTCCTCATATTTTTCACACCTTTTCAGGCTCTTCATGTTTTTGAACACAGCTTCATGGTCCTCCTATTTTTCAGAACGTTTCATGCTCCTCATGTATTTCAAACCTTTTGAAGCTCTTCATATTTTT
Source organism: Dama dama (assembly GCF_033118175.1). Lineage (NCBI taxonomy): Eukaryota > Metazoa > Chordata > Mammalia > Artiodactyla > Cervidae > Dama > Dama dama. Next base: position 5,785,485 of record NC_083683.1, on the reverse strand, counting down.
CAAACCTTTTGAAACTCTTCATATATTTCACACTTTTTCAGGCTCTTCATGTTTTTCAACACCACTTCATGCTCCTCCTATTTTCAGACCCGTTCATGCTAATCTAATTTTTGACACATTTTGAAGCTCTTCATATTTTTCACACATTTTGAAGCTCTTCATATTTTTCACACCTTTTCAGGCTCTTCAGGTTTTTGAACACCGTTTCATGCTCCTCCTATTTTCCAGACGGTTTCATGCTCCTCATATTTTTGACACCTTTTGAATCTCTTCATATTTTTCACACCTTTTCAGGCTCTTCATTTTTTTCACCACCACTTCATGCTCCTCCTATTTTTCAGACCGTTTCATTCTCATCTCATTTTTAACACCTTTTGAAGCTCTTCATATTTTTCACACCTTTTGAAGCTCTTCATATTTTTCACACCTTTTCAGGCTCTTCATGTTTTTGAACACCGCTTCATACTCCTCCTATTTTTCAGACCGTTTCATGCTCATCTCATTTTTGACACCTTTTGAAGCTCTTCATATTTTTCACACCTTTTGAAGCTCTTCATATTTTTCACACCTTTTCAGGCTCTTCATGTTTTGAACACAGCTTCATGGTCCTCCTATTTTTCAGAACGTTTCATGCTCCTCATTTATTTCAAAACTTTTGAAGCTCTTCATATTTTTCACACCTTTTGAAACTCTTCATATATTTCACACCTTTTCAGCCTCTTCATGTTTTTCAACACCACTTCATGCTCCTCCTATTTTTCAGACCCATTCATGCTAATCTAATTTTCGACACATTTTGAAGCTCTTCATATTTTTCAGACATTTTGAAGCTCTTCATATTTTTCACACCTTTGCAGACTTTTCATATTTTTGAACACCGCTTCATGGTCCTCCTATTTTTCAGAACGTTTTTTGCTCCTCATGTATTTCACACCTTTTGAAGCTCCTCATATTTTTCACACCTTTTGAAACTCTTCAAATATTTCACACCTTTTCAGGCTCTTCATGTTTTTCAACACGACTTCATGCTCCTCCTATTTTTCAGACGCGTTCATGCTAATCTAATTTTTGACAACTTTTGAAGCTCTTCATAATTTTCAACCTTTTGAAGCCTTTCATATATTTCACACCTTTTCAGTTTCTTCATGATTTTCAACACCGCTTCATGCTCCTCCTATTTTTCAGACCATTTCATGCTCATCTCTTTCTTGACATCTTTTGAAGCTCTTCATATTTTTCACACCTTTTGAAGCTCTTCATATTTTTCACACTTTTTCAGCTCTTCATATTATTGAACACCGTTTTATGCTCCTCCTATTTTTCAGAACATTTCATGCTCCTCATATTTTTGACACCTTTTGAAGCTCTCCATTATTTCACACCTTTTCAGGCTCTTCATCGTTTTCAACACCGCTTCATGCTCCTCCTATTTTTCAGATCGTTTCATGCTCCTCATATTTTTCACACCTTTTGAACCTCTTCATATTTTTCACACCTCTTCAGGCTCGTCATGTTTTTAAACGAGGCTTCATACTCCTCCTATATTTCAGACCGTTTCATGCTCCTCATATTTTTGACACCTTTTGAAGCTATTCATATAGTTCACACCTTTTCAGGCTCACCATCTTTTTCAACACCGCTTCATACTCCTCCTATTTTTCAGACCGTTTCATGCTCCTCATATTTTTGACACCTTTTGAAGCTATTCATATATTTCACACCTTTTCAGGCTCACCATCTTTTTCAACACCGCTTCATGCTCCTCCTATTTTTCAGACTGTTTGCTGCTCCTCATATTTTTCACACCTTTTGAAGCTCTTCATATTTTTCCCATCTTTTCAGGTTGTTCATATTTTTCAACACCGCTTCATGCTGCTCCTATTGTTCAGACAGTTTCATGCTCCTCATATTTTTGACACCTTTTGAAGCTCTTCATATTTTTCACACCATTTCAGGCTCTTCATGATTTTCAACACCGCTTCATGCTCCTCCTATTTTTCAGACCGTTTCATGCTCCTCATATTTTTGACACCTTTCGAAGTTCTTCATATTTTTCACACCTTTTCAGGCTGTTCATGTTTTTCAACACCGCTTCCTGCTCCTCCTATTTTTCAGACATTTTCATGCTCCTCATATTTTTGACACCTTTTGAAGCTCTGCATATATTTCACCCCTTTTCAGGCTCTTCATGTTTTTCACACCTTTTCAGGCTCTTCATGATTTTCAACACGGCTTCATGCTCCTCCTATTTTTCAGACCGTTTCATGCTTATCTCATTTTTGACACCTTATTAAGCTCCTCATATTTTTGACACCTTTAGAAGCTCTTCATATTTTAACAACTTTTCAGGCTCTTCATGTTTTTCAACACCACTTCTTGCTCCTCCTATTTTTCAGACCGTTTCATGGTCTTCTCATTTTTGACACCTTTTGAAGCTGTTCATATTTTTTACACCTTTTGAAGCTCTTCATATTTTTCACATTTTCGAAGCTCTTCATATTTTTCTCACTTTTTCAGGCTCTTCATGTTTTTCAACACCGCATCATGCTCCTGCTATTTTTCAGACCGTTCATGCTCCTCATATTTTGAAACATTTTGAAGCTCCTCATATTTTTCACACCTTTTCAGGCTCTTCATGTTTTTGAACACAGCTTCATGGTCCTCCTATTTTTCAGAACGTTTCATGCTCCTCATGTATATCAAACCTTTTGAAGCTCTTCATATTTTTCAAACCTTTTGAAACTCTTCATATATTTCACACTTTTTCAGGCTCTTCATGTTTTTCAACACCACTTCATGCTCCTCCTATTTTCAGACCCGTTCATGCTAATCTAATTTTTGACACATTTTGAAGCTCTTCATATTTTTCACACATTTTGAAGCTCTTCATATTTTTCACACCTTTTCAGGCTCTTCAGGTTTTTGAACACCGTTTCATGCTCCTCCTATTTTCCAGACGGTTTCATGCTCCTCATATTTTTGACACCTTTTGAATCTCTTCATATTTTTCACACCTTTTCAGGCTCTTCATGTTATTCACAACCACTTCACGCTCCTCCTATATTTCAGACCGTATCATGCTCCTCATATTTTTCACACCTTTTGAAGCTCTTCATATATTTCACACCTTTTCAGGCTCTTCATTTTTTTCACCACCACTTCATGCTCCTCCTATTTTTCAGACCGTTTCATTCTCATCTCATTTTTGACACCTTTTGAAGCTCTTCATATTTTTCACACCTTTTGAAGCTCTTCATATTTTTCACACCTTTTCAGGCTCTTCATGTTTTTGAACACCGCTTCATACTCCTCCTATATTTCAGACCGTTTCATGCTCATCTCATTTTTGACACCTTTTGAAGCTCTTCATATTTTTCACACCTTTTGAAGCTCTTCATATTTTTCACACCTTTTCAGGCTCTTCATGTTTTGAACACAGCTTCATGGTCCTCCTATTTTTCAGAACGTTTCATGCTCCTCATTTATTTCAAAACTTTTGAAGCTCTTCATATTTTTCACACCTTTTGAAACTCTTCATATATTTCACACCTTTTCAGCCTCTTCATGTTTTTCAACACCACTTCATGCTCCTCCTATTTTTCAGACCCGTTCATGCTAATCTAATTTTCGACACATTTTGAAGCTCTTCATATTTTTCAGACATTTTGAAGCTCTTCATATTTTTCACACCTTTGCAGACTTTTCATATTTTTGAACACCGCTTCATGGTCCTCCTATTTTTCAGAACGTTTCATGCTCCTCATGTATTTCACACCTTTTGAAGCTCCTCATATTTTTCACACCTTTTGAAACTCTTCAAATATTTCACACCTTTTCAGGCTCTTCATGTTTTTCAACACGACTTCATGCTCCTCCTATTTTTCAGACGCGTTCATGCTAATCTAATTTTTGACAACTTTTGAAGCTCTTCATAATTTTCAACCTTTTGAAGCCTTTCATATATTTCACACCTTTTCAGTTTCTTCATGATTTTCAACACTGCTTCATGCTCCTCCTATTTTTCAGACCATTTCATGCTCATCTCTTTCTTGACATCTTTTGAAGCTCTTCATATTTTTCACACCTTTTGAAGCTCTTCATATTTTTCACACTTTTTCAGACTCTTCATATTATTGAACACCGTTTTATGCTCCTCCTATTTTTCAGAACATTTCATGCTCCTCATATTTTTGACACCTTTTGAAGCTCTCCATTATTTCACACCTTTTCAGGCTCTTCATCTTTTTCAACACCGCTTCATGCTCCTCCTATTTTTCAGATCGTTTCATGCTCCTCATATTTTTCACACCTTTTGAACCTCTTCATATTTTTCACACCTCTTCAGGCTCGTCATGTTTTTAAACGAGGCTTCATACTCCTCCTATATTTCAGACCGTTTCATGCTCCTCATATTTTTGACACCTTTTGAAGCTATTCATATATTTCACACCTTTTCAGGCTCACCATCTTTTTCAACACCGCTTCATGCTCCTCCTATTTTTCAGACTGTTTGCTGCTCCTCATATTTTTCACACCTTTTGAAGCTCTTCATATTTTTCACATCTTTTCAGGTTCTTCATATTTTTCAACACCGCTTCATGCTGCTCCTATTGTTCAGACAGTTTCATGCTCCTCATATTTTTGACACCTTTTGTAGCTCTTCATATTTTTCACACCATTTCAGGCTCTTCATGATTTTCAACACCGCTTCATGCTCCTCCTATTTTTCAGACCGTTTCATGCTCCTCATATTTTTGACACCTTTCGAAGTTCTTCATATTTTTCACACCTTTTCAGGCTGTTCATGTTTTTCAACACCGCTTCCTGCTCCTCCTATTTTTCAGACATTTTCATGCTCCTCATATTTTTGACACCTTTTTAAGCTCTGCATATATTTCACCCCTTTTCAGGCTCTTCATGTTTTTCACACCTTTTCTGGCTCTTCATGTTTTTCAACACAACTTCATGCTCCTCCTATTTTTCAGGCCCTTTCATGCTCCTCATACTTTTCACACAGTTTGAAGCTCTTCATATTTTATACACCTTTTGGAGGTCTTCATATTTCTCACACCTTTTCAGGCTCTTCATGTTTTTCAACACCGTTTCATGCTCTTCCTATATTTCAGAACGTTTCATGCTCCTCATATTTTTCAAACCTTTTGAAGCTCTTCATATTTTTCACACCTTTTCAGGCTCTTCATGTTTTTCAACACCTCTTCATGCTCCTCCTATTTTTCAGACCGTTTCACGCTCCTCATATTTTTGACACCTTTTGAAGCTCTTCATATTTTTCACATCTTTTCAGGTTCTTCATATTTTTCAACACTGTTTCATGCTGCTCCTATTGTTCAGACAGTTTCATGCTCCTCATATTTTTGACACCTTTTGAAGCTCTTCATATTTTTCACACCTTTTCAGGCTCTTCATGATTTTCAACACCGCTTCATGCTCCACCTATTTTTCAGATCTTTTCATGCTCCTCATATTTTTGACACCTTTTGAAGCTCTCCATATATTTCACCTCTTTTGAGGCTCTTCATGTTTTTCAACACCGCTTCATGTTCCTCCTATTTTTCAAACGGTTTCATTCTCCTCATGTTTTTCACACCTTTTGAAGCTCTTCATATATTTCACTCCTTTTCAGGCTCTTCGGGTTTTTCAACAACGTTTCATGCTCCTCCTATTTTTCAGAACTTTTCATGCTCCTAATATTTTTGACACCTTTTGAAGCTCTTCATATTTTTCACACTTTTTCAGACTTTTCATATTATTGAACACCGTTTTATGCTCCTCTTATTTTTCAGAACGTTTCATGCTCCTCATATTTTTGACACCTTTTGAAGCTCTCCATTATTTCACACCTTTTCAGGCTCTTCATCTTTTTCAACACCGCTTCATGCTTCTCCTATTTTTCAGATCGTTTCATGCTCCTCATATTTTTCACACCTTTTGAACCTCTTCATATTTTTCACACCTCTTCAGGCTCGTCATGTTTTTAAACGCGGCTTCATACTCCTCCTATATTTCAGACGGTTTCATGCTCCTCATATTTTTGACACCTTTTGAAGCTCTTCATATATTTCACACCTTTTCAGGCTCATCATCTTTTTTAACACCGCTTCATGCTCCTCCTATTTTTCAGACTGTTTCCTGCTCCTCATATTTTTCACACCTTTTGAAGCTCTTCATATTTTTCACACCTTTTCAGGTTCTTCATATTTTTCAACACTGTTTCATGCTGCTCCTATTGTTCAGACAGTTTCATGCTCCTCATATTTTTGACACCTTTTGAAGCTCTCCATATATTTCACCTCTTTTCAGGCTCTTCATGTTTTTCACACCTTTTCAGGCTCTTCATGTTTTTCAACACCACTTCATGCTACTCCTATTTTTCAGACCGTGTCATGCTCCTCATATTTTGACACCTTTTCAAGCTCTTCATATTTTTCACACCTTTTGAAGCTCTTCATATTTTTCAAACCTTTTCAGGCTCTTCATGTTTTTCAACACGGCTTCATGCTCCTCCTATTTTTCAGACCTTTTCATGATCCTCATATTTTTGACATCTTTTGAAGCTCTTCATATTTTTCCCACCATTTCAGGCTCTTCATATTTTCAACACCGTTTCATGCACCTCCTATTTTTCAAGTTGTTTCATGCACCTCCTATTTTTTACCCCTTTTGAAGGTCTTCATACATTTCACACCTTTCCAGGCTCTACGTGTTTTTGAACACCGCTTCATGCTCCTCCTATTTTTCAGGCTGTTTCATGCTCCTCACATTTTTGACACCTTTTGAAGCTCTTCATATTATTCACCACTTTCAGGCTCTTCATGTTTTCAACCCCACTTCATGCTCCTCCTATTTTTCAGACCGTTTCTTTCTCCTCATATTTTTGACACCTTTTGAAGCTCTTCATATTTTTCACACGTGTTGCAGCACTTCATGCTTCTCACAGCTTTTCTGGCTTTTCATGTTTTTCAACACCGCTTCATGCTCTTCCTATATTTCAGACCGTTTCATGCTCCTCATATTTTTGACAACTTTTGAAGCTCTTCATATTTTTCACAGCTTTTCAGGCTCTTCACGTATTTCAACATCATTTCAGCTCCTCCAATTTTTCAGACCATTTCATGCTCCTCATATTTTTCACACCTTTTGAAGCTCTTCATATTTTTCACCCCTTTTCGTGCTCGTCATGTTGTCAACCCCACTTAATGCTCCTCCTATTTTTCAGACCGTTTCTTGTTCCTCATATTTTTGACACCTTTTGAAGCTCGTCGTATTTTTCACACCTTTTGAGGTTCTTCATGTTTTTGAACACCGCTTCATGCTCCTCCTATTTTTCACACCTTTACATGCTCCTCATTTTTTTGACACCTTTTGAAGCTCTTCATATTTTTCACACGTTTTCAGGCTCTTCATGTTTTCAACAACACTTCATGCTCCTCCTAAATTTCAGACCGTTTCATGCTCCTCATATTTTTCACACCTTTTGAAGCTCTTCATATTTTTCACACATTTTCATGCTCTTCATGTTTTCAACACCGTTTCATGCTCCTCCTATTTTTCAGACAGTTTCTTGCTCCTCATATATTTGACACCTTTTGATGCTCTTCATATTTTTGACACCTTTTGAAGCTCTTCATATTGTTCACAACTTTCAGGCTCTTCATGTTTTCAGCTCCAGTTCATGCTCCTATTTTTCAGACAGTTTCATCCTCCTCATACTTTTCACACCGTTTGAAGCTCTTCATATTTATAGACGTTTTGGAGGTCTTCATATTTTTCACACCTTCTCAGGCTCTTCTAGTTTTTCAACAACGCTTCATGTGCCTCCTTTTTTTCAGTCCCTTTCATGCTCCTCATATTTGACACCATTTGAAGCTCTTCATATTTTTCACACATTTTCAGGCTCTTCATGTTCTTCAACACCGTTTCATGCTCCTCTTAATTTTCAGACTGCTTCATGCTCCTCATATTGTTGACTCCTTTTGAAACACTTCATGTTTTTCACCCCTTTTCAGGCTTTTCATGTTTCTGAACACAGTTTGATGCTCCTCATATATTTTAAACCTTTTGAAGCTCTTCATATTTTTCACACATTTTCAGGCTCTTCATGTTTTAGAACACCGTTTCATGCTCCTCATATTTTGACACCTTTTGAAGCTCTTCATATTTTTCACACGTTTTCAGTCTCTTCATGTTTTTCAACACCGCTTCATGCTCCTCCTATTTTCAGACCGTTTAATGCTCCTCATATTTCTGACACCTTTTGAAACTCTTCATATTTTTCACACCTTTTCAGACTCTTCATATTTTTCAACACCGCTTCATAGTCCTCCTATTTCTCAGACCGTTTCATGCTCCCCATATTTTTGACACCTTTTGAAGCTCTTCATATATTTCACACTTTTTCAGGCTCTTCACGTTTTTCAACACCGCTTCATACTGCTGCCTATTTTTCAGACCGTTTCTTGCTTCTAATATTTTTGACACCTTTTGAAGCTCTTCATATTTTTCACACCTTTTGAAAGTCTTCATATTTTTCACAACTTTTCAAGCTCTTCATGTTTTTGATCACATTTTCAGGCTCTTCATGTTTTTGAACACCGCTTCATGCTCCTCCTATTTTTCAGACCGTTTCATGCTCCTCGCATTTTGGACACCTTTTGAAGCTCTTCATATACTTCACACCTTTAAATGCTCTTCATGTTTTCAACACCGTTTCATGCTCCTCGTACTTTTCATACAGTTTCATGCTCCTCATATTTTACACCTTTGGAAACTCTTCATTTTTTTCACACCTTTTCAGGCTCTTCATGTTTTCAACACCGTTTCATGCTTCTTTGATTTTTTAGACCGTTTCATGCTCCTAATATTTTTGACACTTTTTGAAGCTCTTCATATTTTTCACACCTTTACAGGTTCTACATGTGTTTGAACACCATTTCATGCTCCTCCTATTTTTCAGACCGTTTCATGTTTCTCATATTTTTGACACCTTTTGAAGCTCTTCATATTTTTCACACCTTTTCAGGCTCTTCATGTTTTTCAACATCGCTTCATGCTCCACATATTTTTCAGACCGTTTCCTGCTCCTCATTTTTTTGACATCTTTTGAAGCTATTCATATTTTCACACCTTTTCAGGCTCTTCATGTTTGTCAACACCGTCTCATGCTCCTCGTATTTTTGAGACCGTTTCATGCTCCTCATAATTTTGACACTTTTTGAAGCTCTTCATAATTTTCACAACTTTTCATGCTCTTCATGTTTTCATACAACGTTTCATGCTCCTCCTATTTTTCAGACACTTTCGTGCTCCTCATATTTTTCACACCGTCTAATGCTCCTCATAAATTTGACAGCTTTTGAAGCTCTACATATTTTTCAGACCTTTTCAAGCAATTCATGTTTATCAACTCCGTTTCATGCTCCTCCTATTTTTCAGACCGTTTCATGCTCCTCATATTTTCAACACCTTTTGAAGCTCTTCATATTTTTCACAAATTTTCATGCTCTTCATGTTTTTCAACTCCGTTTCATGCTCCTCCTATTTTTCAGATGGTTTCAGGCTCCTCATATTTTTGACACGTTTTGAAGTTCTTCATGTTTTTCAACACCGTTTCACTCTCCTCCTATTTTTCAGACAGTTTCATGGTCCTCATATTTTTCAGACAGTTTCATGCTTCTCATATTTTTGACACCTTTTGTAGCTCTTCATATTTTTCACTCCTTTTCAGGCTCTTCATGTTTTTCAACACCATTTCATGCCCCTCTTATTTTTCAGACCGTTTCATGTTCCTCATATTTTTGACTCCTTTGAAGCTCTTCATATTTTTAAACATTTTCAGGTTCTTCATGTTTTTCAACACCGTCTCATGCTCCTCGTATTTTTGAGACCGTTTCATGCTCCTCATAATTTTGACACTTTGTGAAGCTCTTCATATATTTCACACCTTTTCAGGCTCTTCATGTTTTTCACAACTTTTCAGGCTCTTCATGTTTTTCAACAACGCTTCATGCTCCTCCTATTTTTCAGACCGTTTAATGCTCCTCATATATTTTACACCTTTTGAAGCTCTTCATATTTTTCACACCTTTTCAGGCTCTTCATATTTTTCAGCACCGCTTCATGCTTCTCGTATTTTTCAGACCGTTTTATGCTCCTCATGTATTTCACTCCTTTTGAAGCTCTTCATATTTTTCACACCTTTTTAGGCTGCTCATGTTTTTGAACACCGCTTCATGCTCCTCCGATTTTTCAGACCGTTTCCTGCTCCTCATATTTTTGACACGTTTGAAGCTCTTCATATTTTTCACACCTTTGCAGGCTCTTCATTTTTTTGAACATTGCTACATGCTCCTCCTATTTTTCAGATCGTTTCATGCTCCTCATATTTTTCACACCTTTTGAAGCTCTTCATATTTTTCACACCTTTTCAGGCTCTTCATGTTTTTGAACACCACTTCATGCTCCTCCTTTTTTTCAGCCCGTTTCATGCTCCTCATATATTTCACACCTTTTGAAGCTCTTCCTATTTTTCACACCTTTTCAGTCTCTTCTCGTTTTTGAATACCGTTTCATGCTCCTCCTATTTTTCAGTCCGTTTCATGCTCCTCATATTTTTGACACATTTTGAAGCTCTTCATATTTTTCACACGTTTTCAGGCTCTTCATGTTTTTCAACACCACTTAATGCTCCTCCTATTTTTCAGACCGTTTCGTGCTCTTCATGTATTTCACACCTTTTGAAGCTCTTCATATTTTTTACACCTTTTCAGGCTCTCATGTTTTGAACACAGCTTGAAGCTACTCCTATTTTTTAGACCATTTCATGCTCCTCATGTATTTCAAACCTTTTGAAGCTCTTCATATTTTTCACACCTTTTCAGGTTCCTCCTGTTTTTGAAAACCGCTTCATTCTCCTCCGATTTTTCAGATCGTTTCATGCTCCTCATATTTTACACCTTTTGAAGCTCTTCATATTTTCACAAATTTTCAGGCTCTTGATGATTTTGAACACCTCTTCATGCTCCTACCATTTTCAGACCATTTTAAGCTCCTCATGTATTTCACATCTTTTGAAGGTCTTCATATATTTCACACCTTTTCAGGCTCTTCATGTTTATGAACACCGTTTCATGCTGCTCCTATTTTTGACACCTGTTGAAGCTCTTCATATTTTTTACACCTTTTCAGGCGCTTCATGTTTTTGAACACCGCTTCATGCTCCTGCTAATTTTAACACCTTTTGAAGCTCTTCATATTTTTCACACCTTTTCAGGCTCTTCATGTTTTTGAACTCCACTTCATGCTCCTCCTTTTTATCGGACCGTATAATGCTCCTCATATATTTCACACCTTTTGAAGCTCTTCATATTTTTCACATCTTTTCAGGCTCTTCATATTTTTGAACACCGTTTGATGCCCCTCCTACATTTCAGACCGTTTCATGCTCCTCATATTTTTGACACATTTTGAAGCTCTTCATATTATTCACACCATTTCAGCCTCTTAATATTTTTGAACACCGCTTCATGCTACTCCAATTTTTCAGACAGTTTCATGCTCCTCATAATTTTGACAGCTTTGAAGCTCTTCATATTTTCATAACTTTTCAGGCTCTTCGTGTTTTTGAATACCGTTTCATGCTCCTCCTATTTTTCAGACCTTTTCATGCTCCTCATATTTTTGATACCTTTTCAAGCTCTTCATATTTTTCACACCTTTTCAGGCTCTTCATGTTTTTGAACACCTCTTCATGCTCTTCATATTTTTCAGACCGTTTAATGCTCCTCATGTATTTCAACATTTTGAAGCTCATCATATTTTTCACACCTTTTCATGCTCTTCATGTTTTTGAACACCGGTTCATGATCCTCCTATTTTTCAGACCGTTTCATGCATCTCATATTTTTGACACCTTTTGAAGCTCTTCATATATTTCAAACCTTTTCAGTCTCTTCATGTTTTTGAATACTGTTTCATGCTGCTCCTATTTTTTCAGACCATTTCATGCTCCTCATATTTTTGACACCTTTTAAAGCGCTTCATATTTTTCAAACCTTTTCAGGCTGTTCTTGTATTTCAACACCGCTTCATGATCCTCCTATTTTTCAGACCATTACATGCTCCTATATTTTTGACACCTTTTGAAGCTCTTCATATTTTTCACACATTTCCATGCTCTTCATGTTTTTTTAACAACGCTTCATGCTCCTACTATTTTTGACACCTTTTGAAGCTCTTCATATTTTTCACACCTTTGGAAGCTCTTCATATTTTTCACACTTTTTCAGGTTCTTTTTTTTTTTCAACACCGCTTCTTGATCCTCCTATTTTTCAGACAGTTTCATGCTCCTCATATTTTTGACACGTTTTGAAGCTCTTTATATTTTTCACACCATTTCAGGCTCTTCGTGTTTTTGAAAACCGTTTCATGCTCCTCTTATTTTTCAGACCGTTTCATGCCCTGATATTTTTGACAACTTTTGAAGCTCTTCATATTTTCACACCTTTTCAGGCTCTTCGTGTTTTTGAAAACCGTTTCATGCTCCTCCTATTTTTCAGACCGTTTCATGCTCCTCATGTATTTCACACCTTTTGAAGCTCTTCATATTTTTCACACCTTTTGAAGCTTTTCATATTTTTCACACCTTTCCAGGCTCTTCATGTTTTTGAACACTGCTTCATGCTCCTCCTATTCTTCGGACCGTTTCATGCTCCTCAGATTTTTCACACCTTTTGAAGCTCATTATATATTTCACACCTTTTCAGGCACTTCATGTTCTTCAAGACCACTTCATGCTCCTCCTATTTTTCAGGCCGCTTCCTGCTCATCTCATTTTTTACACCTTTTGAAGCTGTTCATATTATTCACACCTTTTGAAGCTCTTCATATTTTTCACACCTTTTCACGCTCTTCATGATTTTGAACACCGCTTCATGCTCCTACTATTTTCAGACCATTTCATGCTTCTCATGTATTTCACACCTTTGAAGCTCTTCATATTTTTCACACCTTTTCAGGCTTTTCATGTTTTGAACACCGTTTCATGCTGCTCCTATTTTTCAGACCTTTTCATGCTCCTCATATTTTTGACACCTTTGGAAGCTCTTCATATTTTTCACACCTTTTCAGGCTGTTCATGTTTTTCAACACCGCTTCATGATCCTCCTATTTTTCAGACCGGTTCATGCTCCTCATATTTTTGAAACCTATTGAAGCCCTTCCTATTTCTCACATCATTTCAGGTTCTTCTTGTTTTTCAACACCACTTCATGCTCCTCCTATTTTTCAGACCGTTTCATGCTCCTCATATTTTTGACACCTTTTGAAGCTCTTCATATTTTTCACACCTTTTCAGGCTCTTCATGTTTTTGAACACCGCTTCATGCTCCTCCTATTTTGCACACCTTTTGAAGCTCTTCATATTTTTCACACCTTTGCAGGCTCTTCATGTTTTTGAACACCGCTTCATGCTCCTCCTATTTTTCAAACCGTTTAATGCTCCTCATACTTTTGACACCTTTTGAAGCTCTTCATATTTTTCACAGCTTTTCAGGCTCTTCATGATTGTGAACACCGCTTCATGCTCCTCCTATTTTTCAGACCGTTTCGTGCTCCGCATGTATTTCAAACCTTTTGAAGCTCTTCATATTTTCACACTTTTCCAGGCTCTTCATCTTTTTGAACACCGCCTCATGCTCCTCCGATTTTTCAGACCGTTTCCTGCTCCTCATGTATTTCACACCTTTTGAAGCTCTTCATATTTTCACACCTTTCCAGGCTCTTCAACTTTTTGAACACCGCCTCATGCTCCTCCTATTTTTCAGACCGTTTCCTCCTCCTCATGTATTTCACACCTTTTGAAGCTCTTCATATTTTCACACCTTTCCAGGCGCCTCATGTTTTTGAACACCGCTTCATGCTCCTCCTATTTTTCAGACCCTTTCCTGCTCCTCATATTTTTGACACCTTTTGAAAGGCTTCATATTTTTCACACTTTTTCAGGCTGTTCATATTTTTGAACACCGCTTCATGCTCCTCCTATTTTTCAGACCGTTTCATGCTCCTCATATTTTTGACACCTTTTGAAGCTCTTCATATTTTTCACAGCTTTTCAGGCTCTTTATGATTTTGAAAACCGTTTCATGCTCCTCCTATTTTTCAGACCGTTTCCTGCTCCTCATTTTTTTGACACCTTTCAAAGCTCTTAATATTTTTCACACATTTTCAGACTCTTCATGTTTTTGAACACCGCTTCATGCTTCTCTTATTTATTAGACCGTTTCATGCTCCTCATGTATTTCACACCTTTTGAAGCTCTTCATATTTTTGACACCTTTACAGGCTCTTCATGTTTTTCAGCACCGCTTCATGCTCCTCCTATTTTTCAGACCGTTTCCTGATCCTCATGTATTTCACACCTTTTGAGGCTCTTCATATTCTTCACACCTTTCCAGGCTCTTCATCATTTTGAACACCGCTTGATGCTCCTCCTATTTTTCAGACCGTTTCCTGCTCCTCATAATTTTGACATCTTTTGAAGCTCTTCATTTTTTTCACACCTTTTCAGGCTCTTCATGTTTTGAAAACCGTTTCATGCTCCTCCTATTTTTAAGACCGTTTCATGCTCCTCATGTATTTCACTCCTTTTGAAGCTGTTCATATTTTTCACACCTTTTGAAGCTTTTCATATTTTTCACACCTTTCCAGGCTCTTCATGTTTTTGAACACTGCTTCATGCTCCTCCTATTCTTCAGACCGTTTCATGCTCCTCAGATTTTTCACACCTTTTGAAGCTCATTATATATTTCACACCTTTTCAGGCACTTCATGTTCTTCAAGACCACTTCATGCTCCTCCTATTTTTCAGGCCGCTTCATGCTCATCTCATTTTTTACACCTTTTGAAGCTGTTCATGTTTTTCACACCTTTTGAAGCTCTTCATATTTTTCACACCTTTTCACGCTCTTCATGTTTTGAACACCGCATAATCCTCCTACTATTTTCAGACCGTTTCATGCTTCTCATGTATTTCACACCTTTGAAGCTCTTCATATTTTTCACACCTTTTCAGGCTTTTCATGTTTTGAACACCGTTTCATGCTGCTCCTATTTTTCAGACCTTTTCATGCTCCTCATATTTTTGACACCTTTGGAAGCTCTTCATATTTTTCACACCTTTTCAGGCTGTTCATGTTTTTCAACACCGCTTCATGATCCTCCTATTTTTCAGACCGGTTCATGCTCCTCATATTTTTGACACCTATTGAAGCCCTTCCTATTTCTCACATCATTTCAGGTTCTTCTTGTTTTTCAACACCACTTCATGCTCCTCCTATTTTTCAGACCGTTTCATGCTCCTCATATTTTTGACACCTTTTGAAGCTCTTCATATTTTTCACCCCTTTTCAGGCTCTTCATGTTTTTGAACACCGCTTCATGCTCCTCCTATTTTGCACACCTTTTGAAGCTCTTCATATTTTTCACACCTTTGCAGGCTCTTCATGTTTTTGAACACCGCTTCATGCTCCTCCTATTTTTCAAACCGTTTAATGCTCCTCATACTTTTGACACCTTTTGAAGCTCTTCATATTTTTCACAGCTTTTCAGGCTCTTCATGATTGTGAACACCGCTTCATGCTCCTCCTATTTTTCAGACCGTTTCGTGCTCCGCATGTATTTCAAACCTTTTGAAGCTCTTCATATTTTCACACTTTTCCAGGCTCTTCATCTTTTTGAACACCGCCTCATGCTCCTTCGATTTTTCAGACCGTTTCCTGCTCCTCATGTATTTCACACCTTTTGAAGCTCTTCATATTTTCACACCTTTCCAGGCTCTTCATCTTTTTGAACACCGCCTCATGCTCCTCCTATTTTTCAGACCGTTTCCTCCTCCTCATGTATTTCACACCTTTTGAAGCTCTTCATATTTTCACACCTTTCCAGGCGCCTCATGTTTTTGAACACCGCTTCATGCTCCTCCTATTTTTCAGACCCTTTCCTGCTCCTCATATTTTTGACACCTTTTGAAACGCTTCATATTTTTCACACTTTTTCAGGCTGTTCATATTTTTGAACACCGCTTCATGCTCCTCCTATTTTTCAGACCGTTTCATGCTCCTCATATTTTGACACCTTTTGAAGCTCTGCATATTTTTCTCACCTTTTCAGGCTCTTCATGTTTTTCAACACCGCTTCATGCTCCTCCTGATTTTCAGATAGTTTCATGCTCTTCATATTTTTCACACCTTTTCAGGCTCTTCATGTTTTTCAACAACGCTCATGCTCCTCCTATTTTACAGACCGTTTCATGCTCCTCATATTTTTGACACCTTTTGAAGCTCTTCATATTTTTCACACCTTTTTAGGCTCTTCATCTTTTTGAACACCGTTTCATGCTCCTCCTATTTTTCAGACCGTTTCATGCTCCTCATATTTTTGACACCTTTTGAAGCTCCTCATATTTTTCACACCTTTTGAAGCTCTTCATATTTTTCACACCTTTTCAGGCTCTTCATGTTTCTGAACACCGCTTCATGCTCCTCCTATTTTTCAGACCATTTCAAGCTCATCGAATTTTTGACACATTTTGATTCTATTCATATTTTTCACACCTTTTGAAGCTCTTCATATTTTTCACACCTTTTTAGGCTCTTCATCTTTTTGAACACCGTTTCATGCTCCTCCTATTTTTCAGACCGTTTCATGCTCCTCATATTTTTGACACCTTTTGAAGCTCCTCATATTTTTGACACCTTTAGAAGCTCTTCATATTTTTCACATGTTTTCAGGCTCCTCATGTTTTTGAACATCGCTTCATTCTCATCCTATTTTTCAGACCGTTTCAGGCTCCAAATCTATTTGACACATTTTGAAGCTTTTCATATATTTCACACATTTTCAGGCTCCTTATGTTTTTCAACACCACTTCATGCTCCTCCTATATTTCAGACCGTTTCATGCTCCTCATTATTTGACACCTTTTGAAGCTCCTCATATTTTTCACAGCTTTTCAGGCTGTTCATGTTTTTCAACAGTGTTTCATGCTCCTCCAATTTTTCAGACGGTTTCATGCTCCTCATATTTTTGACACCTTTTGAAGCTCTTCATATATTTCACACCTTTTCAGGCTCTTCATGTTTTTCAAGACCACATCATGCTCCTCCTACTTTTCAGACGGCTTCATGCTCATCTCATTTTTGACACCTTTTGAAGATGTTCATATTTTACACACCTTTGAAGCTCTTCATATTTTTCACAAGTTTTCAGGCTCTACATGTTTTTCAACACCGATTCAAGCTCCTCCTATTTATCAGACCGTTTCATGCTCCTCATATTTCTGAAACCTTTTGAAGGTCTTCATATTTTTCACATCTTTTCAGGCTCTTCATGTTTTTGAACACCGTTTCATGCTCCTCCTATGTTTCAGACCGTATCCTGCTCCTGATATTTTTGACACCTTTTGAAGCTTTTCATATTTTTCAAAACTTTTCAGGCTCTTCAGGTTTTTTAACACCGCTTCATGCTCCTCCTATTTTTCAGACCTTTTCATGCTCCTTATATTTTTCACAACTTTTGGAGGTCTTGATATTTTTCAGACATTTTCAGGCTCTTCATGTTTTTGAACACCGCTTCATGCTCCTCCTCTTTTTCAGACCGTTTCATGCTCCTCATCTATTTCACACCTTTTGAAGCTCTTCATATTTTTCACACCTTTTCAGGCTCTTCATGTTTTTCAATACCACTTCATGCTGCTCCTATTTTTCAGACCGTTTCATGCTCCTCATATTTTTGACACCTTTTGAAGCTCTTCATATATTTCACACGTTTTCAGGCTCTTCATGTTTTTGAACACCGTTTCATGCTCCTCCTATTTTTAAGACCGTTTCATGCTCCTCATATTTTTGACACCTTTAGAAGCTCTTCATATTTTTTCACACCTTTTCAGGCTCTTCATGTTTTTGAACACCGATTCATGCTCCTCCTATTTTTCAGACCGATTCATTCTCCTCATATATTTGACACCTTTTGAATCTCTTCATATTTTTCACACCTTTTCAGGATCGTCTTGTTTTTGAACACCGCTTCATGCTCCTCCTATTTTTCAGACCGTTTCATGCTCCTCATATTTTTGACACCTTTTGAAGCTCTTCATATTTCTCACTACTTTTCAAGCTCTTTATGTTTTTCAACACCGTTTCATGCTCCTCCTATTTTTCAGACCGTTTCATGCTCCTCATATTTTTGACACCTTTGGAAGCTCTTCATATTTTGCATACCTTTTCCAGCTCTTCATGTTTTTGAACACCGCTTCGTGCTCCTCCATTTTTCAGACCGTTTCATGTTCCTCATATTTTTGACACCTTTTGAAGCTCTTCATATGTTTCACACCATCAGGCTGTTCATGTTTTTCAACACCGCTGCATGATCCTCCTATTTTTCAGAACGTTTCATGCTCCTCATATGTCTGACACCTTTAGAAGCTCTTCATCTTATTCACAGCTTTTCAGGCTCTTCATGTTTTTCAACACCACTTCATGCACCTCCTATTTTTCAGACCGTGTCATGCTCCTCATATTTTTGACACCTTTTGAAGCTCCTCATATATTTCACACCTTATCATTCTCTTCATGTTTTTCAAAACCACTTCATGCTCCTCTTATTTTTCAGACCTTTTCATGTTCCTCATATTTTTATCACCTTTTGAAACTCTTCATATATTTCACACATTCTCACGCTCTTCATCTTTTTCAAAACCGCTTCATGCTCCTCCTATTTTTCAGTCCGTTTTACGCTCCTCACATTTTGGACACGTTTTGAAGATCTTCATATTTTTCACACCTTTTCAGGCTCTTCATGTTTTTCAACACCGCTTCAAGCTCCTCCTATTTTTCAGACCATTTCATGCTCCTCATATATTTTACACGTTTTGAGGCTCTTCATATTTTTCACACCTTTCCAGGCTCTTCATGTTTTTGAACACCGTTTCATGGTCCTTTTTTTTTTCAGAACATTTCATGCTCCTCCTATTTTTGACACCTTTGGTAGCCCTTCATATTTTTCACACCTTTTGAAGTTCTTCATATTTTTCCAACGTTTTCAGGCTCTTCATGTTTTTCAACACCGCTTCATTCTCCTCCTATTTTTCAGACGGTTTCATGCTCCTCCTATTTTTGACACCTTTTGAAGCTCTTCATATTTTTCACACCTTTTCAGGTTCTTCATGATTTCAACACCACTTCATGCTCCTCCTATTTTCAGACCGTTTCATGCTCCTCATATATTTGACAGCTTTTGAAGCTCTTCATATTTTTCACACCTTTTCAGGCTCTTCATGTTTTTCAACACCACTTCATGCTCCTCCTATTTTTCAGACCGTTTCTTGCTCATCTGATTTCTTACACCTTTTGAAGCCTTTCATATTTTTCACACCTTTTGATGCTCTTCATATTTTTTAACAGGTTTTCAAGCTCTTCATGTTTTTCAACACTGCTTCAATCTCCTCCTATTTTTCATACCATTTCATGCTCCTCATATTTTTGACACGTTTTGAGGCTCTTCATATTTTTCACTCCCTTTCAGTCTCTTCATGTTTTGAACACCGTTTCATGCTACTCCTTTTTCAGAAAGTTTCATGCTCCTCATATTTTTGACACCTTTTGAAGCGCTTCATATTTTTCACATCTTTTCAGGTTCTTCATGTTTTTGAAGACCATTTCATGCTCCTCCTATTTTTCAGGACGATTCATTATCCTCGTATTTTTGACACCTTTTGAAGCTCTTCATATTTTTCACACCTTTTCAGGCTCTTCATGTTTTTCAACACCGCTTCATGCTCCTCCTATTTTTCAGACCGTTTCATGCTCCTCATATATTTGACACCTTTTGAGGCGCTTCATATTTTTCATACCTTTTCAGGCTCTTCATGTTTTTCAACCCCGCTTCATGCTCCTCCTATTTTTCAGACCGTTTCATGCTCCTCATATTTTTGACACCTTTTGAAGCTCTTCATATTTTTCATACCTTTTCAGGCTCTTCATGTTTTTCAACACCGCTTCATGCTCCTCCTATTTTTCAGACCGTTTCATGCTCCTCATATTTTTGACACCTTTTGAAGCTCTTCATGTTTTTCATACCTTTTCAGGCTCTTCATGTTTTTCAACACCGCTTCATGCTCCTCCTATTTTTCAGACCGTTTCATGGTCCTCATATTTTTGACATGTTTTGAAGCTCTTCATATTTTTCACACATATTCAGGCTCTTCATGTTTTTGAACACCGTTTCATGCTCCTCCTATTTTCAGACCTTTTCATGCTGCTCATATTTTTTACACCTTTTGAAACTCTTCATATTTTTCACACCATTTCAGTCTCTTCATGTTTTTGAACACCACTTCGTGCTCCTCCTATTTTTCCGACCGTTTCATGGTCATCTCATTTTTTACACCTTTTGAAGCTCGTCATATTTTCCACACCTTTTGAAACTCTTCATATTTTTCACAGGTTTTCAGGCTCTTCATGTTTTTCAACTCTGCTTCATGCTCCTCCTATTTTTCAGACCGTTTCATGCTCCTCATATTTTTGACACGTTTTCAGGCTCTTCATATTTTTCACACCCTTCCAGGCGCTTCATGATTTTGAACACTGTTTCATGCTACTTCTTTTTCTGAACGTTTCATGCTCCTCATATTTTTGACACCTTTTATAGCTCTTCATATTTTTGACACCTTTTCAGGCTCTTCATGTTTTTCAACACCATTTCATGCTCCTCCTATTTTTCAGACCTTTTCATGCCTCTCATATTTTTGACACATTTTGAGGCTCTTAATATTTTTCACACCTTTCCAGGCTCTTCATGATTTTCAACACCGTTTCATGCTCCTTATTTTTCAGAACGTTTCATGCTCCTCATATTTTTGACACCTTTTGCAGGTCTTCATATTTTTCACAACTTTTCAGGCTCTTCATGTTTTTCAACACCACTTTATTCTGCTCCTATTTTACAGACCGTTTCATGCTCATCTCTTCTTTGACACCTTTTGAAGATCTTCATATCTTTCACACCTTTTGAAGCTCTTCATATTTTTCACACGTTTTCAGGCTCTTCATGTTTTTCAACACCGCTTCATGCTCCTCCTATTTTTCAGACCGTTTCATGCTCCTCATATTTTTGACACCTTTGAAGCTCTTCATATTTTTCACACCTTTTCAGGCTCTTCACGTTTTTGAACACCGCTTCATGCTCCTCCGATTTTCCAGACCGTATCATGCTCCTCATATTTTTGACACCTTTTGAAGCTCTTCATATTTTTCACACCTTTTGAAGCACTTCATATTTTTCAGACCTCTTCAGTCTCTTCATATTTTTCACACCTTTTCAGGCTCTTCATGTTTTTCAACACCACTTCATGCTCCCCCTATTTTTCAGACCGTTTCATGCTCCTGATTTTCTTGAGACCTTTTGAAGCTCTTCATATATTTCACAACTTTTCACGTTCTTCATGATTTTCAACACCACTTCATGCTCCTCCTATTTTTCAGAACTTTTCATGCTTTTTTCATTTTTCACACCTTTTGAAGCTCTTCATATTTTTCACACCTTTTCAGGCTCTTCATGTTTTTCAACACCGCTTCAAGCTCCTTCTATTTTTCAGACCGTTTCATGCTTCACATATTTTTGTCACCTTTTGAAGCTCTTCATATTTCTCACAGTTTTTCAGGCTCTTCATGTTTTTCAACACTGCTTCATGATCCTCCTATTTTTCAGAACGTTTCATGCTCCTCATATTTTTGACACATTTTGAAGCTCTTCATAATTTTCACACCTTTTCAGGCTCTTCATGTTTTTCAACACCACGTCATGCTCCTCCTATTTTTCACACCGTTTCATGCTCATCTCATTTTTGACACCTTTTGAAGCTCTTCATATTTTTCAAACCTTTTGAAGCTCTTCATATTTTTCATACCTTTTCAGTTTCTTCATGTTTTTAAACACCGCTTCATGTTCCTCATATTTTTCAGCCCGTTTCATGCTCCTCATGTATTTCACACCTTTTGAAGCTCTTCATATTTTTCACACCTTTTCAGGCTCTTCATGTTTTTCAACCCCGCTTCATGCTCCTCCTATTTTTCAGACCGTTTCATTCTCCTCATGTTTTTGACACCGTTTGAAGCTCTTCATATTTTTCACTCCTTTTCAGGCTCTTCATGTTTTTCAACACCGCTTCATGCTCCTCCTATTTTTCAGACCGTTTCATGCTCATCTGATTTTTGACACCTTTTGAAGCTCTTCTTATTTTTCACACCTTTTGAACCTCTTCATATTTTTCACACCATTTCAGGCTCTTCATGTTTTTCAACACCACTTCATGCTCCTCCTATTTTTCAGGCCGTTTCATGCTCCTCGTATTTTTGACACCTTTGAAGCTCTTCATATTTTTCACACCTTTTCAGTTTCTTCATGTTTTTGAACACTACTTCATGATCCTCCTATAATTCAGACCGTTTCAGGCTCCTCATGTATTTCACACCTTGTGAAGCTCTTCATATTTTTCACACCTTTTCAGGCTCTTCATGTTTTTCAACACCGCTTCGTGCATCTTCTATTTTTCAGACCGATTCATGCTCCTCATATTTTTGACACTTTTTGAAGCTCTTCATATTTTTCACAACTTTTCATGCTCTTCATTTTTTTGCACACCATTTCATGCTCCTCCTATTTTTCAGGCCGTTTCATGCTCCTCATATTTTTGACACCCTTTGAAGCTCTTCATATTTTTCACACGTTTTGAAGCTCTTCATATTTTTGACACGTTTTCAGGCTTTTCATATTTTTCAACAGCGTTTCTTGCTCCTCCTATTTTTCAGACCGTTTCATGCTCCTCATATTTTTGACACCTTTTGAAGCTCTTCATTATTTTCACACCTTTCAGTCTCTTCATGTTTTTGACCACCGTTTCATGCTCCTCCTATTTTTCAGACCGTTTCATGCTCCTCATGTATTTCACACTCTTTGAAGCTCTTCATATTTTTCACAACTTTTCAGGCTCTTCATGTTTTTTAACACAGTTTTATGCTGCTCTTATATTTCAGACCGTTTCCTGCTCCTCATATTTTTGACACCTTTTGAAGCTGTTCATATTTTTCACACCTTTTCATTCTCTTCATGTTTTTCAACACCGCTTCATGATCCTCCTATTTTTCAGACCATTTCATGCTCCTCATATTTTTCACACCTTTTGAAGCTCTTCATATTTTTCACACCTTTTCAGGCTCTTCATGTTTTTCACACGTTTTCAGGCTCTTCATGTTTTTGAACACAGTTTTATGCTGCTCTTATATTTCAGACCGTTTCCTGCTCCTCATATTTTTGACACCTTTTGAAGCTCTTCATATTTTTCACACCTTTTCAGGCTCTTCATGTTTTTCAACACCGCTTCATGATCCTCCTATTTTTCAGACCATTTCATGCTCCTCATATTTTTCAAACCTTTTGAAGCTCTTCATAATTTTCACACCTTTTCAGGCTCTTCATGTTTTTCACACGTTTTCAGGCTCTTCATGTTTTTGAACACCGTTTCATGCTCCTCCTATTTTTCAGACCGTTTAATGCTCCTCATGCATTTCACATCTTTTCAAGCTCTTCATATTTTTCACACCTTTTCAGGCTCTTCATGTTTTTCAACACCGCTTCATGCTCCGCCTATTTTTCAGACCGTTTCATGCTCATCTCATTTTTGACGCCTTTTGAAGCTCTTCATATTTTTCACACCTTTTCAGTCTCTTCATGTTTTTGAACACCGTTTCATGCGACTCCTATTTTTCAGACCGTTTAATGCTCCTCATATTTTTCACACCTTTTGAAGCTCTTCATATTTTTCACACCTTTTCAGGCTCTTCATGTTTTTCAACACCACTTCATGCTCCTCCTATTTTTCAGACCGTTTCATGCTCCTCATTTTTTTGACACCTTTTGAAGCTCTTCATATTTTTCACACCTTTTCAAGCTCTTCATGTTTTTCAACACCACTTCATGCTCCACCTATTTTTCAGACCGTTTCATGCTCCTCATATTTTTCACACCTTTTGAAGCCCTTCATGTATTTCACACCTTTTCAGGCTCTTCATGTTTTTGAACACCGTTTCATGCTCCTCCTATTTTTCAGACAGTTTCATGCTCATCTCATATTTGACACCTTTTGAAGGTCTTCATATTTTTCACACCTTTTGATGCTGCCAGTTTTATTTAAGACATTACATATCTGAATAATCAGTTAAAAATCAAATATTCATTTTTAGAGTTGCACAAAAGGAAAATAATAGGGAAAGTGATGACTGGCTTATGATTTGGGCCCAATTTCCATAAGTTAAATATAAAATCTAAGTTTTAGAACCTGGGGCTCTAAAAATAGCACTTGTAATTAATACTGATTTTCAGATTCATAGTTTATGGAAGTCACTACATTTTATTTCTTGATGTTATAGATTTAACAACATATTGGTAGCAACATGTAACTTCTCACATGGATTAGACATCAAGAGACCAGTTTATGTATATAAACTTAAACACTGCAAATGAATATATTCAGCTATTATGGAACTTATACTAAATACAAACTAGTTAACAACTTTCCAAAAGGCACAAAAGACAGTGTTAATAAAGAGTGGTCTTTTGCATCATTTTCAAAAATTCTTCCTTGTTTATTTCTCCATCCCCATCATGATCAGCCTCATCAAGCATTTCCTGAAGTTCATCATCTGTTAAATTTTCCCCTAGCTCCTTAGCAACCCTCTTGATATTGTTCAATGATATACTTCCTGTATCATCATCATCATCAAATAGTTTGAAAGCCTTCAATATTTCTCCTTTTTCATCCTTTTCACTCATTTTTACACTCATTATGGCAAAAAATTCTTCAAAATTCATGGTGCCAATTCCTTCTTTGTCAGTTTCAGCTATCATCTTTTTAATTTCTTCTTTCTTTGGCTCAAATCCTAAGGCCCACATTGCAATCATGTCTCCAACCGGCGCCCCCGGCCAGGACCTCCCAGCTTTACCCGCCAGCCTGAAGCGCTTAATATTTGTGACACGTTTTCAGGCTTTTCATGTTTTTCAACAACGTTTCATGAGCCTCCTATTTTTCAGTCCGTTTCATGCTCCTCATAGTTTTGACACCTTTTGAAGCTCTTCATAAATTTCACACCTTTTCAGGCTCTTCATGTTTTTCACACGTTTTCAGGCTCTTCTTGTTTTTGAACACTGTTTCATGCTCCTCCTATTTTTCAGACCGTTTCATGCTCCTCATATTTTTGACACCTTTTGAAGATCTTCATATTTTTCACACCTTTTCAGGCTATTCATGTTTTTGAGCCCAGCTTCATGCTCCTCATATTTTTCAGACCATTTCATGCTCCTCATGTATTTCACACCCTTTGAAGCTCTTTATATTTTTCACAACTTTTCAGGCTCTTCATGTTTTTTAACACAGTTTTATGCTGCTCTTATATTTCAGACCCTTTCCTGCTCCTCATATTTTTGACACCATTTGAAGCTCTTCATATTTTTCACACCTTTTCAGGTTCTCCATGTTTTAGAACGCCGCTTCATGCTCGTCCTATTTTTAAGACCGTTTCATGCTCCTCATATTTTTCACACCTTTTGAAGCTCTTCATATTTTTCACATGTTTTCAGGCTCTTCATGTTTTTCAACACCGCTTCATGCTCCTCCTACTTTTCAGACCATTCATGCTCCTCTTATTGTTGACACCATTTGAACCTCTTCATATTTTTCACACCTTTTCAGGCTCTTCATGTTTTTCAACACCGCTTCATGCTCCTCCTATTTTTCAGACCGTTTCATGCTCCTCATATTTTTGACACCTTTTGAAGCTCTTCATATTTTTCACACCTTTTCAAGCTCTTCATGTTTTTCAACACCACTTCATGCTCCACCTATTTTTCAGACCGTTTCATGCTCCTCATATTTTTCACACCTTTTGAAGCCCTTCATGTATTTCACACCTTTTCAGGCTCTTCATGTTTTTGAACACCGTTTCATGCTCCTCCTATTTTTCAGACAGTTTCATGCTCATCTCATATTTGACACCTTTTGAAGGTCTTCATATTTTTCACACCTTTTGATGCTGCCAGTTTTATTTAAGACATTACATATCTGAATAATCAGTTAAAAATCAAATATTCATTTTTAGAGTTGCACAAAAGGAAAATAATAGGGAAAGTGATGACTGGCTTATGATTTGGGCCCAATTTCCATAAGTTAAATATAAAATCTAAGTTTTAGAACCTGGGGCTCTAAAAATAGCACTTGTAATTAATACTGATTTTCAGATTCATAGTTTATGGAAGTCACTACATTTTATTTCTTGATGTTATAGATTTAACAACATATTGGTAGCAACATGTAACTTCTCACATGGATTAGACATCAAGAGACCAGTTTATGTATATAAACTTAAACACTGCAAATGAATATATTCAGCTATTATGGAACTTATACTAAATACAAACTAGTTAACAACTTTCCAAAAGGCACAAAAGACAGTGTTAATAAAGAGTGGTCTTTTGCATCATTTTCAAAAATTCTTCCTTGTTTATTTCTCCATCCCCATCATGATCAGCCTCATCAAGCATTTCCTGAAGTTCATCATCTGTTAAATTTTCCCCTAGCTCCTTAGCAACCCTCTTGATATTGTTCAATGATATACTTCCTGTATCATCATCATCATCAAATAGTTTGAAAGCCTTCAATATTTCTCCTTTTTCATCCTTTTCACTCATTTTTACACTCATTATGGCAAAAAATTCTTCAAAATTCATGGTGCCAATTCCTTCTTTGTCAGTTTCAGCTATCATCTTTTTAATTTCTTCTTTCTTTGGCTCAAATCCTAAGGCCCACATTGCAATCATGTCTCCAACCGGCGCCCCCGGCCAGGACCTCCCAGCTTTACCCGCCAGCCTGAAGCGCTTAATATTTGTGACACGTTTTCAGGCTTTTCATGTTTTTCAACAACGTTTCATGAGCCTCCTATTTTTCAGTCCGTTTCATGCTCCTCATAGTTTTGACACCTTTTGAAGCTCTTCATAATTTTCACACCTTTTCAGGCTCTTCATGTTTTTCACACGTTTTCAGGCTCTTCTTGTTTTTGAACACTGTTTCATGCTCCTCCTATTTTTCAGACCGTTTCATGCTCCTCATATTTTTGACACCTTTTGAAGATCTTCATATTTTTCACACCTTTTCAGGCTATTCATGTTTTTGAGCCCAGCTTCATGCTCCTCATATTTTTCAGACCATTTCATGCTCCTCATGTATTTCACACCCTTTGAAGCTCTTTATATTTTTCACAACTTTTCAGGCTCTTCATGTTTTTTAACACAGTTTTATGCTGCTCTTATATTTCAGACCCTTTCCTGCTCCTCATATTTTTGACACCATTTGAAGCTCTTCATATTTTTCACACCTTTTCAGGTTCTCCATGTTTTAGAACGCCGCTTCATGCTCGTCCTATTTTTAAGACCGTTTCATGCTCCTCATATTTTTCACACCTTTTGAAGCTCTTCATATTTTTCACATGTTTTCAGGCTCTTCATGTTTTTCAACACCGCTTCATGCTCCTCCTACTTTTCAGACCATTCATGCTCCTCTTATTGTTGACACCATTTGAACCTCTTCATATTTTTCACACCTTTTCAGGCTCTTCATGTTTTTCAACACCGCTTCATGCTCCTCCTATTTTTCAGACCGTTTCATGCTCCTCATATTTTTGACACCTTTGGATGCTCTTCATATTTTTCACATGTTTTCAGGCTCTTCATGTTTTTCAACACCGCTTCATGCTCTTCATGTTTTTTTAACACAGTTTTATGCTGCTCTTATATTTCAGACCCTTTCCTGCTCCTCATATTTTTGACACCATTTGAAGCTCTTCATATTTTTCACACCTTTTCAGGTTCTCCATGTTTTAGAACGCCGCTTCATGCTCCTCCTATATTTCAGACCGTTTCATGCTCCTCATATTTTTCACACCTTTTCAAGCTCTTCATATTTTTCACATGTTTTCAGGCTCTTCATGTTTTTCAACACCGCTTCATGCTCCTCCTAATTTTCAGACCATTCATGCTCCTCTTATTGTTGACACCTTTTGAACCTCTTCATATTTTTCACACCTTTTCAAGCTCTTCATGTTTTTCAACACCACTTCATGCTCCACCTATTTTTCAGACCGTTTCATGCTCCTCCTATTTTTCAGACAGTTTCATGCTCATCTCATTTTTGACACCTTTTGAAGCTCTTCATATTTTTCACCCCTTTTCAGGCTCTTCTTGTTTTCTAACACAGTTTTATGCTGCTCTTATATTTCAGACCTTTTCCTGCTCCTCATATTTTTGACACCTTTTGAAGCTCTTCATATTTTTCACACCTTTTCAGACTCTTCATGTTTTTCACACGTTTTCAGGCTCTTCATGTTTTTGAACACCGTTTCATGCTCCTCCTATTTTTCAGTCCGTTTCATGCTCCTCATAGTTTTGACACCTTTTGAAGCTCTTCATAATTTTCACACCTTTTCAGGCTCTTCATGTTTTTCACACGTTTTCAGGCTCTTCTTGTTTTTGAACACTGTTTCATGCTCCTCCTATTTTTCAGACCGTTTCATGCTCCTCATATTTTTGACACCTTTTGAAGATCTTCATATTTTTCACACCTTTTCAGGCTATTCATGTTTTTGAGCCCAGCTTCATGATCCTCCTATTTTTCAGACCATTTCATGCTCCTCATATTTTTCACACCCTTTGAAGTTCTTCATACTTTTCACACCTTTTCAGGCTCTTCATGTTTTTCACACGTTTTCAGGCTCTTCATGTTTTTGAACACCGTTTCATGCTCCTCCTATTTTTCAGACCGTTTCATGTTCCTTATATTTTTGACACCTTTTGAAGCTCTTCATATTTTTCACACCTTTTCAGTCTCTTCATGTTTTTGAGCCCAGCTTCATGCTCCTCCTATTTTTCAGACCGTTTCATGCTCCTCATGTATTTCACACCCTTTGAAGCTCTTTATATTTTTCACAACTTTTCAGGCTCTTCATGTTTTTTAACACAGTTTTTTGTTGCTCTTATATTTCAGACCCTTTCCTGCTCCTCATATTTTTGACACCATTTGAAGCTCTTTATATTTTTCACACCTTTTCAGGTTCTCCATGTTTTAGAACGCCGCTTCATGCTCCTCCTATTTTTAAGACCGTTTCATGCTCCTCATATTTTTCACACCGTTTGAAGCTCTTCATATTTTTCACACCTTTTCAAGCTCTTCATGTTTTTCAACACGACTTCATGCTCCTCCTATTTTTCAGACAGTTTCATGCTCATCTCATTTTTGACACCTTTTGAACGTCTTCATATTTTTCACACCTTTTGATGCTGCCAGTTTTATTTAAGACTTTACATATCTGAATAATTAGTTAAAAAGCAAATATTCATTTTTAGAGTTGCACAAAAGGAAAATAATAGGGAAAGTGATGGCTGGCTTATGATTTGGGGCCAATTTCCATAAGTTAAATATAAAATCTAAGTTTTAGAACCTGTGGCTCTAAAAATAGCACTTGTAATTAATACTGTTCTTCAGATTCATAGTTTAAGTTAGACACTACATTTTATTTCTTGATGTTATAGATTTAACAACATATTGGTAGCAACATATAACTTCTCTCATGGATTAGACATCAAGAGACCAGTTTATGTATATAAACTTAAACACTTTAAATGAATATATTCAGCTATTATGGAACTTATAGCAAATAAAAAACTTGTTAACAACTTTCCAAAAGGCACAAAAGACAGTGTTAATAAAGAGTGGTCTTTTGCATCATTTTCAAAAATTCTTCCTTGTTTATTTCTCCATCCCCATCATGATCAGCCTCATCAAGCATTTCCTGAAGTTCATCATCTGTTAAATTTTTCCCTAGCTCCTTAGCAACCCTCTTGATATTGTTCAATGATATACTTCCTGTATCATCATCATCAAATAGTTTGAAAGCCTTCAATATTTCTTCTATTTCATCCTTTTCACTCATTTTTACACTCATTATGGCAAAAAATTCTTCAAAATTAATGGTGCCAATTCCTTCTTTGTCAGTTTCAGCTATCATCTTTTTAATTCCTTCTTTTTTGGCTCAAATCCTAAGGCCCACATTGCAATCATGTCTCCAACCGGCGCCCCCGGCCAGGACCTCCCAGGTTTACCCACCAGCCTGAAGCTCTTCATATTTTTGACACGTTTTCAGGCTTTTCATGTTTTTCAACACCGTTTCATGAGCCTCCTATTTTTCAGACCGTTTCATTTTCCTCATATTTTTGACACCTTTTGAAGCTCTTCATAATTTTCACACCTTTTCAGGCTCTTCATGTTTTTCACACATTTTCAGGCTCTTCTTGTTTTTGAACACCGTTTCATGCTCCTCCTATTTTTCAGACCGTTTCATGCTCCTCATGTATTTCACCCCCTTTGAAGCTCTTCATATTTTTCACACCTTTTCAGGCTCTTCATGTTTTTTAACACAGTTTTATGCTGCTCTTATATTTCAGACCGTTTCCTGCTCCTCATATTTTTGACACCTTTTGAAGCTCTTCATAATTTTCACACGTTTTCAGGCTCTTCATGTTTTTCAACACCGCTTCATGATCCTCCTATTTTGCAGACCATTTCCTGCTCCTCATATTTTTCACACCTTTTGAAGTTCTTCATATTTTTCACACCTTTTCAGGCTCTTCCTGTTTTTTAACTCCGTTTTATGCTGCTCTTATATTTCAGACCATTTCCTGCTCCTCATATTTTTGACACCGTTTGAAGCTCTTCATATTTTTCACACCGTTTGAAGCTCTTCCTACTTTTCACACCTTTTCAGGCTCTCCATGTTTTTCCACAACGTTTCATGCTCCTATATTTTTCAGACCGTTTCTTGCTCCCGCTATTTTTCAGACCGTTTCATGCTCCTCATGTAGTTCAAACCTTTTGAAGCTCTTCATATTTTTCACACCTTTTCAGGCTCTTCATGTTTTTGAACATCGCTTCATGCTCCTCCTATTTTTCAGACGGTTTCATGCTCTTCATATTTTAGACAACTTTTGAAGCTCGTCATATTTTTCACACCTTTTCAGTCTCTTCATGTTTTTGAACATCGCTTCATGCTCCTTTATTTTTCAGACAATTTCTTGCTCCTCAAATTTTTAAAACCTTTTGAAGCTCTTCAGATTTTTCACACCTTTTCAGGCACTTCATGTTTTTGAAAACCGCTTCATGCTCCTCATATATTTCAGACCGTTTCATGCTCCTCATATATTTGACACTTTTTGAAGCTCTTCATATTTTTCACAACTTTTCAGGCTCTTCATGTTTTTGAACACCGCTTCATGCTCCTCCTATTTTTCAGACCGTTTCATGCTCATCTCATTTTTGACACATTTTGAACTTCTTCATATTTTTCACACCTTTAAAGCTCTTCATATTTTTCACACCTTTAAAGCTCTTCATATTTTTCACAACTTTTCAGTCTCTGCATTTTTTTGAACACCGCTTCATGCTCCTCCTATTTTTCAGACCGTTTCATGCTTCTCATGTATTTTACAACTTTTGAAGCTCTTCATATTTTTCACACCTTTTCAGGCTCTTCATGTTTTTGAACACCGCTTCATGCTCCTCCTATTTTTCAGACCGTTTCATGCTCCTCATGTATTTCACACCTTTTGAAGCTATTCATATTTTTCACATCTTTTCAGGCTGTTCATGTTTTTGAACACCGCTTCATGCTCCTCCTATTTTTTAGACCGTTTCATGCTCCTCATAATTTTCACACCTTTTAAAGCTCTTCTTATTTTTCACACCTTTTCATGTTCTTCATGTTTTTGAACACCGCTTCATCTTTCTCCTATTTTTAAGACCGTTTCATGCTCCTCATATTTTTGACACCTTTTGAAGCTCTTCATATTTTGCACACCTTTTCAGGCTCTTCATGTTTTTGAACACTGTTTCCTGCTCCTCCTATTTTTCAGACTTTTCATGCTCCTCATATTTTTGACACCTTTTGAAGCTCTTCATATTTTTCACTCCTTTTCAGGTTCTTCATGTTTTTCCACACCGCTTCATGTTCCTCCTATTTTTCAGACCGTTTCATGCTCCTCACATTTTTGACACCTTTTGAAGCTCTTCATATATTTCACAACTTTTCAGGCTTTTCATGTTTTTGAACACTGTTTCATGCTCCTCATATTTTTGACACCTTTTGAAGCTCTTCATATTGTTCACACCTTTTCAGGCTCTTCATGTTTTTGAACACCGTTACATGCTCCTTCTATTTTTCATACCATTTCATGCTCGTCATTTTTTTGCCACCTTTTGAAGCTCTTCATATATTTCACACCTTTTCAGGCTCTTTATGTTTTTCAACGCCATATCATGCTCCTCCTATTTTTCAGACCGTTTCATGCTCCTCATATTTTTGACACCTTTTGAAGCTCTTCATATGTTTCACACCTTTTGAAGCTCTTCATATTTTTCACACCTTTTCAGGCTCTTCATGTATTTCAACACCGCTTCATGCTCCGCCTAGTTTTCAGACCGTTTCATGCTCCTCATATTTTTCACACCGTTTGAAGCTCTTCATATTTTTCACACCTTTTCAAGCTCTTCATGTTTTTCAACACCACTTCATGCTCCACCTATTTTTCAGACCGTTTCATGCTCCTCATATTTTTCACACCGTTTGAAGCTCTTCATATTTTTCACACCTTTTCAAGCTCTTCATGTTTTTAAACACCACTTCATGCTCCACCTATTTTTCAGACCGTTTCATGCTCCTCCTATTTTTCAGACAATTTCATGCTCATCTCATTTTTGACACCTTTTGAAGCTCTTCATATTTTTCACAACTTTTCAGGCTCTTCTTGTTTTCTAACACAGTTTTATGCTGCTCTTATATTTCAGACCGTTTCCTGCTCCTCATATTTTTGACACCTTTTGAAGCTCTTCATATTTTTCACACCTTTTCAGACTCTTCATGTTTTTCACACGTTTTCAGGCTCTTCATGTTTTTCACAAGCACTTCACGCTCCTCCTATTTTTCAGAACGTATCATGCTCCTCATATTTTTGACACCTTTTGAAGCTCTTCATATTTTTCACACCTTTTGAAGCTCTTCTTATATTTCACACCTTTTCAGGCTCTTCATGTTTTTGAACAAAACTTCATGCTTCTCCTATTTGTCAGACCGTTTAATGCTCCTCATGTATTTCACACCTTTTGAAGCTCTTCATATTTTTCACACCTTTTCAGGCTTTTCATGTTTTTGAACAGCGCATCATGCTCCCCCTATTTTTCAGAAGGTTTCATGCTCATCTCACTTTTGACACCTTTTGAAGCTCTTCATGTTTTTCACACCTTTTCAGGCTCTTCATGTTTTTCAACACCGCTACATGATCCTCCTATTTTTCAAACTGTTTCCTGCTCCTCATATTTTTGACACCTTTTGAAGCTCTTCATATATTTCACACCGTTTCAGGCTCTTCATGTTTTTCAACACCGCTTCATGCTCCTCCTATTTTTCAGACCGTTTCATGATGCTCATATTTTTGACACCTTTTGAGGCTCTTCATATTTTTCACACCTTTTCAGGCTCTTCATGTTTTTGAACACTGTTTCAAGCTCCTCCTCTTTTTCACACCGTTTCATGCCCCTCATAATTTTGATCCCTTTTGATGCTTTTCATATTTTTCACACCTTTTCAGGCTCTTCACTTTTATCAACACCGCTTCATGCTCCTCCTATTTTTCAGACCGTTTCATGCTCCTGATATTTTTGACAACTTTTGAATCTCTTCATATTTTTCACACATTCTCAGTGTTTTCATGTTTTTCAAAACCGCTTCATGCTCCTCCTATTTTTCAGACCGTTTCATGCTCCTCATATTTTTCACATCTTTTAAAGCTCTTCATATTTTTCACACCTTTTCAGACCTTTCATGTTTTTCAACATCACTTCATGCTCCTCCTATTTTTCAGACCGTTTCATGCTTCTCATATTTTTGACACCTTTTGAAGCTGTTCATATTTTTCCGACCTTTTCAGGCTCTTCATGTTTTTCAACACGGCTTCAGGCTCCTCCTATTTTTCAGAACGTTTCATGCTCCTCATAATTTTCACAACTTTTGAAGCTTTTCCTATATTTCACACGTTTTCAGGCTCTTCTTGTTTTTCAACACTTCTTCATGCTCCTCTTATTTTTCAGACCGTTTCATGCTCCTCATATTTTTCTCACCTTTTGAAGCTATTCATATTTTTTAAACCTTTTCAGGCTCTTCAAGTTTTTCAACACCGCTTCATGCTCCTCCTATGTTTCCGACCTTTTCATGCTCCTGATGTATTTCACACCTTTTGAAGCTCTTCATATTTTTCACATCTTTTCAGGTTCTTCATATTTTTTTACACCGTTTCCTGCTCCTCCTATTTTTCAGACCATTTCATGCTCGTCATATTTTTGACACCTTTTGAAGCTCTTCATATTTTTCACAAATTTTCAGGCTCTTCATGTTTTTCAACATCCCTTCCTGATCCTCCTATTTTTCAGACCGTTTCATGCTCCTCATATTTTTGACACCTTTTGAAGATCTTCATATTTTTCACACCTTTTCAGGCTCTTCATGTTTTTGAACACTGTTTCCTGCTCCTCCTATTTTTCAGACTTTTCATGCTCCTCATATTTTTGACACCTTTTGAAGCTCTTCATATTTTTCACTCCTTTTCAGGTTCTTCATGTTTTTCCACACCGCTTCATGTTCCTCCTATTTTTCAGACCGTTTCATGCTCCTCACATTTTTGACACCTTTTGAAGCTCTTCATATATTTCACAACTTTTCAGGCTTTTCATGTTTTTGAACACTGTTTCATGCTCCTCATATTTTTGACACCTTTTGAAGCTCTTCATATTGTTCACACCTTTTCAGGCTCTTCATGTTTTTGAACACCGTTACATGCTCCTTCTATTTTTCATACCATTTCATGCTCGTCATTTTTTGCCACCTTTTGAAGCTCTTCATATATTTCACACCTTTTCAGGCTCTTTATGTTTTTCAACGCCATATCATGCTCCTCCTATTTTTCAGACCGTTTCATGCTCCTCATATTTTTGACACCTTTTGAAGCTCTTCATATGTTTCACACCTTTTGAAGCTCTTCATATTTTTCACACCTTTTCAGGCTCTTCATGTATTTCAACACCGCTTCATGCTCCGCCTAGTTTTCAGACCGTTTCATGCTCCTCATATTTTTCACACCGTTTGAAGCTCTTCATATTTTTCACACCTTTTCAAGCTCTTCATGTTTTTCAACACCACTTCATGCTCCACCTATTTTTCAGACCGTTTCATGCTCCTCATATTTTTCACACCGTTTGAAGCTCTTCATATTTTTCACACCTTTTCAAGCTCTTCATGTTTTTCAACACCACTTCATGCTCCACCTATTTTTCAGACCGTTTCATGCTTTTCCTATTTTTCAGACAATTTCATGCTCATCTCATTTTTGACACCTTTTGAAGCTCTTCATATTTTTCACAACTTTTCAGGCTCTTCTTGTTTTTGAACACCGTTTCATGCTCCTCCTATATTTCAGTCCGTTTCATGCTCCTCATATTTTTGACACCTTTTGAAGCTCTTCATAATTTTCACACCTTTTCAGGCTCTTCTTGTTTTTCACACGTTTTCAGGCTCTTCTTGTTTTTGAACACTGTTTCATGCTCCTCCTATTTTTCAGACCGTTTCATGCTCCTCATATTTTTGACACCTTTTGAAGATCTTCATATTTTTCACACCTTTTCAGGCTATTTATGTTTTTGAACACCGTTACATGCTCCTTCTATTTTTCATACCATTTCATGCTCGTCATTTTTTTGACACCTTTTGAACCTCTTCATATTTTTCACACCTTTTCAGGCTCTTTATGTTTTTCAACGCCGTATCATGCTCCTCCTATTTTTCAGACCGTTTCATGCTCCTTATATTTTTGACACCTTTTGAAGCTCTTCATAAGTTTCACACCTTTTGAAGCTCTTCATATTTTTCACACCTTTTCAGGCTCTTCATGTATTTCAACACCGCTTCATGCTCCTCCTAGTTTTCAGACCGTTTCATGCTCCTCATATTTTTGGCACCTTTTGAAGGTCTTCATTTTTTTCACACGTTTTCAGACTCTTCATGTTTTTCAACACCACTACATGCTCCACCTATTTTTCAGACCGTTTCATTCTCCTCATATTTTTCACACCGTTTGAAGCTCTTCATATTTTTCACACCTTTTCAAACTCTTCATGTTTTTCAACACCACTTCATGCTCCACATATTATTCAGACCGTTTCATGCTCCTCCTATTTTTCAGACAGTTTCATGTTCATCTCATTTTTGACACCTTTTGAAGCTCTTCATATTTTTCACAACTTTTCAGGCTCTTCTTGTTTTCTAACACAGTTTTATGCTGCTCTTATATTTCAGACCGTTTCCTGCTCCTCACATTTTTGACACCTTTTGAAGCTCTTCATATTTTTCACACCTTTTCAGACTCTTCATGTTTTTCACACGTTTTCAGGCTCTTCATGTTTTTGAACACCGTTTCATGCTCCTCCTATTTTTCATACCGTTTCATGCTCTTCATATTTTTGACACCTTTTGAAGCTCTTCATAATTTTCACACCTTTTCAGTCTCTTCATGTTTTTCACACGTTTTCAGGCTCTTCTTGTTTTTGAACACTGTTTCATGCTCCTCCTATTTTTCAGACCGTTTCATGCTCCTCATATTTTTGACACCTTTTGAAGATCTTCATATTTTTCACACCTTTTCAGGCTATTCATGTTTTTGAACCCAGCTTCATGATCCTCCTATTTTTCAGACCATTTCATGCTCCTCATATTTTTCACACCTTATGAAGCTCTTCATATTTTTCACATCTTTTCAGGCTCTTCATGTTTTTGAACACCGCTTCATGCTCCTCCTATTTTTCAGACCGTTTCATGCTCCTCATAATTTTCACACCTTTTAAAGCTCTTCTTATTTTTCACACCTTTTCATGTTCTTCATGATTTTGAGCACCGCTTCATCTTTCTCCTATTTTTAAGACCGTTTCATGCTCCTCATATTTTTGACACCTTTTGAAGCTCTTCATATTTTGCACACCTTTTCAGGCTCTTCATGTTTTTCACAAGCACATCACGCTTCTCCTATTTTTCAGAACGTATCATGCTCCTCATATTTTTGACACCTTTTGAAGCTCTTCATATTTTTCACACCTTTTGAAGCTCTTCTTATATTTCACACCTTTTCAGGCTCTTCCTGTTTTTGAACAAAACTTCATGCTTCTCCTATTTGTCAGACCGTTTAATGCTCCTCATGTATTTCACACCTTTTGAAGCTCTTCATATTTTTCACACCTTTTCAGGCTTTTCATGTTTTTGAACAGCGCTTCATGCTCCTCCTATTTTTCAGAAGGTTTCATGCTCATCTCACTTTTGACACCTTTTGAAGCTCTTCATATTTTTCACACGTTTTCAGGCTCTTCATGTTTTTGAACACCGTTACATGCTCCTTCTATTTTTCATACCATTTCATGCTCGTCATTTTTTTGACACCATTTGAAGCTCTTCATATTTTTCACACCTTTTCAGGCTCTTTATGTTTTTCAACGCCGTATCATGCTCCTCCTATTTTTCAGACCGTTTCATGCTCCTCATATCTGTGACACCTTTTGAAGCTCTTCATATTTTTCACACCATTTCAGGCTCTTCAAGTTTTTGAAAACGGCTTCATGCTCCTCCTAATTTTCAGACCGTTTCTTGCTCCTCATATTTTTGACACCTTTTGAAGCTCTTCATATTTTTCACACCTTTTCATGCTCTTCATATTATTCACACCTTTTCAGGCTCTTAATGTTTCTCAACACCGTTTCATGCTTCTCCTATTTTTCAGACCGTTTCATGCTCCTCATATTTTTGACAGCTTTTGAAGCTCTTCATATATTTCACACCTTTTCAGGCTCTTCATGTTTTTCAACACCACTTAATGCTCCTCATATTTTTCAGACCGTTTCATGCTCCTCATATTTTTGTCACCTTTTGAAGCTCTTCCTATATTTCACACCTTTTCAGGCTCTTCATGTTTTTGAACACCTTTTCATGCTCCTTCTACTTTTCAGACCGTTTCATGCTACTCATATTTTTCACACCTTTTGAAGCTCTTCATTTTTTTCACACCTTTTCAAGCTCTTCATGTTTTCAACACCGTTTCATATTCCTCCTATTTTTCAGACCGTTTCATGCTCCTCATATTTTTGACAGCTTCTGAAGCTCTTCATATATTTCACACCTTTTCAGGCTCTTCATGTTTTTCAACACCTCTTCATGCACCTCCTATATTTCAGACCGTTTCATGCTCCTCATAATTTTGACACCTTTGAAGCTCTTCATATTTTTCAAACCTTTTCAGGCTCTTCATGTTTTTCAACACCACTTCATGCACCTCCTATATTTCAGACCGTTTCATGCTCCTCATATTTTGTCACGTTTTGAAGCTCTTCATATTTTTCACACATTTCAGTCTCTTCATGTTTTTGAATACTGCACATGCTCCTCCTATTTATCAGAGCGATTCATGCTCCTCATATTTTTGACACGTTTTGAAGCTCTTCATATTTTTCACAACTTTTCAGGCTCTTCATGTTTTTGAACACCGCTTAATGCTCCTCCTATTTTTCAGATTGTTTCATGCTCCTCATATTTTTGACACGTTTTGAAGCTCTTCATATTTTTCACACCTTTTCAGGCTCTTCATGTTTTTGAACACCGTTTCATGCTCCTCTTATTTTTTTTTTTTTATTGTAACTTTTTTTTTATTTTTTTTTATTATTTTTATTTTTTTTTCCAGTGGGTTTTTTTTCATACTTTGATATGAATCAGCCATGGATTTACATGTATTCCCAGTCCCGATTCCTCCTCCCACCTCCCTCTCCACCCGATTCCTCTGGGTCTTCCCAGGGCACCAAGCCGGAGCACTTGTCTCGTGCATCCTACCTGGGCTGGTGATCTGTTTCACCATAGATAGCATACATGCTGTTCTTTTGAAATATCCCACCCTCACATTCTCCCACAAAGTTTAAATGTCTGTTCTGTATTTCTGTGTCTCTTTTTCTGTTCTGCATATAGGGTTATCGTTGTCACCTTTCTAAATTCCATATACATGTGTCAGTATGCTGTAATGTTCTTTATCTTTCTGGCTTGCTTCACTCTGTAAAATGGGCTCCAGCTTCATCCATCTCATTAGGACTGATTCAAATGAATTCTTTTTAATGGCTGAGTAATATTCCATGGTGTATTCCATGGAATATTCCATGGAATATTCCACAGCTTTCTTATCCATTCATCTGCTGACGGGCATCTAGGTTGCTTCCATGTCCTGGCTATTATAAACAGTGCTGCGATGAACATTGGGGTGCACGTGTCTCTTTCAGACGAACCTATGGACACCTTATCTTTGACAAAGGAGGCAAGGATATGCAATGGAAAAAAGACAACCTCTTTAACAAGTGGTGCTGGGAAAACTGGTCAACCACTTGTAAAAGAATGAAAATAGAACACTTTCTAACACCATACACAAAAATAAACTCAAAATGGATTAAAGATCTAAATGTAAGACCAGAAACTATAAAACTCCTAGAGGAGAAGATAGGCAAAACACTCTCCGACATAAATCAAAGCAAGATCCTCTATGACCCACCTCCCAGAATATTGGAAATAAAAGCAAAACTAAACAAATGGGACCTAATGAAACTTAAAAGCTTTTGCACTACAAAGGAAACTATAAGTAAGGTGAAAAGACAGCCCTCAGATTGGGAGAAAATAATAGCAAATGAAGAAACAGACAAAGGATTAATCTCAAAAATATACAAGCAAATCCTGCAGCTCAATTCCAGAAAAATAAATGACCCAATAAAAAATGAGTCAAAGAACTAAACAGACATTTCTCCAAAGAAGACATACAGATGGATAACAAACACATGAAAAGATGCTCAACATCACTCATTATTAGAGAAATGCAAATCAAAACCACAATGAGGTACCATTACATGCCAGTCAGGATGGCTGCTATCCAAAAGTCTACAAGCAATAAATGCTGGAGAGGGAGTGGAGAAAAGGGAACCCTCTTATACTGTTGGTGGGAATGCACACTAGTACAGCCGCTATGGAAAACGGTGTAGGGATTTCTTAAAAAACTGGAAATAGAACTGCCATATGACCCAGCAATTCCACTTCTGGGCATACACAATGAGGAAACCAGATCCTCTTATTTTTCAGACCGTTTCAAACTCCTCATATTTTTTACACCTTTTGAAGCTCTTCATATATTTCACACCTTTTCAGACTCTTCATGTTTTTCAACACCGCTTCATGCTCCTCATATTTTTCAGACCGTTTCATGGTCCTCATATTTTTGACACCTTTTGAAGCTCTTCATATTTTTCACACCTTTTCAGGCTCTTCATGTTTTTGAACACCGTTTCATGCTCCTCATATTTTTGACACTTTTGAAGCTCTTCATATTTTTCAAACTTTTTCAGGCTCTTCAAGTTTTTAAACAACGCTTCATGCTCCTCCTAATTTTCAGACCATTTCATGATCCTCATATTTTGACACCTTTTGAAGCTCTTCATATTTTTCACACCTTTTCAGGCTCTTCATGTTTTTGAACACCGTTTCATGCTCCTCCTATTTTTCAGACCGTTTCATGCTCCTCATATTTTTGACACCTTTTGAAGCTCTTCATATTTTTCACAGCTTAACAGGCTCTTCATGTTTTTGAACACCAATTCATGCTACTCCTATTTTTCAGGCAGTTACATGCTCCTCATATTTTTGACACCTTTTGAAGCTCTTCATATTTTTCACACTTTTTCAGGCTCTTCAAGTTTTTAAACAACGCTTCATGCTCCTCCTAATTTTCAGATCGTTTCATGATCCTCATATTTTTGACACCTTTTGAAGCTCTTCATATTTTTCACACCTTTTCAGGCTCTTCATGTTTTTCAACACCAATTCATTCTCCTCCTATTTTTCAGATCGTTTCATGCTCCACATATTTTTCACACCTTTTGAAGCTAATCATTTTTTTCACACCTTTTCAGGCTCTTCATGTTTTTGAACACCGTTTCATGCTCCTCCTATTTTTCTGACCGTTTCGTGCTCCTCATATTTTTGACACATTTTGAAGCTCTTCATATTTTTCACATCTTTTCAGGCTCTTCATATTTTTCAACACCAATTCATTCTCCTCCTATTTTTCAGATCGTTTCATGCTCCACATATTTTTCACACCTTTTGAAGCTAATCATTTTTTTCACACCTTTTCAGGCTTTTCATGTTTTTCAACACCGTTTCATATTCCTCCTATTTTTCAGACCGTTTCATGCTCCTCATATTTTTGACAGCTTCTGAAGCTCTTCATATATTTCACACCTTTTCAGGCTCTTCATGTTTTTCAACACCTCTTCATGCACCTCCTATATTTCAGACCGTTTCATGCTCCTCATAATTTTGACACCTTTGAAGCTCTTCATATTTTTCAAACCTTTTCAGGCTCTTCATGTTTTTCAACACCACTTCATGCACCTCCTATATTTCAGACCGTTTCATGCTCCTCATATTTTGTCACGTTTTGAAGCTCTTCATATTTTTCACACATTTCAGTCTCTTCATGTTTTTGAATACTGCTTCATGCTCCTCCTATTTTTCAGAGCGATTCATGCTCCTCATATTTTTGACACGTTTTGAAGCTCTTCATATTTTTCACAACTTTTCAGGCTCTTCATGTTTTTGAACACCGCTTAATGCTCCTCCTATTTTTCAGATTGTTTCATGCTCCTAATATTTTTGACACGTTTTGAAGCTCTTCATATTTTTCACACCTTTTCAGGCTCTTCATGTTTTTGAACACCGTTTCATGCTCCTCTTATTTTTTTTTTATTGTTATTTTTTTTATTTTTTTATTATTATTATTTTTTTTTCCAGTGGGTTTTGTCATACTTTGATATGAATCAGCCATGGATTTACATGTATTCCCAGTCCCGATTCCTCCTCCCACCTCCCTCTCCACCCGATTCCTCTGGGTCTTCCCAGTGCACCAAGCCGGAGCACTTGTCTCGTGCATCCTACCTGGACTGGTGATCTGTTTCACCATAGATAGCATACCTGCTGTTCTTTTGAAATATCCCACCCTCACATTCTCCCAGAAAGTTTAAAAGTCTGTTCTGTATTTCTGTGTCTCTTTTTCTGTTCTGCATATAGGGTTATCATTGTCACCTTTCTAAATTCCATATACATGTGTCAGTATGCTGTAATGTTCTTTATCTTTCTGGCTTACTTCACTCTGTAAAATGGGCTCCAGCTTCATCCATCTCATTAGGACTGATTCAAATGAATTCTTTTTAATGGCTGAGTAATATTCCATGGTGTATTCCATGGAATATTCCATGGAATATTCCACAGCTTTCTTATCCATTCATCTGCTGACGGGCATCTAGGTTGCTTCCATGTCCTGGCTATTATAAACAGTGCTGCGATGAACATTGGGGTGCACGTGTCTCTTTCAGACGAACCTATGGACACCTTATCTTTGACAAAGGAGGCAAGGATATGCAATGGAAAAAAGACAACCTCTTTAACAAGTGGTGCTGGGAAAACTGGTCAACCACTTGTAAAAGAATGAAAATAGAACACTTTCTAACACCATACACAAAAATAAACTCAAAATGGATTAAAGATCTAAATGTAAGACCAGAAACTATAAAACTCCTAGAGGAGAAGATAGGCAAAACACTCTCCGACATAAATCAAAGCAAGATCCTCTATGACCCACCTCCCAGAATATTGGAAATAAAAGCAAAACTAAACAAATGGGACCTAATGAAACTTAAAAGCTTTTGCACTACAAAGGAAACTATAAGTAAGGTGAAAAGACAGCCCTCAGATTGGGAGAAAATAATAGCAAATGAAGAAACAGACAAAGGATTAATCTCAAAAATATACAAGCAAATCCTGCAGCTCAATTCCAGAAAAATAAATGACCCAATAAAAAATGAGTCAAAGAACTAAACAGACATTTCTCCAAAGAAGACATACAGATGGATAACAAACACATGAAAAGATGCTCAACATCACTCATTATTAGAGAAATGCAAATCAAAACCACAATGAGGTACCATTACATGCCAGTCAGGATGGCTGCTATCCAAAAGTCTACAAGCAATAAATGCTGGAGAGGGAGTGGAGAAAAGAGAACCCTCTTATACTGTTGGTGGGAATGCACACTAGTACAGCCGCTATGGAAAATGGTGTAGAGATTTCTTAAAAAACTGGAAATAGAACTGCCATATGACCCAGCAATTCCACTTCTGGGCATACACAATGAGGAAACCAGATCCTCTTATTTTTCAGACCGTTTCAAACTCCTCATATTTTTTACACCTTTTGAAGCTCTTCATATATTTCACACCTTTTCAGACTCTTCATGTTTTTCAACACCGCTTCATGCTCCTCATATTTTTCAGACCGTTTCATGGTCCTCATATTTTTGACACCTTTTGAAGCTCTTCATATTTTTCACACCTTTTCAGGCTCTTCATGTTTTTGAACACCGTTTCATGCTCCTCATATTTTTGACACCTTTTGAAGCTCTTCATATTTTTCAAACTTTTTCAGGCTCTTCAAGTTTTTAAACAACGCTTCATGCTCCTCCTAATTTTCAGACCATTTCATGATCCTCATATTTTGACACCTTTTGAAGCTCTTCATATTTTTCACACCTTTTCAGGCTCTTCATGTTTTTGAACACCGTTTCATGCTCCTCCTATTTTTCAGACCGTTTCATGCTCCTCATATTTTTGACACCTTTTGAAGCTCTTCATATTTTTCACAGCTTAACAGGCTCTTCATGTTTTTGAACACCAATTCATGCTACTCCTATTTTTCAGGCAGTTTCATGCTCCTCATATTTTTGACACCTTTTGAAGCTCTTCATATTTTTCACACCTTTTCAGGCTCTTCATGTTTTTCAACACCAATTCATTCTCCTCCTATTTTTCAGATCGTTTCATGCTCCACATATTTTTCACACCTTTTGAAGCTAATCATTTTTTTCACACCTTTTCAGGCTTTTCATGTTTTTGAACACCGTTTCATGCTCCTCATATTTTTGACACCTTTTGAAGCTCTTCATATTTTTCACACCTTTTCAGGCTCTTCATGTTATTGAACACCGTTTCATGCTCCTCCTATATTTAAGACCGTTTCATGCTCGTCATATTTTTGACACCTTTTGAAGTTCTTCATATTTTTCACACCTTTTCAGGCTCTTTAGATTTTTGAACACCGCTTCATGCTCCTTCTATTTTCAGACCGTTTCATGCTCCTCATGTTTTTGAGACATTTTGACGCTCTTCATATTTTTCACACCTTTTCTGGATCTTCATGTTTTTGAACACAGTTTATGCTCCTCATATTTTTCACACATTTTCATGCTCTTCATATTTTTCACACCTTTCACGCTCTTCATGTTTTTCAACACCGCTTCATGCTCCTCCTATTTTTCACACTGTTTCATACTCCTCATATTTTTGACACGATTTGAAGCTCTTCATATTTTTCACACCTTTTCAGGCTCTTCATGTTTTTCAAGACTACTTCATGCTCCTCCTATTTTTCAGACCGTTTTATTCTACTCATATGTTTCACACCTTTTTCAAACTCTTCATGTTTTTCAACACCACTTCATGCTCCTCCTATTTTTCAGACCGCTTCATACTCCTCATATTTTTGACACCTTTTGAAGCTCTTCATAT
This sequence comes from Dama dama, assembly GCF_033118175.1. Lineage (NCBI taxonomy): Eukaryota > Metazoa > Chordata > Mammalia > Artiodactyla > Cervidae > Dama > Dama dama. The sequence continues at coordinate 5,740,531 of NC_083683.1, read as the reverse complement.
TTTCACACCTTTTGAAGCTCATCGTATATTTCACACCTTTTCATTCTCTTCATGTTTTTCAACACCACTTCATGCTCCTCCTAATTTTCAGACCGTTTCATGCCCATCTCATTTTTGACACCTTTAGAAGCTTTTCATATTTTTCACACCTTTTGAAGCTCTTCATATTTTTCACACGTTTTCATGCTCTTCATATTTTTCTACACCGCTTCATGCTCCTCTTATTTTTCAGACCGTTTCATGCTCCTCATATTTTTGATACGTTTTGAAGCCCTTCATATTTTTCACACCTTTTCAGGCTCTTCACGTTTTGAACATCGTTTCTTGCACCTCCAATTTTTCAGAACGTTTCATGCTGCTCATATATTTGACACCTTTTGAAGCTCTTCATCATTTCACAACTTTTCAGGTTCTTCATGTTTTCAACACCACTTCATGCTCCTGCTATATTTCTGACCGTGTCACGCTCCTCATATTTTTGACACCTTTTGAAGATCTTCATATATTTCACACCTTTTCAGGCTATTCAGGTTTTTCTACACCGCTTCATGCTCCTCCTATTTTTGACACCTTTTGGAGCTCTTCATATATTTCACACATTTTCAGGCTCTTCACGATTTGAAAAGCGTTTCATGCTCCTTCTATTTTTCAGACCGTTTCATGCTCCTCATATTTTTGAAACCTTTTGAAGTGCTTCATATTTTTCACATCATTTAAGGCTCTTCATGTTTTTCAAAACCGATTCATGCTGCTCCTATTTTTCGGACTGTTTCATTCTCCTCATATTTTTGACACCTTTTGAAGCTCTTCATATATTTCACAACTTTTCAGGCTTTTCATGTTTTTCAACACTGTTTCATGCTCCTCATATTTTTGACACCTTTTGAAGCTCTTCATATTTTTCACACCTTTTCAGGCTCTTCATGTTTTTCAACACTGTTTCATGCTCCTCATATTTTTGACACCTTTTGAAGCTCTTCATATTTTTCACACCTTTTCAGGCTCTTTATGATTTTCAATACCACTTCATGCTCCTCCTATTTTTCAGACCGTTTCATGGTCCTCATATTGTTGACACCTTTTGAAGCTCTTCATATTTTTCACACCTTTTCAGGCACTTCATGATTTTGAAGACCGTTTCATGCTCCTTCTATTTTTTAAACCGTTTCATGCTGCTCATATTTTTGACACCTTTTGAAGCTCTTCATATTTTTCACACCTTTTCAGGCTCTTTCTGTTTTTCAATACCACTTCATGCTCCTCCTATTTTTCAGACCGTGTCATTCTCCTCATATTTTTGACACCTTTTGAAGCTCTTCATATTTTTCACACCTTTTCAGGCTCTTTCTGTTTTTCAATACCACTTCATGCTCCTCCTATTTTTCAGACCGTTTCATGCTCCTCATATTTTTGACACCTTTTGAAGCTCTTCATATTTTTCACACCTTTTCAGGCTCTTCATGTTTTTGAAGACCGTTTCATGCTCCTCCTTTTTTTTAAACCGTTTCATGCTCCACATATTTTTGACACCTTTTGAAGCTCTTCATATTTTTCACACCTTTTCAGGCTCTTTCTGTTTATCAATACCACTTCATGCTCCTCCTATTTTTCAGACCGTTTCATGCTCCTCATATTTTTGACACCTTTTGAAGCTCTTAATATTTTTCACATCTTTTCAGGCTCTTCATCTTTTTGAACTCCTTTTCAGGCTCCTCCTCTTGTTCAGACCATTTCATGCTCCTCATATTTTTGACACATTTTGAAGCTCTTCATATTTTTCACACCTTTTCAGGCGCTTCCTGTTTTTCAACACTGCTTCATGCTCCTCCTATTTTTCAGACCGTTTCATGCTCCTCATATTTTTGACACCTTTTGAAGCTCTTGATATTTTTCACACATTTTCAGGCTCTTCATGTTTTTCAACACTATTTCATGCTCCTCCATTTTTTCAGACCGTTTCAGGCTCCTCCTAATTTTCAGACGGTTTCATGCAATTCATATTTTTGACACCTTTTGAAGCTCTTCATATATTGCACACCTTTTCAGGCTCTTCATGTTTTTGAACACCGTTTCATGCTCCTCATGTTTTTCAGACCATTTCATGCTCTTCATATTTTTCACACTTTTTGAAGCTCCTCATATTTTTCACACCTTTCAATGCTCTTCATATTTTTCAACACCATTTCATGCTCCTCCTATTTTTCAGACCGTTTAATGCTCCCCATAATTTTGACACCTTTTGAAGCGCTTCATAATTGTCACACTTTTTCAGGCTCTTCAAGTTTTTTAAATCCGCTTCATCCTCCTCCTATATTTCTGACCATGTCATGCTCCTCATATTTTTGACACCTTTTGAAGCTCTTCATATTTTTCACACCGTTTCATGCTCCTCCTATTTTTCAGACCGTTTCATGCTCCTCGTATTTCTGACACCATGTGAAGCTCTTCATATTTTTCAAAGCTTTTCATGCTGTTCATGTTTTTCAACACCCTTTCATGCTCCTCCTGTTTTTGAGACCGTTTCATGCTCCTACTATTTTTGAAGCTCTTTATATTTTTAACACCTTTTGAAGCTCTTCATATTTTTCACACCTTTTCAGGCGCTTCCTGTTTTTCAACACCGCTTCATGCTCTTCCTATTTTTCAGACCGTTTCATGCTCTCCATATTTTTGACACCTTTTGAAGCTCTTCATATTTTTCACACCTTTTCAGGCTCTTCATGTTTTTGAACTCCTTTTCAGGCTCCTCCTCTTGTTCAGACCATTTCATGCTCCTCATATTTTTGACACATTTTCAAGCTCTTCATATTTTTCACACCTTTTCAGGCGCTTCCGGTTTTTCAACACCGCTTCATGCTACTCCTATTTTTAAGACCGTTTCATGCTCCTCATATTTTGATACCTTTTGAAGCTCTTCATATTTTTCACACCTTTTCACTCTCTTCATGTTTGTTTAAAACGTTTCTTGCTCTTCCTATTTTTCAGACCGTTTCTTGCTCCTCATATTTTTGTCACCTTTTGAAGCTCTTCATATTCTTCACACCTTTTGAGGCTCTTCATGTTTTTCAACACCGCTTCATGCTCCTCCTATTTTTCAGACCGTTTCTTGCTCCTCATATTTTTGACACCTTTTGAAGCTCTTCATATTCTTCACACCTTTTGAGGCTCTTCATGTTTTTCAACACCACTTCATGCCCCTCCTATTTTTCAGACCGTTTCATGCTCCTCATATTTGTGACACCTTTTGAAGCTCGTAATATTTTTCACAAGTTTTCATGCTCTTCATGTTTTTCTTCACCGCTTCATGCTCCTCCTATATTTCAGCCCGTTTCATGCTGCTCATATTTTGATACCTTTTGAAGCTCTTCATATTGTTCACACCTTTTCACTCTCTTCATGTTTGTTAAAACCGTTTCTTGCTCCTCCTATTTTTCAGACCGTTTCTTGCTCCTCATATTTTTGACACCTTTTGAAGCTCTTCATATTTTTCAAACTTTTTCAGGCTCTTCATGTTTTTCAACACCGCTTCATGCTCCTCCTATTTTTCAGACAGTTTCATGTTCCTCATATTTTTGAAACCTTTTGAAGCTCTTCATATTTTTCACACGTTTTCAGGCTCTTCATGTTTTTCAATACCGCTTCACGTTCCTCCTATTTTTCAGACCATTTCATGCTCCTCATATTTTTGACACTTTTTGAGCTCTTCATATTTTTCAAACCTTTTCAGGCTCTTCATGTTTTCGAACTCTGCTTCATGCTCCTCCAATTTTTCACACCGTTTCATGCTTCTCATATTTTTGAAACCTTTTGAAGTTCTTCATATATTTCACACCTTTTCAGGCTCTTCATGTTTTTAAACACCTCTTCATTCTTCTCCTGTTTTTCAGACCATTTCATGCTCCTCATATTTTTGACACCTTTTGAACCTCTTCATATTTTTCACACCTATTCAGGGTCTTCATATTTTTCAACACCGCTTCATGCTCCTCCTATTTTTCAGACCGTTTCATGCTCCTCATATTTTTGACACGTTTTGAAGCTCTTCATTTATTTCACACCTTTTCAGGCTCTTCATGTTTTTCAACATCGCTTCATGCTTCTCGTATTTTTCAGACCGTTTCATGCTTCTCAAATTTTTGACACCTTTTGAAGCTCTTCATATTTTTCACACCTTTTCATGTTCTTCATTTTTGTCAACAAAGCTTCATGCTCCTCCTATTTTTCAGACCGTTTCATGCTCCTCATCTTTTACACACCTTTTGAAGCTCTTCATATTTTTCACACCATTTCAGGCTCTTCTTGTTTTTCAACACCATTTCAAGCTCCTCCTATTTTTCAGAGTGTTTCATGCTCCTCATATTTCTGACACCTTTTGAAGCTCTTCATATATTTCACACCTTTTCAGGCTCTTCATGTTTTTGAACACGGCTTCATGCTCCTCCTATTTTTCACACCTTTTGAAGATCTTCATATATTTCACACCTTTTCAAGCTCTTCATGTTTTTGAACACCGTTTCATGCTCCTCATATTTTTTCACACCTTTTGAAGCTCTTAATATTTTTCACACATTTTCAGGCTTTTCATGTTTTTGAACACCGTTTAATGCTCCTCCTATTTTTCAGACCGTTTCATGCTCCTCATATTTTTCACACCTTTTGAAGCTCTTCATATATTTCTCACCTTTTCCTGTTCTTCAGGTTTTTCAACTCCGTTTCATGCTCTTCCTATTTTTCAGATCATTTCATGCTCCTCCTATTTTTCAGACTGTTTCATGCACCTCTTATTATTGACACCTTTTGAAACTCTTCATATTTTTCACACCTTTTCATGCTCTTCATGTTTTTCAACAACATTTCATGCTCCTCCTATTTTTCAGACCTTTTCATGGTCCTCATATTTTTCACTCCTTTTCATGCTCTTCTTGTTTTTCAACACAGTTTCATGCTCCTCATATGTTTGACACCTTTTGAATCTCTTCATATTATTCACACCTTTTCAGGCTCTTCATGATTTTCAACACCGCTTCATGCTCCTCATATTTTTGAGACCGTTTCATGCTCCTAATATTGTTCACACCTTTTCAAGATCTTCATGTTATTCAACACCGCTTCATGCTCTTCCTATTTTTCAGACCGTTTCATGCTCCTCATATTTTTGATACATTTGAAGCTCTTCATATTTTTCACACCTTTTCAGGCTCTTCATGTTTTGAACACCATTTCATGCTCCTCCTATTTTTCAGACCGTTTCATGCTCCTCATATTTTTGACAACTTTTGAAGCTCCTCATATTTTCACACCTTTTCAGGCTCTTCATGTTTTTCAACACACTTTCATGCTCCTCATATGTTTGTCATCTTTTGAATCTCTTCATATTATTCACACCTTTTCAGGCTCTTCATGATTTTCAACACCGCTTCATGCTCCCCATATTTTTGAGACCGTTTTATGCTACTCATATTTTGACACCTTTTGAAGCTCGTCATGTATTTCACACCTTTTCAGGCGCTACATGTTTTTCAACACCGCTTCATGCTCGTCATATTTTGAGACCGTTTTATGCTACTCATATTTTGACACCTTTTGAAGCTCTTCATGTATTTCAGACCTTTTCAGGCTCCTCATGTATTTCAACACCGCTTCTTGCTCCTCCTATTTTTCAGCCCGTTTCATGCTCGTCATATTTTTCAGACAGTTTCATGATCCTCCTATTTTTCAGACCGTTTCATGCTCCTCATGTTTTTGACACCTTTTGAAGCTCTTCATATATTTCACACCTTTTAAGGCTCTTCAAGATTCTGAACACCGCTTCATGCTCCTCCTATATTTCACACTTTTTGAAGCTCTTCATATATTTCACACCTTTTCAAGCTCTTCATGTTTTTGAACACCGCTTCATGCTCCTCTTATTTTTGACACCTTTTGAAGCTCTTCTTATTTTTCACACCTTTTCTGGCTCTTCATCTTTTTCCATACCGTTTCATGCTCCTCATATTTTTCAGACCGTTTCATTCTCCTCATATTTATGTCAACTTTTGAAACTCTTCATTTTCTTCACACCTTTTCATGCTCTTCATGTTTTTGAACACTGCTTCATGCTCCTCCTATGTTTCAGACCGTTTCATGCTCCTCATATTTTTCAAACCTTTTGAAGTTCTTCATATATTTCACACCTTTTCAGGCTCTTCATGTTTTTAAACTCCTCTTCATTCTTCTCCTGTTTTTCAGACCATTTCATGCTCCTCATATTTTTCACACTTTTTGAAGCTCTTCATATTTTTCACACTTTTTGAAGCTCTTCATACTTTTCACACCTGTCAGGCTCTTCATGTTTTTGAACACCGCTTCCTGCTCCACCTATTTTTCAGATCGTTTCATGCTCCTCATATTTTTCACACTTTTTGAAGCTCTTCATATTTTTCACACTTTTTCAGGCTCTTCATGTTTTTGAACATCGTTTCATGCTCCTCCTTTTATTCAGACCGTTTCATGCTCCTCATATTTTTGACACCTTTTGAACCTCTTCATATTTTTACACCTATTCAGGGTCTTCATATTTTTCAACACCACTTCATGCTCCTCCTATTTTTCAGACCGTTTCATGCTCCTCATATTTTTGACACGTTTTGAAGCTCTTCATTTATTTCACACCTTTTCAGGCTCTTCATGTTTTTCAACATCGCTTCATGCTCCTCGTATTTTTCAGACCGTTTCATGCTTCTCAAATTTTTTCACACCTTTTGAAGCTCTTCATATTTTTCACACCGTTTCATGTTCTTCATTTTTGTCAACACAGCTTCATGCTCCTCTTATTTTTCAAACCGTTTCATGCTCCTCATCTTTTATACACCTGTTTTATCTCTTCATATTTTTCACACCATTTCAGGCTCTTCTTGTTTTTCAAAACCATTTCAAGCTCCTCCTATTTTTCAGACTGTTTCATGCTCCTCATATTTCTGACACCTTTGGAATCTCTTCATATGTTTCACACTTTTTTAGGCTCTTCATGGTTTTGAACACCCCTTCATGCTCCTCATATTTTTCACACCTTTTGAAGCTCTTCATATATTTCTCACCTTTTCCTGTTCTTCAGGTTTTTCAACACCGTTTCATGCTCCTCCTATTTTTCAGACCGTTTCATGCTCCTCATATTTCTGACACATTTTGAAGCTCTTCATATATTTCACACCTTTTCAGACTCTTCATGTTTTTCAACATCGCTTCATCCTCCTCCTATTTTTCAGACCGTTTCATGCTCCTCATATTTTTGACACCTTTTGAAGCTCTTCATATTTTTCACACCTTTTGAAGCTCTTCATATTTTTCACAAGTTTTAAGGCTGTTCATGTTTTTCAACACCGTTTCATGCTCCTCCTATTTTTCAGACCCTTTCATGCTCCTCATATTTCTGACACCTTTTGAAGCTCTCCATATTTTTCACATATTTTCTGGCTCTTCATGCTTTTCAACACCGTTTCATGCTCCTCCTATTTTGAGACTGTTTCATGCTCCTCTTATTTTTGACACCTTTAGAAGCTCTTAATATATTTCACACCTTTTCAGACTCTTCATGTTTTTCAACATCGCTTCATACTCCTCCTATTTTTCAGACCGTTTCATGCTGCTCATATTATTGACACGTTTTGAAGCTCTTCATATTTTTCACACCTTTTCAGGCTCTTCATGTTTTTCAACATCGCTTCATGCTTCTCGTATTTTTCAGACCGTTTCATGCTTCTCAAATTTTTGACACCTTTTGAAGCTCTTCATATTTTTCACACCTTTTCATGTTCTTAATTTTTCTAAACAAAGCTTCATGCTGCTCCTATTTTTCAGACCGTTTCATGCTCCTCATATATTTGACACCTTTTGAAGCTCTTCATATTTTTCACACCTTTTGAAGCTCTTCATATTTTTCACACCTTTTGAAGCTCTTCATATTTTACACATATTTTCACCCTCTTCATGTTTTTCAACACCTTTTCATGCTCCTCCTATTTTTCGGACCGTTTCATTCTCTTCATATTTTTGACACTTTTTGAAGCTCTTCATATTTTTCACACCTTTTCAGGCTCTTCATCTTTTTCAACACCGTTTCATGCTTCTCGTATTTTTCAGAACGTTTCATGCTTCTCAAATTTTTGACACCTTTTGAAGCTCTTCATATTTTTCACACCTTTTCATGTTCTTCATTTTTCTCAACAAAGCTTCATGCTCCTCCTATTTTTCAGACCGTTTCATGCTCCTCATCTTTTACACACCTGTTGAAGCTCTTCATATTTTTCACACCATTTCAGGCTCTTCTTGTTTTTCAACACCATTTCAAGCTCCTCCTATTTTTCAGACTGTTTCATGCTCCTCATATTTCTGACTCCTTTTGAAGCTCTTCATATATTTCACACCTTTTCAGGCTCTTCATGTTTTTGAACACGGCTTCATGCTCCTCCTATTTTTCACACCTTTTGAAGATCTTCATATATTTCACACCTTTTCAAGCTCTTCATGTTTTTGAACACCGCTTCATGCTCCTCATATTTTTCACACCTTTTGAAGCTCTTAATATTTTTCACACATTTTCAGGCTCTTCATGTTTTTGAACACCGTTTAATGCCCCTCCTATTTTTCAGACCGTTTCATGCTCCTCATATTTTTCACACCTTTTGAAGCTCTTCATATATTTCTCACCTTTTCCTGTTCTTCAGGTTTTTCAACACCGTTTCATGCTCCTCCTATTTTTCAGATAGTTTCATGCTCCTCCTATTTTTCAGGCTGTTTCATGCACCTCTTATTATTGACACCTTTTGAAGCTCTTCATATTTTTCACACTTTTTCAGGCTCTTCATGTTTTTCAACAACATTTCATGCTCCTCCTATTTTTCAGACCTTTTCATGCTCCTCATATTTTTCACACCTTTTCATGCTCTTCTTGTTTTGCAACACAGTTTCATGCTCCTCATATGTTTGACACCTTTTGAATCTCTTCATTTTATTCACACCTTTTCAGGCTCTTCATGATTTTCAACACCGCTTCATGCTCCTCATATTTTTGAGACCGTTTCATGCTCCTAATATTGTTCACACCTTTTCAAGATCTTCATGTTATTCAACACCCCTTCAGCCTCTTCCTATTTTTCAGACCGTTTCATGCTCCTCATATTTTTTACACCTTTTGAACCTCTTCATATTTTTCACACCTATTCAGGGTCTTCATATTTTTCAACACCGCTTCATGCTCCTCCTATTTTTCAGACCGTTTCATGCTCCTCATATTTTTGACACTTTTTGAAGCTCTTCTTTTATTTCACACCTTTTCAGGCTCTTCATGTTTTTCAACATCGCTTCATGCTCCTCGTATTTTTCAGACCTTTTCATGCTTCTCAAATTTTTGACACCTTTTGAAGCTCTTCATATTTTTCACACCTTTTCATGTTCTTCATTTTTGTCAACAAAGCTTCGTGCTCCTCCTATTTTTCAAACCGTTTCATGCTCCTCATCTTTTACACACCTGTTGAAGGTCTTCATATTTTTCACACCATTTCAGGCTCTTCTTGTTTTTCAACACCATTTCAAGCTCCTCCTATTTTTCAGACAATTTCATGCTCCTCATATTTTTCACACCTTTTGAAGCTCTTCATATATTTCTCACCTTTTCCTGTTCTTCAGGTTTTTCAACACCGTTTCATGCTCCTCCTATTTTTCAGACCGTTTCATGCTCCTCATATTTCTGACACATTTTGAAGCTTTTCATATATTTCACACCTTTTCAGACTCTTCATGTTTTTCAACATCACTTCATCCTCCTCCTTTTTTTCAGACCGTTTCATGCTCCTCATATTTTTGACACCTTTTGAAGCTCTTCATATTTTTCACACCTTTTGAAGCTCTTCATATTTTTCACAAGTTTTAAGGCTGTTCATGTTTTTCAACACCGTTTCATGCTCCTCCTATTTTTCAGACCCTTTCATGCTCCTCATATTTCTGACACCTTTTGAAGCTCTCCATATTTTTCACATATTTTCAGGCTCTTCATGCTTTTCAACACCGTTTCATGCTCCTCCTATTTTGAGACTGTTTCATGCTCCTCTTATTTTTGACACCTTTAGAAGCTCTTAATATATTTCACACCTTTTAAGGCTCTTCATGTTTTTGAACAACGCTTCATGCTCCTCCTATATTTCACACCTTTTGAAGCTCTTCATATATTTCACACCTTCTCAGACTCTTCATGTTTTTCAACATCGCTTCATACTCCTCCTATTTTTCTGACCGTTTCATGCTCCTCATATATTTGACACCTTTTCAAGCTCTTCATATTTTTCACACCTTTTGAAGCTCTTCATATTTTTCACACCTTTTGAAGCTCCTCATATTTTACACATATTTTCACCCTCTTCATGTTTTTCAACACCTTTTCATGCTCCTCCTATTTTTCAGACCGTTTCATTCTCTTCATATTTTTGACACTTTTTGAAGCTCTTCATATTTTTCACACCTTTTCAGGCTCTTCATCTTTTTCAACACCGTTTCATGCTCCTCATATTTTTCAGACCGTTTCATTCTCCTCATATTTATGTCAACTTTTGAAACTCTTCATTTTCTTCACACCTTTTCATGCTCTTCATGTTTTTGAACACTGCTTCATGCTCCTCCTATGTTTCAGACCGTTTCATGCTCCTCATATTTTTGAAACCTTTTGAAGTTCTTCATATATTTCACACCTTTTCAGGGTCTTCATGTTTTTAAACACCTCTTCATTCTTCTCCTGTTTTTCAGACCATTTCATGCTCCTCATATTTCTCACACTTTTTGAAGCTCTTCATATTTTTCACACTTTTTGAAGCTCTTCATACTTTTCACACCTGTCAGGCTCTTCATGTTTTTGAACACCGCTTCCTGCTCCACCTATTTTTCAGATCGTTTCATGCTCCTCATATTTTTCACACTTTTTGAAGCTCTTCATATTTTTCACACTTTTTCAGGCTCTTCATGTTTTTGAACATCGTTTCATGCTCCTCCTTTTATTCAGACCGTTTCATGCTCCTCATATTTTTGACACCTTTTGAACCTCTTCATATTTTTCACACCTATTCAGGGTCTTCATATTTTTCAACACCGCTTCATGCTCCTCCTATTTTTCAGACCGTTTCATGCTCCTCATATTTTTGACACGTTTTGAAGCTCTTCATTTATTTCACACCTTTTGAGGCTCTTCATGTTTTTCAACATCGCTTCATGCTTCTCGTATTTTTCAGACCGTTTCATGCTTCTCAAATTTTTGACACATTTTGAAGCTCTTCATATTTTTCACACCTTTTCATGTTCTTCATTTTTATCAACAAAGCTTCATGCTCTTCCTATTTTTCAGACCGTTTCATGCTCCACATCTTTTACACACCTTTTGAAGCTCTTCATATTTTTCACACCTTTTGAAGCTCTTCATATTTTACACATATTTTCACCCTCTTCATGTTTTTCAACACCTTTTCATTCTCCTCCTATTTTTCGGACCGTTTCATTCTCTTCATATTTTTGACACTTTTTGAAGCTCTTCATATTTTTCACACCCCTTCAGGCTCTTCATCTTTTTCAACACCGTTTCATGCTCCTCATATTTTTCAGACCGTTTCATTCTCCTCATATTTATGTCAACTTTTGAAACTCTTCATTTTCTTCACACCTTTTCATGCTCTTCATGTTTTTGAACACTGCTTCATGCTCCACCTATGTTTCAGACCGTTTCATGCTCCTCATATTTTTGAAACCTTTTGAAGCTCTTCATATTTTTCACACCTTTTCAGGCTCTTCATGTTTTTGAACACGGCTTCATGCTCCTCCTATTTTTCACACCTTTTGAAGATCTTCATATATTTCACACCTTTTCAAGCTCTTCATGTTTTTGAACACCGCTTCATGCTCCTCTTATTTTTGAAACCTTTTGAAGCTCTTAATATTTTTCACACATTTTCAGGCTCTTCATGTTTTTCAACACACTTTCATGCTCCTCATATGTTTGACACCTTTTGAATCTCTTCATATTATTCACACCTTTTCAGTCTCTTCATGATTTTCAACACCGCTTCATGCTCCCCATATTTTTGAGACCGTTTTTTGCTACTCATATTTTGACACCTTTTGAAGCTCTTCATGTATTTCACACCTATTCAGGCTCTACATGTTTTTCAACACCGCTTCATGCTCGTCATATTTTGAGACCGTTTTATGCTACTCATATTTTGACACCTTTTGAAGCTCTTCATGTATTTCAGACCTTTTCAGGCTCCTCATGTATTTCAACACCGCTTCTTGCTCCTCCTATTTTTCAGCCCGTTTCATGCTCGTCATATTTTTCAGACAGTTTCATGATCCTCCTATTTTTCAGACCGTTTCATGCTCCTCATGTTTTTGACACCTTTTGAAGCTCTTCATATATTTCACACCTTTTAAGGCTCTTCAAGATTCTGAACACCGCTTCATGCTCCTCCTATATTTCACACTTTTTGAAGCTCTTCATATATTTCACACCTTTTCAAGCTCTTCATGTTTTTGAACACCGCTTCATGCTCCTCTTATTTTTGACACCTTTTGAAGCTCTTCTTATTTTTCACACCTTTTCTGGCTCTTCATCTTTTTCCATACCGTTTCATGCTCCTCATATTTTTCAGACCGTTTCATGCTCCTCATATTTTTGACACCTTTTGAAGCGCTTCATATTTTTCACACCATTTCAGGCTCTTCATGTTTTTCAACAGCGCTTCATGCTCCTCCTATTTTTCAGAACGTTTCATGATCCTCATATTTTTGAAACCTTCTGAAGCTCTTCATATTTTTCACACCTTTTCAGGCTCTTCATGTTTTTGAACACCACTTGTGGTCCTCCTGTTTTTCAGACCGTTTCATGCTCCGCATATTGTTGACACCTTTTGAAGCTCTTCATATATTTCACACCTTTTCTGGCTCTTCATGTTTTTCAACACCACTTCATGCTCCTCCTGTTTTTCAGACCGTTTCATGCTCCTCTTTATTTCAGACCGTTTCATGCTCCTCATATTTTTGGCACCTTTTGAAGTTCTTCATATTTTTCACACCTTTTCAGGCTCTTCATGTTTTTCAACACCACTTCATGCTCCTCCTATTTTTTCAGACCGTTTCATGCTCCTCATATTTTTGGCACCTTTTGAAGTTCTTCATATTTTTCACACCTTTTCAGGCTCTTCATGTTTTTCAACACCGCTTCATGCTCCTCCTATTTTTCAGACCGTTTCATGCTCCTCATGTATTTCACACCTTTTGAGGCTCTTAATATTTTTCACACCTTTTCAGGCTCTTCATGTTTTTGAACACGGTTTCATGCTCCTCCTATTTTCCAGACCGTTTCATGCTCCTCATATTTTTGACACCTTTTGAAGCTCTTCATATTTTTCACACCTTTTCAAATTATTCATGATTTCAACACCGCTTCATGATCCTCCTATTTTTCAGAGCGTTTCATGCTCCTCATATCTTTGACACCTTTTCAAACTCTTCATATATTTCACACCTTTTGAAACTCTTCATATATTTCACAGCTTTTCAGGCTCTTCATGTTTTTGAACATCGCTTCATGCTCCTCTTATATTTCAGACTGTTTCCTGCTCCTCATGTATTTCACACCTTTTGAAGCTCTTCATATATTTCACACCTTTTGAAACTCTTCATATATTTCACAGCTTTTCAGGCTCTTCATGTTTTTGAACACCGTTTCATGCTCCTCCTATTTTTCAGACCGTTTCATGCTCCTCTTTATTTCAGACCGTTTCATGCTCCTCATATTTTTGGCACCTTTTGAAGTTCTTCATATATTTCACACCTTTTCAGGCTCTTCATGTTTTTGAACACCGTTTCAGGCTCCTCATATTTTTGACACCTTTGAAGCTCTTCAAAATTTTGACACCTTTTGAAGCTCTTCATATATTTCACACCTTTTCAGTCTCTTGATGTTTTTCAATGCCACTTCATGCTCCTCCTATATTTCAGACCGTTTCATGCTCCTCATATTTTTGACACCTTTTGAAGCTCTTCATATATTTCACACCTTTTCAGGCTCTTCATGTTTTTGAACACCGCTTCATGCTCCTCCTATTTTTCAGATCGTTTCATGCTCCTCATGTATTTCACAGCGTTTGAAGCTCTTCATATTTTTCACACCTTTTGAAGCTTTTCATATTTTTCACGGCTTATCAGGCTCTTCGTGTTTTTGAACACCGTTTCATGCTCCTCCTATTTTTCAGACCGTTTCATGCTCCTCATATTGTTGACACCTTTTGAAGCTCTTCATATATTTCACACCTTTTCTGGCTCTTCATGTTTTTCAACACCACTTCATGCTCCTCCTATTTTTCAGACCGTTTCATGCTCCTCATATTTTTGACACCTTTTGAAGCTCTTCATATATTTCCCAGCTTTTCAGGCTCTTCCTGTTTTTCAACAAAGCTTCATGCTCCTCCTATTTTTCAGACCGTTTCATGCTCCTCATATTTTTCACACCTTTTGAAGCTCTTCATATTTTTCACACCTTTTCAGGCACTTCATGTTTTTCAACACCGCTTGATGCTCCTCCTATTTTTCAGATCTTAACATTCTCCTCATATATTTGACACCTTTTGAAGCTCTTCATATTTTTCACACCTTTTCAGGCTATTCATGTTTTTCAACACCGCTTCATGCTCCTCCTATTTTTCAGACCGTTTCATGCTCCTCATGTATTTCACACCTTTTGAAGCTCTTAATATTTTTCACACCTTTTCAGGCTCTTCATGTTTCTGAAAACCGTTTCATGCTCCTCCTATTTTCAGACCGTTTCATGCTCATCATATTTTTGACACCTTTTGAAGCTCTTCCTATTTTTCACACCTTTTCAAGTTATTCATGATTTTCAACACCACTTCATGATCCTCCTATTTTTCAGAGCGTTTCATGCTCCTCATATTTTTGACACCTTTTCAAACTCTTCATATACTTCACACCTTTTAAGGCTCTTCATGTTTTTGAACACCGCTTCATGCTCCTTCTAATTTTCATACCGTTTCATGCTCCTCTTATTTTTGACACCTTTTGAAGCTCTTCATATTTTTCAAACATTTTCATGTTCTTCATGTTTTTCAACACCACTTCATGCTCCTCCTATTTTTCAGACCGTCTCATGCTCCTCATGTATTTCACACCTTTTGAAGCTCTTCATATTTTTCACACCTTTTGAAGCTCTTCATATTTTTCACAGCTTTTCTGGCTCTTCATGTTTTTGAACACCGTTTCATGCTCCTCCTATTTTTCAGAACGTTTCATGATCCTCGTATTTCAGACCGTTTCATGCTCCTCTTATTTTTGGCACCTTTTGAAGTTCTTCATATTTTTCACACTTTTTCACGTTCTTCATGTTTTTCATCACCGCCTCATGCTCCTCCTATTTTTCAGACCGTTTCATGCTCCTCATATTTTTGACACCTTTTGAAAATCCACATATTTTTCACACCTTTTTAGGCACTTCATGTTTTTCTAAACCACTTCATGGTCCTCCTATTTTTCAGACCGTTTCATGCTCCTCATATTTTTGACACCTTTTGAAGCTCTTCATATTTTTCATAACTTTTCAGGCTCTTCATGGTTTTGAACACCATTTCATGCTACTCCTATTTTCCAGACCATTTCATGCCCCTCATATTTTTGACACCATTTGAATCTCTTCATATATCACACCTTTTCAGTCTCTTCATGTTTTTGAACAGCATTTCATGCTCCTCCTATTTTCCAGACCATTTCATGCTCCTCATATTTTGACACCTTTTGAAGCTCTTCATATTTTTCTCACCTTTTCAGGCTCTTCATGTTTTTCAACACCGCTTCATGCTCCTCCTATATTTCAGACCGTTTCATGCTCCTCATATTTTTGACACCTTTTGAAGCTCTTCATATATTTCACACCTTTTCAAGCTCTTCATGTTTTTGAACACTGTTTCATGCTGCTCCTATTTTTCAGACCGTTTCATGTTCCTCATATTTTTGACACCTTTTGAAGCTCCCCATATTTTTCACACCTTTTGAAGCTCTTCATATATTTCACACTTATTCAGTCTCTTCATGCTTTTCATCACCACTTCATGCTCTTCCTATTTTTCAGACCTTTTCATGCTCATCTCATTTTTCACACCTTTTGAAGCTCTTCATATTTTTCACACCTTTTGAAGCTCTTTATATTTTTCACACCTTTTCAGGCTCTTCATGTTTTTCAACACCGCTTCATGCTCCTCCTCTTTTTCAGACCATTTCATGCTCCATTTATTTTTGACACCTTTTGAAGCTCTTCATATTTTTCACACTTTTTCAGGCTCTTCATGTTTTTCAACACCACTTCATGCTCCTCCTATTTTTCAGACCGTTTCCTGGTCCCCATATTTTTGACACCTTTTGAAGCTCTTCATATTTTTCACATCATTTCAGTCTCTTCATGTTTGTCATCACCGCTTCATGCTCCTCCAATTTTTCAGAACGTTTCATGCTCCTCATATTTTTCATACTTTTTGAAGCTCTTCATATATTTCACACCTTTTCAGGCTCTTCATGTTTTTCACACTTTTTCAGGCTCTTCATATTTTTCAACACAGCTTAATGCTCCTTCTATTTTTCAGACCGTTTCATGCTCCTCATATATTTCACACCTTTTGAAGCTCTTCATACTTTTTACACCTATTCAGGCTCTTCATCTTTTGAACAACGTTTCATGCTCCTCCTTTTTTTCAGACCGTTTCATGCTCCTCATATATTTGACACCTTTTGAAGCTCTTCATGTATTTCACACCTTCTGATGCTCTTCTTATTTTTCACACCTTTTCAGGCTTTTCATGTTTTTCACAACCGCCTCATGATCCTCATATTTTTCAGACCGTTTCATGCTCCTCATATTTTTGACACCTTTTGAATCTCTTCATATATTTCACACCTTTTCAGGCCCTTCATGTTTTTGAACACCGTTTTATGTTCCTCCTATTTTTCAGACCTTTTCATGCTCCTCATAATTTGACACCTTTTGAAGCTCCTCATATTTTTCACACATTTTCAGTCTCTTCATTTTTTTGAACACCGCTTCATGCTCCTCCTATTTTTCAGACCGTTTCAGGCTCCTCATATTTTTGACACCTTTTGAAGCTCTTCATATTTTTCACACCATTTCAGGCTCTTCATTTTTTTGAACACCGTTTCATGCTGCTCCTATTTTTCAGACCGTTTCATGCTCCTCATATTTTTCACACCTTTTGAAGCTCTTCATATTTCTCACACCTTTTCAGGCTCTTCATGTTTTTGAACACCGTTTCATGCTCCTCCTATTTTTCAGACCGTTTCATGCTCCTCATATTTTTCACACCTGTTGAAGCTCCTCGTTTTTTTCACAGCTTTGAAGCTCTTCATATATTTCACACTTTTTCAGGCGTTTCATGTTTTTCACAACCGCTACATGCTCCTCCTATTTTTCAGACCATTTCATGCTCCTCATATTTTTGACAACTTTTGAAGATCTTCATGTATTTCACAACTTTTCAGGCTCTTCATGTTTTTCAACACCGCTTCATGCTCCTCCAATTTTCAGACCGTTTCATGCTCCTTATATTTTTGACAACTTTTGAATCTCTTCATATATTTCACACCTTTTCAGGCTCTTCATGTTTTTCACAGCCGCTTCATGATCCTCATATTTTTCAGACCTATTCATGCTCCTCATATTTTTGACACCTTTTGAATCTCTTCATATATTTCACACCTTTTCAGGCTCTTCATGTTTTTGAACACCGCTTCATGCTCCTCCTATTTTTCAGACTGTTTCATGCTCCTCATGTATTTCACACCTTTTGAAGCTCTTCATATATTTCACACCTTTTCATGCTCTTCATTTTTTCAACACTGTTTCATGCTTCTCATCTTTTTAAAACCGTTTCATGCTCCTCATATTTTGACACCTTTTGAAGCTCTTAATATTTTTCACACATTTTCAGGTTCTTCATATTTTTGAACACCGCATCATGCTCCTCCTATTTTTCAGACCGTTTCATGCTCCTCATAATTTTCAAACTTTTTGAAGCTCTTCATATTTTTCTCACCTTTTCAGGCTCTTCATGTTTTTCAACACCGCTTCATGCTCCTCCTATATTTCAGACCGTTTCATGCTCCTCATATTTTTGACACCTTTTGAAGCTCTTCATATATTTCACACCTTTTCAAGCTCTTCATGTTTTTGAACACTGTTTCATGCTGCTCCTATTTTTCAGACCGTTTCATGTTCCTCATATTTTTGACACCTTTTGAAGCTCCCCATATTTTTCACACCTTTTGAAGCTCTTCATATATTTCACACTTATTCAGTCTCTTCATGCTTTTCATCACCACTTCATGCTCTTCCTATTTTTCAGACCTTTTCATGCTCATCTCATTTTTCACACCTTTTGAAGCTCTTCATATTTTTCACACCTTTTGAAGCTCTTTATATTTTTCACACCTTTTCAGGCTCTTCATGTTTTTCAACACCGCTTCATGCTCCTCCTCTTTTTCAGACCATTTCATGCTCCATTTATTTTTGACACCTTTTGAAGCTCTTCATATTTTTCACACCTTATCAGGCTCTTCATGTTTTCAACACCGCTTCATGCTCCTCCTATTTTTAAAACCGTTTCATGCTCGTCATATATTTGACACATTTTGAAGCTCTTCATATATTTCACACATTTTCATGCTCTTCATGTTTTTCAACACCACTTCATTCTCCTCCGATTTTTTAGTCCGTTTCATGCACATCTCATTTTTGACATCTTTTGAAACTCTTCATATTTTTCACACGTTTTCAGGGTGTTCATGTTTTTCAACACCACTTCTTGCTCGTCCTATTTTTCAAACCGTTTCGTGCTCCTCATATTTTTGACACGTTTTGAAGCTCTTCATATTTTTCACACCTTTTCAGGCTCTTCATGTTTTTGAACACCGTTTCATGTTCCTCCTATTTTTCAGACCGTTTCATGCTCCTCATAATTTTGACACCTTTTGAAACTCTTCATATTTTTCACAACCTTTGAAGCTCTTCATATTTTTCACATTTTTAAAGCTCTTTGTATTTTTCACACCTTTTGAAGCTCTTCATACTTTTCACATTTTTGAAGCTCTTCATATTTTTCACACATTTTCAGGCTCTTCATGTTTTTCAACACCGCTTCATGCTCCTCCTATTTTTCAGACCGTTTCATGCTCCTCATATTTTTGACACCTTTTGAAGCTCTTCATATTTTTCATAACTTTTCAGGCTCTTCATGGTTTTGAACACCATTTCATGCTACTCCTATTTTCCAGACCATTTCATGCCCCTCATATTTTTGACACCATTTGAATCTCTTCATATATCACACCTTTTCAGTCTCTTCATGTTTTTGAACAGCATTTCATGCTCCTCCTATTTTCCAGACCATTTCATGCTCCTCATATTTTGACACCTTTTGAAGCTCTTCATATTTTTCTCACCTTTTCAGGCTCTTCATGTTTTTCAACACCGCTTCATGCTCCTCCTATATTTCAGACCGTTTCATGCTCCTCATATTTTTGACACCTTTTGAAGCTCTTCATATATTTCACACCTTTTCAAGCTCTTCATGTTTTTGAACACTGTTTCATGCTGCTCCTATTTTTCAGACCGTTTCATGTTCCTCATATTTTTGACACCTTTTGAAGCTCCCCATATTTTTCACACCTTTTGAAGCTCTTCATATATTTCACACTTATTCAGTCTCTTCATGCTTTTCATCACCACTTCATGCTCTTCCTATTTTTCAGACCTTTTCATGCTCATCTCATTTTTCACACCTTTTGAAGCTCTTCATATTTTTCACACCTTTTGAAGCTCTTTATATTTTTCACACCTTTTCAGGCTCTTCATGTTTTTCAACACCGCTTCATGCTCCTCCTCTTTTTCAGACCATTTCATGCTCCATTTATTTTTGACACCTTTTGAAGCTCTTCATATTTTTCACACTTTTTCAGGCTCTTCATGTTTTTCAACACCACTTCATGCTCCTCCTATTTTTCAGACCGTTTCCTGGTCCCCATATTTTTGACACCTTTTGAAGCTCTTCATATTTTTCACATCATTTCAGTCTCTTCATGTTTGTCATCACCGCTTCATGCTCCTCCAATTTTTCAGAACGTTTCATGCTCCTCATATTTTTCATACTTTTTGAAGCTCTTCATATATTTCACACCTTTTCAGGCTCTTCATGTTTTTCACACTTTTTCAGGCTCTTCATATTTTTCAACACAGCTTAATGCTCCTTCTATTTTTCAGACCGTTTCATGCTCCTCATATATTTCACACCTTTTGAAGCTCTTCATACTTTTTACACCTATTCAGGCTCTTCATCTTTTGAACAACGTTTCATGCTCCTCCTTTTTTTCAGACCGTTTCATGCTCCTCATATATTTGACACCTTTTGAAGCTCTTCATGTATTTCACACCTTCTGATGCTCTTCTTATTTTTCACACCTTTTCAGGCTTTTCATGTTTTTCACAACCGCCTCATGATCCTCATATTTTTCAGACCGTTTCATGCTCCTCATATTTTTGACACCTTTTGAATCTCTTCATATATTTCACACCTTTTCAGGCCCTTCATGTTTTTGAACACCGTTTTATGTTCCTCCTATTTTTCAGACCTTTTCATGCTCCTCATAATTTGACACCTTTTGAAGCTCCTCATATTTTTCACACATTTTCAGTCTCTTCATTTTTTTGAACACCGCTTCATGCTCCTCCTATTTTTCAGACCGTTTCAGGCTCCTCATATTTTTGACACCTTTTGAAGCTCTTCATATTTTTCACACCATTTCAGGCTCTTCATTTTTTTGAACACCGTTTCATGCTGCTCCTATTTTTCAGACCGTTTCATGCTCCTCATATTTTTCACACCTTTTGAAGCTCTTCATATTTCTCACACCTTTTCAGGCTCTTCATGTTTTTGAACACCGTTTCATGCTCCTCCTATTTTTCAGACCGTTTCATGCTCCTCATATTTTTCACACCTGTTGAAGCTCCTCGTTTTTTTCACAGCTTTGAAGCTCTTCATATATTTCACACTTTTTCAGGCGTTTCATGTTTTTCACAACCGCTACATGCTCCTCCTATTTTTCAGACCATTTCATGCTCCTCATATTTTTGACAACTTTTGAAGATCTTCATGTATTTCACAACTTTTCAGGCTCTTCATGTTTTTCAACACCGCTTCATGCTCCTCCAATTTTCAGACCGTTTCATGCTCCTTATATTTTTGACAACTTTTGAATCTCTTCATATATTTCACACCTTTTCAGGCTCTTCATGTTTTTCACAGCCGCTTCATGATCCTCATATTTTTCAGACCTATTCATGCTCCTCATATTTTTGACACCTTTTGAATCTCTTCATATATTTCACACCTTTTCAGGCTCTTCATGTTTTTGAACACCGCTTCATGCTCCTCCTATTTTTCAGACTGTTTCATGCTCCTCATGTATTTCACACCTTTTGAAGCTCTTCATATATTTCACACCTTTTCATGCTCTTCATTTTTTCAACACTGTTTCATGCTTCTCATCTTTTTAAAACCGTTTCATGCTCCTCATATTTTGACACCTTTTGAAGCTCTTAATATTTTTCACACATTTTCAGGTTCTTCATATTTTTGAACACCGCATCATGCTCCTCCTATTTTTCAGACCGTTTCATGCTCCTCATAATTTTCAAACTTTTTGAAGCTCTTCATATTTTTCTCACCTTTTCAGGCTCTTCATGTTTTTCAACACCGCTTCATGCTCCTCCTATATTTCAGACCGTTTCATGCTCCTCATATTTTTGACACCTTTTGAAGCTCTTCATATATTTCACACCTTTTCAAGCTCTTCATGTTTTTGAACACTGTTTCATGCTGCTCCTATTTTTCAGACCGTTTCATGTTCCTCATATTTTTGACACCTTTTGAAGCTCCCCATATTTTTCACACCTTTTGAAGCTCTTCATATATTTCACACTTATTCAGTCTCTTCATGCTTTTCATCACCACTTCATGCTCTTCCTATTTTTCAGACCTTTTCATGCTCATCTCATTTTTCACACCTTTTGAAGCTCTTCATATTTTTCACACCTTTTGAAGCTCTTTATATTTTTCACACCTTTTCAGGCTCTTCATGTTTTTCAACACCGCTTCATGCTCCTCCTCTTTTTCAGACCATTTCATGCTCCATTTATTTTTGACACCTTTTGAAGCTCTTCATATTTTTCACACCTTATCAGGCTCTTCATGTTTTCAACACCGCTTCATGCTCCTCCTATTTTTAAAACCGTTTCATGCTCGTCATATATTTGACACATTTTGAAGCTCTTCATATATTTCACACATTTTCATGCTCTTCATGTTTTTCAACACCACTTCATTCTCCTCCGATTTTTTAGTCCGTTTCATGCACATCTCATTTTTGACATCTTTTGAAACTCTTCATATTTTTCACACGTTTTCAGGGTGTTCATGTTTTTCAACACCACTTCTTGCTCGTCCTATTTTTCAAACCGTTTCGTGCTCCTCATATTTTTGACACGTTTTGAAGCTCTTCATATTTTTCACACCTTTTCAGGCTCTTCATGTTTTTGAACACCGTTTCATGTTCCTCCTATTTTTCAGACCGTTTCATGCTCCTCATAATTTTGACACCTTTTGAAACTCTTCATATTTTTCACAACCTTTGAAGCTCTTCATATTTTTCACATTTTTAAAGCTCTTTGTATTTTTCACACCTTTTGAAGCTCTTCATACTTTTCACATTTTTGAAGCTCTTCATATTTTTCACACATTTTCAGGCTCTTCATGTTTTTCAACACCGCTTCATGCTCCTCCTATTTTTCAGACCGTTTCATGCTCCTCATGTATTTCACACCTTTTTAAGCTCTTCATATTTTTCACACCTTTTCAGGCTCTTCATGTTTTTCAACACTGCTTCATGCTCCTCCTATTTTTCAGACCGTTTCATGCTCCTCATGTATTTCACACCTTTTGAAGCTGTTCATATTTTTCTCACCTTTTCAGGATCTTCATGTTTTTGAACACCGTGTCCTGCTCCTCCTATTTTTCAGACCGTATCATTCTCCTTATATTTTTGACACCTTTTGAAGCTTTTCATATTTTTCACAACTTTTCAGGCTCTTCATGTTTTTGAACACCGCTTCATGCTCCTCCTATTTTTCAGACCTTATCATGCTCCTCATATTTTTCGCCCCTTTAGAAGCTCTTCATGTTTTTCACTACTTTTGAAGCTCTTCATGATTTTCACCTTTTTGAAGCTCTTCATATTTTTCACATTTTTGAAACTCTTCATATTTTTCATACGTTTTAATCCTCTTCAGATTTTTCAACACCGCTTCACGCTCCTGCTATTTTTCAGAACTTTTCATACTCCTCATATTTTTGACTTTTTTTGAAGCTCTTCACATTTTTCACACTTTTTCAGGCTCTTCATGTTTTTGAACACCGTTTCGTGATCCTCCTATTTTTCAGAACGATTCATGCTCCTCATATTTTTGACACCATTTAATGCTCTTCAAATTTTTCACACCTTTTCAGACTCTTCACGTTTTTGAACACCATTTCATCTTCCTCCTATTTTTCAGACCGTTTCATGATCCTCATATTATTGATACCTTTTGAAGATCTTCATATTTCTCACACCTTTTCAAGCTCTTCATGTTTTTGAACACCGCTTCATGCTCCTCCTATTTTTCAGACCGTTTCATGCTCCTCATATTTTTGACACCTTTTGAAGCTGTTCATATTTTTCACATCTTTTCAGGCTCTTCATGTATTTGAACACGGCTTCATGCTCCTCCTATTTTTCAGACCTTTTCATGCTCCTCATATTTTTCACAATTTTTGAAGGTCTTCATATTTTTAACACCTTTTCAGGCTCTTCATGTTTTTGAACATCGCTTCATTCTCCTCCTATTTTTTAGACCATTTCATGCTCCTTATGTATTTCACACCTTTAGAAACTGTAAATATTTTTCACACATTTTGAAGCTTTTCATACTTTTCACACTTTTCCAGGCTCTTCATGTTTTTGAACACCGCTTCATGCTCCTCCTATTCTTCAGACCGTTTCATGCTCCTCATATTTTTCACACCTTTTTTAAGCTCATTATATATTTCACACCTTTTCAGGCACTTCATGTTCTTCAACACGACTTCATGCTCCTCCTATTTTTCAGACTGCTTCATGCTCATCTCTTTTTTTACACCTTTTGAAGCTGTTCATATTTTGCACACCTTTTGAAGCTCTTCATATTTTTCACATGTTTTCAGGCTCTTCATGTTTTTCAACTCCACTTCATGCTCCTACAATTTTTCAGACCGTTTCATGATCCTCATATTATTGATACCTTTTGAAGATCTTCATATTTCTCACACCTTTTCAAGCTCTTCATGTTTTTGAACACCGCTTCATGCTCCTCCTATTTTTCAGACCGTTTCATGCTCCTCATAGTTTTGACACCTTTTGAAGCTCTTCATATTTTTCACACCTTTTCAAGCTCTTCATGTTTTTGAACACCGCTTCATGCTCCTCCTATTTTTCGACCGTTTCATGCTCCTCATATTTTTCACACGTTTTGAAGCTCTTCATATTTTTCACATTTTTCAGGCTCTTCATTTTTTTCAATACCACTTCATGCTCCTCCTATTTTACAGACAGTTTCAAGCTCATCTCATTTTTGACACCTTTTGTAGCTCTTCATATTTTTCACACCTTTTGAAGCTCTTCATATTTTTCACACGTTTTCAGGCTCTTCATGTTTTCCACACCGCTTCATGCTCCTCCTATTTTTCAGACCGTCTCATGCTCCTCATATTTTTCACACCTTGAAACTCTTCATATTTTTCACACCTTTTCAGGCTCTTCATGGTTTGAACACCGCTTCATGGTCCTCCTATTTTTCAGACCGTTTCATTCTCCTCATATTTTTGACACCTTTTGAAGCTCTTCATATTTTTCACACCTTTTCAGGCTCTTCATGTTTTTGAACACCACTTCATGCTCCTCCAATTTTTCAGACCGTTTCATGTTCCTCATAATTTTGACACCTTTGAAAGCTCTTCATATATCTCACACCTTTTAAGGCTCTTCATGTTTTTCAACACCACTTCATGCTCCTCCTATTTTTCAGACCATTTCATGCTCATCTCATTTTTGACACCTTTTGAAGCTCTTCATATTTTTCACATATTTTGAAGCTCTTCATATTTTTGATACGTTTTCAGGCTCTTCATGTTTTTCAACACCGCTTCATGCTCCTCCTGTTTTTCAGACCGTTTCAAGCTCCTCATATATTTCAAAACTATTGAAGCTCTTCATATTTTTCACACCCTTTAAGGCTCTTCATGTTTTTTGACAGCGCTTCATGATCCTCCTATTTTTCAGACCGTTTCATGCTCCTCATATTTTTGACATTTTTTGAGGATGTTCGTATTTTTCAATCCTTTCCAGACTCTTCATGTCTTACAATACCGCTTCATGCTCCACCTATTTTTCAGACCGTTTCATGCTCCTCATATTTTTGACACCTTTTGAAGCTCTTCATATTTTTCACACCTTTTCAGGCTCTTCATGTTTTCAACACCACTTCATGCTCCTCCTATTTTTCAGACCGTTTCATGCTCATCTCATTTTTGTCACGTTTTGAAGCTCTTCATATTTTTCACACCTTTTGAAGCTCTTCATATTTTTCACACCTTTTCAGGCTTTTCATGTTTTTGAACACCACTTCATGCTCCTCCTATTTTTCAGACCGTTTCATGCTCCTCATAATTTTCAAACCTTTTGAAGCTCTTCATATTTTTGACACCTTTTCAGTCTATTCATTTTTTTCAACACCGCTTCATGCTCCTGCTATTTTTCAGACCGTTTCATGCTCCTCATGCATTTCACACCTTTTGAAGCTCTTCATATTTTTCACACCTTTTCAGGCTCTTCATGTTTTTCAACACCACTTCATGCTCCTCTTATTTTTCAGACCGTTTCATGCTACTCATATTTTTGACACCTTTTGAAGCTCTTCATATTTTTCCACACCTTTTCAGTCTCTTCATGTTTTTCAACACCGCTTCTTGCTCCTCCTATTTTTCAGACCGTTTCATGCTCCTCATATTTTTGACACCTTTTGAAGCTCTTCATATATTTCACACCTTCTCAGGCTCTTCATGTTTTCAACACCGCTTCATGCCCCTCCTATTTTTCAGACTGCTTCATGCTCCTCCTATATTTCAGACCGTTTCATGCTCCTCATGTATTTCATACCTTTTGAAGCTCTTCATATTGTTGACACCTTTTCAGGCTCTTCATGTTTTTGAACACCGTTTCATGCCGCTCCTATGTTTCAGACCGTTTCAAGCTCCTCATAGGTTTCAGACTTTTTGAAGCTCTTTATATTTTCCACACCTTTTCAGGTTCTTCATGTTTTTGAGCACAGCTTCATGCTCCTCCTATTTTTCAGAAGGTTTCATGCTCCTCATATTTTGACACCTTTTGAAGCTCTTCACATTTTTCACAACTTTTCAGGCTCTTCATGTTTTTGAACACCGCTTCATGCTCCTCCTATGTTTCCGACAGCTTCATGCTCCTATTTTCAGACCGTTTCATGCTCCTCATATTTTTGACAATTTTGGAAGCTCTTCATATTTTTCACACCTTTTCATGCTCTTCATGTTTTTGAACACCGTTTCATGCCCCTCCTAATTTTCAGACCGTTTCATGCTCCTCATGTTTTTGACAGCTTTTCAAGCTTTTAATATTTTTCACACCTTTTAAGGCTCTTCATGATTTTGAACACCGATTCATGCTTCTCCTTATTTTCAGGCCTTTTCATGTTCCTCATATTTTTGACACCTTTGAAGCTCTTCATATTTTTCACACCTTTTCAGGCTCTTCATATTTTTGAACACACCTTCATGCTCCTCCTATTTTTCAGACCGTTTCATGTTCCTCATGTATTTCACACCTTGAGAAGCTCTTCATATTTTTCACACCTTTTCAGTCTCTTCATGTATTTGAACAGGATTTCATGCTCCTCCTATTTTTCAGACCGTTTCATGCTCCTCATATTTTTCAAACCTTTTGAAGCTCTTCACATTTTTCACAACTTTTCAGGCTCGTCATGTTTTTCAACCCCACTTCATGCTCCTCCTATTTTTCAGAACGTTTCATGCTCATCTCATTTTTGACACCTTTTGAAGTTCTTCATATTTTTCACACCTATGAAGCTCTTCATATTTTTCACACATTTTCAGGCTCTTCATGTTTTTCAACACCGCTTCATGCTCCTCCTATTTTTCAGACGGTTTCATGCTCCTCATATATTTGACACGGTTTGAGGCTCTTCATAATTTTCACACCATTCCAGGCTCTTCATGTTTTTGAACACCGCTTCATGCTCCTCCCATTTTTGAGAACGTTTCATGCTCCTCATAGTTTTGACACCTTTTGAAGCTCTTCACATTTTTCACAACTTTTCAGGCTCTTCATGTTTTTGAACACCACTTCATGCTCCTCCTATTTTTCAGAACGTTTCTTGCTCCTCATATTTTTCACACCTTTTGAAGCTCTTCGTATTTTTCCCACCTTTTCAGGCTCTTCATGTTTCTCAACACAGCTTCATGCTCCTCCTATTTTTCAGACATTTTCATGCTCCTCATATTTTTGACACCTTTTGAAGCTCTTCATATTTTTCACACCTTTTCAGGCTCTTCAAGTTTTTGAACAATGTTCCAATGCTCCTCCTATTTTTCAGATCGTTTCATGCTCCTCATATTTTTCACACCTTTTGAAGCTCCTCATATTTTTGAAACTCTTCATATTTTTCACACCTTTTCAGGCTCTTCATGTTTTTCAACTCCGCTTCATGTTCCTCCTATTTTTCAGACCGTGTCATGCTCCTCATATTTTTGACACCTTTTGAAGCTCTTCATATTTTTCACAACTTTTCAGGCTCTTCATATATTTCACACCATTTCAGGCTCTTCATTTTTTCAACACCACTTCATGCTTCTCCTATTTTTCAGAACTTTTCTTGCTCATCTAATTTTTCACACCTTTTGAAGCTCTTCATATTTTTCACACCTTTTGAGGCTCTTCATATTTTTCACACCTTTTCAGGTTCTTCATATTTTTGAACACCGTTTCATGCTCCTCCAATTTTTCAGACCATTTCACGCTCCTCATATTTTTAACACATTTTGAAGCTCTTCATATATTTCACACGTTTTCAGGCTCTTCATGTTTTTGAAACCAGCTTCAAGCTCCTCCAATTTTTCAGACCGTTTCACTCTCCTTATATTTTTAACACATTTTGAAGCTCTTCATATATTTCACACCTTTTCAGGCTCTTCATGTTTTTGAACACAGCTTCATGCTCCTCCTATTTTTCAGACCGTTTCATGATCCTCATATATTTTACAACTTTTGAAGCTATTCATATTTTTCACATCTTTTCAGGCTCTTCATGTTTTTCAACACCGCTTCATGCTCCTCCTAGTTTTCAGAGAGTTTCATGCTTCTCATATTTTTGACACCTTTTGAAGCTCTTCATATTTTTCACACCTTTTCAGCTCTTCATGTTTTGAACACCGTTTCAGGCTCCTCCTATTTTTCAGACCGTTTCATTCTCCTATATTTTTGACACCTTTTGAAGCTCTTCATATTTTTCACACCTTTTCAAGCTCTTCATTTTTTTCAACACCGCTTCATGCTCCTCCTATTTTTCAGCCCGTTTCATGCTCCTCATAGTTTTGACACCTTTTCAAGCTCTTCATATGTTCACACCTTTACAGGCTATTCACGTTTTTCAACACCACTTCATGCTCCTCCTATTTTTCAGAGAGTTTCATGCTCATCATGTATTTCACACCTTTTGAAGCTTTTCATATTTTTCACACCTTTTGAAGCTTTCATATATTTCACACCTCTCCAGGCTATTCATGTTTTCAATACCACTTCATGCTACTCCTTTTTTTCAAACCGTATCATGCTCCTCCTATTTTTGACACCTTGTGAAGCTTTTCATATTTTTCACACCTTTCAGGTTCTTCATGTTTTTCAAGACCACATCATGCTGCTCATATTTTTCAGACCGTTTCATGCTCGTCATATTTTTGACACCTTTTGAAACTCTTCATATATATCACTCCTTTTCACGCTCTTCATTTTTTGAACACCACTTCATGCTCCTCCTATTTTTCAGACCGTTTCATGCTCATCACATTTTTGACATTTTTTGAAGCTTTTCATATTTTTCACACCTTTTCAGTCTCTTCATGTTTTTCAAAAACGCTTCTTGCTCCTCCTATTTTTCAAACCGTTTCGTGCTCATCTCATTTTGGACACGTTTTGAAGCTCTTCATATTTTTCACCGCTTTTGAAGCTCTTCATATTTTTCACACGTTTTCAGGCTCTTCATGTTTTTGAACACCGCTTCTTGCGACTCCTATTTTTCAGACCGTTTCATGCTCCTCATATTTTTCACACCTTTTGAAGCTCTTCATATTTTTCACACCTTTTCAGGCTTTTCATGTTTTTCAACACCGCTTCATGCTCCTCCTATTTTTCAGACCGTTTCATGCTCCTCATATTTTTCACACCTTTTGAAGCTCTTTATATTTTTCACACCTTTTCAGGCTCTTGATGTTTTTCAACACCGCTTCATGCTCCTCCTATTTTTCAGACCGTTTCATGCTCCTCATTTATTTCACACCTTTTGAAGCTCTTCATATTTTTCACACCTTTTCAAGGTCTTCATATTTTTCCACTCCGCTTCATGCTGATCCTATTTTTCAGACCGTTTCATGCTCCTCATATTTTGACACCTTTTGAAGCTCTTCATATTTTTCACATCTTTTCAGGCTCTGCATGTTTTTGAACACCGCTTCATGCTACTCCTATTTTTCAGACCGTTTCATGCTCCTCATATATTTGACAACGTTTGAAGCTCTTCATATTTTGCACACCTTTTCAGGATCTTCACGTTTTTCACAACCACTTCATGCTCCTCCTATTTTTCAGACCGTTTCATGCTCCTCATATTTTTGACATCTTTTGAAGCTCTTCATATTTCTCACACCTTTGCAGGCTCTTCATGTTTTTGAACACTGCTTCATGGTCCTCCTATTTTTCTGACCGTTTCATGCTCCTCATTTTTTTCACACCTTTTGAAGCTTTTCATATTTTTCACACCTTTTGAGGCTCTTCATGTTTTTGAACACCGTTTCATGCTCCTCCTATTTTTCAGACCGTTTCATGCTCCTCATATTTTTGACACCTTTTGAAGCTCTTCATATTTTTCACACCTTTTGAAGCTTTCATATATTTCACACCTCTCCAGGCTATTCATGTTTTCAATACCACTTCATGCTACTCCTTTTTTTCAAACCGTATCATGCTCCTCATATTTTTGACATCTTGTGAAGCTTTTCATATTTTTCACACCTTTCAGGTTCTTCATGTTTTTCAAGACCACATCATGCTGCTCATATTTTTCAGACCGTTTCATGCTCGTCATATATTTGACACCTTTTGAAACTCTTCATATATATCACTCCTTTTCACGCTCTTCATTTTTTGAACACCACTTCATGCTCCTCCTATTTTTCAGACCGTTTCATGCTCATCACATTTTTGACATTTTTTGAAGCTTTTCATATTTTTCATACCTTTTCAGTCTCTTCATGTTTTTCAAAAACGCTTCTTGCTCCTCCTATTTTTCAAACCGTTTCGTGCTCATCTCATTTTTGTCACGTTTTGAAGCTCTTCATATTTTTCACACCTTTTGAAACTCTTCATATTTTTCACACCTTTTCAGGCTCTTCATGTTTTTGAACACCACTTCATGCTCCTCCAATTTTTCAGACCGTTTCATGTTCCTCATAAGTTTGACACCTTTGAAAGCTCTTCATATATCTCACACCTTTTAAGGCTCTTCATGTTTTTCAACACCACTTCATGCTCCTCCTATTTTTCAGACCATTTCATGCTCATCTCATTTTTGACACCTTTTTAAGCTCTTCATATTTTTCACATATTTTGAAGCTCTTCATATTTTTGATACGTTTTCAGGCTCTTCATGTTTTTCAACACCGCTTCATGCTCCTCCTGTTTTTCAGACCGTTTCAAGCTCCTCATATATTTCAAAACTTTTGAAGCTCTTCATATTTTTCACACCCTTTAAGGCTCTTCATGTTTTTTTACAGCGCTTCATGATCCTCCTATTTTTCAGACCGTTTCATGCTCCTCATAATTTTCAAACCTTTTGAAACTCTTCATATTTTTGACACCTTTTCAGTCTATTCATTTTTTTCAACACCGCTTCATGCTCTTGCTATTTTTCAGACCGTTTCATGCTCCTCATGAATTTCACACCTTTTGAAGCTCTTCATATTTTTCACACCTTTTCAGGCTCTTCATGTTTTTCAACACCACTTCATGCTCCTCTTATTTTTCAGACCGTTTCATGCTACTCATATTTTTGACACCTTTTGAAGCTCTTCATATTTTTCACACCTTTTCAGTCTCTTCATGTTTTTCAACACCGCTTCTTGCTCCTCCTATTTTTCAGACCGTTTCATGCTCCTCATATTTTTGACACCTTTTGAAGCTCTTCATATATTTCACACCTTCTCAGGCTCTTCATGTTTTCAACACCGCTTCATGCCCCTCCTATTTTTCAGACCGCTTCATGCTCCTCCTATATTTCAGACCGTTTCATGCTCCTCATGTATTTCATACCTTTTGAAGCTCTTCATATTGTTGACACCTTTTCAGGCTCTTCATGTTTTTGAACACCGTTTCATGCCGCTCCTATGTTTCGGACCGTTTCAAGCTCCTCATAGTTTTCAGACTTTTGAAGCT
Source organism: Dama dama (assembly GCF_033118175.1). Classification (NCBI taxonomy): domain Eukaryota; kingdom Metazoa; phylum Chordata; class Mammalia; order Artiodactyla; family Cervidae; genus Dama; species Dama dama. The sequence continues at coordinate 5,708,560 of NC_083683.1, read as the reverse complement.
CTTTATATTTTCCACACCTTTTCAGGCTCTTCATGTTTTTGAACACCGCTTCATGCTCCTCTTATTTTTCCGACAGCTTCATGCGCCTATTTTTCAGACCGTTTCATGCTCTTCATATTTTTGACAATTTTGGAAGCTCTTCATATTTTTCACACCTTTTCATGCTCTTCATGTTTTTGAACACCGTTTCATGCCCCTCCTAATTTTCAGACCGTTTCATGCTCCTCATGTTTTTGACAGCTTTTCAAGCTTTTAATATTTTTCACACCTTTTAAGGCTCTTCATGATTTTGAACACCGATTCATGCTTCTCCTTATTTTCAGGCCTTTTCATGTTCCTCATATTTTTGACACCTTTGAAGCTCTTCATATTTTTCACACCTTTTCAGGCTCTTCATATTTTTGAACACACCTTCATGCTCCTCCTATTTTTCAGACCGTTTCATGTTCCTCATGTATTTCACACCTTGTGAAGCTCTTCATATTTTTCACACCTTTTCAGTCTCTTCATGTATTTGAACAGGATTTCATGCTCCTCCTATTTTTCAGACCGTTTCATGCTCCTCATATTTTTCAAACCTTTTGAAGCTCTTCACATTTTTCACAACTTTTCAGGCTCGTCATGTTTTTCAACACCACTTCATGCTCCCCCTTTTTTCAGAACTTTTCATGCTCATCTCATTTTTGACACCTTTTGAGGCTCTTCATATTTTTCACACCTATGAAGCTCTTCATATTTTTCACACATTTTCAGGCTCTTCATGTTTTTCAACACCGCTTCATGCTCCTCCTATTTTTCAGACGGTTTCATGCTCCTCGTATATTTGACACGGTTTGAGGCTCTTCATAATTTTCACACCATTCCAGGCTCTTCATGTTTTTGAACACCGCTTCATGCTCCTCCCATTTTTGAGAACGTTTCATGCTCCTCATAGTTTTGACACCTTTTGAAGCTCTTCACATTTTTCACAACTTTTCAGGCTCTTCATGTTTTTGAACACCGCTTCATGCTCCTCCTATTTTTCAGAACGTTTCTTGCTCCTCATATTTTTCACACCTTTTGAAGCTCTTCATATTATTCCCACCTTTTCAGGCTCTTCATGTTTCTCAACACAGCTTCATGCTCCTCCTATTTTTCAGACATTTTAATGCTCCTCATATTTTTGACACCTTTTGAAGCTCTTCATATTTTTCACACATTTTCAGGCTCTTCAAGTTTTTGAACAATGTTCCAATGCTCCTCCTATTTTTCAGATCGTTTCATGCTCCTCATATTTTTCACACCTTTTGAAGCTCCTCATATTTTTGAAACTCTTCATATTTTTCACACCTTTTCAGGCTCTTCATGTTTTTCAACTCCGCTTCATGTTCCTCCTATTTTTCAGACCGTGTCATGCTCCTCATATTTTTGACACCTTTTGAAGCTCTTCATATTTTTCACAACTTTTCAGGCTCTTCATATATTTCACACCATTTCAGGCTCTTCATTTTTTCAACACCACTTCCTGCTTCTCCTATTTTTCAGAACTTTTCTTGCTCATCTAATTTTTCACACCTTTTGAAGCTCTTCATATTTTTCACACCTTTTGAGGCTCTTCATATTTTTCACACCTTTTCAGGTTCTTCATGTTTTTGAACACCGTTTCATGCTCCTCCAATTTTTCAGACCGTTTCACGCTCCTCATATTTTTAACACATTTTGAAGCTCTTCATATATTTCACACCTTTTCAGGCTCTTCATGTTTTTGAAACCAGCTTCAAGCTCCTCCAATTTTTCAGACCGTTTCACGCTCCTTATATTTTTAACACATTTTGAAGCTCTTCATATATTTCACACCTTTTCAGGCTCTTCATGTTTTTGAACACAGCTTCATGCTCCTCCTATTTTTCAGACCGTTTCATGATCCTCATATATTTTACAACTTTTGAAGCTATTCATATTTTTCACATCTTTTCAGGCTCTTCATGTTTTTCAACACCGCTTCATGCTCCTCCTAGTTTTCAGAGAGTTTCATGCTTCTCATATTTTTGACACCTTTTGAAGCTCTTCATATTTTTCACACCTTTTCAGCTCTTCATGTTTTGAACACCGTTTCAGGCTCCTCCTATTTTTCAGACCGTTTCATTCTCCTATATTTTTGACACCTTTTGAAGCTCTTCATATTTTTCACACCTTTTCAAGCTCTTCATTTTTTTCAACACCGCTTCATGCTCCTCCTATTTTTCAGCCCGTTTCATGCTCCTCATAGTTTTGACACCTTTTCAAGCTCTTCATATGTTCACACCTTTACAGGCTATTCACGTTTTTCAACACCACTTCATGCTCCTCCTATTTTTCAGAGAGTTTCATGCTCATCATGTATTTCACACCTTTTGAAGCTTTTCATATTTTTCACACCTTTTGAAGCTTTCATATATTTCACACCTCTCCAGGCTATTCATGTTTTCAATACCACTTCATGCTACTCCTTTTTTTCAAACCGTATCATGCTCCTCCTATTTTTGACACCTTGTGAAGCTTTTCATATTTTTCACACCTTTCAGGTTCTTCATGTTTTTCAAGACCACATCATGCTGCTCATATTTTTCAGACCGTTTCATGCTCGTCATATTTTTGACACCTTTTGAAACTCTTCATATATATCACTCCTTTTCACGCTCTTCATTTTTTGAACACCACTTCATGCTCCTCCTATTTTTCAGACCGTTTCATGCTCATCACATTTTTGACATTTTTTGAAGCTTTTCATATTTTTCACACCTTTTCAGTCTCTTCATGTTTTTCAAAAACGCTTCTTGCTCCTCCTATTTTTCAAACCGTTTCGTGCTCATCTCATTTTTGACACGTTTTGAAGCTCTTCATATTTTTCACCGCTTTTGAAGCTCTTCATATTTTTCACACGTTTTCAGGCTCTTCATGTTTTTGAACACCGCTTCTTGCGACTCCTATTTTTCAGACCGTTTCATGCTCCTCATATTTTTCACACCTTTTGAAGCTCTTTATATTTTTCACACCTTTTCAGGCTCTTGATGTTTTTCAACACCGCTTCATGCTACTCCTATTTTTCAGACCGTTTCATGCTCCTCATATATTTGACAACGTTTGAAGCTCTTCATATTTTGCACACCTTTTCAGGATCTTCACGTTTTTCACAACCACTTCATGCTCCTCCTATTTTTCAGACCGTTTCATGCTCCTCATATTTTTGACATCTTTTGAAGCTCTTCATATTTCTCACACCTTTGCAGGCTCTTCATGTTTTTGAACACTGCTTCATGGTCCTCCTATTTTTCTGACCGTTTCATGCTCCTCCTATTTTTCAGACCGTTTCATGCTCATCACATTTTTGACATTTTTTGAAGCTTTTCATATTTTTCACACCTTTTCAGTCTCTTCATGTTTTTCAAAAATGCTTCTTGCTCCTCCTATTTTTCAAACTGTTTCATGCTCATCTCATTTTTGACACGTTTTGAAGCTCTTCATATTTTTCACCGCTTTTGAAGCTCTTCATATTTTTCACACCTTTTCAGGCTTTTCATGTTTTTCAACACCGCTTCATGCTCCTCCTATTTTTCAGACCGTTTCATACTCCTCATATTTTTCACACCTTTTGAAGCTCTTTATATTTTTCACACCTTTTCAGGCTCTTGATGTTTTTCAACACCGCTTCATGCTCCTCCTATTTTTCAGACCGTTTCATGCTCCTCATTTATTTCACACCTTTTGAAGCTCTTCATATTTTTCACACCTTTTCAAGCTCTTCATATTTTTCCACTCCGCTTCATGCTGATCCTATTTTTCAAACCGTTTCATGCTCCTCATATTTTTGACACCTTTTGAAGCTCTTCATATTTTTCACATCTTTTCAGGCTCTGCATGTTTTTGAACACCGCTTCATGCTACTCCTATTTTTCAGACCGTTTCATGCTCCTCATATATTTGACAACGTTTGAAGCTCTTCATATTTTGCACACCTTTTCAGGATCTTCACGTTTTTCACAACCACTTCATGCTCCTCCTATTTTTCACACCGTTTCATGCTCCTCATATTTTTGACATCTTTTGAAGCTCTTCATATTTCTCACACCTTTGCAGGCTCTTCATGTTTTTGAACACCGCTTCATGGTCCTCCTATTTTTCTGACCGTTTCATGCTCCTTATTTTTTTGACACCTTTTGAAGCTTTTCATATTTTTCACACCTTTTGAGGCTCTTCATGTTTTTGAACACCGTTTCATGCTCCTCCTATTTTTCAGACCGTTTCATGCTCCTCATATTTTTGACACCTTTTGAAGCTCTTCATATTTTTCACACCTTTTGAAGCTTTCATATATTTCACACCTCTCCAGGCTATTCATGTTTTCAATACCACTTCATGCTACTCCTTTTTTTCAAACCGTATCATGCTCCTCCTATTTTTGACACCTTGTGAAGCTTTTCATATTTTTCACACCTTTCAGGTTCTTCATGTTTTTCAAGACCACATCATGCTGCTCATATTTTTCAGACCGTTTCATGCTCGTCATATTTTTGACACCTTTTGAAAATCTTCATATATATCACTCCTTTTCACGCTCTTCATTTTTTGAACACCACTTCATGCTCCTCCTATTTTTCAGACCGTTTCATGCTCATCACATTTTTGACATTTTTTGAAGCTTTTCATATTTTTCACACCTTTTCAGTCTCTTCATGTTTTTCAAAAACGCTTCTTGCTCCTCCTATTTTTCAAACCGTTTCATGCTCATCTCATTTTTGACACGTTTTGAAGCTCTTCATATTTTTCACCGCTTTTGAAGCTCTTCATATTTTTCACACGTTTTCAGGCTCTTCATGTTTTTGAACACCGCTTCTTGCGACTCCTATTTTTCAGACCGTTTCATGCTCCTCATATTTTTCACACCTTTTGAAGCTTTTCATATTTTTCACACCTTTTCAGGCTTTTCATGTTTTTCAACACCGCTTCATGCTCCTCCTATTTTTCAGACCGTTTCATGCTCCTCATATTTTTCACACCTTTTGAAGCTCTTTATATTTTTCACACCTTTTCAGGCTCTTGATGTTTTTCAACACCACTTCATGCTCCTCCTATTTTTCAGACCGTTTCATGCTCCTCATTTATTTCACACCTTTTGAAGCTCTTCATATTTTTCACACCCTTTCAAGCTCTACATATTTTTCCAGTCCGCTTCATGCTGATCCTATTTTTCAGACCGTTTCATGCTCCTCATATTTTTGACACCTTTTGAAGCTCTTCATATTTTTCACATCTTTTCAGGCTCTGCATGTTTTTGAACACCGCTTCAGGCTACTCCTATTTTTCAGACCGTTTCATGCTCCTCATATATTTGACAACGTTTGAAGCTCTTCATATTTTGCACACCTTTTCAGGATCTTCACGTTTTTCACAACCACTTCATGCTCCTCCTATTTTTCAGACCGTTTCATGCTCCTCATATTTTTGACATCTTTTGAAGCTCTTCATATTTGTCACACCTTTGCAGGCTCTTCATGTTTTTGAACACCGCTTCATGGTCCTCCTATTTTTCTGACCGTTTCATGCTCCTCATTTTTTTCACACCTTTTGAAGCTTTTCATATTTTTCACACCTTTTGAGGCTCTTCATGTTTTTGAACACCGTTTCATGCTCCTCCTATTTTTCAGACCGTTTCATGCTCCTCATATTTTTGACACCTTTTGAAGGTCTTCATATTTTTCACACCTTTTGAAGCTTTCATATATTTCACACCTCTCCAGGTTATTCATGTTTTCAATACCACTTCATGCTACTCCTTTTTTTCAAACCGTATCATGCTCCTCCTATTTTTGACACCTTGTGAAGCTTTTCATGTTTTTCACACCTTTCAGTTTCTTCATGATTTTCAAGACCACATCATGCTGCTCATATTTTTCAGACCGTTTCATGCTCGTCATATTTTTGATACCTTTTGAAACTCTTCATATATATCACTCCTTTTCACGCTCTTCATTTTTTGAACACCACTTCATGCTCCTCCTATTTTTCAGACCGTTGAATGCTCCTCATATTTTTGACACCTTTTGAAGCTCTTCATATTTTTCACAACTTTTGAAGCTCTTCATATATTTCACACCTTTTCAGGCTCTTCATGTTTTTCAACACCACTTCATGCTCCTCCTATTTTTCATACCATTTCATGCTCATCTAATTTTTGACACCTTTGAAGCTCTTCATAATTTTCACACCTTTTGAAGCTCTTCATATTTTTCACACCTTTTCAGGCTCTTCATGTTTTTGAACACCGCTTCATGCTCCTCCTATTTTTCAGACCGTTTCATGCTCCTCATGTATTTCACACGTTTTGAAGCTCTTCATATTTTTCACACCTTTTCAGGCTCTTCAAGTTTTTTAACACCGTTTCATGCTCCTCATATTTTTCAGACCGTTTCATGCTCCTCATATTTTTGACACCTTTTGAAGCTCTTCATATTTTTCCACACCTTTTGAATCTCTTCATATATTTCACATCTTTTCAGGCTCTTCATGTTCTTCAACACCGCTTCATGATCCTCCTATTTTTCAGACCGTTTCATGCTCCTCATATGTTTGACACCTTTTGAAGCTCTTCATATATTTCACACCTTATCAGGCTCTTCATGTTTCTCAACACCGCTTCATGCTCCTCCTCTTTTTCAGACCGTTTCATGCTCCTCATATTTTTCACACCTTTTGAAGCTCTTCATATTTTTCACACGTTTTCAGACTCTTCATGTTTTTCAACACCGCTTCATGCTCCTCCTATTTTTCAGACCGTTTCATTCTCCTATATTTTTGACACCTTTTGTAGCTCTTCATATTTTTCACACTTTTTCAGGCTCTTCATTTTTTTCAACACCTCTTCATGGTCCTCCTATTTTTCAGACCGTTTCATGCTCCTCATAGTTTTGACACCTTTTGAAGCTCTTCATATATTCACACCTTTTCAGGCTATTCACGTTTTTCAACAACACGTCATGCTCCTCCTATTTTTCAGACCGTTTCATGCTCCTCATATTTTTGACACGTTTTGAAGCTCTTCATATTTTTCACACCTTTTCAGGCTCTTCATGTTTTGAACAGCACTTCATGCTCCTCCTATTATTCAGAGAGTTTCATGCTCCTCATGTATTTCACACCTTTTGAAGCTCTTGATATTTTTCACACCTTTTGAAGCTCTTCATATATTTCACACCTTTTCAGGCTCTTCATGTTTTTTTAACAACGTTTCATCCTCCTCCTATTTTTGACACATTTTGAAGCTCTTCATATTTTTCACATCTTTTAAGACTCTTCATGTTTTTCAACACTGCTTCATGTTCCTCCTATTTTTCTGACCGTTTCATGCTCCTTATATGTTTGTCTCCTTTTGAAGCTCTTCATATTTTTCACACCTTTTGAAACTCTTCATATTTTTCACACGTTTTCAGGCTCTTAATGTTTTTCAACACCGTTTCATGCTCCTCCTATTTTTCAGACCGTTTCATGCTCCTTATATGTTTGTCTCCTTTTGAAGCTCTTCATATATTTCACACCTTTTGAAGCTCTTCATATTTTTCACACCTTTTCATGCTCTTCATGGTTTTCAACAGCGCTTCATGCTCCTCCAGTTTTTCAGACCGCTTCATTATCATCTCATTTTTGACACCTTTTGAAGCTCTTCATATGTTTCACAACTTTTCAGACTCTTCTTGTTTTTCAACACAGCTTCTTGCTCCTCCTATTTTTCAGACCGTTTCATGCTCCTCATATTTTTGACACCTTTTTAAGCTCTTCATATTTTTCACACCTTTTGAAGCTCTTCATATTTTTCACAACTTTTCAGGCTCTTCATATATTTCACACCATTTCAGGCTCTTCATTTTTTCAACACCACTTCATGCTTCTCCTATTTTTCAGAACTTTTCTTGCTCATCTAATTTTTCACACCTTTTGAAGCTCTTCATATTTTTCACACCTTTTGAGGCTCTTCATATTTTTCACACCTTTTCAGGTTCTTCATGTTTTAGAACACCGTTTCATGCTCCTCCAATTTTTCAGACCGTTTCACGCTCCTCATATTTTTAACACATTTTGAAGCTCTTCATATATTTCACACCTTTTCAGGCTCTTCATGTTTTTGAAACCAGCTTCAAACTCCTCCAATTTTTCAGACCGTTTCACGCTCCTTATATTTTTAACACATTTTGTAGCTCTTCATATATTTCACACCTTTTCAGGCTCTTCATGTTTTTGAACACAGCTTCATGCTCCTCCTATTTTTCAGACCGTTTCATGCTCCTCATATATTTTACAACTTTTGAAGCTATTCATATTTTTCACATCTTTTCAGGCTCTTCATGTTTTTCAACACCGCTTCATGCTCCTCCTATTTTTCAGAGAGTTTCATGCTTCTCATATTTTTGACACATTTTGAAGCTCTTCATATTTTTCACACCTTTTCAGCTCTTCATGTTTTGAACACCGTTTCATGCTCCTCCTAAATTTCAGACCGTTTCATTCTCCTATATTTTTGACACCTTTTGAAGCTCTTCATATTTTTCACACCTTTTCAAGCTCTTCATTTTTTTCAACACCGCTTCATGCTCCTCCTATTTTTCAGCCCGTTTCATGCTCCTCATAGTTTTGACACCTTTTCAAGCTCTTCATATGTTCACACCTTTACAGACTATTCATGTTTTTCAACACCACTTCATGCTCCTCCTATTTTTCAGAGAGTTTCATGCTCATCATGTATTTCACACCTTTTGAAGCTTTTCATATTTTTCACACCTTTTGAAGCTTTCATATATTTCACACCTCTCCAGGCTATTCATGTTTTCAATACCACTTCATGCTACTCCTTTTTTTCAAACCGTATCATGCTCCTCCTATTTTTGACACCTTGTGAAGCTTTTCATATTTTTCACACCTTTCAGGTTCTTCATGTTTTTCAAGACCACATCATGCTGCTCATATTTTTCAGACCGTTTCATGCTCGTCATATTTTTGACACCTTTTGAAACTCTTCATATATATCACTCCTTTTCACGCTCTTCATTTTTTGAACACCACTTCATGCTCCTCCTATTTTTCAGACCGTTTCATGCTCATCACATTTTTGACATTTTTTGAAGCTTTTCATATTTTTCACACCTTTTCAGTCTCTTCATGTTTTTCAAAAACGCTTCTTGCTCCTCCTATTTTTCAAACCGTTTCGTGCTCATCTCATTTTTGACACGTTTTGAAGCTCTTCATATTTTTCACCGCTTTTGAAGCTCTTCATATTTTTCACACGTTTTCAGGCTCTTCATGTTTTTGAACACCGCTTCTTGCGACTCCTATTTTTCAGACCGTTTCATGCTCCTCATATTTTTCACACCTTTTGAAGCTCTTCATATTTTTCACACCTTTTCAGGCTTTTCATGTTTTTCAACACCGCTTCATGCTCCTCCTATTTTTCAGACCGTTTCATGCTCCTCATATTTTTCACACCTTTTGAAGCTCTTTATATTTTTCACACCTTTTCAGGCTCTTGATGTTTTTCAACACCGCTTCATGCTCCTCCTATTTTTCAGACCGTTTCATGCTGCTCATTTATTTCACACCTTTTGAAGCTCTTCATATTTTTCACACCTTTTCAAGCTCTTCATATTTTTCCACTCCGCTTCATGCTGATCCTATTTTTCAGACCGTTTCATGCTCCTCATATTTTTGACACCTTTTGAAGCTCTTCATATTTTTCACATCTTTTCAGGCTCTGCATGTTTTTGAACACCGCTTCATGCTACTCCTATTTTTCAAACCGTTTCATGCTCCTCATATATTTGACAACGTTGGAAGCTCTTCATATTTTGCACACCTTTTCAGGATCTTCACGTTTTTCACAACCACTTCATGCTCCTCCTATTTTTCAGACCGTTTCATGCTCCTCATATTTTTGACATCTTTTGAAGCTCTTCATATTTCTCACACCTTTGCAGGCTCTTCATGTTTTTGAACACTGCTTCATGGTCCTCCTATTTTTCTGACCGTTTCATGTTCCTCCTATTTTTCAGACCGTTTCATGCTCATCACATTTTTGACATTTTTTGAAGCTTTTCATATTTTTCACACCTTTTCAGTCTCTTCATGTTTTTCAAAAACGCTTCTTGCTCCTCCTATTTTTCAAACTGTTTCATGCTCATCTCATTTTTGACACGTTTTGAAGCTCTTCATATTTTTCACCGCTTTTGAAGCTCTTCATATTTTTCACACCTTTTCAGGCTTTTCATGTTTTTCAACACCGCTTCATGCTCCTCCTATTTTTCAGACCGTTTCATGCTCCTCATATTTTTCACACCTTTTGAAGCTCTTTATATTTTTCACACCTTTTCAGGCTCTTGATGTTTTTCAACACCCCTTCATGCTCCTCCTATTTTTCAGACCGTTTCATGCTCCTCATTTATTTCACACCTTTTGAAGCTCTTCATATTTTTCACACCTTTTCAAGCTCTTCATATTTTTCCACTCCGCTTCATGCTGATCCTATTTTTCAAACCGTTTCATGCTCCTCATATTTTTGACACCTTTTGAAGCTCTTCATATTTTTCACATCTTTTCAGGCTCTGCATGTTTTTGAACACCGCTTCATGCTACTCCTATTTTTCAGACCGTTTCATGCTCCTCATATATTTGACAACGTTTGAAGCTCTTCATATTTTGCACACCTTTTCAGGATCTTCACGTTTTTCACAACCACTTCATGCTCCTCCTATTTTTCAGACCGTTTCATGCTCCTCATATTTTTGACATCTTTTGAAGCTCTTCATATTTCTCACACCTTTGCAGGCTCTTCATGTTTTTGAACACCGCTTCATGGTCCTCCTATTTTTCTGACCGTTTCATGCTCCTTATTTTTTTCACACCTTTTGAAGCTTTTCATATTTTTCACACCTTTTGAGGCTCTTCATGTTTTTGAACACCGTTTCATGCTCCTCCTATTTTTCAGACCGTTTCATGCTCCTCATATTTTTGACACCTTTTGAAGCTCTTCATATTTTTCACACCCTTGAAGCTTTCATATATTTCACACCTCTCCAGGCTATTCATGTTTTCAATACCACTTCATGCTACTCCTTTTTTTCAAACCGTATCATGCTCCTCCTATTTTTGACACCTTGTGAAGCTTTTCATATTTTTCACACCTTTCAGGTTCTTCATGTTTTTCAAGACCACATCATGCTGCTCATATTTTTCAGACCGTTTCATGCTCGTCATATTTTTGACACCTTTTGAAACTCTTCATATATATCACTCCTTTTCACGCTCTTCATTTTTTGAACACCACTTCATGCTCCTCCTATTTTTCAGACCGTTTCATGCTCATCACATTTTTGACATTTTTTGAAGCTTTTCATATTTTTCACACCTTTTCAGTCTCTTCATGTTTTTCAAAAACGCTTCTTGCTCCTCCTATTTTTCAAACCGTTTCGTGCTCATCTCATTTTTGACACGTTTTGAAGCTCTTCATATTTTTCACCGCTTTTGAAGCTCTTCATATTTTTCACACGTTTTCAGGCTCTTCATGTTTTTGAACACCGCTTCTTGCGACTCCTATTTTTCAGACCGTTTCATGCTCCTCATATTTTTCACACCTGTTGAAGCTCTTCATATTTTTCACACCTTTTCAGGCTTTTCATGTTTTTCAACACCGCTTCATGCTCCTCCTATTTTTCAGACCGTTTCATGCTCCTCATATTTTTCACACCTTTTGAAGCTCTTTATATTTTTCACACCTTTTCAGGCTCTTGATGTTTTTCAACACCGCTTCATGCTCCTCCTATTTTTCAGACCGTTTCATGCTCCTCATTTATTTCACACCTTTTGAAGCTCTTCATATTTTTCACACCTTTTCAAGCTCTTCATATTTTTCCACTCCGCTTCATGCTGATCCTATTTTTCAGACCGTTTCATGCTCCTCATATTTTTGACACCTTTTGAAGCTCTTCATATTTTTCACATCTTTTCAGGCTCTGCATGTTTTTGAACACCGCTTCATGCTACTCCTATTTTTCAGACCGTTTCATGCTCCTCATATATTTGACAACGTTTGAAGCTCTTCATATTTTGCACACCTTTTCAGGATCTTCACGTTTTTCACAACCACTTCATGCTCCTCCTATTTTTCAGACCGTTTCATGCTCCTCATATTTTTGACATCTTTTGAAGCTCTTCATATTTCTCACACCTTTGCAGGCTCTTCATGTTTTTGAACACTGCTTCATGGTCCTCCTATTTTTCTGACCGTTTCATGCTCCTCCTATTTTTCAGACCGTTTCATGCTCATCACATTTTTGACATTTTTTGAAGCTTTTCATATTTTTCACACCTTTTCAGTCTCTTCATGTTTTTCAAAAACGCTTCTTGCTCCTCCTATTTTTCAAACTGTTTCATGCTCATCTCATTTTTGACACGTTTTGAAGCTCTTCATATTTTTCACCGCTTTTGAAGCTCTTCATATTTTTCACACCTTTTCAGGCTTTTCATGTTTTTCAACACCCCTTCATGCTCCTCCTATTTTTCAGACCGTTTCATGCTCCTCATATTTTTCACACCTTTTGAAGCTCTTTATATTTTTCACACCTTTTCAGGCTCTTGATGTTTTTCAACACCGCTTCATGCTCCTCCTATTTTTCAGACCATTTCATGCTCCTCATTTATTTCACACCTTTTGAAGCTCTTCATATTTTTCACACCTTTTCAAGCTCTTCATATTTTTCCACTCCGCTTCATGCTGATCCTATTTTTCAAACCGTTTCATGCTCCTCATATTTTTGACACCTTTTGAAGCTCTTCATATTTTTCACATCTTTTCAGGCTCTGCATGTTTTTGAACACCGCTTCATGCTACTCCTATTTTTCAGACCGTTTCATGCTCCTCATATATTTGACAACGTTTGAAGCTCTTCATATTTTGCACACCTTTTCAGGATCTTCACGTTTTTCACAACCACTTCATGCTCCTCCTATTTTTCAGACCGTTTCATGCTCCTCATATTTTTGACATCTTTTGAAGCTCTTCATATTTCTCACACCTTTGCAGGCTCTTCATGTTTTTGAACACCGCGTCATGGTCCTCCTATTTTTCTGACCGTTTCATGCTCCTTATTTTTTTCACACCTTTTGAAGCTTTTCATATTTTTCACACCTTTTGAGGCTCTTCATGTTTTTGAACACCGTTTCATGCTCCTCCTATTTTTCAGACCGTTTCATGCTCCTCATATTTTTGACACCTTTTGAAGCTCTTCATATTTTTCACACCCTTGAAGCTTTCATATATTTCACACCTCTCCAGGCTATTCATGTTTTCAATACCACTTCATGCTACTCCTTTTTTTCAAACCGTATCATGCTCCTCCTATTTTTGACACCTTGTGAAGCTTTTCATATTTTTCACACCTTTCAGGTTCTTCATGTTTTTCAAGACCACATCATGCTGCTCATATTTTTCAGACCGTTTCATGCTCGTCATATTTTTGACACCTTTTGAAACTCTTCATATATATCACTCCTTTTCACGCTCTTCATTTTTTGAACACCACTTCATGCTCCTCCTATTTTTCAGACCGTTTCATGCTCATCACATTTTTGACATTTTTTGAAGCTTTTCATATTTTTCACACCTTTTCAGTCTCTTCATGTTTTTCAAAAACGCTTCTTGCTCCTCCTATTTTTCAAACCGTTTCATGCTCATCTCATTTTTGACACGTTTTGAAGCTCTTCATATTTTTCACCGCTTTTGAAGCTCTTCATATTTTTCACACGTTTTCAGGCTCTTCATGTTTTTGAACACCGCTTCTTGCGACTCCTATTTTTCAGACCGTTTCATGCTCCTCATATTTTTCACACCTTTTGAAGCTTTTCATATTTTTCACACCTTTTCAGGCTTTTCATGTTTTTCAACACCGCTTCATGCTCCTCCTATTTTTCAGACCGTTTCATGCTCCTCATATTTTTCACACCTTTTGAAGCTCTTTATATTTTTCACACCTTTTCAGGCTCTTGATGTTTTTCAACACCACTTCATGCTCCTCCTATTTTTCAGACCGTTTCATGCTCCTCATTTATTTCACACCTTTTGAAGCTCTTCATATTTTCACACCCTTTCAAGCTCTTCATATTTTTCCACTCCGCTTCATGCTGATCCTATTTTTCAGACCGTTTCATGCTCCTCATATTTTTGACACCTTTTGAAGCTCTTCATATTTTTCACATCTTTTCAGGCTCTGCATGTTTTTGAACACCGCTTCATGCTACTCCTATTTTTCAGACCGTTTCATGCTCCTCATATATTTGACAACGTTTGAAGCTCTTCGTATTTTGCACACCTTTTCAGGATCTTCACGTATTTCACAACCACTTCATGCTCCTCCTATTTTTCAGACCGTTTCATGCTCCTCATATTTTTGACATCTTTTGAAGCTCTTCATATTTCTCACACCTTTGCAGGCTCTTCATGTTTTTGAACACCGCTTCATGGTCCTCCTATTTTTCTGACCGTTTCATGCTCCTCATTTTTTTCACACCTTTTGAAGCTTTTCATATTTTTCACACCTTTTGAGGCTCTTCATGTTTTTGAACACCGTTTCATGCTCCTCCTATTTTTCAGACCATTTCATGCTCCTCATATTTTTGACACCTTTTGAAGCTCTTCATATTTTTCACACCTTTTGAAGCTTTCATATATTTCACACCTCTCCAGGCTATTCATGTTTTCAATACCACTTCATGCTACTCCTTTTTTTCAAACCGTATCATGCTCCTCCTATTTTTGACACCTTGTGAAGCTTTTCATATTTTTCACACCTTTCAGGTTCTTCATGTTTTTCAAGACCACATCATGCTGCTCATATTTTTCAGACCGTTTCATGCTCGTCATATTTTTGACACCTTTTGAAACTCTTCATATATATCACTCCTTTTCACGCTCTTCATTTTTTGAACACCACTTCATGCTCCTCCTATTTTTCAGACCGTTTCATGCTCATCACATTTTTGACATTTTTTGAAGCTTTTCATATTTTTCACACCTTTTCAGTCTCTTCATGTTTTTCAAAAACGCTTCTTGCTCCTCCTATTTTTCAAACCGTTTCGTGCTCATCTCATTTTTGACACGTTTTGAAGCTCTTCATATTTTTCACCGCTTTTGAAGCTCTTCATATTTTTCACACGTTTTCAGGCTCTTCATGTTTTTGAACACCGCTTCTTGCGACTCCTATTTTTCAGACCGTTTCATGCTCCTCATATTTTTCACACCTTTTGAAGCTCTTCATATTTTTCACACCTTTTCAGTCTTTTCATGTTTTTCAACACCGCTTCATGCTCCTCCTATTTTTCAGACCGTTTCATGCTCCTCATATTTTTCACACCTTTTGAAGCTCTTTATATTTTTCACACCTTTTCAGGCTCTTGATGTTTTTCAACACCGCTTCATGCTCCTCCTATTTTTCAGACCGTTTCATGCTCCTCATTTATTTCACACCTTTTGAAGCTCTTCATATTTTTCAAACCTTTTCAAGCTCTTCATATTTTTCCACTCCGCTTCATGCTGATCCTATTTTTCAGACCGTTTCATGCTCCTCATATTTTTGACACCTTTTGAAACTCTTCATATTTTTCACATCTTTTCAGGCTCTGCATGTTTTTGAACACCGCTTCATGCTACTCCTATTTTTCAGACCGTTTCATGCTCCTCATATATTTGACAACGTTTGAAGCTCTTCATATTTTGCACACCTTTTCAGGATCTTCACGTTTTTCACAACCACTTCATGCTCCTCCTATTTTTCAGACCGTTTCATGCTCCTCATATTTTTGACATCTTTTGAAGCTCTTCATATTTCTCACACCTTTGCAGGCTCTTCATGTTTTTGAACACTGCTTCATGGTCCTCCTATTTTTCTGACCGTTTCATGCTCTTCCTATTTTTCAGACCGTTTCATGTTCATCACATTTTTGACATTTTTTGAAGCTTTTCATATTTTTCACACCTTTTCAGTCTCTTCATGTTTTTCAAAAACGCTTCTTGCTCCTCCTATTTTTCAAACTGTTTCATGCTCATCTCATTTTTGACACGTTTTGAAGCTCTTCATATTTTTCACCGCTTTTGAAGCTCTTCATATTTTTCACACCTTTTCAGGCTTTTCATGTTTTTCAACACCGCTTCATGCTCCTCCTATTTTTCAGACCGTTTCATGCTCCTCATATTTTTCACACCTTTTGAAGCTCTTTATATTTTTCACACCTTTTCAGGCTCTTGATGTTTTTCAACACCGCTTCATGCTCCTCCTATTTTTCAGACCGTTTCATGCTCCTCATTTATTTCACACCTTTTGAAGCTCTTCATATTTTTCACACCTTTTCAAGCTCTTCATATTTTTCCACTCCGCTTCATGCTGATCCTATTTTTCAAACCGTTTCATGCTCCTCATATTTTTGACACCTTTTGAAGCTCTTCATATTTTTCACATCTTTTCAGGCTCTGCATGTTTTTGAACACCGCTTCATGCTACTCCTATTTTTCAGACCGTTTCATGCTCCTCATATATTTGACAACGTTTGAAGCTCTTCATATTTTGCACACCTTTTCAGGATCTTCCCGTTTTTCACAACCACTTCATGCTCCTCCTATTTTTCAGACCGTTTCATGCTCCTCATATTTTTGACATCTTTTGAAGCTCTTCATATTTCTCACACCTTTGCAGGCTCTTCATGTTTTTGAACACCGCTTCATGGTCCTCCTATTTTTCTGACCGTTTCATGCTCCTTATTTTTTTCACACCTTTTGAAGCTTTTCATATTTTTCACACCTTTTGAGGCTCTTCATGTTTTTGAACACCGTTTCATGCTCCTCCTATTTTTCAGACCGTTTCATGCTCCTCATATTTTTGACACCTTTTGAAGCTCTTCATATTTTTCACACCCTTGAAGCTTTCATATATTTCACACCTCTCCAGGCTCTTCATGTTTTCAATACCACTTCATGCTACTCCTTTTTTTCAAACCGTATCATGCTCCTCCTATTTTTGACACCTTGTGAAGCTTTTCATATTTTTCACACCTTTCAGGTTCTTCATGTTTTTCAAGACCACATCATGCTGCTCATATTTTTCAGACCGTTTCATGCTCGTCATATTTTTGACACCTTTTGAAACTCTTCATATATATCACTCCTTTTCACGCTCTTCATTTTTTGAACACCACTTCATGCTCCTCCTATTTTTCAGACCGTTTCATGCTCATCACATTTTTGACATTTTTTGAAGCTTTTCATATTTTTCACACCTTTTCAGTCTCTTCATGTTTTTCAAAAACGCTTCTTGCTCCTCCTATTTTTCAAACCGTTTCATGCTCATCTCATTTTTGACACGTTTTGAAGCTCTTCATATTTTCACCGCTTTTGAAGCTCTTCATATTTTTCACACGTTTTCAGGCTCTTCATGTTTTTGAACACCGCTTCTTGCGACTCCTATTTTTCAGACCGTTTCATGCTCCTCATATTTTTCACACCTTTTGAAGCTTTTCATATTTTTCACACCTTTTCAGGCTTTTCATGTTTTTCAACACCGCTTCATGCTCCTCCTATTTTTCAGACCGTTTCATGCTCCTCATATTTTTCACACCTTTTGAAGCTCTTTATATTTTTCACACCTTTTCAGGCTCTTGATGTTTTTCAACACCACTTCATGCTCCTCCTATTTTTCAGACCGTTTCATGCTCCTCATTTATTTCACACCTTTTGAAGCTCTTCATATTTTTCACACCCTTTCAAGCTCTTCATATTTTTCCAGTCCGCTTCATGCTGATCCTATTTTTCAGACCGTTTCATGCTCCTCATATTTTTGACACCTTTTGAAGCTCTTCATATTTTTCACATCTTTTCAGGCTCTGCATGTTTTTGAACACCGCTTCATGCTACTCCTATTTTTCAGACCGTTTCATGCTCCTCATATATTTGACAACGTTTGAAGCTCTTCATATTTTGCACACCTTTTCAGGATCTTCACGTTTTTCACAACCACTTCATGCTCCTCCTATTTTTCAGACCGTTTCATGCTCCTCATATTTTTGACATCTTTTGAAGCTCTTCATATTTCTCACACCTTTGCAGGCTCTTCATGTTTTTGAACACCGCTTCATGGTCCTCCTATTTTTCTGACCGTTTCATGCTCCTCATTTTTTTCACACCTTTTGAAGCTTTTCATATTTTTCACACCTTTTGAGGCTCTTCATGTTTTTGAACACCGTTTCATGCTCCTCCTATTTTTCAGACCGTTTCATGCTCCTCATATTTTTGACACCTTTTGAAGCTCTTCATATTTTTCACACCTTTTGAAGCTTTCATATATTTCACACCTCTCCAGGCTATTCATGTTTTCAATACCACTTCATGCTACTCCTTTTTTTCAAACCGTATCATGCTCCTCCTATTTTTGACACCTTGTGAAGCTTTTCATATTTTTCACACCTTTCAGGTTCTTCATGTTTTTCAAGACCACATCATGCTGCTCATATTTTTCAGACCGTTTCATGCTCGTCATATTTTTGACACCTTTTGAAACTCTTCATATATATCACTCCTTTTCACGCTCTTCATTTTTTGAACACCACTTCATGCTCCTCCTATTTTTCAAACCGTTTCGTGCTCATCTCATTTTTGACACGTTTTGAAGCTCTTCATATATTTCACCGCTTTTGAAGCTCTTCATATTTTTCACACGTTTTCAGGCTCTTCATGTTTTTGAACACCGCTTCTTGCGACTCCTATTTTTCAGACCGTTTCATGCTCCTCATATTTTTCACACCTTTTGAAGCTCTTCATATTTTTCACACCTTTTCAGTCTTTTATGTTTTTCAACACCGCTTCATGCTCCTCCTATTTTTCAGACCGTTTCATGCTCCTCATATTTTTCACACCTTTTGAAGCTCTTTATATTTTTCACACCTTTTCAGGCTCTTGATGTTTTTCAACACCGCTTCATGCTCCTCCTATTTTTCAGACCGTTTCATGCTACTCATTTATTTCACACCTTTTGAAGCTCTTCATATTTTTCAAACCTTTTCAAGCTCTTCATATTTTTCCACTCCGCTTCATGCTGATCCTATTTTTCAGACCGTTTCATGCTCCTCATATTTTTGACACCTTTTGAAGCTCTTCATATTTTTCACATCTTTTCAGGCTCTGCATGTTTTTGAACACCGCTTCATGCTACTCCTATTTTTCAGACCGTTTCATGCTCCTCATATATTTGACAACGTTTGAAGCTCTTCATATTTTGCACACCTTTTCAGGATCTTCACGTTTTTCACAACCACTTCATGCTCCTCCTATTTTTCAGACCGTTTCATGCTCCTCATATTTTTGACATCTTTTGAAGCTCTTCATATTTCTCACACCTTTGCAGGCTCTTCATGTTTTTGAACACTGCTTCATGGTCCTCCTATTTTTCTGACCGTTTCATGCTCCTCCTATTTTTCAGACCGTTTCATGCTCATCACATTTTTGACATTTTTTGAAGCTTTTCATATTTTTCACACCTTTTCAGTCTCTTCATGTTTTTCAAAAACGCTTCTTGCTCCTCCTATTTTTCAAACTGTTTCATGCTCATCTCATTTTTGACACGTTTTGAAGCTCTTCATATTTTTCACCGCTTTTGAAGCTCTTCATATTTTTCACACCTTTTCAGGCTTTTCATGTTTTTCAACACCGCTTCATGCTCCTCCTATTTTTCAGACCGTTTCATGCTCCTCATATTTTTCACACCTTTTGAAGCTCTTTATATTTTTCACACCTTTTCAGGCTCTTGATGTTTTTCAACACCGCTTCATGCTCCTCCTATTTTTCAGACCGTTTCATGCTCCTCATTTATTTCACACCTTTTGAAGCTCTTCATATTTTTCACACCTTTTCAAGCTCTTCATATTTTTCCACTCCGCTTCATGCTGATCCTATTTTTCAAACCGTTTCATGCTCCTCATATTTTTGACACCTTTTGAAGCTCTTCATATTTTTCACATCTTTTCAGGCTCTGCATGTTTTTGAACACCGCTTCATGCTACTCCTATTTTTCAGACCGTTTCATGCTCCTCATATATTTGACAACGTTTGAAGCTCTTCATATTTTGCACACCTTTTCAGGATCTTCCCGTTTTTCACAACCACTTCATGCTCCTCCTATTTTTCAGACCGTTTCATGCTCCTCATATTTTTGACATCTTTTGAAGCTCTTCATATTTCTCACACCTTTGCAGGCTCTTCATGTTTTTGAACACCGCTTCATGGTCCTCCTATTTTTCTGACCGTTTCATGCTCCTTATTTTTTTCACACCTTTTGAAGCTTTTCATATTTTTCACACCTTTTGAGGCTCTTCATGTTTTTGAACACCGTTTCATGCTCCTCCTATTTTTCAGACCGTTTCATGCTCCTCATA
This sequence comes from Dama dama, assembly GCF_033118175.1. Classification (NCBI taxonomy): domain Eukaryota; kingdom Metazoa; phylum Chordata; class Mammalia; order Artiodactyla; family Cervidae; genus Dama; species Dama dama. The sequence continues at coordinate 5,688,094 of NC_083683.1, read as the reverse complement.
TTTTTGACACCTTTTGAAGCTCTTCATATTTTTCACACCCTTGAAGCTTTCATATATTTCACACCTCTCCAGGCTATTCATGTTTTCAATACCACTTCATGCTACTCCTTTTTTTCAAACCGTATCATGCTCCTCCTATTTTTGACACCTTGTGAAGCTTTTCATATTTTTCACACCTTTCAGGTTCTTCATGTTTTTCAAGACCACATCATGCTGCTCATATTTTTCAGACCGTTTCATGCTCGTCATATTTTTGACACCTTTGAAACTCTTCATATATATCACTCCTTTTCACGCTCTTCATTTTTTGAACACCACTTCATGCTCCTCCTATTTTTCAGACCGTTTCATGCTCATCACATTTTTGACATTTTTTGAAGCTTTTCATATTTTTCACACCTTTTCAGTCTCTTCATGTTTTTCAAAAACGCTTCTTGCTCCTCCTATTTTTCAAACTGTTTCATGCTCATCTCATTTTTGACACGTTTTGAAGCTCTTCATATTTTTCACCGCTTTTGAAGCTCTTCATATTTTTCACACCTTTTCAGGCTTTTCATGTTTTTCAACACCGCTTCATGCTCCTCCTATTTTTCAGACCGTTTCATGCTCCTCATATTTTTCACACCTTTTGAAGCTCTTTATATTTTTCACACCTTTTCAGGCTCTTGATGTTTTTCAACACCGCTTCATGCTCCTCCTATTTTTCAGACCGTTTCATGCTCCTCATTTATTTCACACCTTTTGAAGCTCTTCATATTTTTCACACCTTTTCAAGCTCTTCATATTTTTCCACTCCGCTTCATGCTGATCCTATTTTTCAAACCGTTTCATGCTCCTCATATTTTTGACACCTTTTGAAGCTCTTCATATTTTTCACATCTTTTCAGGCTCTGCATGTTTTTGAACACCGCTTCATGCTACTCCTATTTTTCAGACCGTTTCATGCTCCTCATATATTTGACAACGTTTGAAGCTCTTCATATTTTGCACACCTTTTCAGGATCTTCCCGTTTTTCACAACCACTTCATGCTCCTCCTATTTTTCAGACCGTTTCATGCTCCTCATATTTTTGACATCTTTTGAAGCTCTTCATATTTCTCACACCTTTGCAGGCTCTTCATGTTTTTGAACACCGCTTCATGGTCCTCCTATTTTTCTGACCGTTTCATGCTCCTTATTTTTTTCACACCTTTTGAAGCTTTTCATATTTTTCACACCTTTTGAGGCTCTTCATGTTTTTGAACACCGTTTCATGCTCCTCCTATTTTTCAGACCGTTTCATGCTCCTCATATTTTTGACACCTTTTGAAGCTCTTCATATTTTTCACACCCTTGAAGCTTTCATATATTTCACACCTCTCCAGGCTATTCATGTTTTCAATACCACTTCATGCTACTCCTTTTTTTCAAACCGTATCATGCTCCTCCTATTTTTGACACCTTGTGAAGCTTTTCATATTTTTCACACCTTTCAGGTTCTTCATGTTTTTCAAGACCACATCATGCTGCTCATATTTTTCAGACCGTTTCATGCTCGTCATATTTTTGACACCTTTGAAACTCTTCATATATATCACTCCTTTTCACGCTCTTCATTTTTTGAACACCACTTCATGCTCCTCCTATTTTTCAGACCGTTTCATGCTCATCACATTTTTGACATTTTTTGAAGCTTTTCATATTTTTCACACCTTTTCAGTCTCTTCATGTTTTTCAAAAACGCTTCTTGCTCCTCCTATTTTTCAAACCGTTTCATGCTCATCTCATTTTTGACACGTTTTGAAGCTCTTCATATTTTTCACCGCTTTTGAAGCTCTTCATATTTTTCACACGTTTTCAGGCTCTTCATGTTTTTGAACACCGCTTCTTGCGACTCCTATTTTTCAGACCGTTTCATGCTCCTCATATTTTTCACACCTTTTGAAGCTTTTCATATTTTTCACACCTTTTCAGGCTTTTCATGTTTTTCAACACCGCTTCATGCTCCTCCTATTTTTCAGACCGTTTCATGCTCCTCATATTTTTCACACCTTTTGAAGCTCTTTATATTTTTCACACCTTTTCAGGCTCTTGATGTTTTTCAACACCACTTCATGCTCCTCCTATTTTTCAGACCGTTTCATGCTCCTCATTTATTTCACACCTTTTGAAGCTCTTCATATTTTTCACACTCTTTCAAACTCTTCATATTTTTCCAGTCCGCTTCATGCTGATCCTATTTTTCAGACCGTTTCATGCTCCTCATATTTTTGACACCTTTTGAAGCTCTTCATATTTTTCACATCTTTTCAGGCTCTGCATGTTTTTGAACACCGCTTCATGCTACTCCTATTTTTCAGACCGTTTCATGCTCCTCATATATTTGACAACGTTTGAAGCTCTTCATATTTTGCACACCTTTTCAGGATCTTCACGTTTTTCACAACCACTTCATGCTCCTCCTATTTTTCAGACCGTTTCATGCTCCTCATATTTTTGACATCTTTTGAAGCTCTTCATATTTCTCACACCTTTGCAGGCTCTTCATGTTTTTGAACACCGCTTCATGGTCCTCCTATTTTTCTGACCGTTTCATGCTCCTCATTTTTTTCACACCTTTTGAAGCTTTTCATATTTTTCACACCTTTTGAGGCTCTTCATGTTTTTGAACACCTTTTCATGCTCCTCCTATTTTTCAGACCGTTTCATGCTCCTCATATTTTTGACACCTTTTGAAGCTCTTCATATTTTTCACACCTTTTGAAGCTTTCATATATTTCACACCTCTCCAGGCTATTCATGTTTTCAATACCACTTCATGCTACTCCTTTTTTTCAAACCGTATCATGCTCCTCCTATTTTTGACACCTTGTGAAGCTTTTCATATTTTTCACACCTTTCAGGTTCTTCATGTTTTTCAAGACCACATCATGCTGCTCATATTTTTCAGACCGTTTCATGCTCGTCATATTTTTGACACCTTTTGAAACTCTTCATATATATCACTCCTTTTCACGCTCTTCATTTTTTGAACACCACTTCATGCTCCTCCTATTTTTCAGACCGTTTCATGCTCATCACATTTTTGACATTTTTTGAAGCTTTTCATATTTTTCACACCTTTTCAGTCTCTTCATGTTTTTCAAAAACGCTTCTTGCTCCTCCTATTTTTCAAACCGTTTCGTGCTCCTCTCATTTTGGACACGTATTGAAGCTCTTCATATTTTTCACCGCTTTTGAAGCTCTTCATATTTTTCACACGTTTTCAGGCTCTTCATGTTTTTGAACACCGCTTCTTGCGACTCCTATTTTTCAGACCGTTTCATGCTCCTCATATTTTTCACACCTTTTGAAGCTTTTCATATTTTTCACACCTTTTCAGGCTTTTCATGTTTTTCAACACCGCTTCATGCTCCTCCTATTTTTCAGACCGTTTCATGCTCCTCATATTTTTCACACCTTTTGAAGCTCTTTATATTTTTCACACCTTTTCAGGCTCTTGATGTTTTTCAACACCGCTTCATGCTCCTCCTATTTTTCAGACCGTTTCATGCTCCTCATTTATTTCACACCTTTTGAAGCTCTTCATATTTTTCACACCTTTTCAAGCTCTTCATATTTTTCCACTCCGCTTCATGCTGATCCTATTTTTCAAACCGTTTCATGCTCCTCATATTTTTGACACCTTTTGAAGCTCTTCATATTTTTCACATCTTTTCAGGCTCTGCATGTTTTTGAACACCGCTTCATGCTACTCCTATTTTTCAGACCGTTTCATGCTCCTCATATATTTGACAACGTTTGAAGCTCTTCATATTTTGCACACCTTTTCAGGATCTTCACGTTTTTCACAACCACTTCATGCTCCTCCTATTTTTCAGACCGTTTCATGCTCCTCATATTTTTGACATCTTTTGAAGCTCTTCATATTTCTCACACCTTTGCAGGCTCTTCATGTTTTTGAACACGGCTTCATGGTCCTCCTATTTTTCTGACCGTTTCATGCACCTCATTTTTTTCAAACCTTTTGAAGCTTTTCATATTTTTCACACCTTTTGAGGCTCTTCATGTTTTTGAACACCGTTTCATGCTCCTCCTATTTTTCAGACCGTTTCATGCTCCTCATATTTTTGACAACTTTTGAAGTTCTTCATATTTTTCACACCTTTTGAAGCTTTCATATATTTCACACCTCTCCAGGCTATTCATGTTTTCAATACCACTTCATGCTACTCCTTTTTTTCAAACCGTATCATGCTCCTCCTATTTTTGACACCTTGTGAAGCTTTTCATATTTTTCACACCTTTCAGGTTCTTCATGTTTTTCAAGACCACATCATGCTGCTCATATTTTTCAGACCGTTTCATGCTCGTCATATTTTTGACACCTTTTGAAACTCTTCATATATATCACTCCTTTTCACGCTCTTCATTTTTTGAACACCACTTCATGCTCCTCCTATTTTTCAGACCGTTGAATGCTCCTCATATTTTTGACACCTTTTGAAGCTCTTCATATTTTTCACAACTTTTGAAGCTCTTCATATATTTCACACCTTTTCAGGCACTTCATGTTTTTCAACACCACTTCATGCTCCTCCTATTTTTTATACCATTTCATGCTCATCTAATTTTTGACACCTTTGAAGCTCTTCATATTTTTCACACCTTTTGAAGCTCTTCATATTTTTCACACCTTTTCAGGCTCTTCATGTTTTTGAACACCGCTTCATGCTCCTCCTATTTTTCAGACCGTTTCATGCTCCTCATGTATTTCACACGTTTTGAAGCTCTTCATATTTTTCACACCTTTTCAGGCTCTTCATGTTTTTTAACACCGTTTCATGCTCCTCATATTTTTCAGACCGTTTCATGCTCCTCATATTTTTGACACCTTTTGAAGCTCTTCATATTTTTCCACACCTTTTGAATCTCTTCATATATTTCACATCTTTTCAGGCTCTTCATGTTCTTCAACACCGCCTCATGATCCTCCTATTTTTCAGACCGTTTCATGCTCCTCATATGTTTGACACCTTTTGAAGCTCTTCATATATTTCACACCTTTTCAGGCTCTTCATGTTTCTCAACACCGCTTCATGCTCCTCCTCTTTTTCAGACCGTTTCATGCTCCTCATATTTTTCACACCTTTTGAAGCTCTTCATATTTTTCACACCTTTTCAGGCTTTTCATGTTTTTCAACACCGATTCATGCTCCTCCTATTTTTCAGACCGTTTCATTCTCCTATGTTTTTGACACCTTTTGTAGCTCTTCATATTTTTCACACTTTTTCAGGCTCTTCATTTTTTTCAACACCTCTTCATGGTCCTCCTATTTTTCAGACCGTTTCATGCTCCTCATAGTTTTGACACCTTTTGAAGCTCTTCATATATTCACACCTTTTCAGGCTATTCACGTTTTTCAACAACACGTCATGCTCCTCCTATTTTTCAGACCGTTTCATGCTCCTCATATTTTTGACACGTTTTGAAGCTCTTCATATTTTTCACACCTTTTCAGGCTCTTCATGTTTTGAACAGCACTTCATGCTCCTCCTATTATTCAGAGAGTTTCATGCTCCTCATGTATTTCACACCTTTTGAAGCTCTTGATATTTTTCACACCTTTTGAAGCTCTTCATATATTTCACACCTTTTCAGGCTCTTCATGTTTTTTTAACAACGTTTCATCCTCCTCCTATTTTTGACACATTTTGAAGCTCTTCATATTTTTCACATCTTTTAAGACTCTTCATGTTTTTCAACACTGCTTCATGTTCCTCCTATTTTTCTGACCGTTTCATGCTCCTCACCTTTTTCACACCTTTTGAAGCTCTTCATTGTTTTCAACACTGCTTCATGATCCTCCTATTTTTCAGACGGTTTCATGCTCTTCATATTTTTGATACATTTTGAAGGTCTTCATATATTTCACAACTTTTCAGGCTCTTCATGGTTTTCAACACCGCTTCATGCTGCTCTTATTTTTCAGACCATTTCATGGTCCTCATATTTTGACACCTTTTGAAGCTCTTCATATATTTCACACCTTTTCAGGCTCTTCATGTTTTCCACTCCGCTTCATGCTCCTCCTATTTTTCAGACTGTTTTATCCTCCTCATATTTTTGACACCTTTTGAAGCTCTTCACTTTTTTCACACTTTTTCAGACTCTTCATGTTTTCAACACTGCTTCATGCTCCTCCTTTTTTCAGACCGTTTCATGCTCCTCATATTTTGACACCTTTTGAAGCTCTTCATATATTTCACACCTTTTCATGCTCTTCATTTTTTCAACACTGTTTCATGCTTCTCCTATTTTTAAAACCGTTTCATGCTCCTCATATTTTGACACCTTTTGAAGCTCTTCATATTTTTCACACATTTTCAGGTTCTTCATGTTTTTGAACACCGCATCATGCTCCTCCTATTTTTCAGACCGTTTCATGCTCCTCATAATTTTCAAACTTTTTGAAGCTCTTCTTATTTTTTACACCTTTTCAGGCTGTTCATGTTTTTCAACACGGCTTCATGCTCCTCCTATTTTTCAGACCGTTTCATGCTCAACATTGTTTTTGACACCTTTTGAAGCTCTTTATATTTTTCACAACTTCTCAGGCTCTTCATGTTTTCAACACCGCCTCATGCTCCTCCTATTTATCTGACAGTTTCATGCTCCTCATATTTTTGACACCTTTTGAAGATCTTCATATTTTTCACAACTTTTCAGGCTCTTCATGTTTCTGAACACCTTTTCAGGCTGTTCATGTTTTTGAACATTGCTTCATGCTCCTCCTATTTTTCAGACCGTTTCATGCTCTCTCATTTCTGACACCTTTTGAAGCTCTTCATATTTTTCACAACTTTTCAGCCTCTTCATGTTTTTCAACACTGCGTCATGCTCTTCCTATTTTTCAGATCGTTTCATGCTCCTCAATGTTTGACAGGTTTTGAAGCTCTTTATACTTTTCACACCTTTTCAGGTTCTTCATGTTAAGAACAACGTTTCATGCTCCTCCTATTTTTCAGAAAATTTCATGCTCCTCATATATTTGAGACCTTTTAAAGCTCATCATATTTTTCACAGCTTTTCAGCTCTTCATGTTTGTCAACACCACTTCATGCTCCTCCTATTTTTCAGACCGTTACATTCTCCTCATATTTTTGACACCTTTTGAAGCTGTTCATATATATCCCACATTTTCAGGCTCTTCATCTTTTTGCACACTGCTTCATGCTCCTCCTATTTTTCAGACCGTTTCTTGCTCCTCATATTTTTGACACCTTTTGAACCTCCTCATTTTTTCACAACTTTTGAAGCTCTTCATATATTTCACACCTTTTCAGGCACTTCATGATTTTCATGACCACTTCATGCTCCTCCTATTTTTCAGACCGTTTCATGCTCATCTCATTTTTGACACCTTTGGAAGCTCTTCATATTTTTCACACGTTTTCAGGCTCTTCATGTTTTTCAACACCGCTTCATGCTCCTCCTATTTTTCAGACCGTTTCATGCTCCTCATATTTTTGACACGTTTTGAGGCTCTTCATGTTTTTCACACCTTTTCAGGCTTTTCATGTTTTCGAACACTGATTCATGTTACTCCTATTTTTCAGACCGTTTAATGCTTCTCATATTTTTGACACCTTTTGAAGCTCTTCATATATTTCACACCTTTGAAGCTCTTCATATATTTCACACCTTTTCAGGCTCTTGATGTTTTTCACCACCACGTCATGCTCCTCCTATTTTTCAGACCGTTTCATGCTCCTCATATTTTTGACACCTTTTGAAGCTCTTCATATATTTCAAACCTTTTCAGTCTCTGCATTTTTGTGAACACCACTTCATGCTCCTCCTATTTTTCAGAACATTTCATGCTCATCTCTTTTTGACTCCTATTCAAGCTCTTAATATCATTCTTCCCTTTTGAAGCTCTTCATATTTTTCACAAGTTTTCATGCTCTTCAAGATTTTCAGCACAGTTTCATGCTCCTCCTATTTTTCAGACCGTTTCATGCTCCTCATATTTTTGACACGTTTTGAAGCTCATCATATTTTTCACACCTTTTCAGGCTCTTCATGTTTATCAGCACAGTTTGATGCACCTCCTATTTTTCAGACCGTTTCATGCTCCTCATATTTTTGACATCTTTTGAAACTCTTCATATATTTCACACCTTTTCAGGCTCTTCATGTTTTTCAACACCACTTCATGCTCCTCCTTTTTTCAGACTGCTTCATGCTCATCTCATTTTTGACACATTTTGAAGCTGTTCATATTTTTCATATCTTTTGAAGCTCTTCATATATTTTACACGTTTTCAGGCTCTTCATGTTTTTCAACACCGCTTCGTGCTGCTCCTAATTTTCAGATCATTTCATGCTCATCGATTTTTACACCTTTTGCAGGTCTTCATATTTTCACACCTTTTGAAGCTCTTCATATTTTTCACACCTTTTTAGGCTCTTCATGTATTTGAACACCGTTTCATGCTCCTCCTATTTTTCAGACCGTTTAAGGCTCCTCATATTTTTGACACGTTTTGAAGCTCATCATATTTTTCACACCTTTTCAGGCTCTTCATGTTTCTGACCACCGAATCATGCTCCTCCTAATTTTCAGTCGTTTCATGCCTCTCATATTTTTCACACCTTTTCAAGCTCTTCATATATTTCACACTTTTTCAGGCTTTTCATGTTTTTCAACACCACTTCATGCTCCTCCTATTTTTCAGACCGCTTCATGCTCATCTCATTTTTGACACCTTTTGAAGCTGTTCATATTTTTCACACCTTTCAAGCTCTTCATATTTTTCACACCTTTTCAGGCTCTTCATGTTTTTGAACACCGTTTCATGCTCCTCCTATTTTTCAGACCGTTTCATGTTCCTCCTATTTTTCAGATCATTTCATGCTCCTCATATTTTTGACACCTTTTGAAGCTCTTCATATATTTCACACCTTTTCAGGCTCTTCATTTTTTTCAACCCCACTTCATGCTCCTCCTACTTTTCAGACCGTTTCATGCTCACATCATTTTTGACACCTTTTGAAGCTCTTCTTATTTTTCACATCTTTTGAAACTCTTCATATTTTTCACACGTTTTCAGGCTCTTAATGTTTTTCAACACCGTTTCATGCTCCTCCTATTTTTCAGACCGTTTCATGCTCCTTATATGTTTGTCTCCTTTTGAATCTCTTCATATATTTCACACCTTTTGAAGCTCTTCATATTTTTCACACCTTTTCATGCTCTTCATGGTTTTCAACAGCGCTTCATGCTCCTCCAGTTTTTCAGACCGCTTCATTATCATCTCATTTTTGACACCTTTTGAAGCTCTTCATATGTTTCACAACTTTTCAGACTCTTCTTGTTTTTCAACACAGCTTCTTGCTCCTCCTATTTTTCAGACCGTTTCATGCTCCTCATATTTTTGACACCTTTTTAAGCTCTTCATATTTTTCACACCTTTTGAAGTTCTTCATATTTTTCACACTTTTTCATGCTCTTCATGTTTTTCAACACTTCTTCATGCTCCTCCTGTTTTTCAGAGCATTTCAAGGTCCTCATATATTTCACACCTTTTGAAGCTCTTCCTATTTTTCACACCTTTTCAGGCTCTTCATGCTGTTAAACACCGCTCCATGCTCCTCCTATTTTTCAGACCGTTTCATGCTCGTCGTATTTTTCAGACCGTTTCAGGGTGTCCATGATTTTGAACACCACTTCATGCTCCTATTTTTCAGACCGTTTGATACACCTCATGAATTTCACACCTTTTGAACCTCTTCATATTTTTCACATTTTTGAAGCTCTTCATATATTTCACACCTTTTCAGTCTCTTCTTTTTTTTCAACACCACTTCATTCTCCGCCTATTTTTCAGACCGTTTCATGTTCATCTCATTTTTGCCACCTTTTGAAGCTCTTCATATTTTTCACACGTTTTCAGGCTCTTCATGTTTTTCAACACCGCCTCATGCTCCTCCTATTTTTCAGACGGTTTCATGCTCCTCATATTTTTGACACGTTTTGACGCTCTTCATATTTTTCAAACCTTTTGAGGCTCTTCATGTTTTTGATCACCGTTTCATGATCCTCCTATTTTTCAGACCGTTTCATGCTCCTCATATTTTTGACGCCTTTTGAAGCTCTTCACATTTTTCACACCTTTTCAGGCTCTTCATGTTTTTCAACACCACTTCATCCTCCTCCTATATTTCAGACCGTTTCATGCTCCTCATATTTTTGACACGTTTTGAAGCTCTTCGTATTTTTCACACCTCTTCAGACTCTTCAAGTTTTTCAACACCGCTTCATGTTCCTCCTATTTTTCAGACCGTTTCATGCTCAACTCTTTTTTTGACACCTTTTGAAGCTCTTCATATTTTTCATACCTTTTGAAGCTCTTCATGTTTTTGAACACCGCTTCATGCTCCTCCTATTTTTCAAACCATTTGAAGCTCTTCATATTTTTCACACCTTTTCAGGCTCTTCATATTTTTCATCACCGCTTCATGCCCCTACTATTTTTCAGACCGTTTTATGCTCCTGGTATTTTTCACACCTTTTAAAGCTCTTCATATTTTTCACACCTTTTCAGGCTCTTCATGTTTTTGATAACCGTTTCATACTCCTTCTATTTTTCAGATCGTTTCATGCTCATCATATTTTTGACACTTTTTGAGCTCTTCATATTTTTCACACCTTTTCAGGCTCTTCATGTTTTTGAACACCGCTTCATGCTCCTCCTATTTTTCAGGCCGTTTCATGCTCCTCATATATTTGACACCTTTAGAAGCTCTTCATATTTTTCACACCTTTTCAGGCTCTTCATGTTTTTCGACACAGCTTCATGCTCCTCCTATTTTCAGACCGTTTCATTCTCCTCATATTTTTGACACCTTTTGAAGCTCTTCATATATTTCACACCTTTTCAGTCTCTTCTTTTTTTCAACTCCACTTCATGCTCCTCATATTTTTCAGACCGTTTCATGCTCATCTCAATTTTGACACCTTGTGAAGCTCTTCATATTTTTCACACATTTTCAGGCTCTTCATGATTTTGAACACCGTTTCATGCTCCTCCTACTTTTTCAGAGAGTTTCATGCTCCTCATGTATTTCACACCTTTTGAAGCTCTTCATATTTTTCACACCTTTTCAGGCTCTTCATGTTTTTGATCACCGTTTCATGCTCCTCCTATTTTTCAGACCGTTTCATGCTCCTCATATTTATGACACCTTTTGAAGCTCTTCATATTGTTCACACCTTTTCATGCTCTTCATGTTTCTGAAAAGCGCTTCATGATCCTCCTATTTTTCAGACCGTTTCTTTCTCCTCATATATTTCACACCTTTTGAAGCTCTTCATATTTTTCACACATTTTCATGCTCTTCATGTTTCTGAAAACCGCTTCATGTTCCTCCTATTTTTCAGACCGTTTCATTCTCCTCATATATTTTACACCTTTTGAAACTCTTCATATTTTTCACACCTTTTCAGGCTCTTCATGTTTTTGAACACTGCTTCATGCTCCTCGTATTTTTCAGATCGTTTCATGCTCCTCATATTTTTGACACTTTTTGAGCTCTTCATATTTTTCACACCTTTTCAGGCTCTTCATGTTTTCGAACTCCGCTTCATGATCCTCCTGATTTTCAGACCGTTTCATGCTCTCCATATTTTTGAAACATTTTGAAACTCTTCATATTTTTCACACCTTTTCAGGCTCTTCATGTTTTTCACCACCACTTCATGCTCCTCCTATTTTTCAGACCGTTTCATGCTCATCTCATTTTTGTCACCTTTGAAGCTCTTTATATTTTTCACACCTTTTGAAGCTCTTCATATTTTTCACACGTTTTCAGGCTCTTCATGTTTTTCAAAACCGTTTCATGCTGCTTCTATTTTTCAGACCGTTTCATGCTCCTCATATTTTTGACACGTTTTGAAGCTCTTCATATTTTTCACACCTTTTCAGGCTCTTCATGTTTTTGAACACAGCTTCATGCTCCTCCTATTTTTCAGACCGTTTCATGCTCCTCAGATTTTTGACACTTTTTGAAGCTTTTCATATTTTTCACATCTTTTCAGGCTCTTCATGTTTTTCAACACCGTTTCATGATCCTCCTATTTTTCAGACCGCTTCATGCTCATGATGTATTTCACACCTTTTGAACCTCTTCATATTTTTCACACCTTTTCAGGCTCTTCATGTTTTTCAGCACAGTTTGATGCTCCTCCTATTTTTCAGACCGTTTCATGCTCCTCATATTTTTGACATCTTTTGAAACTCTTCATATATTTCACACCTTTTCAGGCTCTTCATGTTTTTCAACACCACTTCATGCTCCTCCTTTTTTCAGACTGCTTCATGCTCATCTCATTTTTGACACATTTTGAAGCTGTTCATATTTTTCATATCTTTTGAAGCTCTTCATATATTTTACACGTTTTCAGGCTCTTCATGTTTTTCAACACCGCTTCGTGCTGCTCCTAATTTTCAGATCATTTCATGCTCATCGATTTTTACACCTTTTGCAGGTCTTCATATTTTCACACCTTTTGAAGCTCTTCATATTTTTCACACCTTTTTATGCTCTTCATGTATTTGAACACCGTTTCATGCTCCTCCTATTTTTCAGTCCGTTTCATGCTCCTCATAATTTTGACACCTTTTGAAGCTCTTCTTTTTTTTTCACACCTTTTGAAGCTTTTCATATATTTCACAACTTTTCAGGCTCTTCATGCTTTTAAACAACACTTCATGCTCCTCCTATTTTTCAGACCGCTTCATGCTCATCTCATTTTTCACACCTTTTGAACCTGTTCATATTTTTCACACGTTTTCAGGTTCTTCATGTTTTTCAACTGCGCTTCATGCTCCTCCTATTTTTCAGACCGCTTCATGCTCCACATATTTTTGACATGTTTTGAAGTTCTTCATATTTTTTACACCTTTTTAGGCTCTTCCTGTTTTTGAACACCGTTTCATGCTCCTCCTATTTTTCAGACCGTTTCATGCTCCTCATATTTTTGACACCTTTTGAAGCTCTTCATATTTTTCAAACCTTTTCAGGCTCTTCTTGTGTTTGAACACCGCTTCATGCACCTCTTATTTTTCACACCTTTTGAAGCTCTTCATATTTTTCACACCGTTTCAGGCTCTTCTTGTGCTTGAACACCGCTTCATGCACCTCCTATTTTTCACACCTTTTGAAGCTCTTCATATTTTTCACACGTTTTCAGGCTCTTCATGTTTTTCAACGCCGCTTCATGCTCCTACTATTTTCAGACCGTTTCAACCTCCTCATGTATTTCACACATTTTGAAGCTCTTCATATGTGTCACCTTTTAGGCTCTTCATCTTTTTAAAACCGTTTCATGCTCATCCTATTTTTCACACTGTTTCATGCTCCTCATATATTTGACACCTTTTGAAGCTCTTCATATTTTTCTCACCTTTTAAGGCTCTTCATATTTTTGACCACCGCATCATGCTCCTCCTATTTTTCAGTCGTTTCATGCCTCTCATATTTTTCACACCTTTTGAAGCTCTTCATATATTTCACACTTTTTCAGGCTTTTCATGTTTTTCAACACCACTTCATGCTCCCCCTATTTTTCAGACCACTTCATGCTCATCTCGTTTTTGACACCTTTTGAAGCTGTTCATATTTTTCACACCTTTTCAAGCTCTTCATATATTTCACACCTTTTCAATCTCTTCATTTTTTTGAACCCCACTTCATGCTCCTCCTATTTTTCAGACCGTTTCATGCTCACATCATTTTTGACACCTTTTGAAGCTCTTCTTATTTTCACATCTTTTGAAACTCTTCATATTTTTCACACGTTTTCAGGCTCTTCATGTTTTTCAACACCGTTTCATGCTCCTCCTATTTTTCAGACCGTTTCATGCTCCTTATATGTTTGTCTCCTTTTGAAGCTCTTCATATTTTTCACACCTTTTGAAGCTCTTCATATTTTTCACACCCTTTCAGGCTCTTCATGGTTTTCAACAGCACTTCATGCTCCTCCAGTTTTTCAGACCGCGTCATTATAATCTCATTTTTGACACCTTTTGAAGCTCTTCATATATTTCACACCTTTTCAGACTCTTCTTGTTTTTCAACACAGCTTCTTGCTCCTCCTATTTTTCAGACCGTTTCATGCTCCTCATATTTTTGACACCTTTTTAAGCTCTTCATATTTTTCACACCTTTTGAAGCTCTTCATAATTTTCACACTTTTTCATGCTCTTCATGTTTTTCAACACTTCTTCATGCTCCTCCTGTTTTTCAGAGCGTTTCAAACTCCTCATATATTTCACACCTTCTGAAGCTCTTCCTATTTTTCACACCTTTTCAGGCTCTTCATGCTTTTGAACACCGCTCCATGCTCCTCCTATTTTTCAGACCGTTTCATGCTCCTCGTATTTTTCAGACCGTTTCAGGGTGTCCATGTTTTTGAACACCACTTCATGCTCCTCCTATATTTCAGACCGTTTCATGCTCCTCATATTTTTGACATGTTTTGAAGCTCTTCATATTTTTCACAACTTTCAGGCTCTTCATGTTTTTGAACACAGTTTCATGCTCCTCCTATTTTTCAGACCGTTTCATTCTCCTCATGTTTTTGACACCGTTAAAGCTCTTCATATTTTTCACACCTTTTCAGGCTTCTCATGTTTTTGAACACCGCTTCATGATCCTCATATTTTTCAGATCGTTTCATGCTCCTCATATTTTTGACACCTTTTGACGCTCTTCATATTTTTCACACCTTTTCAGGCTCTTCATGTTTTTGAACACCACTTCATACTTCTACTATTTTCAGACCGTCTAATGCTCCTCATGTATTTCACACCTTTTGACGCTCTTCATATTTTTCACACCTTTTCAGGCTCTTCATATTTTTCAACACCGTTTCATGCTCCTCCTATATTTCTGACCGTTTCATGCTCCTCATATTTTTGACACTTTCTGAAGATCTTCATATTTTTCACATCTTTTCAGACTCTTCATGTTTTTGATCACCGTTTCATGCTCCTCCTAATTTTCAGACCGTTTCCTGCTGCTCATATTTTTGACACCTTTTGAAGCTCTTCCATTTTTCACACCTTTTCAGGCTCTTCATGTTTTTCAACACCGCTTCATGTTCCTCATCTTTTTCAGACCGTTTCATGATCCTCATATTTTTCACACCTTTTGAGGCTCTTCATGTTTTTGATCACCGTTTCATGATCCTCCTATTTTTCAGACCGTTTCATGCTCTTCATATTTTTGACGCCTTTTGAAGCTCTTCACATATTTCACACCTTTTCAGGCTCTTCATGTTTTTCAACACCACTTCATCCTCCTCCTATATTTCAGACCGTTTCATGCTCCTCATATTTTTGAGACGTTTTGAAGCTCTTCGTATTTTTCACACCTTTTCAGACTCTTCAAGTTTTTTAACACCGCTTCATGTTCCTCCTATTTTTCAGACCGTTTCATGCTCAACTCTTTTTTTGACACCTTTTGAAGCTCTTCATATTTTTCATACCTTTTGAAGCTCTTCATGTTTTTGAACACCGCTTCATGCTCCTCCTATTTTTCAAACCTTTTGAAGCTCATCATATTTGTCACACCTTTTCAGGCTCTTCATGTTTTTGAACACCGCTTCATGCTCCTCCTATGTTTCAAACTATTTGAAGCTCTTCATATTTTTCACACCTTTTCAGGCTCTTCATATTTTTCATCACCGCTTCATGCTCCTACTATTTTTCAGACAGTTTTATGCTCCTCGTATTTTTCACACCTTTTAAAGCTATTCATATTTTTCACACATTTTCAGGCTCTCAAGTTTTTGAACACAGCTTCATGCTCCTCCTATTTTTCAGACCGTTTAATCCTCCTCATGTATTTCACACCTTTTGAAGCTCTTCCTATTTTTCACACCTTTCAGGCTCTTCATGTTTTTGAAAACCGTTTCATGCTCCTCCTATTTTTCAGACCGTTTCATGCTCCTCATGTATTTCACAACTTTGAAGCTCTTCATATTATTCACACCTTTTCAGGCTCTTCATATTTTTGGACAGCGTTTCATGCTCCTCCTATTTTTCAGACCGTTTCATGCTCCTCATATTTTTGACACCTTTCGACGCTCTTCATATTTTTCACACCTTTTCAGGCTCTTCATGTTTTTCATCACCGCTTCATGCTCCTCCTATTTTTCAGACCGTTTCGTGCTCCTCATATTTTTGACACCTTTTGAAGCTCTTCATATTTTTCATACCTTTTGAAGCTCTTCATATTTTTCACACGTTTTCAGGCTCTTCATGTTTTTCAACACCGCTTCATGCTTCTCCTCTTTTTCAGACCGTTTCATGCTCCTCATATTTTTGACACCTTTTGAAGCTTTTCATATTTTTCACAACTTTTCAAGCTCTTCATGTTTTTGAACACCACTTCATGCTCCTCCTATTTTTCAGACCGTATCATGCTCCTCATGTTTTCCACACTTTTTGAACCTCTTCATATTTTTCACACATTTTCAGGCTCTTCATGTTTTTGAACACCACTTCATGCTCCTCCTATTTTTCAGACAGTTTCATGCTCCTCATGGATTTCCCACCTTTTGAAGCTCTTCATGTTTTTCACACCTTTTCAGGATCTTCATTTTTTTCAACACAACTTCATGCATCTCCTATTTTTCGGACCGTTTCATGCTCCTCATGTTTTTCACACCTTTTGAAGCTCTTCATATTTTCACACCTATTCAGGCTCTTCATGTTTTTGAACACCCCTTCATGCTCCTCCTTTTTTCAGACCGTTTCATTCTCCTCATATATTTCACACCTTTTGAAGCTCTTCATATTTTTCACAATTTTTTAGGATCTTCAAGGTTTTCAACACCGCTTCATGCTCCTGCTATTTTTCAGACCGTTTCATGCTCATCTCATTTTTGACACCTTTGGAAGCTCTTCATATTTTTCAAAGCTTTTGAAACTCTTCATATTTTTCACACCTTTTCAGGCTCTTCATGTTTTTCAACACCATTTCATGCTCCTCCTATTTTTCAAACCGTTTCATGTTCCTCATAATTTTGACACCTTTTGAAGATCTTCATAATTTTCACACATTTTCAGGCTCTTCATGTGTTTGAACACCGCTTCATGTTCCTCCTATTTTTCAGACCGTTTCATGCTCCTCATATTTTTGACACCTTTTGAAGCTCTTCATATTTTTCACATCTTTTCAGGCTCTTCATGTTTTTCAACACCGTTTCATGATCCTCCTATTTTTCAGACCGTTTCATGCTCATCTCATTTTTGACACCTTTTGAAGCTTTTCATATTTTTCACAGCTTTTCAAGCTCTTCATATTTTTAAACACCACATCATGCTTCTCCTATTTTTCAGCCCATTTCATGCTCCTCATGTATTTCACACCTTTTGAAGCTCTTCATATTTTTCACAGCTTTTCAGGCTCTTCATGTTTCTCCACAGCACTTCATGCTTCTCTTATTTTTCAGCCCGTTTCATGCTCCTCATGTATTTCACACCTTTTAAAGCTCTTCATATTTTTCACACCTTTTCAGGCTCTTCATGTTTTTGATCACCGTTTCATGCTCCTCCTATTTTTCAGACCGTTTCATGCTCCTCATATTTTTGACATCTTTTGAAGCTCTTCATATTTTTCACACCTTTTCAGGCTCTTCATGTTTTTGAACACCGCTTCATGATCCTCCTGTTTTTCAGACCGTTTCATGCTCTTCATATTTGTGAACCATTTTGAAGCTCTTCATATTTTTCACACCTTTTCAGGCTCTTCAAGTTTTTCACCACCACTTCATGCTCCTCCTATTTTTCAGACCGTATCATGCTCATCTCATTTTTGTCACCTTTGAAGCTCTTTATATTTTTAACACCTTTTGAAGCTCTTCATATTTTTCACACGTTTTCAGGCTCTTCATATTTTTCAACACCGTTTCATGCTGCTTCTATTTTTCAGACCGTTTCATGCTCCTCATATTTTTCACACCTTTTGAAGCTCTTCATATTTTTCACACCTTTTCAGGATCTTCATGTTTTGGAACACAGCTCCATGCTCCTCCTATTTATCAGACCGCTTCATGCTCCTCATATTTTTGATACCTTTTGAAGCTCTTTATATTTTTCACAGTTTTTCAGGCTCTTCATGATTTTCAACACCGTTTCATGTTATTCCTATTTTTCAGACCGTTTAATGCTCATCTCATTTTTGACACCTTTTGAAGCTTTTCATATTTTTCACAACTTTTCAGGCTCTTCATGTTTTTGAACACCGCTTCATGCTCCTCCTATTTTTCAGAGAGTTTCATGCTCCTCATGTATTTCACAGATTTTGAAGCTCTTCATATTTTCCACACCTTTTCAGGCTCTTCATGTTTTTGATAACCGTTTCATACTCCTTCTATTTTTCAGATCGTTTCATGCTCATCATATTTTTGACACTTTTTGAGCTCTTCATATTTTTCACACCTTTTCAGGCTCTTCATGTTTTTGAACACCGCTTCATGCTCCTCCTATTTTTCAGGCCGTTTCATGCTCCTCATATATTTGACACCTTTAGAAGCTCTTCATATTTTTCACACCTTTTCAGGCTCTTCATGTTTTTCGACACAGCTTCATGCTCCTCCTATTTTCAGACCGTTTCATTCTCCTCATATTTTTGACACCTTTTGAAGCTCTTCATATATTTCACACCTTTTCAGTCTCTTCTTTTTTTCAACACCACTTCATGCTCCTCATATTTTTCAGACCATTTCATGCTCATCTCAATTTTGACACCTTGTGAAGCTCTTCATATTTTTCACACATTTTCAGGCTCTTCATGTTTTTGAACACCGTTTCATGCTCCTCCTACTTTTTCAGAGAGTTTCATGCTCCTCATGTATTTCACACCTTTTGAAGCTCTTCATATTTTTCACACCTTTTCAGGCTCTTCATGTTTTTGATCACCGTTTCATGCTCCTCCTATTTTTCAGACCGTTTCATGCTCCTCATATTTATGACACCTTTTGAAGCTCTTCATATTGTTCACACCTTTTCATGCTCTTCATGTTTCTGAAAACCGCTTCATGATCCTCCTATTTTTCAGACCGTTTCTTTCTCCTCATATATTTCACACCTTTTGAAGCTCTTCATATTTTTCACACATTTTCATGCTCTTCATGTTTCTGAAAACCGCTTCATGTTCCTCCTATTTTTCAGACCGTTTCATTCTCCTCATATATTTTACACCTTTTGAAACTCTTCATATTTTTCACACCTTTTCAGGCTCTTCATGTTTTTGAACACTGCTTCATGCTCCTCATATTTTTCAGATCGTTTCATGCTCCTCATATTTTTGACACTTTTTGAGCTCTTCATATTTTTCACACCTTCTCAGGCTCTTCATGTTTTCGAACTCCGCTTCATGATCCTCCTGATTTTCAGACCGTTTCATGCTCTCCATATTTTTGAAACATTTTGAAACTCTTCATATTTTTCACACCTTTTCAGGCTCTTCATGTTTTTCACCACCACTTCATGCTCCTCCTATTTTTCAGACCGTTTCATGCTCATCTCATTTTTGTCACCTTTGAAGCTCTTTATATTTTTCACACTTTTTGAAGCTCTTCATATTTTTCACACGTTTTCAGGCTCTTCATGTTTTTCAAAACCGTTTCATGCTGCTTCTATTTTTCAGACCGTTTCATGCTCCTCATATTTTTGACACGTTTTGAAGCTCTTCATATTTTTCACACCTTTTCAGGCTCTTCATGTTTTTGAACACAGCTTCATGCTCCTCCTATTTTTCAGACCGTTTCATGCTCCTCAGATTTTTGACACTTTTTGAAGCTTTTCATATTTTTCACATCTTTTCAGGCTCTTCATGTTTTTCAACACCGTTTCATGATCCTCCTATTTTTCAGACCGCTTCATGCTCATGATGTATTTCACACCTTTTGAAGCTCTTCATATTTTTCACACCTTTTCAGGCTCTTCATGTTTTTCAGCACAGTTTGATGCTCCTCCTGTTTTTCAGACCGTTTCATGCTCCTCATATTTTTGACATCTTTTGAAACTCTTCATATATTTCACACCTTTTCAGGCTCTTCATGTTTTTCAACACCACTTCATGCTCCTCCTTTTTTCAGACTGCTTCATGCTCATCTCATTTTTGACACATTTTGAAGCTGTTCATATTTTTCATATCTTTTGAAGCTCTTCATATATTTTACACGTTTTCAGGCTCTTCATGTTTTTCAACACCGCTTCGTGCTGCTCCTAATTTTCAGATCATTTCATGCTCATCGATTTTTACACCTTTTGCAGGTCTTCATATTTTCACACCTTTTGAAGCTCTTCATATTTTTCACACCTTTTTAGGCTCTTCATGTATTTGAACACCGTTTCATGCTCCTCCTATTTTTCAGTCCGTTTCATGCTCCTCATAATTTTGACACCTTTTGAAGCTCTTCTTTTTTTTTCACACCTTTTGAAGCTTTTCATATATTTCACAACTTTTCAGGCTCTTCATGCTTTTAAACAACACTTCATGCTCCTCCTATTTTTCAGACCGCTTCATGCTCATCTCATTTTTCACACCTTTTGAACCTGTTCATATTTTTCACACGTTTTCAGGTTCTTCATGTTTTTCAACTGCGCTTCATGCTCCTCCTATTTTTCAGACCGCTTCATGCTCCACATATTTTTGACATGTTTTGAAGTTCTTCATATTTTTTACACCTTTTTAGGCTCTTCCTGTTTTTGAACACCGTTTCATGCTCCTCCTATTTTTCAGACCGTTTCATGCTCCTCATATTTTTGACACCTTTTGAAGCTCTTCATATTTTTCAAACCTTTTCAGGCTCTTCTTGTGTTTGAACACCGCTTCATGCACCTCTTATTTTTCACACCTTTTGAAGCTCTTCATATTTTTCACACCGTTTCAGGCTCTTCTTGTGCTTGAACACCGCTTCATGCACCTCCTATTTTTCACACCTTTTGAAGCTCTTCATATTTTTCACACGTTTTCAGGCTCTTCATGTTTTTCAACGCCGCTTCATGCTCCTACTATTTTCAGACCGTTTCAACCTCCTCATGTATTTCACACCTTTTGAAGCTCTTCATATGTGTCACCTTTTAGGCTCTTCATCTTTTTAAAACCGATTCATGCTCATCCTATTTTTCACACTGTTTCATGCTCCTCATATATTTGACACCTTTTGAAGCTCTTCATATTTTTCACACCTTTTAAGGCTCTTCATGTTTTTGACCACCGCATTATGCTCCTCCTATTTTTCAGTCGTTTCATGCCTCTCATATTTTTCACACCTTTTGAAGCTCTTCATATATTTCACACTTTTTCAGGCTTTTCATGTTTTTCAACACCACTTCATGCTCCTCCTAATTTTCAGACCGCTTCATGCTCATCTCATTTTTGACACCTTTTGAAGCTGTTCATATTTTTCACACCTTTTCAAGCTCTTCATATATTTCACACCTTTTCAATCTCTTCATTTTTTTGAACCCCACTTCATGCTCCTCCTATTTTTCAGACCGTTTCATGCTCACATCATTTTTGACACCTTTTGAAGCTCTTCTTATTTTCACATCTTTTGAAACTCTTCATATTTTTCACACGTTTTCAGGCTCTTCATGTTTTTCAACACCGTTTCATGCTCCTCCTATTTTTCAGACCGTTTCATGCTCCTTATATGTTTGTCTCCTTTTGAAGCTCTTCATATGTTTCACACCTTTTGAAGCTCTTCATATTTTTCACACCTTTTCAGGCTCTTCATGGTTTTCAACAGCACTTCATGCTCCTCCAGTTTTTCAGACCGCGTCATTATCATCTCATTTTTGACACCTTTTGAAGCTCTTCATATATTTCACACCTTTTCAGACGCTTCTTGTTTTTCAACACAGCTTCTTGCTCCTCCTATTTTTCAGACCGTTTCATGCTCCTCATATTTTTGACACCTTTTTAAGCTCTTCATATTTTTCACACCTTTTGAAGCTCTTCATAATTTTCACACTTTTTCATGCTCTTCATGTTTTTCAACACTTCTTCATGCTCCTCCTGTTTTTCAGAGCGTTTCAAACTCCTCATATATTTCACACCTTCTGAAGCTCTTCCTATTTTTCACACCTTTTCAGGCTCTTCATGCTTTTGAACACCGCTCCATGCTCCTCCTATTTTTCAGACCGTTTCATGCTCCTCGTATTTTTCAGACCGTTTCAGGGTGTCCATGTTTTTGAACACCACTTCATGCTCCTCCTATATTTCAGACCGTTTCATGCTCCTCATATTTTTGACATGTTTTGAAGCTCTTCATATTTTTCACAACTTTCAGGCTCTTCATGTTTTTGAACACAGTTTCATGCTCCTCCTATTTTTCAGACCGTTTCATTCTCCTCATGTTTTTGACACCGTTAAAGCTCTTCATATTTTTCACACCTTTTCAGACTTCTCATGTTTTTGAACACCGCTTCATGATCCTCATATTTTTCAGATCGTTTCATGCTCCTCATATTTTTGACACCTTTTGACGCTCTTCATATTTTTCACACCTTTTCAGGCTCTTCATGTTTTTGAACACCACTTCATACTTCTACTATTTTCAGACCGTCTAATGCTCCTCATGTATTTCACACCTTTTGACGCTCTTCATATTTTTTCACACCTTTTCAGGCTCTTCATGTTTTTCAACACCGTTTCATGCTCCTCCTATATTTCTGACCGTTTCATGCTCCTCATATTTTTGACACCTTCTGAAGATCTTCATATTTTTCACATCGTTTCAGACTCTTCATGTTTTTGATCACCGTTTCATGCTCCTCCTAATTTTCAGACCGTTTCCTGCTGCTCATATTTTTGACACCTTTTGAAGCTCTTCCATTTTTCACACCTTTTCAGGCTCTTCATGTTTTTCAACACCGCTTCATGTTCCTCATCTTTTTCAGACCGTTTCATGATCCTCATATTTTTCACACCTTTTGAGGCTCTTCATGTTTTTGATCACCGTTTCATGATCCTCCTATTTTTCAGACCGTTTCATGCTCCTCATATTTTTGACGCCTTTTGAAGCTCTTCACATATTTCACACCTTTTCAGGCTCTTCATGTTTTTCAACACCACTTCATCCTCCTCCTATATTTCAGACCGTTTCATTCTCCTCATATTTTTGAGACGTTTTGAAGCTCTTCGTATTTTTCACACCTTTTCAGACTCTTCAAGTTTTTTAACACCGCTTCATGTTCCTCCTATTTTTCAGACCGTTTCATGCTCAACTCTTTTTTTGACACCTTTTGAAGCTCTTCATATTTTTCATACCTTTTGAAGCTCTTCATGTTTTTGAACACCACTTCATGCTCCTCCTATTTTTCAAACCTTTTGAAGCTCATCATATTTGTCACACCTTTTCAGGCTCTTCATGTTTTTGAACACCGCTTCATGCTCCTCCTATGTTTCAAACTATTTGAAGCTCTTCATATTTTTCACACCTTTTCAGGCTTTTCATATTTTTCATCACCGCTTCATGCTCCTACTATTTTTCAGACAGTTTTATGCTCCTCGTATTTTTCACACCTTTTAAAGCTATTCATATTTTTCACACATTTTCAGGCTCTCAAGTTTTTGAACACAGCTTCATGCTCCTCCTATTTTTCAGACCGTTTAATGCTCCTCATGTATTTCACACCTTTTGAAGCTCTTCCTATTTTTCACAACTTTCAGGCTCTTCATGTTTTTGAAAACCGTTTCATGCTCCTCCTATTTTTCAGACCGTTTCATGCTCCTCATGTATTTCACAACTTTGAAGCTCTTCATATTATTCACACCTTTTCAGGCTCTTCATATTTTTGGACAGCGTTTCATGCTCCTCCTATTTTTCAGACCGTTTCATACTCCTCATATTTTTGACACCTTTCGAAGCTCTTCATATTTTTCACACCTTTTCAGGCTCTTCGTGTTTTTCAGCACTACTTCATGCTCCTCCTATATTTCAGACCGTATCATGCTCCTCATATTTTTGACACCTTTCGAAGCTCTTCATATTTTTCACACCTTTTCAGGCTCTTCGTGTTTTTCAACACCGCTTCATGCTCCTCCTATTTTTCAGACCGTTTCGTGCTCCTCATATTTTTGACACCTTTTGAAGCTCTTCATATTTTTCATACCTTTTGAAGCTCTTCATATTTTTCACACGTTTTCAGGCTCTTCATGTTTTTCAACACCGCTTCATGCTTCTCCTCTTTTTCAGGCCGTTTCATGCTCCTCATATTTTTGTCACTTTTTGAAGCTTTTCATATTTTTCACAACCTTTCAGGCTCTTCATGTTTTTGAACACCACTTCATGCTCCTCCTATTTTTCAGACCGTATCATGCTCCTCATGTATTTCACACTTTTTGAACCTCTTCATATTTTTCACACATTTTCAGGCTCTTCATGTTTTTGAACACCGCTTCATGCTCCTCCTATTTTTCAGAGAGTTTCATGCTCCTCATGTATTTCACTCCTTTTGAAGCTCTTCATATTTTTCACACCTTTTCAGGCTCTTCATGTTTTTGATCACCGTTTCATGCTCCTCCTATTTTTCAGACCGTTTCAAACTGCTCATATTTATGACAACTTTTGAAGCTCTTCATATTTTTCACACCTTTTCATGCTCTTCATGTTTCTGAAAACCGCTTCATGATCCTCCTATTTTTCAGACCGTTTCATTCTCCTCATATATTTCACACCTTTTGAAGCTCTTCATATTTTTCACACCTTTTCATGCTCTTCATGTTTCTGAAAACTGCTTCATGCTCCTCCTATTTTTCAGACCGTTTCATTCTCCTCATATATTTCACACCTTTTGAAGCTTTTCATATTTTTCACATCTTTTCAGGCTCTTCATGTTTTTCAACACCGTTTCATGATCCTCCTATTTTTCAGACCGCTTCATGCTCATGATGTATTTCACACCTTTTGAAGCTCTTCATATTTTTCACACCTTCAGGCTCTTCATGTTTTTCAGCACAGTTTGATGCTCCTCCTATTTTTCAGACCGTTTCATGCTCCTCATATTTTTGACATCTTTTGAAACTCTTCATATATTTCACACCTTTTCAGGCTCTTCATGTTTTTCAACACCACTTCATGCTCCTCCTTTTTTCAGACTGCTTCATGCTCATCTCATTTTTGACACATTTTGAAGCTGTTCATATTTTTCATATCTTTTGAAGCTCTTCATATATTTTACACGTTTTCAGGCTCTTCATGTTTTTCAACACCGCTTCGTGCTGCTCCTAATTTTCAGATCATTTCATGCTCATCGATTTTTACACCTTTTGCAGATCTTCATATTTTCACACCTTTTAAAGCTCTTCATATTTTTCACACCTTTTTAGGCTCTTCATGTATTTGAACACCGTTTCATGCTCCTCCTATTTTTCAGTCCGTTTCATGCTCCTCATATTTTTGACACCTTTTGAAGCTCTTCTTTTTTTTTCACACCTTTTGAAGCTTTTCATATATTTCACACCTTTTCAGGCTCTTCATGCTTTTAAACAACACTTCATCCTCCTCCTATTTTTCAGACCGCTTCATGCTCATCTCATTTTTCACACCTTTTGAAGCCGTTCATATTTTTCACACGTTTTCAGGCTCTTCATGTTTTTCACCACCACTTCATGCTCCTCATATTTTTCAGATCGTTTCATGCTCCTCATATTTTTGACACCTTTGAAGCTCTTCATATTTTTCACACCTTTTCTGGCTCCTCATGTTTTTGAAAACCGCTTCATGCTCATCATATTTTTCAGATCGTTTCATGCTCCTCATATTTTTGACACCTTGTGACCCTCTTCATATTTTTCATACCTTTTTAAGCTCTTCTTATTTTTCACACGTTTTCAGTCTCTTCATGTTTTTCAACACCGTTTCATGCTCCTCCTATTTGTCAGACAGTTTCATGCTCTTCATATTTTTTACACCTTTTGAAGCTCTTCGTTTTTTTCACACCTTTTCAGGCTCTTCATGTTTTTCAACATCACTTCATGCTCCTATTTTTCAGACCGTTTCATACACCTCATGAATTTCACACCTTTTGAACCTCTTCATATTTTTCACATTTTTGAAGCTCTTCATATATTTCACACCTTTTCAGTCTCTTCTTTTTTTTCAACACCACTTCATGCTCCGCCTATTTTTCCGACCGTTTCATGTTCATCTCATTTTTGCCACGTTTTGAAGCTCTTCATATTTTTCACACCTTTTCAGGCTCTTCATGTTTTTGAACACGGTTTCATGCTACTCCAATTTTTCAGACCGTTTCTTGCTCCTCATATTTTTGACACGTTTTGAGGCTCTTCATATTTTTCACACCTTTTCAGGCTCTTCATGTTTTTCCACACCACTTCATGCTCCTCCTATTTTTCAGCCCGTTTCATGCTCCTCATGTATTTCACAACTTTTGAAGCTCTTCATATTTTTCACAGCTTTTCAGGCTCTTCATGTTTTTCCACAGCACTTCATGCTTCTCTTATTTTTCAGCCCGTTTCATGCTCCTCATGAATTTCACACCTTTTGAAGCTCTTCATATTTTTCACACCTTTTCAGGCTCTTCATGTTTTTGATCACCGTTTCATGCTCCTCCTATTTTTCGGACCGTTTCATGCTCCTCATATCTTTGACACCTTTTGAAGCTCTTCATATTTTTCACACATTTTCATGCTCTTCATGTTTCTGAAAACCGCTTCATGATCCTCCTATTTTTCAGACCGTTTCATTCACCTCATATATTTCACACCTTTTGAAGCTCTTCATATTTTTCACACATTTTCATGCTCTTCATGTTTCTGAAAACCGCTTCATGATCCTCCTATTTTTCAGACCGTTTCATTCTCCTCATATATTTTACACCTTTTGAAGCTCTTCATATTTTTCACAACTTTTCAGGCTCTTCATGTTTTTGAACACTGCTTCATGCTCCTCGTATTTTTCAGATCGTTTCATGCTCCTCATATTTTTGACACTTTTGGGCTCTTCATATTTTTCACACCTTTTCAGGCTCTTCATGTTTTCGAACTCCGCTTCATGATCCTCCTGATTTTCAGACCGTTTCATGCTCTTCATATTTTTGAAACATTTTGACACTCTTCATATTTTTCACACCTTTTCAGGCTCTTCATGTTTTTCACCACCACTTCATGCTCCTCCTATTTTTCAGACCGTTTCATGCTCATCTCATTTTTGTCACCTTTGAAGCTCTTTATATTTTTCACACCTTTTGAAGCTCTTCATATTTTTCACACGTTTTCAGGCTCTTCATGCTTTTCAATACCGTTTCATGCTGCTTCTATTTTTCAGACCGTTTCATGCTCCTCATATTTTTCACACCTTTTGAAGCTCTTCATATTTTTCACACGTTTTCAGGCTCTTCATGTTTTTCAAAACCGTTTCATGCTGCTTCTATTTTTCAGACCGTTTCATGCTCCTCATATTTTTGACACGTTTTGAAGCTCTTCATATTTTTCACACCTTTTCAGGCTCTTCATGTTTTTGAACACAGCTTCATGCTCCTCCTATTTTTCAGACCGTTTCATGCTCCTCATATTTTTGACACTTTTTGAAGCTTTTCATATTTTTCACATCTTTTCAGGCTCTTCATGTTTTTCAACACCGTTTCATGATCCTCCTATTTTTCAGACCGCTTCATGCTCATGATGTATTTCACACCTTTTGAAGCTCTTCATATTTTTCACACCTTTTCAGGCTCTTCATGTTTTTCAGCACAGTTTGATGCTCCTCCTATTTTTCAGACCGTTTCATGCTCCTCATATTTTTGACATCTTTTGAAACTCTTCATATATTTCACACCTTTTCAGGCTCTTCATGTTTTTCAACACCACTTCATGCTCCTCCTTTTTTCAGACTGCTTCATGCTCATCTCATTTTTGACACATTTTGAAGCTGTTCATATTTTTCATATCTTTTGAAGCTCTTCATATATTTTACACGTTTTCAGGCTCTTCATGTTTTTCAACACCGCTTCGTGCTGCTCCTAATTTTCAGATCATTTCATGCTCATCGATTTTCACACCTTTTGCAGATCTTCATATTTTCACACCTTTTGAAGCTCTTCATATTTTTCACACCTTTTTAGTCTCTTCATGTATTTGAACACCGTTTCATGCTCCTCCTATTTTTCAGTCCGTTTCATGCTCCTCATATTTTTGACACCTTTTGAAGCTCTTCTTTTTTTTTCACACCTTTTGAAGCTTTTCATATATTTCACACCTTTTCAGGCTCTTCATGCTTTTAAACAACACTTCATGCTCCTCCTATTTTTCAGACCGCTTCATGCTCATCTCATTTTTCACACCTTTTGAAGCCGTTCATATTTTTCACACGTTTTCAGGTTCTTCATGTTTTTCAACTGCGCTTCATGCTCCTCCTATTTTTCAGACCGTTTCATGCTCCTCATATTTTTGACATGTTTTGAAGCTCTTCATATTTTTTACACCTTTTTAGGCTCTTCCTGTTTTTGAACACCGTTTCATGCTCCTCCTATTTTTCAGACCGTTTCATGCTCCTCATATTTTTGACACCTT
Organism: Dama dama; assembly: GCF_033118175.1. Lineage (NCBI taxonomy): Eukaryota > Metazoa > Chordata > Mammalia > Artiodactyla > Cervidae > Dama > Dama dama. Next base: position 5,659,490 of record NC_083683.1, on the reverse strand, counting down.
TTGAAGCTCTTCATATTTTTCAAACCTTTTCAGGCTCTTCTTGTGTTTGAACACCGCTTCATGCACCTCCTATTTTTCACACCTTTTGAAGCTCTTCCTATTTTTCACACCGTTTCAGGCTCTTCTTGTGCTTGAACACCGCTTCATGCACCTCCTATTTTTCACACCTTTTGAAGCTCTTCATATTTTTCACACGTTTTCAGGCTCTTCATGTTTTTCAACGCCACTACATGCTCCTACTATTTTCAGACCGTTTCAACCTCCTCATGTATTTCACACCTTTTGAAGCTCTTCATATGTGTCACCTTTTAGGCTCTTCATCTTTTTAAAACCGTTTCATGCTCATCCTATTTTTCACACTGTTTCATGCTCCTCATATATTTGACACCTTTTGAAGCTCTTCATGTTTTTCACACCTTTTAAGGCTCTTCATGTTTTTGATCACCGCATCATGCTCCTCCTATTTTTCAGTCGTTTCATGCCTCTCATATTTTTCACACCTTTTGAAGCTCTTCATATATTTCACACTTTTCCAGGCTTTTCATGTTTTTCAACACCACTTCATGCTCCTCCTATTTTTCAGACCGCTTCATGCTCATCTCATTTTTGACACCTTTTGAAGCTGTTCATATTTTTCACACCTTTTCAAGCTCTTCATATATTTCACACCTTTTCAATCTCTTCATTTTTTTGAACCCCACTTCATGCTCCTCCTATTTTTCAGACCGTTTCATGCTCACATCATTTTTGACACCTTTTGAAGCTCTTCTTATTTTCACATCTTTTGAAACTCTTCATATTTTTCACACGTTTTCAAGCTCTTCATGTTTTTCAACACCGTTTCATGCTCCTCCTATTTTTCAGACCGTTTCATGCTCCTTATATGTTTGTCTCCTTTTGAAGCTCTTCATATTTTCACACCTTTTGAAGCTCTTCATATTTTTCACACCTTTTCAGGCTCTTCATGGTTTTCAACAGCGCTTCATGCTCCTCCAGTTTTTCAGACCGCTTCATTATCATCTCATTTTTGACACCTTTTGAAGCTCTTCATATTTTCACACCTTTTGAAGCTCTTCATATTTTTCACACCTTTTCAGACTCTTCTTGTTTTTCAACACAGCTTCTTGCTCCTCCTATTTTTCAGACCGTTTCATGCTCCTCATATTTTTCACACCTTTTGAAGCTCTTCATATTGTTCACACCATTTGAAGCTCTTCATATTTTTCACACTTTTTCATGTTCTTCATGTTTTTCAACACTTCTTCATGCTCCTCCTGTTTTTCAGAGCGTTTCAAACTCCTCATATATTTCACACCTTCTGAAGCTCTTCCTATTTTTCACACCTTTTAGGCTCTTCATGCTTTTGAACACCGCTCCATGCTCCTCATATTTTTCAGACCGTTTCATGCTCCTCGTACTTTTCAGACCGTTTCAGGGTGTCCATGTTTTTGAACACCACTTCATGCTCCTCCTATATTTCAGACAGTTTCATGCTCTTCATATTTTTGACATGTTTTAAAGCTCTTCATATTTTTCACAACTTTTCAGGCTCTTCATGTTTTTGAACACAGTTTCATGCTCCTCCTATTTTTCAGACCGTTTCATGCTCCTCATGTTTTTGATACCGTTGAAGCTCTTCATATTTTTCACACCTTTTCAGGCTTCTCATGTTTTTGAACACCGCTTCATGATCCTCATATTTTTCAGATCGTATCATGCTCCTCATATTTTTGACAACTTTTGACGCTCTTCATATTTTTCACACCTTTTCAGGCTCTTCATGTTTTTGAACACCACTTCATACTTCTACTATTTTCAGACCGTCTAATGCTCCTCATGTATTTCACACCTTTTGACGCTCTTCATATTTTTCACACCTTTTCAGGCTCTTCATGTTTTTCAACACCGTTTCATGCTCCTCCTATATTTCTGACCGTTTCATGCTCCTCATATTTTTGACACCTTCTGAAGATCTTCATATTTTTCACATCTTTTCAGACTCTTCATGTTTTTGATCACCGTTTCATGCTCCTCCTAATTTTCAGACCGTTTCCTGCTGCTCATATTTTTGACACCTTTTGAAGCTCTTCACATTTTTCACACCTTTTCAGGCTCTTCATGTTTTTCAACACCGCTTCCTGATCCTCCTATATTTCAGACCGTTTCATGCTCCTCATATTTTTGACACGTTTTGAAGCTCTTCGTATTTTCCACACCTTTTCAGACTCTTCATGTTTTTCAACACCGCTTCATGCTCCTCCTATTTTTCAGAACGTTTCATGCTTCTCATATTTTTGACACGTTTTGACGCTCTTCATATTTTTCACACCTTTTCAGGCTCTTCATGTTTTTGAACACTGCTTCATGCTCCTCATATTTTTCAGATCGTTTCATGCTCCTCATATTTTTGACACTTTTGGGCTCTTCATATTTTTCACACCTTTTCAGGCTCTTCATGTTTTCGAACTCCGCTTCATGATCCTCCTGATTTTCAGACCGTTTCATGCTCTTCGTATTTTTGAAACATTTTGAAACTCTTCATATTTTTCACACCTTTTCAGGCTCTTCATGTTTTTCACCACCACTTCATGCTCCTCCTATTTTTCAGACCGTTTCATGCTCATCTCATTTTTGTCACCTTTGAAGCTCTTTATATTTTTCACACCTTTTGAAGCTCTTCATATTTTTCACACGTTTTCAGGCTCTTCATGTTTTTCAATACCGTTTCATGCTGCTTCTATTTTTCAGACCGTTTCATGCTCCTCATATTTTTCACACCTTTTGAAGCTCTTCATATTTTTCACACGTTTTCAGGCTCTTCATGTTTTTCAAAACCGTTTCATGCTGCTTCTATTTTTCAGACCGTTTCATGCTCCTCATATTTTTGACACGTTTTGAAGCTCTTCATATTTTTCACACCTTTTCAGGCTCTTCATGTTTTTGAACACAGCTTCATGCTCCTCCTATTTTTCAGACCGTTTCATGCTCCTCATATTTTTGACACTTTTTGAAGCTTTTCATATTTTTCACATCTTTTCAGGCTCTTCATGTTTTTCAACACCGTTTCATGATCCTCCTATTTTTCAGACCGCTTCATGCTCATGATGTATTTCACACCTTTTGAAGCTCTTCATATTTTTCACACCTTTTCAGGCTCTTCATGTTTTTCAGCACAGTTTGATGCTCCTCCTATTTTTCAGACCGTTTCATGCTCCTCATATTTTTGACATCTTTTGAAACTCTTCATATATTTCTCACCTTTTCAGGCTCTTCATGTTTTTCAACACCACTTCATGCTCCTCCTTTTTTCAGACTGCTTCATGCTCATCTCATTTTTGACACATTTTGAAGCTGTTCATATTTTTCATATCTTTTGAAGCTCTTCATATATTTTACACGTTTTCAGGCTCTTCATGTTTTTCAACACCGCTTCGTGCTGCTCCTAATTTTCAGATCATTTCATGCTCATCGATTTTCACACCTTTTGCAGATCTTCATATTTTCACACCTTTTGAAGCTCTTCATATTTTTCACACCTTTTTAGTCTCTTCATGTATTTGAACACCGTTTCATGCTCCTCCTATTTTTCAGTCCGTTTCATGCTCCTCATATTTTTGACACCTTTTGAAGCTCTTCTTTTTTTTCACACCTTTTGAAGCTTTTCATATATTTCACACCTTTTCAGGCTCTTCATGCTTTTAAACAACACTTCATGCTCCTCCTATTTTTCAGACCGCTTCATGCTCATCTCATTTTTCACACCTTTTGAAGCCGTTCATATTTTTCACACGTTTTCAGGTTCTTCATGTTTTTCAACTGCGCTTCATGCTCCTCCTATTTTTCAGACCGTTTCATGCTCCTCATATTTTTGACATGTTTTGAAGTTCTTCATATTTTTTACACCTTTTTAGGCTCTTCCTGTTTTTGAACACCGTTTCATGCTCCTCCTATTTTTCAGACCGTTTCATGCTCCTCATATTTTTGACACCTTTTGAAGCTCTTCATATTTTTCAAACCTTTTCAGGCTCTTCTTGTGTTTGAACACCGCTTCATGCACCTCCTATTTTTCACACCTTTTGAAGCTCTTCCTATTTTTCACACCGTTTCAGGCTCTTCTTGTGCTTGAACACCGCTTCATGCACCTCCTATTTTTCACACCTTTTGAAGCTCTTCATATTTTTCACACGTTTTCAGGCTCTTCATGTTTTTCAACGCCACTTCATGCTCCTACTATTTTCAGACCGTTTCAACCTCCTCATGTATTTCACACCTTTTGAAGCTCTTCATATGTGTCACCTTTTAGGCTCTTCATCTTTTTAAAACCGTTTCATGCTCATCCTATTTTTCACACTGTTTCATGCTCCTCATATATTTGACACCTTTTGAAGCTCTTCATGTTTTTCACACCTTTTAAGGCTCTTCATGTTTTTGATCACCGCATCATGCTCCTCCTATTTTTCAGTCGTTTCATGCCTCTCATATTTTTCACACCTTTTGAAGCTCTTCATATATTTCACACTTTTCCAGGCTTTTCATGTTTTTCAACACCACTTCATGCTCCTCCTATTTTTCAGACCGCTTCATGCTCATCTCATTTTTGACACCTTTTGAAGCTGTTCATATTTTTCACACCTTTTCAAGCTCTTCATATATTTCACACCTTTTCAATCTCTTCATTTTTTTGAACCCCACTTCATGCTCCTCCTATTTTTCAGACCGTTTCATGCTCACATCATTTTTGACACCTTTTGAAGCTCTTCTTATTTTCACATCTTTTGAAACTCTTCATATTTTTCACACGTTTTCAAGCTCTTCATGTTTTTCAACACCGTTTCATGCTCCTCCTATTTTTCAGACCGTTTCATGCTCCTTATATGTTTGTCTCCTTTTGAAGCTCTTCATATTTTCACACCTTTTGAAGCTCTTCATATTTTTCACACCTTTTCAGGCTCTTCATGCTTTTCAACAGCGCTTCATGCTCCTCCAGTTTTTCAGACCGCTTCATTATCATCTCATTTTTGACACCTTTTGAAGCTCTTCATATTTTCACACCTTTTGAAGCTCTTCATATTTTTCACACCATTTGAAGCTCTTCATATTTTTCACACTTTTTCATGCTCTTCATGTTTTTCAACACTTCTTCATGCTCCTCCTGTTTTTCAGAGCGTTTCAAACTCCTCATATATTTCACACCTTCTGAAGCTCTTCCTATTTTTCACACCTTTTAGGCTCTTCATGCTTTTGAACACCGCTCCATGCTCCTCCTATTTTTCAGACCGTTTCATGCTCCTCGTACTTTTCAGACCGTTTCAGGGTGTCCATGTTTTTGAACACCACTTCATGCTCCTCCTATATTTCAGACAGTTTCATGCTCTTCATATTTTTGACATGTTTTAAAGCTCTTCATATTTTTCACAACTTTTCAGGCTCTTCATGTTTTTGAACACAGTTTCATGCTCCTCCTATTTTTCAGACCGTTTCATGCTCCTCATGTTTTTGATACCGTTGAAGCTCTTCATATTTTTCACACCTTTTCAGGCTTCTCATGTTTTTGAACACCGCTTCATGATCCTCATATTTTTCAGATCGTATCATGCTCCTCATATTTTTGACAACTTTTGACGCTCTTCATATTTTTCACACCTTTTCAGGCTTCTCATGTTTTTGAACACCACTTCATACTTCTACTATTTTCAGACCGTCTAATGCTCCTCATGTATTTCACACCTTTTGACGCTCTTCATAGTTTTCACACCTTTTCAGGCTCTTCATGTTTTTCAACACCGTTTCATGCTCCTCCTATATTTCTGACCGTTTCATGCTCCTCATATTTTTGACACCTTCTGAAGATCTTCATATTTTTCACATCTTTTCAGACTCTTCATGTTTTTGATCACCGTTTCATGCTCCTCCTAATTTTCAGACCGTTTCCTGCTGCTCATATTTTTGACACCTTTTGAAGCTCTTCACATTTTTCACACCTTTTCAGGCTCTTCATGTTTTTCAACACCGCTTCCTGATCCTCCTATATTTCAGACCGTTTCATGCTCCTCATATTTTTGACACGTTTTGAAGCTCTTCGTATTTTCCACACCTTTTCAGACTCTTCATGTTTTTCAACACCGCTTCATGCTCCTCCTATTTTTCAGAACGTTTCATGCTTCTCATATTTTTGACACGTTTTGACGCTCTTCATATTTTTCACACCTTTTCAGGCTCTTCATGTTTTTGAACACTGCTTCATGCTCCTCATATTTTTCAGATCGTTTCATGCTCCTCATATTTTTGACACCTTTGAAGCTCTTCATATTTTTCACACCTTTTCTGGCTCCTCATGTTTTTGAAAACCGCTTCATGCTCATCATATTTTTCAGATCGTTTCATGCTCCTCATATTTTTGACACCTTGTGACCCTCTTCATATTTTTCATACCTTTTTAAGCTCTTCTTATTTTTCACACGTTTTCAGTCTTTTCATGTTTTTCAACATCACTTCATGCTCCTATTTTTCAGACCGTTTCATACACCTCATGAATTTCACACCTTTTGAACCTCTTCATATTTTTCACATTTTTGAAGCTCTTCATATATTTCACACCTTTTCAGTCTCTTCTTTTTTTTCAACACCACTTCATGCTCCGCCTATTTTTCAGACCGTTTCATGTTCATCTCATTTTTGCCACGTTTTGAAGCTCTTCATATTTTTCACACCTTTTCAGGCTCTTCATGTTTTTGAACACGGTTTCATGCTACTCCAATTTTTCAGACCGTTTCTTGCTCCTCATATTTTTGACACGTTTTGAGGCTCTTCATATTTTTCACACCTTTTCAGGCTCTTCATATTTTTGAACACAGCTTCATGCTCCTCCTATTTTTTCTACCGTATCATGCTCCTCATATTTTTCACACCTTTTGATGCTCTTCATATTTTTCTCACCTTTTCAGGCTCTTCATGTTTTTGAACAGCACTTCATGCTCCTCCTATTTTTCAGACCGGTTCATACTCCTCATATTTTTGATACCTTTTGAAGCTCTTCATATTTTTCACACCTTTTCAGGCTCTTCATGCTTTTAAACAACACTTCATGCTCCTCCTATTTTTCAGACCGCTTCATGCTCATCTCATTTTTCACACCTTTTGAAGCCGTTCATATTTTTCACACGTTTTCAGGTTCTTCATGTTTTTCAACTGCACTTCATGCTCCTCCAGTTTTTCAGACCGCTTCATTATCATCTCATTTTTGACACCTTTTGAAGCTCTTCATATATTTCACACCTTTTCAGACTCTTCTTGTTTTTCAACACAGCTTCTTGCTCCTCCTATTTTTCAGACCGTTTCATGCTCCTCATATTTTTCACACCTTTTGAAGCTCTTCATATTTTTCACACCTTTTCAGGCTCTTCATGTTTTTCAAAACCGTTTCATGCTGCTTCTATTTTTCAGACCGTTTCATGCTCCTCATATTTTTGACACGTTTTGAAGCTCTTCATATTTTTCACACCTTTTCAGGCTCTTCATGTTTTTGAACACAGCTTCATGCTCCTCCTATTTTTCAGACCGTTTCATGCTCCTCAGATTTTTGACACTTTTTGAAGCTTTTCATATTTTTCACATCTTTTCAGGCTCTTCATGTTTTTCAACACCGTTTCATGATCCTCCTATTTTTCAGACCGCTTCATGCTCATGATGTATTTCACACCTTTTGAAGCTCTTCATATTTTTCACACCTTTTCAGGCTCTTCATGTTTTTCAGCACAGTTTGATGCTCCTCCTATTTTTCAGACCGTTTCATGCTCCTCATATTTTTGACATCTTTTGAAACTCTTCATATATTTCACACCTTTTCAGGCTCTTCATGTTTTTCAACACCACTTCATGCTCCTCCTTTTTTCAGACTGCTTCATGCTCATCTCATTTTTGACACATTTTGAAGCTGTTCATATTTTTCATATCTTTTGAAGCTCTTCATATATTTTACACGTTTTCAGGCTCTTCATGTTTTTCAACACCGCTTCGTGCTGCTCCTAATTTTCAGATCATTTCATGCTCATCGATTTTCACACCTTTTGCAGATCTTCATATTTTCACACCTTTTGAAGCTCTTCATATTTTTCACATCTTTTTAGTCTCTTCATGTATTTGAACACCGTTTCATGCTCCTCCTATTTTTCAGTCCGTTTCATGCTCCTCATATTTTTGACACCTTTTGAAGCTCTTCTTTTTTTTTCACACCTTTTGAAGCTTTTCATATATTTCACACCTTTTCAGGCTCTTCATGCTTTTAAACAACACTTCATGCTCCTCCTATTTTTCAGACCGCTTCATGCTCATCTCATTTTTCACACCTTTTGAAGCCGTTCATATTTTTCACACGTTTTCAGGTTCTTCATGTTTTTCAACTGCGCTTCATGCTCCTCCTATTTTTCAGACCGTTTCATGCTCCTCATATTTTTGACATGTTTTGAAGTTCTTCATATTTTTTACACCTTTTTAGGCTCTTCCTGTTTTTGAACACCGTTTCATGCTCCTCCTATTTTTCAGACCGTTTCATGCTCCTCATATTTTTGACACCTTTTGAAGCTCTTCATATTTTTCAAACCTTTTCAGGCTCTTCTTGTGTTTGAACACCGCTTCATGCACCTCCTATTTTTCACACCTTTTGAAGCTCTTCCTATTTTTCACACCGTTTCAGGCTCTTCTTGTGCTTGAACACCGCTTCATGCACCTCCTATTTTTCACACCTTTTGAAGCTCTTCATATTTTTCACACGTTTTCAGGCTCTTCATGTTTTTCAACGCCACTTCATGCTCCTACTATTTTCAGACCGTTTCAACCTCCTCATGTATTTCACACCTTTTGAAGCTCTTCATATGTGTCACCTTTTAGGCTCTTCATCTTTTTAAAACCGTTTCATGCTCATCCTATTTTTCACACTGTTTCATGCTCCTCATATATTTGACACCTTTTGAAGCTCTTCATGTTTTTCACACCTTTTAAGGCTCTTCATGTTTTTGATCACCGCATCATGCTCCTCCTATTTTTCAGTCGTTTCATGCCTCTCATATTTTTCACACCTTTTGAAGCTCTTCATATATTTCACACTTTTCCAGGCTTTTCATGTTTTTCAACACCACTTCATGCTCCTCCTATTTTTCAGACCGCTTCATGCTCATCTCATTTTTGACACCTTTTGAAGCTGTTCATATTTTTCACACCTTTTCAAGCTCTTCATATATTTCACACCTTTTCAATCTCTTCATTTTTTTGAACCCCACTTCATGCTCCTCCTATTTTTCAGACCGTTTCATGCTCACATCATTTTTGACACCTTTTGAAGCTCTTCTTTTTTTCACATCTTTTGAAACTCTTCATATTTTTCACACGTTTTCAAGCTCTTCATGTTTTTCAACACCGTTTCATGCTCCTCCTATTTTTCAGACCGTTTCATGCTCCTTATATGTTTGTCTCCTTTTGAAGCTCTTCATATTTTCACACCTTTTGAAGCTCTTCATATTTTTCACACCTTTTCAGGCTCTTCATGGTTTTCAACAGCGCTTCATGCTCCTCCAATTTTTCAGACCGCTTCATTATCATCTCATTTTTGACACCTTTTGAAGCTCTTCATATTTTCACACCTTTTGAAGCTCTTCATATTTTTCACACCTTTTCAGACTCTTCTTGTTTTTCAACACAGCTTCTTGCTCCTCCTATTTTTCAGACCGTTTCATGCTCCTCATATTTTTCACACCTTTTGAAGCTCTTCATATTGTTCACACCATTTGAAGCTCTTCATATTTTTCACACTTTTTCATGTTCTTCATGTTTTTCAACACTTCTTCATGCTCCTCCTGTTTTTCAGAGCGTTTCAAACTCCTCATATATTTCACACCTTCTGAAGCTCTTCCTATTTTTCACACCTTTTAGGCTCTTCATGCTTTTGAACACCGCTCCATGCTCCTCATATTTTTCAGACCGTTTCATGCTCCTCGTACTTTTCAGACCGTTTCAGGGTGTCCATGTTTTTGAACACCACTTCATGCTCCTCGTATATTTCAGACAGTTTCATGCTCCTCATATTTTTGACATGTTTTAAAGCTCTTCATATTTTTCACAACTTTTCAGGCTCTTCATGTTTTTGAACACAGTTTCATGCTCCTCCTATTTTTCAGACCGTTTCATGCTCCTCATGTTTTTGATACCGTTGAAGCTCTTCATATTTTTCACACCTTTTCAGGCTTCTCATGTTTTTGAACACCGCTTCATGATCCTCATATTTTTCAGATCGTATCATGCTCCTCATATTTTTGACAACTTTTGACGCTCTTCATATTTTTCACACCTTTTCAGGCTCTTCATGTTTTTGAACACCACTTCATACTTCTACTATTTTCAGACCGTCTAATGCTCCTCATGTATTTCACACCTTTTGACGCTCTTCATATTTTTCACACCTTTTCAGGCTCTTCATGTTTTTCAACACCGTTTCATGCTCCTCCTATATTTCTGACCGTTTCATGCTCCTCATATTTTTGACACCTTCTGAAGATCTTCATATTTTTCACATCTTTTCAGACTCTTCATGTTTTTGATCACCGGTTCATGCTCCTCCTAATTTTCAGACCGTTTCCTGCTGCTCATATTTTTGACACCTTTTGAAGCTCTTCACATTTTTCACACCTTTTCAGGCTCTTCATGTTTTTCAACACCGCTTCCTGATCCTCCTATATTTCAGACCGTTTCATGCTCCTCATATTTTTGACACGTTTTGAAGCTCTTCGTATTTCCCACACCTTTTCAGACTCTTCATGTTTTTCAACACCGCTTCATGCTCCTCCTATTTTTCAGAACGTTTCATGCTCCTCATATTTTTGACACGTTTTGACGCTCTTCATATTTTTCACACCTTTTCAGGCTCTTCATGTTTTTGAACACTGCTTCATGCTCCTCATATTTTTCAGATCGTTTCATGCTCCTCATATTTTTGACACCTTTGAAGCTCTTCATATTTTTCACACCTTTTCTGGCTCCTCATGTTTTTGAAAACCGCTTCATGCTCATCATATTTTTCAGATCGTTTCATGCTCCTCATATTTTTGACACCTTGTGACCCTCTTCATATTTTTCATACCTTTTTAAGCTCTTCATATTTTTCACACGTTTTCAGTCTCTTCATGTTTTTCAACACCGTTTCATGCTCCTCCTATTTGTCAGACAGTTTCATGCTCTTCATATTTTTTACACCTTTTGAAGCTCTTCGTTTTTTTCACACATTATCAGGCTCTTCATGTTTTTCAACACCGCTTCATGCTCCTCCTATTTTTCAGACCGTTTCATGCTCCTCATGTATTTCACACATTTTGAAGCTCTTCATATTTTTCACAGCTTTTCAGGCTCTTCATGTTTTTCAACACCACTTCATGCTCCTCCCATTTTTCAGACCGTTTCATGCTCCTCATATTTTTAACACCTTTTGAAGCTCTTCATATTTTTCACACATTATCAGGCTCTTCATGTTTTTCAACACCACTTCATGCTCCTGCTATTTTTTAGACCGTTTGATGCTCCTCATATATTTGACAGCTTTGGAAGCTCTTCATATTTTTCACATTGTAGTGGCTCTTCATGTTTTTGAACACCGTTCCATGCTCCTCCTATTGTTCAGACCGTTTCATGCTCATCTCTTTTTTGACACCTTTTGAAGCTATTCATATTTTTCACACCTTTTGAAGCTCTTCTTATTTTTCACACGTTTTCAGGCTCTTCATGTTTTTCAACACCACTTCATGCTCCTCCCATTTTTCAGACCGTTTCATGCTCCTCATATTTTTAACACCTTTTGAAGCTCTTCATATTTTTCACACATTATCAGGCTCTTCATGTTTTTCAACACCACTTCATGCTCCTCCTATTTTTTAGACCTTTTGATGCTCCTCATATATTTGACAGCTTTGGAAGCTCTTGATATTTTTCACATTGTAGTGGCTCTTCATGTTTTTGAACACCGTTCCATGCTCCTCCTATTTTTCAGACCCTTTCATGCTCATCTCATTTTTGACACGATTTGAAGCTCTTCATATTTTTCACACGTTTTCAGGCTTTTCATGTTTTTCAACACCACTTCATGCTCCTCATATTTTTCAGACCGTTTCATGCTCATCTCATTTTTGACAGCTTTTGAAGTTCTTCATATTTTTCACACCTTTTGAAGCCCTTCATATTTTTCACACCTTTTCAGGCTCTTCATGTTTGAACACCGTTTCATGCTCCTCCTATTTTTCAGACCATTTCATGCTCGTCATATTTTTGACACCTTTTGAAGCTCTTCATATTTTTCACACTTTTTCAGACTCTTCATGTTTTTCAACACCGCTTCATGTTCCTCCTCTTTTTCAGACCGTATCATTCTCCTCATATTTTTGACAACTTTTGAAGCTCTTCATATATTTAACACCTTTTAAGACTCTTCATTTTTTTCTACAACGCTTCATGCTCCTCCTCTTTTTCAGACCGTTTCATGCTCATCTCTTTTTTGACACCTTTTGAAGCTCATCATATTTTTCACACTTTTTGAATCTCTTCATATATTTCACACCTTTTCAGGCTCTTCATGTTTTGAAAACCGTTTCATGCTCCTCCTATTTTTCAGATCGTTTCATGTTCCTCATATTTTTCACACCTTTTGAAGCTCCTCATATTTTTCATATTTTTGAAGGTCTTCATATTTTTCACACATTTTCAGGCTCTTCATATTTTTCAACACCGCTTCATGTTCCTCCTATTTTTCAGACCGTGTCATGCTCCTCATATTTTTCACACCTTTTGAAGCTCTTCATATTTTTCACAACTTTTCAGGCTCTTCATGTTTTGCAACACTGCTTCATGCTCCTCCTATTTTTCAGACCGTTTCATGCTCATCTCATTTTTGACACCTTTTGAAGCTCTTCATAATTTTCACACTTTTTGAAGCTCTTCATATTTTCACACGTTTTCAGGCTCTTCATGTTTTTCAACACCGCTTCTTGCTCCTCCAATTTTTCAGACCGTTTCATGCTCCTCATATTTTTGACACCTTTTGAAGCTCTTCACATTTTTCACACCTTTTCAGGTTCTTCATGTTTTTCAACACCGCTTCATGATCCTCCTATTTTTAAGACCGTTTCATGCTCCTCATTTTTTTGACACCTTTTGAAGCTCTTCATATTTTTCAAAATTTTCAGGATCTTCATGTTTTTCAACACCACTTCATGCTCCTCCTATTTTTCAGACCGTTTCAAGGTCCTCATATTTTTGACACATTTTGAAGCTCTTCATATTTTTCACACCTTTTCAGGCTCTTCATTTTTTTCAACACCATTTTATGCTGCTCTTATTTTTCAGACCGTTACATGCTCATCTCATTTTTGACACCTTTTGAAATTCTTCATATATTTCAAACCTTTTGAAGCTCTTCATATTTTTCACACGTTTTCAGGCACTTCATGTTTTTGATCACCGTTTCATGCTCCTCATATTTTTCATACCGTTTCATGCTCCTCGTATTTTTGACACCTTTTGATGCTCTTCATATTTCTCACACCTTTTCAGGCTCTTAATGTTTTTCAAAAACGCTTCATGCTCCTGCTATTTTTCAGTCCGTTTCATGCTCCTCATATTTTTCACACCTTTTGAAGCTCTTCATATTTTGCACATTTTTGAAGCTCTTCATATTTTTCACATGTTTTCAGGCTTTTCATGTTTTTCAACACCACTTCATGCTCCTCATTTTTTCAGACCGTTTCATTCTCCTCATATTTTTGACACGTTTTTAGGCTCTTCATATTTTCACACCTTTTCAGGCTCTTCATGTTTTTGAACACCGTTTCATGCTCCTCCTATTTTTCAGACCGTTTCATGCTCCTCATATATTTGACAACTTTTGAAGCTCTTCATATTTTTCACATCTTTTCAGGCTCTTCATGTTTTTCAACACCGCTTCATGCTCCTCCTATTTTTCAGAGAGTTTCATGCTCCTCATATTTTTGGCACCTTTTGAAGCTCTTCATATTTTTCACACCTTTTCAGCTCTTCATGTTTTGAACACCGTTTCATGCTCCTCCTATTTTTCAGACCGTTTCATTCTCCTATATTTTTGACACCTTTTGAAGCTCTTCATATATTCACACCTTTACAGGCTATTCACCTTTGTCAACACCGCTTCATGCTCCTCCTATTTTTCAGCCCGTTTCGTGCTCCTCATAGTTTTGACACCTTTTGAAGCTCTTCATATATTCACACCTTTACAGGCTATTCACCTTTTTCACCACCACTTCATGCTCCTCCTATTTTTCAGAGAGTTTCATGCTCGTCATGTATTTCACACCTTTTGAAGCTTTTCATATTTTTCACACCTTTTGAAGCTCTTCATATATTTCACACCTTTCCAGGCTATTCAGGTTTTCAATACCACTTCATGCTACTCCTATTTTTCAAACCGTATCATGCTCCTCCTATTTTTGACATCTTGTGAAGCTTTTCATATTTTTCACACCTTTCAGGTTCTTCATGTTTTTCAAGACCACATCATGCTGCTCGTATTTTTCAGACCGTTTCATGCTCCTCATATTTTTGACACCTTTTGAAACTCTTCATATATATCACTCCTTTTCAGGCTCTTCATTTTTTGAACACCACTTCATGCTCCTCCTATTTTTCAGACCATTTCATGCTCGTCACATTTTTGACACCTTTTGAAGCTTTTCAGATTTTTCTCACCTTTTCAGGCTCTTCATGTTTTTCAACACCACTTGAAGCTCCTCCAGGTTTGCAGACCGTTTCATGCTCCTCATATTTTTCACACCTTTTGAAGCTCTTCATATTTTTCACACCTTTTCAGGCTTTTCATGTTTTTGAACACGGCTTCATGCTCCTGCTATATTTCAGACCGTTTCATGCTCCTCATATTTTTGACATCTTTTGAAGCTTTTCATATTTTTCACACCTTTTCAGTCTCTTCATGTTTTTCAAAAACGCTTCTTGCTCCTCCTATTTTTCAGACCGTTTCATGCTCATCTCATTTTTGACACGTTTTGAAGCTCTTCATATTTTTCACAGCTTTTGAAGCTCTTCATATTTTTCACGCGTTTTCAGGCTCTTCATGTTTTTGAACACCGCTTCTTGCGACTCCTATTTTTCAGACCGTTTCATGCTCCTCATATTTTTGACACCTTTTGAAGCTCTTCATATTTTTCACACCTTTTCAGGCTTTTCATGTTTTTCAACACCGCTTCATGCTCCTCCTATTTTTCAGACCGTTTCATGCTCCTCATATTTTTCACACCTTTTGAAGCTCTTCATATTTTTCACACCTTTTCAGGCTCTTCATGTTTTTCAACAAGATTTCATGCTCCTTCTATTTTTCAGACCGTTTCATGCTCTTCATTTATTTCACACCTTTTGAAGCTCTTCATATTTTTCACACCTTTTCAAGCTCTTCATATTTTTCCATTCCGCTTCATGCTGATCCTGTTTTTCAGACCGTTTCATGCTCCGCATATTTTTCACACTTTTTGAAGCTCTTCATATTTTTCACATCTTTTGAAGCTCTTCATATATTTCACACCTTTTCCGGCTCTTCATGTTTTTTAAACACCTCTTCATGCTCCTCCTATTTTTCAGGCCGTTTCATGCTCATCTAATTTTTGACACCTTTTGAAGATTTTCATATTTTTCACACCTTTTGAAGCTCTTCATGTTTTTCCACACCATTCCATGCTGCCCCTATTTTTCAGACCGTTTCCTGCTTCTCCTATTTTTCAAACCGTTTCATTCTCCTCATAATTTTGACACCTTTTGAAGCTCTTCATGCCTTTCAACACCGTTTCATGCTGCTCCTATTTTTCAGACCGTTTCATGATCCTCTTATTTTTCAGACCGTTTCATGTTCCTCATATTTTTCACACCTTTTGAAGCTCTTCATATTTTACAAAACTTTTCAGGTTCTTCATGTTTTTGACGACTGCTTCATGCTCCTCCTATTTTTCAGACCGTTTCATGCTCCTCATATATTTGACACCTTGTGAAGCTCTTCCTATTTTTCACACCTTTTCAGGCTCTTCATGTTTTTCAACACCGTTTCATGCTCCTCCAATTTTTCAGACCGCTTCAGGCTCCTCATGTATTTCAAACCTTTTCAAGCTCTTCGTATTTTTCACACCTTTTCAGGCTCTTCATATTTTTGAACACCGTTTCATGCTGCTCCTATTTTTCAGACCGTTTCATGCTCCTCATATTTTTGACACCTTTTGAACCTCCTCATTTTTTCACAACTTTTGAAGCTCTTCATATATTTTACACCTTTTCAGGCACTTCATGATTTTCACGACCACTTCATGCTCCTCCTATTTTTCAGACCGTTTCATGCTCATCTCATTTTTGACACCTTTGGAAGCTCTTCATATATTTCACACCTTTTGAAGCTCTTCATATTTTTCACACGTTTTCAGGCTCTTCATGTTTTTCAACACCGCTTCATGCTCCTCCTATTTTTCAGACCGTTTCATGCTCCTCATATTTTTGACACGTTTTGAGGCTCTTCATGATTTTCACACCTTTTCAGGCTCTTCATGTTTTTGAACACCACTTCATGCTCCTCCTATTTTTCAGATCGTTTCATGCTCCTCATATTTTTGACCCCTTTTGAAGTTCTTCATGTTTTTCACACCTTTTCAGGCTCTTCATATTTTTGAACACCGTATCATGCTCCTCCTATTTTTCAGACCGGTTCATGCTCCTCATATTTTTGACACCATTTGAAGCTCTTCATATTTTTCACACCTTTTCACGCTCTTCATGTTTATCAACACAGTTTCATGCTCTTCTTATTTTCAGACCGTTTCATGCTCCTCATATTGTTGACACTTTTTGAAGCTCTTCATATTTTTCCACCTTTTCAGGCTTTTCATGTTTTTCAACACCGCTTCATGCTTCTCCTATTTTTCAGACGGTTTCATGCTCCTCATATTTTTGACAACTTTTGAAGCTCTTCATCCATTTCACACCTTTTCAGGCTCTTCATGTTTTTCAACACTGCTTCATGCTCCTCCAATTTTTCAGAAAGTTTCATGCTCTTCATATTTTTAACATCTTTTGAAGCTCTTCATATTTTTCACACCTTTTCATGCTCTTCATCTTTTTCAAAATAGTTTCATGCTCATCCTATGTTTCATACTGTTTCATGCTCCTAATATTTTTGACACCTTTTGAAGCTCTTTATATTTTTCACACCTTTTCAGGCTCTTCATGTTTTGACCACCGGTCATTCTCCTGCTATTTTTCAGTCGTTTCATGCCTCTCATAATTTTTACACCTTTTGAAGCTCTTCTTGTTTTTCACACCATTTCATGCTCTTCATCTTTTTCAAAACCGTCTCATTCTCATCCTATTTTAAAGACTGTTTCATGCTCCTCATATTTTTGACACCTTTAGAACCTCTTCATATTTTTCACAACTTTTCAGGGTCTTCATGTTTTTCAACACCGCTTCATGCTCCTCCTATATCTCAGACAGCTTCATGCTCCTCATATTTTTGACACCTTTTGAAGCTCTTCAGATTTTTCACAACTTTTCAGGCTCTTCATGTTTTTGAACACAGTTCCATGCTCCTCCTATTTTTCAGACCGTTTCATGCTCCTCATATTTTTTACACCTTTTGAAGCTCTTCATATTTTTCACACCTTTTCAGGCTCTTCATGTTTTTCAACACCACTTCATGCTCCTCCTATTTTTCAGACCGTTTCATGTTCCTCCTATTTTTCAGATCATTTCATGCTCCTCATATTTTTGACACCTTTTAGCTCTTCATATATTTCACACCTTTTCAGGCTCTTCATGTTTTTGAACACCGTTTCATGCTCCTCCTATTTTTCAGACCGTTTCACGTTCCTCCTTTTTACAGACCATTTCATGCTCCTTATATGTTTGTCTCCTTTTGAAGCTCCTCATATTATTCACACCTTTTGAAGCTCTTCATATATTTCACACTTTTTCAGGCTTTTCATGTTTTTCAACACGACTTCATGCTCCTCCTATTTTTCAGACCGTTTCATGCTCACATTATTTTTGACACCTTTTAAAGCTCTTCTTATTTTTCACATCTTTTGAAACTCTTCATATTTTTCACACGTTTTCAGGCTCTTCATGTTTTTCAATACCGTTTCATGCTCCTCCTATTTTTCAGACCGTTTCATGCTCCTTATATGTTTGTCTCCTTTTGAAGCTCCTCATATTTTTCACACCTTTTGAAGCTCTTCATATTTTTCACACCTTTTCAGGCTCTTCATGGTTTTCAACAGCGCTTCATGTACCTCCAATTTTTCAGACCGCTTCATTATCATCTCATTTTTGACACCTTGTGAAGCTTTTCATGTTTTTCACACCTTTTGAAGCTCTTCATATTTTTCACACTTTTTCATGCTTTTCATGTTTTTCAACACCGCTCCATGCTCCTCCTATTTTTCAGACCGTTTCATGCTCCTCGTATTTTTCAGACCGTTTCAGGGTGTCCATGTTTTTGAACACCACTTCATGCTCCTCCTATATTTCAGACAGTTTCATGCTCCTGATATTTTTGACATGTTTTGAAGCTCTTCATATTTTTCACAACTTTTCAGGCTCTTCATGTTTTTGAACACAGTTTCATGCTCCTCCTATTTTTCAGACCGTTTCATGCTCCTCATGATTTTTACACCGTTGAAGCTCTTCATATTTTTAACACCTTTTCAGGCTTCTCATGTATTTGAACACCGCTTCATGATCCTCATATTTTTCAGATCGTTTCATGCTCCTCATATTTTTGACACCTTTTGACGCTCTTCATATTTTTCACACCTTTTCAGGCTCTTCATGTTTTTGAACACCACTTCATGTTTCTAATATTTTCAGACCGTTTAATGTTCCTCTTGTATTTCACACCTTTTGACGCTCTTCATATTTTTCACACCTTTTCAGGCTCTTCATGTTTTTCAACACCGTTTCATGCTCCTCCTATATTTCAGACCGTTTCATGCTCCTCATATTTTTGACACCTTCTGAAGATCTTCATATTTTTCACACCTTTTCAGTCTCTTCTTGTTTTTGATCACCGTTTCATGCTCCTCCTAATTTTCAGACCGTTTCATGCTCCTCATATTTTTGACACCTTTTGAAGCTCTTCACATTTTTCACACCTTTTCAGGCTCTTCATGTTTTCCAACACTGCTTCCTGATCCTCCTATATTTCAGACCATTTCATGCTCCTCATATTTTTGACACGTTTTGAAGCTCTTCGTATTTTTCACTCCTTTTCAGACTCTTCATGTGTTTCAACACCGCTTCATGCTCCTCCTATTTTTCAGACTGTTTCATGCTCCTCCTAATTTTCACACCTTTTGAAGCTCTTCATATATTTCACACCTCTTCAGGCTCTTCATGTTTTTTAATATCGTTTGATGCTGCTCCTATTTTACAGACCGTTTCATGCTCCTCATATTTTTGACACATTTTGAAGCTCTTCATTTATTTCACACCTTTTCAGACTCTTCATGATTTCCGACACCGCTTCATGCTCCTCATATTTTTCAGACCGTTTCATGCTCATCACATTTTTGTCACCTTTTGAAGCTCTTCATATTTTCCACACCTTTTCAGGCACTTCAGGTTTTTAACAACCACTTCAGGCTCCTCCTATTTTTCAGACCGTTTCATGCATATCGCATTTTTGACACCTTTTGAAGCTCTTCATATTTTTCACACTTTTTCAGGCTCTTCATGTATTTGAACACCGCTTCATGGTCCTCCTATTTTTCAGATCGTTTCATGCTCCTCATGTATTTCACACGTTTTGAAGCTCTTCATAATTTTCACACCTTTTCAGTCTCTTCATGTTTTTGAACACCGCTTCATGCTCCTCCTATATTTCAGATCGTTTCATGCTCCTCATGTATTTCACACCTTTTGAAGCTCTTCATATTTCTCAAACGTTTTCAGGCTCTTCATGTTTTTCAACACCCCTTCTTGCTCATCCTATTTTTCAGACCGTTTCATGCTTCTCTCATTTCTGACACATTTTGAAGCTCTTCATATATTTCACACATTTTCAGGATCTTCATGTTTTTCAACACCACTTCATGCTCCTCCTATTTTTCAGACCGTTTCATACTCATCTCAATTTTGACACATTTTGAAGCTCTTCATATTTTCCACACCTTTTGAAGCTCTTCATATTTTTCAAACGTTTTCAGGCTCTTAATCTTTTTCAACACCGCTTCTTGCTCCTCTTCGTTTTCAGACCGTTTCATGCTCCTCATATTTTTCACACCTTTTGTAGCTCTTCATATTTTTCACACCTTTTCAGGCTCTTCATGTTTTTCAACACCGTTTCATTCCGTTCCTATTTTTCAGACAATTTCATGCTCCTCATATTTTTGACTCCTTTTGAAGCTCCTCATATTTTTCACACCTTTTGAAGCTCTTCATATATTTCACACTTTTTCAGGCTCTTCATGTTTTTCAACACCACTTCATGCTCCTCCTATTTTTCAGTCCGTTTCATGCTCATCTAATTTTTGACAGCTTTTAAGGCTCATCATATTTTTCACACCTTTTCAGTCTCTTCATGTATTTGAACACCGCTTCATGCTCCTCCTATATTTCAGAATGTTTCATGCTCCTAATGTATTTCACACCTTTTGAAGCTCTTCATATTTTTCACAACTTTTCAGGCTCTTCATGTCTTTGAACACCGCTTCATGCTCCTTCTATTTTTCAGACCGTTTCATGCTCCTCATATTTTTGACACCTTTTGAAGCTCTTCATATTTTTCACACCTTTTCAGGCTCTTCATGTTTTTCCACACGGCTTCATGATCCTCCTATTTTTCAGACCGTTTTAGGGTCCTCATATTTTTCAGACTGTTTCATGCTCCTCATGTATTTCACACCTTTTGAAGCTATTCATTTTTTTCACACCTTTTCAGGCTCTTCATGTTTATGAACATAGTTTCATGCTCCTCGTATTTTTCAGAACGTTTCATGCTCCTCCTCTTTTTCAGACTGTTTCATGCTCCTCATTTATTTCACACCTTTTGAAGCTCTTCCTATTTTTCACACGTTTTCAGGCTCTTCATGTTTTTGAACACCGTTTCATGCTCCTCCTATTTTTCAGACCGTTTCATGCTCCTTATATTTTTCACACCTTTTGAAGCTCTTCATATTTTTCACACATTATTAGGCTCTTCAGGTTTTTGAACACCGCTTCATGCTCCGCCTTTTTTGCAGACCGTATATTGCTCCTCATGTATTTCACACCTTTTGAAGCTCTCATATTTTTCACATCTTTGTAGGCTCTTCATATTTTTGAACACCGTTTCATGCTCCTCCTATTTTTCAGACCGTTTCATGCTCCTCATATTTTTGACACCTTTTAAAGCTCTTCATATTTTTCACACCTTTTCAGGCTCTTCATGTTTCACAACAACGCTTCATGTTCCTCCTATTTTTCACACCTTTTGAAACTCTTCATATTTTTCACAACTTTTCAGGCTCTTCACGATTTTCAACACCGCTTCATGCTCCTCCTATTTTTCAGACCGTTTCATGCTCCTCATGTATTTCACACCTTTTGAAGCTCTGCATATTTTTCACACCTTTCAGGCTCTTCATGTTTTTCAACACCGCTTCTTGATCCTCCTATTTTTCAGACCATTTCATGCTCCTAATATGTTTGACACCTTTTGAAGCTCGTCATATTTTTCACACCTTTTAAGCTTTTCATATTTTTCACACCTTTCCAGGTTCTTCATGTTTTTGAACACCGCTTCATGCTCCTCATATTCTTCAGACTGTTTCATGCTCCTCATATTTTTCACACCTTTTGAAGCTCTTTATATATTTCACACCTTTTCAGGCACTTCATGTTCTTCAACACCACTTCATGCTCCTCCTATTTTTCAGACCGCTTCATGCTCATCTCATTTTTTACACCTTTTGAAGCTGTTCATATTTTTCACACCTTTTGAAGCTCTTCATATTTTTCACACGTTTTCAGGCTCTTCATGTTTTTCAACTCCACTTCATGCTCCTCCTATTTATCCGACCGATTCATGCTCCTCAAATTTTTGACACGTTTTGAAGCTCTTCATATTTTTCACACGTTTTCTGGCTCTTCATGTTTTTCAACACCGCTTCATGCTCCTCCTATTTTTCCGTCCGTTTCATGCTCCTCATTTTTTTGACACCTTTTGAAGCTCTTCATATTTCTCACATCTTTTCCGGCTCTTCATGTTTTTCAACACCGCCTCATGATCCTCCTGTTTTTCAGACCGTTTCAGGCTCATCTCATTTTTGACACCTTTTGAAGCTCTTCATATTTTTCACAGCTTTTGAAGCTCTTCATATTTTTCACACCTTTTCAGGCTCTTCATGTTTTTCAATACGACTTCATGCTCCTCCTATTTTTCAGACCGTTTCATGCTCATCTCATTTTTGACACCGTTTGAAGCTCTTCATATTTTTCACACCTTTTGAAGCTCTTCATATTTTTCACGTGTTTTCATGCTCTTCATGTTTTTTAACACCGCTTCATGCTCCTCCTATTTTTCAGACCGTTTCATGCTCCTCATATTTTTCACACCTTTTGATGCTCTTCATATATTTCAGAACTTTTCAGGCTCTTTATGTTTTTGAACACCACTTCATGCTCCTCGTATGTTTCAGACCGTTTCATGCACCTCATATGTTTTGACACGTTTAGGGGCTCTCATATTTTTCACACCATTCCAGGCTCTTCATATTTTTGAACACCGTTTCATGCCTCTCCTATTTTTCAGACCTTTTAATGCTCCTCATATTTTTCACACCTTTTGAAACTCTTCATGTTTTTCACATCTTGCTTCACGCTCCTCCTATTTTTGAGACGGTTTCATGCTCTTCATAAATTTGACAACGTTTGGAGCTCTTCATATTTTTCTCACCTTTTCAGGCTCTCCATGTTTTTCAACACCGTTTCATGCTCCTCCTATTTTTCAGACCTTTTCATGCTCCTCATATTTTTGAAAATTTTGAAGTTCTTCATATTTTTCACACATTTTCAGGCTTTTCATATTATTGAACACCGCTTCATGCTCCTCCTATTTTTCAAACGGTTTCATGCTCCTCATAGTTTTCACACCTTTTGAAGCTCTTCATATTTTTTCACAGCTTTTCAGGATCTTCATGTTTTTCAACACCGCTTCATGCTCCTCCTATTTTTCAGACCGTCTCATGCTCCTCATATTTTTCACACTTTTTGAAGCTCTTCATATTTTGCACACCTTTTCAGGCTATTCATGTTTTTCAACACCGCTTCATTCTCCTTCTATTTTTCAGACCGTTTCATGCTCCTCATATTTTTGACACCTTTTGAATCTCTTCATATACTTCACACTTTTTCAGGCTCTTCATGTTTTTCACCAACACTTCATGCTCCTCCTATTTTTTAGGCCATTTCATGCTCATCTCATTTTTGACACCCTTTGAAGCTCTTCATATTTTTCACACCTTTTCAGGCTCTTCATGTTTTTCCACACCACTTCATGCTTCTCCTATTTTTCAGCCCGTTTCATGCTCCTCATGTATTTCACACCTTTTGAAGCTCTTCATATTTTTCACACCTTTTGAAGCTGTTCATATTTTTCACACGTTTTCAGGCTCTTCATGTTTCAACACCGCTTCATGCACCTCCTATTTTTCAGACCGTTTCATGCACCTCATATTTTTCACACCTTTTGAAGATCTTCATATATTTCACACCTTTTCAGGATCTTCATGTTTTTGAACAAAACTTCATGCTTCTCCTATTTTTCAGAGCGTTTAATACTCCTCATGTACTTCACACCTTTTGAAGGTCTTCATATATTTCACACCTTTTCAGGCTCTTCTTGTTTTTCAACACCGCTTCATGCTCCTCCTATTTTTGAGGCCGTTTCATGCTCCTCATATTTTTGACACCTTTTGAAGCTCTTCATATTTGTCACACCTTTTCAGGCTCTTCATGTTTTTGAACACCGCTTTATCCTCCTCCTATTTTTCAGACCGTTCCATGCTCTTCATGTTTTTCAAAACTTTTGAAGCTCTTCATATTTTTCACACCTTTTCAGGCTCTTCATGTTTTTAAACACCGCTTCATGCTCTTCCTATTTTTCAGACCGTTTCATGCTCCTCATATTTTTCACACCTTTTGAAGCTCTTCATATTTTTCACACCTTTTCATGCTCTTCATGTTTTTCACACCGTTTCATGCTCCTCCTATTTTTCAGACCGTTTCATGCTCCTCATATTTTTCACACATCTTGAAGCTCTTTATATTTGTCACACCTTTTCAGGCTCTTCATGTTTTTTAACACTGCTTCATGCTCCTCCTATTTTTCATATCGTTTCATGCTCCTCATATTTTTCACACCTTTTGAAGCTCTTCATATTTTTCGCACCTTCTCAGGCGCTTCATGTATTTGAGCACAGATTCATGCTCCTCCTATTTTTCAGACCGTTTCATGCTCCTCATATTTTAGACACCTTTTGAAGCTCTTCATTTTTTTCACACCTTTTCAGGCTCTTCATGTTTTTCAACACCGCTTCATGCTCCTCCTATTTTTGAGACCGTTTCATGCTCCTCATATTTTTGACACCTTTTGAAGCTCTTCATATTTTTCACACCATTTCAGGCTCTTCATGTTTTTCAAAACCGCTTCATGCTCCTCCTTTTTTTCAGACCGTTTCATGCTCCTCCTATTTTTGAAACCTTTTGAAGCTCTTCATATTTTTCACACCATTTCAGGCTCTTCATGTTTTTCAACGCAGTTTCATGCCCTCATATTTTTCAGACCTTTTCATGCTCCTCATGTATTTCACACCTTTTGAAGCTCTTCATATTTTCCATAGCTTTTCAGGCTCTTCATGTTTTTCAAAACCGCTTCATGCTCCTCCTATTTTTCAGACCATTTCATGCTCCTCATATTTTTGAAACCTTTTGAAGCTCTTCATATTTTTCACACCATTTCAGGCTCTTCATATTTTTCAACACAGTTTCATGCCCTCATATTTTTCAGACCGTTCCATGCTCCTCCTATTTTTGAGACCGTATCATGCTCCTCATATTTTTGATACGTTTTGAAGCTCTTCATATTTTTCACACCTTTTCAGGCTCTCCATGTTTTTCATCAGCGATTCATGCTCCTCCTATATTTTAGGCCGTTTCATGCTCTTCATATTTTTCACACATTTTGCAGCTCTTCATATTTTTCACACCTTTTCAGGCTCTTCATGTTTTTCAACACCACTTCATGCTCCTCCTATTTTTCAGACCTTTTCATGCTCCTCATATTTTTGACACCTTTTGAAGCTCTTCATATTTTTCACACCTTTTCAGGCTGTTCATGTTTTTGAACATCGTTTCATGCTCCTCCTATTTTTCAGACCGTTTCTTGCTCCTCATATTTTTGACACCTTTTGAAGCTCTTCATATTCTTCACACCTTTTGAGGCTCTTCATGTTTTTCAACATCGCTTCCTGCTCCTCCTATTTTTCAGACCGTTTCATGGTCCTCATATTTTTGACACCTTTTGAAGCTCTTCATATTTTCCACTCATTTTCAGGCTCTTCATGTTTTCAACACCGTTTCATGCTAATCCTATTCTTCAGACCGTTTCATACTCCTCATATTTTTGACACCTTTGAAGCTCCTCCTATTTTTCAGACCGTTTCAGGCTCCTCATATTTTTGAATCCTTTTGAAGCTCTTTATATTTTTCACACCTTTT
The DNA here is from genome assembly GCF_033118175.1 of Dama dama. Classification (NCBI taxonomy): domain Eukaryota; kingdom Metazoa; phylum Chordata; class Mammalia; order Artiodactyla; family Cervidae; genus Dama; species Dama dama. Next base: position 5,633,684 of record NC_083683.1, on the reverse strand, counting down.
CAGGCTCTTCATGTTTTTCAACACCGTTTCTTGCTCCTCATATTTTTGACACCTTTTGAAGCTCTTCATATTTTTCACAACTTTTCATGCTCTTCATGATTATCAACAACCTCTCATGCTCCTCTATTTTTTTGACCGTTTCATGCTCCTCATATTTTTGACACCTTTTTAAGCTCGTCAAGTTTTTCACACCCTTTCATGGTCTTCATATTTTTCAACACCGTTTCATGCTTCTTCTAATTTTCAGACCGTTTCATGCTCCTCATAATTTTGACGCCTTTTGCAGCTTTTCTTATTCTTCGCAACTTTTCAGGCTCTTCATGATTTTCAACACCTTTTCAGGCTCCTCCTATTTTTCAGACCGTTTCGTGCTCCTCATATTTTTTACACCTTTTGACGCTCTTTATATTATTCACACCTTTCCATGCTCTTCATGTTTTTCAACACTGCTTCATGCTCCTCCTATTTTTCAAACCGTTTACTGCTCCTCATATTTTTGATACCTTTTGAAGCTCTTCATATTTTTCACACCTTTTCAGGCTCTTCATATTTTTCAACAACACTTCATGCTTCTCCTACTTTTTAAGACCGTTTCATGCTCCTCATATATTTGACACCTTTAGAAGCTCTTCATATTTTTCACACCTTTTCAGGCTCTTCATTTTTTTCAACACCGCTTAATGCTCCTCCTGTTTTTCAGACCGTTTCATGCTCCTCATTTTTGGACACCTTTTGAAGCTCTTCATATATTTCACACCTTCAGGCTCTTCATGTTTTTCAACACCGCTTCATGCTCCTCCTATTTTTCAGACCGTTTCATGCTCCTCATATGTTTCACACCTTTTCAGGCTCTTCATGTTTTTTAACACATTTTCATGCTCCTGCTATATTTCAGACCGTTTCATGTTCCTCATATTTTGACACCTTTTGAAGCTCTTCATGTTTTTCACACCTTTTCAGGCTCTTCATGTTTTTGAACACCGTTTCATGCTCCTCCTATTTTTCAGACCGTTTCATGCTCCTCATATATTTGACACCTTTTGAAGCTCTTCATATTTTTCACACCTTTTCAGGCTCTTCATGTTTTTCAACACCTTTTCTTGCTCCTCATATTTTTGACACCTTTTTAAGCTCTTCATGTTTTTCACACCCTTTCATGGTCTTCATATTTTTCAACACCGTTTCATGCTTCTTCTCATTTTCAGACCGTTTCATGCTCCTCATAATTTTGAGGCCTTTTTCAGCTCTTCTTATTCTTCACACCTTTTCAGGATCTTCATGATTTTCAACACCTTTTCAGGCTCCTCCTATTTTTCAGACCGTTTCGTGCTCCTCAAATTTTTTACACCTTTTGACGCTCTTTATATTATTCACACCTTTCCATGCTCTTCATGTTTTTCAACACTGCTTCATGCTCTTCCTATTTTTCAAACCGTTTACTGCTCCTCATATTTTGACACCTTTTGAAGCTCTTCATATTTTTCACACGTTTTCAGGCTCTTCATGTTTTTGAACACCGTTTCATGCTCCTCCTAATTTTTAGACCGTTTCATGCTCCTCATATTTTTGACACCTTTTGAAGCTCTTCATATTTTTCACACGTTTTCACGCTCTTCATGTTTCTGAACACCGCTTCATGCTTCTCCTATTTTTCTGACCGTTTCATGATCCTCATATATTTGTAACCTTTTGAAGCTCTTCATATTTTTAACACCTTTTCAGGGTCTTCATGTTTTTTACACCGCTTCATGCTCCTCCTATTTTTCAGACCGTTTCATGCTCCTCCTATTTTTGACACCTTTTGAAGCTCTTCATATTTTTCACAACTTTTCAGGCCTTTCATATTTTTGAACACCGTTTCATGCTCCTCCTATTTTTAAGACTGTTTCATTCTCCTCATATTTTTGACACCTTTTGAAGCTCTTCATATTTTTCACACCTTTTCGTGTTTTTGAACACCATTTCATGCTCTCCATATTTTTCACACATTTTGCAGCTCTTCATATTTTTCACGCCTTTTCATGCTCTTCATGTTTTTCAACACCAATTCATGCTCCTCCTATATTTTAGACCGTTTCATGCTCCTCATATTCTTCACACCTTTTCAGGCTCTTCATGTTTTTGAACACCGCTTCGTGCTCCTCCTATTTTTCAGACCCTTTGATGCTCTTCATATTTTTGACACCTTTTCAAGCTCCTCATATATTTCACACATTTTCAGGCTCTTCAGTTTTTTCAAACCCGCTTCATGCCCCTCCTATTTTTCAGACCATTTCATGCTACTCATACTTTTCACACCTTTTGAAGCTCTTCATATATTTCACACATTTTCAGGCTCTTCATGTTTTTGAACACCACTTGTGGTCCTCCTATTTTTCACACCATTTCATGCTCCTCATATTTTTGACACATTTTGAACCTCTTCATATATTTCACACATTTTCAGGCTGTTCATGTTTTTGAACACCACTTGTGGTCCTCCTATTTTTCACACCGTTTCATGCTCCTCATGTTTTTGACACCTTTTGAAGCTCTTCATATTTTTCACACCATTTCACGCTCTTCATGTTTTTGAACACCGCTTCATGCTCCTCCTATATTTCAGACCGTTTCATGCTCTTCCTATTTTTGACACCTTTTGAAGCTCTTCATATTTTTCACACCATTTCAGGCTCTTCATATTTTTGAACACCGTTTCATGCTCCTCCTATTTTTCAGACCGTTTCATGCTCCTCATATTTTTGAAACCTTTTGAAGCTCTTCATAGTTTACCCACCTTTTCAGCGTGTTCATGTTTTACAACACGGCTTCATGCTCCTCCTATTTTTCAGACCGGTTCATGCTCCTAATGTATTTCCAACCTTTTGAAGCTCTTCATATTTTTCACACCATTTCAGGTTCTTCATGTTTTTGAACACCGTTTAATGCTCCTCCTATTTTTCAGACCGTTTCATGCTCCTCATATTTTTGACAACTTTTGAAGCTCTTCATATTTTATCCACCGTTTCAGTCTCTTCATGTTTTTCAACACCGCTTCATGCTCCTCCTGTTTTTCAAACCGTTTCATGCTCCTCATAATTTTCACACATTTTGAAGCTCTTCATATTTTTCACACCTTTTCCGGTTCTTCATCGTTTTGAAAACTGCTTCATGCTCCTCCTATTTTTTAGACTGTTTCCTGCTCCTCATGTATTTCACACCTTTTGAAGCGCTTCATATATTTCCCATGTTTTCAGGCTCTTCATGTTTTTCAAAACCAATTCATGCTCCTCCTATTTTTCAGACTGTTTCATGCTCCTCATAATTTTGACATCTTTTGAAGCGCTTCATATTTTTCACACCTTTTCAATCTCTTCATGTTCTTCAACACCGCTTCATGCTCCTCCTATTTTTCAGACCGTTTCATGCTCCTAATATTTTTGACACCTTTTGAAGCGCTTCATATTTTTCACACCATTTCAGGCTCTTCATGTTTTTCAACACCGCTTCATGCTCCTCCTATTTTTCAGACCGTTTGATACTCCTCATATTTTTGACACCTTTTGAAGCTCTTCATATTTTTCACACCTTTTCAGGCTCTTCATGTTTTTCAACACAACTTCATGCTGTTCTATTTTTCAGACCGTTTCATGCTCCTCTTATTTTTGACACCTTTTGAAGCTCCTCATATATTTCACACCATTTCAGGCTCTTCATGTTTTTCAACACCACGTCATGCTCCTCCTATTTTTAAGATCGTTTCATATTCCTCATATTTTTCATACCTTTTGGAGGTCTTCATATTTTTCACACCTTTTCAGGCTCTTCATGTTTTTGAGCACCGTTTCATGCTCCTCCTATTTTTCACACGTTTTGAAGCTCTTCATATTTTTCTCACATTTTAAGTCTCTTCATGTTTTTCAACAACGCTTCATGCTCCTCCTATTTTTCACACCTTTTCAAGCTCTTCATATTTTACACATCTTTTCAGGCTCTTCATGTTTTTGAACAACACTTCATGCTCCTACTATTTTCAGACCGTTTCAATCTCCTCATGTATTTCACACCATTTGAAGCTCTTCATATTTTTCACACCTTTTCAGGCTCTTCATGATTTTGAACAGCGTTTCATGCTGCTCCTATTTTTCAGACTGTTTCATACTCCTCGTATTTTTGACACATTTTGACGCTCTTCATATATTTCACACATTTTCAGGCTCTTCATATTTTTCAACACCACTTCATGCTGCTCCTATTTTTCAGACCGTTTCATGCTCCTCATATTTTTGGCACCTTTGAGCTCTTCATATTTTTCACACCTTTTCAGGCTCTTCATGTTTTTAAACACTGTTTCATGCTCCACCTATTTTTCAGACCGTTTCATTCTCCTCATATTTTTCACACCTTTTGAATCTCTTCATATTTTTCACACCTTTTCAGGCTCTTCATGTTTTTGAACACCGTTTCATGCTGCTCCTATTTTTCAGACCGTTTCATGCTCCTCATATTTTTGGCACCTTTTGAGCTCTTCATATTTTTCACACCTTTTCAGGCTCTTCATGTTTTAAAACACTGTTTCATGCTCCACCTATTTTTCAGACCGTTTCATGCTCCTCATATATTTCACACCTTTTCAAGCTCTTCATATTTTTCACACCTTTTGAAGCTCTTCATATTTTTCACATCTTTTCAGGCTCTTAATATTTTTCTACACCGCTTCATGCTCCTCCTATTTTTCAGACCATTTCATGCTCATCTCATTCTTGACACTTTTTGAAGCTCTTCATATTTTTCACACGTTTTCAGGCTCTTCATATTTTTCCACACCGCTTCATGATCCTCCTATTTTTCAGACCGTTTCATGCTCCTCATGTATTTCACACCTTTTGAAGCTCTTCATATTTTTCACACGTTTTCAGGCTTTTCATGTTTTTCAACACCACTTCATGCTCCTCATATTTTTCAGACCGTTTCATGCTCATCTCATTTTTGACAGGTTTTGAAGTTCTTCATATTTTTCACACCTTTTGAAGCCCTTCATATTTTTCACACCTTTTCAGGCTCTTCATGTTTGAACACCATTTCATGCTCCTCCTATTTTTCAGACCATTTCATGCTCGTCATATTTTTGTCAACTTTTGAAGCTCTTCATATTTTTCACACTTTTTCAGGCTCTTCATGTTTTTCAACACCACTTCATGTTCCTCCTCTTTTTCAGACCGTATCATGCTCCTCATATTTTTGACAACTTTTGAAGCTCTTCATATATTTAACACCTTTTCAGACTCTTCATTTTTTTCTACAATGCTTCATGCTCCTCCTCTTTTTCAGACCGTTTCATGCTCATCTCATTTTTGACACCTTTTGAAGCTCTTCATATTTTTCACACTTTTTGAATCTCTTCATATATTTCACACCTTTTCAGGCTCTTCATGTTTTGAAAACCGTTTCATGCTCCTCCTATTTTTCAGATGGTTTCATGTTCCTCATATTTTTCACACCTATTGAAGCTCCTCATATTTTTCATATTTTTGAAGCTCTTTATATTTTTCACACCTTTTCAGGATCTTCATATTTCTCAACACCGCCTCATGTTCCTCCTATTTTTCAGACCGTGTCATGCTCCTCATATTTTTCACACCATTTGAAGCTCTTCATATTTTCCCAACTTTTCAGGCTCTTCATGTTTTGCAACACTGCTTCATGCTCCTCCTATTTTTCAGACCGTTTCACGCTCATCTCATTTTTGACACCTTTTGAAGCTCTTCATATATTCACACCTTTACAGGCTATTCACCTTTTTCAACACCACTTCATGCTCCTCCTATTTTTCAGAGAGTTTCATGCTCGTCATGTATTTCACACCTTTTGAAGCTTTTCATATTTTTCACACCTTTTGAAGCTCTTCATATATTTCACACCTTTCCAGGCTATTCATGTTTTCAATACCACTTCATGCTACTCCTATTTTTCAGACCGTTTCATGCTCATCTCATTTTTGACACGTTTTGAAGCTCTTCATATTTTTGACACCTTTTGAAGCTCTTCATATTTTTAACACGTTTTCAGGCTCTTCATGTTTTCCAACACCGCTTCTTGCGACTCCTATTTTTTCAGACCGTTTCATGCTCCTCATATTTTTGACACCTTTTGAAGCTCTTCATATTTTTCACACCTTTTCAGGCTTTTCATGTTTTTCAACACCGCTTCATGCTCTTCCTATTTTTCAGATCGTTTCATGCTCCTCATGTATTTCACACCTTTTGAAGCTCTTCATATTTCTCAAACATTTTCAGGCTCTTCATGTTTTTCAACACCCCTTCTTGCTCATCCTATTTTTCAGACCGTTTCATGCTTCTCACATTTCTGACACATTTTGAAGCTCTTCATATATTTCACACATTTTCAGGATCTTCATGTTTTTCAACACCACTTCATGCTCCTCCTATTTTTCAGACCGTTTCATACTCATCTCAATTTTGACACATTTTGAAGCTCTTCATATTTTCCACACCTTTTGAAGCTCTTCATATTTTTCAAACGTTTTCAGGCTCTTAATCTTTTTCAACACCGCTTCTTGCTCCTCTTCGTTTTCAGACCGTTTCATGCTCCTCATATTTTTCACACCTTTTGTAGCTCTTCATATTTTTCACACCTTTTCAGGCTCTTCATGTTTTTCAACACCGTTTCATTCTGTTCCTATTTTTCAGACAATTTCATGCTCCTCATATTTTTGACACCTTTTGAAGCTCCTCATATTTTTCACACCTTTTGAAGCTCTTCATATATTTCACACTTTTTCAGGCTCTTCATGTTTTTCAACAACACTTCATGCTCCTCCTATTTTTCAGTCCGTTTCATGCTCATCTAATTTTTGACAGCTTTTAAGGCTCATCATATTTTTCACACCTTTTGAAGCTCTTCATATATTTCACACCTTTTGAAGCTCTTCATGTTTTTGAACATTGCTTCATGTTCCTCCTATTTTTCAGACCGTTTCATGCTCCTCATATTTTTGACACCTTTTGACGCTCTTCATGTATTTCACAACTTTTCAGGCTCTTCATGTTTTTCAACACCGCTTCATGCTCCTCCAATTTTCAGACCGTTTCATGCTCCTCATATTTTTGACACCTTTTGAATCTCTTCATATATTTCACACGTTTTCAGGCCCTTCATGTTTTTGAACACCGTTTTATGTTCCTCCTATTTTTCAGACCTTTTCATGCTCCTCATAATTTGACACCTTTTGAAGCTCTTCATATTTTTCACACATTTTCAGTCTCTTCATTTTTTTGAACACCGCTTCATGCTCCTCCTATTTTTCAGACCGTTTCAGGCTCCTCATATTTTTGACACCTTTTGAAGCTCTTCATATTTTTCACACCTTTTCATGCTCTTCATTTTTTTGAACACCGTTTCATGCTCGTCCTATTTTTCAGACCGTTTCATGCTCCTCACATTTTTCACACCTTTTGAAGCTCTTCATATTTTTCACACCTTTTCAGGCTCTTCATGTTTTTGAACACCGTTTCATGCTCCTCCTATTTTTCAGACCGTTTCATGCTCCTCATATTTTTCACACCTGTTGAAGCTCCTCGTATTTTTCACACCTTTTGAAGCTCTTCATATATTTCACACTTTTTCTGGCGTTTCATGTTTTTCTCAACCACTACATGCTCCTCCTATTTTTCGGACCGTTTCATGCTCCTCATATTTTTGAAACCTTTTGAAGCTCTTCATGTATTTCACAACTTTTCAGGCTCTTTATGTTTTTCAACACCGCTTCATGCTCCTCCAATTTTCAGACCGTTTCATGCTCCTTATATTTTTGACAACTTTTGAATCTCTTCATATTTTTCACACTTTTTCACGCTCATCATGTTTTTCAACACTGCTTCATGCTCCTCCTAATTTTCAGAACGTTTCATGCTCCTCCTATTTTTGCCACCTTTTGAATCTCTTCATATATTTCACACCTTTTCAGGCTCTTCATGTTTTTCACAACCGCTTCATGATCCTCATATTTTTCAGACCTTTTCATGCTCCTCATATTTTTGACACCTTTTGAATCTCTTCATATATTTCACACCTTTTCAGGCTCTTCATGTTTTTGAACACCGCTTCATGCTCCTCCCATTTTTCAGACCGTTTCATGCTCCTCATGTATTTCACACATTTGAAGCTCTTCATATATTTCACACTTTTTCAGGTTCTTCATGTTTTTCAACAACGCTTCATGCTCCTCCTATTTTTCAGACCGTTTCATGGTCCCCATATTTTTGACACCTTTTGAAGCTCTTCATATTTTTCACACCTTTTGATGCTCTTCATATTTTTCACAGCTTTTCAGGCTCTTCATGTTTTTGAACACCGCTTCATGCTCCTCGTATTTTTCAAACCGTTTCATGCTCCTCATGTATTTCACACGTTTTGAAGATCTTCATATTTTTACACGTTTTCACGCTCATCATGTTTTTCAACACCGCTTCATACTCCTCCTAATTTTCAGAACGTTTCATGCTCCTCCTATTTTTGCCAAATTTTGAATCTCTTCATATATTTCACACCTTTTCAGGCTCTTCATGTTTTTGAACACCGCTTCATGCTCCTCCTATTTTTCAGACCGTTTCATCCTCCTCATCTTTTTGACACCTTTTGAAGCTCTTCATATATTTCACACTTTTTCAGGTTCTTCATGTTTTTCAACTACGCTTCATGCTCCTCCTATTTTTTAGACCGTTTCATCCTCCTCATCTTTTTGACACCTTTTGAAGCTCTTCATAAATTTCACACCTTTTCAGCCTCTTCATGTTTTTGAACACCGCTTCATGCTCCACATATTTTTAAGACCGTTTCATGCTCCTCATATTTTTCACACATTTTTAGGCTCTTCATGTTTTTAAACACCATTTCATGCTTCTCATATTTATGACACCTTTTGAAGCTCTTCATGTATTTCACTCCTCTTCAGGCTCTTCGTGGTTTTCAACACCATTACATGCTCCTCCTATTTTTCAGACCATTTCATGCTCCTCATATTTTTGACACCTTTTGAAGCTCTTCATATTTTTCAAACCTTTTCAGCCTCTCCATGTTTTTCAGCACCATTTGATGCTCCTCCTATTTTCAGACTGTTTCATGCTCCTAATATTTTTCACACCTTTTCAGGCTATTCATTTTTTTCAACTCCACTTCATGCTCCTCCTATTTTTCAGACCGTTTCATGCTCACCTCTTTTTTGACAGCTTTTGAAGCTTTTCATATTTTTCACACCTTTTGAAGCGCTTCATTTTTTGCACACCTTTTAACGTTCTTCATGTTTTTGAACATTGCTTCATGCTCCTCCTATTTTTCAGACCGTTTCATGCTCTCTCATTTCTGAGACCTTTTGAAGCTCTTCATATATTTCACACCTTTTCAGGCTCTTCATGTTTTTCAACACCGCTTCATGCTCATCCTATTTTTCAGACCGTTTCATGCTCCTCTCATTTCTGACACCTTTTGAAGCTCTTCATATTTTTCACACCGATTCAAGCTCTTCATATTTTTCAAACGTTTTCAGGCTCTTCATGTTTTTGAACACCGCTTCTTGCTCCTCTTATTTTTCAGACCGTTTCATATTCCTCATATTTTTTACACCTTTTGAAGCTCTTCATAATTTTCACCCCTTTTCAGGCTCTTCATGTTTTTCAACACCGCTTCATGCTCCTCCTATTTTTCAGACCGTTGCATGCTTCTCATAATTTTGACACATTTTGAAGCTCTTCATATACTTCACACCTTTTCAGGCTCTTCATATTTTTCAACACCGTTTTAAGCTCGTCCCATTTTCTAGACCGTTGCATGCTTCTCATAATTTTGACACATTTTGAAGCTCTTCATATACTTCACACCTTTTCAGGCTCTTCATATTTTTCAACACCGTTTTAAGCTCGTCCCATTTTCTAGACCGTTGCATGCTTCTCATAATTTTGACACATTTTGAAGCTCTTCATATACTTCACACCTTTTCAGGCTCTTCATGTTTTTAAACACCGCTTCATGCTCCTGCTGTTTTTCAGACCGTTTCATGCTCCTCTTATTTTTGACACCTTGAAGCTCCTCATATATTTCACACCTTTTGAAGCTCTTCATATATTTAACACTTTTTTAGGCTCTTCACGTTTTTCAACTCCACTTCTTGCTCCTCCTATTATTCAGACCGTTTCATGCTCCTCATAATTTTGACACCTTTTGAAGCTCTCCATATTTTTCACACCTTTTCAGGCTCTTCATGTTTTTCAGCACCGATTCATGCTCCTCCTATTTTTCAGACCTTTTCATGCTGCTCATGTATTTCACACCTCTTGACGCTCTGCATATTTTTCACACCTTTTCAGGCTCTTCATGTTTTTGAACACCGCTTGTTGATCCTCCTATTTTTCAGACCGCTTCATTGTCCTCAAATGTTTGACACTTTTTGTAGCTCTTCATATTTTTCACACCATTTCAGGCTGTTCATGGTTTTCTACACCGCTTCATGATCCTCCTATTTTTCAGACCGTTTCATGCTCGTCATACTTTTGACACCTTTTGAAGCTCTTCATGTTTTTGAACACCTTTTCATGCTCCTCCTATATTTCAGAATGTTTCATGCTCCTAATGTATTTCACACCTTTTGAAGCTCTTCATATTTTTCACAACTTTTCAGGCTCTTCATGTCTTTGAACACCGCTTCATGCTCCTTCTATTTTTCAGACCGTTTCATGCTCCTTATATTTTTGACACCTTTTGAAGCTCTTCATATTTTTCACACCTTTTCAGGCTCTTCATGTTTTTCAACACGGCTTCATGATCCTCCTATTTTTCAGACCGTTTTAAGGTCCTCATATTTTTCAGACTGTTTCATGCTCCTCATGTATTTCACACCTTTTGAAGCTATTCATTTTTTTCACACCTTTTCAGGCTCTTCATGTTTATGAACATAGTTTCATGCTCCTCGTATTTTTCAGAACGTTTCATGCTCCTCCTCTTTTTCGGACTGTTTCATGCTCCTCATGTATTTCACACCTTTTGAAGCTCTTCATATTTTTCACACGTTTTCAGGCTCTTCATGTTTTTGAACACCGTTTCATGCTCCTCCTATTTTTCAGACCGTTTCATGCTCCTTATATTTTTCACACCTTTTGAAGCTCTTCATATTTTTCACACATTATTAGGCTCTTCACGTTTTTGAACACCGCTTCATGCTCCGCCTTTTTTGCAGACCGTATATTGCTCCTCATGTATTTCACACCTTTTGAAGCTCTCATATTTTTCACATCTTTGTAGGCTCTTCATATTTTTGAACACCGTTTCATGCTCCTCCTATTTTTCAGACCGTTTCATGCTCCTCATATTTTTGACACCTTTTAAAGCTCTTCATATTTTTCACACCTTTTCAGGCTCTTCATGTTTTTGAACACCGTTTCATGCTACGCACATTTTTCAGACCGTTTCATGCTCCTCATACTATTGACACCTTTTGAAGCTCTTCATATTTTTCACACCTTTTCAAGCTCTTCATGTTTTTCAACACCACTTCATGCTCCTCCTATTATTCAGACCGTTTCATGCTCATCTCATTTTTGATATCTTTTGAAGCTCTTCATATTTTTCACGTCTTTTGAAACTCTTCATATTTTTCACACCTTCTCAGGCTCTTCATTTTTTTCAACACCACTTCATGCTCCTCCTATTTTTCAGACCGTTTCATGCTCATCTCATTTTTGACACCTTTTGAAGCTCTTCATATTTTTGACACCTTTTGAAGCTCTTCATATTTTTCACACATTTTCAGTCTCTGCATGTGCTTGAACACCACTTCATGCCCTTCCTATTTTTCATACAGTTTCATCTCCTCATGAATTTCACACCTTTTGAAGCTCTTCATATTTTGCACACCTTTTCAGGCTCTTCATGTTTTTCACAACGACTTCATGCTCCTCCTACTTTTCAGACCGTTTCATGCTCCTCATATTTTTGACACCTTTTGAAGCTCTTCATATTTTTCACACCTTATCAGGCTCTTCATGTTTTCAACACCGCTTCATGCTCCTCCTATTTTTCAAACCGTTTCATGCTCGTCATATATTTGACACATTTTGAAGCTCTTCATATATTTCACACATTTTCATGCTCTTCATGTTTTTTAACACCACTTCATGCTCCTCCGATTTTTCAGTCCGTTTCATGCACATCTCATTTTTGACATCTTTTGAAACTCTTCATATTTTTCACACCTTTTGAAGCTCTTCATATTTTTCACACCTTATCAGGCTCTTCATGTTTTCAACACCGCTTCATGCTCCTCCTATTTTTCAAACCGTTTCATGCTCGTCATATATTTGACACATTTTGAAGCTCTTCATATTTTTCACACCTTTTAAGGCTCTTCAAGTTTTTGAACACCGTTTCATGCTCCTCCTATTTTTCAGACCGTTTCATGCTCCTCATAATTTTGACACCTTTTGAAACTCTTCATATTTTTCACAACCTTTGAAGCTCTTTATATTTTTCACATTTTTGAAGCTCTTCATATTTTTCACACGTTTTCAGGCTCTTCATATTTTTCAACACCGCTTCATGCTCCTCCTATTTTTCAGACCGTTTCATGCTCCTCATGTATTTCACACCTTTTGAAGCTCTTCATATTTTTCACACCTTTTCAGGCTCTTCAAGTTTTTGAACACCGTTTCATGCTCCTCCTATTTTTCAGACCGTTTCATGCTCCTCATAATTTTGACACCTTTTGAAACTCTGCATATTTTTCACAACCTTTGAAGCTCTTTATATTTTTCACATTTTTGAAGCTCTTCGTATTTTTCACACCTTTTGAAGCTCTTCATATTTTTCACATTTTTGAAGCTCTTCATATTTTTCACACCTTTTCAAGCAATTTATGTTTTTGAACACCGCTTCATGCTCCTCCTATTTTTCGACCGTTTGATGCTCCTCATATTTTTCACACGTTTTGAAGCTCTTCATATTTTTCACACTTTTCAGGCTCTTCATTTTTTTCAATACCACTTCATGCTCCTCCTATTTTACAGACAGTTTCATGCTCATCTCATTTTTGACACCTTTTGTAGCTCTTCATATTTTTCACACCTTTTGAAGCTCTTCATATTTTTCACACGTTTTCAGGCTCTTCATGTTTTTCAACATCGCTTCATGCTCTTCCTATTTTTCAGACCGTTTCATGCTCCTCATATTTTTGACAGCTTTTGAAGCTCTTCATATTTTTCACACCTTTTCAGGCTCTTCATGTTTTTCAACACCACTTCATGCTCCTCTTATTTTTCAGACCGTCTCATGCTCCTCATATTTTTCACACCTTGAAACTCTTCCTATTTTTCACACCTTTTCAGGCTCTTCATGGTTTGAACACCGCTTCATGGTCCTCCTATTTTTCAGACCGTTTCATTCTCCTCATATTTTTGACACCTTTTGAAGCTCTTCATATTTTTCACACCTTTTCAGGCTCTTCATGTTTTTCAACACCACTTCATGCTCCTCCTATTTTTCAGACCATTTCATGCTCATCTCATTTTTGACACCTTTTGAAGCTCTTCATATTTTTCACACCTTTTGAAGCTCTTCATATTTTTCACACATTTTCAGGCTCTTCATGTTTTTCAACACCGCTTCATGGTCCTCCTATTATTCAGACCGTTTCATGCTCATCTCATTTTTGTCACGTTTTGAAGCTCTTCATATTTTTCAAACCTTTTGAAGCTCTTCATATATTTCACACATTTGCAGGCTCTTCATGTTTTTCAACACCGCTGCATGATCCTCCTATTTTTCAGACCGTTTCATGCTCATCTCATTTTTGACACCTTTTGAAGCTATTCATATTTTTCACACCTTCTCAGGCTCTTCCTGTTTTTCAACACCGCTTCATGCTCCTCCAATTTCTCAGACCGTTTCATGCTCCTCATATTATTGAAACCTTTTGAAGCTCTTAATATTTTTCACACCTTTTCAGGCTCTTCATGTTTTGAACACTGCTTCATGCACCTCCTATTTTTCAGACCGTTTCATGCTCCACATATTTTTGACACCTTTTGAAGCTCTTCATATTTTTCACACCTTTTGATGCTCTTCATATTTTTCACAGCTTTTCAGGCTCTTCATGTTTTTGAACACCGCTTCATGCTCCTCGTATTTTTCAAACCGTTTCATGCTCCTCATGTATTTCACACGTTTTGAAGATCTTCATATTTTTACACGTTTTCACGCTCATCATGTTTTTCAACACCGCTTCATACTCCTCCTAATTTTCAGAACGTTTCATGCTCCTCCTATTTTTGCCAAATTTTGAATCTCTTCATATATTTCACACCTTTTCAGGCTCTTCATGTTTTTGAACACCGCTTCATGCTCCTCCTATTTTTCAGACCGTTTCATCCTCCTCATCTTTTTGACACCTTTTGAAGCTCTTCATATATTTCACACTTTTTCAGGTTCTTCATGTTTTTCAACTACGCTTCATGCTCCTCCTATTTTTTAGACCGTTTCATCCTCCTCATCTTTTTGACACCTTTTGAAGCTCTTCATAAATTTCACACCTTGTCAGCCTCTTCATGTTTTTGAACACCGCTTCATGCTCCACATATTTTTAAGACCGTTTCATGCTCCTCATATTTTTCACACATTTTTAGGCTCTTCATGTTTTTGAACACCATTTCATGCTTCTCATATTTATGACACCTTTTGAAGCTCTTCATGTATTTCACTCCTCTTCAGGCTCTTCGTGGTTTTCAACACCATTACATGCTCCTCCTATTTTTCAGACCATTTCATGCTCCTCATATTTTTGACACCTTTTGAAGCTCTTCATATTTTTCAAACCTTTTCAGCCTCTCCATGTTTTTCAGCACCATTTGATGCTCCTCCTATTTTCAGACTGTTTCATGCTCCTAATATTTTTCACACCTTTTCAGGCTATTCATTTTTTTCAACTCCACTTCATGCTCCTCCTATTTTTCAGACCGTTTCATGCTCACCTCTTTTTTGACAGCTTTTGAAGCTTTTCATATTTTTCACACCTTTTGAAGCGCTTCATTTTTTGCACACCTTTTAACGTTCTTCATGTTTTTGAACATTGCTTCATGCTCCTCCTATTTTTCAGACCGTTTCATGCTCTCTCATTTCTGAGACCTTTTGAAGCTCTTCATATATTTCACACCTTTTCAGGCTCTTCATGTTTTTCAACACCGCTTCATGCTCATCCTATTTTTCAGACCGTTTCATGCTCCTCTCATTTCTGACACCTTTTGAAGCTCTTCATATTTTTCACACCGATTCAAGCTCTTCATATTTTTCAAACGTTTTCAGGCTCTTCATGTTTTTGAACACCGCTTCTTGCTCCTCTTATTTTTCAGACCGTTTCATATTCCTCATATTTTTTACACCTTTTGAAGCTCTTCATAATTTTCACCCCTTTTCAGGCTCTTCATGTTTTTCAACACCGCTTCATGCTCCTCCTATTTTTCAGACCGTTGCATGCTTCTCATAATTTTGACACATTTTGAAGCTCTTCATATACTTCACACCTTTTCAGGCTCTTCATATTTTTCAACACCGTTTTAAGCTCGTCCCATTTTCTAGACCGTTGCATGCTTCTCATAATTTTGACACATTTTGAAGCTCTTCATATACTTCACACCTTTTCAGGCTCTTCATATTTTTCAACACCGTTTTAAGCTCGTCCCATTTTCTAGACCGTTGCATGCTTCTCATAATTTTGACACATTTTGAAGCTCTTCATATACTTCACACCTTTTCAGGCTCTTCATGTTTTTAAACACCGCTTCATGCTCCTGCTGTTTTTCAGACCGTTTCATGCTCCTCTTATTTTTGACACCTTGAAGCTCCTCATATATTTCACACCTTTTGAAGCTCTTCATATATTTAACACTTTTTTAGGCTCTTCACGTTTTTCAACTCCACTTCTTGCTCCTCCTATTATTCAGACCGTTTCATGCTCCTCATAATTTTGACACCTTTTGAAGCTCTCCATATTTTTCACACCTTTTCAGGCTCTTCATGTTTTTCAGCACCGATTCATGCTCCTCCTATTTTTCAGACCTTTTCATGCTGCTCATGTATTTCACACCTCTTGACGCTCTGCATATTTTTCACACCTTTTCAGGCTCTTCATGTTTTTGAACACCGCTTGTTGATCCTCCTATTTTTCAGACCGCTTCATTGTCCTCAAATGTTTGACACTTTTTGTAGCTCTTCATATTTTTCACACCATTTCAGGCTGTTCATGGTTTTCTACACCGCTTCATGATCCTCCTATTTTTCAGACCGTTTCATGCTCGTCATACTTTTGACACCTTTTGAAGCTCTTCATGTTTTTGAACACCTTTTCATGCTCCTCCTATATTTCAGAATGTTTCATGCTCCTAATGTATTTCACACCTTTTGAAGCTCTTCATATTTTTCACAACTTTTCAGGCTCTTCATGTCTTTGAACACCGCTTCATGCTCCTTCTATTTTTCAGACCGTTTCATGCTCCTTATATTTTTGACACCTTTTGAAGCTCTTCATATTTTTCACACCTTTTCAGGCTCTTCATGTTTTTCAACACGGCTTCATGATCCTCCTATTTTTCAGACCGTTTTAAGGTCCTCATATTTTTCAGACTGTTTCATGCTCCTCATGTATTTCACACCTTTTGAAGCTATTCATTTTTTTCACACCTTTTCAGGCTCTTCATGTTTATGAACATAGTTTCATGCTCCTCGTATTTTTCAGAACGTTTCATGCTCCTCCTCTTTTTCGGACTGTTTCATGCTCCTCATGTATTTCACACCTTTTGAAGCTCTTCATATTTTTCACACGTTTTCAGGCTCTTCATGTTTTTGAACACCGTTTCATGCTCCTCCTATTTTTCAGACCGTTTCATGCTCCTTATATTTTTCACACCTTTTGAAGCTCTTCATATTTTTCACACATTATTAGGCTCTTCACGTTTTTGAACACCGCTTCATGCTCCGCCTTTTTTGCAGACCGTATATTGCTCCTCATGTATTTCACACCTTTTGAAGCTCTCATATTTTTCACATCTTTGTAGGCTCTTCATATTTTTGAACACCGTTTCATGCTCCTCCTATTTTTCAGACCGTTTCATGCTCCTCATATTTTTGACACCTTTTAAAGCTCTTCATATTTTTCACACCTTTTCAGGCTCTTCATGTTTTTGAACACCGTTTCATGCTACGCACATTTTTCAGACCGTTTCATGCTCCTCATACTATTGACACCTTTTGAAGCTCTTCATATTTTTCACACCTTTTCAAGCTCTTCATGTTTTTCAACACCACTTCATGCTCCTCCTATTATTCAGACCGTTTCATGCTCATCTCATTTTTGATATCTTTTGAAGCTCTTCATATTTTTCACGTCTTTTGAAACTCTTCATATTTTTCACACCTTCTCAGGCTCTTCATTTTTTTCAACACCACTTCATGCTCCTCCTATTTTTCAGACCGTTTCATGCTCATCTCATTTTTGACACCTTTTGAAGCTCTTCATATTTTTGACACCTTTTGAAGCTCTTCATATTTTTCACACATTTTCAGTCTCTGCATGTGCTTGAACA
The DNA here is from genome assembly GCF_033118175.1 of Dama dama. Lineage (NCBI taxonomy): Eukaryota > Metazoa > Chordata > Mammalia > Artiodactyla > Cervidae > Dama > Dama dama. Next base: position 5,616,066 of record NC_083683.1, on the reverse strand, counting down.
CCACTTCATGCCCTTCCTATTTTTCATACAGTTTCATCTCCTCATGAATTTCACACCTTTTGAAGCTCTTCATATTTTGCACACCTTTTCAGGCTCTTCATGTTTTTCACAACGACTTCATGCTCCTCCTACTTTTCAGACCGTTTCATGCTCCTCATATTTTTGACACCTTTTGAAGCTCTTCATATTTTTCACACCTTATCAGGCTCTTCATGTTTTCAACACCGCTTCATGCTCCTCCTATTTTTCAAACCGTTTCATGCTCGTCATATATTTGACACATTTTGAAGCTCTTCATATATTTCACACATTTTCATGCTCTTCATGTTTTTTAACACCACTTCATGCTCCTCCGATTTTTCAGTCCGTTTCATGCACATCTCATTTTTGACATCTTTTGAAACTCTTCATATTTTTCACACCTTTTGAAGCTCTTCATATTTTTCACACCTTATCAGGCTCTTCATGTTTTCAACACCGCTTCATGCTCCTCCTATTTTTCAAACCGTTTCATGCTCGTCATATATTTGACACATTTTGAAGCTCTTCATATTTTTCACACCTTTTAAGGCTCTTCAAGTTTTTGAACACCGTTTCATGCTCCTCCTATTTTTCAGACCGTTTCATGCTCCTCATAATTTTGACACCTTTTGAAACTCTTCATATTTTTCACAACCTTTGAAGCTCTTTATATTTTTCACATTTTTGAAGCTCTTCATATTTTTCACACGTTTTCAGGCTCTTCATATTTTTCAACACCGCTTCATGCTCCTCCTATTTTTCAGACCGTTTCATGCTCCTCATGTATTTCACACCTTTTGAAGCTCTTCATATTTTTCACACCTTTTCAGGCTCTTCAAGTTTTTGAACACCGTTTCATGCTCCTCCTATTTTTCAGACCGTTTCATGCTCCTCATAATTTTGACACCTTTTGAAACTCTTCATATTTTTCACAACCTTTGAAGCTCTTTATATTTTTCACATTTTTGAAGCTCTTCGTATTTTTCACACCTTTTGAAGCTCTTCATATTTTTCACATTTTTGAAGCTCTTCACATTTTTCACACCTTTTCAAGCAATTCATGTTTTTGAACACCGCTTCATGCTCCTCCTATTTTTCGACCGTTTGATGCTCCTCATATTTTTCACACGTTTTGAAGCTCTTCATATTTTTCACACTTTTCAGGCTCTTCATTTTTTTCAATACCACTTCATGCTCCTCCTATTTTACAGACAGTTTCATGCTCATCTCATTTTTGACACCTTTTGTAGCTCTTCATATTTTTCACACCTTTTGAAGCTCTTCATATTTTTCACACGTTTTCAGGCTCTTCATGTTTTTCAACATCGCTTCATGCTCTTCCTATTTTTCAGACCGTTTCATGCTCCTCATATTTTTGACAGCTTTTGAAGCTCTTCATATTTTTCACACCTTTTCAGGCTCTTCATGTTTTTCAACACCACTTCATGCTCCTCTTATTTTTCAGACCGTCTCATGCTCCTCATATTTTTCACACCTTGAAACTCTTCCTATTTTTCACACCTTTTCAGGCTCTTCATGGTTTGAACACCGCTTCATGGTCCTCCTATTTTTCAGACCGTTTCATTCTCCTCATATTTTTGACACCTTTTGAAGCTCTTCATATTTTTCACACCTTTTCAGGCTCTTCATGTTTTTCAACACCACTTCATGCTCCTCCTATTTTTCAGACCATTTCATGCTCATCTCATTTTTGACACCTTTTGAAGCTCTTCATATTTTTCACACCTTTTGAAGCTCTTCATATTTTTCACACATTTTCAGGCTCTTCATGTTTTTCAACACCGCTTCATGGTCCTCCTATTATTCAGACCGTTTCATGCTCATCTCATTTTTGTCACGTTTTGAAGCTCTTCATATTTTTCAAACCTTTTGAAGCTCTTCATATATTTCACACATTTGCAGGCTCTTCATGTTTTTCAACACCGCTGCATGATCCTCCTATTTTTCAGACCGTTTCATGCTCATCTCATTTTTGACACCTTTTGAAGCTCTTCATATTTTTCACACGTTTTCAGGCTCTTCCTGTTTTTCAACATCGCTTCATGCTCTTCCTATTTTTCAGACCGTTTCATGCTCCTCATATTTTTGACGGCTTTTGAAGCTCTTCATATTTTTCACACGTTTTCAGGCCCTTCATGTTTTTGAATACCGTTTCATGCTCTTCCTATTTTCCAGACAGTTTCATGCTCCTCATATTTTTCACACCTTTTGAAGCTCTTCATATTTTTCACACGTTTTCTGGCTCTTCATGTTTTTCAACACCGCTTCATGCTCCTCCTATTTTTCCGTCCGTTTCATGCTCCTCATTTTTTTGACACCTTTTGAAGCTCTTCATATTTCTCACATCTTTTCAGGCTCTTCATGTTTTTCAACACCGCCTCATGATCCTCCTGTTTTTCAGACCGTTTCAGGCTCATCTCATTTTTGACACCTTTTGAAGCTCTTCATATTTTTCACACCTTTTGAAGCTCTTCATATTTTTCACACCTTTTCAGGCTCTTCATGTATTTCAATACCACTTCATGCTCCTCCTATTTTTCAGACCGTTTCATGCTCATCTCATTTTTGACACCGTTTGAAGCTCTTCATATTTTTCACACCTTTTGAAGTTCTTCATATTTTTCACGTGTTTTCATGCTCTTCATGTTTTTTAACACCGCTTCATGCTCCTCCTATTTTTCAGACCGTTCATGCTCCTCATATTTTTCAGACCGTTTCATACTCCTCATATTTTTCACACCTTTTGATGCTCTTCATATATTTCAGAACTTTTCAGGCTCTTTATGTTTTTGAACACCACTTCATGCTCCTCGTATGTTTCAGACCGTTTCATGCACCTCATATGTTTTGACACGTTTAGGGGCTCTCATATTTTTCACACCATTCCAGGCTCTTCATATTTTTGAACACCGTTTCATGCTCCTCCTACTTTTCAGACCTTTTCATGCTCCTCATATTTTTCACACCTTTTGAAACTCTTCATGTTTTTCACATCTTGCTTCACGCTCCTCCTATTTTTGAGACGGTTTCATGCTCCTCATAATTTTGACAACGTTTGGAGCTCTTCATATTTTTCTCACCTTTTCAGGCTCTCCATGTTTTTCAACACCGTTTCATGCTCCTCCTATTTTTCAGACCTTTTCATGCTCCTCATATTTTTGAAAATTTTGAAGTTCTTCATATTTTTCACACATTTTCAGGCTTTTCATATTATTGAACACCGCTTCATGCTCCTCCTATTTTTCAAACGGTTTCATGCTCCTCATAGTTTTCACACCTTTTGAAGTTCTTCATATTTTTTCACAGCTTTTCAGGATCTTCATGTTTTTCAACACCGCTTCATGCTCCTCCTATTTTTCACCGTCTCATGCTCCTCATATTTTTGACACCTTTTGAATCTCTTCATATACTTCACACTTTTTCAGGCTCTTCATGTTTTTCACCAACACTTCATGCTCCTCCTATTTTTTAGGCCATTTCATGTTCATCTCATTTTTGACACCCTTTGAAGCTCTTCATATTTTTCACACCTTTTGAAGCTCTTCATATTTTTCACACCTTTTGAAGCTGTTCATATTTTTCACACGTTTTCAGGCTCTTCATGTTTCAACACCGCTTCATGCACCTCCTATTTTTCAGACCGTTTCATGCACCTCATATTTTTCACACCTTTTGAAGATCTTCATATATTTCACACCTTTTCAGGATCTTCATGTTTTTGAACAAAACTTCATGCTTCTCCTATTTTTCAGAGCGTTTAATACTCCTCATGTACTTCACACCTTTTGAAGGTCTTCATATTTTTCACACCTTTTCAGGCTCTTCTTGTTTTTCAACACCGCTTCATGCTCCTCCTATTTTTGAGGCCGTTTCATGCTCCTCATATTTTTGACACCTTTTGAAGCTCTTCATATTTGTCACACCTTTTCAGGCTCTTCATGTTTTTGAACACCGCTTTATCCTCCTCCTATTTTTCAGACCGTTCCATGCTCTTCATGTTTTTCAAAACTTTTGAAGCTCTTCATATTTTTCACACCTTTTCAGGCTCTTCATGTTTTTAAACACCGCTTCATGCTCTTCCTATTTTTCAGACCGTTTCACGCTCCTCATATTTTTCACACCTTTTGAAGCTCTTCATATTTTTCACACCTTTTCATGCTCTTCATGTTTTTCACACCATTTCATGCTCCTCCTATTTTTCAGACCGTTTCATGCTCCTCATATTTTTCACACATCTTGAAGCTCTTTATATTTGTCACACCTTTTCAGGCTCTTCATGTTTTTTAACACCGCTTCATGCTCCTCCTATTTTTCATATCGTTTCATGCTCCTCATATTTTTCACACCTTTTGAAGCTCTTCATATTTTTCGCACCTTCTCAGGCGCTTCATGTATTTGAGCACAGATTCATGCTCCTCCTATTTTTCAGACCGTTTCATGCTCCTCATATTTTAGACACCTTTTGAAGCTCTTCATATTTTTCACACCTTTTCAGGCTCTTCATGTTTTTCAACACCGCTTCATGCTCCTCCTATTTTTGAGACCGTTTCATGCTCCTCATATTTTTGACACCTTTTGAAGCTCTTCATATTTTTCACACCATTTCAGGCTCTTCATGTTTTTCAAAACCGCTTCATGCTCCTCCTTTTTTTCAGACCGTTTCATGCTCCTCCTATTTTTGAAACCTTTTGAAGCTCTTCATATTTTTCACACCATTTCAGGCTCTTCATGTTTTTCAACGCAGTTTCATGCCCTCATATTTTTCAGACCTTTTCATGCTCCTCATGTATTTCACACCTTTTGAAGCTCTTCATATTTTCCATAGCTTTTCAGGCTCTTCATGTTTTTCAAAACCGCTTCATGCTCCTCCTATTTTTCAGAGCATTTCATGCTCCTCATATTTTTGAAACCTTTTGAAGCTCTTCATATTTTTCACACCATTTCAGGCTCTTCATGTTTTTCAACACAGTTTCATGCCCTCATATTTTTCAGACCGTTCCATGCTCCTCCTATTTTTGAGACCGTATCATGCTCCTCATATTTTTGACACGTTTTGAAGCTCTTCATATTTTTCACACCTTTTCAGGCTCTCCATGTTTTTCATCAGCGATTCATGCTCCTCCTATATTTTAGGCCGTTTCATGCTCTTCATATTTTTCACACATTTTGCAGCTCTTCATATTTTTCACACCATTTCAGGCTCTTCATGTTTTTCAACACCACTTCATGCTCCTCCTATTTTTCAGACCTTTTCATGCTCCTCATATTTTTGACACCTTTTGAAGCTCTTCATATTTTTCACACCTTTTCAGGCTCTTCATGTTTTTGAACATCGTTTCATGCTCCTCCTCTTTTTCAGACCGTTTCCTACTCCTCATATTTTTGACACCTTTTGAAGCTCTTCATATTCTTCACACCTTTTGAGGCTCTTCATGTTTTTCAACATCGCTTCCTGCTCCTCCTATTTTTCAGACCGTTTCATGGTCCTCATATTTTTGACACCTTTTGAAGCTCTTCATATTTTCCACTCATTTTCAGGCTCTTCATGTTTTCAACACCGTTTCATGCTAATCCTATTCTTCAGACCGTTTCATAATCCTCATATTTTTGACACCTTTGACGCTCATCATATTTTTCAGACCGTTTCAGGCTCTTCATTTTTTGAACACCGTTTCATGCTCCTCCTATTTTTCAGACCGTTTCAGGCTCCTCATATTTTTGAATCCTTTTGAAGCTCTTTATATTTTTCACACCTTTTCAGGCTCTTCATGTTTTTCAACACCGTTTCTTGCTCCTCATATTTTTGACACCTTTTGAAGCTCTTCATATTTTTCACAACTTTTCATGCTCTTCATGATTATCAACAACCTCTCATGCTCCTCCTATTTTTTTGACCGTTTCATGCTCCTCATATTTTTGACACCTTTTTAAGCTCGTCAAGTTTTTCACACCCTTTCATGGTCTTCATATTTTTCAACACCGTTTCATGCTTCTTCTAATTTTCAGACCGTTTCATGCTCCTCATAATTTGACGCCTTTTGCAGCTCTTCTTATTCTTCGCAACTTTTCAGGCTCTTCATGATTTTCAACACCTTTTCAGGCTCCTCCTATTTTTCAGACCGTTTCGTGCTCCTCATATTTTTTACACCTTTTGACGCTCTTTATATTATTCACACCTTTCCATGCTCTTCATGTTTTTCAACACTGCTTCATGCTCCTCCTATTTTTCAAACCGTTTACTGCTCCTCATATTTTTGATACCTTTTGAAGCTCTTCATATTTTTCACACCTTTTCAGGCTCTTCATATTTTTCAACAACACTTCATGCTTCTCCTACTTTTTAAGACCGTTTCATGCTCCTCATATATTTGACACCTTTAGAAGCTCTTCATATTTTTCACACCTTTTCAGGCTCTTCATTTTTTTCAACACCGCTTAATGCTCCTCCTGTTTTTCAGACCGTTTCATGCTCCTCATTTTTGGACACCTTTTGAAGCTCTTCATATATTTCACACCTTCAGGCTCTTCATGTTTTTCAACACCGCTTCATGCTCCTCCTATTTTTCAGACCGTTTAATGCTCCTCATATGTTTCACACCTTTTCAGGCTCTTCATGTTTTTTAACACATTTTCATGCTCCTGCTATATTTCAGACCGTTTCATGTTCCTCATATTTTGACACCTTTTGAAGCTCTTCATGTTTTTCACACCTTTCCATGCTCTTCATGTTTTTCAACACCGTTTCATGCTCCTCCTATTTTTCATACAGTTTCAGGCTCCTCATATTTTTCAGATCGTTTTATGGTCCTCATATTTTTGACACCTTTTGAAGCTCTTCATATTTTTCACACCTTTTCAGGCTCTTCATGTTTTTCAACACCTTTTCTTGCTCCTCATATTTTTGACACCTTTTTAAGCTCTTCATGTTTTTCACACCCATTCATGGTCTTCATATATTTCAACACCGTTTCATGCTTCTTCTCATTTTCAGACCGTTTCAAGCTCCTCATAATTTTGAGGCCTTTTTCAGCTCTTCTTATTCTTCACACCTTTTCAGGATCTTCATGATTTTCAACACCTTTTCAGGCTCCTCCTATTTTTCAGACCGTTTCGTGCTCCTCATATTTTTTACACCTTTTGACGCTCTTTATATTATTCACACCTTTCCATGCTCTTCATGTTTTTCAACACTGCTTCATGCTCTTCCTATTTTTCAAACCGTTTACTGCTCCTCATATTTTGACACCTTTTGAAGCTCTTCATATTTTTCACACGTTTTCAGGCTCTTCATGTTTTTGAACACCGTTTCATGCTCCTCCTAATTTTTAGACCGTTTCATGCTCCTCATATTTTTGACACCTTTTGAAGCTCTTCATATTTTTCACACGTTTTCACGCTCTTCATGTTTCTGAACACCGCTTCATGCTTCTCCTATTTTTCTGACCGTTTCATGATCCTCATATATTTGTAACCTTTTGAAGCTCTTCATATTTTTAACACCTTTTCAGGGTCTTCATGTTTTTTACACCGCTTCATGCTCCTCCTATTTTTCAGACCGTTTCATGCTCCTCCTATTTTTGACACCTTTTGAAGCTCTTCATATTTTTCACAACTTTTCAGGCCTTTCATATTTTTGAACACCGTTTCATGCTCCTCCTATTTTTAAGACTGTTTCATTCTCCTCATATTTTTGACACCTTTTGAAGCTCTTCATATTTTTCACACCTTTTCGTGTTTTTGAACACCATTTCATGCTCTTCATATTTTTCACACATTTTGCAGCTCTTCATATTTTTCACGCCTTTTCATGCTCTTCATGTTTTTCAACACCAATTCATGCTCCTCCTATATTTTAGACCGTTTCATGCTCCTCATATTCTTCACACCTTTTCAGGCTCTTCATGTTTTTGAACACCGCTTCGTGCTCCTCCTATTTTTCAGACCCTTTGATGCTCTTCATATTTTTGACACCTTTTCAAGCTCCTCATATATTTCACACATTTTCAGGCTCTTCAGTTTTTTCAAACCCGCTTCATGCCCCTCCTATTTTTCAGACCATTTCATGCTACTCATACTTTTCACACCTTTTGAAGCTCTTCATATATTTCACACATTTTCAGGCTCTTCATGTTTTTGAACACCACTTGTGGTCCTCCTATTTTTCACACCATTTCATGCTCCTCATATTTTTGACACATTTTGAAGCTCTTCATATATTTCACACATTTTCAGGCTGTTCATGTTTTTGAACACCACTTGTGGTCCTCCTATTTTTCACACCGTTTCATGCTCCTCATGTTTTTGACACCTTTTGAAGCTCTTCATATTTTTCACACCATTTCACGCTCTTCATGTTTTTGAACACCGCTTCATGCTCCTCCTATATTTCAGACCGTTTCATGCTCCTCCTATTTTTGACACCTTTTGAAGCTCTTCATATTTATCACACCATTTCAGGCTCTTCATATTTTTGAACACCGTTTAATGCTCCTACTTTTTTTCAGACCGTTTCATGCTCCTAATATTTTTGACACCTTTTGAAGCGCTTCATATTTTTCACACCATTTCAGGCTCTTCATGTTTTTCAACACCGCTTCATGCTCCTCCTATTTTTCAGACCGTTTGATGCTCCTCATATTTTTGACACCTTTTGAAGCTCTTCATAGTTTACCCACCTTTTCAGCGTGTTCATGTTTTTCAACACGGCTTCATGCTCCTCCTATTTTTCAGACCGGTTCATGCTCCTAATGTATTTCCAACCTTTTGAAGCTCTTCATATTTTTCACACCATTTCAGGTTCTTCATGTTTTTGAACACCGTTTAATGCTCCTCCTATTTTTCAGACCGTTTCATGCTCCTCATATTTTTGACAACTTTTGAAGCTCTTCATATTTTACCCACCGTTTCAGTCTCTTCTTGTTTTTCAACACCGCTTCATGCTCCTCCTGTTTTTCAAACCGTTTCATGCTCCTCATAATTTTCACACATTTTAAAGCTCTTCATATTTTTCACACCTTTTCCGGTTCTTCATCGTTTTGAAAACTGCTTCATGCTCCTCCTATTTTTTAGACTGTTTCCTGCTCCTCATGTATTTCACACCTTTTGAAGCGCTTCATATATTTCCCATGTTTTCAGGCTCTTCATGTTTTTCAAAACCAATTCATGCTCCTCCTATTTTTCAGACTGTTTCATGCTCCTCATAATTTTGACATCTTTTGAAGCGCTTCATATTTTTCACACCTTTTCAATCTCTTCATGTTCTTCAACACCGCTTCATGCTCCTCCTATTTTTCAGACCGTTTCATGCTCCTCATATATTTCACACCTTTTGAAGCTCTTCATATTTTTCACACCTTCTGAAGCTCTTCATATTTTTCACACCTTTTCAGGCTCTTAATATTTTTCTACACCGCTTCATGCTCCTCCTATTTTTCAGACCATTTCATGCTCATCTCATTCTTGACACTTTTTGAAGCTCTTCATATTTTTCACACCTTTTCAGCCTCTTCATTTTTTTGAACACCGCTTCATGCTCCTCCTCTTTTTCAGACCGTTTCATGCTCCTCATATATTTCACACCTTTTGAAGCTCTTCATATTTTTCACACCTTTTGAAGCTCTTCATATTTTTCACACCTTTTCAGGCTCTTAATATTATTCTACACCGCTTCATGCTCCTCCTATTTTTCAGACCATTTCATGCTCATCTCATTCTTGACACTTTTTGAAGCTCTTCATATTTTTCACACGTTTTCAGGCTCTTCATATTTTTCCACACCGCTTCATGATCCTCCTATTTTTCAGACCGTTTCATGCTCCTCATGTATTTCACACCTTTTGAAGCTCTTCATATTTTTCACACGTTTTCAGGCTTTTCATGTTTTTCAACACCACTTCATGCTCCTCATATTTTTCAGACCGTTTCATGCTCATCTCATTTTTGACAGGTTTTGAAGTTCTTCATATTTTTCACACATTTTGAAGCCCTTCATATTTTTCACACCTCTTCAGGCTCTTCATGTTTGAACACCGTTTCATGCTCCTCCTATTTTTCAGACAATTTCATGCTCGTCATATTTTTGTCACCTTTTGAAGCTCTTCATATTTTTCACACCTTTTCAGGCTCTTCATGTTTTGAAAACCGTTTCATGCTCCTCCTATTTTTCAGATCGTTTCATGTTCCTCATATTTTTCACACCTATTGAAGCTCCTCATATTTTTCATATTTTTGAAGCTCTTCATATTTTTCACACCTTTTCAGGATCTTCATATTTCTCAACACCGCCTCATGTCCTCCTATTTTTCAGACCGTGTCATGCTCCTCATATTTTTCACACCATTTGAAGCTCTTCATATTTTCCCAACTTTTCAGGCTCTTCATGTTTTGCAACACTGCTTCATGCTCCTCCTATTTTTCAGACCGTTTCACGCTCATCTCATTTTTGACACCTTTTGAAGCTCTTCATATATTCACACCTTTACAGGCTATTCACCTTTTTCAACACCACTTCATACTCCTCCTATTTTTCAGAGAGTTTCATGCTTGTCATGTATTTCACACCTTTTGAAGCTTTTCATATTTTTCACACCTTTTGAAGCTCTTCATATATTTCACAGCTTTCCAGGCTATTCATGTTTTCAATACCACTTCATGCTACTCCTATTTTTCAGACCGTTTCATGCTCCTCATATTTTTCACACCTTTTGAAGCTCTTCCTATTTTTCACACCTTTTCAGGCTTTTCATGTTTTTGAACACCGCTTCATGCTCCTCCTATTTTTCAGACCGTTTCATGCTCCTCATATTTTTGACACCTTTTGAAGCTCTTCATATTTTTCTCACCTTTTCAGGCTCTTCATGTTTTTGAACACCGCTTCATGCTCCTGCTATATTTCAGACCGTTTCATGCTCCTCATATTTTTGACATCTTTTGAAGCTTTTCATATTTTTCACACCTTTTCAGTCTCTTCATGTTTTTCAAAAACGCTTCTTGCTCCTCCTATTTTTCAGACCGTTTCATGCTCATCTCATTTTTGACACGTTTTGAAGCTCTTCATATTTTTCACAGCTTTTGAAGCTCTTCATATTTTTCACACGTTTTCAGGCTCTTCATGTTTTCCAACACCGCTTCTTGCGACTCCTATTTTTTCAGACCGTTTCATGCTCCTCATATTTTTGACACCTTTTGAAGCTCTTCATATTTTTCACACCTTTTCAGGCTTTTCATGTTTTTCAACACCGCTTCATGCTCCTCCTATTTTTCACACCGTTTCATGCTCCTCATATTTTTGACACCTTTTCAAACTCTTTATATATTTCCCACCTTTTCAGGCTCTTAATGTTTTCAACACCGCTTCATTCTCATCCTATTTTTCGGACCGCTTCATGCTCCTCATAATTTTGACATCTTTGAAGCTCTTCATATTTTTCACACCTTTTCAGGCTCTTCATGTTTTCAAAGCCGTTTCATGCTCCTCCTATTTTTCAGAAAGTTACATGCTCCTCATATATTTGAAACCTTTTAAAGCTCTTCATATTTTTCACACTTTTTCAGGCTCTTCATGTTTTTCAACACTACTTCATGCTCCTCCTATTTTTCAGACCGTTTCATGCTCCTCATATTTTTGACACCTTTTGAAGCTCTTCATATATTTCACACCTTTTCAGGCACTTCTTGTTTTTAAACACCACTTCTTGCTCCTCCTTTTTTTTTGACACATTTTGTAGCTCTTCATATTTTTCACACCTATTCAGGCTCTTAATGTATTTGAACACTGTTTCATTATCCTCCTTTTTTTTGACACATTTTGAAGCTCTTCATAATTTTCACACCTTTTCAGGCTCTTCATATTTTTCAACACCACTTCATTCTCCTCCTATTTTTCAGATCGTTTCATGCTCCTCATGTATTTGACACCTTTTGTAGCTCTTCATTTTTTTCACACCTTTTCAGGCTCTTCATGTTTCTCAACATCACTTAATGCTTCTTCTATTTTTCACACCGTTTCATGCTCCTCATATTTTTGACACCGTTTCAAGCTCTTCATATATTTCACACCTTTTCAGGCTCTTAATGTTTTCAACACCGCTTCATGCTCATCCTATTTTTCGGACCGCTTCATGGTCCTCATATTTTTGACATCTTTGGAGCACTTCATATTTTTCACACGTTTTCAGCCTCTTCATGTTTTTCAACACTGCATCATGCTCTTCCTATTTTTCAGATCGTTTCATGATCCTCAATGTTTGACATGTTTTGAAGCTCTTTATAATTTTCACACCTTTTCAGGCTCTTCATGTTTTGAACAACGTTTCATGCTCCTCCTATTTTTCAGAAAATTTCATGCTCCTCATATATTTGAGACCTTTTAAAGCTCTTCATATTTTTCACAGCTTTTCAGGCTCTTCATGTTTTGAACAACGTTTCATGATCCTCTTATTTTTCAGACCGTTTCATGCGCCTCATATTTTTGACACTTTTGAAGCTCTTCATGTCTTTCAACACTGTTTCATGCTGCTCCTATTTTTCAGACCGTTTCATGTTCCTCATATTTTTCACACCTTTTGAAGCTCTTCATATTTTTCAAAACTTTTCAGGTTCTTCATGTTTTTGACGACTGCTTCATGCTCCTATTTTTCAGATCGTTTCATGCTCCTCATATATTTGACACCTTGTGAAGTTCTTCCTATTTTTCACACCTTTTCAGGCTCTTCATGTTTTTCAACACCGTTTCATGCTCCTCCTATTTTTCAGACCGTTTCATGCTCCTCATATTTTTGACACCTTTTGAAGCTGTTCATATTTTTCACACCTTTTCAGGCTCTTCATGTTTTTGAACACCATTTCATGCTCCTCCTTTTTTTTGACACATTTTGAAGGTCTTCATAATTTTCACACCTTTTCATGCTCTTCATGTTTTTCAACACCGTTTCATGCTCCTCCTATTTTTCAGATCATTTCATGCTCCTCATATATTTCACATCTTTTGTAGCTCTTCATATTTTTCACACCTTTTCAGTCTCTTCAGGTTTCTCAACATCACTTCATGCTTCTCCTATTTTTCACACCGTTTCATGCTCCTCATATTTTTGACACCTTTTCAAACTCTTCATATATTTCCCACCTTTTCAGGCTCTTAATGTTTTCAACACCGCTTCATTCTCATCCTATTTTTCGGACCGCTTCATGCTCCTCATATTTTTGACATCTTTTGAAGCTCTTCATATTTTTCACACCTTTTCAGGCTCTTCATGTTTTCAACACCGTTTCTTGCTCCGCCTATTTTTCAGACCGTTTCATGCTCCTCATATTTTTAACACCTTTTGAAGCTCTTCATATTTTTCACACCTTTTCAGGCTCTTCATGTTTTTGCACACTGCTTCATGCTCCTCCTATTTTTCGGAGAGTTTCATGCCCGTCATGTATTTCACACCTTTTGAAGCTCTTCATACTTTTCACACCTTTTCAGGCTCTTCATGTTTTTCCACACCACTTTATGCTCCTCCTATTTTTCAGAGAGTTTCATGCTCGTCATGTATTTCACACCTTTTGAAGCTCTTCATACTTTTCACACCTTTTCAGGCTCTTCATGTTTTTCAACACCGCTTCATGCTCCTCCTATTTTTCAGACCGTTTCATGCTCCTCATATTTTGACACCTTTTGAAGCTCTTCATATTTTTCACAACTTTTCAGGCTCTTCATGTTTTTAAACACCGCTTCATGCTCCTCCTATTTTTCAGAATGTTTCATGCTCCTCATATTTTTCACACCTTTTGAAGCTCTTCAGATATTTCACACCTTTTCAGGCTCTTCATTTCTTTCAACACCAATTCATGATCCTCCTTTTTTTCAAATCGTTTCATGCTCATCTCATTTTGACAACTTTTGAAGCTCTTCATATATTTCACACCTTATGAAGCTCTTTATATTTTTCATACCTTTTCAGGCTCTTCATGATTTTCAACACCGCTTCATGCTCCTCATATTTTTCAGACCTTTTCATGCTCAACTCTTTCTTGACACCTTTTGAAGCTCTTCATATTTTTCACACCTTTTGAACCTCTTCATATTTTTCACATTTTTGAAGCTCTTCATACTTTTCACACGTTTTCAGACTCTTCATGTTTTTAACACCGCTTCATGCTCCTGCTATTTTTCTGACAGTTTCATACTCCTCATGTATTTCACACATTTTGAAGCTCTTCATATTTTTCACACCTTTTAAGGCTCTTCATGTTTTTCAAAACCGCTTCATGCTCCTCCTATGTTTCAGACCGTTTAATCCTCCTAATGTATTCCACACCTTTTGAATCTCTTCATATTTTTCACACCTTTTCAGGCCCTTCATGTTTTTGAACACCATTTCATGCTCCTCATATTTTGCAGACCGTTTCATGCTCATCTCAGTTTTGACACCTTTTGAAGCTTTGCATATTTTTCACAGCTTTTCAGGCTCTTCATGTTTTTGAAAACCTCTTCATGCTCCTCCTATTTTTCAGACCGTTTCAGACTCCTCATAATTTTCACATCTTTTGAATCTCTTCATATTTCTCACACCTTTTCAGGCTCTTCATGTTTTTGAACACCGTTTCATAATCCTCCTATTTTTCAGACCGTTTCATGCTCCTCATATTTTTGACACCTTTTAAAGCTCTTCATATTTTTCACACCTTTTCATCCTCTTCATGTTTTTGCACACCACTTCATACTCCTCCTATTTTTCGGACCGTTTCATGCTCTTCTCATTTTTGACACCTTTTGAAGCTTTTCATATTATTCACACCTTTTCAGGCTCTTCATGTTTTTTAACTCTGCTTCATGCTCCTCCTATTTTTTCGGCTGCATCATGCTCCTCATATTTTTCACCCCTTTTGAAGCTCTTCATATTTTTCACACCTTTTCAGGCTCTTCATGTTTTTGTACAGCACTTCATGCTCCTCCTATTTTTCAGAGAGTTTCATGCTCGTCATGTATTTCACACCTTTTGAAGCTCTTCATATTTTTCACATCTTTTCAGGCTCTTCATGTTTTTCCACACCACTTCATGCTTCTCCTATTTTTCAGACCGTTTCATGCTCCTCATGAATTTCACACCTTTTGAAGCTCTTCATATTTTTCACAACTTTTCAGGCTCTTCATGTTTCTGATCACCGTTTCATGCTCCTCCTATCTTTCAGACCGTTTCATGCTTCTCATATTTTTGACACCATTTGAAGCTCTTCATATTTATCACACCTTTTCAGGCTCCTCATGTTTTTGATCACCGTTTCATGCTCCTCCTATTTTTCAGAACGTAACATGCTCCTCATATTTTTGACACCATTTGAAGCTCTTCATATTTTTCACACCTTTTCAGGCTCTTCATGTTTTTCCACACCGTTTCATGCAGCTTCTATTTTTCAGGCCGTTTCATGCTCCTCATATTTTTCACACCTTTTGAGCTCTTCATATTTTTCACACCTTTTCAGGCTCTTCATGTTTTTCCACACCACTTCATGCTTCTCCTATTTTTCAGCCCGTTTCATGCTCCTCATGTATTTCACCCCTTTTAAAGGTCTTCATATTTTTCACACCTTTTCAGGCTCTTGATTTTATTCAACACCACTTCATGCTACTCCTGTTTTTCAGACCGTTTCCTGCTCCTCATATATTTGACTCCTTTTGAAGCTCTTCATATTTTTAACACCTTTTCAGGCTCTTCATGTCTTTGAACACCGCTTCATGCTCCTCCTATATTCCAGACCGTTTCATGCTCCTCATTTATTTCACACCTTTTGAAGCTCTTCATATTTTTCACACCTTTTCAGGCTCGTCATGTTTTTGAACATCGCTTCAAGCTCCTCCTATTTTTCAGACCGTTTCATGCTCCTCATATTTTTCACACCTTTTGAAGCTCTTCATATTTTTCACACATTTTCAGGCTCTTCATGTTTTTCAACACCGTTTCATGCTGCTTCTATTTTTCATACCGTTTCATGCTCCTCATATTTTTCACACCTTTTGAAGCTCTTCATATTTTTCACACCTTTTCAGGCTCTTCATATTTTTGAACACAGCTTCATGATCCTCCTATTTTCAGACCGTTTCATGCTCCTCATATTTTTGACACCTTTTGAAACTCGTCATATTTTTCACACCTTTCCAGGCTCTTCATGTTTTTCAACACCGTTTCATGATCCTCCTATTTTTCAGACCGTTTCATGCTCATCTCATTTTTGACACCTTTTGAAGCTTTTCATATTTTTCACAACTCTTTAGGCTCTTCAGGTTTTTGAACACCGCTTCATGCTCCTCCTATTTTTCAGACCGTTTCATGCTCCTCATATTTTTGACACCTTTTGAAGCTCTTCATATTTTTCACACCTTTTCAGGCTCTTCATGTTTTTAACACCACTTCATGCTCCTCCTATTTTTCAGACCGTTTCATGCTCCTCATATTTTTGACACCTTTTGAAGCTTTTCATATTTTTCACACTTTTCAGGCTCCTCATGTTTTTCAACACCATTTCATGCTCCTCCTATTTTTCAGACCGTTTCATGCTCCTCATATTTCTGACACTTTTTGAAGCTCCTCATATTTTTCACACATTGTGAAGCTCTTCATATATTTCACACCATTTCAGGATCTTCATGTTTTTCAACACCACTTCATGGTCCTCCCATTTTTAAGACCGTTTCATTCTCCTCATATTTTTGACACCTTTTGAAGCTCTTCATATATTTCACACCTTTTCAGGCTCTTCATGTTTTTAACACAACTTCATGCTCCTCCTATTTTTCAGACCATTTCCTGCTCATCGATTTTTGACACCTTTTGAAGCTCTTCATATTTTTCACACCTTTTGAAGCTCTTAATATTTTTCAGACCTTTTCAGGCTCTTCATGTTTTTGAACACCGCTTCATGCTCCTCCTGTTTTTCAGACCCTGTCATGTTAATCTAATTTTTGACACCTTTTGAAGGTCTTCATATTTTTCACACCTTTTGAAGCTCTTCATATTTTTCACACCTTTTCCGGCTCTTCATGTTTTTGAAGACCGCTTCATGCTCCTCCCTTTTTTCAGACCGTTTCATGCTCCTCATATTTTTGACACCTTTTGAATCTCTTCATATTTTTCAAACCTTTTCAGGCTCTTCATGTTTTTGAACACCGCTTCATGCTCCTCCTATTTTTCAGACCGTTCCATGCTCCTCATATTTTTGACACCTTTTGAAGCTTTTCATATTTTTCACAATTTTTCAGGCTCTTCATGTTTTTGAACACCGCTTCATACTCTTCCTATTTTTCAGACCGTATCATGCTCCTCATAGGTTTCACACCTTTTGAACCTCCTCATATTTTTCACACGTTTTCAGCCTCTTCATGTTTTTCAACACCACTTCATGCTCCGCCTATATTTCAGAGAGTTTCATGCTCCTCATGTATTTCACACCTTTTGAAGCTCTTCATATTTTTCACACCTTTTCAGGCTCTTCATGTTTTTCAACACAACTTCATGCTCCTCCTATTTTTCAGACCGTTTCATGCTCATCTCATTTTTGACACCTTTTGAAGCACTTCATTTTTTTCACAGCTTTTGAAGCTCTTCATATTTCTCACACGTTTTCAGGCTGTTCATGTTTTTCAACACCACTTCTTGCCCCTCCTAATTTTCAGACCGTTTCATGCTCCTCATATTTTTGAAACGTTTTGAAGCTCTTCATATTTTTCACACCTTTTCAGGATCTTCATGTTTTTGAACACCGTTTCATGCTGCTCCTATTTTTCAGACCGTTTAATGCTCCTCATATTTTTGATATTTTTTGAAGCTCTTCATATTTTTCACACCTTTTCAGGCTCTTCATGTTTTTGAACACTGCTTCATGCTCCTCCTATTTTTCAGACCGTTTCATGCTCCTCATGTATTTCACACGTTTTGAAGCTCTTCATATTTTTCACACCTTTTCAGCCTCTTCATGTTTTTGAACAGCTTTTTATGTTCCTCCTATTTTTCAGACCGTTTCATGCTCCTCATGTATTTCACAACTTTTGAAGCTCTTCATATTTTTCCCATCTTTTCAGGCTCTTCATTTTTTTGAAGACCGCTTCATGCTCCTTTTACTTTTCAGGCCGTTTCATGCTCCTCATATTTTTCACACCTTTTGTAGCTCTTCATATTTTTCACACCTTTTCAGGCTCTTCATGTTTTTGAACACCGTTTCATTCTGCTCCTATTTTTCAGATAATTTCATGCTCCTCATATTTTTGACACCTTTTGAAGCTCCTCATATTTTTCACACCTTTTGAAGCTCTTCTTATATTTCACACTTTTTCAGTCTCTTCATGTTTTTCAACACCACTTTATGCTCCTCCTATTTTTCAGTCCGTTTCATGCTCATCTAATTTTTGACAGCTTTTGAAGCTCATCATATTTTTCACACCTTTTGAAGCTCTTCATATATTTCACACCTTTTGAAGCTCTTCATGTTTTTGAACATTGCTTCATGCTCCTCCTATTTTTCAGACCGTTTCATGCCCCTCATATTTTTGACACCTTTTGAAGCTCTTCATATTTTTCACACCTTTTCAGGCTCTTCATGTTTTCCACACCGCTTCATGCTCCTCCTATTTTTCAGACCGTCTCATGCTCCTCATATTTTTGACACCTTTTGAAGCTCTTCATATTTGTCACACCTTTTCAGGCTCTTCAAGATTTTGAACAACGCTTCAATGCTCCTCCTATTTTTCAGACCGTTTCATGCTCCTCATATTTTCGACAACTTTTGAAGCTCTTCATATTTTTCACACCTTTTCAGGCTCTTCATGTTTTTGAACACCGTTTCATGCTCCTCCTATTTTTCAGACCGTTTAATGCTCCTCATATTTTTGACATCTTTGAATCTCTTCATATTTTTCACACCTTTTGAAGCTCTTCATATATTTCACACTTTTTCAGGCCCTTCATGTTTTTGAACACCGTTTTATGTTCCTCCTATTTTTCAGACCTTTTCATGCTTCTCATAATTTGACACCTTTTGATCTCCTCATATTTTTCACACATTTTCAGTCTCTTCATGTTTTTGAACACCGCTTCATGCTCCTCCTATTTTTCAGACCGTTTCAGGCTCCTCATATTTTTGACACCTTTTGAAGCTCTTCATATTTTTCACAACTTTTCAGGCTCTTCATTTTTTTGAACACCGCTTCATTCTCCTCCTATTTTTCACACCGTTTCATGCTCCTCATATTTTTCACACCTTTTGAAGCTCTTCATATTTTTCAAACCTTTTCAGGCTCTTCATGTTTTTGAACACCGTTTCATGCTCCTCCTATTTTTCAGACCGTTTCATGCTCCTCATATTTTTCACACCTGTTGAAGCTCCTCGTATTTTTCACACCTTTTGAAGCTGTTCATATATTTCACACATTTTCAGGCATTTCATGTTTTTCACAACCGCTTCATGCTCCTCCTATTTTTCAGACCATTTCATGCTCCTCATATTTTTGAAACCTTTTGAAGCTCTTCATGTATTTCACAACATTTCAGGCTCTTCATGTTTTTCAACACCGCTTCATGCTCCTCCAATTTTCAGACCGTTTCATGCTCCTTATATTTTTGACAATCTTTGAAGCTCTTCATATTTTTCACACCTTTTCACGCTCATCATGTTTTTCAACACCGCCTCATGCTCCTCCTAATTTTCAGAACGTTTCATGCTCCTCCTATTTTTGCCACTTTTGAAGCTCCTCATATTTTTCACACCTTTTCAGGCTCTTCATGTTTTTCAACACCGCTTCATGCTCCTCCTATTTTTCAGACCGTATCATGCTCCTCATGTATTTCACCCCTTTTAAAGGTCTTCATATTTTTCACACCTTTTCAGGCTCTTGATTTTATTCAACACCACTTCATGCTACTCCTGTTTTTCAGACCGTTTCCTGCTCCTCATATATTTGACTCCTTTTGAAGCTCTTCATATTTTTAACACCTTTTCAGGCTCTTCATGTCTTTGAACACCGCTTCATGCTCCTCCTATATTCCAGACCGTTTCATGCTCCTCATTTATTTCACACCTTTTGAAGCTCTTCATATTTTTCACACCTTTTCAGGCTCTTCATGTCTTTGAACACCGCTTCATGCTCCTCCTATATTCCAGACCATTTCATGCTCCTCATATTTTTCACACCTTTTGAGCTCTTCATATTTTTCACACCTTTTCAGGCTCTTCATGTTTTTCCACACCACTTCATGCTTCTCCTATTTTTCAGCCCGTTTCATGCTCCTCATGTATTTCACCCCTTTTAAAGGTCTTCATATTTTTCACACCTTTTCAGGCTCTTGATTTTATTCAACACCACTTCATGCTACTCCTGTTTTTCAGACCGTTTCCTGCTCCTCATATATTTGACTCCTTTTGAAGCTCTTCATATTTTTAACACCTTTTCAGGCTCTTCATGTCTTTGAACACCGCTTCATGCTCCTCCTATATTCCAGACCGTTTCATGCTCCTCATTTATTTCACACCTTTTGAAGCTCTTCATATTTTTCACACCTTTTCAGGCTCGTCATGTTTTTGAACATCGCTTCAAGCTCCTCCTATTTTTCAGACCGTTTCATGCTCCTCATATTTTTCACACCTTTTGAAGCTCTTCATATTTTTCACACCTTTTCAGGCTCTTCATGTTTTTCAACACCGTTTCATGCTGCTTCTATTTTTCAGACCGTTTCATGCTCCACATATTTTTCACACCTTTTGAAGCTCTTCATATTTTTCACACCTTTTCAGGCTCTTCATATTTTTGAACACAGCTTCATGATCCTCCTATTTTCAGACCGTTTCATGCTCCTCATATTTTTGACACCTTTTGAAACTCGTCATATTTTTCACACCTTTCCAGGCTCTTCATGTTTTTCAACACCGTTTCATGATCCTCCTATTTTTCAGACCGTTTCATGCTCATCTCATTTTTGACACCTTTTGAAGCTTTTCATATTTTTCACAACTCTTTAGGCTCTTCAGGTTTTTGAACACCGCTTCATGCTCCTCCTATTTTTCAGACCGTTTCATGCTCCTCATATTTTTGACACCTTTTGAAGCTCTTCATATTTTTCACACCTTTTCAGGCTCTTCATGTTTTTAACACCACTTCATGCTCCTCCTATTTTTCAGACCGTTTCATGCTCCTCATATTTTTGACACCTTTTGAAGCTTTTCATATTTTTCACACTTTTCAGGCTCCTCATGTTTTTCAACACCATTTCATGCTCCTCCTATTTTTCAGACCGTTTCATGCTCCTCATATTTCTGACACTTTTTGAAGCTCCTCATATTTTTCACACATTGTGAAGCTCTTCATATATTTCACACCATTTCAGGATCTTCATGTTTTTCAACACCACTTCATGGTCCTCCCATTTTTAAGACCGTTTCATTCTCCTCATATTTTTGACACCTTTTGAAGCTCTTCATATATTTCACACCTTTTCAGGCTCTTCATGTTTTTAACACAACTTCATGCTCCTCCTATTTTTCAGACCATTTCCTGCTCATCGATTTTTGACACCTTTTGAAGCTCTTAATATTTTTCAGACCTTTTCAGGCTCTTCATGTTTTTGAACACCGCTTCATGCTCCTCCTATTTTTCAGACCCTGTCATGTTAATCTAATTTTTGACACCTTTTGAAGGTCTTCATATTTTTCACACCTTTTGAAGCTCTTCATATTTTTCACACCTTTTCCGGCTCTTCATGTTTTTGAAGACCGCTTCATGCTCCTCCCTTTTTTCAGACCGTTTCATGCTCCTCATATTTTTGACACCTTTTGAATCTCTTCATATTTTTCAAACCTTTTCAGGCTCTTCATGTTTTTGAACACCGCTTCATGCTCCTCCTATTTTTCAGACCGTTCCATGCTCCTCATATTTTTGACACCTTTTGAAGCTTTTCATATTTTTCACAATTTTTCAGGCTCTTCATGTTTTTCAACACCGCTTCATGCTCCTCCTATTTTTCAGACCGTATCATGCTCCTCATAGGTTTCACACCTTTTGAACCTCCTCATATTTTTCACACGTTTTCAGCCTCTTCATGTTTTTCAACACCACTTCATGCTCCGCCTATATTTCAGAGAGTTTCATGCTCCTCATGTATTTCACACCTTTTGAAGCTCTTCATATTTTTCACACCTTTTCAGGCTCTTCATGTTTTTCAACACAACTTCATGCTCCTCCTATTTTTCAGACCGTTTCATGCTCATCTCATTTTTGACACCTTTTGAAGCACTTCATTTTTTTCACAGCTTTTGAAGCTCTTCATATTTCTCACACGTTTTCAGGCTGTTCATGTTTTTCAACACCACTTCTTGCCCCTCCTAATTTTCAGACCGTTTCATGCTCCTCATATTTTTGAAACGTTTTGAAGCTCTTCATATTTTTCACACCTTTTCAGGATCTTCATGTTTTTGAACACCGTTTCATGCTGCTCCTATTTTTCAGACCGTTTAATGCTCCTCATATTTTTGATATTTTTTGAAGCTCTTCATATTTTTCACACCTTTTCAGGCTCTTCATGTTTTTGAACACTGCTTCATGCTCCTCCTATTTTTCAGACCGTTTCATGCTCCTCATGTATTTCACAACTTTTGAAGCTCTTCATATTTTTCCCATCTTTTCAGGCTCTTCATTTTTTTGAACACCGCTTCATGCTCCTTTTACTTTTCAGGCCGTTTCATGCTCCTCATATTTTTCACACCTTTTGTAGCTCTTCATATTTTTCACACCTTTTCAGGCTCTTCATGTTTTTGAACACCGTTTCATTCTGCTCCTATTTTTCAGATAATTTCATGCTCCTCATATTTTTGACACCTTTTGAAGCTCCTCATATTTTTCACACCTTTTGAAGCTCTTCTTATATTTCACACTTTTTCAGTCTCTTCATGTTTTTCAACACCACTTTATGCTCCTCCTATTTTTCAGTCCGTTTCATGCTCATCTAATTTTTGACAGCTTTTGAAGCTCATCATATTTTTCACACCTTTTGAAGCTCTTCATATATTTCACACCTTTTGAAGCTCTTCATGTTTTTGAACATTGCTTCATGCTCCTCCTATTTTTCAGACCGTTTCATGCCCCTCATATTTTTGACACCTTTTGAAGCTCTTCATATTTTTCACACCTTTTCAGGCTCTTCATGTTTTCCACACCGCTTCATGCTCCTCCTATTTTTCAGACCGTCTCATGCTCCTCATATTTTTGACACCTTTTGAAGCTCTTCATATTTGTCACACCTTTTCAGGCTCTTCAAGATTTTGAACAACGCTTCAATGCTCCTCCTATTTTTCAGACCGTTTCATGCTCCTCATATTTTCGACAACTTTTGAAGCTCTTCATATTTTTCACACCTTTTCAGGCTCTTCATGTTTTTGAACACCGTTTCATGCTCCTCCTATTTTTCAGACCGTTTAATGCTCCTCATATTTTTGACACCTTTGAATCTCTTCATATTTTTCACACCTTTTGAAGCTCTTCATATATTTCACACGTTTTCAGGCCCTTCATGTTTTTGAACACCGTTTTATGTTCCTCCTATTTTTCAGACCTTTTCATGCTTCTCATAATTTGACACCTTTTGAAGCTCCTCATATTTTTCACACCTTTTCACGCTCATCATGTTTTTCAACACCGCCTCATGCTCCTCCTAATTTTCAGAACGTTTCATGCTCCTCCTATTTTTGCCACTTTTGAAGCTCTTCATATTTTTCACACCTTTTCAGGCTCTTCATGTTTTTCAACACCGCTTCATGCTCCTCCTATGTTTTAGACCGTTTTATGCTCCTCATATATTTGACACCTTTTGAAGCTCTTCATAATTTCCACACCTTTTCAGGCTCTTCATGTTTTTGAACACCATTTCATGCTCTTCTTATTTTTTTTTTATTGTTATTTTTTTAAATTTTTTTTATTATTTTTATTTTTTTTTCCCAGTCGGTTTTGTCATACATTGATATGAATCAGCCATGGATTTACATGTATTCCCAATCCCAATCCCCCCTCCCACCTCCCTCTCCACCCGATTCCTCTCGGTCTTCCCAGTGCACCAAGCCAGAGCACTTGTCTCGTGCATCCTACCTGGGCTGGTGATCTGTTTCACCATAGATAGCATACATGCTGTTCTTTTGAAATATCCCAACCTCGCATTCTCCCACAAAGTTCAAAAGTCTGTTCTGTATTTCTGTGTCTCTTTTTCTGTTCTGCATATAGGGTTATCATTATCACCTTTCTAAATTCCATATACATGTGTCAGCATGCTCTAATGTTCTTTATCTTTCTGGCTTACTTCACTCTGTATAATGGGCTCCAGCTTCATCCATCTCATTAGGACTGATTCAAATGAATTCTTTTTAATGGCTGAGTAATATTCCATGGTGTATATGTACCACAGCTTTCTTATCCATTCATCTGCTGACGGGCATCTAGGTTGCTTCCATGTCCTGGCTATTATAAACAGTGCTGCGATGAACATTGGGGTGCACGTGTCTCTTTCAGACGAACCTATGGACACCTTATCTTTGACAAAGGAGGCAAGGATATACAATGGAAAAAAGACAACCTCTTTAACAAGTGGTGCTGGGAAAACTGGTCAACCACTTGTAAAAGAATGAAAATAGTACACTTTCTAACACCATACACAAAAATAAACTCAAAATGGATTAAAGATCTAAATGTAAGACCAGAAACTATAAAACTCCTAGAGGAGAAGATAGGCAAAACACTCTCCGACATAAATCAAAGCAAGATCCTCTATGACCCACCTCCCAGAATATTGGAAATAAAAGCAAAACTAAACAAATGGGACCTAATGAAACTTAAAAGCTTTTGCACTACAAAGGAAACTATAAGTAAGGTGAAAAGACAGCCCTCAGATTGGGAGAAAATAATAGCAAATGAAGAAACAGACAATGGATTAATCTCAAAAATATACAAGCAAATCCTGCAGCTCAATTGCAGAAAAATAAATGACCCAATAATAAATGAGCCAAAGAACTAAACAGACATTTCTCCAAAGAAGACATACAGATGGATAACAAACACATGAAAAGATGCTCAACATCACTCATTATTAGAGAAATGCAAATCAAAACCACAATGAGGTACCATTACATGCCAGTCAGGATGGCTGCTATCCAAAAGTCTACAAGCAATAAATGCTGGAGATGGTGTGGAGAAAAGGGAACCCTCTTACACTGTTGGTGGGAATGCACACTAGTACAGCCCCTATGGAAAACAGTGTGGGGATTTCTTAAAAAACTGGAAATAGAACTGCCATATGACCCAGCAATCCCACTTCTGGGCATACACACTGAGGAAACCAGATCCTCTGATTTTTCAGACCGTTTCAAGCTCCTCATATTTTTTACACCTTTTGAAGCTCTTCATATGTTTCACACCTTTTCAGGCTCTTCATGCTTTTCAAATCCGCTTCATGCTCCTCCTATTTTTCAGACTGTTTCATGCTCCTCATATTTTTGACACCTTTTGAAGCTCTTCATATTTTTCACACGTATTCAAGCTCTTCATCTTTTTCAACACTGCTTCATGCTCCTCCCATTTTTCAGACCGTTTCATACTCCTCATATGTTTGACACATTTTGAAGCTCTTCATATTTTTCACAACTTTTCAGGTTCTTCATGTTTTCAACACCACTTCATGCTCCTCCTATATTTCTGACCGTGTCATGCTCCTCATATTTTTGACATGTTTTGAAGCTCTTCATATTTTTCACGCCTTTTCAGACTCTTCATGTTTTTCTACCCCGCTTCATGTTCCTCCTATTTTTGACATCTTTTGAAGCTCTTCATATATTTCACACCTTTTCAGGGTTTTCATGTTTTTTAACACCGTTTCATGCTCCTCATATTTTTCAGACCGTTTCATGCTCCTCATATTTTTGACACCTTTTGAAGCTCTTCATATTTTTCACACCTTTTCAGGCTCTTCATGTTTTCAACACCGTTTCATGCTCCTCCTATTTTTCAGACCGTTTCATGCTCCTCATATTTTGACACCTTTTGAAGCTCTTCATATTTTTCACACCTTTTCAGGCTCTTCATATTTTTCAACAAGGTTTCATGCTCCTCCTATTTTTCAGACCGTTTCATGCTCCTCATAATTTTGACACCCTTTGAAGCTCTTCTTATATTTCACACCTTTTCAGACTCTTCATGTTTTCGAACACCACTTCAAGTTCTTCCTATTTTTGCGACCGTTTCATGCTCTTCATATTTTTGACACCTTTTGAAGCTCTTCATATTTTTCACACCTTTTGAAGCTCTTCATATATTTCACACATTTTCAGGCTCTTCATGATTTTCAACACCACTTCATGCTCCTCCTATTTTTCAGACCGTTTCATGCTCATCTAATTTTTGACACCTTTTGAAGCTCTTCATATATTTCACACCTTTTGAAGCTCTTCATATTTTTCACATTTTTGAAGCTATTCAAATTTTTCACACGTTTTCAGGCTCTTCATGTTTTTGAACACCGCTTCATGCTCCTGCTATTTTTCACAAAGTTTCACACTCCCCATATTTTTGACACGTTTTGAGGCTACTAATATTTTTCACACCTTTTCAGGCTCTTCATGTTTTTGAACACCGTTTCATGATCCTCCTATTTTTCAGAACGTTTCATGCTCCTCATATTCTTGACACCTTTTAAAGTTCTTCATATTTTTCACACCTTTTAAGGCTCTTCATGTTTTGAGCACCGTTTCATGCTCCTCCTATTTTCAGACCGTTTCATGTTCTTCATTTTTTTGTCACCTTTTGAAGCTCCTCATATATTTCACACCTTTTGAAGTTCTTCATATTTTTCACATTTTTGAAGCTCTTCATATTTTTCACACGTTTTCAGGCTCTTCATGATTTTGAACACCACTTCATGCACCTCCTATTTTTCAGACAGTTTCATGATCCTCATGTATTTCACACCTTTTGAAGCTCTTCATATTTTTCACACCTTTTCAGGCTCTTCGTGATTTTCAAACCCGTTTCATGCTCCTCCTATTTTTCAGACCGTTTCATGCTCCTCATATTTTTGACCTCTTTTGAAGCTCCTAATTTTTTCACACCTTTTGAAGCTCTTCATATACTTCACACTTTTTCAGGCTCTTCATGTTTTTCAACACCACTTCATGTTAGTCCTATTTTTCAGACCGTTTCATGCTCATCTCATTTTTGACAGATTTTGAAGCTCTTCATATTTTTCACACGTTTTGAAGCTCTTCATATATTTCACACCTTTTCAGACTCTTCATGTTTATGAACATCGCTTCATGCTCCTCCTATAATTCAGACGGTTTCATGCTCCTCATGTATTTCACTCCTTTTGAAGCTCTTCATATTTTACACACCTTTTCAGGCTCTTCATGATTTTCAACCCCACTTCATGCTCCTCCTATTTTTCAGACCGTTTCATGCTCCTCATATTTTTGACACCTTTTGAAGCTCTTCACTTTTTTCACACCTTTTCAGGCTCTTCATGTTTTTGAACACCCCTTCATGCTTCTCCTACCTTTCAGACCGTTTCATGCTCTTCATATTTTTGACACCTTTTGAAGCTCTTCATATTTTTCACACCATTTCAGGCTCTTCAGGTTTTTGAACACCGTTTCATGCTCCTCCTATTTTTCAGACCGTTTCATGCTCATCTCATTTTTGACACCTTTTGAAGCTCTTCACTTTTTTCACACCTTTTCAGGCTCTTCATGTTTTTGAACACCCCTTCATGCTTCTCCTACCTTTCAGACCGTTTCATGCTCTTCATATTTTTGACACCTTTTGAAGCTCTTCATATTTTTCACACCATTTCAGGCTCTTCAGGTTTTTGAACACCGTTTCATGCTCCTCCTATTTTTCAGACCGTTTCTTGCTCCTCATTTTTTTGACACCTTTTGAAGCTCTTCACTTTTTTCACACCTTTTCAGGCTCTTCATGTTTTTGAACACCGCTTCATGCTTCTCCTACCTTTCAGACCGTTTCATGCTCTTCATATTTTTGACACCTTTTGAAGCTCTTCATATTTTTCACACCCTTTGAAGCTCTTCTTATATTTCACACCTTTTCAGACTCTTCATGTTTTCGAACACCACTTCAAGTTCCTCCTATTTTTGCGACCGTTTCATGCTCATCTCATTTTTGACAGATTTTGAAGCTCTTCCTATTTTTCACATCTTTTGAAGCTCTTCATATATTTCACACATTTTCAGGCTCTTCCTGTTTTTCAACACCACTTCATGCTCCTCCTATTTTTCAGACCGATTCATGCTCATCTAATTTTTGACACCTTTTGAAGTTCTTCATATATTTCACACCTTTTGAAGCTCTTCAAATTTTTCACACTTTTCCAGGCTCTTCATGATTTTGAACACCGCTTCATGCTCCTCATATATTTCAGACCATTTCATTCTCCTCTTATTTGTGACACCTTTTGAAGCTCTTCGTATTTTTCACACATTTTCAGGCTCTTCATGTTTTTCAACATGACTTCATGCTCCTCCTATTTTTCAGACCGTTTCATGCTCCTCATATTTTGACACCTTTTGAAATCTTCATATACTTCCCACCTTTTCAGGCTCTTCATTGTTTGAAAACAACTTCATGCTCCTTCTATTTTTCAGACCGTTTCATGGTCATCTCATTTTTGACACCTTTTGAAGCTCTTCATATTTTTCATACCTTTTGAAGATCTTCATATTTTTCACACGTTTTCAGGCTCTTCATATTTTTCAACACCGCATCATCCTCCTCCTATTTTTCAGACAGTTTCATGCTCCTCATATTTTTGACACGTTTGAAGCTCTTCATATTTTTCATACCTTTTCAGGCTCTTCATGGTTTTCAACACTGTTTCATGAGCCTCCTATTTTTCAGACCGTTTCATGCTCCTCATAATTTTGACACCCTTTGAAGCTCTTCTTATATTTCACACCTTTTCAGACTCTTCATGTTTTCGAACACCACTTCAAGTTCTTCCTATTTTTGCGACCGTTTCATGCTCTTCATATTTTTGACACCTTTTGAAGCTCTCCATATTTTTCACACCTTTTGAAGCTCTTCATATATTTCACACATTTTCAGGCTCTTCATGTTTTTCAACACCACTTCATGCTCCTCCTATTTTTCAGACCGTTTCATGCTCATCTAATTTTTGACACCTTTTGAAGCTCTTCATATATTTCACACCTTTTAAAGTTCTTCATATTTTTCACATTTTTGAAGCTATTCAAATTTTTCACACGTTTTCAGGCTCTTCATGTTTTTGAACACCGCTTCATGCTCCTGCTATTTTTCACAAAGTTTCACACTCCTCATATTTTTGACACGTTTTGAGGCTGCTCATATTTTTCACACCTTTTCAGGCTCTTCATGTTTTTGAACACCGTTTCATGATCCTCCTATTTTTCAGAACGTTTAATGCTCCTCATATTCTTGACACCTTTTAAAGTTCTTCATATTTTTCACACCTTTTAAGGCTCTTCATGTTTTGAACACCGTTTCATGCTCCTCCTATTTTCAGACCGTTTCATGTTCTTCATTTTTTTGTCACCTTTTGAAGCTCCTCATATATTTCACACCTTTTAAAGTTCTTCATATTTTTCACATTTTTGAAGCTATTCAAATTTTTCACACGTTTTCAGGCTCTTCATGTTTTTGAACACCGCTTCATGCTCCTGCTATTTTTCACAAAGTTTCACACTCCTGATATTTTTGACACGTTTTGAGGCTGCTCATATTTTTCACACCTTTTCAGGCTCTTCATGTTTTTGAACACCGTTTCATGATCCTCCTATTTTTCAGAACGTTTCATGCTCCTCATATTCTTGACACCTTTTAAAGTTCTTCATATTTTTCACACCTTTTAAGGCTCTTCATGTTTTGAACACCGTTTCATGCTCCTCCTATTTTCAGACCGTTTCATGTTCTTCATTTTTTTGTCACCTTTTGAAGCTCCTCATATATTTCACACCTTTTGAAGCTCTTCATATTTTTCACATTTTTGAAGCTATTCAAATTTTTCACACGTTTTCAGGCTCTTCATGTTTTTGAACACCGCTTCATGCTCCTGCTATTTTTCACAAAGTTTCACACTCCCCATAATTTTGACACGTTTTGAGGCTACTCATATTTTTCACACCTTTTCAGGCTCTTCATGTTTTTGAACACCGTTTCATGATCCTCCTATTTTTCAGAACGTTTCATGCTCCTCATATTCTTGACACCTTTTAAAGTTCTTCATATTTTTCACACCTTTTAAGGCTCTTCATGTTTTGAGCACCGTTTCATGCTCCTCCTATTTTCAGACCGTTTCATGTTCTTCATTTTTTTGTCACCTTTTGAAGCTCCTCATATATTTCACACCTTTTGAAGTTCTTCATATTTTTCACATTTTTGAAGCTCTTCATATTTTTCACACGTTTTCAGGCTCTTCATGATTTTGAACACCACTTCATGCACCTCCTATTTTTCAGACAGTTTCATGATCCTCATGTATTTCACACCTTTTGAAGCTCTTCATATTTTTCACACCTTTTCAGGCTCTTCGTGATTTTCAAACCCGTTTCATGCTCCTCCTATTTTTCAGACCGTTTCATGCTCCTCATATTTTTGACCTCTTTTGAAGCTCCTAATATTTTTCACACCTTTTGAAGCTCTTCATATACTTCACACTTTTTCAGGCTCTTCATGTTTTTCAACACCACTTCATGTTAGTCCTATTTTTCAGACCGTTTCATGCTCATCTCATTTTTGACAGATTTTGAAGCTCTTCATATTTTTCACACCTTTTGAAGCTCTTCATATATTTCACACCTTTTCAGGCTCTTCATGTTTATGAACATCGCTTCATGCTCCTCCTATAATTCAGACGGTTTCATGCTCCTCATGTATTTCACTCCTTTTGAAGCTCTTCATATTTTACACACCTTTTCAGGCTCTTCATGATTTTCAACCCCACTTCATGCTCCTCCTATTTTTCAGACCGTTTCATGCTCCTCATATTTTTGACACCTTTTGAAGCTCTTCACTTTTTTCACACCTTTTCAGGCTCTTCATGTTTTTGAACACCCCTTCATGCTTCTCCTACCTTTCAGACCGTTTCATGCTCTTCATATTTTTGACACCTTTTGAAGCTCTTCATATTTTTCACACCATTTCAGGCTCTTCAGGTTTTTGAACACCGTTTCATGCTCCTCTTTTTTTTCAGACCGTTTCATGCTCATCTCATTTTTGACACCTTTTGAAGCTCTTCACTTTTTTCACACCTTTTCAGGCTCTTCATGTTTTTGAACACCCCTTCTTGCTTCTCCTACCTTTCAGACCGTTTCATGCTCTTCATATTTTTGACACCTTTTGAAGCTCTTCATATTTTTCACACCCTTTGAAGCTCTTCTTATATTTCACACCTTTTCAGACTCTTCATGTTTTCGAACACCACTTCAAGTTCCTCCTATTTTTGCGACCGTTTCATGCTCATCTCATTTTTGACAGATTTTGAAGCTCTTCCTATTTTTCACATCTTTTGAAGCTCTTCATATATTTCACACATTTTCAGGCTCTTCCTGTTTTTCAACACCACTTCATGCTCCTCCTATTTTTCAGACCGATTCATGCTCATCTAATTTTTGACACCTTTTGAAGTTCTTCATATATTTCACACCTTTTGAAGCTCTTCAAATTTTTCACACTTTTCCAGGCTCTTCATGATTTTGAACACCGCTTCATGCTCCTCATATATTTCAGACCATTTCATTCTCCTCTTATTTGTGACACCTTTTGAAGCTCTTCGTATTTTTCACACATTTTCAGGCTCTTCATGTTTTTCAACATGACTTCATGCTCCTCCTATTTTTCAGACCGTTTCATGCTCCTCATATTTTGACACCTTTTGAAATCTTCATATACTTCCCACCTTTTCAGGCTCTTCATTGTTTGAAAACAACTTCATGCTCCTTCTATTTTTCAGACCGTTTCATGGTCATCTCATTTTTGACACCTTTTGAAGCTCTTCATATTTTTCATACCTTTTGAAGATCTTCATATTTTTCACACGTTTTCAGGCTCTTCATATTTTTCAACACCGCATCATCCTCCTCCT
Source organism: Dama dama (assembly GCF_033118175.1). NCBI lineage: Eukaryota > Metazoa > Chordata > Mammalia > Artiodactyla > Cervidae > Dama > Dama dama. The sequence continues at coordinate 5,583,889 of NC_083683.1, read as the reverse complement.
ATTTTTCAGACAGTTTCATGCTCCTCATATTTTTGACACGTTTGAAGCTCTTCATATTTTTCATACCTTTTCAGGCTCTTCATGGTTTTCAACACTGTTTCATGAGCCTCCTATTTTTCAGACCGTTTCATGCTCCTCATAATTTTGACACCCTTTGAAGCTCTTCTTATATTTCACACCTTTTCAGACTCTTCATGTTTTCGAACACCACTTCAAGTTCTTCCTATTTTTGCGACCGTTTCATGCTCTTCATATTTTTGACACCTTTTGAAGCTCTCCATATTTTTCACACCTTTTGAAGCTCTTCATATATTTCACACATTTTCAGGCTCTTCATGTTTTTCAACACCACTTCATGCTCCTCCTATTTTTCAGACCGTTTCATGCTCATCTAATTTTTGACACCTTTTGAAGCTCTTCATATATTTCACACCTTTTAAAGTTCTTCATATTTTTCACATTTTTGAAGCTATTCAAATTTTTCACACGTTTTCAGGCTCTTCATGTTTTTGAACACCGCTTCATGCTCCTGCTATTTTTCACAAAGTTTCACACTCCTCATATTTTTGACACGTTTTGAGGCTGCTCATATTTTTCACACCTTTTCAGGCTCTTCATGTTTTTGAACACCGTTTCATGATCCTCCTATTTTTCAGAACGTTTAATGCTCCTCATATTCTTGACACCTTTTAAAGTTCTTCATATTTTTCACACCTTTTAAGGCTCTTCATGTTTTGAACACCGTTTCATGCTCCTCCTATTTTCAGACCGTTTCATGTTCTTCATTTTTTTGTCACCTTTTGAAGCTCCTCATATATTTCACACCTTTTAAAGTTCTTCATATTTTTCACATTTTTGAAGCTATTCAAATTTTTCACACGTTTTCAGGCTCTTCATGTTTTTGAACACCGCTTCATGCTCCTGCTATTTTTCACAAAGTTTCACACTCCTGATATTTTTGACACGTTTTGAGGCTGCTCATATTTTTCACACATTTTCAGGCTCTTCATGTTTTTGAACACCGTTTCATGATCCTCCTATTTTTCAGAACGTTTCATGCTCCTCATATTCTTGACACCTTTTAAAGTTCTTCATATTTTTCACACCTTTTAAGGCTCTTCATGTTTTGAACACCGTTTCATGCTCCTCCTATTTTCAGACCGTTTCATGTTCTTCATTTTTTTGTCACCTTTTGAAGCTCCTCATATATTTCACACCTTTTGAAGCTCTTCATATTTTTCACATTTTTGAAGCTATTCAAATTTTTCACACGTTTTCAGGCTCTTCATGTTTTTGAACACCGCTTCATGCTCCTGCTATTTTTCACAAAGTTTCACACTCCCCATAATTTTGACACGTTTTGAGGCTACTCATATTTTTCACACCTTTTCAGGCTCTTCATGTTTTTGAACACCGTTTCATGATCCTCCTATTTTTCAGAACGTTTCATGCTCCTCATATTCTTGACACCTTTTAAAGTTCTTCATATTTTTCACACCTTTTAAGGCTCTTCATGTTTTGAGCACCGTTTCATGCTCCTCCTATTTTCAGACCGTTTCATGTTCTTCATTTTTTTGTCACCTTTTGAAGCTCCTCATATATTTCACACCTTTTGAAGTTCTTCATATTTTTCACATTTTTGAAGCTCTTCATATTTTTCACACGTTTTCAGGCTCTTCATGATTTTGAACACCACTTCATGCACCTCCTATTTTTCAGACAGTTTCATGATCCTCATGTATTTCACACCTTTTGAAGCTCTTCATATTTTTCACACCTTTTCAGGCTCTTCGTGATTTTCAAACCCGTTTCATGCTCCTCCTATTTTTCAGACCGTTTCATGCTCCTCATATTTTTGACCTCTTTTGAAGCTCCTAATATTTTTCACACCTTTTGAAGCTCTTCATATACTTCACACTTTTTCAGGCTCTTCATGTTTTTCAACACCACTTCATGTTAGTCCTATTTTTCAGACCGTTTCATGCTCATCTCATTTTTGACAGATTTTGAAGCTCTTCATATTTTTCACACCTTTTGAAGCTCTTCATATATTTCACACCTTTTCAGGCTCTTCATGTTTATGAACATCGCTTCATGCTCCTCCTATAATTCAGACGGTTTCATGCTCCTCATGTATTTCACTCCTTTTGAAGCTCTTCATATTTTACACACCTTTTCAGGCTCTTCATGATTTTCAACCCCACTTCATGCTCCTCCTATTTTTCAGACCGTTTCATGCTCCTCATATTTTTGACACCTTTTGAAGCTCTTCACTTTTTTCACACCTTTTCAGGCTCTTCATGTTTTTGAACACCCCTTCATGCTTCTCCTACCTTTCAGACCGTTTCATGCTCTTCATATTTTTGACACCTTTTGAAGCTCTTCATATTTTTCACACCATTTCAGGCTCTTCAAGTTTTTGAACACCGTTTCATGCTCCTCTTTTTTTTCAGACCGTTTCATGCTCATCTCATTTTTGACACCTTTTGAAGCTCTTCACTTTTTTCACACCTTTTCAGGCTCTTCATGTTTTTGAACACCCCTTCTTGCTTCTCCTACCTTTCAGACCGTTTCATGCTCTTCATATTTCTGACACCTTTTGAAGCTCTTCATATTTTTCACACCCTTTGAAGCTCTTCTTATATTTCACACCTTTTCAGACTCTTCATGTTTTCGAACACCACTTCAAGTTCCTCCTATTTTTGCGACCGTTTCATGCTCATCTCATTTTTGACAGATTTTGAAGCTCTTCCTATTTTTCACATCTTTTGAAGCTCTTCATATATTTCACACATTTTCAGGCTCTTCCTGTTTTTCAACACCACTTCATGCTCCTCCTATTTTTCAGACCGATTCATGCTCATCTAATTTTTGACACCTTTTGAAGTTCTTCATATATTTCACACCTTTTGAAGCTCTTCAAATTTTTCACACTTTTCCAGGCTCTTCATGATTTTGAACACCGCTTCATGCTCCTCATATATTTCAGACCATTTCATTCTCCTCTTATTTGTGACACCTTTTGAAGCTCTTCGTATTTTTCAGACATTTTCAGGCTCTTCATGTTTTTCAACATGACTTCATGCTCCTCCTATTTTTCAGACCGTTTCATGCTCCTCATATTTTGACACCTTTTGAAATCTTCATATACTTCCCACCTTTTCAGGCTCTTCATTGTTTGAAAACAACTTCATGCTCCTTCTATTTTTCAGACCGTTTCATGGTCATCTCATTTTTGACACCTTTTGAAGCTCTTCATATTTTTCATACCTTTTGAAGATCTTCATATTTTTCACACGTTTTCAGGCTCTTCATATTTTTCAACACCGCATCATCCTCCTCCTATTTTTCAGACAGTTTCATGCTCCTCATATTTTTGACACGTTTGAAGCTCTTCATATTTTTCATACCTTTTCAGGCTCTTCATGGTTTTCAACACTGTTTCATGAGCCTCCTATTTTTCAGACCGTTTCATGCTCCTCATAATTTTGACACCCTTTGAAGCTCTTCTTATATTTCACACCTTTTCAGACTCTTCATGTTTTCGAACACCACTTCAAGTTCTTCCTATTTTTGCGACCGTTTCATGCTCTTCATATTTTTGACACCTTTTGAAGCTCTTCATATTTTTCACACCTTTTGAAGCTCTTCATATATTTCACACATTTTCAGGCTCTTCATGTTTTTCAACACCACTTCATGCTCCTCCTATTTTTCAGACCGTTTCATGCTCATCTAATTTTTGACACCTTTTGAAGCTCTTCATATATTTCACACCTTTTGAAGCTCTTCATAATTTTCACATTTTTGAAGCTATTCAAATTTTTCACACGTTTTCAGGCTCTTCATGTTTTTGAACACCGCTTCATGCTCCTGCTTTTTTTCACAAAGTTTCACACTCCTCATATTTTTGACACGTTTTGAGGCTGCTCATATTTTTCACACCTTTTCAGGCTCTTCATGTTTTTGAACACCGTTTCATGATCCTCCTATTTTTCAGAACGTTTCATGCTCCTCAAATTCTTGACACCTTTTAAAGTTCTTCATATTTTTCACACCTTTTAAGGCTCTTCATGTTTTGAACACCGTTTCATGCTCCTCCTATTTTCAGACCGTTTCATGTTCTTCATTTTTTTGTCACCTTTTGAAGCTCCTCATATATTTCACACCTTTTGAAGTTCTTCATATTTTTCACATTTTTGAAGCTCTTCATAATTTTCACACGTTTTCAGGCTCTTCATGATTTTGAACACCACTTCATGCACCTCCTATTTTTCAGACAGTTTCATGATCCTCATGTATTTCACACCTTTTGAAGCTCTTCATATTTTTCACACCTTTTCAGGCTCTTCGTGATTTTCAAACCCGTTTCATGCTCCTCCTATTTTTCAGACCGTTTCATGCTCCTCATATTTTTGACCTCTTTTGAAGCTCCTAATATTTTTCACGCCTTTTGAAGCTCTTCATATACTTCACACTTTTTCAGGCTCTTCATGTTTTTCAACACCACTTCATGTTAGTCCTATTTTTCAGACCGTTTCATGCTCATCTCATTTTTGACAGCCTTTGAAGCTCTTCATATTTTTCACACCTTTTGAAGCTCTTCATATATTTCACACCTTTTCAGGCTCTTCATGTTTATGAACATCGCTTCATGCTCCTCCTATAATTCAGACGGTTTCATGCTCCTCATGTATTTCACTCCTTTTGAAGCTCTTCATATTTTACACACCTTTTCAGGCTCTTCCTGATTTTCAACCCCACTTCATGCTCCTCCTATTTTTCAGACCGTTTCATGTTCCTCATATTTTTGACACCTTTTGAAGCTCTTCATATTTTCTACACTTTTTCAGGCTCTTCATGTTTTTCAACACCGCTGCATGCTTCTCCTATTTTTCACACCTTTTGAAGCTGTTCATATTTTTCACACGTTTTCAGGCTCTTCATGTTTTTGAACACCTCTTCATGCTGCTCGTATTTTTCAGACTGTTTCATGCTTCTCATATTTTTGACACGATTTGAAGCTCTTCATATTTTTCACAAATTTACAATCTCTTCATGTTTTTCAACACCACTTGATGCTCCTCCTATTTTTCAGACCGTTACATGTTCCTCATATTTTTGACACCTTTTGAAGCTCTTCATATTTTTAACACCTTTTCAGGTTCTTCATGTTTTTCAACACCGCTTCATGCTCCTCCTATTTTTCTGACCGTTTCATGCTCCTCATGTATTTCACACCTTTTGAAGCTCTTCATATTTTTCACACCTTTTGAAGCTGTTCATATTTTTCACACCTTTTGTAGCTCTTCATATTTTTCACACCTTTTCAGGCTATTCATGTTTTTGAACACCGTTTCATGCTCCTCCTATAATTCAGACGGTTTCATGCTCCTCATGTATTTCACTCCTTTTGAAGCTCTTCATATTTTACACACCTTTTCAGGCTCTTCATGATTTTCAACCCCACTTCATGCTCCTCCGATTTTTCAGACCGTTTCCTGCTCATCTCATTTTTGACACCCTTTGAAGCTCTTCATATTTTTCACACCTTTTGAAGCTCTTCATTTATTTCACACCTTTTCAGGCTCTTCATGTTTTTCAACACCACTTCATGCTCCTCTTATTTTTCAGACCGTTTAATGCTCCGCATGTATTTCACACCTTTTGATGCTCTTTATATTTTTCACACCTTCTCAGGCTCTTCATGTTCTTGACACGTTTTCATGCTCCTCCTATTTTTCAGACAGTTTCATGCTCCTCATGTATTTCACACCTTTTGAAGCTCTTCATATTTTTCACACCTTTTCAGGCTCTTCATGTTTTGAACACCTCTTCATGCTCCTCCTATTTTTCACACCGTATCATGCTCCTCATACTTTTCACACCTTTTGAACCTCTTCATATTATTCACACCTTTTCAGGCTCTTCATGTTTTTGAACACCACTTCATGCACCTCCTCCTTTTCAGAAAGTTTCATGCTCCTCATGTATTTCACACTTTTTGAAGCTCTTCATATTTTTCACACCTTTTCTGGCTCTTCATGTTTTTGAACACGATTTCATGCTCCTCCTATTTTTCAGACCGTTTCATGCTCCTCACATTTTTGACACCTTTGAAGCTCTTCATATTTTTCACAACTTTTCAGGCTCTTCATGTTTTTCAACACCGCTTCATGATCCTCCAATTTTTCAGACCATTTCAAGCTCCTCATATTTTTGACACCTTTTTAATCTCTTCATATATTTTACACCTTTTCAGGCTCTTCATGGTTTTCAACACCACTTCATGCTCCTCCTTTTTCAGACCATTTCATGCTCATCTCATTTGTCACTCTTTTTGAAGCTCTTCATATTTTTGACACCTTTTGAGCTCTTCATATTTTTCACACCTTTTGAGGCTCTTCATGTTTTTCAACACCGTTTCATGTTCCTCCTATAATTCAGACGGTTTCATGCTCCTCAAGTCTTTCACTCCTTTTGAAGCTCTTCATATTTTACACACCTTTTCAGGCTCTTCATGATTTTCAACCCCACTTCATGCTCCTCTGATTTTTCAGACCGTTTCATGCTCATCTCATTTTTGACACCTTTTGAAGCTCTTCATATTTTTCACACCTTTTGAAGCTATTCATATTTTTCACATCTTTTCAGGCTCTTCATGTTTTTGAACACGGTTTCATGGTCCTCCTATTTTTCAGACCGTTTCATGCTCCTCATATTTTTGACACATTTTGAACCTTTTCATATTTTTCACACGTTTTCAGTCTCTTCATGTTTTTGAACACCGCTTCATGCTCCTGCTATTTTTCACAAAGTTTCACACTCCCCATAATTTTGACACGTTTTGAGGCTACTCATATTTTTCACACCTTTTCAGGCTCTTCATGTTTTTGAACACCGTTTCATGATCCTCCTATTTTTCAGAACGTTTCATGCTCCTCATATTCTTGACACCTTTTAAAGTTCTTCATATTTTTCACACCTTTTAAGGCTCTTCATGTTTTGAGCACCGTTTCATGCTCCTCCTATTTTCAGACCGTTTCATGTTCTTCATTTTTTTGTCACCTTTTGAAGCTCCTCATATATTTCACACCTTTTGAAGTTCTTCATATTTTTCACATTTTTGAAGCTCTTCATATTTTTCACACGTTTTCAGGCTCTTCATGATTTTGAACACCACTTCATGCACCTCCTATTTTTCAGACAGTTTCATGATCCTCATGTATTTCACACCTTTTGAAGCTCTTCATATTTTTCACACCTTTTCAGGCTCTTCGTGATTTTCAAACCCGTTTCATGCTCCTCCTATTTTTCAGACCGTTTCATGCTCCTCATATTTTTGACCTCTTTTGAAGCTCCTAATATTTTTCACACCTTTTGAAGCTCTTCATATACTTCACACTTTTTCAGGCTCTTCATGTTTTTCAACACCACTTCATGTTAGTCCTATTTTTCAGACCGTTTCATGCTCATCTCATTTTTGACAGATTTTGAAGCTCTTCATATTTTTCACACCTTTTGAAGCTCTTCATATATTTCACACCTTTTCAGGCTCTTCATGTTTATGAACATCGCTTCATGCTCCTCCTATAATTCAGACGGTTTCATGCTCCTCATGTATTTCACTCCTTTTGAAGCTCTTCATATTTTACACACCTTTTCAGGCTCTTCATGATTTTCAACCCCACTTCATGCTCCTCCTATTTTTCAGACCGTTTCATGCTCCTCATATTTTTGACACCTTTTGAAGCTCTTCACTTTTTTCACACCTTTTCAGGCTCTTCATGTTTTTGAACACCCCTTCATGCTTCTCCTACCTTTCAGACCGTTTCATGCTCTTCATATTTTTGACACCTTTTGAAGCTCTTCATATTTTTCACACCATTTCAGGCTCTTCAAGTTTTTGAACACCGTTTCATGCTCCTCTTTTTTTTCAGACCGTTTCATGCTCATCTCATTTTTGACACCTTTTGAAGCTCTTCACTTTTTTCACACCTTTTCAGGCTCTTCATGTTTTTGAACACCCCTTCTTGCTTCTCCTACCTTTCAGACCGTTTCATGCTCTTCATATTTCTGACACCTTTTGAAGCTCTTCATATTTTTCACACCCTTTGAAGCTCTTCTTATATTTCACACCTTTTCAGACTCTTCATGTTTTCGAACACCACTTCAAGTTCCTCCTATTTTTGCGACCGTTTCATGCTCATCTCATTTTTGACAGATTTTGAAGCTCTTCCTATTTTTCACATCTTTTGAAGCTCTTCATATATTTCACACATTTTCAGGCTCTTCCTGTTTTTCAACACCACTTCATGCTCCTCCTATTTTTCAGACCGATTCATGCTCATCTAATTTTTGACACCTTTTGAAGTTCTTCATATATTTCACACCTTTTGAAGCTCTTCAAATTTTTCACACTTTTCCAGGCTCTTCATGATTTTGAACACCGCTTCATGCTCCTCATATATTTCAGACCATTTCATTCTCCTCTTATTTGTGACACCTTTTGAAGCTCTTCGTATTTTTCACACATTTTCAGGCTCTTCATGTTTTTCAACATGACTTCATGCTCCTCCTATTTTTCAGACCGTTTCATGCTCCTCATATTTTGACACCTTTTGAAATCTTCATATACTTCCCACCTTTTCAGGCTCTTCATTGTTTGAAAACAACTTCATGCTCCTTCTATTTTTCAGACCGTTTCATGGTCATCTCATTTTTGACACCTTTTGAAGCTCTTCATATTTTTCATACCTTTTGAAGATCTTCATATTTTTCACACGTTTTCAGGCTCTTCATATTTTTCAACACCGCATCATCCTCCTCCTATTTTTCAGACAGTTTCATGCTCCTCATATTTTTGACACGTTTGAAGCTCTTCATATTTTTCATACCTTTTCAGGCTCTTCATGGTTTTCAACACTGTTTCATGAGCCTCCTATTTTTCAGACCGTTTCATGCTCCTCATAATTTTGACACCCTTTGAAGCTCTTCTTATATTTCACACCTTTTCAGACTCTTCATGTTTTCGAACACCACTTCAAGTTCTTCCTATTTTTGCGACCGTTTCATGCTCTTCATATTTTTGACACCTTTTGAAGCTCTTCATATTTTTCACACCTTTTGAAGCTCTTCATATATTTCACACATTTTCAGGCTCTTCATGTTTTTCAACACCACTTCATGCTCCTCCTATTTTTCAGACCGTTTCATGCTCATCTAATTTTTGACACCTTTTGAAGCTCTTCATATATTTCACACCTTTTGAAGCTCTTCATAATTTTCACATTTTTGAAGCTATTCAAATTTTTCACACGTTTTCAGGCTCTTCATGTTTTTGAACACCGCTTCATGCTCCTGCTTTTTTTCACAAAGTTTCACACTCCTCATATTTTTGACACGTTTTGAGGCTGCTCATATTTTTCACACCTTTTCAGGCTCTTCATGTTTTTGAACACCGTTTCATGATCCTCCTATTTTTCAGAACGTTTCATGCTCCTCATATTCTTGACACCTTTTAAAGTTCTTCATATTTTTCACACCTTTTAAGGCTCTTCATGTTTTGAACACCGTTTCATGCTCCTCCTATTTTCAGACCGTTTCATGTTCTTCATTTTTTTGTCACCTTTTGAAGCTCCTCATATATTTCACACCTTTTGAAGTTCTTCATATTTTTCACATTTTTGAAGCTCTTCATAATTTTCACACGTTTTCAGGCTCTTCATGATTTTGAACACCACTTCATGCACCTCCTATTTTTCAGACAGTTTCATGATCCTCATGTATTTCACACCTTTTGAAGCTCTTCATATTTTTCACACCTTTTCAGGCTCTTCGTGATTTTCAAACCCGTTTCATGCTCCTCCTATTTTTCAGACCGTTTCATGCTCCTCATATTTTTGACCTCTTTTGAAGCTCCTAATATTTTTCACGCCTTTTGAAGCTCTTCATATACTTCACACTTTTTCAGGCTCTTCATGTTTTTCAACACCACTTCATGTTAGTCCTATTTTTCAGACCGTTTCATGCTCATCTCATTTTTGACAGCCTTTGAAGCTCTTCATATTTTTCACACCTTTTGAAGCTCTTCATATATTTCACACCTTTTCAGGCTCTTCATGTTTATGAACATCGCTTCATGCTCCTCCTATAATTCAGACGGTTTCATGCTCCTCATGTATTTCACTCCTTTTGAAGCTCTTCATATTTTACACACCTTTTCAGGCTCTTCCTGATTTTCAACCCCACTTCATGCTCCTCCTATTTTTCAGACCGTTTCATGTTCCTCATATTTTTGACACCTTTTGAAGCTCTTCATATTTTCTACACTTTTTCAGGCTCTTCATGTTTTTCAACACCGCTGCATGCTTCTCCTATTTTTCACACCTTTTGAAGCTGTTCATATTTTTCACACGTTTTCAGGCTCTTCATGTTTTTGAACACCTCTTCATGCTGCTCGTATTTTTCAGACTGTTTCATGCTTCTCATATTTTTGACACGATTTGAAGCTCTTCATATTTTTCACAAATTTACAATCTCTTCATGTTTTTCAACACCACTTGATGCTCCTCCTATTTTTCAGACCGTTACATGTTCCTCATATTTTTGACACCTTTTGAAGCTCTTCATATTTTTAACACCTTTTCAGGTTCTTCATGTTTTTCAACACCGCTTCATGCTCCTCCTATTTTTCTGACCGTTTCATGCTCCTCATGTATTTCACACCTTTTGAAGCTCTTCATATTTTTCACACCTTTTGAAGCTGTTCATATTTTTCACACCTTTTGTAGCTCTTCATATTTTTCACACCTTTTCAGGCTATTCATGTTTTTGAACACCGTTTCATGCTCCTCCTATAATTCAGACGGTTTCATGCTCCTCATGTATTTCACTCCTTTTGAAGCTCTTCATATTTTACACACCTTTTCAGGCTCTTCATGATTTTCAACCCCACTTCATGCTCCTCCGATTTTTCAGACCGTTTCCTGCTCATCTCATTTTTGACACCCTTTGAAGCTCTTCATATTTTTCACACCTTTTGAAGCTCTTCATTTATTTCACACCTTTTCAGGCTCTTCATGTTTTTCAACACCACTTCATGCTCCTCTTATTTTTCAGACCGTTTAATGCTCCGCATGTATTTCACACCTTTTGATGCTCTTTATATTTTTCACACCTTTTCAGGCTCTTCATGTTCTTGACACGTTTTCATGCTCCTCCTATTTTTCAGACAGTTTCATGCTCCTCATGTATTTCACACCTTTTGAAGCTCTTCATATTTTTCACACCTTTTCAGGCTCTTCATGTTTTGAACACCTCTTCATGCTCCTCCTATTTTTCACACCGTATCATGCTCCTCATACTTTTCACACCTTTTGAACCTCTTCATATTATTCACACCTTTTCAGGCTCTTCATGTTTTTGAACACCACTTCATGCACCTCCTCCTTTTCAGAAAGTTTCATGCTCCTCATGTATTTCACACTTTTTGAAGCTCTTCATATTTTTCACACCTTTTCTGGCTCTTCATGTTTTTGAACACGATTTCATGCTCCTCCTATTTTTCAGACCGTTTCATGCTCCTCACATTTTTGACACCTTTGAAGCTCTTCATATTTTTCACAACTTTTCAGGCTCTTCATGTTTTTCAACACCGCTTCATGATCCTCCAATTTTTCAGACCATTTCAAGCTCCTCATATTTTTGACACCTTTTTAATCTCTTCATATATTTTACACCTTTTCAGGCTCTTCATGGTTTTCAACACCACTTCATGCTCCTCCTTTTTCAGACCATTTCATGCTCATCTCATTTGTCACTCTTTTTGAAGCTCTTCATATTTTTGACACCTTTTGAGCTCTTCATATTTTTCACACCTTTTGAGGCTCTTCATGTTTTTCAACACCGTTTCATGTTCCTCCTATAATTCAGACGGTTTCATGCTCCTCAAGTCTTTCACTCCTTTTGAAGCTCTTCATATTTTACACACCTTTTCAGGCTCTTCATGATTTTCAACCCCACTTCATGCTCCTCTGATTTTTCAGACCGTTTCATGCTCATCTCATTTTTGACACCTTTTGAAGCTCTTCATATTTTTCACACCTTTTGAAGCTATTCATATTTTTCACATCTTTTCAGGCTCTTCATGTTTTTGAACACGGTTTCATGGTCCTCCTATTTTTCAGACCGTTTCATGCTCCTCATATTTTTGACACATTTTGAACCTTTTCATATTTTTCACACGTTTTCAGTCTCTTCATGTTTTTGAACACCGCTTCATGCTCCTCCTAATTTTCAGCCCGTTTCATGCTCCTCATGTATTTAACACCTTTTGAAGCTCTTCATATTTTTCTCACCTTTTCAGGCTTTCATGTTTTTGAACACCTTCAATGCTCTTCCTATTTTTCAGACCGTTTCATGCTCCGCATGTATTTCACAGCTTTGAAGCTCTTTATATTTTTCACACCTTTTCAGGCTCTTCATGTTTTTGAACACCGTTTCATGCTGCTCCTATTTTTCAGACCGTTTCATGCTCATCTCATTTTTGACACCATTTTAAGCTTTTCATATTTTTCACACCTTTTGAACCTCTTCATATTTTTCACACGTTTTCACGCTCTTCATGTTTTTCAACACCGCTTCTTGATCCACCTATATTTCAGACCGTTTCATGCTAATCTAATTTTTGACACCATTTTAAGCTTTTCATATTTTTCACACCTTTTGAACCTCTTCATATTTTTCACTTGTTTTCACGCTCTTCATGTTTTTCAACACCGCTTCTTGATCCACCTATTTTTCAGACCGTTTCATGCTAATCTAATTTTTGACACCTTTTGAAGCTCTTCATATTTTTCACATCTTTTCAGGCTCTTCATGTTTTTGAACACCGTTTCATGCTGCTCCTATTTTCATACCGTTTCATACTCCTCATAGTTTTGACACTTTTTGAAGCTCTTCATATTTTTCACAGCTTTTCAGGCTCTTCATGTTTTTAAACACCGCTTCATGCTCCTCTTATTTTTCAGACCGTTTCATGCTCCTCATGTATTTCACACCTTTTGAAGCTCTTCATTTTTCACACCTTTCCAGGCTCTTCATGTTTTTGACACGGTTTCATGCTCCTCCTATTTTTCAGACCGTTTCATGCTCCTCACATTTTTGACACCTTTTGAAGCTCTTCATATTTTTCACAACTTTTCAGACTCTTCATGTTTTTCAACACCGCTTCATGATCCTCCAATTTTTCAGACCGTTTCATGCTCCTCATATTTGTGACATCTTTTGAAGCTTTTCTTATTTTTCACAACTTTTAGGCTCTTCATGTTTTTAAGCACCACTTCATGCTCCTCCTATTTCTCAGACAGTTTCATGCTCCTCATATTGTGGACACCGTTTGAAGCTCTTCATATTTTTCACATCTTTTCAGGCTCTTCATGTTTTTCAACACCACTTCTTGCTCGTCCTATTTTCCAAACCGTTACATGCTCCTCATATTTTTGACACCTTTTGAATCTCTTCATATATTTCACACCTTTTCAGGCTCTTCATGTTTTTGACACGGTTTCATACTCCTCCTATTTTTCAGACCGTTTCATGCTCCTCAAATTTTTGACACCTTTTGAAGCTCTTCATATTTTTCACAACTTTTCAGACTCTTCATGTTTTTCAACACCGCTTCATGATCCTCCAATTTTTCAGACCGTTTCATGCTCCTCATATTTGTGACATCTTTTGAAGCTTTTCTTATTTTTCACACCTTTTAGTCTCTTCATGTTTTTCAGCACCACTTCATGCTCCTCCTATTTCTCAGACAGTTTCTTGCTCCTCATATTGTGGACACCTTTTGAAGCTCTTCATATTTTTCACACCTTTTGAAGCTCTTCATATTTTTCACAAGTTTTCAGATCTTCATGTTTTTCAACACCGCTTCTTGATCCTCCTATTTTTCAGACCGTTTCATGCTCCTCATTTGTTTGACACGTTTTGAAGCTCTTCATATTTTACACATATTTTCAGGCTCTTCATGTTTTGGAACACCGCTTCAGGTTCCTCCTAATTTTCACACCTTTTGAAGCACTTCAAATTTTTCACACCTTTTCAGGCTCTTCATACTTTTGAACACGGTTTCCTGCTGCTCCTTTTTTCAGACCGTTTCATGCTCCTCATATTTTTGACACCTTTTGAATCTCTTCATGTATTTCACACCTTTTCAGGCTCTTCATGTATTGGAACACCGCTTCATGCTCCTCCTATTTTTCAGACGGTTTCATTCTCCTCATGTACTTCACACCTTTTGAAGCTCTTCATATATTTCACACTTTTTCAGGCTCTTCATGTTTTTCAACACCACTTCATGCTCCTCCTATTTTTCAGACCGTTTCATGCTCATCTCATTTTTGACACCTTCTGAAGCTCTTCATATTTGTTACACCCTTTCAGGCTCTTCATGTTTTTCAACACGGCTTCATGCTCCTCCTCTTTTTCAGACCGTTTCATGCTCCTCATATTTTTCACACCTTTTGAAGCTCTTCATATTTTTCACACTTTTTGAAGCTCTTCATATATTTCACACGTTTTAAGTCTCTTCATGTTTTTCAACACCGCTTCATGCTCCTCCTATTTTTCAGACCGTTTCATGCTCATCTCATTTTTGACAGCCTTTGAAGCTCTTCATATTTTTCACACCTTTTGAAGCTCTTCATATATTTCACACCTTTTCAGGCTCTTCATGTTTATGAACATCGCTTCATGCTCCTCCTATAATTCAGACGGTTTCATGCTCCTCATGTATTTCACTCCTTTTGAAGCTCTTCATATTTTACACACCTTTTCAGGCTCTTCATGATTTTCAACCCCACTTCATGCTCCTCCTATTTTTCAGACCGTTTCATGCTCCTCATATTTTTGACACCTTTTGAAGCTCTTCATATTTTTCACACCTTTTGAAGCTCTTCATATATTTCACACTTTTTCAGGCTCTTCATGTTTTTAAACACCACTTCATGCTTCTCCTATTTCTCAGACCGTTTCATGCTCATCTCATTTTTGACAGCATTTGAAGCTCTTCATATTTTTCACAATTTTTGAAGCTCTTCATATTTTTCACACCTTTTAAGGCTCCTCATGTTTTTCAACACCGCTTCATGCTCCTCCTATTTTTCAGACCGTTTCATGCTCCTCTCATTTCTGAAATCTTTTGAAGCTCTTCATATATTTCACACATTTTCAGGCTCTTAATGTTTTTCAACACCACTTCATGCTCCTCCTATTTTTCAGACCGTTTCATGCTCATCTAATTTTTGACACCTTCTGAAGCTCTTCATAGTTTTCACAAATTTTCAGGCTCTTCATATTTTTGAACACCGCTTCATGCTCCTCCTATTTTTCAGACCGTTTCATGCTCCTCATGTATTTCACACATTTTGAAGCTCTTCATATTTACGCACCTTTTCAGGCTCGTCATGATTTTCAACACCACTTCATGCTCCTCCTATTTTCAGACCGTTTTTGCTCCTCATATATTTGACACCTTTTGAAGCTCTTCATATATTTCACACCATTTCAGGCTCTTCAAATTTTTGAACACCACTTCATGCTCCTCCTACTTTTCAGACCGTTTCATGTTCATCTAATTTTTGACACCTTTTGAAGATCTTCATATATTTCACACCTTTTGAAGCTCTCCATATTTTTCACATTTTTTAAGCTCTTCAAATTTTTCACACCTTTTCAGGCTCTTCATGTTTTTGAACACCGCTTCATGCTCCTCGTATATTTCAGACCGTTTCATGCTCCTCATATTTGTGACACCTTTTGAAGCTCTTCGTATTTTTCACACATTTTCAGGCTCTTCATGTTTTTCAACATGATTTCATGCTCCTCCTATTTTTCAGACCGTTTCATGCTCCTCATATTTTTGACACCTTTTGAAATCTTCATATACTTCACACCTTTTCAGGTTCTTCATTTTTTTGAAAAGAACTTCATGCTCCTTCTATTTCTCAGACCGTTTCATGGTCATCTCATTTTTGACACCTTTTGAAGCTCTTCATATTTTTCAACACCGCATCATGCTCCTCCTATTTTTCAGACAGTTTCATGCTCCTCATATTTTTGACACGTTTTGAAGCTCTTCATATTTTTCACACCTTTTCAGGCTCTTCGTGTTTTTGAACACCGCTTCATGCTCCTCCGGTTTTTCTGACCGTTTCATGCTCCTCATATTTTTGACACCTTTTGAAGCTTTTCATATTTTTTACAACATTTCAGGCTTTTCATGTTTTTGAACACCTCTTCATGCTCCTCGTATTTTTCACACCTTTTGAAGCTCTTCATATTTTTCATACCTTTTCAGGCTCTTCATGTTTTTCAACACCGCTTCATGCTCCTCCTATTTTTCAGACCGTTTAATGCTCCTCCTGTACTTCACACCTTTTGTAGCTCTTCATATTTTTCACACCTTTTCAGGCTCTTCATGTTTTTCAACACCGCTTCATGCTACTCCTATTTTTGAGACCTATTAATGCTCCTCGTGTATTTCACACCTTTTGAAGCTCTTCATATTTTTCACACGATTTCAGGCTCTTCATGTTTTTCAACAACACTTCATGCTCCACCATTTTTCAGACCGCTTCATGCTCATCTCATTTTTGACACTTTTTGAAAGTGTTCATATTTTTCACACCTTTTGAAGCTCTTCATATTTTTCACACGTTTTCAGGCTCTTCATGTTTTTCAACACGGCTTCATGCTCCTCCTATTTTTCACACCTTTTGAAGCTCTTCATATTTTTCACACCTTTTCAGGCTCTTCATGTTTTTGAACAGCTCTTCATGCTGCTCCTATTTTTCAGACCGTTTCATGCTTCTCATATTTTTGACACCTTTTGAAGCTCTTCATATTTTTCACACCTTGTCAGGCTGTACATGTTTTTGAACTCCTCTTCATGCTCTTCCTATTTTTCAGACCGTTTCATGCTCATGTCAATTTTCACACCTTTTCAGGCTCTTCTTATTTTTCAAACCAGTGAAGCTCTTCATATTTTTCACACTTTTTCAGGCTTTTCATGTTTAGAACACCGCTTCATGCTCCTCCTATTTTTCAGACCGTTTCATGCTCATCTCATTTTTGACACCTTTTCAGGCTCTTCATATTTTTCAAACCTTTTGAAGCTCTTCATATTTTTCACACTTTTTCAGGCTCTTCATGTTTTGAACACCGCTTCATGCTCCTCCTATTTTTCAGACCGTTTCATGCTCCTCATATTTTTGAAACCTGTTGAAGCTCTTCATATATTTCACACCTTTTGAAGCTCTTCATATTTTTCACTCCTTTTCAGGCTCTTCATGTTTTTCAACACCGCTTCATGCTACTCCTATTTTTCAGACCGATTAATGCTCCTCATGTATTTCACACCTTTTGAAGCTCTTCATATTTTTCACACGATTTCAGGCTCTTCATGTTTTTCAACAACACTTCATGCTCCACCATTTTTGAGACCGCTTCATGCTCATCTCATTTTTGACACTTTTTGAAGCTGTTCATATTTTTCCCACCTTTTGAAGCTCTTCATGTTTTTCACACGATTTCAGGCTCTTCGTGATTTTTAACGCCGCTTCATGCTTCTCCTATTTTTCACACCTTTTGAAGCTCTTCATATTTTTCACACTTTTTTAGGCTCTTCATGATTTTGAACACGGCTTCATGCTCCTCCTCCTTTTCAGACCGTTTCATGCTCCTCATTTATTTCACACATTTTGAAGCTCTTCATATTTTTCACACCTTTTCAGGCTCTTCATGTTTTTGAACACGATTTCATGCTCCTCCTGTTTTTCAGACCGTTTCATGATCCTCCCATTTTTGACACCTTTGAAGCTCTTCATATTTTTCACAACTTTTCAGGCTCTTCATGTTTTTCAACACCGCTTCATGATCCTCCAAATATTCAGACCATTTCAAGCTCCTCATATTTTTGACACCTTTTTAATCTCTTCATATATTTTACACCTTTTCAGGCTCTTCATGTTTTTCAACACCACTTCATGCTCCTCCTTTTTCAGACCATTTCATGCTCATCTCATTTGTCACACTTTTTGAGGCTCTTCATATTTTTGACACCTTTTGAGCTCTTCATATTTTTCACAACTTTTGAGGCTCTTCATGTTTTTCAACACCGTTTCATGCTCCTCCTGTAATTCAGACGGTTTCATGCTCCTCAAGTCTTTCACTCCTTTTGAAGCTCTTCATATTTTTCATAACTTTTCAGGCTCTTCATGTTTTTCAACACCGCTTCATGCTCCTCCTATTTTTCAGACCGTTTAATGCTCCTCCTGTACTTCACACCTTTTGTAGCTCTTCATATTTTTCACACATTTCAGGCTCTTCATGTTTTTCAACACCGCTTCATGCTTCTCCTATTTTTCACACCTTTTGAAGCTCTTCATATTTTTCACACGTTTTTAGGCTCTTCATGATTTTGAACGCGGCTTCATGCTCCTCCTCCTTTTCAGACCGTTTCATGCTCCTCATGTATTTCACACATTTTGAAGCTCTTCATATTTTTCACACCTTTTCAGGCTCTTCATGTTTTTCACACCCTTTCTGGCTCTTCAGGTTTTTGAACACCGTTTCATGAAGCTCCTATTTTTCAGACCGTTTCATGCTTCTCATATTTTTGACACGTTTTGAAGCTCTTCATATTTTTCTCACCTTTTCAGGCTCTTCATGGTTTTCAACACCGCTTCATTTTTCTCCTATTTTTCAGACCGTTTCATGCTCCCATATTTTTGACACCTTTTGAAGCTCTTCATATATTTCACAGCTTTTCATGCTCTTCATGTTTTTCAACACCGCTTCATGATCCTCCAATTTTTCAGACCGTTTCATGCTCCTCATATTTGAGACATCTTTTGAAGCTTTTCATATTTTTCACACCTTTTAGGCTCTTCATGATTTTCACACCATTTCAGGCTCTTCATGTTTTTGAACACGGCTTCATGCTCTTCCTATTTTTCAGACCGTTTCATGCTTCTCATATTTTTGACACCTTTTGAAGCTCTTCATATTTTTCACACCTTTTCTGGCTCGTAATGTTTGTGAACACCGCTTCATGCTCCTCCTATTTTTCAGATCGTTTCATGCTCCTCATATTTTTGACAACTTTTGAAGCTCTTCATATTTTTAACACCTTTTCAGGCTCTTCATGTTTGTGAACACCGTTTCATGCTTCTCCTATTTTTCAGACCGTTTCATACTCCTCAAAGTTTTGACACCTTTTGAAGCTCTTCATATTTTTCACACCTTTTCAGGCTCTTCATGTTTTTCAACACCGCTTCATGCTCCTCCTATTTTTCAGACCGGTTCATGCTCCTCAAGTATTTCACACCTTGAGGCTCTTCGTATTTTACACAGCTTTTCAGGCTCTTCATGTTTTTGAACACCGTTTCATGCTCCTCCTATTTTTCAGAACGTTTCATGCTCCTCATATTTTTGACACATTTTGAAGATCTTCATATTTTTCACAACTTTTCAGGCTCTTCATGTTTTTCAACACCACATCATGCTCCACCTATTTTTCAGACCTTTTCATGCTCATCTCATTTTTGACACCATTTAAGCTCTTCATATTTTTCACACCTTTTGAAGCTCTTCATATTTTTCACACGTTTTCACGCTCTTCATGTTTTTCAACACCGCTTCTTGATCCACCTATTTTTCAGACCGTTTCATGCTCCTCATATTTTTGACACGTTTTGAAGCTCTTCATATTTTACACACATTTTCAGGCTCTTCATGTTTTTGAACACCGCTTCATGCTCCTCCTATTTTTAACACCTTTTGAAGCTCTTCATATTTTTCACACCTTTTCAGGCTCTTCATGTTTTTGAACACGGTTTCCTGCTCCCCCTTTTTTTCAGACCGTTTCATGCTCCTAATATTTTTGACACCTTTTGAATCTCTTCATATACTTCACACCTTTTCAGCCTCTTCATATATTTGAACAACTCTACATGCTCCTCCTATTTTTCAGACGGTTTCATCCTCCTCATGTATTTCACACCTTTTGAAGCTCTTCCTATTTTTCACACCTTTTCAGGCTCTGCATGTTTTTAAACACTGCTTCATGCTCCACCTATTTTTCAGACCGTTTCATTCTCCTCATATTTTTGACACCTTTTGAAGCTCTTCATATTTTTCACATCTTTTCAGGCTCTTCATGTTTTTCAACACAGCTTCATGCTCCTTCTATTTTTCAGTCGGTTTCTTGCCCCTATGTATTTCACACCTTTTGAAGCTCTTCATATTTTTCAAACATTTTCAGGCCCTTCGTGTTTTTCAAAACCGTTTCATGCTCCTCCTATTTTTCAGACCGTTTCATGCTCCTCATATTTTTGACCTCTTTTGAAGCTCCTAATATTTTTCACAACTTTTGAAGCTCTTCATATATTTTACACTTTTTCAGGCTCTTCATGTTTTTCAACACCACTTCATGCTCCTCCTATTTTTCAGACCGTTTCATGCTAATCTAATTTTTGACACCTTTTGAAGCTCTTCATGTTTTTCACACCTTTTCAGGCTCTTCATGTTTTTGAACACCGTTTCATGCTGCTCCTATTTTTCAGACCGTTTCATACTCCTCATAGTTTTGACACCTTTTGAAGCTCTTCCTATTTTTCACACCTTTTCAGGCTCTTCATGTTTTTAAACACCGCTTCATGCTCCTCCTATTTTTCAGACCGTTTCATGCTTCTCATATATTTCACACCTTTTGAAGCTCTTCATTTTTCACACCTTTTCAGGCTCTTCATGTTTTTGACACGGTTTCATGCTCCTCCTATTTTTCAGACCGTTTCATGCTCCTCATATTTATGACATCTTTTGATGCTTTTCATATTTTTCACACCTTTTAGGCTCTTCATGTTTTTCAGCACCACTTCATGCTCCGCCTATTTCTCAGACAGTTTCATGCTCCTCATATTGTGGACACCTTTTGAAGCTCTTCATATTTTTCACATATTTTCAGGCTCTTCATGTTTTTCAACACCACTTCATGCTCTTCCTATTTTCCTAACCATTACGTGCTCCTCATATTTTTGACAGCTTTTGAATCTCTTCATATATTTCACATCTTTTCAGGCTCTTCATGTTTTTCAACAACACTTCATGCTCCACCATTTTTGAGACCGCTTCATGCTCATCTCATTTTTGACACTTTTTGAAGCTGTTCATATTTTTCCCACCTTTTGAAGCTCTTCATGTTTTTCACACGATTTCAGGCTCTTCGTGTTTTTTAACACCGCTTCATGCTTCTCCTATTTTTCACACCTTTTGAAGCTCTTCATATTTTTCACACTTTTTTAGGCTCTTCATGATTTTGAACACGGCTTCATGCTCCTCCTCCTTTTCAGACCGTTTCATGCTCCTCATTTATTTCACACATTTTGAAGCTCTTCATATTTTTCACACCTTTTCAGGCTCTTCATGTTTTTGAACACGATTTCATGCTCCTCCTGTTTTTCAGACCGTTTCATGATCCTCCCATTTTTGACACCTTTGAAGCTCTTCATATTTTTCACAACTTTTCAGGCTCTTCATGTTTTTCAACACCGCTTCATGATCCTCCAATTTTTCAGACCATTTCAAGCTCCTCATATTTTTGACACCTTTTTAATCTCTTCATATATTTTACACCTTTTCAGGCTCTTCATGTTTTTCAACACCACTTCATGCTCCTCCTTTTTCAGACCATTTCATGCTCATCTCATTTGTCACACTTTTTGAGGCTCTTCATATTTTTGACACCTTTTGAGCTCTTCATATTTTTCACAACTTTTGAGGCTCTTCATGTTTTTCAACACCGTTTCATGCTCCTCCTGTAATTCAGACGGTTTCATGCTCCTCAAGTCTTTCACTCCTTTTGAAGCTCTTCATATTTTTCATAACTTTTCAGGCTCTTCATGTTTTTCAACACCGCTTCATGCTCCTCCTATTTTTCAGACCGTTTAATGCTCCTCCTGTACTTCACACCTTTTGTAGCTCTTCATATTTTTCACACATTTCAGGCTCTTCATGTTTTTCAACACCGCTTCATGCTTCTCCTATTTTTCACACCTTTTGAAGCTCTTCATATTTTTCACACGTTTTTAGGCTCTTCATGATTTTGAACGCGGCTTCATGCTCCTCCTCCTTTTCAGACCGTTTCATGCTCCTCATGTATTTCACACATTTTGAAGCTCTTCATATTTTTCACACCTTTTCAGGCTCTTCATGTTTTTCACACCCTTTCTGGCTCTTCAGGTTTTTGAACACCGTTTCATGAAGCTCCTATTTTTCAGACCGTTTCATGCTTCTCATATTTTTGACACGTTTTGAAGCTCTTCATATTTTTCTCACCTTTTCAGGCTCTTCATGGTTTTCAACACCGCTTCATTTTTCTCCTATTTTTCAGACCGTTTCATGCTCCCATATTTTTGACACCTTTTGAAGCTCTTCATATATTTCACAGCTTTTCATGCTCTTCATGTTTTTCAACACCGCTTCATGATCCTCCAATTTTTCAGACCGTTTCATGCTCCTCATATTTGAGACATCTTTTGAAGCTTTTCATATTTTTCACACCTTTTAGACTCTTCATGATTTTCACACCATTTCAGGCTCTTCATGTTTTTGAACACGGCTTCATGCTCTTCCTATTTTTCAGACCGTTTCATGCTTCTCATATTTTTGACACCTTTTGAAGCTCTTCATATTTTTCACACCTTTTCTGGCTCGTAATGTTTGTGAACACCGCTTCATGCTCCTCCTATTTTTCAGATCGTTTCATGCTCCTCATATTTTTGACAACTTTTGAAGCTCTTCATATTTTTAACACCTTTTCAGGCTCTTCATGTTTGTGAACACCGTTTCATGCTTCTCCTATTTTTCAGACCGTTTCATACTCCTCAAAGTTTTGACACCTTTTGAAGCTCTTCATATTTTTCACACCTTTTCAGGCTCTTCATGTTTTTCAACACCGCTTCATGCTCCTCCTATTTTTCAGACCGGTTCATGCTCCTCAAGTATTTCACACCTTGAGGCTCTTCGTATTTTACACAGCTTTTCAGGCTCTTCATGTTTTTGAACACCGTTTCATGCTCCTCCTATTTTTCAGAACGTTTCATGCTCCTCATATTTTTGACACATTTTGAAGATCTTCATATTTTTCACAACTTTTCAGGCTCTTCATGTTTTTCAACACCACATCATGCTCCACCTATTTTTCAGACCTTTTCATGCTCATCTCATTTTTGACACCATTTAAGCTCTTCATATTTTTCACACCTTTTGAAGCTCTTCATATTTTTCACACGTTTTCACGCTCTTCATGTTTTTCAACACCGCTTCTTGATCCACCTATTTTTCAGACCGTTTCATGCTCCTCATATTTTTGACACGTTTTGAAGCTCTTCATATTTTACACACATTTTCAGGCTCTTCATGTTTTTGAACACCGCTTCATGCTCCTCCTATTTTTAACACCTTTTGAAGCTCTTCATATTTTTCACACCTTTTCAGGCTCTTCATGTTTTTGAACACGGTTTCCTGCTCCCCCTTTTTTTCAGACCGTTTCATGCTCCTAATATTTTTGACACCTTTTGAATCTCTTCATATACTTCACACCTTTTCAGCCTCTTCATATATTTGAACAACTCTACATGCTCCTCCTATTTTTCAGACGGTTTCATCCTCCTCATGTATTTCACACCTTTTGAAGCTCTTCCTATTTTTCACACCTTTTCAGGCTCTGCATGTTTTTAAACACTGCTTCATGCTCCACCTATTTTTCAGACCGTTTCATTCTCCTCATATTTTTGACACCTTTTGAAGCTCTTCATATTTTTCACATCTTTTCAGGCTCTTCATGTTTTTCAACACAGCTTCATGCTCCTTCTATTTTTCAGTCGGTTTCTTGCCCCTATGTATTTCACACCTTTTGAAGCTCTTCATATTTTTCAAACATTTTCAGGCCCTTCATGTTTTTCAAAACCGTTTCATGCTCCTCCTATTTTTCAGACCGTTTCATGCTCCTCATATTTTTGACCTCTTTTGAAGCTCCTAATATTTTTCACAACTTTTGAAGCTCTTCATATATTTTACACTTTTTCAGGCTCTTCATGTTTTTCAACACCACTTCATGCTCCTCCTATTTTTCAGACCGTTTCATGCTAATCTAATTTTTGACACCTTTTGAAGCTCTTCATGTTTTTCACACCTTTTCAGGCTCTTCATGTTTTTGAACACCGTTTCATGCTGCTCCTATTTTTCAGACCGTTTCATACTCCTCATAGTTTTGACACCTTTTGAAGCTCTTCCTATTTTTCACACCTTTTCAGGCTCTTCATGTTTTTAAACACCGCTTCATGCTCCTCCTATTTTTCAGACCGTTTCATGCTTCTCATATATTTCACACCTTTTGAAGCTCTTCATTTTTCACACCTTTTCAGGCTCTTCATGTTTTTGACACGGTTTCATGCTCCTCCTATTTTTCAGACCGTTTCATGCTCCTCATATTTATGACATCTTTTGATGCTTTTCATATTTTTCACACCTTTTAGGCTCTTCATGTTTTTCAGCACCACTTCATGCTCCGCCTATTTCTCAGACAGTTTCATGCTCCTCATATTGTGGACACCTTTTGAAGCTCTTCATATTTTTCACATATTTTCAGGCTCTTCATGTTTTTCAACACCACTTCATGCTCTTCCTATTTTCCTAACCATTACGTGCTCCTCATATTTTTGACAGCTTTTGAATCTCTTCATATATTTCACATCTTTTCAGGCTCTTCATGTTTTTCAACAACACTTCATGCTCCACCATTTTTGAGACCGCTTCATGCTCATCTCATTTTTGACACTTTTTGAAGCTGTTCATATTTTTCCCACCTTTTGAAGCTCTTCATGTTTTTCACACGATTTCAGGCTCTTCGTGTTTTTTAACACCGCTTCATGCTTCTCCTATTTTTCACACCTTTTGAAGCTCTTCATATTTTTCACACTTTTTTAGGCTCTTCATGATTTTGAACACGGCTTCATGCTCCTCCTCCTTTTCAGACCGTTTCATGCTCCTCATTTATTTCACACATTTTGAAGCTCTTCATATTTTTCACACCTTTTCAGGCTCTTCATGTTTTTGAACACGATTTCATGCTCCTCCTGTTTTTCAGACCGTTTCATGATCCTCCCATTTTTGACACCTTTGAAGCTCTTCATATTTTTCACAACTTTTCAGGCTCTTCATGTTTTTCAACACCGCTTCATGATCCTCCAATTATTCAGACCATTTCAAGCTCCTCATATTTTTGACACCTTTTTAATCTCTTCATATATTTTACACCTTTTCAGGCTCTTCATGTTTTTCAACACCACTTCATGCTCCTCCTTTTTCAGACCATTTCATGCTCATCTCATTTGTCACACTTTTTGAGGCTCTTCATATTTTTGACACCTTTTGAGCTCTTCATATTTTTCACAACTTTTGAGGCTCTTCATGTTTTTCAACACCGTTTCATGCTCCTCCTGTAATTCAGACGGTTTCATGCTCCTCAAGTCTTTCACTCCTTTTGAAGCTCTTCATATTTTTCATAACTTTTCAGGCTCTTCATGTTTTTCAACACCGCTTCATGCTCCTCCTATTTTTCAGACCGTTTAATGCTCCTCCTGTACTTCACACCTTTTGTAGCTCTTCATATTTTTCACACATTTCAGGCTCTTCATGTTTTTCAACACCGCTTCATGCTTCTCCTATTTTTCACACCTTTTGAAGCTCTTCATATTTTTCACACGTTTTTAGGCTCTTCATGATTTTGAACGCGGCTTCATGCTCCTCCTCCTTTTCAGACCGTTTCATGCTCCTCATGTATTTCACACATTTTGAAGCTCTTCATATTTTTCACACCTTTTCAGGCTCTTCATGTTTTTAAACACCGCTTCATGCTCCTCCTATTTTTCAGACCGTTTCATGCTTCTCATATATTTCACACCTTTTGAAGCTCTTCATTTTTCACACCTTTTCAGGCTCTTCATGTTTTTGACACGGTTTCATGCTCCTCCTATTTTTCAGACCGTTTCATGCTCCTCATATTTATGACATCTTTTGATGCTTTTCATATTTTTCACACCTTTTAGGCTCTTCATGTTTTTCAGCACCACTTCATGCTCCGCCTATTTCTCAGACAGTTTCATGCTCCTCATATTGTGGACACCTTTTGAAGCTCTTCATATTTTTCACATATTTTCAGGCTCTTCATGTTTTTCAACACCACTTCATGCTCTTCCTATTTTCCTAACCATTACGTGCTCCTCATATTTTTGACAGCTTTTGAATCTCTTCATATATTTCACATCTTTTCAGGCTCTTCATGTTTTTCAACAACACTTCATGCTCCTCGTTCTTTTCAGACCATTTCATGTTCCTCATATTTTTGAAACCTTTTGAAGCTCTTCATGTTTTTTACACCTTTTCAGATTCTTCATGTTTTTCAACACGGCTTCATGCTCCTCTTATTTTTTAGACCGTTTCGTGCTCCTCATAATTTTCACACCTTTTGAAGCTCTTCATAATTTTCACACCTTTTCAGGCTCTTCATGTTTTTCAACAACGCTTCATGCTCCTCCTATTTTTCAGACCGTTTCATGCTCCTCATGTATTTCACACATTTTGAAGCTCTTCATATTTTTCACACCTTTTTAGGCTCTTCAATTTTTTCAACAATGTTACAATGCTCCTCCTATTTTTCAGACGGTTTCATGCTCCTCATATTTTTGACACCTTTTGAAGCTCCTCATATTTTCACAACTTTTGAAGCTCTTCATATATTTCACACTTTTTCAAGCTCTTCATGTTTTTCAACACCGCTTCATGCTCCTCCTATTTTTCAGACCGTTTCATGCTCCTCTCATTTGTGAAATCTTTTGAAGCTCTTCATATATTTCACACATTTTGAGGCTCTTAATGTTTTTCAACACCACCTCATGCTCCTCCTATTTTTCAGACCGTTTCATGCTCATCTCATTTTTGACACCTTCTGAAGCGCTTCATAGTTTTCACAAATTTTCAGGCTCTTCATATTTTTGAACACCGCTTCATGCTCCTCCTATTTTTCATACCTTTTCTTGCTCCTCATATTTTTGACACCTTTTGAAGCTCTTCATATTTTTCACACCTTTTCAGGCTCTTCATGTTTTTCAACACCGCTTCATGCTCCTACTATTTTTCAGACCGTTTCATGCTCCTCATATATTTCACACCTATTGAAGCTCTTCATATTTTTCCCACCTTTTCAGGCTCTTCATGTTTTTGAACACCGTCTCATGCTCCTCATATTTTTCAGACTGTTTCATGCTCCTCATATTTTTGACACCTTTTGAAGCTCTTCATATTTCTCACACCTTTTCAGGCTCTTCATGTTTTTCAACACCGCTTCATGATCCTCCTATTTTTCAGACCGTTTCATTCTCCTCATATTTTTGACACCTTTTGAAGCTCTTCACATTTTTCACACCTTTTCAGGCTCTTCATGATTTTCAACACCGCTTCATTCTCCTCCTATTTTTCAGACCGTTTCATGCTCGTCTCATTTTTGATACCTTTTGAAGCTGTTCATATTTTTCACCCCTTTTGAAGCTCTTCATGTTTTTCAACACCACTTCATGCTCCTCCTATTTTTCAGACCGTTTCATGCTCCTCTCATTTGTGAAATCTTTTGAAGCTCTTCATATATTTCACACATTTTCAGGCTCTTAATGTTTTTCAACACCACCTCATGCTCCTCCTATTTTTCAGACCGTTTCATGCTCATCTCATTTTTGACACCTTCTGAAGCGCTTCATAGTTTTCACAAATTTTCAGGCTCTTCATATTTTTGAACACCGCTTCATGCTCCTCCTATTTTTCATACCGTTTCATGCTCCTCATATTTTTGACACCTTTTGAAGCTCTTCATATTTTTCACACCTTTTGAAGCTCTTCATATATTTCACACTTTTTCAGGCTCTTCATGTTTTTAAACACCACTTCATGCTTCTCCTATTTCTCAGACCGTTTCATGCTCATCTCATTTTTGACAGCATTTGAAGCTCTTCATATTTTTCACAATTTTTGAAGCTCTTCATATTTTTCACACCTTTTAAGGCTCCTCATGTTTTTCAACACCGCTTCATGCTCCTCCTATTTTTCAGACCGTTTCATGCTCCTCTCATTTCTGAAATCTTTTGAAGCTCTTCATATATTTCACACATTTTCAGGCTCTTAATGTTTTTCAACACCACTTCATGCTCCTCCTATTTTTCAGACCGTTTCATGCTCATCTAATTTTTGACACCTTCTGAAGCTCTTCATAGTTTTCACAAATTTTCAGGCTCTTCATATTTTTGAACACCGCTTCATGCTCCTCCTATTTTTCAGACCGTTTCATGCTCCTCATGTATTTCACACATTTTGAAGCTCTTCATATTTTACGCACCTTTTCAGGCTCGTCATTATTTTCAACACCACTTCATGCTCCTCCTATTTTCAGACCGTTTTTGCTCCTCATATATTTGACACCTTTTGAAGCTCTTCATATATTTCACACCATTTCAGGCTCTTCAAATTTTTGAACACCACTTCATGCTCCTCCTACTTTTCAGACCGTTTCATGTTCATCTAATTTTTGACACCTTTTGAAGATCTTCATATATTTCACACCTTTTGAAGCTCTCCATATTTTTCACATTTTTTAAGCTCTTCAAATTTTTCACACCTTTTCAGGCTCTTCATGTTTTTGAACACCGCTTCATGCTCCTCGTATATTTCAGACCGTTTCATGCTCCTCATATTTGTGACACCTTTTGAAGCTCTTCGTATTTTTCACACATTTTCAGGCTCTTCATGTTTTTCAACATGATTTCATGCTCCTCCTATTTTTCAGACCGTTTCATGCTCCTCATATTTTTGACACCTTTTGAAATCTTCATATACTTCACACCTTTTCAGGTTCTTCATTTTTTTGAAAAGAACTTCATGCTCCTTCTATTTCTCAGACCGTTTCATGGTCATCTCATTTTTGACACCTTTTGAAGCTCTTCATATTTTTCAACACCGCATCATGCTCCTCCTATTTTTCAGACAGTTTCATGCTCCTCATATTTTTGACACGTTTTGAAGCTCTTCATATTTTTCACACCTTTTCAGGCTCTTCGTGTTTTTGAACACCGCTTCATGCTCCTCCGGTTTTTCTGACCGTTTCATGCTCCTCATATTTTTGACACCTTTTGAAGCTTTTCATATTTTTTACAACATTTCAGGCTTTTCATGTTTTTGAACACCTCTTCATGCTCCTCCTAATTTTCACACCTTTTGAAGCTCTTCATATTTTTCATACCTTTTCAGGCTCTTCATGTTTTTCAACACCGCTTCATGCTCCTCCTATTTTTCAGACCGTTTAATGCTCCTCCTGTACTTCACACCTTTTGTAGCTCTTCATATTTTTCACACCTTTTCAGGCTCTTCATGTTTTTCAACACCGCTTCATGCAACTCCTATTTTTGAGACCTATTAATGCTCCTCGTGTATTTCACACCTTTTGAAGCTCTTCATATTTTTCACACGATTTCAGGCTCTTCATGTTTTTCAACAACACTTCATGCTCCACCATTTTTCAGACCGCTTCATGCTCATCTCATTTTTGACACTTTTTGAAAGTGTTCATATTTTTCACACCTTTTGAAGCTCTTCATATTTTTCACACGTTTTCAGGCTCTTCATGTTTTTCAACACGGCTTCATGCTCCTCCTATTTTTCACACCTTTTGAAGCTCTTCATATTTTTCACACCTTTTCAGGCTCTTCATGTTTTTGAACAGCTCTTCATGCTGCTCCTATTTTTCAGACCGTTTCATGCTTCTCATATTTTTGACACCTTTTGAAGCTCTTCATATTTTTCACACCTTGTCAGGCTGTACATGTTTTTGAACTCCTCTTCATGCTCTTCCTATTTTTCAGACCGTTTCATGCTCATGTCAATTTTCACACCTTTTCAGGCTCTTCTTATTTTTCAAACCAGTGAAGCTCTTCATATTTTTCACACTTTTTCAGGCTTTTCATGTTTAGAACACCGCTTCATGCTCCTCCTATTTTTCAGACCGTTTCATGCTCATCTCATTTTTGACACCTTTTCAGGCTCTTCATATTTTTCAAACCTTTTGAAGCTCTTCATATTTTTCACACTTTTTCAGGCTCTTCATGTTTTGAACACCGCTTCATGCTCCTCCTATTTTTCAGACCGTTTCATGCTCCTCATATTTTTGAAACCTGTTGAAGCTCTTCATATATTTCACACCTTTTGAAGCTCTTCATATTTTTCACTCCTTTTCAGGCTCTTCATGTTTTTCAACACCGCTTCATGCTACTCCTATTTTTCAGACCGATTAATGCTCCTCATGTATTTCACACCTTTTGAAGCTCTTCATATTTTTCACACGATTTCAGGCTCTTCATGTTTTTCAACAACACTTCATGCTCCACCATTTTTGAGACCGCTTCATGCTCATCTCATTTTTGACACTTTTTGAAGCTGTTCATATTTTTCCCACCTTTTGAAGCTCTTCATGTTTTTCACACGATTTCAGGCTCTTCGTGTTTTTTAACACCGCTTCATGCTTCTCCTATTTTTCACACCTTTTGAAGCTCTTCATATTTTTCACACTTTTTTAGGCTCTTCATGATTTTGAACACGGCTTCATGCTCCTCCTCCTTTTCAGACCGTTTCATGCTCCTCATTTATTTCACACATTTTGAAGCTCTTCATATTTTTCACACCTTTTCAGGCTCTTCATGTTTTTGAACACGATTTCATGCTCCTCCTGTTTTTCAGACCGTTTCATGATCCTCCCATTTTTGACACCTTTGAAGCTCTTCATATTTTTCACAACTTTTCAGGCTCTTCATGTTTTTCAACACCGCTTCATGATCCTCCAATTTTTCAGACCATTTCAAGCTCCTCATATTTTTGACACCTTTTTAATCTCTTCATATATTTTACACCTTTTCAGGCTCTTCATGTTTTTCAACACCACTTCATGCTCCTCCTTTTTCAGACCATTTCATGCTCATCTCATTTGTCACACTTTTTGAGGCTCTTCATATTTTTGACACCTTTTGAGCTCTTCATATTTTTCACAACTTTTGAGGCTCTTCATGTTTTTCAACACCGTTTCATGCTCCTCCTGTAATTCAGACGGTTTCATGCTCCTCAAGTCTTTCACTCCTTTTGAAGCTCTTCATATTTTTCATAACTTTTCAGGCTCTTCATGTTTTTCAACACCGCTTCATGCTCCTCCTATTTTTCAGACCGTTTAATGCTCCTCCTGTACTTCACACCTTTTGTAGCTCTTCATATTTTTCACACATTTCAGGCTCTTCATGTTTTTCAACACCGCTTCATGCTTCTCCTATTTTTCACACCTTTTGAAGCTCTTCATATTTTTCACACGTTTTTAGGCTCTTCATGATTTTGAACGCGGCTTCATGCTCCTCCTCCTTTTCAGACCGTTTCATGCTCCTCATGTATTTCACACATTTTGAAGCTCTTCATATTTTTCACACCTTTTCAGGCTCTTCATGTTTTTCACACCCTTTCTGGCTCTTCAGGTTTTTGAACACCGTTTCATGAAGCTCCTATTTTTCAGACCGTTTCATGCTTCTCATATTTTTGACACGTTTTGAAGCTCTTCATATTTTTCTCACCTTTTCAGGCTCTTCATGGTTTTCAACACCGCTTCATTTTTCTCCTATTTTTCAGACCGTTTCATGCTCCCATATTTTTGACACCTTTTGAAGCTCTTCATATATTTCACAGCTTTTCATGCTCTTCATGTTTTTCAACACCGCTTCATGATCCTCCAATTTTTCAGACCGTTTCATGCTCCTCATATTTGAGACATCTTTTGAAGCTTTTCATATTTTTCACACCTTTTAGGCTCTTCATGATTTTCACACCATTTCAGGCTCTTCATGTTTTTGAACACGGCTTCATGCTCTTCCTATTTTTCAGACCGTTTCATGCTTCTCATATTTTTGACACCTTTTGAAGCTCTTCATATTTTTCACACCTTTTCTGGCTCGTAATGTTTGTGAACACCGCTTCATGCTCCTCCTATTTTTCAGATCGTTTCATGCTCCTCATATTTTTGACAACTTTTGAAGCTCTTCATATTTTTAACACCTTTTCAGGCTCTTCATGTTTGTGAACACCGTTTCATGCTTCTCCTATTTTTCAGACCGTTTCATACTCCTCAAAGTTTTGACACCTTTTGAAGCTCTTCATATTTTTCACACCTTTTCAGGCTCTTCATGTTTTTCAACACCGCTTCATGCTCCTCCTTCTTTTTCAGACCGGTTCATGCTCCTCAAGTATTTCACACCTTGAGGCTCTTCGTATTTTACACAGCTTTTCAGGCTCTTCATGTTTTTGAACACCGTTTCATGCTCCTCCTATTTTTCAGAACGTTTCATGCTCCTCATATTTTTGACACATTTTGAAGATCTTCATATTTTTCACAACTTTTCAGGCTCTTCATGTTTTTCAACACCACATCATGCTCCACCTATTTTTCAGACCTTTTCATGCTCATCTCATTTTTGACACCATTTAAGCTCTTCATATTTTTCACACCTTTTGAAGCTCTTCATATTTTTCACACGTTTTCACGCTCTTCATGTTTTTCAACACCGCTTCTTGATCCACCTATTTTTCAGACCGTTTCATGCTCCTCATATTTTTGACACGTTTTGAAGCTCTTCATATTTTACACACATTTTCAGGCTCTTCATGTTTTTGAACACCGCTTCATGCTCCTCCTATTTTTAACACCTTTTGAAGCTCTTCATATTTTTCACACCTTTTCAGGCTCTTCATGTTTTTGAACACGGTTTCCTGCTCCCCCTTTTTTTCAGACCGTTTCATGCTCCTAATATATTTGACACCTTTTGAATCTCTTCATATACTTCACACCTTTTCAGCCTCTTCATATATTTGAACAACTCTACATGCTCCTCCTATTTTTCAGACGGTTTCATCCTCCTCATGTATTTCACACCTTTTGAAGCTCTTCCTATTTTTCACACCTTTTCAGGCTCTGCATGTTTTTAAACACTGCTTCATGCTCCACCTATTTTTCAGACCGTTTCATTCTCCTCATATTTTTGACACCTTTTGAAGCTCTTCATATTTTTCACATCTTTTCAGGCTCTTCATGTTTTTCAACACAGCTTCATGCTCCTTCTATTTTTCAGTCGGTTTCTTGCCCCTATGTATTTCACACCTTTTGAAGCTCTTCATATTTTTCAAACATTTTCAGGCCCTTCGTGTTTTTCAAAACCGTTTCATGCTCCTCCTATTTTTCAGACCGTTTCATGCTCCTCATATTTTTGACCTCTTTTGAAGCTCCTAATATTTTTCACAACTTTTGAAGCTCTTCATATATTTTACACTTTTTCAGGCTCTTCATGTTTTTCAACACCACTTCATGCTCCTCCTATTTTTCAGACCGTTTCATGCTAATCTAATTTTTGACACCTTTTGAAGCTCTTCATGTTTTTCACACCTTTTCAGGCTCTTCATGTTTTTGAACACCGTTTCATGCTGCTCCTATTTTTCAGACCGTTTCATACTCCTCATAGTTTTGACACCTTTTGAAGCTCTTCCTATTTTTCACACCTTTTCAGGCTCTTCATGTTTTTAAACACCGCTTCATGCTCCTCCTATTTTTCAGACCGTTTCATGCTTCTCATATATTTCACACCTTTTGAAGCTCTTCATTTTTCACACCTTTTCAGGCTCTTCATGTTTTTGACACGGTTTCATGCTCCTCCTATTTTTCAGACCGTTTCATGCTCCTCATATTTATGACATCTTTTGATGCTTTTCATATTTTTCACACCTTTTAGGCTCTTCATGTTTTTCAGCACCACTTCATGCTCCGCCTATTTCTCAGACAGTTTCATGCTCCTCATATTGTGGACACCTTTTGAAGCTCTTCATATTTTTCACATATTTTCAGGCTCTTCATGTTTTTCAACACCACTTCATGCTCTTCCTATTTTCCTAACCATTACGTGCTCCTCATATTTTTGACAGCTTTTGAATCTCTTCATATATTTCACATCTTTTCAGGCTCTTCATGTTTTTCAACAACACTTCATGCTCCTCGTTCTTTTCAGACCATTTCATGTTCCTCATATTTTTGAAACCTTTTGAAGCTCTTCATGTTTTTTACACCTTTTCAGATTCTTCATGTTTTTCAACACGGCTTCATGCTCCTCTTATTTTTTAGACCGTTTCGTGCTCCTCATAATTTTCACACCTTTTGAAGCTCTTCATAATTTTCACACCTTTTCAGGCTCTTCATGTTTTTCAACAACGCTTCATGCTCCTCCTATTTTTCAGACCGTTTCATGCTCCTCATGTATTTCACACATTTTGAAGCTCTTCATATTTTTCACACCTTTTTAGGCTCTTCAATTTTTTCAACAATGTTACAATGCTCCTCCTATTTTTCAGACGGTTTCATGCTCCTCATATTTTTGACACCTTTTGAAGCTCCTCATATTTTCACAACTTTTGAAGCTCTTCATATATTTCACACTTTTTCAAGCTCTTCATGTTTTTCAACACCGCTTCATGCTCCTCCTATTTTTCAGACCGTTTCATGCTCCTCTCATTTGTGAAATCTTTTGAAGCTCTTCATATATTTCACACATTTTGAGGCTCTTAATGTTTTTCAACACCACCTCATGCTCCTCCTATTTTTCAGACCGTTTCATGCTCATCTCATTTTTGACACCTTCTGAAGCGCTTCATAGTTTTCACAAATTTTCAGGCTCTTCATATTTTTGAACACCGCTTCATGCTCCTCCTATTTTTCATACCTTTTCTTGCTCCTCATATTTTTGACACCTTTTGAAGCTCTTCATATTTTTCACACCTTTTCAGGCTCTTCATGTTTTTCAACACCGCTTCATGCTCCTACTATTTTTCAGACCGTTTCATGCTCCTCATATATTTCACACCTATTGAAGCTCTTCATATTTTTCCCACCTTTTCAGGCTCTTCATGTTTTTGAACACAGTCTCATGCTCCTCATATTTTTCAGACTGTTTCATGCTCCTCATATTTTTGACACCTTTTGAAGCTCTTCATATTTCTCACACCTTTTCAGGCTCTTCATGTTTTTCAACACCGCTTCATGATCCTCCTATTTTTCAGACCGTTTCATTCTCCTCATATTTTTGACACCTTTTGAAGCTCTTCACATTTTTCACACCTTTTCAGGCTCTTCATGATTTTCAACACCGCTTCATTCTCCTCCTATTTTTCAGACCGTTTCATGCTCGTCTCATTTTTGATACCTTTTGAAGCTGTTCATATTTTTCACCCCTTTTGAAGCTCTTCATGTTTTTCAACACCACTTCATGCTCCTCCTATTTTTCAGACCGTTTCATGCTCCTCTCATTTGTGAAATCTTTTGAAGCTCTTCATATATTTCACACATTTTCAGGCTCTTAATGTTTTTCAACACCACCTCATGCTCCTCCTATTTTTCAGACCGTTTCATGCTCATCTCATTTTTGACACCTTCTGAAGCGCTTCATAGTTTTCACAAATTTTCAGGCTCTTCATATTTTTGAACACCGCTTCATGCTCCTCCTATTTTTCATACCGTTTCATGCTCCTCATATTTTTGACACCTTTTGAAGCTCTTCATATTTTTCACACCTTTTGAAGCTCTTCATATATTTCACACTTTTTCAGGCTCTTCATGTTTTTAAACACCACTTCATGCTTCTCCTATTTCTCAGACCGTTTCATGCTCATCTCATTTTTGACAGCATTTGAAGCTCTTCATATTTTTCACAATTTTTGAAGCTCTTCATATTTTTCACACCTTTTAAGGCTCCTCATGTTTTTCAACACCGCTTCATGCTCCTCCTATTTTTCAGACCGTTTCATGCTCCTCTCATTTCTGAAATCTTTTGAAGCTCTTCATATATTTCACACATTTTCAGGCTCTTAATGTTTTTCAACACCACTTCATGCTCCTCCTATTTTTCAGACCGTTTCATGCTCATCTAATTTTTGACACCTTCTGAAGCTCTTCATAGTTTTCACAAATTTTCAGGCTCTTCATATTTTTGAACACCGCTTCATGCTCCTCCTATTTTTCAGACCGTTTCATGCTCCTCATGTATTTCACACATTTTGAAGCTCTTCATATTTTACGCACCTTTTCAGGCTCGTCATTATTTTCAACACCACTTCATGCTCCTCCTATTTTCAGACCGTTTTTGCTCCTCATATATTTGACACCTTTTGAAGCTCTTCATATATTTCACACCATTTCAGGCTCTTCAAATTTTTGAACACCACTTCATGCTCCTCCTACTTTTCAGACCGTTTCATGTTCATCTAATTTTTGACACCTTTTGAAGATCTTCATATATTTCACACCTTTTGAAGCTCTCCATATTTTTCACATTTTTTAAGCTCTTCAAATTTTTCACACCTTTTCAGGCTCTTCATGTTTTTGAACACCGCTTCATGCTCCTCGTATATTTCAGACCGTTTCATGCTCCTCATATTTGTGACACCTTTTGAAGCTCTTCGTATTTTTCACACATTTTCAGGCTCTTCATGTTTTTCAACATGATTTCATGCTCCTCCTATTTTTCAGACCGTTTCATGCTCCTCATATTTTTGACACCTTTTGAAATCTTCATATACTTCACACCTTTTCAGGTTCTTCATTTTTTTGAAAAGAACTTCATGCTCCTTCTATTTCTCAGACCGTTTCATGGTCATCTCATTTTTGACACCTTTTGAAGCTCTTCATATTTTTCAACACCGCATCATGCTCCTCCTATTTTTCAGACAGTTTCATGCTCCTCATATTTTTGACACGTTTTGAAGCTCTTCATATTTTTCACACCTTTTCAGGCTCTTCGTGTTTTTGAACACCGCTTCATGCTCCTCCGGTTTTTCTGACCGTTTCATGCTCCTCATATTTTTGACACCTTTTGAAGCTTTTCATATTTTTTACAACATTTCAGGCTTTTCATGTTTTTGAACACCTCTTCATGCTCCTCCTAATTTTCACACCTTTTGAAGCTCTTCATATTTTTCATACCTTTTCAGGCTCTTCATGTTTTTCAACACCGCTTCATGCTCCTCCTATTTTTCAGACCGTTTAATGCTCCTCCTGTACTTCACACCTTTTGTAGCTCTTCATATTTTTCACACCTTTTCAGGCTCTTCATGTTTTTCAACACCGCTTCATGCAACTCCTATTTTTGAGACCTATTAATGCTCCTCGTGTATTTCACACCTTTTGAAGCTCTTCATATTTTTCACACGATTTCAGGCTCTTCATGTTTTTCAACAACACTTCATGCTCCACCATTTTTCAGACCGCTTCATGCTCATCTCATTTTTGACACTTTTTGAAAGTGTTCATATTTTTCACACCTTTTGAAGCTCTTCATATTTTTCACACGTTTTCAGGCTCTTCATGTTTTTCAACACGGCTTCATGCTCCTCCTATTTTTCACACCTTTTGAAGCTCTTCATATTTTTCACACCTTTTCAGGCTCTTCATGTTTTTGAACAGCTCTTCATGCTGCTCCTATTTTTCAGACCGTTTCATGCTTCTCATATTTTTGACACCTTTTGAAGCTCTTCATATTTTTCACACCTTGTCAGGCTGTACATGTTTTTGAACTCCTCTTCATGCTCTTCCTATTTTTCAGACCGTTTCATGCTCATGTCAATTTTCACACCTTTTCAGGCTCTTCTTATTTTTCAAACCAGTGAAGCTCTTCATATTTTTCACACTTTTTCAGGCTTTTCATGTTTAGAACACCGCTTCATGCTCCTCCTATTTTTCAGACCGTTTCATGCTCATCTCATTTTTGACACCTTTTCAGGCTCTTCATATTTTTCAAACCTTTTGAAGCTCTTCATATTTTTCACACTTTTTCAGGCTCTTCATGTTTTGAACACCGCTTCATGCTCCTCCTATTTTTCAGACCGTTTCATGCTCCTCATATTTTTGAAACCTGTTGAAGCTCTTCATATATTTCACACCTTTTGAAGCTCTTCATATTTTTCACTCCTTTTCAGGCTCTTCATGTTTTTCAACACCGCTTCATGCTACTCCTATTTTTCAGACCGATTAATGCTCCTCATGTATTTCACACCTTTTGAAGCTCTTCATATTTTTCACACGATTTCAGGCTCTTCATGTTTTTCAACAACACTTCATGCTCCACCATTTTTGAGACCGCTTCATGCTCATCTCATTTTTGACACTTTTTGAAGCTGTTCATATTTTTCCCACCTTTTGAAGCTCTTCATGTTTTTCACACGATTTCAGGCTCTTCGTGTTTTTTAACACCGCTTCATGCTTCTCCTATTTTTCACACCTTTTGAAGCTCTTCATATTTTTCACACTTTTTTAGGCTCTTCATGATTTTGAACACGGCTTCATGCTCCTCCTCCTTTTCAGACCGTTTCATGCTCCTCATTTATTTCACACATTTTGAAGCTCTTCATATTTTTCACACCTTTTCAGGCTCTTCATGTTTTTGAACACGATTTCATGCTCCTCCTGTTTTTCAGACCGTTTCATGATCCTCCCATTTTTGACACCTTTGAAGCTCTTCATATTTTTCACAACTTTTCAGGCTCTTCATGTTTTTCAACACCGCTTCATGATCCTCCAATTTTTCAGACCATTTCAAGCTCCTCATATTTTTGACACCTTTTTAATCTCTTCATATATTTTACACCTTTTCAGGCTCTTCATGTTTTTCAACACCACTTCATGCTCCTCCTTTTTCAGACCATTTCATGCTCATCTCATTTGTCACACTTTTTGAGGCTCTTCATATTTTTGACACCTTTTGAGCTCTTCATATTTTTCACAACTTTTGAG
This sequence comes from Dama dama, assembly GCF_033118175.1. NCBI lineage: Eukaryota > Metazoa > Chordata > Mammalia > Artiodactyla > Cervidae > Dama > Dama dama. The sequence continues at coordinate 5,544,876 of NC_083683.1, read as the reverse complement.
GCTCTTCATGTTTTTCAACACCGTTTCATGCTCCTCCTGTAATTCAGACGGTTTCATGCTCCTCAAGTCTTTCACTCCTTTTGAAGCTCTTCATATTTTTCATAACTTTTCAGGCTCTTCATGTTTTTCAACACCGCTTCATGCTCCTCCTATTTTTCAGACCGTTTAATGCTCCTCCTGTACTTCACACCTTTTGTAGCTCTTCATATTTTTCACACATTTCAGGCTCTTCATGTTTTTCAACACCGCTTCATGCTTCTCCTATTTTTCACACCTTTTGAAGCTCTTCATATTTTTCACACGTTTTTAGGCTCTTCATGATTTTGAACGCGGCTTCATGCTCCTCCTCCTTTTCAGACCGTTTCATGCTCCTCATGTATTTCACACATTTTGAAGCTCTTCATATTTTTCACACCTTTTCAGGCTCTTCATGTTTTTCACACCCTTTCTGGCTCTTCAGGTTTTTGAACACCGTTTCATGAAGCTCCTATTTTTCAGACCGTTTCATGCTTCTCATATTTTTGACACGTTTTGAAGCTCTTCATATTTTTCTCACCTTTTCAGGCTCTTCATGGTTTTCAACACCGCTTCATTTTTCTCCTATTTTTCAGACCGTTTCATGCTCCCATATTTTTGACACCTTTTGAAGCTCTTCATATATTTCACAGCTTTTCATGCTCTTCATGTTTTTCAACACCGCTTCATGATCCTCCAATTTTTCAGACCGTTTCATGCTCCTCATATTTGAGACATCTTTTGAAGCTTTTCATATTTTTCACACCTTTTAGGCTCTTCATGATTTTCACACCATTTCAGGCTCTTCATGTTTTTGAACACGGCTTCATGCTCTTCCTATTTTTCAGACCGTTTCATGCTTCTCATATTTTTGACACCTTTTGAAGCTCTTCATATTTTTCACACCTTTTCTGGCTCGTAATGTTTGTGAACACCGCTTCATGCTCCTCCTATTTTTCAGATCGTTTCATGCTCCTCATATTTTTGACAACTTTTGAAGCTCTTCATATTTTTAACACCTTTTCAGGCTCTTCATGTTTGTGAACACCGTTTCATGCTTCTCCTATTTTTCAGACCGTTTCATACTCCTCAAAGTTTTGACACCTTTTGAAGCTCTTCATATTTTTCACACCTTTTCAGGCTCTTCATGTTTTTCAACACCGCTTCATGCTCCTCCTATTTTTCAGACCGGTTCATGCTCCTCAAGTATTTCACACCTTGAGGCTCTTCATATTTTACACAGCTTTTCAGGCTCTTCATGTTTTTGAACACCGTTTCATGCTCCTCCTATTTTTCAGAACGTTTCATGCTCCTCATTTTTTTGACACATTTTGAAGATCTTCATATTTTTCACAACTTTTCAGGCTCTTCATGTTTTTCAACACCACATCATGCTCCACCTATTTTTCAGACCTTTTCATGCTCATCTCATTTTTGACACCATTTAAGCTCTTCATATTTTTCACACCTTTTGAAGCTCTTCATATTTTTCACACGTTTTCACGCTCTTCATGTTTTTCAACACCGCTTCTTGATCCACCTATTTTTCAGACCGTTTCATGCTCCTCATATTTTTGACACGTTTTGAAGCTCTTCATATTTTACACACATTTTCAGGCTCTTCATGTTTTTGAACACCGCTTCATGCTCCTCCTATTTTTAACACCTTTTGAAGCTCTTCATATTTTTCACACCTTTTCAGGCTCTTCATGTTTTTGAACACGGTTTCCTGCTCCCCCTTTTTTTCAGACCGTTTCATGCTCCTAATATTTTTGACACCTTTTGAATCTCTTCATATACTTCACACCTTTTCAGCCTCTTCATATATTTGAACAACTCTACATGCTCCTCCTATTTTTCAGACGGTTTCATCCTCCTCATGTATTTCACACCTTTTGAAGCTCTTCCTATTTTTCACACCTTTTCAGGCTCTGCATGTTTTTAAACACTATTTCATGCTCCACCTATTTTTCAGACCGTTTCATTCTCCTCATATTTTTGACACCTTTTGAAGCTCTTCATATTTTTCACATCTTTTCAGGCTCTTCATGTTTTTCAACACAGCTTCATGCTCCTTCTATTTTTCAGTCGGTTTCTTGCCCCTATGTATTTCACACCTTTTGAAGCTCTTCATATTTTTCAAACCTTTTCAGGCCCTTCGTGTTTTTCAAAACCGTTTCATGCTCCTCCTATTTTTCAGACCGTTTCATGCTCCTCATATTTTTGACCTCTTTTGAAGCTCCTAATATTTTTCACAACGTTTGAAGCTCTTCATATATTTTACACTTTTTCAGGCTCTTCATGTTTTTCAACACCACTTCATGCTCCTCCTATTTTTCAGACCGTTTCATGCTAAACTAATTTTTGACACCTTTTGAAGCTCTTCATGTTTTTCACACCTTTTCAGGCTCTTCATGTTTTTGAACACCGTTTCATGCTGCTCCTATTTTTCAGACCGTTTCATACTCCTCATAGTTTTGACACCTTTTGAAGCTCTTCCTATTTTTCACACCTTTTCAGGCTCTTCATGTTTTTAAACACCGCTTCATGCTCCTCCTATTTTTCAGACCGTTTCATGCTTCTCATATATTTCACACCTTTTGAAGCTCTTCATTTTTCACACCTTTTCAGGCTCTTCATGTTTTTGACACGGTTTCATGCTCCTCCTATTTTTCAGACCGTTTCATGCTCCTCATATTTATGACATCTTTTGATGCTTTTCATATTTTTCACACCTTTTAGGCTCTTCATGTTTTTCAGCACCACTTCATGCTCCGCCTATTTCTCAGACAGTTTCATGCTCCTCATATTGTGGACACCTTTTGAAGCTCTTCATATTTTTCACATATTTTCAGGCTCTTCATGTTTTTCAACACCACTTCATGCTCTTCCTATTTTCCTAACCGTTACGTGCTCCTCATATTTTTGACAGCTTTTGAATCTCTTCATATATTTCACACCTTTTCAGGCTCTTCATGTTTTTCAACAACACTTCATGCTCCTCGTTCTTTTCAGACCATTTCATGTTCCTCATATTTTTGACACCTTTTGAAGCTCTTCATGTTTTTTACACCTTTTCAGATTCTTCATGTTTTTCAACACGGCTTCATGCTCCTCTTATTTTTTAGACCGTTTCGTGCTCCTCATAATTTTCACACCTTTTGAAGCTCTTCATAATTTTCACACCTTTTCAGGCTCTTCATGTTTTTCAACAACGCTTCATGCTCCTCCTATTTTTCAGACCGTTTCATGCTCCTCATGTATTTCACACATTTTGAAGCTCTTCATATTTTTCACACCTTTTTAGGCTCTTCAATTTTTTCAACAATGTTACAATGCTCCTCCTATTTTTCAGACGGTTTCATGCTCCTCATATTTTTGACACCTTTTGAAGCTCCTCATATTTTCACAACTTTTGAAGCTCTTCATATATTTCACACTTTTTCAAGCTCTTCATGTTTTTCAACACCGCTTCATGCTCCTCCTATTTTTCAGACCGTTTCATGCTCCTCTCATTTGTGAAATCTTTTGAAGCTCTTCATATATTTCACACATTTTGAGGCTCTTAATGTTTTTCAACACCACCTCATGCTCCTCCTATTTTTCAGACCGTTTCATGCTCATCTCATTTTTGACACCTTCTGAAGCGCTTCATAGTTTTCACAAATTTTCAGGCTCTTCATATTTTTGAACACCGCTTCATGCTCCTCCTATTTTTCATACCTTTTCTTGCTCCTCATATTTTTGACACCTTTTGAAGCTCTTCATATTTTTCACACCTTTTCAGGCTCTTCATGTTTTTCAACACCGCTTCATGCTCCTACTATTTTTCAGACCGTTTCATGCTCCTCATGTATTTCACACCTATTGAAGCTCTTCATATTTTTCCCACCTTTTCAGGCTCTTCATGTTTTTGAACACCGTCTCATGCTCCTCATTTTTTTCAGACTGTTTCATGCTCCTCATATTTTTGACACCTTTTGAAGCTCTTCATATTTCTCACACCTTTTCAGGCTCTTCATGTTTTTCAACACCGCTTCATGATCCTCCTATTTTTCAGACCGTTTCATTCTCCTCATATTTTTGACACCTTTTGAAGCTCTTCACATTTTTCACACCTTTTCAGGCTCTTCATGATTTTCAACACCGCTTCATTCTCCTCCTATTTTTCAGACCGTTTCATGCTCGTCTCATTTTTGATACCTTTTGAAGCTGTTCATATTTTTCACCCCTTTTGAAGCTCTTCATGTTTTTCAACACCGCTTCATGCTCCTCCTATTTTTCAGACCGTTTCATGCTCCTCTCATTTGTGAAATCTTTTGAAGCTCTTCATATATGTCACACATTTTCAGGCTCTTAATGTTTTTCAACACCACCTCATGCTCCTCCTATTTTTCAGACCGTTTCATTCTCCTCATATGTTTGACACGTTTTGAAGCTCTTCATATTTTACACACATTTTCAGGCTCTTCATGTTTTGGAACACCGCTTCAGGCTCCTCCTAATTTTCACACCTTTTGAAGCACTTCAAATTTTTCACACCTTTTCAGGCTCTTCATACTTTTGAACACGGTTTCCTGCTGCTCCTTTTTTTCAGACAGTTTCATGCTCCTCATATTTTTGACACCTTTTGAATCTCTTCATATATTTCACACCTTTTCAGGCTCTTCATGTTTTTCCACACCACTTCATGCTCCTCCTATTTTTCAGACGGTTTCATTCTCCTCATGTACTGCACACCTTTTGAAGCTCTTCATATATTTCACACTTTTTCAGGCTCTTCATGTTTTTCAACACCACTTCATGCTTCTCCTATTTCTCAGACCGTTTCATGCTCATCTCATTTTTGACAGCATTTGAAGCTCTTCATATTTTTCACAACTTTTGAAGCTCTTCATATTTTTCACACCTTTTAAGGCTCCTCATGTTTTTCAACACCGCTTCATGCTCCTCCTATTTTTCCGACCGTTTAATGCTTCTCATATTTTTGACACCTTATGAATCTCTTCATATTTTTCACACCTTTTAAGGCTCTTCATGTTTTTGAACACCGCTTCATGCTCCTCCTCTTTTTCAGACCGTTTCATGCTCCTTGTAATTTTGACACCTTTTGAAGCTATTCATATTTTTCACACCTTTTCAGGCTCTTCATGTTTTTCGAAACCGCTTCATGATCCTCCAATTTTTCAGACCGTTTCATGCTCCTCTCATTTCTGAAATCTTTTGAAGCTCTTCATATATTTCACACATTTTCAGGCTCTTAATGTTTTTCAACACCACTTCATGCTCCTCCTATTTTTCAGACCGTTTCATGCTCATCTAATTTTTGACACCTTCTGAAGCTCTTCATAGTTTTCACAAATTTTCAGGCTCTTCATATTTTTGAACACCGCTTCATGCTCCTCCTATTTTTCAGACCGTTTCATGCTCCTCATGTATTTCACACATTTTGAAGCTCTTCATATTTTACGCACCTTTTCAGGCTCGTCATGATTTTCAACACCACTTCATGCTCCTCATATTTTCAGACCGTTTTTGCTCCCCATATATTTGACACCTTTTGAAGCTCTTCATATATTTCACACCATTTCAGGCTCTTCAAATTTTTGAACACCACTTCATGCTCCTCCTATTTTTCAGACCGTTTCATGCTCATCTAATTTTTCACACCTTTTGAAGATCTTCATATATTTCACACCTTTTGAAGCTCTTCATATTTTTCACATTTTTGAAGCTCTTCAAATTTTTCACACCTTTTCAGGCTCTTCATGTTTTTGAACACCGCTTGATCCTCCTCATATATTTCAGACCGTTTCATGCTCCTCATATTTGTGACACGTTTTGAAGCTCTTCATATTTTTCACACCTTTTCAGGCTCTTCGTGTTTTTCAACACCGCTTCATGCTCCCCCGGTTTTTCAGACCGTTTCTTGCTCCTCATATTTTTGACACCTTTTGAAGCTTTTCATATTTTTTACAACATTTCAGGCTTTTCATGTTTTTGAACACCTCTTCATGCTCCTCGTATTTTTCACACCTTTTGAAGCTCTTCATATTTTTCATACCTTTTCAGGCTCTTCATGTTTTTCAACACCGCTTCATGCTCCTCCTATTTTTCAGACCGTTTAATGCTCCTCCTGTACTTCACACCTTTTGTAGCACTGCATATTTTTCACACCTTTTCAGGCTCTTCATGTTTTTCAACACCACTTCATGCTACTCCTATTTTTGAGACCTATTAATGCTCCTCATGTATTTCACACCTTTTGAAGCTCTTCATATTTTTCACACGATTTCAGTCTCTTCATGTTTTTCAACAACACTTCATGCTCCACCATTTTTCAGACCGCTTCATGCTCATCTCATTTTTGACACTTTTTGAAAGTGTTCATATTTTTCACACCTTTTGAAGCTCTTCATATTTTTCACACGTTTTCAGGCTCTTCATGTTTTTCAACACGGCTTCATGCTCCTCCTATTTTTCACACCTTTTGAAGCTCTTCATATTTTTCACACCTTTTCAGGCTCTTCATGTTTTTGAACAGCTCTTCATGCTGCTCCTATTTTTCAGACCGTTTCATGCTTCTCATATTTTTGACACGTTTTGAAGCTCTTCATATTTTTCACACATTTTCAGGCTCTTCATGTATTTCAACACCACTTCATGCTCCTCCTATTTTTCAGACCGTTTCATGCTCCTCATATTTTTGACACCTTTTGAAGCTCTTCATATTTTTCACACCTTGTCAGGCTGTACATGTTTTTGAACACCTCTTCATGCTCTTCCTATTTTTCAGACCGTTTCATGCTCATGTCAATTTTCACACCTTTTCAGGCTCTTCTTATTTTTCAAACCAGTGAAGCTCTTCATATTTTTCACACTTTTTCAGGCTTTTCATGTTCAGAACACCGCTTCATGCTCCTCCTATTTTTCAGACCGTTTCATGCTCATCTCATTTTTGACACCTTTTCAGGCTCTTCATGTTTTTCACACCTTTTGAAGCTCTTCATATTTTTCACACTTTTTCAGGCTCTTCATGTTTTGAACACCGCTTCATGCTCCTCCTATTTTTCAGACCGTTTCATGCTCCTCATATTTTTGAAACCTGTTGAAGCTCTTCATATATTTCACACCTTTTGAAGCTCTTCATATTTTTCACTCCTTTTCAGGCTCTTCATGTTTTTCAACACCGCTTCATGCTACTCCTATTTTTCAGACCGATTAATGCTCCTCATGTATTTCACACCTTTTGAAGCTCTTCATATTTTACACACGATTTCAGGCTCTTCATGTTTTGGAACACCGCTTCAGGCTCCTCCTAATTTTCACACCTTTTGAAGCACTTCAAATTTTTCACACCTTTTCAGGCTCTTCATACTTTTGAACACGGTTTCCTGCTGCTCCTTTTTTTCAGACCGTTTCATGCTCCTCATATTTTTGACACCTTTTGAATCTCTTCATATATTTCACACCTTTTCAGGCTCTTCATGTATTGGAACACCGCTTCATGCTCCTCCTATTTTTCAGACGGTTTCATTCTCCTCATGTACTTCACACCTTATGAAGCTCTTCATATATTTCACACTTTTTCAGGCTCTTCATGTTTTTCAACACCACTTCAGGCTCCTCCTATTTTTCAGACCGTTTCATGCTCATCTCATTTTTGACACCTTCTGAAGCTCTTCATATTTGTTACACCCTTTCAGGCTCTTCATGTTTTTCAACACGGCTTCATGCTCCTCCTATTTTTCAGACCGTTTCATGCTCCTCATATTTTTGACATCTTTAGAAACTCTTCATATCTTTCACACCTTTTCAGACTCTTCATGTTTTTCAACACCGCTTCATGATCCTCCTATTTTTCAGACCGTTTCATTCTCCTCATATTTTTGACACCTTTTGAAGCTCTTCATATATTTCACACCTTTTCAGGCTCTTCATTTACTTCAAAACCACTTCATGCTCCTCCTATTTTTCAGACGTTTCATGCTCATCTCATTTTTGACATCTTTAGAAACTCTTCATATCTTTCACACCTTTTCAGGCTCTTCATTTACTTCAAAACCACTTCATGCTCCTCCTATTTTTCAGACCGTTTCATGCTCCTCATATTTTTGACATCTTTAGAAACTCTTCATATCTTTCACACCTTTTAAGGCTCTTCATGTTTTTGAACACCGCTTCATGCTCCTCCTCTTTTTCAGACCGTTTCATGCTCCTTGTAATTTTGACACCTTTTGAAGCTATTCATATTTTTCACACCTTTTCAGGCTCTTCATGTTTTTCGAAACCGCTTCATGATCCTCCAATTTTTCAGACCGTTTCATGCTCCTCATATTTGTGACATCTTTTGAAGCTTTTCTTATTTTTCACACCTTTTAATCTCTTCATGTTTTTCAGCACCACTTCATGCTCCTCCTATTTCTCAGACAGTTTCTTCTTCCTCATATTGTGGACACCTTTTGAAGCTCTTCATATTTTTCACACCTTTTGAAGCTCTTCATATTTTTCACACCTTTTCAGATCTTCATGTTTTTCAACACCGCTTCTTGATCCTCCTATTTTTCAGACCGTTTCATTCTCCTCATATGTTTGACACGTTTTGAAGCTCTTCATATTTTACACACATTTTCAGGCTCTTCATGTTTTGGAACACCGCTTCAGGCTCCTCCTAATTTTCACACCTTTTGAAGCACTTCAAATTTTTCACACCTTTTCAGGCTCTTCATACTTTTGAACACGGTTTCCTGCTGCTCCTTTTTTTCAGACAGTTTCATGCTCCTCATATTTTTGACACCTTTTGAATCTCTTCATATATTTCACACCTTTTCAGGCTCTTCATGTTTTTCCACACCACTTCATGCTCCTCCTATTTTTCAGACGGTTTCATTCTCCTCATGTACTGCACACCTTTTGAAGCTCTTCATATATTTCACACTTTTTCAGGCTCTTCATGTTTTTCAACACCACTTCATGCTTCTCCTATTTCTCAGACCGTTTCATGCTCATCTCATTTTTGACAGCATTTGAAGCTCTTCATATTTTTCACAACTTTTGAAGCTCTTCATATTTTTCACACCTTTTAAGGCTCCTCATGTTTTTCAACACCGCTTCATGCTCCTCCTATTTTTCCGACATTTTAATGCTTCTCATATTTTTGACACCTTATGAATCTCTTCATATTTTTCACACCTTTTAAGGCTCTTCATGTTTTTGAACACCGCTTCATGCTCCTCCTCTTTTTCAGACCGTTTCATGCTCCTTGTAATTTTGACACCTTTTGAAGCTATTCATATTTTTCACACCTTTTCAGGCTCTTCATGTTTTTCGAAACCGCTTCATGATCCTCCAATTTTTCAGACCGTTTCATGCTCCTCTCATTTCTGAAATCTTTTGAAGCTCTTCATATATTTCACACATTTTCAGGCTCTTAATGTTTTTCAACACCACTTCATGCTCCTCCTATTTTTCAGACCGTTTCATGCTCATCTAATTTTTGACACCTTCTGAAGCTCTTCACAGTTTTCACAAATTTTCAGGCTCTTCATATTTTTGAACACCGCTTCATGCTCCTCCTATTTTTCAGACCGTTTCATGCTCCTCATGTATTTCACACATTTTGAAGCTCTTCATATTTTACGCACCTTTTCAGGCTCGTCATGATTTTCAACACCACTTCATGCTCCTCATATTTTCAGACCGTTTTTGCTCCCCATATATTTGACACCTTTTGAAGCTCTTCATATATTTCACACCATTTCAGGCTCTTCAAATTTTTGAACACCACTTCATGCTCCTCCTATTTTTCAGACCGTTTCATGCTCATCTAATTTTTCACACCTTTTGAAGATCTTCATATATTTCACACCTTTTGAAGCTCTTCATATTTTTCACATTTTTGAAGCTCTTCAAATTTTTCACACCTTTTCAGGCTCTTCATGTTTTTGAACACCGCTTGATCCTCCTCATATATTTCAGACCGTTTCATGCTCCTCATATTTGTGACACGTTTTGAAGCTCTTCATATTTTTCACACCTTTTCAGGCTCTTCGTGTTTTTCAACACCGCTTCATGCTCCCCCGGTTTTTCAGACCGTTTCTTGCTCCTCATATTTTTGACACCTTTTGAAGCTTTTCATATTTTTTACAACATTTCAGGCTTTTCATGTTTTTGAACACCTCTTCATGCTCCTCGTATTTTTCACACCTTTTGAAGCTCTTCATATTTTTCATACCTTTTCAGGCTCTTCATGTTTTTCAACACCGCTTCATGCTCCTCCTATTTTTCAGACCGTTTAATGCTCCTCCTGTACTTCACACCTTTTGTAGCACTTCATATTTTTCACACCTTTTCAGGCTCTTCATGTTTTTCAACACCACTTCATGCTACTCCTATTTTTGAGACCTATTAATGCTCCTCATGTATTTCACACCTTTTGAAGCTCTTCATATTTTTCACACGATTTCAGTCTCTTCATGTTTTTCAACAACACTTCATGCTCCACCATTTTTCAGACCGCTTCATGCTCATCTCATTTTTGACACTTTTTGAAAGTGTTCATATTTTTCACACCTTTTGAAGCTCTTCATATTTTTCACACGTTTTCAGGCTCTTCATGTTTTTCAACACGGCTTCATGCTCCTCCTATTTTTCACACCTTTTGAAGCTCTTCATATTTTTCACACCTTTTCAGGCTCTTCATGTTTTTGAACAGCTCTTCATGCTGCTCCTATTTTTCAGACCGTTTCATGCTTCTCATATTTTTGACACGTTTTGAAGCTCTTCATATTTTTCACACATTTTCAGGCTCTTCATGTATTTCAACACCACTTCATGCTCCTCCTATTTTTCAGACCGTTTCATGCTCCTCATATTTTTGACACCTTTTGAAGCTCTTCATATTTTTCACACCTTGTCAGGCTGTACATGTTTTTGAACACCTCTTCATGCTCTTCCTATTTTTCAGACCGTTTCATGCTCATGTCAATTTTCACACCTTTTCAGGCTCTTCTTATTTTTCAAACCAGTGAAGCTCTTCATATTTTTCACACTTTTTCAGGCTTTTCATGTTCAGAACACCGCTTCATGCTCCTCCTATTTTTCAGACCGTTTCATGCTCATCTCATTTTTGACACCTTTTCAGGCTCTTCATGTTTTTCACACCTTTTGAAGCTCTTCATATTTTTCACACTTTTTCAGGCTCTTCATGTTTTGAACACCGCTTCATGCTCCTCCTATTTTTCAGACCGTTTCATGCTCCTCATATTTTTGAAACCTGTTGAAGCTCTTCATATATTTCACACCTTTTGAAGCTCTTCATATTTTTCACTCCTTTTCAGGCTCTTCATGTTTTTCAACACCCATTCATGCTACTCCTATTTTTCAGACCGATTAATGCTCCTCATGTATTTCACACCTTTTGAAGCTCTTCATATTTTACACACGATTTCAGGCTCTTCATGTTTTGGAACACCGCTTCAGGCTCCTCCTAATTTTCACACCTTTTGAAGCACTTCAAATTTTTCACACCTTTTCAGGCTCTTCATACTTTTGAACACGGTTTCCTGCTGCTCCTTTTTTTCAGACCGTTTCATGCTCCTCATATTTTTGACACCTTTTGAATCTCTTCATATATTTCACACCTTTTCAGGCTCTTCATGTATTGGAACACCGCTTCATGCTCCTCCTATTTTTCAGACGGTTTCATTCTCCTCATGTACTTCACACCTTATGAAGCTCTTCATATATTTCACACTTTTTCAGGCTCTTCATGTTTTTCAACACCACTTCAGGCTCCTCCTATTTTTCAGACCGTTTCATGCTCATCTCATTTTTGACACCTTCTGAAGCTCTTCATATTTGTTACACCCTTTCAGGCTCTTCATGTTTTTCAACACGGCTTCATGCTCCTCCTATTTTTCAGACCGTTTCATGCTCCTCATATTTTTCACACCTTTTGAAGCTCTTCATATTTTTCAGACCTTTTCAGGTTCTTCATGTTTTTCAACACCGCTTTAGGCTCCTCCTATTTTTCAGACCGTTTCATGCTCCTCATGAATTTCACACCTTTTGAAGCTCTTCATATTTTTCACACTTTTTGAAGCTCTTCATATATTTCACACGTTTTAAGTCTCTTCATGTTTTTCAACACCGCTTCATGCTCCTCCTATTTTTCAGACCGTTTCATGCTCATCTCATTTTTGACAGCCTTTGAAGCTCTTCATATTTTTCACACCTTTTGAAGCTCTTCATATATTTCACACCTTTTCAGGCTCTTCATGTTTATGAACATCGCTTCATGCTCCTCCTATAATTCAGACGGTTTCATGCTCCTCATGTATTTCACTCCTTTTGAAGCTCTTCATATTTTACACACCTTTTCAGGCTCTTCATGATTTTCAACCCCACTTCATGCTCCTCCTATATTACAGACCGTTTCATGTTCCTCATATTTTTGACACCTTTTGAAGCTCTTCATATTTTCTACACCTTTTCAGGCTCTTCATGTTTTTCAACACGGCTTCATGCTCCTCTTATTTTTCAGACCATTTCGTGCTCCTCATATTTTTCACAGCTTTTGAAGCTCTTCATATTTTTCACACCTTTTCAGGCTCGTCATGTTTTTCAACACCACGTCATGCTCCCCCTATATTTCAGACCCTTTCATGCTCCTCATATTTTTGACACCTTTTGAAGCTCTTCATATTTTTCACACCGTTTCAGGCTACTCCTGTTTTTGAACACCGTTTCATGCTCCTCCTATTTTTCAGACCGTTTCATGCTCCTCATATTTTTGACACCTTTTGAAGCTCTTCATATTTTTCACACCTTTTCAGGCTCTTCAAGTTTTTGAACAATGCTACAATGCTCCTCCTATTTTACAGACCGTTTCATGCTCCTCATATTTTTGACACCTTTTGAAGCTCTTCATTTTTTTCACACCTTTTGAAGCTCTTCATATATTTCACACTTTTTCAGGCTCTTCATATTTTTCAACACCACTTCATGCTTCTCCTATTTCTCAGACCGTTTCATGCTCATCTCATTTTTGACAGCATTTGAAGCTCTTCATATTTTTCACAACTTTTGAAGCTCTTCATATTTTTCACACCTTTTAAGGCTCCTCATGTTTTTCAACACCGCTTCATGCTCCTCCTATTTTTCAGACCGTTTCATGCTCCTCTCATTTCTGAAATCTTTTGAAGCTCTTCATATATTTCACACATTTTCAGGCTCTTAATGTTTTTCAACACCACTTCATGCTCCTCCTATTTTTCAGACCGTTTCATGCTCATCTAATTTTTGACACCTTCTGAAGCTCTTCATAGTTTTCACAAATTTTCAGGCTCTTCATATTTTTGAACACCGCTTCATGCTCCTCCTATTTTTCAGACCGTTTCATGCTCCTCATGTATTCCACACATTTTGAAGCTCTTCATATTTTACGCACCTTTTCAGGCTCGTCATGATTTTCAACACCACTTCATGCTCCTCCTATTTTCAGACCGTTTTTGCTCCTCATATATTTGACACCTTTTGAAGCTCTTCATATATTTCACACCATTTCAGGCTCTTCAAATTTTTGAACACCACTTCATGCTCTTCCTATTTTTCAGACCGTTTCATGCTCATCTAATTTTTGACACCTTTTGAAGATCTTCATATATTTCATGAAGCTCTTCATATTTTTCACATTTTTGAAGCTCTTCAAATTTTTCACACCTTTTCAGGCTCTTCATGTTTTTGAACACCGCTTCATGCTCCTCATATATTTCAGACCGTTTCATGCTCCTCATATTTGTGACACTTTTTGAAGCTCTTCGTATTTTTCACACATTTTCAGTCTCTTCATGTTTTTCAACATGACTTCATGCTCCTCCTATTTTTCAGACCTTTTCATGCTCCTCATATTTTTGACACCTTTTGAAATCTTCATATACTTCACACCTTTTCAGGTTCTTCATTTTTTTGAAAAGAACTTCATGCTCCTTCTATTTCTCAGACCGTTTCATGGTCATCTCATTTTTGACACCTTTTGAAGCTCTTCATATTTTTCAACACCGCATCATGCTCCTCCTATTTTTCAGACAGTTTCATGCTCCTCATATTTTTGACACGTTTTGAAGCTCTTCATATTTAACACACCTTTTCAGGCTCTTCGTGTTTTTGAAAACCGCTTCATTCTCCCCCGGTTTTTCAGACCGTTTCATGCTCCTCATATTTTTGACACCTTTTGAAGCTTTTCATATTTTTTACAACATTTCAGGCTTTTCATGTTTTTGAACACCTCTTCTGCTCCTCGTATTTTTCACACCTTTTGAAGCTCTTCATATTTTTCATACCTTTTCAGGCTCTTCATGTTTTTCAACACCGCTTCATGCTGCTCCTATTTTTCAGACCGTTTCATGCTCCTCTCATTTCTGAAATCTTTTGAAGCTCTTCATATATTTCACACATTTTCAGGCTCTTAATGTTTTTCAACACCACTTCATGCTCCTCCTATTTTTCAGACCGTTTCATGCTCATCTAATTTTTGACACCTTCTGAAGCTCTTCATAGTTTTCACAAATTTTCAGGCTCTTCATATTTTTGAACACCGCTTCATGCTCCTCCTATTTTTCAGACCGTTTCATGCTCCTCATGTATTTCACACATTTTGAAGCTCTTCATATTTTACGCACCTTTTCAGGCTCGTCATGATTTTCAACACCACTTCATGCTCCTCCTATTTTCAGACCGTTTTTTCTCCTCATATATTTGACACTTTTTGAAGCTCTTCATATATTTCACACCATTTCAGGCTCTTCAAATTTTTGAACACCACTTCATGCTCTTCCTATTTTTCAGACCGTTTCATGCTCATCTAATTTTTGACATCTTTTGAAGATCTTCATATATTTCACACCTTTTGAAGCTCTTCATATTTTTCACATTTTTGAAGCTCTTCAAATTTTTCACACCTTTTCAGGCTCTTCATGTTTTTGAACACCGCTTCATGCTCCTCATATATTTCAGACCGTTTCATGCTCCTCATATTTGTGACACTTTTTGAAGCTCTTCGTATTTTTCACACATTTTCAGTCTCTTCATGTTTTTCAACATGACTTCATGCTCCTCCTATTTTTCAGACCTTTTCATGCTCCTCATATTTTTGACACCTTTTGAAATCTTCATATACTTCACACCTTTTCAGGTTCTTCATTTTTTTGAAAAGAACTTCATGCTCCTTCTATTTCTCAGACCGTTTCATGGTCATCTCATTTTTGACACCTTTTGAAGCTCTTCATATTTTTCAACACCGCATCATGCTCCTCCTATTTTTCAGACAGTTTCATGCTCCTCATATTTTTGACACATTTTGAAGCTCTTCATATTTTTCACACCTTTTCAGGCTCTTCGTGTTTTTGAAAACCGCTTCATGCTCCCCTGGTTTTTCAGACCGTTTCATGCTCCTCATATTTTTGACACCTTTTGAAGCTTTTCATATTTTTTACAACATTTCAGGCTTTTCATGTTTTTGAACACCTCTTCATGCTCCTCGTATTTTTCACACCTTTTGAAGCTCTTCATATTTTTCATACCTTTTCAGGCTCTTCATGTTTTTCAACACCGCTTCATGCTGCTCCTATTTTTCAGACCGTTTCATGCTTCTCATATTTTTGACACGTTTTGAAGCGCTTCATATTTTTCACACATTTTCAGGCTCTTCATGTATTTCAACACCACTTCATGCTCCTCCTATTTTTCAGACCGTTTCATGCTCCTCATATTTTTGACACCTTTTGAAGCTCTTCATATTTTTCACACCTTGTCAGGCTGTACATGTTTTTGAACACTTCTTCATGCTCTTCTTTTTTTCAGACCGTTTCATGCTCATGTCAATTTTCACACCTTTTCAGGCTCTTCTTATTTTTCAAACCAGTGAAGCTCTTCATATTTTTCACACTTTTTCAGGCTTTTCATGTTTAGAACACCGCTTCATGCTCCTCCTATTTTTCAGACCGTTTCATGCTCATCTCATTTTTGACACCTTTTCAGGCTCTTCATATTTTTCAAACCTTTTGAAGCTCTTCATATTTTTCACACTTTTTCAGGCTCTTCATGTTTTGAACACCGCTTCATGCTCCTCCTATTTTTCAGACCGTTTCATGCTCCTCATATTTTTGAAACCTGTTGAAGCTCTTCATATATTTCACAAGTTTTGAAGCTCTTCATATTTTTCACTCCTTTTCAGGCTCTTCATGTTTTTCAACACCGCTTCATGCTACTCCTATTTTTCAGACCGATTAATGCTCCTCATGTATTTCACACCTTTTGAAGCTCTTCATAGTTTTCACATGATTTCAGGCTCTTCATGTTTTTCAACAACACTTCATGCTCCACCATTTTTGAGACCGCTTCATGCTCATCTCGTTTTTGACACTTTTTGAAGCTGTTCATATTTTTCCCACCTTTTGAAGCTCTTCATGTTTTTCACACGATTTCAGGCTCTTCGTGTTTTTTAACACCGCTTCATGCTTCTCCTATTTTTCACACCTTTTGAAGCTCTTCATATTTTTCACACTTTTTTAGGCTCTTCATGATTTTGAACACGGCTTCATGCTCCTCCTCCTTTTCAGACCGTTTCATGCTCCTCATTTATTTCACACATTTTGAAGCTCTTCATATGTTTCACACCTTTTCAGGCTCTTCATGTTTTTGAACACGATTTCATGCTCCTCCTATTTTTCAGACCGTTTCATGCTCCTCCCATTTTTGACACCTTTGAAGCTCTTCATATTTTTCACAACTTTTCAGGCTCTTCATGTTTTTCAACACCGCTTCATGATCCTCCAATTTTTCAGACCATTTCAAGCTCCTCATATTTTTGACACCTTTTTAATCTCTTCATATATTTTACACCTTTTCAGGCTCTTCATGTTTTTCAACACCACTTCATGCTCCTCCTTTTTCAGACCATTTCATGCTCATCTCATTTGTCACACTTTTTGAAGCTCTTCATATTTTTGACACCTTTTGAGCTCTTCATATTTTTCACAACTTTTGAGGCTCTTCATGTTTTTCAACACCGTTTCATGCTCCTCCTATAATTCAGACGGTTTCATGCTCCTCAAGTCTTTCACTCCTTTTGAAGCTCTTCATATTTTTCATACCTTTTCAGGCTCTTCATGTTTTTCAACACCGCTTCATGCTCCTCCTATTTTTCAGACTGTTTCATGCTCCTCCTGTACTTCACACCTTTTGTAGCTCTTAATATTTTTCACACCTTTTCAGGCTCTTCATGTTTTTCAACACCACTTCATGCTCCTCCTTTTTCAGACCATTTCATGCTCATCTCATTTGTCACACTTTTTGAAGCTCTTCATATTTTTGACACCTTTTGAGCTCTTCATATTTTTCACACCTTTTGAGGCTCTTCATGTTTTTCAACACCGTTCATGCTCCTCCTATAATTCAGACGGTTTAATGCTCCTCAAGTCTTTCACACCTTTTGAAGCTGTTCATATTTTTCACACCTTTTCAGGCTCTTCATGTTTTGGAACACCGCTTCATGCTCCTCCTAATTTTCACACCTTTTGAAGCAATTCAAATTTTTCACACCTTTTCAGGCTCTTCATACTTTTGAACACGGTTTCCTGCTCCTCCTATTTTTCAGACCGTTTCATGCTTCTCTTATTTTTGACACGTTTTGAGGCTCTTCATATATTTCACACCTTTTCAGGCTCTTCATGTTTTTGAACACCGTTTCATGCTCCTCCTATATTTCAGACCGTTTCATGCTCCACATATTTTTGACACCTTTTGAAGCTCTTCATATTTTTCACCCCTTTTCAGGCTCTTCATGTTTTTCAACACAACTTCATGCCCCTCCTATTTTTCAGACCGTTTCATGCTCATCTCATTTTTGACAGCTTTTGAAGCTCTTCATATTTTTCAAACCTTTTGAGGCTCTTCATATTTTTCACACCTTTTCTGGCTCTTCACGTTTTTGAACACCGTTTCATGAAGCTCCTATTTTTCAGACCGTTTCATGCTTCTCATATTTTTGACACGTTTTGAAGCTCTTCATATTTTTCTCACCTTTTCAGGCTCTTCATGGTTTTCAACACCGCTTCATTTTCCTCCTATTTTTCAGACCGTTTCATGATCCCATATTTTTGACACCTTTTGAAGCTCTTCATATTTTTCACAGCTTTTCATGCTCTTCATGTTTTTCAACACCGCTTCATGATCCTCCAATTTTTCAGACCGTTTCATGCTCCTCATATTTGAGACATCTTTTGAAGCTTTTCATATTTTTCACACCTTTTAGGCTCTTCATGATTTTCACACCATTTCAGGCTCTTCATGTTTTTGAACACGGCTTCATGCTCTTCCTATTTTTCAGACCGTTTCATGCTTCTCATATTTTTGACACCTTTTGAAGCTCTTCATATTTTTCACACCTTTTCTGGCTCATAATGTTTGTGAACACCGCTTCATGCTCCTCCTATTTTTCAGATCGTTTCATGCTCCTCATATTTTTGACAACTTTTGAAGCTCTTCATATTTTTAACACCTTTTCAGGCTCTTCATGTTTGTGAACACCGTTTCATGCTGCTCCTATTTTTCAGACCGTTTCATACTCCTCAAAGTTTTGACACCTTTTGAAGCTCTTCATATTTTTCACACCTTTTCAGGCTCTTCATGTTTTTCAACACGGCTTCATGCTCCTCCTATTTTTCACACCTTTTGAAGCTCTTCATATTTTTCACACCTTTTCAGGCTCTTCATGTTTTTGAACAGCTCTTCATGCTGCTCCTATTTTTCAGACCGTTTCATGCTTCTCATATTTTTGACACGTTTTGAAGCTCTTCATATTTTTCACACATTTTCAGGCTCTTCATGTATTTCAACACCACTTCATGCTCCTCCCATTTTTCAGACCGTTTCATGCTCCTCATATTTTTGACACCTTTTGAAGCTCTTCATATTTTTCACACCTTGTCAGGCTGTACATGTTTTTGAACACCTCTTCATGCTCTTCCTATTTTTCAGACCGTTTCATGCTCATGTCAATTTTCACACCTTTTCAGGCTCTTCTTATTTTTCAAACCAGTGAAGCTCTTCATATTTTTCACACTTTTTCAGGCTTTTCATGTTTAGAACACCGCTTCATGCTCCTCCTATTTTTCAGACCGTTTCATGCTCATCTCATTTTTGACACCTTTTCAGGCTCTTCATGTTTTTCAAACCTTTTGAAGCTCTTCATATTTTTCACACTTTTTCAGGCTCTTCATGTTTTGAACACCGCTTCATGCTCCTCCTATTTTTCAGACCGTTTCATGCTCCTCATATTTTTGAAACCTGTTGAAGCTCTTCATATATTTCACACCTTTTGAAGCTCTTCATATTTTTCACTCCTTTTCAGGCTCTTCATGTTTTTCAACACCGCTTCATGCTACTCCTATTTTTCAGACCGATTAATGCTCCTCATGTATTTCACAACTTTTGAAGCACTTCAAATTTTTCACACCTTTTCAGGCTCTTCATACTTTTGAACACGGTTTCCTGCTGCTCCTTTTTTTCAGACCGTTTCATGCTCCTCATATTTTTGACACCTTTTGAATCTCTTCATATATTTCACACCTTTTCAGGCTCTTCATGTATTGGAACACCGCTTCATGCTCCTCCTATTTTTCAGACGGTTTCATTCTCCTCATGTACTTCACACCTTTTGAAGCTCTTCATATATTTCACACTTTTTCAGGCTCTTCATGTTTTTCAACACGGCTTCATGCTCCTCCTATTTTTCAGACCGTTTCATGCTCCTCATATTTTTCACACCTTTTGAAGCTCTTCATATTTTTCAGACCTTTTCAGGTTCTTCATGTTTTTCAACACCGCTTTAGGCTCCTCCTATTTTTCAGACCGTTTCATGCTCCTCATGAATTTCACACCTTTTGAAGCTCTTCATATTTTTCACACTTTTTGAAGCTCTTCATATATTTCACACGTTTTAAGTCTCTTCATGTTTTTCAACACCGCTTCATGCTCCTCCTATTTTTCAGACCGTTTCATGCTCATCTCATTTTTGACAGCCTTTGAAGCTCTTCATATTTTTCACACATTTTGAAGCTCTTCATATATTTCACACCTTTTCAGGCTCTTCATGTTTATGAACATCGCTTCATGCTCCTCCGATAATTCAGACGGTTTCATGCTCCTCATGTATTTCACTCCTTTTGAAGCTCTTCATATTTTACACACCTTTTCAGGCTCTTCATGATTTTCAACCCCACTTCATGCTCCTCCTATATTACAGACCGTTTCATGTTCCTCATATTTTTGACACCTTTTGAAGCTCTTCATATTTTCTACACCTTTTCAGGCTCTTCATGTTTTTCAACACGGCTTCATGCTCCTCTTATTTTTCAGACCATTTCGTGCTCCTCATATTTTTTACAGCTTTTGAAGCTCTTCATATTTTTCACACCTTTTCAGGCTCGTCATGTTTTTCAACACCACGTCATGCTCCCCCTATATTTCAGACCCTTTCATGCTCCTCATATTTTTGACACCTTTTGAAGCTCTTCATATTTTTCACACCGTTTCAGGCTCCTCCTGTTTTTGAACACCGTTTCATGCTCCTCCTATTTTTCAGACCGTTTCATGCTCCTCATATTTTTGACACCTTTTGAAGCTCTTCATATTTTTCACACCTTTTCAGGCTCTTCAAGTTTTTGAACAATGCTACAATGCTCCTCCTATTTTTCAGACCGTTTCATGCTCCTCATATTTTTGACACCTTTTGAAGCTCTTCATTTTTTTCACACCTTTTGAAGCTCTTCATATATTTCACACTTTTTCAGGCTCTTCATATTTTTCAACACCACTTCATGCTTCTCCTATTTCTCAGACCGTTTCATGCTCATCTCATTTTTGACAGCATTTGAAGCTCTTCATATTTTTCACAACTTTTGAAGCTCTTCATATTTTTCACACCTTTTAAGGCTCCTCATGTTTTTCAACACCGCTTCATGCTCCTCCTATTTTTCACACCGTTTCATGCTCCTCTCATTTCTGAAATCTTTTGAAGCTCTTCATATATTTCACACATTTTCAAGCTCTTAATGTTTTTCAACATCACTTCATGCTCCTCCTATTTTTCAGACCGTTTCATGCTCATCTAATTTTTGACACCTTCTGAAGCTCTTCATAGTTTTCACAAATTTTCAGGCTCTTCATATTTTTGAACACTGCTTCATGCTCCTCCTATTTTTCAGACCGTTTCATGCTCCTCATGTATTTCACACATTTTGAAGCTCTTCATATTTTACGCACCTTTTCAGGCTCGTCATGATTTTCAACACCACTTCATGCTCCTCCTATTTTCAGACCGTTTTTGCTCCCCATATATTTGACACCTTTTGAAGCTCTTCATATATTTCACACCATTTCAGGCTCTTCAAATTTTTGAACACCACTTCATGCTCCTCCTATTTTTCAGACCGTTTCATGCTCATCTAATTTTTCACACCTTTTGAAGATCTTCATATATTTCACACTTTTTGAAGCTCTTCATATTTTTCACATTTTTGAAGCTCTTCAAATTTTTCACACCTTTTCAGGCTCTTCATGTTTTTGAACACCGCTTGATGCTCCTCATATATTTCAGACCGTTTCATGCTCCTCATATTTGTGACACGTTTTGAAGCTCTTCATATTTTTCACACCTTTTCAGGCTCTTCGTGTTTTTCAACACCGCTTCATGCTCCCCCGGTTTTTCAGACCGTTTCTTGCTCCTCATATTTTTGACACCTTTTGAAGCTTTTCATATTTTTTACAACATTTCAGGCTTTTCATGTTTTTGAACACCTCTTCATGCTCCTCCTATTTTTCACACCTTTTGAAGCTCTTCATATTTTTCATACCTTTTCAGGCTCTTCATGTTTTTCAACACCGCTTCACGCTCCTCCTATTTTTCAGACCGTTTAATGCTCCTCCTGTACTTCACACCTTTTGTAGCACTTCATATTTTTCACACCTTTTCAGGCTCTTCATGTTTTTCAACACCACTTCATGCTACTCCTATTTTTGAGACCTATTAATGCTCCTCATGTATTTCACACCTTTTGAAGCTCTTCATATTTTTCACACGATTTCAGGCTCTTCATGTTTTTCAACAACACTTCATGCTCCACCATTTTTCAGACCGCTTCATGCTCATCTCATTTTTGACACTTTTTGAAAGTGTTCATATTTTTCACACCTTTTGAAGCTCTTCATATTTTTCACACGTTTTCAGGCTCTTCATGTTTTTCAACACGGCTTCATGCTCCTCCTATTTTTCACACCTTTTGAAGCTCTTCATATTTTTCACACCTTTTCAGGCTCTTCATGTTTTTCAACACGGCTTCATGCTCCTCCTATTTTTCACACCTTTTGAAGCTCTTCATATTTTTCACACCTTTTCAGGCTCTTCATGTTTTTGAACAGCTCTTCATGCTGCTCCTATTTTTCAGACCGTTTCATGCTTCTCATATTTTTGACACGTTTTGAAGCTCTTCATATTTTTCACACATTTTCAGGCTCTTCATGTATTTCAACACCACTTCATGCTCCTCCCATTTTTCAGACCGTTTCATGCTCCTCATATTTTTGACACCTTTTGAAGCTCTTCATATTTTTCACACCTTGTCAGGCTGTACATGTTTTTGAACACCTCTTCATGCTCTTCCTATTTTTCAGACCGTTTCATGCTCATGTCAATTTTCACACCTTTTCAGGCTCTTCTTATTTTTCAAACCAGTGAAGCTCTTCATATTTTTCACACTTTTTCAGGCTTTTCATGTTTAGAACACCGCTTCATGCTCCTCCTATTTTTCAGACCGTTTCATGCTCATCTCATTTTTGACACCTTTTCAGGCTCTTCATGTTTTTCAAACCTTTTGAAGCTCTTCATATTTTTCACACTTTTTCAGGCTCTTCATGTTTTGAACACCGCTTCATGCTCCTCCTATTTTTCAGACCGTTTCATGCTCCTCATATTTTTGAAACCTGTTGAAGCTCTTCATATATTTCACACCTTTTGAAGCTCTTCATATTTTTCACTCCTTTTCAGGCTCTTCATGTTTTTCAACACCGCTTCATGCTACTCCTATTTTTCAGACCGATTAATGCTCCTCATGTATTTCACAACTTTTGAAGCACTTCAAATTTTTCACACCTTTTCAGGCTCTTCATACTTTTGAACACGGTTTCCTGCTGCTCCTTTTTTTCAGACCGTTTCATGCTCCTCATATTTTTGACACCTTTTGAATCTCTTCATATATTTCACACCTTTTCAGGCTCTTCATGTATTGGAACACCGCTTCATGCTCCTCCTATTTTTCAGACGGTTTCATTCTCCTCATGTACTTCACACCTTTTGAAGCTCTTCATATATTTCACACTTTTTCAGGCTCTTCATGTTTTTCAACACCACTTCATGCTCCTCCTATTTTTCAGACCGTTTCATGCTCATCTCATTTTTGACACCTTCTGAAGCTCTTCATATTTGTTACACCCTTTCAGGCTCTTCATGTTTTTCAACACGGCTTCATGCTCCTCCTATTTTTCAGACCGTTTCATGCTCCTCATATTTTTCACACCTTTTGAAGCTCTTCATATTTTTCAGACCTTTTCAGGTTCTTCATGTTTTTCAACACCGCTTTAGGCTCCTCCTATTTTTCAGACCGTTTCATGCTCCTCATGAATTTCACACCTTTTGAAGCTCTTCATATTTTTCACACTTTTTGAAGCTCTTCATATATTTCACACGTTTTAAGTCTCTTCATGTTTTTCAACACCGCTTCATGCTCCTCCTATTTTTCAGACCGTTTCATGCTCATCTCATTTTTGACAGCCTTTGAAGCTCTTCATATTTTTCACACATTTTGAAGCTCTTCATATATTTCACACCTTTTCAGGCTCTTCATGTTTATGAACATCGCTTCATGCTCCTCCGATAATTCAGACGGTTTCATGCTCCTCATGTATTTCACTCCTTTTGAAGCTCTTCATATTTTACACACCTTTTCAGGCTCTTCATGATTTTCAACCCCACTTCATGCTCCTCCTATATTACAGACCGTTTCATGTTCCTCATATTTTTGACACCTTTTGAAGCTCTTCATATTTTCTACACCTTTTCAGGCTCTTCATGTTTTTCAACACGGCTTCATGCTCCTCTTATTTTTCAGACCATTTCGTGCTCCTCATATTTTTTACAGCTTTTGAAGCTCTTCATATTTTTCACACCTTTTCAGGCTCGTCATGTTTTTCAACACCACGTCATGCTCCCCCTATATTTCAGACCCTTTCATGCTCCTCATATTTTTGACACCTTTTGAAGCTCTTCATATTTTTCACACCGTTTCAGGCTCCTCCTGTTTTTGAACACCGTTTCATGCTCCTCCTATTTTTCAGACCGTTTCATGCTCCTCATATTTTTGACACCTTTTGAAGCTCTTCATATTTTTCACACCTTTTCAGGCTCTTCAAGTTTTTGAACAATGCTACAATGCTCCTCCTATTTTTCAGACCGTTTCATGCTCCTCATATTTTTGACACCTTTTGAAGCTCTTCATTTTTTTCACACCTTTTGAAGCTCTTCATATATTTCACACTTTTTCAGGCTCTTCATATTTTTCAACACCACTTCATGCTTCTCCTATTTCTCAGACCGTTTCATGCTCATCTCATTTTTGACAGCATTTGAAGCTCTTCATATTTTTCACAACTTTTGAAGCTCTTCATATTTTTCACACCTTTTAAGGCTCCTCATGTTTTTCAACACCGCTTCATGCTCCTCCTATTTTTCACACCGTTTCATGCTCCTCTCATTTCTGAAATCTTTTGAAGCTCTTCATATATTTCACACATTTTCAGGCTCTTAATGTTTTTCAACATCACTTCATGCTCCTCCTATTTTTCAGACCGTTTCATGCTCATCTAATTTTTGACACCTTCTGAAGCTCTTCATAGTTTTCACAAATTTTCAGGCTCTTCATATTTTTGAACACTGCTTCATGCTCCTCCTATTTTTCAGACCGTTTCATGCTCCTCATGTATTTCACACATTTTGAAGCTCTTCATATTTTACGCACCTTTTCAGGCTCGTCATGATTTTCAACACCACTTCATGCTCCTCCTATTTTCAGACCGTTTTTGCTCCCCATATATTTGACACCTTTTGAAGCTCTTCATATATTTCACACCATTTCAGGCTCTTCAAATTTTTGAACACCACTTCATGCTCCTCCTATTTTTCAGACCGTTTCATGCTCATCTAATTTTTCACACCTTTTGAAGATCTTCATATATTTCACACTTTTTGAAGCTCTTCATATTTTTCACATTTTTGAAGCTCTTCAAATTTTTCACACCTTTTCAGGCTCTTCATGTTTTTGAACACCGCTTGATGCTCCTCATATATTTCAGACCGTTTCATGCTCCTCATATTTGTGACACGTTTTGAAGCTCTTCATATTTTTCACACCTTTTCAGGCTCTTCGTGTTTTTCAACACCGCTTCATGCTCCCCCGGTTTTTCAGACCGTTTCTTGCTCCTCATATTTTTGACACCTTTTGAAGCTTTTCATATTTTTTACAACATTTCAGGCTTTTCATGTTTTTGAACACCTCTTCATGCTCCTCCTATTTTTCACACCTTTTGAAGCTCTTCATATTTTTCATACCTTTTCAGGCTCTTCATGTTTTTCAACACCGCTTCACGCTCCTCCTATTTTTCAGACCGTTTAATGCTCCTCCTGTACTTCACACCTTTTGTAGCACTTCATATTTTTCACACCTTTTCAGGCTCTTCATGTTTTTCAACACCACTTCATGCTACTCCTATTTTTGAGACCTATTAATGCTCCTCATGTATTTCACACCTTTTGAAGCTCTTCATATTTTTCACACGATTTCAGGCTCTTCATGTTTTTCAACAACACTTCATGCTCCACCATTTTTCAGACCGCTTCATGCTCATCTCATTTTTGACACTTTTTGAAAGTGTTCATATTTTTCACACCTTTTGAAGCTCTTCATATTTTTCACACGTTTTCAGGCTCTTCATGTTTTTCAACACGGCTTCATGCTCCTCCTATTTTTCACACATTTTGAAGCTCTTCATATTTTTCACACCTTTTCAGGCTCTTCATGTTTTTGAACAGCTCTTCATGCTGCTCCTATTTTTCAGACCGTTTCATGCTTCTCATATTTTTGACACGTTTTGAAGCTCTTCATATTTTTCACACATTTTCAGGCTCTTCATGTATTTCAACACCACTTCATGCTCCTCCTATTTTTCAGACCGTTTCATGCTCCTCATATTTTTGACACCTTTTGAAGCTCTTCATATTTTTCACACCTTGTCAGGCTGTACATGTTTTTGAACACCTCTTCATGCTCTTCCTATTTTTCAGACCGTTTCATGCTCATGTCAATTTTCACACCTTTTCAGGCTCTTCTTATTTTTCAAACCAGTGAAGCTCTTCATATTTTTCACACTTTTTCAGGCTTTTCATGTTCAGAACACCGCTTCATGCTCCTCCTATTTTTCAGACCGTTTCATGCTCATCTCATTTTTGACACCTTTTCAGGCTCTTCATGTTTTTCACACCTTTTGAAGCTCTTCATATTTTTCACACTTTTTCAGGCTCTTCATGTTTTGAACACCGCTTCATGCTCCTCCTATTTTTCAGACCGTTTCATGCTCCTCATATTTTTGAAACTTGTTGAAGCTCTTCATATATTTCACACCTTTTGAAGCTCTTCATATTTTTCACTCCTTTTCAGGCTCTTCATGTTTTTCAACACCGCTTCATGCTACTCCTATTTTTCAGACCGATTAATGCTCCTCATGTATTTCACACCTTTTGAAGCTCTTCATATTTTACACACGATACAGGCTCTTCATGTTTTGGAACACCGCTTCAGGCTCCTCCTAATTTTCACACCTTTTGAAGCACTTCAAATTTTTCACACCTTTTCAGGCTCTTCATACTTTTGAACACGGTTTCCTGCTGCTCCTTTTTTTCAGACCGTTTCATGCTCCTCATATTTTTGACACCTTTTGAATCTCTTCATATATTTCACACCTTTTCAGGCTCTTCATGTATTGGAACACCGCTTCATGCTCCTCCTATTTTTCAGACGGTTTCATTCTCCTCATGTACTTCACACCTTTTGAAGCTCTTCATATATTTCACACTTTTTCAGGCTCTTCATGTTTTTCAACACCACTTCATGCTCCTCCTATTTTACAGACAGTTTCATGCTCATCTCATTTTTGACACCTTTTGTAGCTCTTCATATTTTTCACACCTTTTGAAGCTCTTCATATTTTTCCCACGTTTTCAGGCTCTTCATGTTTTTCAACATCGCTTCATGCTCTTCCTATTTTTCAGACCGTTTCATGCTCCTCATGAATTTCACACCTTTTGAAGCTCTTCATATTTTTCACACGTTTTCAGGCTCTTCATGTTTTTCAACACCGCTTTAGGCTCCTCCTATTTTTCAGACCGTTTCATGCTCCTCATGAATTTCACACCTTTTGAAGCTCTTCATATTTTTCACACTTTTTGAAGCTCTTCATATATTTCACACGTTTTAAGTCTCTTCATGTTTTTCAACACCGCTTCATGCTCCTCCTATTTTTCAGACCGTTTCTTGCTCATCTCATTTTTGACAGCCTTTGAAGCTCTTCATATTTTTCACACATTTTGAAGCTCTTCATATATTTCACACCTTTTCAGGCTCTTCATGTTTATGAACATCGCTTCATGCTCCTCCGATAATTCAGACGGTTTCATGCTCCTCATGTATTTCACTCCTTTTGAAGCTCTTCATATTTTACACACCTTTTCAGGCTCTTCATGATTTTCAACCCCACTTCATGCTCCTCCTATATTACAGATCGTTTCATGTTCCTCATATTTTTGACACCTTTTGAAGCTCTTCATATTTTCTACACCTTTTCAGGCTCTTCATGTTTTTCAACACGGCTTCATGCTCCTCTTATTTTTCAGACCATTTCGTGCTCCTCATTTTTTTCACAGCTTTTGAAGCTCTTCATATTTTTCACACCTTTTCAGGCTCGTCTTGTTTTTCAACACCACGTCATGCTCCTCCTATATTTCAGACCCTTTCATGCTCCTCATATTTTTGACACCTTTTGAAGCTCTTCATATTTTTCACACCGTTTCAGGCTCCTCCTGTTTTTGAACACCGTTTCATGCTCCTCCTATTTTTCAGACCGTTTCATGCTCCTCATATTTTTGACACCTTTTGAAGCTCTTCATATTTTTCACACCTTTTCAGGCTCTTCAAGTTTTTGAACAATACTACAATGCTCCTCCTATTTTTCAGACCGTTTCATGCTCCTCATATTTTTGACACCTTTTGAAGCTCTTCATATTTTTCACACCTTTTGAAGCTCTTCATATATTTCACACTTTTTCAGGCTCTTCATATTTTTCAACACCACTTCATGCTTCTCCTATTTCTCAGACCGTTTCATGCTCATCTCATTTTTGACAGCATTTGGAGCTCTTCATATTTTTCACAACTTTTGAAGCTCTTCATATTTTTCACACCTTTTAAGGCTCCTCATGTTTTTCAACACCGCTTCATGCTCCTCCTATTTTTCAGACCGTTTCATGCTCCTCTCATTTCTGAAATCTTTTGAAGCTCTTCATATATTTCACACATTTTCAGGCTCTTAATGTTTTTCAACACCACTTCATGCTCCTCCTATTTTTCAGACCGTTTCATGCTCATCTAATTTTTGACACCTTCTGAAGCTCTTCATAGTTTTCACAAATTTTCAGGCTCTTCATATTTTTGAACACCACTTCATGCTCCTCCTATTTTTAGACCGTTTCATGCTCCTCATGTATTTCACACATTTTGAAGCTCTTCATATTTTACGCACCTTTTCAGGCTCGTCATGATTTTCAACACCGCTTCATGCTACTCCTATTTTCAGACCGTTTTTGCTCATCATATATTTGACACCTTTTGAAGCTCTTCATATATTTCACACCATTTCAGGCTCTTCAAATTTTTGAACACCACTTCATGCTCTTCCTATTTTTCAGACCGTTTCATGCTCATCTAATTTTTGACACGTTTTGAAGATCTTCATATATTTCATGAAGTTCTTCATATTTTTCACATTTTTGAAGCTCTTCAAATTTTTCACACCTTTTCAGGCTCTTCATGTTTTTGAACACCGCTTCATGCTCCTCATATATTTCAGACCGTTTCATGCTCCTCATATTTGTGACACTTTTTGAAGCTCTTCGTATTTTTCACACATTTTCAGTCTCTTCATGTTTTTCAACATGACTTCATGCTCCTCCTATTTTTCAGACCTTTTCATGCTCCTCATATTTTTGACACTTTTTGAAATCTTCATATACTTCACACCTTTTCAGGTTCTTCATTTTTTTGAAAAGAACTTCATGCTCCTTCTATTTCTCAGACCGTTTCATG
Source organism: Dama dama (assembly GCF_033118175.1). Classification (NCBI taxonomy): domain Eukaryota; kingdom Metazoa; phylum Chordata; class Mammalia; order Artiodactyla; family Cervidae; genus Dama; species Dama dama. The sequence continues at coordinate 5,515,336 of NC_083683.1, read as the reverse complement.
GTCATCTCATTTTTGACACCTTTTGAAGCTCTTCATATTTTTCAACACCGCATCATGCTCCTCCTATTTTTCAGACAGTTTCATGCTCCTCATATTTTTGACACGTTTTGAAGCTCTTCATATTTATCACACCTTTTCAGGCTCTTCGTGTTTTTGAAAACCGCTTCATGCTCCCCCGGTTTTTCAGACCGTTTCATGCTCCTCATATTTTTGACACCTTTTGAAGCTTTTCATATTTTTTACAACATTTCAGGCTTTTCATGTTTTTGAACACCTCTTCTGCTCCTCGTATTTTTCACACCTTTTGAAGCTCTTCATATTTTTCATACCTTTTCAGGCTCTTCATGTTTTTCAACACCGCTTCATGCTGCTCCTATTTTTCAGACCGTTTCATGCTCCTCTCATTTCTGAAATCTTTTGAAGCTCTTCATATATTTCACACATTTTCAGGCTCTTAATGTTTTTCAACACCACTTCATGCTCCTCCTATTTTTCAGACCGTTTCATGCTCATCTAATTTTTGACACCTTCTGAAGCTCTTCATAGTTTTCACAAATTTTCAGGCTCTTCATATTTTTGAACACCGCTTCATGCTCCTCCTATTTTTCAGACCGTTTCATGCTCCTCATGTATTTCACACATTTTGAAGCTCTTCATATTTTACGCACCTTTTCAGGCTCGTCATGATTTTCAACACCACTTCATGCTCCTCCTATTTTCAGACCGTTTTTGCTCCTCATATATTTGACACTTTTTGAAGCTCTTCATATATTTCACACCATTTCAGGCTCTTCAAATTTTTGAACACCACTTCATGCTCTTCCTATTTTTCAGACCGTTTCATGCTCATCTAATTTTTGACATCTTTTGAAGATCTTCATATATTTCACACCTTTTGAAGCTCTTCATATTTTTCACATTTTTGAAGCTCTTCAAATTTTTCACACCTTTTCAGGCTCTTCATGTTTTTGAACACCGCTTCATGCTCCTCATATATTTCAGACCGTTTCATGCTCCTCATATTTGTGACACTTTTTGAAGCTCTTCGTATTTTTCACACATTTTCAGTCTCTTCATGTTTTTCAACATGACTTCATGCTCCTCCTATTTTTCAGACCTTTTCATGCTCCTCATATTTTTGACACCTTTTGAAATCTTCATATACTTCACACCTTTTCAGGTTCTTCATTTTTTTGAAAAGAACTTCATGCTCCTTCTATTTCTCAGACCGTTTCATGGTCATCTCATTTTTGACACCTTTTGAAGCTCTTCATATTTTTCAACACCGCATCATGCTCCTCCTATTTTTCAGACAGTTTCATGCTCCTCATATTTTTGACACGTTTTGAAGCTCTTCATATTTTTCACACCTTTTCAGGCTCTTCGTGTTTTTGAAAACTGCTTCATGCTCCCCCGGTTTTTCAGACCGTTTCATGCTCCTCATATTTTTGACACCTTTTGAAGCTTTTCATATTTTTTACAACATTTCAGGCTTTTCATGTTTTTGAACACCTCTTCATGCTCCTCGTATTTTTCACACCTTTTGAAGCTCTTCATATTTTTCATACCTTTTCAGGCTCTTCATGTTTTTCAACACCGCTTCATGCTGCTCCTATTTTTCAGACCGTTTCATGCTTCTCATATTTTTGACACGTTTTGAAGCGCTTCATATTTTTCACACATTTTCAGGCTCTTCATGTATTTCAACACCACTTCATGCTCCTCCTATTTTTCAGACCGTTTCATGCTCCTCATATTTTTGACACCTTTTGAAGCTCTTCATATTTTTCACACCTTGTCAGGCTGTACATGTTTTTGAACACTTCTTCATGCTCTTCCTATTTTTCAGACCGTTTCATGCTCATGTCAATTTTCACACCTTTTCAGGCTCTTCTTATTTTTCAAACCAGTGAAGCTCTTCATATTTTTCACACTTTTTCAGGCTTTTAATGTTTAGAACACCGCTTCATGCTCCTCCTATTTTTCAGACCGTTTCATGCTCATCTCATTTTTGACACCTTTTCAGGCTCTTCATATTTTTCAAACCTTTTGAAGCTCTTCATATTTTTCACACTTTTTCAGGCTCTTCATGTTTTGAACACCGCTTCATGCTCCTCCTATTTTTCAGACCGTTTCATGCTCCTCATATTTTTGAAACCTGTTGAAGCTCTTCATATATTTCACACGTTTTTAAGCTCTTCATATTTTTCACTCCTTTCCAGGCTCTTCATGTTTTTCAACACCGCTTCATGCTACTCCTATTTTTCAGACCGATTAATGCTCCTCATGTATTTCACACCTTTTGAAGCTCTTCATATTTTTCACATGATTTCAGGCTCTTCATGTTTTTCAACAACACTTCATGCTCCACCATTTTTGAGACCGCTTCATGCTCATCTCGTTTTTGACACTTTTTGAAGCTGTTCATATTTTTCCCACCTTTTGAAGCTCTTCATGTTTTTCACACGATTTCAGGCTCTTCGTGTTTTTTAACACCGCTTCATGCTTCTCCTATTTTTCACACCTTTTGAAGCTCTTCATATTTTTCACACTTTTTTAGGCTCTTCATGGTTTTGAACACGGCTTCATGCTCCTCCTCCTTTTCAGACCGTTTCATGCTCCTCATTTATTTCACACATTTTGAAGCTCTTCATATGTTTCACACCTTTTCAGGCTCTTCATGTTTTTGAACACGATTTCATGCTCCTCCTATTTTTCAGACCGTTTCATGCTCCTCCCATTTTTGACACCTTTGAAGCTCTTCATATTTTTCACAACTTTTCAGGCTCTTCATGTTTTTCAACACCGCTTCATGATCCTCCAATTTTTCAGACCATTTCAAGCTCCTCATATTTTTGACACCTTTTTAATCTCTTCATATATTTTACACCTTTTCAGGCTCTTCATGTTTTTCAACACCACTTCATGCTCCTCCTTTTTCAGACCATTTCATGCTCATCTCATTTGTCACACTTTTTGAAGCTCTTCATATTTTTGACACCTTTTGAGCTCTTCATATTTTTCACAACTTTTGAGGCTCTTCATGTTTTTCAACACCGTTTCATGCTCCTCCTATTTTTCAGACCGTTTCATGCTCCTCAAGTCTTTCACTCCTTTTGAAGCTCTTCATATTTTTCATACCTTTTCAGGCTCTTCATGTTTTTCAACACCGCTTCATGCTCCTCCTATTTTTCAGACTGTTTCATGCTCCTCCTGTACTTCACACCTTTTGTAGCTCTTCATATTTTTCACACCTTTTCAGGCTCTTCATGTTTTTCAACACCACTTCATGCTCCTCCTTTTTCAGACCATTTCATGCTCATCTCATTTGTCACACTTTTTGAAGCTCTTCATATTTTTGACACCTTTTGAGCTCTTCATATTTTTCACACCTTTTGAGGCTCTTCATGTTTTTCAACACCGTTCATGCTCCTCCTATAATTCAGACGGTTTAATGCTCCTCAAGTCTTTCACACCTTTTGAAGCTGTTCATATTTTTCACACCTTTTCAGGCTCTTCATGTTTTGGAACACCGCTTCATGCTCCTCCTAATTTTCACACCTTTTGAAGCACTTCAAATTTTTCACACCTTTTCAGGCTCTTCATACTTTTGAACACGGTTTCCTGCTCCTCCTATTTTTCAGACCGTTTCATGCTTCTCTTATTTTTGACACGTTTTGAGGCTCTTCATATATTTCACACCTTTTCAGGCTCTTCATGTTTTTGAACACCGTTTCATGCTCCTCCTATATTTCAGACCGTTTCATGCTCCACATATTTTTGACACCTTTTGAAGCTCTTCATATTTTTCACCCCTTTTCAGGCTCTTCATGTTTTTCAACACAACTTCATGCCCCTCCTATTTTTCAGACCGTTTCATGCTCATCTCATTTTTGACAGCTTTTGAAGCTCTTCATATTTTTCAAACCTTTTGAGGCTCTTCATATTTTTCACACCTTTTCTGGCTCTTCACGTTTTTGAACACCGTTTCATGAAGCTCCTATTTTTCAGACCGTTTCATGCTTCTCATATTTTTGACACGTTTTGAAGCTCTTCATATTTTTCTCACCTTTTCAGGCTCTTCATGGTTTTCAACACCGCTTCATTTTCCTCCTATTTTTCAGACCGTTTCATGATCCCATATTTTTGACACCTTTTGAAGCTCTTCATATTTTTCACAGCTTTTCATGCTCTTCATGTTTTTCAACACCGCTTCATGATCCTCCAATTTTTCAGACCGTTTCATGCTCCTCATATTTGAGACATCTTTTGAAGCTTTTCATATTTTTCACACCTTTTAGGCTCTTCATGATTTTCACACCATTTCAGGCTCTTCATGTTTTTGAACACGGCTTCATGCTCTTCCTATTTTTCAGACCGTTTCATGCTTCTCATATTTTTGACACCTTTTGAAGCTCTTCATATTTTTCACACCTTTTCTGGCTCGTAATATTTGTGAACACCGCTTCATGCTCCTCCTATTTTTCAGATCGTTTCATGCTCCTCATATTTTTGACAACTTTTGAAGTCTTCATATTTTTAACACCTTTTCAGGCTCTTCATGTTTTTCAACACCGCTTCATGCTCCTCCTATTTTTCAGACCGATTCATGCTCCTCAAGTATTTCACACCTTGAGGCTCTTCATATTTTACACAGCTTTTCAGGATCTTCATGTTTTTGAACACCGTTTCATGCTCCTCCTATTTTTCAGACCGTTTCATGCTCCTCATATTTTTGACACATTTTGAAGGTCTTCATATTTTTCACAACTTTTCAGGCTCTTCATGTTTTTCAACACCACATCATGCTCCACCTATTTTTCAGACCTTTTCATGTTCATCTCATTTTTGACACCATTTAAGCTCTTCATATTTTTCACACCTTTTGAAGCTCTTCATATTTTTCACACGTTTTCACGCTCTTCATGTTTTTCAACACCGCTTCTAGATCCACCTATTTTTCAGACCGTTTCATGCTCCTCATATTTTTGACACGTTTTGAAGCTCTTCATATTTTACACACCTTTTCAGGCTCTTCATGTTTTTGAACACCGCTTCATGCTCCTCCTATTTTTAACACCTTTTGAAGCTCTTCATAGTTTTCACACCTTTTCAGGCTCTTCATGTTTTTGAACACGGTTTCCTGCTCCTCCTTTTTTTCAGACCGGTTCATGCTCCTAATATTTTTGACACCTTTTGAATCTCTTCATATACTTCACACCTTTTCAGCCTCTTCATATATTTGAACAACTCTACATGCTCCTCCTATTTTTCAGACGGTTTCATCCTCCTCATGTATTTCACACCTTTTGAAACTCTTCCTATTTTTCACACCTTTTCAGGCTCTTCATGTTTTTAAACACTGCTTCATGCTCCACCTATTTTTCAGACCGTTTCATTCTCCTCATATTTTTGACACCTTTTGAAGCTCTTCATATTTTTCACATCTTTTCAGGCTCTTCATGTTTTTCAACACAGCTTCATGCTCCTTCTATTTTCCAGTCGATTTCTTGCCCCTATGTATTTCACACCTTTTGAAGCTCTTCATATTTTTCAAATCTTTTCAGGCCCTTCGTGTTTTTCAAAACCGTTTCATGCTCCTCCTATTTTTCAGACCGTTTCATGCTCCTCATATTTTTGACCTCTTTTGAAGCTCCTAATATTTTTCACAACTTTTGAAGCTCTTCATATATTTTACACTTTTTCAGGCTCTTCATGTTTTTCAACACCACTTCATGCTCCTCCTATTTTTCAGACCGTTTCATGCAAATCTAATTTTTGACACCTTTTGAAGCTCTTCATGTTTTTCACACCTTTTCAGGCTCTTCATGTTTTTGAACACCGTTTCATGCTGCTCCTATTTTTCAGACCGTTTCATGCTCCTCATATTTTTGAAACCTGTTGAAGCTCTTCATATATTTCACACCTTTTGAAGCTCTTCATATTTTTCACATTTTTGAAGCTCTTCAAATTTTTCACACCTTTTCAGGCTCTTCATGTTTTTGAACACCGCTTCATGCTCCTCATATATTTCAGACCGTTTCATGCTCCTCATATTTGTGACACTTTTTGAAGCTCTTCGTATTTTTCACACATTTTCAGTCTCTTCATGTTTTTCAACATGACTTCATGCTCCTCCTATTTTTCAGACCTTTTCATGCTCCTCATATTTTTGACACCTTTTGAAATCTTCATATACTTCACACCTTTTCAGGTTCTTCATTTTTTTGAAAAGAACTTCATGCTCCTTCTATTTCTCAGACCGTTTCATGGTCATCTCATTTTTGACACCTTTTGAAGCTCTTCATATTTGTCAACACCGCATCATGCTCCTCCTATTTTTCAGACAGTTTCATGCTCCTCATATTTTTGACACGTTTTGAAGCTCTTCATATTTTTCACACCTTTTCAGGCTCTTCGTGTTTTTGAAAACCGCTTCATGCTCCCCCGGTTTTTCAGACCGTTTCATGCTCCTCATATTTTTGACACCTTTTGAAGCTTTTCATATTTTTTACAACATTTCAGGCTTTTCATGTTTTTGAACACCTCTTCATGCTCCTCGTATTTTTCACACCTTTTGAAGCTCTTCATATTTTTCATACCTTTTCAGGCTCTTCATGTTTTTCAACACCGCTTCATGCTGCTCCTATTTTTCAGACCGTTTCATGCTTCTCATATTTTTGACACGTTTTGAAGCTCTTCATATTTTTCACACATTTTCAGGCTCTTCATGTATTTCAACACCACTTCATGCTCCTCCTATTTTTCAGACCGTTTCATGCTCCTCATATTTTTGACACCTTTTGAAGCTCTTCATATTTTTCACACCTTGTCAGGCTGTACATGTTTTTGAACACTTCTTCATGCTCTTCCTATTTTTCAGACCGTTTCATGCTCATGTCAATTTTCACACCTTTTCAGGCTCTTCTTATTTTTCAAACCAGTGAAGCTCTTCATATTTTTCACACTTTTTCAGGCTTTTTATGTTTAGAACACCGCTTCATGCTCCTCCTATTTTTCAGACCGTTTCATGCTCATCTCATTTTTGACACCTTTTCAGGCTCTTCATGTTTTTCAAACCTTTTGAAGCTCTTCATATTTTTCACACTTTTTCAGGCTCTTCATGTTTTGAACACCGCTTCATGCTCCTCCTATTTTTCAGACCGTTTCATGCTCCTCATATTTTTCAAACCTGTTGAAGCTCTTCATATATTTCACACGTTTTTAAGCTCTTCATATTTTTCACTCCTTTCCAGGCTCTTCATGTTTTTCAACACCGCTTCATGCTACTCCTATTTTTCAGACCGATTAATGCTCCTCATGTATTTCACACCTTTTGAAGCTCTTCATATTTTTCACATGATTTCAGGCTCTTCATGTTTTTCAACAACACTTCATGCTCCACCATTTTTGAGACCGCTTCATGCTCATCTCGTTTTTGACACTTTTTGAAGCTGTTCATATTTTTCCCACCTTTTGAAGCTCTTCATGTTTTTCACACGATTTCAGGCTCTTCGTGTTTTTTAACACCGCTTCATGCTTCTCCTATTTTTCACACCTTTTGAAGCTCTTCATATTTTTCACACTTTTTTAGGCTCTTCATGATTTTGAACACGGCTTCATGCTCCTCCTCATTTTCAGACCGTTTCATGCTCCTCATTTATTTCACACATTTTGAAGCTCTTCATATGTTTCACACCTTTTCAGGCTCTTCATGTTTTTGAACACGATTTCATGCTCCTCCTATTTTTCAGACCGTTTCATGCTCCTCCCATTTTTGACACCTTTGAAGCTCTTCATATTTTTCACAACTTTTCAGGCTCTTCATGTTTTTCAACACCGCTTCATGATCCTCCAATTTTTCAGACCATTTCAAGCTCCTCATATTTTTGACACCTTTTTAACCTCTTCATATATTTTACACCTTTTCAGGCTCTTCATGTTTTTCAATACCACTTCATGCTCCTCCTTTTTCAGACCATTTCATGCTCATCTCATTTGTCACACTTTTTGAAGCTCTTCATATTTTTGACACCTTTTGAGCTCTTCATATTTTTCACAACTTTTGAGGCTCTTCATGTTTTTCAACACCGTTTCATGCTCCTCCTATAATTCAGACGGTTTCATGCTCATCTCATTTTTGACAGCTTTTGAAGTTCTTCATATTTTTCACATCATTTGAAGCTCTTCATATTTTTCATACCTTTTCAGGCTCTTCATGTTTTTCAACACCGCTTTATGCTCCTCCTATTTTTCAGACCGTTTCATGCTCCTCTCATTTGTGAAATCTTTTGAAGCTCTTCATATATTTCACACATTTTCAGACTCTTCATGTTTTTCAACACCACTTCATGCTCCTCCTATTTTTCAGACCGTTTCATGCTCATCTCATTTTTGACACCTTCTGAAGCGCTTCATAGTTTTCACAAATTTTCAGGCTCTTCATATTTTTGAACACCGCTTCATGCTCCTCCTATTTTTCATACCGTTTCATGCTCCTCATATTTTTGACACCTTTTGAAGCTCTTCATATTTTTCACACCTTTTCAGGCTCTTCATGTTTTTCAACACCGCTTCATGCTCCTCCTATTTTTCAGACCGTTTCATGCTCCTCATGTATTTCACACCTATTGAAGCTCTTCATATTTTTCCCACCTTTTCAGGCTCTTCATGTTTTTGAACACCGTCTCGTGCTCCTCATATTTTTCAGACTGTTTCATGCTCCTCATATTTTTGACACGTTTTGAAGCTCTTCATATTTTTCACACCTTTTCAGGCTCTTCATGTTTTTCAACACCGCTTCATGATCCTCCTATTTTTCATACCGTTTCATGCTCCTAATATTTTTGACACCTTTTGTAGCTCTTCATATTTTTCACACCTTTTCAGGCTCTTCATGTTTTTCAACACCGTTTCATGCTCCTCCTATTTTTCAGACCGTTTTATGCTCCTCATGTATTTCACACCTTTGAAGCTCTTCATATTTTTCAGACCTTTTCAGACTCTTCATATTTTTGAACACGGTTTCATGCTCCTCCTATTTTTCAGAACGTTTCATGCTCCTCATATTTTTACACCTTTGGAAGCTCTTCACATTTTTCACACCTTTTCAGGCTCTTCATGTTTTTCAACACCGCTTCTTGATCCTCCTATTTTTCAGACCGTTTCATGCTCATCTCATTTTTGACACCTCAGGAAGCTCTTCATATTTTTCACACCTTTTAAGGCTCTTCATATTTTTGAACACCGCTTCATGCTTCTCCTATTTTTCAGACTGTTTCATGCTCCTTGTAATTTTGACACCTTTTGAAGCTATTCATATTTTTCACACCTTTTCAGGCTCTTCATGTTTTTCAACACCGCTTCATGCTCCTCCTATTTTTCAGACTGTTACATGCTCCTCATATTTTTGACACCTTTTGAAGCTCTTCATATTTTTCACACCTTTTCAGGCTCTTCATGTTTTTCAACACCGCTTCATGCTCCTCCTATTTTTCAGACCGTTTCTTGCTCCTCATATTTTTGACACCTATAGAAACTCTTCATATTTTTCACACTTTTTCAGGCTCTTCATGTTTTTCAACACCGATTCATGCTCCTCCTATTTTTCAGATCGTTTCATGCTCTTCTAATATTTGACACCTTTTGAAGCTCTTCATATTTTTCACACCTTTTGAAGCTCTTCATATTTTTAACACGTTTTCAGGCTCTTCATGTTTTTCAACACCGCTTCATGCTCCTCCTATTTTTCAAAACGTATCATGCTCCTCATATTTTTGACACCTTTTGAAGCTCTTCATATATTTCACACCTTTTCAGGCTCTTCATATTTTTGAACACCGCTTCATGCTCCTCCTAATTTTCAGACCTTTTCATGGTCCATATATATTTGACACCTTTTGAAGCTTTTCATATTTTTCACACCTTTTCATGCTCTTCATGTTTTTGAACACCATTTCATGCTTCTCCTATTTTGCAGACCGTTTCATTCTCCTCATATTTTTGACACCTTTTGAAGCTCTTCACATTTTTCACACCTTTTCAGGCTCTTCATGATTTTCAACACCGCTTCATTCTCCTCCTATTTTTCAGACCGTTTCATGCTCGTCTCATTTTTGATACCTTTTGAAGCTGTTCATATTTTTCACACCTTTTGAAGCTCTTCATGTTTTTCAACACCGCTTCATGCTCCTCCTATTTTTCAGACCGTTTCATGCTCATCATATTTTTGACACGTTTTGAAACTCTTCATATTTTTCACACCTTTTGAAGCTTTTCATGTTTTTGATCACTGATTCATGCTCCTCCTATTTTTGAGAACGTATCATGCTCCTCATATTTTTTACACCTTTTGAAGCTCTTCATATTTTTCACACCTTTTCAGGCTCTTCATGATTTTCAACACCGCTTCATGCTCCTCCTATTTTTCAGACCGTTTCATGCTCATCTCATTTTGACACCTTTTGAAGCTCTTCAAATTTTTCACATCTTTTGAAGCTCTTCATATATTTCACACCTTTTCAGGCTCTTTATGATTTTCAACACCGCTTCCTGCTCCTCCTATTTTTCAGACCGTTTCATGCTCATCTCATTTTGACACCTTTTGAAGCTCTTCAAATTTTCCACACCTTTTGAAGCTCTTCATATTTTTCATATTTTTGAAGCTCTTCATATTTTCACACGTTTTCAGGCTCTTCATGTTTTACAACACCGCTTCGTGCTATTTCTATTTTTCAGAGTGTTTCATGCTCCTCATGTATTTCACCCATTTTGAAGCTCTTCATATTTTACAAACCTTTTCAGGCTCTTCATGTTTTTCCACACCCCTTCATGCTTCTCCTATTTTTCAGCACGTTTCATGCTCCTCATGTATTTCACACCTTTTGAAGCTCTTCATATTTTTCACACCTTTTCAGGCTCTTCATGTTTTTGATCACCGTTTCATGCTCCTCCTATTTTTCAGACCGTTTCATGCTCAAATCTTTTTTGACACATATTGAAGCTCTTCATATATTTCACACCTTTTGAAGCTCTTCATATTTTGCACACCTTTCCAGGCTCTTCATATTTTTCAACACCGCTTCATGCTCCACCTATTTTTCCGACCGTTTCATGCTCCTCATATTTTTGACACCTTTTGAAGCTTACCATATTTTTCACACCTTTTCAGGCTCTTCATTTTTTTTCAACAGTACTTCTTGCTCCTCCAATTTTTCGACCGTTTCATGCTCATCTAATTTTTGACACCTGTTGAAGCTCTTCATATTTTTCACACCTTCTGAAGCTCTTCATATTTATCACACTTTTTCAGGCTCTTCATGTTTTTCAACACCACTTCATGCTTCTCCTATTTTTCAGCCCGTTTCATGCTCCGCATGTTTTTCACACCTTTTGAAGCTCTTCATATTTTTCACAGCTTTTCTGGTTCTCATGTTTTTGAATACAGCTTCATGCTCCTCCTATTTTTCAGACCGTTTCATGCTCTTCATATATTTCACACCTTTTGAAGCTCTTCATATTTTTCACACCTTTTCAGGCTCTTCATGTTTTTAAACCGCATTTCATGCTCCTCCTATTTTTCAGACCGTTTCATGCTCCTCGTATTTTTGACACGTTTTGAAACTCTTCATATATTTCACATCTTTTCAGGCTCTTCATGTTTTTGAACACTGCTTCTCGCTCCTCCTATTTTTCAGACCTTTTCATGCTCATCTCATTTTTGACACCTTTTGTAGCTCTTCATATTTTTCACACGTTTTCAGGCTCTTCATGTTTTTGAACAGCGCTTCATGCTCCTCCTATTTTTCAGAGAGTTTCATGCTCCTCATGTATTTGACGCTTTTTGAAGGTCTTCATATTTTTCACACCTTTTCAGGCTCTTCATCTTTTTCCACACCACTTCATGCACCTCCTATTTTTCAGCCCGTTTCTTGCTCCTCATGTATTTCACACCTTTTGAAGCTCTTCATATTTTTCACACCTTTTCAGGCTTCTCATGTTTTTGATCACCGTTTCATGCTCTTCCCATTTTTCAGACCTTATCATGCTCCTCATATGTTTCACACCTTTAGAAGCTCTTCATATTTTTCAAACCTTTTCAGGCTCTTCATTTTTTTCAACACAGCTTCATGCTCCTCCTATTTTTCAGACGCTTTCATTCTCCTCATATTTTTAACACTGTTAGAAGCTCTTCATATATTTCACACCTTTACAGTCTCTTCTTTTTTTTCAACACCACTTCATGCTCCTCCTGTTTTTCACACCGTTTCATGCTCATCTCATTTTTGACACCTTTTGAAGCTCTTCATATATTTCACACCTTTTCAAGCTCTTCATATTTTTCACTCCTTTTCAGGCTCTTCATGTTTTTCAACACCACTTCATTCTTTTCCTATTTTTCAGACCGTTTCATGCTCCTCATGTATTTCACACCTTTTGAAGCTCTTCATAATTTTCACACCTTTTCAGGCTCTTCATGTTTTTGAACACCATTTCATGACGCTTCTATTTTTCAGACCGTTTCCTGCTCCTCATATTTTTCTCACCTTTTGAAGCTCTTCATATTTTTCACACCTTTTCAGGCTCTTCATGTTTTTAAACACCGCTTCATGATCCTCCTATTTTTCAGACCATTTCATGCTCTTCATATTTTTGACACCTCTTGAAGCTCTTCATATATTTCACACCTTTTCAGCCTCTTCATTTTTTTAAAACCGCATCATGCTCCTCCTATTTTTCACACCGTTTCATGCTCATCTCATTTTTGACACCTTTTGAAGCTCTTCATATATTTCACACTTTTTCAAGCTCTTCATATTTTTCAGACTTTTTCAGGCTCTTCATGTTTTTGAACACCGCTTCATGCTCCTCCTATTTTTCAGACCGTTTCATGCTCCTCATATTTTTGACACCGTTTGAAGCTCTTCATATTTTTCACACCTTTTCAGGCTCTTCATGTTTTTGAACAACGCTTCATGCTCCTTCTATTTTTCAGAGAGTTTCATGCTCCTCATGTATTTCACACCTTTTGAAGCTCTTCATATTTTCCACACCTTTTCAGGCTCTTTATATTTTTCCACACCACTTCATGCTTCTCCTATTTTTCAGCCCGTTTCAAACTCCTCATGTATTTCACACCTTTTGAAGCTCTTCATATTTTTCACACCTTTTCAGGCTCTTCCTGTTTTTCAACACCGCTTCATGCTCCTCCTATTTTTCAGACTGTTACATGCTCCTCATATTTTTGACACCTTTTGAAGCTCTTCATATTTTTCACACCTTTTCAGGCTCTTCATGTTTTTCAACACTGCTTCATGCTCCTCCTATTTTTCAGACCGTGTCATGCTCTTCATATTTTTGACACGTTTTGAGGCTCTTCATTTTTTTCACAACTTTTCAGGCTCTTCATGTTTTTGAACACCGTTTCATGCTCCTCCAATTTTTCAGACCGTTTCCTGTTCCTCATGTATGTCACAACTTTTGAAGCTCTTCGAATTTTTCACACCTTTTCAGGCTCTTCATTTTTTTTAACACCACTTCATGCTCCTCCAATTTTTCAGACCGTTTCATGCTCCTCATATTTTTGACAGCTTTTGAAGCTCTTCATATATTTCACACCTTTTCAGAGTCTTAAAGTTTTTGGACGCAGCTTCATGCTCCTCCGTTTTTTCAGACCGTTTCATGCTCCTCATTTATTTCACACATTTTGAAGCTCTTCACATTTTTCACACCTTTTCAGTCTCTTCATGTTTTTGAACACCGCTTCATGCTCCTCCTATTTTTCAGACCGTTTCATTCTCCTCATATTTTTGACACCTTTTGTAGCTCTTCATATTTTTCACACGTTTTCAGGTTCTTCATGTTTTTCAAAATCGCTTCATGGTCCTCCTACTTTTCAGAAGGTTACATACTTCTCATATTTTTGACACCTTTTGAAGCTCTTCATATTTTTCACACCTTTTCAGGCTCTTCATGTTTTTGACCGCCCCTTCAAGCTCCTCTTCTTTTTCAGACCGTTTCATACTACTCATATTTTTGACACCTTTTGAAGCTCTTCATATATTTCACAACTTTTCAGTCTCTTCATGTTTAACAACACCACTTCATGCTCCTCCTGTTTTTCAGATCATTTCATGCTCATCTCATTTTTGACACCTGTTGAAGCTCTTCATATTTCTCACACCTTTTGAAGCTCTTCATATATTTCACACCTTTTCAGGCTCTTAATTTTTTTCAACACCACTTCATGCTCCTCCTATTTTTCAGACCGTTTCATGCTCATCTCATTTTTGACACCTTTTGAAGCTCTTCATATTTTTCACAAGTTCTCAGGCTCTTCATGTTTTTCAACACCGCTTCATGCTCCTCCTATTTTTCAGACCGTTTCATGTTTCTCATATTTTTGACACCTTTTGAAGCTCTTCATATTTTTCACACCTTTTCAGGCTCTTCATGTTTTTGATCAGCATTTCATGCTCCTTCTATTTTTCAGCCCGTTTCATGCTCCTCATGTATTTCACACCTTTTGAAGCTCTTCATATTTTTCACACCTTTTCAGGCTCTTCTCGTTTTAATCACCATTTCATGCTCCTCTTATTTTTCAGACCGTTTCATGCTCATCTCATTTTTGACACCTTTTGAAGCTCTTCATATATTTCACACATTTTCAGCTCTTCATATTTTTCACACCTTTTCAGGCTCTTCATGTTTTTGAACACCGCTTCATGCTCCTCCTATTTTTCAGACCCTTTCATGCTCCTCATATTTTTGAAACCTTTTGAAGCTCTTCATATATTTCAAACCTTTTCAGGCTCTTCATGTTTTTGATCACCGTTTCTTGCTCCTCCTATTTTTCAGACCGTTTCATGCTCCTCATATTTTTGACACCTTTTGAAGCTGTTCATATTTTTCACACCTTTTCAGGCTATTCATGTTTTTGATCACCGTTTCTTGCTCCTCCTATTTTTCAGACCGTTTCATGCTCCTCATATTTTTGACACCTTTTGAAGCTGTTCATAATTTTCACACCCTTTCAGGCTCTTCATGTTTTTCAACACCACTTCATGCTCCTCCTATTTTTCAGACCGTTTCATGCTCATCTCATTTTTGACACCTTTTGAAGCTCTTCATATTTTTCACAAGTTCTCAGGCTCTTCATGTTTTTCAACACCGCTTCATGCTCCTCACATTTTTCAGACTGTTTCATGCTTCTCATATTTTTGACACCTTTTGAAGCTCTTCATGTTTTTCACACCTGTTAAGGCTCTTCATGTTTTTGAACACCGCTTCATGCTCCTCCTCTTTTTCAGACCGTTTCATGCTCCTCATATTTTTTACACCTTTTGAAGCTCTTCATATTTTCACACGTTTTCAGGCTCTTCATGTTTTTGAACACCACTTCGTGCTCCTGCTATTTTTCAGACCGTTTCATGCTCCTAATATGTTTGACACATTTTGAAGCTCTTCATATTTTTCACAACTTTTCAGGCTCTTCATGTTTTTGAACACCGCTTCATGCTCCTTCTATTTTTCAGAGAGTTTCATGCTCCTCATGTATTTCACACCTTTTGAAGCTCTTCATATTTTTCACACCTTTTCAGGCTCTTCATGTTTTCCCACACCACTTCATGCTTCTCCTATTTTTCAGCCCGTTTCATGCTCCTCATGTATTTCACACCTTTTGAAACTCTTCATATTTTTCACACCTTTTCAGGTCTTCACATTTTGATCACCATTTCATGCTCATCTTATTTTTCAGACCGTTTCATGCTCATCTCATTTTTGACAACTTTTGAAGCTCTTCATATTTTTCACACCTTTTCAGGCTCTTCATATTTTTGAACACCGCTTCATGCTCCTCCTATTTTTCAGACCGTTTCATGCTCCTCATATTTTTGACACCTTTTGAAGCTCTTCATATTTTCACACCTTTTCAGGCTCTTAATGTTTTTGAACACCGCTTCATGCTCCTCCTATTTTTCAGACCGTTTCATGCTCCTCATATTTTTGACACATTTTGAAGCTCTTCATATATTTCACACTTTTCCAGGCTCTTCATGTTTTTGATCACCGTTTCTTGCTCCTCCTATTTTTCAGACCGTTTCAAACTCCTCATATTTTCGTCACCTTTTGAAGCTCTTCATATTTTTCACACCTTTTCAGGCTCTTCATGTTTTTTAACACCGCTTCATGCTCCTCCTATTTTTCAGACCGTTTCATGCTCCTCCTATTTTTGAGACCGTTTCAGGCTCCTCATATTTTTGACACCTTTTGAAGCTCTTCATATTTTTCACACCTTTTCAGGCTCTTCATGTCTTTCAACACCGCTTCATGCTCCTCTTATTTTTCAGACCGTTTCATGCTACACTCATTTTTAACACCTTTTGAAGCTCTTCATATATTTCACAACTTTTCAGGCACTTCATGTTTTTGAACACCGGTTCATGCTCCTCCTATTTTTCTGACCGTTTCATGCTCCTCATATTTTTCACAGCTTTTGAAGCTCTTCATATTTTTCACACCTTTTCAGTCTCTTCATGTATTTGAACACCATTTCATGCTCCTCCTATTTTTCAGACCGTTTCATGCTCCTCATATTTTTGACACCTTTTGAAGCTCTTCATATTTTTCACAACTTTTCAGGCTCTCCATGTTTTTGAACACCCTTTCATGCTCCTCCTATTTTTCAGACCGTTTCATGCTCCTCATATTTTTGACAAGTTTTGAAGCTATTCATATTTTTTACATCTTTTCAGGCTTTTCATGTTTTTCAACATCGCTTCATGCTCCTCCTATTTTTCCGACCGTTTCATGCTCCTCATATGTTTGACAAATTTTTCAGGCTCTTAATGTATTTCAACACCACTTCATGCTCCTCCTATTTTTCAGACCGTTTCTTGCTCCTCATATTTTTGAACACCGTTTAATGCTCCTCTTATTTTTCAGACCGTTTCATGTTCCTCATATTTTTGACACAGTTTGAAGCTCTTCATATTTTTCACACCTGCTGAGGCTATTCATGTTTTTGAAAAAAGTTTCTTGCTCCTCATATTTTTAACACCGTTTAATGCTCCTGCTATTTTTCAGACCGTTTCATGCTCCTCATATTTTTGACACCTTTTGAAGCTCTTCATATATTTCACACCTTTTCAGACTCTTCAATTTTTTGGACACAACTTCATGCTCCTCCTATTTTTCAGACCTTTTCATGCTCATCTCTTTTTTGACACCTTTTGGAGCTCTTCATATATTTCATACCTTTTCAGGCTCTTCATGTTTTTGAACACCGCTTCATGATCCTCCTATTTTTCAGACCGTTTCATGCTCCTCATATATTTGACACCTTTTGAAGCTCTTCATATTTCTCACACCTTTTCAGGCTCTTCATGTTTTTGATCAGCATTTCATGCTCCTTCTATTTTTCAGCCCGTTTCATGCTCCTCATGTATTTCACACATTTTGAAGCTCTTCATATTTTTCACACGTTTTCAGGCTCTTCATGTTTTTCAGCACCGCATCATGCTCCTCCTATTTTTCAGACCGTTTCATGCTCCTCATATTTTTGACAGGTTTTGAAGCTCTTCATATTTTGCACACCTTTTCAGGCTCTTCATATTTTTCAACACTGTTTCATGCTTCTCGTATTTTTCAGACCGTTTCATGCTCCTCATAATTTTGACACCCTTTTAAGCTCTTCATATATTTCTCTGCTTTTCAGGCTCTTCATTTTTTTTAACACCGCTTCATGTTCCTCCTATTTTTCCGACCGTTTCTTGCTCCTTATATATTTGACACCTTCTGAAGCCTCTCATATTTTTCACACCTTTTGAAGCTCTTCATATTTTTCACACCTTTTCAGGCTCTTCATGTTTTTGAACACCGCTTCATGCTCCTCCTATTTTTCAGACCATTTCATGCTCCTCATGAATTTCACACCTTTTGAACCTCTTCATATTTGTCACACCTTTTAAGGCTCTTCATGTTTTTGAACACCGTTTCATACATCTCGTATTTTTCAGACCGTTTCATGCTCCTCATATTTTTGACACGTTTGGAGGCTCTTCATATTTTTCACAACTTTTCAGGCTCTTCATATTTTTGAACACCGCTTCATGCTCCTCCTATTTTTTAGATCGTTTCATGATACTCATATTTTTGACACCTTTTGAAGCTCTTCATATTTTTCACACTTATTCAGGCTGTTTATAGTTTTCAACACCGCTGCATGATTCTCCTAATTTTCAGACCGTTTCTTGCTCCTCACATTTTTGACACTTTTTGAAGCTCTTCATATTTTTCACACCTTTTCAGTCTCTTCATGTTTTTCAACACCACTTCATGCTCCTCATATTTTCCAGACCGTTTCATGCTCTTCTCATTTTTGACACCTTTTGAAGTCCTTCATATTTTTCACACCTTTGAAGCTCTTCATATTTTTGACACATTTTGAAGCTCTTCATATTTTTCAGATTTTTTCAGGCTCTTTATATTTTGAACACCGCTTCATGCCCCTCCTATTTTTCAGACCGTTTCATCCTCCTCATGTATTTCACACCGTTTGAATCTCTTCATATTTTTCACATTTTTCAGGCTCTTCAGGTTTTTGAACAAGGTTTCATGCTCCTCCGATTTTTCAGACCGCTTCATGCTCCTCATATTTTTGACACCTTTTGAACCTCTTCATATTTGTCACACCTTTTCAGGCTTCTCATGTTTTTGAACACTGCTTCATGCTCCTCCTATTTTTCACACCTTTTGAAGCTCTTCATATTTTTCACAACTTTTCAGGCTGTACATGTTTTTGAACACCACTTCATGCTCCTCCTATTTTTCAGACCGTTTCTTGCTCCTCATGTATTTCACACATTTTGAAGCTCTTCATATTTTTCACACCTTTTCAGGCTCTTCATGTTTTTCAACACCGCTTCATGCTCCTCCTAATTGTCAGACCGTTTCATGCTCATCTCTTTTTTGACACCTTTTGAAGCTCTTCATATTTTTCACACTTTTTCAGGCTCTTCATGTTTTTGAACACCGCTTCTTGCTCCTCCAATTTTTCAGACCGTTTCATGCTGCTCGTATTTTTCAGACCGTTTCATGCTCCTCATAATTTTGACAATTTTATAAGCTCTTCATATTTTTCACACTTTTTCAGGCTCTTCATGTTTTTGAACACCGCTTCATGCTCCTCCTATTTTTCAAACCTTTTGAAGCTCTTCATGTTTTTCACACCTTTTCAGGCTCTAATGTTTTTGAACACCGCTTCATGCTCCTCCTATTTTACAGACCGTTTCATGCTCCTCATATATTTCACATCTTTTTAAGCTCTTCCTAATTTTCACACCTTTTCAGGCTCTTCATATTTTTCAACACCGCTTCATGCTCCTCCTATTTTTCACACCGTTTAATGCTCCTCATGTATTTCACACCTTTTGAAGATCTTCATATTTTTCACATCTTTTCAGGCTCTTCATGTTTTTGAACAATGTTTCATGCTCCTCTTTTTTTTCAGACCGTTTCATGCTCATCTCATTTTTTACACCTTTAGAAGCTCTTCATATTTTTCACACCTTTTGAAGCTCTTCAAATTTTTCACATCTTTTCAGGCTCTTCATGTTTTTGAACAATGTTTCATGCTCCTCCTATTTTTCAGACCGCTTCATGCTCCTCATATTTTTGACACCTTTTGAATCTCTTCATATATTTCACACCTTTTCAGGCTTTTCATCTTTTTCAACACCACTTAATGCCCCTCCTATTTTTCAGACCGTATCATGCTCATCTCATTTTTTACACCTTTTGAAGCTCTTCATATTTTTCACACCTTTTCAGCCTCTTCATGTTTTTCAACACCGCTTCATGCTCCTCCATTTTTCACACCGTTTCATGCTTCTCATGTATTTCACACCGTTTGAAACTCTTCATATTTTTCAAATCTTTTCAGGCTCTTCAGGTTTTTGAACAAGGTTTGATGCTCCTCCCATTTTTCAGACCGTTTCATGCTCCTCATATTTTGACACCTTTTGAAGCTCTTCATATTTTTCACATTTTTCAGGCTCTTCATGTTTTTGAACACCGCGTCATGCTCCTCCTATTTTTCAGATCGTTTCATGCTTCTCATATTTTTCACACCTTTTGAAGCTCTTCATATTTTTCACACCTTTTCAGGCTCTTCATGTTTTTCAACACCGCTTCATGCTCCTCCTATTTTTCAGACCGTTTCATGCTCATCTCATTTTTGACAGCTTTTGAAGCTCTTCATATTCTTCACACCTTTTGAATCTCTTCATATTTCTCACACCTTTTCAGACTCTTCATGTTTTTCAACACCGCTTCTTGCTCCTCCAATTTTTCAGACCGTTTCATGCTCCTCATATTTTTGACACGTTTTGAGGTTCTTCATATTTTTCACACCTTTTCAGGCTCTTCATGTTTTTGAACACCGCTTCATGCTCCTCCTATTTTACAGACCGTTTCATTCTCCTCATGTATTTCACCCGTAATGAAACTCTTCCAATTTTTCACAACTTTTCAGGCTCTTCATGTTTTTCAACACCGTTTCCTGCTCCTCCTATTTTTCAGACTGCTTTATGCTCCTCATATTTTTCACACCTTCTGAAGCTCTTCATATTTTTCACACCTTTCCATGCTCTTCATGTTTTTGAACACCGCTTCATGCTCCTCCTATTTTACAGACCGTTTCATTCTCCTCATGTATTTCACACGTAATGAAGCTCTTCCAATTTTTCACAACTTTTCAGGCTCTTCATGTTTTTCAACACCGTTTCATGCTCCTCCTATTTTTCAGACTGCTTTATGCTCCTCATATTTTTCACACCTTCTGAAGCTCTTCATATTTTTCACACCTTTTCAGGCTCTTCATGTTTTACAGCAATGCATCATGCTCCTCCTATTTTTCAGACTGTTTCATGCTCCTCATATTTTTCACACGTTTTGAAGCTCTTCATATTTTTCACACCTTTTCAGTCTCTTCATGTTTTTGAACACCGCATCAATCTCATCCTATTTTTCAAACAGTTTCATGCTCCTCATGTATTTCACACCTTTTGAAGCTCTTCATATTTTTCACACCTTTTCAGGCTCTTCATGGATTTCAACACCTTTGCTTGCTCCTCCTATTTTTCAGACCGCTTCATGCTCCTCATATTTTTGACACGTTTGAAGCTCTTCATATTTTCACAACTTTTGAAGCTCTTCATATTTTTCACTCGTTTTCAGGTTCTTCATGTTTTTCAACACCGCTTCTTGCTCCACCGTTTTTTCAGACCGTTTCATGCTCCTCATGTATTTCACACCTTTTGAAGCTCTGCATATTTTCCACACCTTTTCAGGCTCTTCAGGTTTTTCAACACCGCTTCTTGCTCCTTCTATTTTTCAGACCGTTTCATGCTCCTTATATTTTTCACACCTTTTGAAGCTCTTGATGCTCTTCACACCTTTTCAAGCTCTTCATATTTTTCAAACCTTTTGAAGCTGTTCATATTTTTAACACATTTTCAGGCTCTTCATGTTTTTGAACAACGCTTCATGCTCCTCCTCTATTTCAGACCGTTTCATACTACTCATGTATTTCACACCTTTTGAAGCTCTTCATATTATTCACACCTTTTCAGGCTCTTCATGTTTTGAACACCGCTTCATGCTCCTCCTTTTTTCACACCGTTTCATGCTCTTAATATTTTTGAAACCTTTTGAAGCTCTTCATATTTTTCAGACTTTTTCAGACTCTTCATGTTGCTGAACACCGCTTCTTGCTCTTCCTATTTTTCAGACCGTTTCTTGCTCCTCTTGTATTTCACACCTTTTGAAACTCTTCATATTTTTCACACCTTTTCAGGCTCTTCATGTTTTTGAACAAAACTTCATGCTCCTCATATTTGTCAGACCGTTCCATGCTCCTCATATTTTTGACACCTTTTGAAGCTCTTCATACTGTTCACAACTTTTCAGGCCCTTCTGGTTTTTAAACACTACTTTATGCTCCTCATATTTGTCAGACCGTTTCATGCTCCTCATATTTTTGACACCTTTTGAAGCTCTTCATAATTTTCACACCTTTTCAGGCTCTTCATGTTTTTAAACACCGCTTCATGCTCCTCCTATTTTTCAGACAGTTTCATGCTCCTCATGTATTTCACACCTTTTGAAGCTCTTGATGTTCTTCACACCATTTCAAGCTCTTCATATTTTTCAAACCTTTTGAAGCTCTTCATATTTTTCACACCATTGCAGGCTCTCCATGTTTCTGAACACCACTTCATAATCCTCCTATTTTTCCGACGGTTTCATGCTCATCTCATTTTTGACACCTTCTGTAGCTCTTCATTTTTTTCAAAACTTTTGAGCTCTTCATATTCTTCACCCGTTTTCAGGCTCTTCATGTATTTCAATAACGGTTCTTACTCCTCCTATTTTTCAGAACGTTGCATGCTTCTCATATTTTTGACACGTTTTGAAGCTCTTCATATTTTTCACACCTTTTCAGGCTCTTCAAGTTTTTCAGCACCACTTCATGCTCCTCCTATTTTTCCAACGGTTTCATGCTCATCTCATTTTTGACACCTTCTGAAGCTCTTCATTTTTTTCAAAACTTTTGAGCTCTTCATATTCTTCCCACCTTTTCAGGCTCTTCATGTTTTTCAACACCACTTCATGCTCCTCCTATTTTTCAGTCTGTTTCATGCTCCTCATATTTTTGTCACCTTTTGAAGCTCTTCATATTTTTCACACCTTTTCAGGCTTCTCATGTTTTAGAACACCGCTTCATGCTCCTCCTATTTTTCACACCTTTTGAAGCTCTTCATATTTTTCACACCTTTTCAGGCTGTCCATGTTTTTGAACACAACTTCATGCTCCTCCTATTTTTCAGACCGTTTCTTGCTCCTCATGTATTTCACACATTTTGAAGCTGTTCATATTTTTCACACCTTTTCAGGCTCTTCATGTTTTTCAACACCGCTTCATGCTCCTCCTATTTTTCAGACCGTTTCATGCTGCTCGTATTTTTCAGACCGTTTCATGCTCCTCATAATTTTGACAATTTTATAAGCTCTTCATATTTTTCACACTTTTTCAGGCTCTTCATGTTTTTGAACACCGCTTTATGCTCCTCCTATTTTTCAAAACTTTTGAAGCTCTTCATGTTTTTCACACCTTTTCAGGCTCTCATGTTTTTGAACACAGCTTCATGCTCCTCCTAATTTTCAGACCGTTTCATGCTCCTCATATATTTCACACCTTTTTAAGCTCTTCCTAATTTTCACACCTTTTCTGGCTCTTCATGTTTTTGAACACCGTTTTATGCTGCCTCTATTTTTCAGACCGTTTCACGCTCCTCATATATTTTAAACCTTTTGAATCTCTTCGTATATTTCACACCTTTTCAGGCTGTTCATGTTTTTCAACAACGCTTCATGATCCTCCTATTTTTCAGACCGTTTCATGCTCCTCAAGTATTTCACACCTTTTGAAGCTCTTCATATTTTTCACACCTTTTCAGGCTCTTCATGTTTTTCAACACCATTTCATGCTCCTCCTATATTTCAGACCGTTTCATGCTCCTCATATTTTTGACAGCTTTTGAAGCTCTTCTTTTTTTTCACACCTTTTCAGGCTCTTCATGCTTTTGAACACCGCTTCATGCTCCTCCTTTTTTCACACCGTTTCATGCTCTTAATATTTTTGAAACCTTTTGAAGCTCTTCATATTTTTCAGACTTTTTCAGACTCTTCATGTTGTTGAACACCGCTTCTTGCTCTTCCTATTTTTCAGACCGTTTCATGCTCCTCTTGTATTTCACACCTTTTGAAGCTCTTCATATTTTTCACACCTTTTCAGGCTCTTCATGTTTTTGAACACCACTTCATGCTCCTCATATTTGTCAGACCGTTCCATGCTCCTCATATTTTTGACACCTTTTGAAGCTCTTCATACTGTTCACACCTTTTCAGGCCCTTCAGGTATTTAAACACCACTTTATGCTCCTCCTATTTGTCAGACCGTTTCATGCTCCTCATATTTTTGACACCTTTTGAAGCTCTTCATAATTTTCACACCTTTTCAGGCTCTTCATGTTTTTAAACACCGCTTCATGCTCCTCCTATTTTTCAGACAGTTTCATGCTCCTCATGTATTTCACACCTTTTGAAGCTCTTGATGTTCTTTACACCTTTTCAAGCTCTTCATATTTTTCAAACCTTTTGAAGCTCTTCATATTTTTAACACTTTTTCAGGCTCTTCATGTTTTTGAACAACGCTTCATGCTCCTCCTCTATTTCAGACCGTTTCATACTACTCATGTATTTCACACGTTTTGAAGCTCTTCATATTTTTCACACCTTTTCAGGCTCTTCATGTTTTTGAACACCGCTTCATGCTCCTCCTTTTTTTCAGACCGTTTCATGCTCTTAATATTTTTGAAACCTTTTGAAGCTCTTCATATTTTTCAGACTTTTTCAGGCTCTTCATGTTGTTGAACACCGCTTCTTGCTCCTCCTATTTTTCAGACCGTTTCATGCTCCTCATGTATTTCACACCTTTTGAAGCTCTTCATATTTTTCACACCATTGCAGGATCTCCATGTTTCTGAACACCACTTCATACTCCTCCTATTTTTCCGACGGTTTCATGCTCATCTCATTTTTGACACCTTCTTAAGCTCTTCATTTTGTTCAAAACTTTTGAGCTCTTCATATTCTTCACACGTTTTCAGGCTCTTCATGTATTTCAATAACGGTTCTTACTCCTCCTATTTTTCAGAACGTTGCATGCTTCTCATATTTTTGACACGTTTTGAAGCTCTTCATATTTTTCACACCTTTTCAGGTTCTTCATGTTTTTCAACACCACTTCATGTTCCTCCTATTTTTCCGACGGTTTCATGCTCATCTCCTTTTTGACACCTTCTGAAGCTCTTAATTTTTTTCAAAACTTTTGAGCTCTTCATATTCTTCACACGTTTTCAGGCTCTTCATGTATTTCAATAACGGTTCTTGCTCCTCCTATTTTTCAGAACGTTGCATGCTTCTCATATTTTTGACACTTTTTGAGCTCTTCATATTTTTCACACCTTTTCAGGCTCTTCATGTTTTTCAACACCGCTACATGCTCCTCCTATTTTTCAGACCGTTTCATGCTCATCTCATTTTTGACACATTTTGAAGCTCTTCATATTCTTCACACCTTTTGAAGCTCTTCATATTTTTCATACCTTTTGAAGCTCTTCATATTTCTCACACCTTTTCAGACTCTTCATGTTTTTCAACAGCGCTTCTTGCTCCTCCTATTTTTCAGACCGTTTCATGCTCCTCCTATTTTTGACACGTTTTGAAGTTCTTCATATTTTTCACACCTTTTCAGGCTCTTCATGTTTTTAAACACCGCTTCATGCTGTCCGTATTTTTCAGACCTTTTCATGCTCCTCATATTTTTCACATCTTTTGAAGCTCTTCAAATTTTTCACATCTTTTCAGGCTCTTCATGTTTTTAAACACCGCTTCATGCTGTCCGTATTTTTCCGACCTTTTCATGCTCCTCATATTTTTCACATCTTTTGAAGCTCTTCATATTTTTCACAACTTTTCAGGCTCTTCATGTTGTTCAACACCGTTTCATGCTCCTCCTATTTTACAGACTGTTTCATGCTCCTCATGTTTTTCACACGTTTTGAAGCTCTTCATATTTTTCACACCTTTCCAGGCTCTTCATGTTTTTGAACACCGCTTCATGCTCCTCCTTTTTTACAGACCGTTTCATTGTCCTCATGTATTTCACACGTAATGAAGCTCTTCCAATTTTTCACAACTTTTCAGGCTCTTCATGTTTTTCAACACCGTTTCATGCTCCTCCTATTTTTCAGACTGCTTCATGCTCCTCATATTTTTCACACCTTCTGAAGCTCTTCATATTTTTCACACCTTTTCAGGCTCTTCATGTTTTACAACACTGCATCATGCTCCTCCTATTTTTCAGACTGTTTCATGCTCCTCATATTTTTCACACGTTTTGAAGCTCTTCATATTTTTCACACCTTTTCAGTCTCTTCATGTTTTTGAACACCGCATCAATCTCATCCTATTTTTCAAACAGTTTCCTGCTCCTCATGTATTTCACACCTTTTGAAGCTCTTCATATTTTTCACACCTTTTCAGGCTCTTCATGGTTTTCAACACCTTTGCTTGCTCCTCCTATTTTTCAGACGGCTTCATGCTCCTCATATTTTGACACGTTTGAAGCTCTTCATATTTTCACAACTTTTGAAGCTCTTCATATTTTTCACTCGTTTTCAGGTTGTTCATGTTTTTCAACTCCACTCATGCTCCTCCTATTTTTCAGACCGTTTCATGCTCCTCATATTTTTGACACGTTTTGAAGCTCTTCATATTTTTCACACCTTTCCAGGCTCTTCATGTTCTTGAACACCGTTTCATGCTCCTCCTATTTTTCAGACCGTTCATGCTCCTCATATTTTGACACCTTTTGTAGCTCTTCATATTTTTCACACCTTTTCAGGCACTTCATGTTTCTGAACACCGCGTCATGCTCCTCCTATTTTTCAGATCGTTTCATGTTTCTCATATTTTTCACACCTTTTGAAGCTCTTCATATTTTTCACACCTTTTCAGGCTCTTCATGTTTTTCAACTCCACTCATGCTCCTCCTATTTTTCAGATCGTTTCATGCTTCTCATATTTTTCACACCTTTTGAAGCTCTTCATATTTTTCACACCTTTTCAGGCTCTTCATGTTTTTCAACACCGCTTCATGCTCCTCCTATTTTTCAGACCGTTTCATGCTCATCTCATTTTTGACACCTTTTGAAGCTCTTCATATTCTTAACACCTTTTGAAGCTCTTCATATTTTTCACACCTTTTGAAGCTCTTCATATTTCTCACACCTTTTAAGAATCTTCATGTTTTTCAACAGCGCTTCTTGCTCCTCCTATTTTTCAGACCTTTTCATGCTCCTCATATTTTTCACACCTTTTGAAGCTCTTCATATTTTTCACACCTTTTGAAGCTCTTCATATTTTTCACACCTTTTGAAGATCTTCATATTTTTCACACCTTTTCAGGCTCTTCATGTTTTTCAACACTGTTTCATGCTCCTCCTGTTTTTCAGACCGTTTCATGCTGCTCATATTTTGACACCTTTTGAAGCTCTTCATATTTTTCATACCTTTTCAGGCTCTTCATATTTTTCAACACAAATTCATGCTCCTCCTATTTTTCACACCGTTTCATGCTCCTCATATTTTTGACACCTTTTGAAGCTCTTCCTATTTTTCACAACTTTTCAGGCTCTTCATGTTTTTGAAAACCACTTCATTCTCCTCCTATTTTTCAGATCGTTTCATGCTCCTCATATTTTTGACACCTTTTGAAGCTCTTCATATATTTCACACCTTTTCACGCTCTTCATGTTCTTTAACACCGATTCATGCTCCTCCTACTTTTCAGACCGTTTCTTGCTCCTCATGTTTTTGACACCTTTTGAAGCTCTTCATGTCTTTCACACCTTTTCAGGCTCTTCATGTTTTGGAACACCGTTTCATGTTCCTCCTATTTTTCAGACCATTTCATGCTCCTCGTATTTTTGACCCCTTTTGAAGCTCTTCATATTTTGAACAACTTTTCAGACTCTTCATGGTTTTGAACACAGTTTCATGCTCCGCATATTTTTCACACCTTTTCATGCTCTTCATATTTTTCACACCTTTTCAGGCTCTTCATGTTTTTTAACAACGCTTCATGCTCCTCCTATTTTTCAGACCGTTCCATGCTCCTGATATTTTTGACACCTCTTGAAGCTCTTCATATTTTTCACACTTTTTCAGGCTCTTCATGTTTTTCAACAACGCTTCATGCTCCTCCTTTTTTTCAGACCGTTTCATTCTCCTGATATTTTTGACACCTTTTGAAGCTCTTCATAATTTTCACATCTTTTCAGGCTCTTCATGTTTTTCAACACCACTTCATGCTCCTACTATTTTTCAGACCGTCTCATGCTCCTCATATTTTTGACACCTTCTGAAGATCTTCATATTTTTCACACCTTTCCATGTCTTCATGTTTTTGAACACCATTTCATGCTCCTCCTATTTTTCAGACCGTTTCATGCTCTTCATATTTTTGACAGCTTTGGAAGCTCTTCATATATTTCACACCTTTTCAGCCTCTTCATATTTTTGAACACCATTTCATGCTCTTCCTATTTTTCAGACCGTTTCATGCTCCTCATATTTTTGACACCTTTTGAAGCTCTTCATATTTTTCACACCTTTTCAGGCTCTTCACGTTTTTGAACACCACTTCATGCTCCTCCTATATTTCAGACCGTTTAATGCTCCTCATATTTTTGACACCTTTTGAAGCTCTTCATATATTTCACACCTTTTCATGCTTTTCCTGAATTTCAACACAGCTTAATGCTCCTCCTATTTTTCAGTCCGTTTCATGCTCCTCATATTTTTGCCACATTTTCAAGCTTTTCATATTTTTCAAACCTTTTCCGGCTCTTCATGTTTTTGAACACCGCCTCATGCTCCTTCTATTTTCAGACTGTTTCATGCTCCTCATGTTTTTGTGACGTTTTGAAGCTCTTCATATTTTTCACACCTTTTCAGGATTTTCATGTTTTTGAACACAGTTTCATTCTCCTCATATATTTCACACATTTTCATGCTCTTCATATTTTTCACACCTTTTCAGGCTCTTCATGTTTTTGAACACCGTTTCATGCTCCTCCTATTTTTCAGACCGTTTCATCTCCTCATGTTTTTGAGACGTTTTGAAGCTCTGCATATTTTTCATACCTTTCAGGCTCTTCATGTTTTTGAACACTGTTACATGCTCCTCCTATTTTTCATACCATTTCATGCTCGTCATATTTTTGCCACCTTTTGAAGCTCTTCATATTTTTCACACCTTTTCAGGCTCTTTATGTTTTTCAACGCCGTATCATGTTCCTCCTATTTTTCAGACCGTTTTATGCTCCTCATATCTTTGACACCTTTTGAAGCTCTTCATATTTTTCACACCATTTCAGGCTCTTCAATTTTTTGAAAACGGCTTCATGCTCCTCCTAATTTTCAGACCGTTTCTTGCTCCTCATATTTTTGACACCTTTTGAAGCTCTTCATATTTTTCACACCTTTTCAGGCTCTTCATGTTTCTAACACAGTTTCATGCTCTGCATATTTTTCACACCTTTTCATGCTCTTCATATTTTTCACACCTTTTCAGGCTCTTCATGTTTCTCAACACAGTTTCATGCTTCTCCTATTTTTCAGATTGTTTCATGCTCTTCATATTTTTGACACCTATGAAGCTCTTCATATTTTTCACACCCTTCCAGGCTCTTCATATTCTTCATCACCCTTTCATGCTCCTCCTATTTTTCAAACTGTTTCAGGCTCCTCATATTTTTCACACCTTTTGAAGCTCTTCATATTTTTCACACCTTTTCAGGCTCTACATGTTTTTGAACACCGTTTCATGTTCCTCATATATTTGACTCCTTTTTAATCTCTTCATATTTTTTCACACCTTTTCAGGCTCTTCATGGTTTTGAACACCATTTCATGCTCCTCCTATTTTTCAGACCGTTTCATGCTCCTGATATTTTTGACACATTTTGAAGTTCTTCATATTTTTTACACCTTTTCAGGCTGTTCATATTTTTCAACACCGTTTCATGCTCCTCCTATTTTTCAGATCGTTTCGTCCTCCACATATTTTTGACACGTTTTGACGCTAATCATATTTTTCACACCTTTTCACGCTTTACATGTTTTTGAACCCCGTTTCATGCTCCTCATATTTTTGACACCTTTTGAAGCTCTTCATATATTTCACACTTTTTCAGGCTCTTCATGTTTTTCAACACCGCTTCATGCTCCTCCATTTTTTCAGACCGCTTCATGCTCTTAATATTTTTGACCCCTTTTGAAGCTCTTCATATTATTCACAACTTTTCAGGCTCTTCATATTTTTGAACACAGTTTTATGCTCCTCATATTTTTCAAACCTTTTCATGCTCTTCATATTTTTCACATCTTTTCATGCTCTTCATGTTTCCCAACACCGTTTCATGCTCCACCTATTTTTAAGACCTTTACATGCTCCTCATATTTTTGACACCTTTTGAAGCTCTTCATATATTTCACACCTTTTCAGGCTCTTCAGGTTTTTCAACACCGCTTCATGCTCCTCCTAATTTTCAGAACGTTTCATGCTCCTCATATTTTTGACACGTTTTGAAACTCTTCATATTTTTCACACCTTTTCAGGCTTTTCATTTTTTGAACACGGCTTCATGCTCCTCCTATTTTCAGACCGTTTCATGCTCCTCATGTTTTTGAGACGTTTTGAAGCTCTGCATATTTTTCATACTTTTTTCAGGCTCTTCATGTTTTGGAACACCGTTTCATGTTTCTCCTATTTTTCACACCGTTTCACGCTCCTCATATTTTTGACCGCTTTTGAAGCTCTTCATATTTTTCACACCTTTTCAGGCTCTTCATGTTTTTCAACACCGCTTCATGCTCCTCCTATATATCAGACCGTTTCATGCTCCTCATATATTTGACACGTTTTGAAGGCCTTCATATTTTTCACACATTTTCAGGCTCTTCTTGATTTTAAACAGCGCTTCATCCTTCTCCAATTTTTGAGACCGTTTCATGCTCCTCAAATATTTTACACCTTTTGTAGCTCTTCATATTTTTCACAGCTTTTCAGGCTCTTCATGTTTTTCAACAACGTTTGATGCTCCTTCTCTTTCAGACCGTTTCATGCTCTTCATATTTTTGACACATTTTGAAGCTCTTCATATTTTTCACATCTTTTCAGGCTCTTCATGTTTTTCAACACCAATTCATTCTCCTCCTATTTTTCAGATCATTTCATTCTCCACATATTTTTCACACCTTTTGAAGCTAATCATTTTTTTCACACCTTTTCAGGCTTTTCATGTTTTGAACACCGTTTCATGCTCCTCATAATTTTGACACCTTTTGAAGCTCTTCATATTTTTCACAGCTTAACAGGCTCTTCATGTTTTTGAACACCAATTCATGCTACTCCTATTTTTCAGGCCGTTTCATGCTCCTCATATTTTTGACACCTTTTGAAGCTCTTCATATTTTTCACACTTTTTCAGGCTCTTCATGTTTTTAAACAACGCTTCATGCTCCTCCTAATTTTCAGACCGTTTCATAATCCTCATATTTTTGACACCTTTTGAAGCTCTTCATATTTTTCACACCTTTTCAGGCTCTTCATGTTTTTGAACACCATTTCATGCTCCTCCGATTTTTCAGACTGTTTCATGCTCCTCGTATTTTTGACACCTTTTGAAGCTCTTCATATTTTTCACACCTTTTCAGGCTCTTCATGTTATTGAACTCCGTTTCATGCTCCTCCTATATTTCAGACCGTTTCATGCTCCTCATATTTTTGACACCTTTTGAAGCTCTTCATATTTTTCACACCTTTTCATGTTCTTTAGATTTTTGAACACCGCTTCATGCTCCTCCAATTTTAAGAAGGTTTCATGCTCCTCATATTTTTGACACGTTTAGAAGCTCTTCATATTTTTCACACCTTTTCAGGCTCTTCATGTTTTTGAACACCGCTTAATGGTCCTTCTATTTTCAGACCGTTTCATGCTCCTCATTTATTTGAGACATTTTGAAGCTCTTCATATTTTTCACACCTTTTCTGGATCTTCATGTTTTTGAACACAGTTTATGCTCCTCATATTTTTCACACATTTTCATGCTCTTCATATTTTTCACACCTTTTCAGGTTCTTCAGGTTTTTCAACACCGCTTCATGCTCCTCCTATTTTTCACACTGTTTCCTGCTCCTCATATTTTTGACACCTTTTGAAGCTCTTCATATTTTTCAAAACTTTTCAGGCTCTTCATGTTTTGGAACACCTTTTCATGTTTCTCCTATTTTTCACACCATTTCACGCTCCTCATATTTTTTACCGCTTTTGAAGCTCTTCATATTTTTCACACCTTTTCAGGCTCTTCATGTTTTCCACACCACTTCATGCTCCTCCTATTTTTCAGACCGTTTCATTCTCATCTCATTATTGACAGCTTTTGAAGCTCTTCATATATTTCACACCTTTTGAACCTCTTCATATTTTTCACACATTTTCAGGCTTCTTATGTTTTTGAACACCGTTTCATGCTCCTCCTATTTTTCAGACCGTTTCATGCTCCTCATGTATTTCACACCTTTTGAAGCTCTTCATATTTTTCACAACTTTTCTGGCTCTTTTTGTTTTTGAACACCATTTCATGCTCCTCCTATTTTTAAGACCGTTTCGTGCTCCTCACATATTTGACACCTTTTGAAACTCTTCATATACTTCACACCTTTTCAGGCTCTTCATGATTTTGAACACCGCTTCATTCTCCTCCTATTTTTCAGAACGTTTCATGCTCCTCCTATTTTTCAGACTGTTTCATGCTCCTCATATTTTTGACACCTTTTGAAGCCTTTCATATTTTTCACACCTTTTCAGGCTCTTCTTGTTTTTCCACACCACTTCATGCTCCTCTTATTTTTCAGACCGTTTCATGCTCCTCATATTTTTGACACCTTTTGAAGCTCTTCATATTTTTCACAACTTTTCAGGCTGTTCATGTTTTTGAACACCGCTTCATGCTCCTCCTATTTCAGACCGTTTCATGCTCCTCATATTTTTGACACCTTTTGAAGCTCTTCATATTTTTCACACCTTTTCAGGTTCTTCATATTTTTCAACACCGCTTCTTGGTCCTCCTATTTTTCAGACCGTTTCATGCTCCCGTATTTTTGACACTTTTGAAGCTCTTCATATTTTTCACAGCTTTTCATGCTCTTTATGTTTTTCAACACCGCTTCATGCTCCTCCTATTTTTCAGACCGTTTCATGCTCCTCATGTATTTCACACGTTTTGTAGCTCTTCATATTTTTCACACCTTTTCAGGCTCTTCATGTTTTTGAACACCATTTCATGTTCCTCCTATTTTTCAGACAGTTTCATGCTCCTCATAATTTTGACACCATTTGAAGCTCTTCATATTTTTCACACCTTTTCTGGTTCGTCAGGCTTTGCAACACCGCTTCATGCTCCTCCTATTTTTCAGACCGTTTCATGCTCCTCTTGTATTTCACACCTTTTGAAGCTCTTCATATTTTTCACACCTTGTTAGGCTCTTCATGTTTTTGAACACAGTTTCATGCGCCTCCTATTTTTCAGACCGTTTCATGCTCCTCATATTTTTGACACCTTTTGAAGCTCATCATATTTTTCACACTATTTGAAGCTCTTCAGATATTTCACACTTTTTCAGTCTCTTCATGTTTTCCACACCACTTCATGCTCCTCCTATTTTTCAGACCGTTTCACGCTCCTCATATTTTTGACTTCATTTGAAGCTCTTCATATTTTTCACACCTTTTCATGCTCTTCATGTTTTCAACACCCATTCATGCTCCTCGTATTTTTTAGACCGTTTCAGGCTCATCATATTTTTGACACCTTTTGTAGCTCTTCATACATTTCACACTTTGTCAGGCTATTCATGTTTTTCAACACCGCTTCATGCTCCTCCTATTTTTCAGACCGTTTCATCCTCCTCCTATTTTTGACACCTTTTGAAGCTCTTCATATATTTCATGCCTTTTCAGGCTCTTCAGGTTTTTCAACACTGCTTCATGCTCCTCCTATTTTTCAGACCGTTTCATGCTCCTCCTATTTTTCAGGCCGTTTCATGCTCTTCATATTTTTGACACCTTTTGAAACTATTCATATTTTTCACACCTATTCATGCTCTTCAGGTTTTTCAACACCGCTTCATATTCCTCCTACTTTTCAAACCGTTTCATGCTCCTCCTATTGTTGACACCTTTTGAAGCTCTTCATATATTTCACGCCTTTTCAGGCTCTTCAGGTTTTTCAACACCGCTTCATGCTCCTCCTATTTTTCAGACCGTTTCATGCTCCTCCTATTTTTCAGGCCGTTTCATGCTCCTCATAGTTTTGACACCTTTTGAAACTCTTCATATTTTTCACACCTTTTCAGGCTCTTCATGCTTTGAACACCGTTCCATGCTCCTCCGATTTTTCAGACCGTTTCATGCTCCTCACATTTTTGACACCTTTTGAAGCTCTTCATATTTTTCACACCTTTCAGGCTCTTCATGTTTTTCAACACCGCTTCATGATCCTCCTATTTTTCAGACCATTTCATGCTCCTCATATTTTTGACACCTTTTGAAGCTCATCATATTTTTCACACATATTCAGGCTCTTCATGTTTTCAACACCACTTCATGCTTCTTCTATTTTTCAGTCTGTTTCATGCTCAGCCCATTTTTGACAGCTTTTGAAGCTCTTCTTATTTTTCACACCTTTTGAAGCTCTTCATATTTTTCACACCTTTTGAAGCTCTTCATATTTTTCACACATTTCAAGCTCTTCATGTTTTTCAACACCGCTTCATGATGCTCATATTTTTCTGACCGTTTCATGCTCCTCATATATTTGACACCTTTTGAAGCTCTTCATATATTTCACACTTTTTTAGGCTCTTCATGTTTTCAACACCACTTCATGCTCCTCCTATTTTTCAGACCGTTTCATGCTCATCTCATTTTTGACACATTTTGAAGCTCTTCATATATTTCACACCTTTTCAGACTCTTCATATTTTTGAACACCGCTTCATGCTCCTCCTATTTTTCAGACCGTTTCATTCTCATTTCATTTTTGACACCTTTGGAAGCTATTCATATGTTTCACACCTGTTCAGGCTCTTCATGTTTTAGAACACCTATTCATGCTCCTCCTATTTTTCAGACCGTTTTGCTCATTTCATTTTTGACACCTTTTGAAGCTATTCATATGTTTCACACCTGTTCAGGCTCTTCATGTTTTAGAACACCTATTCATGCTCCTCCTATTTTTCAGACCGTTTCATTCTCATTTCATTTTTGACACCTTTTGAAGCTATTCATATGTTTCACACCTGTTCAGGCTCTTCATGTTTTAGAACACCTATTCATGCTCCTCCTATTTTTCAGACCGTTTCATTCTCATTTCATTTTTGACACCTTTGGAAGCTATTCATATGTTTCACACCTTTTCAGGCTCTTCATGTTTTTGAACACGGCTTCATGCTCCTCCTATTTTTCTGACCGTTTCATGCTCCTGATATTTGACACGATATGAAGCTCTTCATATATTTCACACCTTTTCAGGCTCTTCATGTTTTGATCACCGCTTCATGCTACTCCTATTTTTCAGGCCGTTTCATGCTCCTCATATTTTTGACACCTTTTGAAGCTCTTCATATTTTTCACACTTTTTCAGGCTCTTCATGTTTTTAAACAACGCTTCATGCTCCTCCTAATTTTCAGACCGTTTCATAATCCTCATATTTTTGACACCTTTTGAAGCTCTTCATATTTTTCACACCTTTTCAGGCTC
The DNA here is from genome assembly GCF_033118175.1 of Dama dama. Lineage (NCBI taxonomy): Eukaryota > Metazoa > Chordata > Mammalia > Artiodactyla > Cervidae > Dama > Dama dama. The sequence goes on along the minus strand of NC_083683.1, from coordinate 5,479,822 downwards.
TTCATGTTTTTGAACACCATTTCATGCTCCTCCGATTTTTCAGACTGTTTCATGCTCCTCGTATTTTTGACACCTTTTGAAGCTCTTCATATTTTTCACACCTTTTCAGGCTCTTCATGTTATTGAACTCCGTTTCATGCTCCTCCTATATTTCAGACCGTTTCATGCTCCTCATATTTTTGACACCTTTTGAAGCTCTTCATATTTTTCACACCTTTTCATGTTCTTTAGATTTTTGAACACCGCTTCATGCTCCTCCAATTTTAAGAAGGTTTCATGCTCCTCATATTTTTGACACGTTTAGAAGCTCTTCATATTTTTCACACCTTTTCAGGCTCTTCATGTTTTTGAACACCGCTTAATGGTCCTTCTATTTTCAGACCGTTTCATGCTCCTCATTTATTTGAGACATTTTGAAGCTCTTCATATTTTTCACACCTTTTCTGGATCTTCATGTTTTTGAACACAGTTTATGCTCCTCATATTTTTCACACATTTTCATGCTCTTCATATTTTTCACACCTTTTCAGGCTCTTCAGGTTTTTCAACACCGCTTCATGCTCCTCCTATTTTTCACACTGTTTCATGCTCCTCATATTTTTGACACCTTTTGAAGCTCTTCATATTTTTCAAAACTTTTCAGGCTCTTCATGTTTTGGAACACCTTTTCATGTTTCTCCTATTTTTCACACCGTTTCATGCTCCTCATATTTTTGACCGCTTTTGAAGCTCTTCATATTTTTCACATCTTTTCAGGCTCTTCATGTTTTTCAACACCAATTCATTCTCCTCCTATTTTTCAGATCATTTCATTCTCCACATATTTTTCACACCTTTTGAAGCTAATCATTTTTTTCACACCTTTTCAGGCTTTTCATGTTTTGAACACCGTTTCATGCTCCTCATAATTTTGACACCTTTTGAAGCTCTTCATATTTTTCACAGCTTAACAGGCTCTTCATGTTTTTGAACACCAATTCATGCTACTCCTATTTTTCAGGCCGTTTCATGCTCCTCATATTTTTGACACCTTTTGAAGCTCTTCATATTTTTCACACTTTTTCAGGCTCTTCATGTTTTTAAACAACGCTTCATGCTCCTCCTATTTTTCAGGCCGTTTCATGCTCCTCATATTTTTGACACCTTTTGAAGCTCTTCATATTTTTCACACTTTTTCAGGCTCTTCATGTTTTTAAACAACGCTTCATGCTCCTCCTAATTTTCAGACCGTTTCATAATCCTCATATTTTTGACACCTTTTGAAGCTCTTCATATTTTTCACACCTTTTCAGGCTCTTCATGTTTTTGAACACCATTTCATGCTCCTCCGATTTTTCAGACTGTTTCATGCTCCTCGTATTTTTGACACCTTTTGAAACTCTTCATATTTTTCACACCTTTTCAGGCTCTTCATGTTATTGAACTCCGTTTCATGCTCCTCCTATATTTCAGACCGTTTCATGCTCCTCATATTTTTGACACCTTTTGTAGCTCTTCATATTTTTCACACCTTTTCATGTTCTTTAGATTTTTGAACACCGCTTCATGCTCCTCCAATTTTAAGAAGGTTTCATGCTCCTCATATTTTTGACACGTTTAGAAGCTCTTCATATTTTTCACACCTTTTCAGGCTCTTCATGTTTTTGAACACCGCTTAATGCTCCTTCTATTTTCAGACCGTTTCATGCTCCTCATTTATTTGAGACATTTTGAAGCTCTTCATATTTTTCACACCTTTTCTGGATCTTCATGTTTTTGAACACAGTTTATGCTCCTCATATTTTTCACACATTTTCATGCTCTTCATATTTTTCACACCTTTTCAGGCTCTTCAGGTTTTTCAACACCGCTTCATGCTCCTCCTATTTTTCACACTGTTTCATGCTCCTCATATTTTTGACACCTTTTGAAGCTCTTCATATTTTTCAAAACTTTTCAGGCTCTTCATGTTTTGGAACACCTTTTCATGTTTCTCCTATTTTTCACACCGTTTCATGCTCCTCATATTTTTGACCGCTTTTGAAGCTCTTCATATTTTTCACATCTTTTCAGGCTCTTCATGTTTTTCAACACCAATTCATTCTCCTCCTATTTTTCAGATCATTTCATTCTCCACATATTTTTCACACCTTTTGAAGCTAATCATTTTTTTCACAACTTTTCAGGCTTTTCATGTTTTGAACACCGTTTCATGCTCCTCATAATTTTGACACCTTTTGAAGCTCTTCATATTTTTCACAGCTTAACAGGCTCTTCATGTTTTTGAACACCAATTCATGCTACTCCTATTTTTCAGGCCGTTTCATGCTCCTCATATTTTTGACACCTTTTGAAGCTCTTCATATTTTTCACACTTTTTCAGGCTCTTCATGTTTTTAAACAACGCTTCATGCTCCTCCTATTTTTCAGGCCGTTTCATGCTCCTCATATTTTTGACACCTTTTGAAGCTCTTCATATTTTTCACACTTTTTCAGGCTCTTCATGTTTTTAAACAACGCTTCATGCTCCTCCTAATTTTCAGACCGTTTCATAATCCTCATATTTTTGACACCTTTTGAAGCTCTTCATATTTTTCACACCTTTTCAGGCTCTTCATGTTTTTGAACACCATTTCATGCTCCTCCGATTTTTCAGACTGTTTCATGCTCCTCGTATTTTTGACACCTTTTGAAACTCTTCATATTTTTCACACCTTTTCAGGCTCTTCATGTTATTGAACTCCGTTTCATGCTCCTCCTATATTTCAGACCGTTTCATGCTCCTCATATTTTTGACACCTTTTGTAGCTCTTCATATTTTTCACACCTTTTCATGTTCTTTAGATTTTTGAACACCGCTTCATGCTCCTCCAATTTTAAGAAGGTTTCATGCTCCTCATATTTTTGACACGTTTAGAAGCTCTTCATATTTTTCACACCTTTTCAGGCTCTTCATGTTTTTGAACACCGCTTAATGCTCCTTCTATTTTCAGACCGTTTCATGCTCCTCATTTACTTGAGACATTTTGAAGCTCTTCATATTTTTCACACCTTTTCTGGATCTTCATGTTTTTGAACACAGTTTATGCTCCTCATATTTTTCACACATTTTCATGCTCTTCATATTTTTCACACCTTTTCAGGCTCTTCAGGTTTTTCAACACCGCTTCATGCTCCTCCTATTTTTCACACTGTTTCCTGCTCCTCATATTTTTGACACCTTTTGAAGCTCTTCATATTTTTGAAAACTTTTCAGGCTCTTCATGTTTTGGAACACCTTTTCATGTTTCTCCTATTTTTCACACCATTTCACGCTCCTCATATTTTTTACCGCTTTTGAAGCTCTTCATATTTTTCACACCTTTTCAGGCTCTTCATGTTTTCCACACCACTTCATGCTCCTCCTATTTTTCAGACCGTTTCATTCTCATCTCATTATTGACAGCTTTTGAAGCTCTTCATATATTTCACACCTTTTGAAGCTCTTCATATTTTTCACACATTTTCAGGCTCCTTATGTTTTTGAACACCGTTTCATGCTCCTCCTCTTTTTCAGACCGTTTCATGCTCCTCATGTATTTCACACCTTTTGAAGCTCTTCATATTTTTCACAACTTTTCTGGCTCTTTATGTTTTTGAACACCATTTCATGCTCCTCCTATTTTTAAGACCGTTTCGTGCTCCTCACATATTTGACACCTTTTGAAACTCTTCATATACTTCACACCTTTTCAGGCTCTTCATGATTTTGAACACCGCTTCATTCTCCTCCTATTTTTCAGAACGTTTCATGCTCCTCCTATTTTTCAGACTGTTTCATGCTCCTCATATTTTTGACACCTTTTGAAGCCTTTCATATTTTTCACACCTTTTCAGGCTCTTCTTGTTTTTCCACACCACTTCATGCTCCTCTTATTTTTCAGACCGTTTCATGCTCCTCATATTTTTGACACCTTTTGAAGCTCTTCATATTTTTCACAACTTTTCAGGCTCTTCATGTTTTTGAACACCGCTTCATGCTCCTCCTATTTCAGACCGTTTCATGCTCCTCATATTTTTGACACCTTTTGAAGCTCTTCATATTTTTCACACCTTTTCAGGTTCTTCATATTTTTCAACACCGCTTCATGGTCCTCCTATTTTTCAGACCGTTTCATGCTCCCGTATTTTTGACACTTTTGGAGCTCTTCATATTTTTCACAGCTTTTCATGCTCTTTATGTTTTTCAACACCGCTTCATGCTCCTCCTATTTTTCAGACCGTTTCATGCTCCTCATGTATTTCACACGTTTTGTAGCTTTCATATTTTTCACACCTTTTCAGGCTCTTCATGTTTTTGAACACCATTTCATGTTCCTCCTATTTTTCAGACAGTTTCATGCTCCTCATATTTTTGACACCATTTGAAGCTCTTCATATTTTTCACACCTTTTCTGGTTCATCAGGCTTTTCAACACCGCTTCATGCTCCTCCTATTTTTCAGACCGTTTCATGCTCCTCTTGTATTTCACACCTTTTGAAGCTCTTCATATTTTTCACACCTTGTTAGGCTCTTCATGTTTTTGAACACAGTTTCATGCGCCTCCTATTTTTCAGACCGTTTCATGCTCCTCATATTTTTGACACCTTTTGAAGCTCATCATATTTTTCACACTTTTTGAAGCTCTTCATATATTTCACACTTTTTCAGTCTCTTCATGTTTTCCACACCACTTCATGCTCCTCCTATTTTTCAGACCGTTTCACGCTCCTCATATTTTTGACTCCATTTGAAGCTCTTCATATTTTTCACACCTTTTCATGCTCTTCATGTTTTCAACACCCATTCATGCTCCTCGTATTTTTTAGACCGTTTCATGCTCATCATATTTTTGACACCTTTTGTTGCTCTTCATACATTTCACACTTTGTCAGGCTATTCATGTTTTTCAACACCGCTTCATGCTCCTCCTATTTTTCAGACCGTTTCATCCTCCTCCTATTTTGACACCTTTTGAAGCTCTTCATATATTTCATGCCTTTTCAGGCTCTTCAGGTTTTTCAACACCGCTTCATGCTCCTCCTATTTTTCAGACCGTTTCATGCTCCTCCTATTTTTCAGGCCGTTTCATGCTCTTCATAGTTTTGACACCTTTTGAAACTATTCATATTTTTCACACCTATTCATGCTCTTCAGGTTTTTCAACACCGCTTCATATTCCTCCTACTTTTCAAACCGTTTCATGCTCCTCATAGTTTTGACACCTTTTGAAACTCTTCATATTTTTCACACCTTTTCATGCTCTTCATGTTTTTTAAACACCGATTCATGCTCCTCCTATTTTTCAGACCGTTTCATGCTCCTCATATTTTTGACACCTTTTGAAGCTCTTCATATTTTTCACACCTTTTCAGGATCTTCATATTTTTCAACACCGATTCATGCTCCTCCTATTTTTCAGACCGTTTAATGCTCCTCATATTTTGACACCTTTTGAAACTCTTCATATTTTTCACACCTTTTCAGGCTCTTCATGCTTTGAACACCGTTCCATGCTCCTCCGATTTTTCAGACAGTTTCATGCTCCTCATATTTTTGACACCATTTGAATCTCTTCATATTTTTGACAACTTTTCATGCTCTTCATGTTTTTCAACACCGCTTCATGCTTCTCCTATTTTTCAGACGGTTTCTTGCTCCTCATATTTTTGACACCTTTTGAAGCTCTTCATATATTTCAAGCCTTTTCAGGCTCTTCAGGTTTTTCAACACTGCTTCATGCTCCTCCTATTTTTCAGACCGTTTCATGCTCCTCCTATTTTTCAGGCGGTTTCATGCTCCTTATAGTTTTGACACCTTTTGAAACTCTTCATATTTTTCACACCTTTTCATGCTCTTCATGTTTTTGAAAACGGCTTCATGCTCCTCCTATTTTTCAGACCTTTTCATGCTCCTCATAGTTTTGACACCATTTGAAGGTCTTCATATTTTTCACATCTTTTCATGATCTTCATGTATTTCAACACCGATTCTTGCTCCTCCTATTTTTCAGACCGTTTCATGCTCCGCCTATTTTTCAGACCGTTTAATGCTCCTCATATTTTGACACCTTTTGAAACTCTTCATATTTTTCACACCTTTTCATGCTCTTCAGGTTTTTCAACAGCGCTTCATTCCCCTCTATTTTTTAGACCGTTTCGTGCTCCTCCTATTTTTCAGACCGTTTCATGCTCCTCCTATTTTTCAGGCCGTTTCATGCTCTTCATAGTTTTGACACCTTTTGAAACTCTTCATATTTTTCACACATTTTCATGCTCTTCAGGTTTTTCAACACCGCTTCATATTCCTCCTATTTTTCAGACCGTTTCATGCTCCTCCTATTGTTGAAACCTTTTGAAGCTCTTCATATTTTTCATGCCTTTTCAGGCTCTTCAGGTTTTTCAACACTGCTTCATGCTCCTCTTATTTTTCAGACCGTTTCATTCTCCTCATATTTTTGACACCTTTTGTAACTCTTCATATATTTCACACCTTTTCAGGCTATTCATGTTTTTCAACACCGCTTCATGCTCCTCCTATTTTTCAGACCATTTCATGCTCCTTCTATTTTTGACACTTTTTGAAGCTGTTCATATATTTCACCCCTTTTCAGGCTCTTCAGGTTTTTCAACACCGCTTCATATTCCTCCTATTTTTCAGACCATTTCATGCTCCTCCTATTGTTGACACCTTTTGAAGCTCTTCATATATTTCACCCCTTTTCAGGCTCTTCAGGTTTTTCAACACCGCTTCATGCTCCTCCTACTTTTCAGACCGTTTCATGCTCCTCCTATTTTTCAGACCGTTTCATGCTCCTCATAGTTTTGACACCTTTTGAAGTTCTTCATATTTTTCACACCTTTTCAGGATCTTCATGTTTTTCAACACCGATTCATGCTCCTCCTATTTTTCAGACCGTTTCATGCTCCTCATATTTTTCACACCTTTTGAAGCTCTTCATATATTTCACACTTTTTCATTTTCTTCATGTTTTTGAACAACGCTTCATGCTCCTCCTATTTTTCAGACCTTTTCATGCTCTTCCTATTTTTCACACCTTTTCATACTCCTCATATTTTTGACACCTTTTGAAGCTCTTCATATATTTCACACTTTTTCAGGCTCTATATGTTTTTCAACACCACTTGATGCTTCTCCTGTTTTTTAGAGCGTTTCATGCTCATCTCATTTATGACACCTTTTGAACCTCTTCATATTTTTCACACCTTTTGAAGCTCTTCATATATTTCACACCTTTTCAGGCTCTTCATTTTTTTCAACACCGCTTCATGCTCCTCCTATTTTTCAGACCGTTCACGCTCCTCCTATTTTTCAGACTGTTTCATGCAACGCTTATTATTGACATCTTTTGAAACTCTTTATTTTTGTCCCACCTTTTCAGGCTCTTCATGTTTTTCAGCACCGCGTCATTCTCTTCTTATTTTTCAGACCGTTTCATGCTCCTCATAATTTTGACACGTTTTGAGGCTCTTCATATATTTCACACCTTTTCAGGCTCTTCCTGTTTTTGAACACCGTTTCATGCTTCTCCTATTTTTCAGACCGTTTCATGCTCATCTCATTTTTGACACCTTTGAAGCTCTTCATATTTTTCACACCTTTTGAAGCTCTTCATATTTTTCACACCTTTTCAGGCTCGTCATGTTTTTGAACACCGCTTCATGCTCCTCATATTTTTTAGACCATTTAATGCTCCTCATCTATTTCACAGCTTTTGAAGCTCTTCATATTGTTCACACCTTTTCAGGCTCTTAATGTTTTTCAACACCGCTTCATTCTCCTCCTATTTTTCAGACCTTTTCATGCTCCTCATATTTTTGACACCTTTTGAAGCTCTTCATATTTTTCACACCTTTTCAGGCTCTTCAATTTTTTCCACAATGTTACAATGCTCCTCCTATTTTTCAGACCGTTTCATGCTCCTCATAATTTTGACAGCTTTTGAAGCTCCTCGTGTTTTTGACACTTTTTGAAGCTCTTCATATTTTTCACACCTTTTGAAGCTCTTTCTATATTTCACACCTTTTGAAGCTCTTCATATTTTTCACAGATTTTCAGGCTCTTCATATATTTCACACCTTTTGAAGCTCTTCATATTTTTCACAGATTTTCAGGCTCTTCATGTTTTTGAATACCGTTTCATGCTCCTCCTATTTTTCAGACCGTTTCTTGCTCCTCATATTTTTGACACCTTTTGAAACTCTTCATATTTTTCACACAATTTCAGGCTCTTCATGTTTTTGAACACCGCTTCATGCTCCTCCTCTTTTTCAGACCGTTTCATGCTCCACATGTATTTCACACCTTTTGAAGCTCTTCATATTTTTCACAGATTTTCAGGCTCTTCAGTTTTTCAACACCGCTTCATGCTCCTCCTATTTTTAGATCGGTTCATGCTCCTCATATTTTTGTCACTTTTTGAATCTCTTCATATATTTCACACCTTTTCAGGCTCTTCATATTTTTCAACACCACTTCATGCCCCTCCTATTTTCAGACAGTTTCATGTTCATCTCATTTTTGACAGCTTTTGAAGCTCTTCATATTTTTCACACCTTTTGAACCTCATCATATATTTCACACTCCTCAGGCTCTTCATGTTTTACAACACCACTTCATGCTCCTCCTATTTTTCAAACCGTTTCAGGATCATCTCATTTTTGACCCCTTTTGAAGCTCTTCATATTTTTCACACCTTTTGAAGCTCTTCATATATTTCACAGCTTTTCAGGCTCTTCATGTTTTTGAACACCGTTTCTTGCTCCTCCTATTTTTCAGACCGTTTCTTGCTCCTCTTATTTTTGACACCTTTTGAAGCTCTTCACATTTTTCACACCTTTTCAGGCTTTTCATGTGTTTGAACACCGCTTCATGCTCCTCCTATTTTTCAGACCGTTTCATGCTCCTCATGTATTTCACACCTTTTGAAGCTCTTCATATTTTTCACACCTTTTGAAGCTCTTCATATTTTTCACACCTTTTCAGGCTCGTCATGTTTTTGAACACCGCTTCATGCTCCTCATTTTTTTTAGACCCTTTAATGCTCCTCATCTATTTCACAGCTTTTGAAGCTCTTCATATTTTTCACACCTTTTCAGGCTCTTGATGTTTTTCAACACCGCTTCATTCTCCTCCTATTTTTCAGACATTTTCATGCTCCTCATATTTTTGACACCTTTTGAAGCTCTTCATATTTTTCACACCTTTTCAGGCTCTTCAATTTTTTCAACAATGTTACAATGCTCCTCCTATTTTTCAGACCGTTTCATGCTCCTCATAATTTTGACAGCTTTTGAAGCTCCTCATGTTTTTGACACTTTTTGAAGCTCTTCATATGTTTCACACCTTTTGAAGCTCTTTCTATTTTTCACACCTTTTGAAGCTCTTCATATTTTTCACAGATTTTCAGGCTCTGAATATTTTTCACACCTTTTGAAGCTCTTCATATTTTTCACAGATTTTCAGGCTCTTCATGTTTTTGAATACCGTTTCATGCTCCTCCTATTTTTCAGACCGTTTCATGCTCCTCATATTTTTGACACCTTTTAAAACTCTTCATATTTTTCACACAATTTCAGCTCTTCATGTTTTTGAACACCGCTTCATGCTCCTCCTCTTTTTCAGACCGTTTCATGCTCCGCATGTATTTCACACCTTTTGAAGCTCTTCATATTTTTCACAGATTTTCAGGCTCTTCAGTTTTTCAACACCGTTTCATGCTCCTCCTATAATTCAGACGGTTTCATACTCCTCATGTATTTCACTCCTTTTGAAGCTCTTCATATTTTTCACATTTTTGAAGCTCTTCAAATTTTTCACACCTTTTCAGGCTCTTCATGATTTTCAACCCCACTTCATGCTCCTCCGATTTTTCAGACCGTTTCATGCTCATCTCATTTTTGACACCTTTTGAAGCTCTTCATATTTTTGACACCTTTTGAAGCTGTTCATATTTTTCACACCTTTTCAGGCTCTTCATGTTTTTGAACACGGTTCCATGCTCCTCCTCTTTTTCAGACCGTTTCATGCTCCTCATATTTTTGACACCTTTAAAAGCTCTTCATATTTTTCACACCTTTTCAGGTTCTTTATGTTTTGAAGACCGTTTCATGGTCCTCCTATTTTTCAGACCGTTTCATGCTCCTCATTATTTGACACATTTTGAAGCTTTTCATATTTTTCACACCTTTTCAGGCTCTTCATGTTTTTGAACAACGCTTCATGCTCCTCCTAATTTTCAGACCGTTTCATGCTCCTCATGTATTTAACACCTTTGAAGCTCTTCATATTTTTCTCACCTTTTTAGGCTTTCATGTTTTTGAACACCTTTTCATGCTCCTCCTATTTTTCAGACCGTTTCATGCTCCGCCTGTATTTCACAGCTTTTCAAGCTCTTTATATTTTTCACAGCTTTTCAGGCTCTTCATGTTCTTGAACAACTTTTCATGCTCCTCCTATTTTTCAGACAGTTTCATGCTCCTCATATTTTTGACACCTTTAGAAGCTCTTCATATTGTTCACACCTTTTGAAGCTCTTCATTTATTTCACACCATTTCAGGCTCTTCATGTTTTTCAACACCACTTCATGCTCCTCTTATTTTTCAGACCGTTTAATGCTCCACATGTATTTCACACCTTTTGAAGCTCTTTATATTTTTCACACCGTTTCAGGCTCTTCATGTTCTTGAACACCTTTTCATGCTCCTCCTATTTTTCAGACAGTTTCATGATCCTCATGTATTTCACACCTTTTGAAGCTCTTCATATTTTGCACACCTTTTCAGGCTCTTCATGTTTTGAACACCGCTTCATGCTCCTCCTATTTTTCACACCATAACATGCTCCTCATATATTTGACACCTTTTGAACCTCTTCATATTATTCACACCTTTTCAGGCTCTTCATGTTTTTGAACACCACTTCATGCTCCTCCTATTTTTCAGACAGTTTCATGCTACTCATGTATTTCACACCTTTTGAAGTTCTTCATATTTTTCACACCTTTTCGGCTCTTCATGTTTTTCAACACAAATTCATGCCTCTCCTATTTTTCAGACCATTTCATGCTCCTCATATTTTGACTTCTTTTGAACCTCTTCATATTTTTCACACCTTTTGAAGCTCTTCATATTTCTCACACGTTATTAGGATCTTCATGATTTTGAACACGGCTTCATGCTCCTTCTCCTTTTCAGACCGTTTCATGCTCCTCATGTATTTCACACATTTTGAAGCTCTTAATATTTTTCACTCCTTTTCAGGCTCTTCATGTTTTTGAACACGATTTCATGCTCCTCCTATTTTTCAGACCGTTTCATGCTCCTCACATTTTTGACACCTTTGAAGTTCTTCGTATTTTTCACAACTTTTCAGGCTCTTCAGTTTTTCAACACCGCTTCATGATCTTCCAATTTTTCAGACCGTTTCAAGCTCCTCATATTTTTGACACCTTTTGAATCTCTTCATATATTTTACACCTTTTCAGGCTCTTCATGTTTTTCAACACCACTTCATGCTCCTCCTTTTTCAGACCATTTCATGCTCATCTCATTTTTCGCACTTTTTGAAGCTCTTCATATTTTTGACACCTTTTGAGCTCTTCATATTTTTCACACGTTTTGAGGCTCTTCATGTTTTCAACATCGTTTCATGCTTCTCCTATTTTTCAGACCGATTCATGCTCCTCATGTATTTCACAACTTGAAGCTCTTCATATTTTTCACAACTTTTCAGGCTCTTCATGTTTTTGAACACCGTTTCATGCTCCTCCTGTTTTTCAGACCGTTTCATGCTCCTCATATTTTTGACATGTTTTGAAGCTCTTCATATTTTCTCACCTTTTCAGGCTCTTCATGTTTTTCAACACCGCTTCATGCTCCTCCTATTTTTCAGACCGTTTCATGCTCCTCATTTTTGACACGTTTTGAAGGTCCTCATTTTTTTCACACCTTTTCAGGCTCGTCATGTTTTTGAACACCGCTTCATGCTCCTCATTTTTTTTAGACCATTTAATGCTCCTCATCTATTTCACAGCTTTTGAAGCTCTTCATATTTTTCACACCTTTTCAGGCTCTTGATGTTTTTCAACACCGCTTCATTCTCCTCCTATTTTTCAGACATTTTCATGCTCCTCATATTTTTGACACCTTTTGAAGCTCTTCATATTTTTCACACCTTTTCAGGCTCTTCAATTTTTTCAACAATGTTACAATGCTCCTCCTATTTTTCAGACCGTTTCATGCTCCTCATAATTTTGACAGCTTTTGAAGCTCCTCATGTTTTTGACACTTTTTGAAGCTCTTCATATGTTTCACACCTTTTGAAGCTCTTTCTATTTTTCACACCTTTTGAAGCTCTTCATATTTTTCACAGATTTTCAGGCTCTGAATATTTTTCACACCTTTTGAAGCTCTTCATATTTTTCACAGATTTTCAGGCTCTTCATGTTTTTGAATACCGTTTCATGCTCCTCCTATTTTTCAGACCGTTTCATGCTCCTCATATTTTTGACACCTTTTAAAACTCTTCATATTTTTCACACAATTTCAGCTCTTCATGTTTTTGAACACCGCTTCATGCTCCTCCTCTTTTTCAGACCGTTTCATGCTCCGCATGTATTTCACACCTTTTGAAGCTCTTCATATTTTTCACAGATTTTCAGGCTCTTCAGTTTTTCAACACCGTTTCATGCTCCTCCTATAATTCAGACGGTTTCATACTCCTCATGTATTTCACTCCTTTTTAAGCTCTTCATATTTTTCACATTTTTGAAGCTCTTCAAATTTTTCACACCTTTTCAGGCTCTTCATGATTTTCAACCCCACTTCATGCTCCTCCGATTTTTCAGACCGTTTCATGCTCATCTCATTTTTGACACCTTTTGAAGCTCTTCATATTTTTGACACCTTTTGAAGCTGTTCATATTTTTCACACCTTTTCAGGCTCTTCATGTTTTTGAACACGGTTCCATTCTCCTCCTCTTTTTCAGACCGTTTCATGCTCCTCATATTTTTGACACCTTTAAAAGCTCTTCATATTTTTCACACCTTTTCAGGTTCTTTATGTTTTGAAGACCGTTTCATGGTCCTCCTATTTTTCAGACCGTTTCATGCTCCTCATTATTTGACACATTTTGAAGCTTTTCATATTTTTCACACCTTTTCAGGCTCTTCATGTTTTTGAACAATGCTTCATGCTCCTCCTAATTTTCAGACCGTTTCATGCTCCTCATGTATTTAACACCTTTGAAGCTCTTCATATTTTTCTCACCTTTTTAGGCTTTCAAGTTTTTGAACACCTTTTCATGCTCCTCCTATTTTTCAGACCGTTTCATGCTCCGCCTGTATTTCACAGCTTTTCAAGCTCTTTATATTTTTCACAGCTTTTCAGGCTCTTCATGTTCTTGAACACCTTTTCATGCTCCTCCTATTTTTCAGACAGTTTCATGATCCTCATGTATTTCACACCTTTTGAAGCTCTTCATATTTTGCACACCTTTTCAGGCTCTTCATGTTTTGAACACCGCTTCATGCTCCTCCTATTTTTCACACCATATCATGCTCCTCATATATTTGACACCTTTTGAACCTCTTCATATTATTCACTCCTTTTCAGGCTCTTCATGTTTTTGAACACCACTTCATGCTCCTCCTATTTTTCAGACAGTTTCATGCTCCTCATGTATTTCACACCTTTTGAAGTTCTTCATATTTTTCACACCTTTTGAGCTCTTCATATTTTTCACACGTTTTGAGGCTCTTCATGTTTTCAACATCGTTTCATGCTTCTCCTATTTTTCAGACCGATTCATGCTCCTCATGTATTTCACAACTTGAAGCTCTTCATATTTTTCACAACTTTTCAGGCTCTTCATGTTTTTGAACACCGTTTCATGCTCCTCCTGTTTTTCAGACCGTTTCATGCTCCTCATATTTTTGACATGTTTTGAAGCTCTTCATATTTTCTCACCTTTTCAGGCTCTTCATGTTTTTCAACACCGCTTCATGCTCCTCCTATTTTTCAGACCGTTTCATGCTCCTCATTTTTGACACGTTTTGAAGGTCCTCATATTTTTCACAACTTTTCAGGCTCTTCATGTTTTTCAACACCACTTCATGCTCCTCCTATTTTTCAGACCGTTTCATGCTCCTCATATTTTTGACACGTTTTGAAGCTCTTCATATTTTTCACAACATTTCTGCTCTTGGTGTTTTTGAAAACCGTTTCATGCTCCTCCTATTTTTCAGATCATTTCATGCTCCTCATATTTTGGACACCTTTAGAAGCTCTTCATATTTTTCACACCTTTTCAGGCTCTTCATGTTTTTCAACACCACTTCATGCTCTTCTATTTTTCAGACCGTTTCATGCTCTTCTTATTTTTGACACGTTTTGAAGCTCTTCATATTTTTCACAACATTTCTGCTCTTGGTGTTTTTGAAAACCGTTTCATGCTCCTCCTATTTTTCAGATCGTTTCATGCTCCTCATATTTTGGACACCTTTTGAAGCTCCTCATATATTTCACACCATTTCAGGCTCTTCATGTTTTTCAACACCACTTCATGCTCCTCCTATTTTTAAGATCGTTTCATATTCCTCATATTTTTCATACCTTTTGGAGGTCTTCATATTTTTCACACCTTTTCAGGCTCTTCATGTTTTTGAGCACCGTTTCATGCTCCTCCTATTTTTCACACGTTTTGAAGCTCTTCTTATTTTTCACACATTTTAAGTCTCTTCATGTTTTTCAACAACGCTTCATGCTCCTCCTATTTTTCACACCTTTTGAAGCTCTTCATATTTTACACATCTTTTCAGGCTCTTCATGATTTTGAACAACACTTCATGCTCCTACTATTTTCAGACCGTTTCAAGCTCCTCATGTATTTCACACCTTTTGAAGCTCTTCTTATTTTTCACATTTTTGAAGCTATTCAAATTTTTCACACGTTTTCAGGCTCTTCATGTTTTTGAACACCGCTTCATGCTCCTGCTATTTTTCACAAAGTTTCACACTCTTCATATTTTTGACACGTTTTGAGGCTACTCATATTTTTCACACCTTTTCAGGCTCTTCATGTTTTTGAACACCGTTTCATGATCCTCCTATTTTTCAGAACGTTTCATGCTCCTCATATTCTTGACACCTTTTAAAATTCTTCATATTTTTCACACCTTTTAAGGCTCTTCATGTTTTGAACACCGTTTCATGCTCCTCCTATTTTCAGACCGTTTCATGCTCTTCATTTTTTTGTCACCTTTTGAAGCTCCTCATATATTTCACACCTTTTGAAGCTCTTCATATTTTTCACATTTTTGAAGCTCTTCATATTTCTCACACGTTATTAGGATCTTCATGATTTTGAACACGGCTTCATGCTCCTCCTCCTTTTCAGACCGTTTCATGCTCCTCATGTATTTCACACATTTTGAAGCTCTTAATATTTTTCACTCCTTTTCAGGCTCTTCATGTTTTTGAACACGATTTCATGCTCCTCCTATTTTTCAGACCGTTTCATGCTCCTCACATTTTTGACACCTTTGAAGTTCTTCGTATTTTTCACAACTTTTCAGGCTCTTCATGTTTTTCAACACCGCTTCATGATCTTCCAATTTTTCAGACCGTTTCAAGCTCCTCATATTTTTGACACCTTTTGAATCTCTTCATATATTTTACACCTTTTCAGGCTCTTCATGTTTTTCAACACCACTTCATGCTCCTCCTTTTTCAGACCATTTCATGCTCATCTCATTTTTCGCACTTTTTGAAGCTCTTCATATTTTTGACACCTTTTGAGCTCTTCATATTTTTCACACGTTTTGAGGCTCTTCATGTTTTCAACATCGTTTCATGCTTCTCCTATTTTTCAGACCGATTCATGCTCCTCATGTATTTCACAACTTGAAGCTCTTCATATTTTTCACAACTTTTCAGGCTCTTCATGTTTTTGAACACCGTTTCATGCTCCTCCTGTTTTTCAGACCGTTTCATGCTCCTCATATTTTTGACATGTTTTGAAGCTCTTCATATTTTCTCACCTTTTCAGGCTCTTCATGTTTTTCAACACCGCTTCATGCTCCTCCTATTTTTCAGACCGTTTCATGCTCCTCATTTTTGACACGTTTTGAAGGTCCTCATATTTTTCACAACTTTTCAGGCTCTTCATGTTTTTCAACACCACTTCATGCTCCTCCTATTTTTCAGACCGTTTCATGCTCCTCATATTTTTGACACGTTTTGAAGCTCTTCATATTTTTCACAACATTTCTGCTCTTGGTGTTTTTGAAAACCGTTTCATGCTCCTCCTATTTTTCAGATCATTTCATGCTCCTCATATTTTGGACACCTTTAGAAGCTCTTCATATTTTTCACACCTTTTCAGGCTCTTCATGTTTTTCAACACCACTTCATGCTCTTCTATTTTTCAGACCGTTTCATGCTCTTCTTATTTTTGACACGTTTTGAAGCTCTTCATATTTTTCACACGTTTTCAGGCTCTTCATGATTTTGAACACCACTTCATGCACCTCCTATTTTTCAAACAGTTTCATGATCCTCATGTATTTCACACCTTTTGAAGCTCTTCATATTTTTCACACCTTTTCAGGCTCTTCGTGATTTTCAAACCCGTTTCATGCTCCTCCTATTTTTCATACCGTTTCATACTCCTCATATTTTTGACCTATTTTGAAGCTCCTAATATTTTTCACACCTTTTGAAGCTCTTCATATATTTCACACTTTTTCAGGCTCTTCATGTTTTTCAACACCACTTCGTGTTAGTCCTATTTTACAGACCGTTTCATGCTCATCTCATTTTTGACAGTTTTTGAAGCTCTTCATATTTTTCACACCTTTTGAAGCTCTTCATATATTTCACACCTTTTCAGGCTCTTCATGTTTATGAACATCGCTTCATGCTCCTCCTATAACTAAGATGGTTTCATGCACCTCATGTACTTCACTCCTTTTGAAGCTCTTCATATTTTACACACCTTTTCAGGCTCTTCATGATTTTCAACCCCACTTCATGCTCCTCCTATTTTTCAGACCGTTTCATGTTCCTCATATTTTTGACACCTTTTGAAGCTCTTCATATTTTCTACACTTTTTCAGGCTCTTCATGTTTTTCAACACGGCTTCATGCTCCTCTTATTTTTCAGATCATTTCATGCTCCTCATATTTTTCACAGCTTTTGAAGCTCTTCATATTTTTCACACCTTTTCAGGCTCGTCATGTTTTTCAACACCATGTCATGCTCCTCCTATATTTCAGACCCTTTCATGCTCCTCATATTTTTGACACCTTTTGAAGCTCTTCATATTTTTCACACCGTTTCAGGCTCCTCCTGTTTTTGAACACCGTTTCATGCTCCTCCTATTTTTCAGACCGTTTCATGCTCCTCATATTTTTGACACCTTTTAAAGCTCTTCAAATTTTTCACACCTTTTCAGGCTCTTCAAGTTTTTGAACAATGCTACAATGCTCCTCCTATTTTTCAGACCGTTTCATGCTCCTCATATTTTTCACACCTTTTGAAGCTCTTCATATTTTTCACACGATTTCAGGCTCTTCATGTTTTTCAACAACACTTCATGCTCCACCATTTTTCAGACCGCTTCATGCTCATCTCATTTTTGACACTTTTTGAAAGTGTTCATATTTTTCACACCTTTTGAAGCTCTTCATATTTTTCACACGTTTTCAGGCTCTTCATGTTTTTCAACACCGCTTCATGCTCCTCCTATTTTTCATACCTTTTGAAGCTCTTCATATTTTTCACACCTTTTCAGGCTCTTCATGTTTTTGAACAGCTCTTCATGCTGCTCCTATTTTTCAGACCGTTTCATGCTTCTCATATTTTTGACACGTTTTGAAGCTCTTCATATTTTTCACACATTTTCAGGCTCTTCATGTATTTCAACACCACTTCATGCTCCTCCTATTTTTCAGACCATTTCATGCTCCTCATATTTTTGACACCTTTTGAAGCTCTTCATATTTTTCACACCTTGTCAGGCTGTACATGTTTTTGAACACCTCTTCATGCTCTTCCTATTTTTCAGACCGTTTCATGCTCATGTCAATTTTCACACCTTAGCAGGCTCTTCGTATTTTTCAAACCAGTGAAGCTCTTCATATTTTTCACACTTTTTCAGGCTTTTCATGTTTAGAACACCGCTTCATGCTCCTCCTATTTTTCAGACCGTTTCATGCTCATCTCATTTTTGACACCTTTTCAGGCTCTTCATATTTTTCAAACCTTTTGAAGCTCTTCATATTTTTCACACTTTTTCAGGCTCTTCAAGTTTTGAACACCGCTTCATGCTCCTCCTATTTTTCAGACCGTTTCATGCTCCTCATATTTTTGAAACCTGTTGAAGCTCTTCATATATTTCACACCTTTTGAAGCTCTTCATATTTTTCACTCCTTTTCAGGCTCTTCATGTTTTTCAACACCATTTCATGCTACTCCTATTTTTCAGACCGATTAATGCTCCTCATTTATTTCACACCTTTTGAAGCTCTTCATATTTTTCACACGATTTCAGGCTCTTCATGATTTTCAACAACACTTCATGCTCCACCATTTTTGAGACCGCTTCATGCTCATCTCATTTTAGACACTTTTTGAAGCTGTTCATATTTTTCACACCTTTTGAAGCTCTTCATGTTTTTCACACGTTTTCAAGCTCTTCATGTTGTTCAACACAGCTTCATGCTTCTCCTATTT
Source organism: Dama dama (assembly GCF_033118175.1). Taxonomy (NCBI): domain Eukaryota; kingdom Metazoa; phylum Chordata; class Mammalia; order Artiodactyla; family Cervidae; genus Dama; species Dama dama. The sequence goes on along the minus strand of NC_083683.1, from coordinate 5,461,066 downwards.
TTCACACCTTTTGAAGCTCTTCATATTTTTCACACGTTTTTAGGCTCTTCATGATTTTGAACACGGCTTCATGCTCCTCCTCCTTTTCAGACCGTTTCATGCTCCTCATGTATTTCACACATTTTGAAGCTCTTCATATTTTTCACACCTTTTCAGGCTCTTCATGTTTTTGAACACGATTTCATGCTCCTCCTATTTGTCTGACCGTTTCATGCTCCTCCCATTTTTGACACCTTTGAAGGTTTTCATATTTTTCACACCTTTTCAGGCTCTTCAAGTTTTTGAACAATGCTACAATGCTCCTCCTATTTTTCAGACCGTTTCATGCTCCTCATATTTTTGACACCTTTTGAAGCTCTTCATATTTTTCACACCTTTTGAAGCTCTTCATATATTTCACACTTTTTCAGGCTCTTCATGTTTCTCAACACCACTTCATGCTTCTCCTATTTCTCAGACCGTTTCATGCTCATCTCATTTTTGACAGCATTTGAAGCTCTTCATATTTTTCACAACTTTTGAAGCTCTTCATATTTTTCACACCTTTTCAGGCTCCTCATGTTTTTCAACACCACTTCATGCTCCTCCTATTTTTCAGACCGTTTCATGCTCCTCTCATTTCTGAAATCTTTTGAAGCTCTTCATATATTTCACACATTTTCAGGCTCTTAATGTTTTTCAACACCACTTCATGCTACTCCTATTTTTCAGACCGTTTCATGCTCATCTAATTTTTGACACCTTCTGAAGCTCTTCATAGTTTTCACAAATTTTCAGGCTCTTCATATTTTTGAACACCGCTTCATGCTCCTCCTATTTTTCAGACCGTTTCATGCTCCTCATGTATTTCACACATTTTGAAGCTCTTCATATTTTAGGCACCTTTTCAGGCCCTCATGATTTTCAACACCACTTCATGCTCCTCCTATTTTCAGACCGTTTTTGCTCCTCATATATTTGACACCTTTTGAAGCTCTTCATATATTTCACACATTTTCAGGCTCTTCAAATTTTTGAACACCACTTCATGCTCCTCCTATTTTTCAGACCGTTTCATGCTCATCTAATTTTTGACACCTTTTGAAGATCTTCATATATTTCACACCTTTTGAAGCTCTTCATATTTTTCACATTTTTGAAGCTCTTCAAATTTTTCACACCTTTTCAGGCTCTTCATGTTTTTGAACAACGCTTCATGCTCCTCATATATTTCAGACCGTTTCATGCTCCTCATATTTGTGACACCTTTTAAAGCTCTTCTTATTTTTCACACTTTTTCAGACTCTTCATGTTTTTCAACATGACTTCATGCTCCTCCTATTTTTCAGACTTTTTCATGCTCCTCATATTTTTGACACCTTTTGAAATCTTCATATACTTCACACCTTTTCAGGTTCTTCATTTTTTTGAAAAGAACTTCATGCTCCTTCTATTTCTCAGACCGTTTCATGGTCATCTCATTTTTGACACCTTTTGAAGCTCTTCATATTTTCAACACCGCATCATGCTCCTCCTATTTTTCAGACAGTTTCATGCTCCTCATATTTTTGACACGTTTTGAAGCTCTTCATATTTTTCACACCTTTTCAGGCTCTTCATGTTTTTCAACACTGTTTCATGATCCTCCTATTTTTCAGACCGTTTCATGCTCCTCATAGTTTTGACACCTTTTGAAGCTCTTCTTATATTTCACACCTTTTCAGACTCTTCATGTTTTCGAAAAACACTTCAAGTTCGTCCTATTTCTGCGAGCGTTTCATGCTCTTCATATTTTTGACACCTTTTGAAGCTCTTCATATTTTTCACACCTTTTGAAGCTCTTCATATATTTCACACATTTTCAGGCTCTTCATGTTTTTCAACACCACTTCATGCTCCTCCTATTTTTCAGACCGTTTCATGCTCTTCATATTTTTGACACCTTTTGAAGCTCTTCATATTTTTCACACCTTTTGAAGCTCTTCATATATTTCACACCTTTTGAAGCTCTTCATATTTTTCACATTTTTGAAGCTCTTCAAATTTTTCACACCTTTTCAGGCTCTTCATGTTTTTGAACACCGCTTCATGCTCCTCCGGTTTTTCAGACCGTTTCATGCTCCTCATATTTTTGACACCTTTTGAAGCTTTTCATATTTTTTGCAACATTTCAGGCTTTTCATGTTTTTGAACACCTCTTCATGCTCCTCGTATTTTTCAGACCGTTTCATGCTCCTCGTATTTTTCACACCTTTTGAAGCTCTTCATATTTTTCATACCTTTTCAGGCTCTTCATGTTTTTCAACACCGCTTCATGCTCCTCCTATTTTTCAGACCGTTTAATGCTGCTCCTGTACTTCACACCTTTTGTAGCTCTTCATATTTTTCACACCTTTTCAGGCTCTTCATGTTTTTCAACACCGCTTCATGCTACTCCTATTTTTGAGACCGATTAATGCTCCTCATGTATTTCACACCTTTTGAAGCTCTTCATATTTTTCACACGATTTCAGGCTCTTCATGTTTTTCAACAACACTTCATGCTCCACCATTTTTCAGACCGCTTCATGCTCATCTCATTTTTGACACTTTTTGAAAGTGTTCATATTTTTCACACCTTTTGAAGCTCTTCATATTTTTCACACGTTTTCAGGCTCTTCATGTTTTTCAACACCGCTTCATGCTCCTCCTATTTTTCACACCTTTTGAAGCTCTTCATATTTTTCACACCTTTTCAGGCTCTTCATGTTTTTGAACAGCTCTTCATGCTGCTCCTATTTTTCAGACCGTTTCATGCTTCTCATATTTTTGACACGTTTTGAAGCTCTTCATATTTTTCACACATTTTCAGGCTCTTCATGTATTTCAACACCACTTCATGCTCCTCCTATTTTTCAGACCGTTTCATGCTCCTCATATTTTTGACACCTTTTGAAGCTCTTCATATTTTTCACACCTTGTCAGGCTGTACATGTTTTTGAACACCTCTTCATGCTCTTCCTATTTTTCAGACCGTTTCATGCTCATGTCAATTTTCACACCTTAGCAGGCTCTTCGTATTTTTCAAACCAGTGAAGCTCTTCATATTTTTCACACTTTTTCAGGCTTTTCATGTTTAGAACACCGCTTCATGCTCCTCCTATTTTTCAGACCGTTTCATGCTCATCTCATTTTTGACACCTTTTCAGGCTCTTCATATTTTTCAAACCTTTTGAAGCTCTTCATATTTTTCACACTTTTTCAGGCTCTTCATGTTTTGAACACCGCTTCATGCTCCTCCTATTTTTCAGACCGTTTCATGCTCCTCATATTTTTGAAACCTGTTGAAGCTCTTCATATATTTCACACCTTTTGAAGCTCTTCATATTTTTCACTCCTTTTCAGGCTCTTCATGTTTTTCAACACCATTTCATGCTACTCCTATTTTTCAGACCGATTAATGCTCCTCATTTATTTCACACCTTTTGAAGCTCTTCATATTTTTCACACGATTTCAGGCTCTTCATGATTTTCAACAACACTTCATGCTCCACCATTTTTGAGACAGCTTCATGCTCATCTCATTTTAGACACTTTTTGAAGCTGTTCATATTTTTCACACCTTTTGAAGCTCTTCATGTTTTTCACACGTTTTCAAGCTCTTCATGTTGTTCAACACAGCTTCATGCTTCTCCTATTTTTCACACCTTTTGAAGCTCTTCATATTTTTCACACGTTTTTAGGCTCTTCATGATTTTGAACACGGCTTCATGCTCCTCCTCCTTTTCAGACCGTTTCATGCTCCTCATGTATTTCACACATTTTGAAGCTCTTCATATTTTTCACACCTTTTCAGGCTCTTCATGTTTTTGAACACGATTTCATGCTCCTCCTATTTGTCAGACCGTTTCATGCTCCTCCCATTTTTGACACCTTTGAAGGTTTTCATATTTTTCACACCTTTTCAGGCTCTTCAAGTTTTTGAACAATGCTACAATGCTCCTCCTATTTTTCAGACCGTTTCATGCTCCTCATATTTTTGACACCTTTTGAATCTCTTCATATTTTTCACACCTTTTGAAGCTCTTCATATATTTCACACTTTTTCAGGCTCTTCATGTTTCTCAACACCACTTCATGCTTCTCCTATTTCTCAGACCGTTTCATGCTCATCTCATTTTTGACAGCATTTGAAGCTCTTCATATTTTTCACAACTTTTGAAGCTCTTCATATTTTTCACACCTTTTCAGGCTCCTCATGTTTTTCAACACCACTTCATGCTCCTCCTATTTTTCAGACCGTTTCATGCTCCTCTCATTTCTGAAATCTTTTGAAGCTCTTCATATATTTCACACATTTTCAGGCTCTTAATGTTTTTCAACACCACTTCATGCTACTCCTATTTTTCAGACCGTTTCATGCTCATCTAATTTTTGACACCTTCTGAAGCTCTTCATAGTTTTCACAAATTTTCAGGCTCTTCATATTTTTGAACACCGCTTCATGCTCCTCCTATTTTTCAGACCGTTTCATGCTCCTCATGTATTTCACACATTTTGAAGCTCTTCATATTTTAGGCACCTTTTCAGGCCCTCATGATTTTCAACACCACTTCATGCTCCTCCTATTTTCAGACCGTTTTTGCTCCTCATATATTTGACACCTTTTGAAGCTCTTCATATATTTCACACCATTTCAGGCTCTTCAAATTTTTGAACACCACTTCATGCTCCTCCTATTTTTCAGACCGTTTCATGCTCATCTAATTTTTGACACCTTTTGAAGATCTTCATATATTTCACACCTTTTGAAGCTCTTCATATTTTTCACATTTTTGAAGCTCTTCAAATTTTTCACACCTTTTCAGGCTCTTCATGTTTTTGAACACCGCTTCATGCTCCTCATATATTTCAGACCGTTTCATGCTCCTCATATTTGTGACACCTTTTAAAGCTCTTCTTATTTTTCACACATTTTCAGGCTCTTCATGTTTTCAACATGACTTCATGCTCTTCCTATTTTTCAGACCGTTTCATGCTCCTCATATTTTTGACACCTTTTGAAATCTTCATATACTTCAAACCTTTTCAGGTTCTTCATTTTTTTGAAAAGAACTTCATGCTCCTTCTATTTCTCAGACCGTTTCATGGTCATCTCATTTTTGACACCTTTTGAAGCTCTTCATATTTTCAACACCGCATCATGCTCCTCCTATTTTTCAGACAGTTTCATGCTCCTCATATTTTTGACACGTTTTGAAGCTCTTCATATTTTTCACACCTTTTCAGGCTCTTCATGTTTTTCAACACTGTTTCATGATCCTCCTATTTTTCAGACCGTTTCATGCTCCTCATAGTTTTGACACCTTTTGAAGCTCTTCTTATATTTCACAGCTTTTCAGACTCTTCATGTTTTCGAAAAACACTTCAAGTTCGTCCTATTTTTGCGAGCGTTTCATGCTCTTCATATTTTTGACACCTTTTGAAGCTCTTCATATTTTTCACACCTTTTGAAGCTCTTCATATATTTCACACATTTTCAGGCTCTTCATGTTTTTCAACACCACTTCATGCTCCTCCTATTTTTCAGACCGTTTCATGCTCTTCATATTTTTGACACCTTTTGAAGCTCTTCATATTTTTCACACCTTTTGAAGCTCTTCATATATTTCACACCTTTTGAAGCTCTTCATATTTTTCACATTTTTGAAGCTCTTCAAATTTTTCACACCTTTTCAGGCTCTTCATGTTTTTGAACACCGCTTCATGCTCCTCCGGTTTTTCAGACCGTTTCATGCTCCTCATATTTTTGACATCTTTTGAAGCTTTTCATATTTTTTGCAACATTTCAGGCTTTTCATGTTTTTGAACACCTCTTCATGCTCCTCGTATTTTTCACACCTTTTGAAGCTCTTCATATTTTTCATACCTTTTCAGGCTCTTCATGTTTTTCAACACCGCTTCATGCTCCTCCTATTTTTCAGACCGTTTAATGCTGCTCCTGTACTTCACACCTTTTGTAGCTCTTCATATTTTTCACACCTTTTCAGGCTCTTCATGTTTTTCAACACCGCTTCATGCTACTCCTATTTTTGAGACCGATTAATGCTCCTCATGTATTTCACACCTTTTGAAGCTCTTCATATTTTTCACACGATTTCAGGCTCTTCATGTTTTTCAACAACACTTCATGCTCCACCATTTTTCAGACCGCTTCATGCTCATCTCATTTTTGACACTTTTTGAAAGTGTTCATATTTTTCACACCTTTTGAAGCTCTTCATATTTTTCACACGTTTTCAGGCTCTTTATGTTTTTCAACACCGCTTCATGCTCCTCCTATTTTTCACACCTTTTGAAGCTCTTCATATTTTTCACACCTTTTCAGGCTCTTCATGTTTTTGAACAGCTCTTCATGCTGCTCCTATTTTTCAGACCGTTTCATGCTTCTCATATTTTTGACACCTTTTGAAGCTCTTCATATTTTTCACACATTTTCAGGCTCTTCATGTATTTCAACACCACTTCATGCTCCTCCTATTTTTCAGACCGTTTCATGCTCCTCATATTTTTGACACCTTTTGAAGCTCTTCATATTTTTCACACCTTGTCAGGCTGTACATGTTTTTGAACACCTCTTCATGCTCTTCCTATTTTTCAGACCGTTTCATGCTCATGTCAATTTTCACACCTTAGCAGGCTCTTCGTATTTTTCAAACCAGTGAAGCTCTTCATATTTTTCACACTTTTTCAGGCTTTTCATGTTTAGAACACCGATTCATGCTCCTCCTATTTTTCAGACCGTTTCATGCTCATCTCATTTTTGACACCTTTTCAGGCTCTTCATATTTTTCAAACCTTTTGAAGCTCTTCATATTTTTCACACTTTTTCAGGCTCTTCATGTTTTGAACACCGCTTCATGCTCCTCCTATTTTTCAGACCGTTTCATGCTCCTCATATTTTTGAAACCTGTTGAAGCTCTTCATATATTTCACACCTTTTGAAGCTCTTCATATTTTTCACTCCTTTTCAGGCTCTTCATGTTTTTCAACACCGCTTCATGCTACTCCTATTTTTCAGACCGATTAATGCTCCTCATTTATTTCACACCTTTTGAAGCTCTTCATATTTTTCACACGATTTCAGGCTCTTCATGATTTTCAACAACACTTCATGCTCCACCATTTTTGAGTCCGCTTCATGCTCATCTCATTTTTGACACTTTTTGAAGCTGTTCATATTTTTCACACCTTTTGAAGCTCTTCATGTTTTTCACACGTTTTCAGGCTCTTCATGTTGTTCAACACAGCTTCATGATTCTCCTATTTTTCACACCTTTTGAAGCTCTTCATATTTTTCACACGTTTTTAGGCTCTTCATGATTTTGAACACGGCTTCATGCTCCTCCTCCTTTTCAGACCGTTTCATGCTCCTCATGTATTTCACACATTTTGAAGCTCTTCATTTTTTTCACACCTTTTCAGGCTCTTCATGTTTTTGAACACGATTTCATGCTCCTCCTATTTTTCAGACCGTTTCATGCTCCTCCCATTTTTGACACCTTTGAAGCTCTTCATATTTTTCACAACTTTTCAGGCTCTTCATGTTTTTCAACATCGCTTCATGATCCTCCAATTTTTCAGACCATTTCAAGCTCCTCATATTTTTGACACCTTTTGAATCTCTTCATATATTTTACACCTTTTCAGGCTCTTCATGTTTTTCACCACCACTTCATGCTCCTCCTTTTTCAGACCATTTAATGCTCATCTCATTTGTCACACTTTTTGAAGCTCTTCACATTTTTGACACCTTTTGAGCTCTTCATATTTTTCACACCTTTTGAGGCTCTTCATGTTTTTCAACACCGTTTCATGCTCCTCCTATAAATCAGACGGTTTCATGCTCCTCAAGTCTTTCACTCCTTTTGAAGCTCTTCATATTTTACACACCTTTTCAGGCTCTTCATGATTTTCAACCCCACTTCATGCTCCTCCGATTTTTCAGACCGTTTCATGCTCATTTCATTTTTGACACCTTTTGAAGCTGTTCATATTTTTCACACCTTTTCAGGCTCTTCATGTTTTTCAACAACACTTCATGCTCCTCCCAATTTTCACACCTTTTGAAGCACTTCAAATTTTTCAAACCTTTTCAGGCTCTTCATACTTTTGAACACGGTTTCCTGCTCCTCCTATTTTTCAGAACGTTTCATGGTTCTCTTATTTTTGACACGTTTTGAGGCTCTTCATATATTTCACACCTTTTCAGGCTCTTCATGTTTTTGAACACCGCTTCATGCTCCTCCTATTTTTCAGACCGTTTCATGCTCCTCATATTTTGACACCTTTTGAAGCTCTTCATATTTTTCACACCTTTTCAGGCTCTTCATTTTTTTGAACACCGTTTCATGCTCCTCCTATATTTCAGACCGTTTCATGCTCCACATATTTTTGACACTTTTTGAAGCTCTTCATATTTTTCACCCCTTTTCAGGCTCTTCATGTTTTTCAACACAACTTCATGCCCCTCCTATTTTTCAGACCGTTTCATGCTCATCTCATTTTTGACAGCTTTTGAAGCTCTTCATATTTTTCAAACCTTTTGAGGCTCTTCATATTTTTCACACGTTTTCTGGCTCTTCAGGTTTTTGAACACCGTTTCATGAAGCTCCTATTTTTCAGACCGTTTCATGCTTCTCATATTTTTGACACGTTTTGAAGCTCTTCATATTTTTCTCACCGTTTCAGGCTCTTCATGGTTTTCAACACCACTTCATGCTCCTCCTATTTTTCAGACCGTTTCATGCTCCCATATTTTTGACACCTTTTGAAGCTCTTCATATTTTTCACAGCTTTTCATGCTCTTCATGTTTTTCAACACCGCTTCATGCTCCTCATATGTATCAGACCGTTTCATGCTCCTCAAATTTTGGCCACCTTTTGAAGCTCTTCATATTTTTCACACCTCTTCATGCTCTTCATGTTTCTCAACACCGTTTCATGCTCCTCCTATTTTTCAGACCGTTTCATGCTCCTCATATTTCTGACACATTTTGAATCTCTTCATGTTTTTCAACACCGTTTCATGCTCCTCATATGTATCAGACCATTTCATGCTCCTCAAATTTTGGCCACCTTTTGAAGCTCTTCATATATTTCACACCTTTTCATGTCTTCATGTATTTCAACATCGTATCATGCTCCTCCTATTTTTCAGACCGTTTCATGTTCCTCATTTTTTGACACCTTTTGAAGCTCTTCATATTTTTCACACCTTTTGAGGCTCTTCATGTTTTTCAACACCATTTCATGCTCGTCATATTTTTAGACGGTTTCATGCTCCTCATATTTTTGAAACCTTTTGAAGCTCTTCATATTTTTCACAGTATGTCAGGCTCTTCATATTTTTCAACACCACTTCATGCTCGTCCTATTTTTCAGACCATTTCGTCTTCCTCATATTTTTGACACCTTTTGAAGCTCTACATATTTTTCTCACCTTTTCATGCTCTTCATGTTTTTCAACACCGTTTCATGGTCCTCCTATTTTTCAGAACGTTTCGTGCTCCTCACATTTTCAGACCGTTTCATGCTCATCATATTTTTAACACTTTTTGAAGCTCTTCATATTTTTCACATCTTCTAATGCTCTTCATCTTTTTCAACAACGTTTCATGCTCCTCCTATTTTTCAGACAGTTTCGTGCTCCTCATATTTTTCTGACCATTTCATGCTCCTCATATTTTTGACACCTTTTGAAGCTCTTCAAGATTTTCAACACCGTACATGCTCCTCCTATTTTGCAGACCATTTCATGCTCTTCATATTTTTCAGACCGTTTCATACTCCTCATATTTTTAACACCTTTTGAAGCTCTTCATATTTTTCACTCCTTTTCATGCTCTTCATATTTTTCAACACCGTTTCATGCTCCCCTTATTTTTCACACCGTTTCAGGCTCCTCCTATTTTTCAGACCGATTCATGCTCCTCCTATTTTTCAGACTGTTTCATTCTCCTAATTTTTTTACTCGTTTTGAAGCTATTCATATTTTTCACACATATTCAGGTTCTTCATGTTTTTCAATACCGTTTCATGCTCCTCCTGTTTTCCAAACTGTTTCATGCTCCTCCTATTTTACAGACTGTTTCATGCTCCTCATATTTTGACACCTTTTGAGGCTTTTCATATTTTTCACAAATTTTCAGGCTCTTCATGTTTTTGCACACCGCTTCATGCTCCTCCTATTTTTCAGACCGTTTTATGCTCCTCATATTTTTGACACCTTTTGAAGATCTTCTTATTATTCACACCTTTTCAGGCTCTTCATGTTTTTGCACACCGCTTCATGCTCCTCCTATTTTTCAGACCGTTTTATGCTCCTCATATTTTTGACACCTTTTGAAGATCTTCTTATTATTCACACCTTTTCAGGCTCTTCATGTTTTTGCACACCGCTTCATGCTCCTCCTATTTTTCAGACCGTTTTATGCTCCTCATATTTTTGACACCTTTTGAAGATCTTCTTATTATTCACACCTTTTCAGGCTCTTCATGTTTTTGCACACCGCTTCATGCTCCTCCTATTTTTCAGACCGTTTTATGCTCCTCATATTTTTGACACCTTTTGAAGATCTTCTTATTATTCACACCTTTTCAGGCTCTTCATGTTTTTGCACACCGCTTCATGCTTCTCGTATTTTTCAGACGGTTTCATGCTCCTCATGTATTTCACACATTTTGAAGCTCTTCATATTTTTCACAACTTTTCAGGCTCTTCATGTTTTTGAACACCGCTTCATGCTCCTACTATTTTCAGACCGTTTCATGCTCCTCGTGTATTTCACACCTTTTGAAGCTCTTCATATTTTTCACACCTTTTTAGGCTCTTCATGTTTTTCAACACCACTTCATGCTCCTCCTGTTTTTCAGACCGTTTCATGCTCCTCATATATTTGACACCTTTTGAAGCTCTTCATATTTTTCACACCTTCTCAGGCTCTTCATGTTTTTGAACACAGCTTCATGCTCCTCCTATTTTTCAGACTGTTTCATGCTCCTCATATTTTGACACATTTTGAAGCTCTTCATAATTTTCACTCCTTTTCAGGCTCTTCATGTTTTTGAACACAGTTTCATGCTCCTCCTATTTTTCAGACCGTTTCATGGACCTCATGTATTTCACACCTTTTGAAGCTCTTCATATTTTTCACACCTTTTCAGGCTCTCATGTTTTTGACACAGCTTCGTGCTCCTCCTATTTTTCAGACTGTTTCATGCTCCTCATATTTTGACACCTTTTGAAGCTCTTCATATTTTTCACACTTTTTGAGGCTCTTCATGTTTTTCAACACCGCTTCATGCTCCTCCTATTTTTCAGTCCATTTCATGTTCCTCATATTTTTGACACCTTTTGAAGCTCTTCATGTTTTTCACATCTTTTCAGGCTCTTCATGTTTTTGTACACCGCTTAATTCTCCTCCTATTTTTCAGACCTTTTCATGATCCTCATGATTTTGACACCTTTGAAGCTCTTCATATTTTTCACACCTTTTCAGGCTCTTCATGTTTTTCACCACCACTTCATGCTCCTCCTGTTTTTCAGACCGTTTCAACCTCCTCATATTTTTGACAGCATTTGAAGCTCTTCATATTTTTCACACATTTTCAGGCTCTTCATGTTTTTCAACACCGCTTCATGCTCCTCCTATTTTTCAGACCGGTTCATGCTCCTCATAATTTTGACAACTTTTGAAGCTCTTCATATTTTTCACACCTTTTCAGTCTCTTCATGTTTTTGAACACCGCTTCATGCTCCTCCTATTTTTCACAGCTTTTGAAGCTCTTCATATTTTTCACACCTTTTCAGGCTCTTCATGTTTTTGAACACCGCTTCATGCTTCTCCTTTTTTTCAGACCGTTTCATACTCCTCATATTTTTGACACCTTTTGAAGCTCTTCATATATATTGCACGTTTTCAGACTCTTCATCTTTTTCAAAACCGCTTCATGCTCCTCCTATTATTCAGACTGTTTCATGCTCCTCATAATTTTGACACCTTTTGAATCTCTTCATATTTTTCACACCTTTTCAGGCTCTTCATGTTTTGGCACACCGCTTCAAGCTCCTCCTATTTTTCAGACCGTTTCATGCTCCTCATATTATTGAAACATTTTGAATCTCTTCATATTTTTCACACCTTTTCAGGCTCTTCATGTTTTGGCACACCGCTTCAAGCTCCTCCTATTTTTCAGACCGTTTCATGCTCCTCATATTTTTGAAACATTTTGAAGCTCTTCATATTTTTCACAGCTTTTCAGGCTCTTCATGTTTTTCAACACCGCTTCATGCTCCTCCTGTTTTTCAGACCGTTTATTCTCCTCATGTATTTCACACCCTTTGAAGCTCTTCATATTTTTCACACCTTTTCAATCTCTTCATGTTTTTGAACACCATTTCATGCTCCTCCTATTTTCAGACCTTTTTATGCTCCTCATATTTTTGACACATTTGAAGCTCTTCTTATTATTCACACCTTTTCAGGCTCTTTATGTTTGTCAAAACCACTTCATGCTACTCCTATTTTTAGACCGTTTCATTCTCATTTCATTTTTGACACATTGTGAAGCTCTTCGTATTTTTCACACCTTTTGAAACTCTTCATGTTTTTCACAGGTTTTCAAGCTCTTCATGTTTTTCAACACCGCTTCATGCTTCTCCGATTTTTCAGACCGTTTCATGATCCTCATATTTTGACACGTTTTGAAGCTCTTCTTGTTTTTCATAACTTTTCAGGCTCTTATTGTTTTTCAACACCGCATCATGCTCTTCCTATTTTTCAAACCGTTTCATGCTCCTCATATTTTTGATACCTTTTGAAGCTCGTCATATTTTTCACACCTTTTCAGGCTCTTCATGGTTTGAACACCCTTTCATTCTCCTCCTATTTTTCAGAGCGTTTCAAGTTCCTCATATTTTTGACACCTTTTGAAGCTCTTCATATTTTTCACACCTTTTCATGATCTTCATGATTCTCAACACCGCTTCATGCTCCTCTAACTTTCAGACGCTTTTAGGCTCCTCATAATTTTGACTCGTTTTGAAGGTCTTCATATTTTTCACACCTTTCCAGGCTCTTCATGTTTTTGAACACGATTTCATGCTCCTCATATTTTGACACCTTTTGAAGCTCTTCATGTTTTTCAACATCGTTTCTTGCTCCTCCTATTTTTCAGACCGTTTCATGGTCCTCATATATTTCAGACCGTTTCATGCGTCTCATATTTTTGACACCTTTGGTAGCTCTTCATATATTTCACACCTTTTCAGGCTCTTCATGTTTTTCAACACCGTTTCATGATCCCCCTATTTTTCAGACCGTTTCATGCTCCTCATATTTTTGACACCTGTGAAGCTCTTCATATTTTTCACACCTTTTCAGGCTCTTCATGTTTTTCAACACCGCTTCATGCTCCTCCTATTTTTCAGACCGTTTCATGCTCCTCCTATTTTTCAGACCGTTTCATGCTCCTCATAATATTGACACCTTTTGAATCTCTTCATATTTTTCAAACCTTTTCAAGCTCTTCATGTTTTTGAACACTGCTTCATGCTCCTCTTATTTTTCAGACCGTTTCATGCTCCTCTTATCTTTCAGACCGTTTCATGCTCCTCATATTTTTCAGACCGTTTCATGCTCCTCATATTTTTGACACCTTTTGAAGCTCTTCATATTTTTCACTCTTTTTCTGGGTTCATGTTTTTAAACACCGCTTCATGCTCCTCCTATATTTCAGACCGTTTCATGCTCCTCATATTTTTCACAGCTTTTGAAGCTCTTTATATTTTTCACCCCTTTTCATGATTTTCATGTTTTTGAACACCGTTTCATGCTTCTCATATTTTTGACACCTTTTGAAGTTCTTCATATATTTCACACCTTTTCAGGATCTTCATGTTTTTGAAAACCACTTCATGCTCCTCCTATATTTCAGTCCGTTTCATTCTCCTCATATGTTTCACATATTTTGTAGCTCTTTATTATTTTTCACACCTTTTCAGGCTCTTCATTTTTTGGAACACCGTTTCATGCTTCTCCTATTTTTCAAATGTTTCATGCTCCTCATATTTTTGACACCTTTTGAAGCTCTTCATATTTTTCACAACTTTTCAGGCTGTTCATGTTTTCAACACGGCTTCATGCTCCTCCTATTTTTCAGACCGTTTCATGCTCCTCATATTTTTGACACCTTTTGAAGCTCTCAATATTTTTCACACGTTTTCAGCCTCTTCATGTTTTTCAACCCTGCTTCATGCTCCTCCTATTTTTCAGACCTTTCATGCTACTAATATTTTTCACACTTATTGAAGCTCTTCATATATATCACACCTTTTCAGGCTCTTCATGTTTTTGAACACCGCTTCATGCTCCTCCTATATTTCAGACCGATTCATGCTCCTCATATTTTTGACACATTTTGAAGCTCTTCAAATATTTCACACCTTTTCAGGCTGTTCATGTTTTTCAATACCGCTTCATGCTCCTCCTCTTTTTCAGACCGTTTCTTGCTCCTCATATTATTGACACCTTTTGGAGCTCTTCATATTTTTCGCACCTTTTCAGGCTCTTCATGATTTTCAAAACCGCTTCATGCTCCTCCTATTATTCAGACTGTTTCATGCTCCTCATAATTTTGACACCTTTTGAATCTCTTCATATTTTTCACACCTTTTTAGGCTCTTCATGTTTTTGAACACCGCTTCATCCTCCTCTTATTTTTCAGACCGTTTCTTCCTCCTCATATTTTTCACAGCTTTTGAAGCTCTTTTTATTTTTCACACTTTTAATGCTCTTCATGTTTTTCAACACCGTTTCATGCTCGTCCTATTTTTCAGACCGTTTCAAGTTCCTCATATTTTTGACACCTTTTGAAGCTCTTTATGTTATTCACAATTTTCATGCTCTTCATGTTTTTCAACAACGTTTCATGCTCCTCCTATTTTTCGTACCGTTTCTTGCTCCTCATATTTTTGACACCTTTTGAAGCTCTTTATATTTCTCACACTTTTAATGCTCTTCATGTTTTTCAACACCGTTTCATGCTTCTCCTTTTTTTCAGACCGTTTCATGCTCCTCATATTTTTGACACGTTTTGAAGCTCTTCTTATTTTTCACACGTTTTCGGTCTCTTCAGGTTTTTGAAGACCGTTTCAGGCTAATCCTATTTTTCAGAGTGTTTCATGCTCCTCGTATTTTTGACACCTTTTGAAGCTCTTCATGTTTTTCAACATCGTTTCATGCTCCTCCTATTTTTCAGATTGTTTCATACTCTTCATATTTTTGACACCTTTTGAAGCTCTTAATGTTTTTCACAACTTTTCAGGCTCTTCATGTTTTTCAACACCGCTTCATGCTCCTCCAATTTTTCAGACCGTTCCATGCTCCTCATGTTTTTCACACGTTTTGAAGCTCCTCATATATTTCACACCTTTTGAAGCTCTTCATGTTTTTCACACCATTTGAAGCTCTTCATATGTTTCACACCTTTTCAGGCTCTTCATGTTTTTCAACACCACTTCATACTCGTCCTATTTTTCTGACCGTTTCTTTCTCATCTCATTTTTGACACCTTTTGAAGCTCTTCATATTTTTCACACCTTTTGAAACTCTTCATATTTTTCACACCTTTTAGGCTCTTCATGTATTTCAACACCGCTTCATGCTCCTCCTATTTTTCAGTCCATTTCATGTTCCTCATATTTTTGACACCTTTTGCAGTTCTTCATGTTTTTCACATCTTTTCAGGCTCTTCATGGTTTGTACACCGCTTAATGCTCCTCCTATTTTTCAGACCATTTCATGCTCCTCATATTTTTGACACCTTTGAAGCTCTTCATATTATTCACACCTTTTCAGTCTCTTCATGTTTTTCAACACCAGTTCATGCTCCTCCTAATTTTCAGACCGTTTCATGTTCCTCATAGGTTTGACATCTTTTGAAGCTCTTCATATTTTTCACACATTTTCAGGCTCTTCATGTTTTTCAACACCACTTCATGCTACTCCTATTTTTCAGACCATTTCATGCTCCTCATCTGTTTCACACCTTTTGAAGCTCTTTATATTTTTCACAGTTTTTCAGGCTTTTCATCTTTTTGAACACTGTTTCATGCTCCTCACATTTTTGACACCTTTTGAAGCTCTTCATGTATTTCACACCTTTTCAGGCTCTTCATGTTTTTCAACTCCGCTTCATGCTCCTCCTATTTTTCAGACTGTTTCATGCTCCTAATATTTTTTACACCTTTTAACTTCTTCATATTTTTCACACCTTTAAGGCTCTTCATGTATTTCAACACCACTTCCAGCTCCTTCTATTTTTCAGACCGTTTCATGCTGCTCATATTTTTGACTCCTTTTGAAGCTCTTCATATTTTTCACACCTTTTCAAGCACTTCATGTTTTTGAACACCGCTTCCTGCTCCTCCTATATTTCAGACCGATTCATGCTCCTCATATTTTTGACACATTTTGAAGCTCTTCAAATATTTCACACCTTTTCAAGCTTCTCAGGTTTTTCAGCACCACTTCATGCTCCTCCTATTTTTCAGACCATTTCATGTTCCTCATCTGTTTCACACCTTTTGAAGCTCTTTATATTCTTTAGGTTATCAGGCCTTTCATGCTTTTGAACACTGTTTCATGCTCCTTATATTTTTGACACCTTTTGAAGCTCTTCATGTATTTCACACCTTTTCAGGCTCTTCATGTATTTCAACACCGCTTCAGGCTCCTCCTATTTTTCAGACCGTTTATTGCTCCTCATATTTTTCACACCTTTTGAAGCTCTATATATTTATCTCAACTTTTCAGGCTTTTCATATTTTTAACACCGTTTCATGCTCCTCATATTTTTGACACCTTTTGAATCTCTTCATATTTTTCACACCTCTTTATGGTCTTCATTTTTTCAACACCGTCTCATGCTCCTCCTATTTTTTGACTGTTTCATGCTCCTCATATTTTTGACACCTTTTGAAGTTCTTCATATATTTCACACCTTTTCAGGCTCTTCATGTTTTTGAACACCATTTCATGCTCCTCCTATTTTTCAGACCGTTTCATGCTCCTCATAATTTTGACACCTGTTGAAGCTCTTCATATTTTTCACACCTCTTTATGGTCTTCATTTTTTCAACACCGTCTCATGCTCCTCCTATTTTTTGACTGTTTCATGCTCCTCATATTTTTGACACCTTTTGAAGTTCTTCATATATTTCACACCTTTTCAGGCTCTTCATGTTTTTGAACACCATTTCATGCTCCTCCTATTTTTCAGACCGTTTCATTCTCCTACACTTTTTCGGACAGTGTCGTGCTCCTCATATTTTTGACACCTTTTGAATCTCTTCCTATATTCACACCTTTTCATGCTCTTCATGTTTTTCATCACCGTTTCATGCTCCTCATCTGTTTCATACCTTTTGAAGCTCTTTATATTCTTCACAGTTTTTCAGGCTTTTCATGTTTTTGAACACTGTTTTATGCTCCTCATATTTTTGACACCGTTTGAAGCCCTTCATATATTTCACACCTTTTCTGGCTGTTCATGTTTTTCAACACCGCTTCGTGCTCCTCCTATTTTTCAGACCATTTCATGCTCCTCATCTGTTTCACACCTTTTGAAGCTCTTTATATTCTTCACAGTTTTTCAGGCTTTTCATCTTTTTGAACACTGTTTCATGCTCCTCATATTTTTGACACCTTTTGAAGCTCTTCATGTTTTTCACACTTTTCCGGCTCTTCATGTTTTTGGACACCACTTCTTCCCCCTCATTTTTCACAAGGTTACTTCCTCCTCATATTTTTTAACACCTTTTGAAGCTCTTCATATTTTTCACACCTTTTCATGCTCTTCATTTTTTTCAACACCGATTCATGCTCCTCCTGTTTTGCAGACCGTTTCAGGCTCCTCATATATTTCACACCTTTTCATGCTTTTCATATGTTTCACACCTTTTCAGGGTCTTCATGTTTTTCAACACTGTTTCATGCTCCTCCTATTTTTCAGACCGTTTCATGCTCCTCATATTTTTGACACCTTTTGAATCTCTTCATATTTTTCACACCTTGTCAGGCTCTTCATGTTTTTGAACACCGCTTCATGCTCCACATATTTTTAAGACCGTTTCATGCTCCTCATATTTTTCATGCATTTTCAGGCTCTTCATGTTTTTGAACACCATTTCATGCTTCTCATATTTATGACACCTTTTGAAGCTCTTCATGTATTTCACTCCTCTTCAGGCTCTTCGTGGTTTTCAACACCATTACATGCTCCTCCTATTTTTCAGACCATTTCATGCTCCTCATATTTTTGACACCTTTTGAAGCTCTTCTTATTTTTCAAACCTTTTCAGGCTCTCCATGTTTTTCAGCACCATTTGATGCTCAACCTATTTTCAGACTGTTTCATGCTCCTAATATTTTTCACACCTTTTCAGGCTATTCGTTTTTTTCAACACCGCTTCATGCTCCTCCTATTTTTGAGACCGTATCATGCTCCTCATATTTTTGACACATTTTGAAGCTCTTCATGTTTTTCAACTCCGCTTCATGCTCCTTCTATTTTTGACACCTTTTGAAGCTCTTCATATTTTTCACACATTTTCAGGCTCTTCATGTTTTTCAGCACCGTTTCATGCTCCTCCTATTTTTCATACCGTTTCATGCTCCTCATATTTTTGCCACTTTTTGAAGCTCTTCATATTTTTCACACCTGTTCAGTATCTTCAAGTTTTTGATAACCGCTTCATGCTTCTCATATTTTTCACACCTTCTGAAGCTCTTCATATTTTTCACACCTTTTCAGGCTCTTAATGATTTTGAACACCATTTCATTTTCCTCCTATTTTTCAGACCGTTTCATGCTCCTCATATTTTTGACACCTTTTGAAGCGCTTCATATTTTTCACATGTTTTCAGGATCTTCATGTTTTTGAACACCATTTCATGCTCCTCCTATTTTTCAGACCGTTTCATGCTCTTCATGTTTTTCAAGAGAGTTTCATGCTCCTCCTATTTTTCAGACCGTTTCATGCACCTCATATTTTCACACGTTTTGAAGCTCTTCAAATTTTGCACACCTTTTCAGGCTCTTCATGTTTTTGAACACCGTTTCATGCTACTCCTATTTGACACCTTTTGAAGCTCTTCATATTTTTCACACCTTTTCATGCTCTTCATGTTTTTCAACACCGTTTCATGTTCCTCCTATTTTCAGACTGTTTCATGCTCCTCATATTTTTGACACCTTTTCAGGCTCTTAATGATTTTGAACACCGTTTCATACTCCTCTTATTTTTCAGACAGTTTCATGCTCCTCATATATTTGACACCTTTTGAAGCTCTTCATATTTTTAACACCTTTTCGAGCACTTCATGTTTTTCAACACCACTTCATGCTCTTCCTATTTTTCAAACTGTTTCATGCTCCTCCTATTTTTGACACCTTTTGAACCTCTTCATATATTTCACACCTTTTCAGGCTCTTCATGTTTTTCAACACCGCTTCATGCTCCTCCTATTTTTCAGACCGTTTCATGCTCCTTATATTTTTGACTTCTTTTGAAGCTCTTCATATATTTCACTCCTTTTTAGGCTCTTCGTGTTTTTCAACACCGTTTCATGCTCCTCCTTTTTTTTCAGAACGATTCATGCTCCTCCTATTTTTCAGGCCGTTTCATGCTCCTCATATTTTTCACAGCTTTTCAGCCTCTTAATGATTTTGAACACCGTTTCTATTTCCTCCTATTTTTCAGACCTTTTCATGCTCCTCATTTTTTTCACAGCTTTTCAGCCTCTTAATGATTTTGAACACCGTTTCATTTTCCTCCTATTTTTCAGACCGTTTCATGCTCCTCATATTTTTCACAGCTTTTCAGGCTCTTCATGTTTTTCAACACCACTTCATTTTCCTCCTATTTTTCAGACCGTTTCATGCTCCTCATATTTTTCACAGCTTTTCAGCCTCTTAATGATTTTGAACACCGTTTCATTTTCCTCCTATTTTTCAGACCGTTTCATGCTCCTCATATTTTTCACAGCTTTTCAGGCTCTTCATGTTTTTGAACACCGTTTCATGCTCCTCCTATTTTTCATACCGTTTCATGCTCCTCATATTTTTGCCACTTTTTGAAGCTCTTCATATTTTTCACACCTTTTCATGCTCTTCATGTTTTTCAACACCGTTTCATGCTCCTCCTATTTTCAGACTGTTTCCTGCTCCTCATATTTTTGACACCTTTTCAGGCTCTTAATGACTTTGAACACCGTTTCATACTCCTCTTATTTTTCAGACAGTTTCATGCTCCTCATATATTTGACACCTTTTGAAGCTCTTCATATTTTTAACACCTTTTCGGGCACTTCATGTTTTTGAACACTACTTCATGCGCCTCCTATTTTTCAGACCGTTTCATGCTCCTCATATTTTTTCACCTTTTGAAGCTCTTCATATTTTTCACACATTTTCAGACCCTTCATGTTTTTCAACACCGCTTTATGCTGCACCTATTTTTCAGAACAGTTTCATGCTCCTCATATTTTTGACACTTTTTGAACCTCTTCATATTTTTCACACCTTGTCAGGCTCTTCATGTTTTTGAACACCGCTTCATGCTCCACATATTTTTAAGACCGTTTCATGCTCCTCATATTTTTCACACATTTTCAGGCTCTTCATGTTTTTGAACACCATTTCATGCTTCTCATATTTATGACACCTTTTGAAGCTCTTCATGTATTTCACTCCTCTTCAGGCTCTTCGTGGTTTCAACACCATTACATGCTCCTCCTATTTTTCAGACCATTTCATGCTCCTCATATTTTTGACACCTTTTGAAGCTCTTCATATTTTTCAAACCTTTTCAGGCTCTCCATGTTTTTCAGCACCATTTGATGCTCCTCCTATTTTCAGACTGTTTCATGTTCCTAATATTTTTCACACCTTTTCAGGCTATTCATTTTTTTCAACTCCACATCATGCTCCTCCTATTTTTCAGACCGTTTCATGCTTCTTATATTTTTGACACCTTTTGAAGCTCTTCATATTTTTCACACATTTTCAGGCTCTTCATGTTTTTCAACACCGCTTCATGCTCCTCCTATTTTTGGGACCGTATCTTGCTCCTCATATTTTTGACACATTTTGAAGCTCTTCATGTTTCAACTCCGCTTCATGCTCCTTCTATTTTTGACACCTTTTGAAGCTCTTCATATTTTTCACACATTTTCAGGCTCTTCATGTTTTTCAACACCGTTTCATGCTCCTCCTATTTTTAAGACCGTTTCATGCTTCTTATATTTTTGACACCTTTTGAAGCTCTTCATATATTTCACACCTTTTCAGGCTCTTCATGTTTTGCAACACCCCTTCATGCTCTTCCTATTTTTCGGACCCTTTGAAACTCCTCCTATTTTTGACACGTTTTTAAGTTCTTCATATTTTTCACACCATTTCAGGTTCTTCATGTTTTTGAACGCCGTTTCATGCTCCTCATATTTTTGACACCATTTGAAGCTCTTCATATATTTCACACATTTTCAGGCTCTTCATGTTTTTCACACCTTTTCAGGCTCTTCATGTTTTGCAACACCGCTTCATGCTCCTCCAATTTTTCAGACCGTTTCATGCTCCTCATATTTTTGACAATTTTGAAGCTCTTCATGTATTTCACACCTTTTCAGGCTCTTCATGTTTTGCAAAACCGCTTCATGCTCCTCCTATTTTTCAGACCTTTTCATGCTCCTCATATTTTTGACACCTTTCGAAGCTCTTTATATTTTTCACACATTTTCATGCGCTTCATGTTTTTCAACACCGTTTCATGCTCCTTCTATTTTTCAGACTGTATCATGCTCCTCATATTTTTGACACCCTTGAAGCTCTTCATATATTTCACACCTTTTCAGGCTCTTCATGGTTTTGAACACCGCTTCATGCTCCTCCTATTTTTCAGACTGTTTCATACTCCTCATATTTATGACACGTTTTGAAGCTTTTCGTATATTTCACACCTTTTCAGCCTCTTCATGTATTTCAACACCACTCATGCTCTTCCTATTTTTCAGACCGTTTCATGCTCCTCATATTTTTGACACCTTTTGAAGCTCTTAATATTTTTCACACCTTTTCAGGCTCTTCATGTTTTTCAACACCGTTTCATGCTCCTCCTATTTTTCAGACCGTTTCATGCTCCTCATATTTTTTACACCTGTTGAAGCTCTTCATATTTTTCACTCCTATTCAGGCTCTTCATGTTTTGAACATCGTTTCATGCTACTCCTATTTTTGACACCTTTTCATGGTCTTCATATTTTCACACCTTTTCAGTCTCTTCATGTTTTTCAATACCACTTCCTTCTCCACCTGTTTTTCAGATCGTTTCTTGCTCCTCATATTTTTGACAACTTTTGAAGCTCTTCAAATTTTTCACACCTTTTGAACCTCTTCATATATTTCACACCTTTTCAGGCTCTTCATGTTTGTCACACCTTTTCAGGCTCTTCATGTTTTTCAACACCGTTTCATGTTCCTCATATTTTTGACACCTTTTGAAGCTCTTCATATATTTCACACCTTTTCAGGCTCTTCATGTTTTTCAACAACGCTTCATGCTCCTCATATTTTTGACACCTTGAAGCT
Source organism: Dama dama (assembly GCF_033118175.1). Taxonomy (NCBI): domain Eukaryota; kingdom Metazoa; phylum Chordata; class Mammalia; order Artiodactyla; family Cervidae; genus Dama; species Dama dama. The sequence goes on along the minus strand of NC_083683.1, from coordinate 5,438,398 downwards.
CGTCATATATTTCACTTCTTTTCAGGATCTTCATGTTTTTCAACACCGCTTCATGCTCCTCATATTTTTGACACATTATGAAGCTTTTCATATATTTCACACCTTTTCAGTCTCTTCATGTTTTTCACACCTTTTCAGGCTCTTCATGTTCTTGAACACCTTTTCATGCTCCTCCTATTTTTCAGACAATTTCATGCTCCTCATATTTCTGACACCTTTTGAAGCTCTTCATATTTTTCACACCTTTTCAGCCTCTTCATGTTTTTCAACACCGCCTCATGCTCCTCCTATTTTTCAGAGCGTTTCATGCTCCTCCTATTTTTGACGCCTTTTGAAGCTCTTCATATATTTCACACCTTTTCAGGCTCTTTCAAGTTTTTCACACCGCTTCATGCTCCTCCTATTTTTCAGACGTTTTCATGCTCCTCATATTTTTGACACCTTTCGAAGCTCTTTATATTTTTCACACATTTTCATGCGCTTCATGTTTTTCAACACCACTTCTTGCTCCACCTATTTTTCAGATCGTTTCATGCTCCTCATATTTTTATACCTTTTGAAGCTCTTCATATATTTCACACCTTTTGAGGCTCTTCATGTTTTTCACACCTTTTCAGGCTCTTCGTGTTTTTCACAACTTTTCAGGCTCTTCATGATTTTCAACACCGCTTCATGCTCCTCCTATTTTTCAGACCGTTTCATGCCCCTCATATTTTTGACACCTATTGAAGCTCTTCATATATTTCACACCTTTTGAGGCTCTTCATCTTTTTCACACCTTTTCAGGCTCTTCATGTTTTTCACACCTTTTCAGGCTCTTCATGTTTTTCAACACCGTTTCATGCTCCTCCTATTTTTCAGACCGTTTCATGCTCCTCATATTTTTTATACCTTTTGAAGCTCTTCATATTTTTCACTCCTATTCAGGCTCTTCATGTTTTTGAACATCGTTTCATGCTACTCCTATTTTGACACCTTTTGATGGTCTTCATATTTTCACACCTTTTCAGTCTCTTCATGTTTTTCAATACCACTTCCTTCTCCACCTATTTTTCAGATCGTTTCTTGCTCCTCATATTTTTGACAACTTTTGAAGCTCTTCAAATTTTTCACACCTTTTGAACCTCTTCATATATTTCACACCTTTTCAGGCTCTTCATGTTTGTCACACCTTTTCAGGCTCTTCATGTTTTTCAACACCGCTTCATGCTCCTCCTATTTTTCAGACCATTTCATGCTCCTCATATTTTTGATACCGTTTGAAGCTCTTCATATATTTCACACCTGTTGAGGCTCTTCATGTTTTTCACACCTTTTCAGGCTCTTCATGATTTTCACAACTTTTCAGGCTCTTCATGTTTTTCAACACCGCTTCATGCTCCTCCAATTTTTCAGAACGTTTCAGGCTCCTCATATTTTTGACAGCTATTGAAGTGCTTCATATATTTCACACCTTTTCAGGCTCTTCATGCTTTTCAACACCGCATCATGCTCCTCCTATATTTCAGAGCGTTTCATGGTCCTCAAATTTTTGACATCTTTTGAAGCTCTTCGTTTATTTCACACCTTTTCAGGAATCGTGTTTTTCAAAACGGCTTCATGCTCCTCCTATTTTCAGACCGTTTCATGCTCCTCATATTTTTCACACCTTTTGAAGCTCTTCATATTTTTCACACCTTTTCAGCCTCTTCATGTTTTTCAACACCGCCTCATGCTCCTCCTATTTTTCAGAGCGTTTCATGCTCCTCCTATTTTTGACGCCTTTTGAAGCTCTTCATATATTTCACACCTTTTCAGGCTCTTTCAAGTTTTTCACACCGCTTCATGCTCCTCCTATTTTTCAGACGTTTTCATGCTCCTCATATTTTTGACACCTTTCGAAGCTCTTCATATTTTTCACACATTTTCATGCTCTTCATGTTTTTCAACACCACTTCTTGCTCCACCTATTTTTCAGATCGTTTCATGCTCGTCATATTTTTATACCTTTTGAAGCTCTTCACATATTTCACACCTTTTGAGGCTCTTCATGTTTTTCACACCTTTTCAGGCTCTTCGTGTTTTTCACAACTTTTCAGGCTCTTCATGATTTTCAACACCGCTTCATGCTCCTCCTATTTGTCAGACCGTTTCATGCTCCTCATATTTTTGACACCTATTGAAGCTCTTCATATATTTCACACCTTTTGAGGCTCTTCATCTTTTTCACACCTTTTCAGGCTCTTCATGTTTTTCACACCTTTTCAGGCTCTTCATGTTTTTCAACACCGTTTCATGCTCCTTCTATTTTTCAGACTGTATCATGCTCCTCATATTTTTGACACCCTTGAAGCTCTTCATATATTTCACACCTTTTCAGGCTCTTCATGGTTTTGAACACCGCTTCATGCTCCTCCTATTTTTCAGACTGTTTCATACTCCTCATATTTATGACACGTTTTGAAGCTTTTCATATATTTCACACATTTTCAGCCTCTTCATGTATTTCAACACCACTCATGCTCTTCCTATTTTTCAGACCGTTTCATGCTCCTCATATTTTTTGACACCTTTTGAAGCTCTTAATATTTTTCACACCTTTTCAGGCTCTTCATGTTTTTCAACACCGTTTCATGCTCCTCCTATTTTTCAGACCGTTTCATGCTCCTCATATTTTTTACACCTTTTGAAATTCTTCATATTTTTCACTCCTATTCAGGCTCTTCATGTTTTTGAACATCGTTTCATGCTACTCCTATTTTTGACACCTTTTGATGGTCTTCATATTTTCACACCTTTTCAGTCTCTTCATGTTTTTCAACACCACTTCCTTCTCCACCTATTTTTCAGATCGTTTCTTGCTCCTCATATTTTTGACAACTTTTGAAGCTCTTCAAATTTTTCACACCTTTTGAACCTCTTCATATATTTCACACCTTTTCAGGCTCTTCATGTTTGTCACACCTTTTCAGGCTCTTCATGTTTTTCAACACCGCTTCATGCTCCTCCTATTTTTCAGACAGTTTCATGCTCCTCATATTTTTGATACCGTTTGAAGCTCTTCATATATTTCACACCTGTTGAGGCTCTTCATGTTTTTCACACCTTTTCAGGCTCTTCATGATTTTCACAACTTTTCAGGCTCTTCATGTTTTTCAACACCGCTTCATGCTCCTCCAATTTTTCAGAACGTTTCAGGCTCCTCATATTTTTGACAGCTATTGAAGTGCTTCATATATTTCACACCTTTTCAGGCTCTTCATGCTTTTCAACACGGCATCATGCTCCTCCTATATTTCAGAGCGTTTCATGGTCCTCAAATTTTTGACATCTTTTGAAGCTGTTCGTTTATTTCACACCTTTTCAGGAATCATGTTTTTCAAAACGGCTTCATGCTCCTCCTATTTTTCAGACCGTTTCATGCTCCTCATATTTTTCACACCTTTTGAATCTCTTCGTATTTTTCACACCTTTTCAGGCTCTTCATGTTTTTCAGCACCGCTTCATGCTCATCCTATTTTTCAGACCGTTTCATGCTCCTCATATTTTTGACACCTTTTGAACTCTTCATAATTTTCAGACCTTTTAAGGCTCTTCATGTTTTTTACACCCTTTCATGCTCCTCCTATTTTTCAGACCGTTTCATGCTCCTCATATTTTTGACACCTTTTGACCCTCTTCCTATATTTCACACCTTTTCAGGCTCTTCATGATTTTGAACACGGCTTCATGTTCCTCCTATTTTTCAAACTGTTTCATGCTCCTCATATTTTTGACATCATTTGAAACTCTTCATATATTTCACACCTTTTGAGGCTCTTCGTGTTTTTCACACCTTTTCAGGCTCTTCATGTTTTTCACATCTTTTCAGCCTCTTCATGTTTTTCAACACCGCTTCATGCTCCTCCTATTTTTCAGAACGTTTCAGGCTCCTCATATTTTTGACAGCTATTGAAGCGCTTCATGTATTTCACTCCTTTTCAGACTCTTCATGCTTTTCAACACCGCATCATGCTCCTCCTATATTTCAGAGCGTTTCATGGTCCTCAAATTTTTGACACCTTTTGAAGCTCTTCATTTATTTCACACCTTTTCAGGCTCTTCATGTTTTTTACACCGTTTCATGCTCCTACTATTTTTCAGATCGTTTCATGCTCCTCATATTTTTGACACCTTTTGAAGCTCTTCGTATATTTCACACCTTTTCAGGCTCTTCATGGTTTTGAACACGCCTTCATGTTCCTCCTATTTTTCAAACTGTTTCATGCTCTTCAAATTTTTGACACCTTTTGAAGCTCTTCATTTATTTCACACCTTTTCAGGCTCTTCATGTTTTTTGCACCGTTTCATGCTCCTCCTATTTTTCAGATCGTTTCATGCTCCTCATATTTTTGACACCTTTTGAAGCTCTTCGTATATTTCACACCTTTTCAGGCTCTTCATGGTTTTGAACTCCACTTCATGTTCCTCCTATTTTTCAAACTGTTTCATGCTCCTCATATTTCTGACACCTTTTGAAACTCTTCATATTTTTCACACCTTTCCAGGCTCTTCGTGTTTTTCAATACCTTTTCATGCTCCTACTATTTTTTAGACTGTTTCATGCTCCTCATATTTTGACACCTTTTGAAGCTCTTCTTATTTTTCACATATTTTCAGTCTCTTCATGTTTTCAACACCGCTTCATGCACCTCCTATTTTTCAGATTGTATCATGCACCTCATATTTTTTACAGCTTTTGAAGCTCTTCATATATTTCACACATTTTCAGGCTCTTCATGTTTTTGAACAACGCGTCATGCTTTTCCTATTTTTCAGACTGTTCATGCACCTCATATTTTTGACACGTTTTGAAGCTCTTCATATTTTTCACACCTTTTCAGGCTCTTCATGTTTTTGAACACCACTTCATGCTCGTCCTATTTTTCAGCCCGTTTCATGCTCATCACTTTTTTGACACCTTTTGAAGCTCTTCATATTTTTCACACATTTTCAGGCTCTTCATGTTTTTCCACAGCGCTTCATGCTCCTCCTATTTTTCAGATCGTTTCATGCTCCTCATATTTTGACACCTATTGAAGCTCTTCATATTTTTCACACGTTTTCAGGCTCTTCATGTTTTTTAACACTGGTTCATGCTCCTCCTATTTTTCAGACCGTTTCATGCTCCTCATATTTTTCACACTTTTGAAGTTCTTCATATTTTTCACACCTTTTCAGGCTCTTCATGTTTTTCAACATGGCTTCATGGTCCTCCTATTTGTCAGACCGTTTCATGCTCCTCATGTGTTTCACACCTTTTGAAGCTCTTCATATTTTTCACACCTTTTCAGGCTCTCATATTTTTTTAACACAGCTTCATGCTCCTCCTACTTTTCAGACCTTTTCTTGTTCCTCATATTTTTGACACCTTTTAAAGCTCTTCATATTTTTCACATCTTTTAGGGTCTTCATGATTTTCAACACCACTTCATGCTTCTCTATTTTTCAGACGGTATCAGGCTCTTCTTATTTTTGACACCTTTTGAAGCTCCTCATATATTTCACACCTTTTGAAGCTCTTCATATTTTTCACACCTTTTCAGGCTCTTCATATTTTTCAACACCACTTCATGCTCCTCCTATTTTTCAGACCGTTTCAGGCTCCTCATATTTTGACACCTTTTGAAGCTACTCATATTTTTCACACCTTTTGAAGCTCTTCATATATTTCACACCTTTTCAGGCACTTCAGGTTTTTCAACACCACTTCATGCTCCTCCTATCGTTCAGACCGTTTCATGCTTCTCATATTTTTCACACATTTTGAAGTTCTTCATATTTTTCACACCTTTTCAGGCTCTTCATGTTTTTGAACACCACTTCATGCTCGTCCTATTTTTCAGCCCGTTTCATGCTCATCACTTTTTGGACACCTTTTGAAGCTCTTCATATTTTTCACACATTTTCAGGCTCTTCATGTTTTTCCACAGCGCTTCATGCTCCTCCTATTTTCAGATCTTTTCATGGTCCTCATATTTTGACACCTATTGAAGCTCTTCATATTTTTCACACGTTTTCAGGCTCTTCATGTTTTTGAACACCGGTTCATGCTCCTCCTATTTTTCAGACCGTTTCATGCTCCTCATATTTTTCACACTTTTGAAGTTCTTCATATTTTTCACACCTTTTCAGGCTCTTCATGTTTTTCAACATGGCTTCATGGTCCTCCTATTTTTCAGACCGTTTCATGCTCCTCATGTATTTCACACATTTTGAAGCTCTTCATATTTTTCACACATTTTCAGGCTCCTCATGTTTTTCAATATCACTTCATGCTCCTCTTTTTTTTTCAGACCTTTTCATGCTCCTCATATTTTTCACACCTTTTGAAGTTCTTCATATTTTTCTCCCCTTTTCAGGCTCTTCATGGTTTTGAACACCGCTTCCTGCTCCTCCTATTTTTCAGACTGTTTCATGCTCCTCATATTTTGACACCTTCTGAAGCTCTTCATATTTTTCACACCTTTTCAGGCTCTTCATGTTTTTCAACACCGCTTCATGCTCCTCCTATTTTTCAGACCGTATCATGCTCCTAATATTTTCACACCTTCTGAAGCTCTTCATATTTTCACACCTTTTGAAGCTCTTCATATTTTTCACACCTTTTCAGGCTCTTCATGTTTTTCAACACAGCTTCACGCTCATTCAATTTTTCAGATCGTTTCATGCTCCTTATGTATTTCACATCTTTTGAAGCTCTTCATATTGTTCACACCTTTTCAGGTTCTTCATGTTTTTCCACACCACTTCAAGCTTCTCCTATTTTTCAGACCTTTCATTCTCCTCTCATTTTTCACACCTTTTGAAGCTCCTCATATTTTTCACACCTTTTAAAGCTGTTCATATTTTTCAGACCTGTTCAGGCTCCTCATGTTTTTCAACACCGTTTCAGGCTCCTCCTCTATTTCAGACCGTTTCATGCTCCTCATATTTTTGACACCTTTTGAAGCTCTTTATATATTTTAAACATTTTCAGGCTCTTCATGTTTTTCAAAAACCACTTCATCCTCCTCCAATTTTTCAGACCGTTTCATGCTCATCTCATTTTTGACACCTTTTGAAGCTCTTCATATTTTTCACATGTTTTGAAGCTCTTCATGTTTTTGAAACGTTTTCAGGCTCTTCATGTTTTTCAACACCGCTTCTTGTTCCTCCTATTTTTCAGACCGTTTCATGCTCTTCATATTTTTGACACCTTTTGAAACTCTTCATATTTTTCACACCTTTTCAGGCTTCATGTTTTTGAACACCGCGTCATGCTCCTTCTATTTTTCAGACCGTTTCATGCTCCTCATATTGTTGACACCTTTTGAAGCTCTTCATATTTCACACTTTTTCAGGCTCTTCATGTTTTTGAACACCGATTCATGCTGCTCATATTTTTGACACCTTTTGAAACTCTTCATATTTTTCACCCCTTTTCAGGCTCTTCATGTTTTTGAACACCGTTTCATGCTCCTCCTATTTTTCAGAACGTTTCATGCTCCTCCTATTTTTGACACCTTTTGAAGCTCTTCATATTCTTCACACATTTTCAGGTTCTTCGTGTTTTTCAACACCGCTTCATGATCCTCCTATTTGTCAGACCGTTTCATGCTCCTCATGTATTTCACACCTTTTGAAGCTCTTCATATTTTTCACATCTTTTCAGGCTCTTCATGTTTTTGAACATGGCTTCATGGTCCTCCTATTTGTCAGACCGTTTCATGCTCCTCATGTATTTCACACCTTTTGAAGCTCTTCATATTTTTCACACCTTTTCAGGCTCTCATATTTTTTAACACAGCTTCATGCTCCTCCTACTTTTCAGACCTTTTCTTGTTCCTCATATTTTTGACACCTTTTGAAGCTCTTCATATTTTTCACATCTTTATAGGCTCTTCATGATTTTCAACACGACTTCATGCTCCTCTATTTTTCAGACCTTTTCATGTTCCTCATATTTTTGACACCTTTTGAAGCTCTTCATATTTTTCACATCTTTTAGGGTCTTCATGATTTTCAACACCACTTCATGCTTCTCTATTTTTCAGACGGTATCAGGCTCTTCTTATTTTTGACACCTTTTGAAGCTGCTCATATATTTCACACCTTTTGAAGCTCTTCATATTTTTCACACCTTTTCAGGCTCTTCATATTTTTCAACACCACTTCATGCTCCTTCTATTTTTCAGACCGTTTCAGGCTCCTCATATTTTGACACCTTTTGAAGCTACTCATATTTTTCACACCTTTTGAAGCTCTTCATATATTTCACAGCTTTTCATGCACTTCAGGTTTTTCAACACCACTTCATGCTCCTCCTATCGTTCAGACCATTTCATGCTTCTCATATTTTTCACACATTTTGAAGTTCTTCATATTTTTCACACCTTTTCAGGCTCTTCATGTTTTTGAACACCACTTCATGCTCGTCCTATTTTTCAGCCCGTTTCATGCTCATCACTTTTTTGACACCTTTTGAAGCTCTTCATATTTTTCACACATTTTCAGGCTCTTCATGTTTTTCCACAGCGCTTCATGCTCCTCCTATTTTCAGATCTTTTCATGGTCCTCATATTTTGACACCTATTGAAGCTCTTCATATTTTTCACACTTTTTCAGGCTCTTCATGTTTTTGAACACCGGTTCATGCTCCTCCTATTTTTCAGACCGTTTCATGCTCCTCATATTTTTCACACTTTTGAAGTTCTTCATATTTTTCACACCTTTTCAGGCTCTTCATGTTTTTCAACATGGCTTCATGGTCCTCCTATTTTTCAGACCGTTTCATGCTCCTCATGTATTTCACACATTTTGAAGCTCTTCATATTTTTCACACCTTTTCACGCTCCTCATGTTTTTCAATATCACTTCATGCTCCTCTTTTTTTTTCAGACCCTTTCATGCTCCTCATATTTTTCACACCTTTTGAAGTTCTTCATATTTTTCACCCCTTTTCAGGCTCTTCATGGTTTTGAACACCGCTTCCTGCTCCTCCTATTTTTCAGACTGTTTCATGGTCCTCATATTTTGACACCTTCTGAAGCTCTTCATATTTTTCACACCTTTTCAGGCTCTTCATGTTTTTCAACACTGCTTCATGCTCCTCCAATTTTTCAGACCGTATCATGCTCCTAATATTTTCACACCTTTTGAAGCTCTTCATATTTTCACACCTTTTGAAGCTCTTCATATTTTTCACACCTTTTCAGGCTCTTCATGTTTTTCAACACAGCTTCACGCTCATTCAATTTTTCAGATCGTTTCATGCTCCTTATGTATTTCACATCTTTTGAAGCTCTTCATATTGTTCACACCTTTTCAGGTTCTTCATGTTTTTCCACACCACTTCATGCTTCTCCTATTTTTCAGACCTTTCATTCTCCTCTTATTTTTCACACCTTTTGAAGCTCCTCATATTTTTCACACCTTTTAAAGCTGTTCATATTTTTCAGACCTGTTCAGGCTCCTCATGTTTTTCAACACCGTTTCAGGCTCCTCCTCTATTTCAGACCGTTTCATGCTCCTCATATTTTTGACACCTTTTGAAGCTCTTCATATATTTTACACATTTTCAGGCTCTTCATGTTTTTCAAAACCACTTCATCCTCCTCCAATTTTTCAGACTGTTTCATGCTCATCTCATTTTTTACACCTTTTGAAGCTCTTCATATTTTTCACATGTTTTGAAGCTCTTCATGTTTTTGAAACGTTTTCAGGCTCTTCATGTTTTTCAACACCGCTTCTTGTTCCTCCTATTTTTCAGACCGTTTCATGCTCTTCATATTTTTGACACCTTTTGAAACTCTTCATATTTTTCACACCTTTTCAGGCTTCATGTTTTTGAACACCGCGTCATGCTCCTTCTATTTTTCAGACCGTTTCATGCTCCTCATATTGTTGACACCTTTTGAAGCTCTTCATATTTCACACTTTTTCAGGCTCTTCATGTTTTTGAACACCGATTCATGCTGCTCATATTTTTGACACCTTTTGAAACTCTTCATATTTTTCACCCCTTTTCAGGCTCTTCATGTTTTTGAACACCGTTTCATGCGCCTCCTATTTTTCAGAACGTTTCATGCTCCTCCTATTTTTGACACCTTTTGAAGCTCTTCATATTCTTCACACATTTTCAGGTTCTTCGTGTTTTTCAACACCGCTTCATGATCCTCCTATTTGTCAGACCGTTTCATGCTCCTCATGTATTTCACACATTTTGAAGCTCTTCATATTTTTCACATCTTTTCAGGCTCTTCATGTTTTTGAACATGGCTTCATGGTCCTCCTATTTGTCAGACCGTTTCATGCTCCTCATGTATTTCACACCTTTTGAAGCTCTTCATATTTTTCACACCTTTTCAGGCTCTCATATTTTTTAACACAGCTTCATGTTCCTCCTACTTTTCAGACCTTTTCTTGTTCCTCATATTTTTGACACCTTTTGAAGCTCTTCATATTTTTCACATCTTTATAGGCTCTTCATGATTTTCAACACGACTTCATGCTCCTCTATTTTTCAGACCTTTTCATGTTCCTCATATTTTTGACACCTTTTGAAGCTCTTCATATTTTTCACATCTTTATAGGCTCTTCATGATTTTCAACACCACTTCATGCTTCTCTATTTTTCAGACGGTATCAGGCTCTTCTTATTTTTGACACCTTTTGAAGCTCCTCATATATTTCACACCTTTTGAAGCTCTTCATATTTTTCACACCTTTTCAGGCTCTTCATATTTTTCAACACGACTTCATGCTCCTCCTATTTTTCAGACCGTTTCAGGCTCCTCATATTTTGACACCTTTTGAAGCTACTCATATTTTTCACACCTTTTGAAGCTCTTCATATATTTCACACCTTTTCAGGCACTTCAGGTTTTTCAACACCACTTCATGCTCCTCCTATCGTTCAGACCGTTTCATGCTTCTCATATTTTTCACACATTTTGAAGTTCTTCATATTTTTCACACCTTTTCAGGCTCTTCATGTTTTTGAACACCACTTCATGCTCGTCCTATTTTTCAGCCCGTTTCATGCTCATCACTTTTTTGACACGTTTTGAAGCTCTTCATATTTTTCACACATTTTCAGGTTCTTCATGTTTTTGAACACCGGTTCATGCTCCTCCTATTTTTCAGACCGTTTCATGCTCCTCATATTTTTCACACTTTTGAAGTTCTTCATATTTTTCACACCTTTTCAGGCTCTTCATGTTTTTCAACATGGCTTCATGGTCCTCCTATTTGTCAGACCGTTTCATGCTCCTCATGTATTTCACACCTTTTGAAGCTCTTCATATTTTTCACACCTTTTCAGGCTCTCATATTTTTTAACACAGCTTCATGCTCCTCCTACTTTTCAGACCTTTTCTTGTTCCTCATATTTTTGACACCTTTTAAAGCTCTTCATATTTTTCACATCTTTATAGGCTCTTCATGATTTTCAACACGACTTCATGCTCCTCTATTTTTCAGACCTTTTCATGTTCCTCATATTTTTGACACCTTTTGAAGCTCTTCATATTTTTCACATCTTTATAGGCTCTTCATGATTTTCAACACCACTTCATGCTTCTCTATTTTTCAGACGGTATCAGGCTCTTCTTCTTTTTGACACCTTTTGAAGCTCCTCATATATTTCACACCTTTTGAAGCTCTTCATATTTTTCACACCTTTTCAGGCTCTTCATATTTTTCAACACCACTTCATGCTCCTCCTATTTTTCAGACCGTTTCAGGCTCCTCATATTTTGACACCTTTTGAAGCTACTCATATTTTTCACACCTTTTGAAGCTCTTCATATATTTCACACCTTTTCAGGCACTTCAGGTTTTTCAACACCACTTCATGCTCCTCCTATCGTTCAGACCGTTTCATGCTTCTCATATTTTTCACACATTTTGAAGTTCTTCATATTTTTCACACCTTTTCAGGCTCTTCATGTTTTTGAACACCACTTCATGCTCGTCCTATTTTTCAGCCCGTTTCATGCTCATCACTTTTTTGACACCTTTTGAAGCTCTTCATATTTTTCACACATTTTCAGGCTCTTCATGTTTTTCCACAGCGCTTCATGCTCCTCCTATTTTCAGATCTTTTCATGGTCCTCATATTTTGACACCTATTGAAGCTCTTCATATTTTTCACACTTTTTCAGGCTCTTCATGTTTTTGAACACCGGTTCATGCTCCTCCTATTTTTCAGACCGTTTCATGCTCCTCATATTTTTCACACTTTTGAAGTTCTTCATATTTTTCACACCTTTTCAGGCTCTTCATGTTTTTCAACATGGCTTCATGGTCCTCCTATTTTTCAGACCGTTTCATGCTCCTCATGTATTTCACACATTTTGAAGCTCTTCATATTTTTCACACCTTTTCACGCTCCTCATGTTTTTCAATATCACTTCATGCTCCTCTTTTTTTTTCAGACCCTTTCATGCTCCTCATATTTTTCACACCTTTTGAAGTTCTTCATATTTTTCACCCCTTTTCAGGCTCTTCATGGTTTTGAACACCGCTTCCTGCTCCTCCTATTTTTCAGACTGTTTCATGCTCCTCATATTTTGACACCTTCTGAAGCTCTTCATATTTTTCACACCTTTTCAGGCTCTTCATGTTTTTCAACACCGCTTCATGCTCCTCCAATTTTTCAGACCGTATCATGCTCCTAATATTTTCACACCTTTTGAAGCTCTTCATATTTTCACACCTTTTGAAGCTCTTCATATTTTTCACACCTTTTCAGGCTCTTCATGTTTTTCAACACAGCTTCACGCTCATTCAATTTTTCAGATCGTTTCATGCTCCTTATGTATTTCACATCTTTTGAAGCTCTTCATATTGTTCACACCTTTTCAGGTTCTTCATGTTTTTCCACACCACTTCATGCTTCTCCTATTTTTCAGACCTTTCATTCTCCTCTTATTTTTCACACCTTTTGAAGCTCCTCATATTTTTCACACCTTTTAAAGCTGTTCATATTTTTCAGACCTGTTCAGGCTCCTCATGTTTTTCAACACCGTTTCAGGCTCCTCCTCTATTTCAGACCGTTTCATGCTCCTCATATTTTTGACACCTTTTGAAGCTCTTCATATATTTTACACATTTTCAGGCTCTTCATGTTTTTCAAAACCACTTCATCCTCCTCCAATTTTTCAGACCGTTTCATGCTCATCTCATTTTTGACACCTTTTGAAGCTCTTCATATTTTTCACATGTTTTGAAGCTCTTCATGTTTTTGAAACGTTTTCAGGCTCTTCATGTTTTTCAACACCGCTTCTTGTTCCTCCTATTTTTCAGACCGTTTCATGCTCTTCATATTTTTGACACCTTTTGAAACTCTTCATATTTTTCACACCTTTTCAGGCTTCATGTTTTTGAACACCGCGTCATGCTCCTTCTATTTTTCAGACCGTTTCATGCTCCTCATATTGTTGACACCTTTTGAAGCTCTTCATATTTCACACTTTTTCAGGCTCTTCATGTTTTTGAACACCGATTCATGCTGCTCATATTTTTGACACCTTTTGAAACTCTTCATATTTTTCACCCCTTTTCAGGCTCTTCATGTTTTTGAACACCGTTTCATGCTCCTCCTATTTTTCAGAACGTTTCATGCTCCTCCTATTTTTGACACCTTTTGAAGCTCTTCATATTCTTCACACATTTTCAGGTTCTTCGTGTTTTTCAACACCGCTTCATGATCCTCCTATTTGTCAGACCGTTTCATGCTCCTCATGTATTTCACACCTTTTGAAGCTCTTCATATTTTTCACATCTTTTCAGGCTCTTCATGTTTTTGAACATGGCTTCATGGTCCTCCTATTTGTCAGACCGTTTCATGCTCCTCATGTATTTCACACCTTTTGAAGCTCTTCATATTTTTCACACCTTTTCAGGCTCTCATATTTTTTAACACAGCTTCATGCTCCTCCTACTTTTCAGACCTTTTCTTGTTCCTCATATTTTTGACACCTTTTGAAGCTCTTCATATTTTTCACATCTTTATAGGCTCTTCATGATTTTCAACACGACTTCATGCTCCTCTATTTTTCAGACCTTTTCATGTTCCTCATATTTTTGACACCTTTTGAAGCTCTTCATATTTTTCACATCTTTATAGGCTCTTCATGATTTTCAACACCACTTCATGCTTCTCTATTTTTCAGACGGTATCAGGCTCTTCTTATTTTTGACACCTTTTGAAGCTCCTCATATATTTCACACCTTTTGAAGCTGTTCATATTTTTCACACCTTTTCAGGCTCTTCATATTTTTCAACACCACTTCATGCTCCTCCTATTTTTCAGACCGTTTCAGGCTCCTCATATTTTGACACCTTTTGAAGCTACTCATATTTTTCACACCTTTTGAAGCTCTTCATATATTTCACACCTTTTCAGGCACTTCAGGTTTTTCAACACCACTTCATGCTCCTCCTATCGTTCAGACGGTTTCATGCTTCTCATATTTTTCACACATTTTGAAGTTCTTCATATTTTTCACACCTTTTCAGGCTCTTCATGGTTTTGAACACCACTTCATGCTCGTCCTATTTTTCAGCCCGTTTCATGCTCATCACTTTTTTGACACGTTTTGAAGCTCTTCATATTTTTCACACATTTTCAGGTTCTTCATGTTTTTGAACACCGGTTCATGCTCCTCCTATTTTTCAGACCGTTTCATGCTCCTCATATTTTTCACACTTTTGAAGTTCTTCATATTTTTCACACCTTTTCAGGCTCTTCATGTTTTTCAACATGGCTTCATGGTCCTCCTATTTGTCAGACCGTTTCATGCTCCTCATGTATTTCACACCTTTTGAAGCTCTTCATATTTTTCACACCTTTTCAGGCTCTCATATTTTTTAACACAGCTTCATGCTCCTCCTACTTTTCAGACCTTTTCTTGTTCCTCATATTTTTGACACCTTTTAAAGCTCTTCATATTTTTCACATCTTTATAGGCTCTTCATGATTTTCAACACGACTTCATGCTCCTCTATTTTTCAGACCTTTTCATGTTCCTCATATTTTTGACACCTTTTGAAGCTCTTCATATTTTTCACATCTTTATAGGCTCTTCATGATTTTCAACACCACTTCATGCTTCTCTATTTTTCAGACGGTATCAGGCTCTTCTTCTTTTTGACACCTTTTGAAGCTCCTCATATATTTCACACCTTTTGAAGCTCTTCATATTTTTCACACCTTTTCAGGCTCTTCATATTTTTCAACACCACTTCATGCTCCTCCTATTTTTCAGACCGTTTCAGGCTCCTCATATTTTGACACCTTTTGAAGCTACTCATATTTTTCACACCTTTTGAAGCTCTTCATATATTTCTCAGCTTTTCATGCACTTCAGGTTTTTCAACACCACTTCATGCTCCTCCTATCGTTCAGACCGTTTCATGCTTCTCATATTTTTCACACATTTTGAAGTTCTTCATATTTTTCACACCTTTTCAGGCTCTTCATGTTTTTGAACACCACTTCATGCTCGTCCTATTTTTCAGCCCGTTTCATGCTCATCACTTTTTTGACACCCTTTGAAGCTCTTCATATTTTTCACACATTTTCAGGCTCTTCATGTTTTTCCACAGCGCTTCATGCTACTCCTATTTTCAGATCTTTTCATGGTCCTCATATTTTGACACCTATTGAAGCTCTTCATATTTTTCACACGTTTTCAGGCTCTTTATGCTTTTGAACACCGGTTCATGCTCCTCCTATTTTTCAGACCGTTTCATGCTCCTCATATTTTTCACACTTTTGAAGTTCTTCATATTTTTCACACCTTTTCAGGCTCTTCATGTTTTTCAACATGGCTTCATGGTCCTCCTATTTTTCAGACCGTTTCATGCTCCTCATGTATTTCACACATTTTGAAGCTCTTCATATTTTTCACACCTTTTCAGGCTCCTCATGTTTTTCAATATCACTTCATGCTCCTCTTTTTTTTTCAGACCTTTTCAGGTTCCTCATATTTTTCACACCTTTTGAAGTTCTTCATATTTTTCACCCCTTTTCAGGCTCTTCATGGTTTTGAACACTGCTTCCTGCTCCTCCTATTTTTCAGACTGTTTCATGCTCCTCATATTTTGACACCTTCTGAAGCTCTTCATATTTTTCACACCTTTTCAGGCTCTTCATGTTTTTCAACACCGCTTCATGCTCCTCCAATTTTTCAGACCGTATCATGCTCCTAATATTTTCACACCTTTTGAAACTCTTCATATTTTCACACCTTTTGAAGCTCTTCATATTTTTCACACCTTTTCAGGCTCTTCATGTTTTTCAACACAGCTTCACGCTCATTCAATTTTTCAGATCGTTTCATGCTCCTTATGTATTTCACATCTTTTGAAGCTCTTCATATTGTTCACACCTTTTCAGGTTCTTCATGTTTTTCCACACCACTTCATGCTTCTCCTATTTTTCAGACCTTTCATTCTCCTCTTATTTTTCACACCTTTTGAAGCTCCTCATATTTTTCACACCTTTTAAAGCTGTTCATATTTTTCAGACCTGTTCAGGCTCCTCATGTTTTTCAACACCGTTTCAGGCTCCTCCTCTATTTCAGACCGTTTCATGCTCCTCATATTTTTGACACCTTTTGAAGCTCTTCATATATTTTACACATTTTCAGGCTCTTCATGTTTTTCAAAACCACTTCATCCTCCTCCAATTTTTCAGACCGTTTCATGCTCATCTCATTTTTGAAACCTTTTGAAGCTCTTCATATTTTTCACATGTTTTGAAGCTCTTCATGTTTTTGAAACGTTTTCAGGCTCTTCATGTTTTTCAACACCGCTTCTTGTTCCTCCTATTTTTCAGACCGTTTCATGCTCTTCATATTTTTGACACCTTTTGAAACTCTTCATATTTTTCACACCTTTTCAGGCTTCATGTTTTTGAACACCGCATCATGCTCCTTCTATTTTTCAGACCGTTTCATGCTCCTCATATTGTTGACACCTTTTGAAGCTCTTCATATTTCACACTTTTTCAGGCTCTTCATGTTTTTGAACACCGATTCATGCTGCTCATATTTTTGACACCTTTTGAAACTCTTCATATTTTTCACCCCTTTTCAGGCTCTTCATGTTTTTGAACACCGTTTCATGCTCCTCATATTTTTCAGAACGTTTCATGCTCCTCCTATTTTTGACACCTTTTGAAGCTCTTCATATTCTTCACACATTTTCAGGTTCTTCGTGTTTTTTCAACACCGCTTCATGTTCCTCCTATTTGTCAGACCGTTTCATGCTCCTCATGTATTTCACACCTTTTGAAGCTCTTCATATTTTTCACATCTTTTCAGGCTCTTCATGTTTTTGAACATGGCTTCATGGTCCTCCTATTTGTCAGACCGTTTCATGCTCCTCATGTATTTCACACCTTTTGAAGCTCTTCATATTTTTCACACCTTTTCAGGCTCTCATATTTTTTAACACAGCTTCATGCTCCTCCTACTTTTCAGACCTTTTCTTGTTCCTCATATTTTTGACACCTTTTGAAGCTCTTCATATTTTTCACATCTTTATAGGCTCTTCATGATTTTCAACACGACTTCATGCTCCTCTATTTTTCAGACCTTTTCATGTTCCTCATATTTTTGACACCTTTTGAAGCTCTTCATATTTTTCACATCTTTATAGGCTCTTCATGATTTTCAACACCACTTCATGCTTCTCTATTTTTCAGACGGTATCAGGCTCTTCTTATTTTTGACACCTTTTGAAGCTCCTCATATATTTCACACCTTTTGAAGCTCTTCATATTTTTCACACCTTTTCAGGCTCTTCATATTTTTCAACACCACTTCATGCTCCTCCTATTTTTCAGACCGTTTCAGGCTCCTCATATTTTGACACCTTTTGAAGCTACTCATATTTTTCACACCTTTTGAAGCTCTTCATATATTTCACACCTTTTCAGGCACTTCAGGTTTTTCAACACCACTTCATGCTCCTCCTATCGTTCAGACCGTTTCATGCTTCTCATATTTTTCACACATTTTGAAGTTCTTCATATTTTTCACTCCTTTTCAGGCTCTTCATGTTTTTGAACACCACTTCATGCTCGTCCTATTTTTCAGCACGTTTCATGCTCATCACTTTTTTGACACGTTTTGAAGCTCTTCATATTTTTCACACATTTTCAGGCTCTTCATGTTTTTGAACACCGGTTCATGCTCCTCCTATTTTTCAGACCGTTTCATGCTCCTCATATTTTTCACACTTTTGAAGTTCTTCATATTTTTCACACCTTTTCAGGCTCTTCATGTTTTTCAACATGGCTTCATGGTCCTCCTATTTATCAGACCGTTTCATCCTCCTCATGTATTTCACACATTTTGAAGCTCTTCATATTTTTCACACCTTTTCAGGCTCCTCATGTTTTTCAATATCACTTCATGCTCCTCTTTTTTTTTTCAGACCTTTTCATGCTCCTCATATTTTTCACACCTTTTGAAGCTCTTCATATTTTTCACACCTTTTCAGGCTCTTCATGGTTTTGAACACCGCTTCCTGCTCCTCCTATTTTTCAGACTGTTTCATGCTCCTCATATTTTGACACCTTCTGAAGCTCTTCATATTTTTCACACCTTTTCAGGCTCTTCATGTTTTTCAACACCGCTTCATGCTCCTCCAATTTTTCAGACCGTATCATGCTCCTAATATTTTCACACCTTTTGAAGCTCTTCATATTTTCACACCTTTTGAAGCTCTTCATATTTTTCACACCTTTTCAGGCTCTTCATGTTTTTCAACACCGCTTCTTGTTCCTCCTATTTTTCAGACCGTTTCATGCTCTTCATATTTTTGACACCTTTTGAAACTCTTCATATTTTTCACACCTTTTCAGGCTTCATGTTTTTGAACACCGCATCATGCTCCTTCTATTTTTCAGACCGTTTCATGCTCCTCATATTGTTGACACCTTTTGAAGCTCTTCATATTTCACACTGTTTCAGGCTCTTCATGTTTTTGAACACCGATTCATGCTGCTCATATTTTTGACACCGTTTGAAACTCTTCATATTTTTCACCCCTTTTCAGGCTCTTCATGTTTTTGAACACCGTTTCATGCTCCTCCTATTTTTCAGAACGTTTCATGCTCCTCCTATTTTTGACACCTTTTGAAGCTCTTCATATTTTTCACACCTTTTCAGGTTCTTCATGTTTTTCAACACCGCTTCATGATCCTCCTATTTGTCACACCGTTTCATGCTCATCATGTATTTCACACCTTTGAGGTTCTTCATATTTTTCACACCTTTTCAGGCTCTTCATGTTTTTGAACACCGCGTCATGCTCCTCCTATTTGTCAGACCGTTTCATGCTCCTCATGTATTTCACACCTTTTGAAGCTCTTCATATTTTTCACACCTTTTCAGGCTCTCATATTTTTTAACACAGCTTCATGCTCCTCCTACTTTTCAGACCTTTTCTTGTTCCTCATATTTTTGACGCCTTTTGAAGCTCTTCATATTTTTCACATCTTTATAGGCTCTTCATGATTTTCAACACGACTTCATGCTCCTCTATTTTTCAGACCTTTTCATGTTCCTCATATTTTTGACACCTTTTGAAGCTCTTCATATTTTTCACATCTTTATAGGCTCTTCATGATTTTCAACACCACTTCATGCTTCTCTATTTTTTCAGACGGTATCAGGCTCTTCTTATTTTTGACACCTTTTGAAGCTCCTCATATATTTCACACCTTTTCAGTCTCTTCATATTTTTCAACACCACTTCATACTCCTCCTATTCTTCAGACCGTTTCAGGCTCCTCATATTTTGACACCTTTTGAAGCTAGTCATATTTTTCACACCTTTTGAAGCTCTTCATATATTTCACACCTTTTCAGGCACTTCAGGTTTTTCAACACCACTTCATGCTCCTCCTATCGTTCAGACCGTTTCATGCTTCTCATATTTTTCACACATTTTGAAGTTCTTCATATTTTTCACACCTTTTCAGGCTCTTCATGTTTTTGAACACCACTTCATGCTCGTCCTATTTTTCAGCCCGTTTCATGCTCATCACTTTTTTGACACCTTTTGAAGCTCTTCATATTTTTCACACATTTTCAGGCTCTTCATGTTTTTCCACAGCGCTTCATGCTCCTCCTATTTTTCAGATTGTTTCATGCTCCTCATATTTTGACACCTATTGAAGCTCTTCATATTTTTCACACGTTTTCAGGCTCTTCATGTTTTTGAACACCGGTTCATGCTCCGCCTATTTTTCAGACCGTTTCATGCTCCTCATATTTTTCACACTTTTGAAGTTCTTCATATTTTTCACACCTTTTCAGGCTCTTCATGTTTTTCAACATGGCTTCATGGTCCTCCTATTTTTCAGACCGTTTCATGCTCCTCATGTATTTCACACCTTTTCAAGCTCTTCACATTTTTTGCATTTTTCAATGCTCTTCATATTCTTGAAAACCGCTTCATGCTCCTCATATTGTTGACACGTTTTGAAGCTCTTCATATTTTTCACACTTTTTCAGGCTCTTCATATTTTTCAACACCGCTTCATGGTCCTCTTATTTTTCAGACCGTTTCATGATCCTCATATTTTTCACCTCTTTCGAAGCTCTTCATATTTTTCACACCTTTTCAGGATCTTCATGTTTTTGAACACCGCTTCATGCTCCTCCTAATTTTTAGACCGTTTCATGCTCCTCCTATTTTTGACACCTTTTGAAGCTCTTCATATTTTTCACACCTTTTGAAGCTCTTCATATTTTTCACAGTGTTTCAGGCTCTTCATGTTTTGAACACCGCTTCATGCTCCTCCTATTTTTCAGACCGTTTCATGGTCCTCTCATTTCTGACACCTTTTGAAGCTCTTCATATTTCTCACACTATTTCAGGCTCTTCATGTTTTTCAACAACGATTAATGCTCCTCCTATTTTTCAGACCGTTTCATGCTCCTCATATTTTTGACATCTTTTGAAGCTCTTCGTATTTTTTACACCTTTTCAGGCTCTTCATGTTTTTCAACACAGCTTCACGCTCATTCAATTTTTCAGATCGTCTCATGCTCCTTATGTATTTCACAACTTTTGAAGCTCTTCATATTGTTCACACCTTTTCAGGTTCTTCATGTTTTTCCACACCACTTCATGCTTCTCCTATTTTTCAGACCCTTTCATTCTCCTCTTATTTTTCACAACTTTTGAAGTTCCTCATATTTTTCACACCTTTTAAAGCTGTTCATATTTTTCAGACCTTTTCAGGCTCCTCATGTTTTTGAACACCGTTTCAGGCTCCTCCTCTATTTCAGACCGTTTCATGCTCCTCATATTTTTGACACCTTTTGAAGCTCTTCATATATTTTACACATTTTCAGGCTCTTCATGTTTTTCAAAACCACTTCATCCTACTCCAATTTTTCAGACCGTTTCATGCTCATCTCATTTTTGACACCTTTTGAAGCTCTTCATATTTTTCACATGTTTTGAAGCTCTTCATGTTTTTGAAACGTTTTCAGGCTCTTCATGTTTTTCAACACCGCTTCTTGTTCCTCCTATTTTTCAGACCGTTTCATGCTCTTCATATTTTTGACACCTTTTGAAACTCTTCATATTTTTCACACCTTTTCAGGCTTCATGTTTTTGAACACCGCATCATGCTCCTTCTATTTTTCAGACCGTTTCATGCTCCTCATATTTTTGACACCTTTTGAAGCTCTTCATATTTCACCCCTTTTCAGGCTCTTCATGTTTTTGAACACCGTTTCATGCTCCTCCTATTTTTCAGAACGTTTCATGCTCCTCCTATTTTTGACACCTTTTGAAGCTCTTCATATTTTTCTCCCCTTTTCAGGCTCTTCATGTTTTTGAACACCGTTTCATGCTCCTCCTATTCGTCAGACCGTTTCATGCTCCTCATGTATTTCACACCTTTTGAAGCTCTTCACATTTTTCACACCTTTTCAGGCTCCTCATGTTTTTGAACACCGTTTCAGGCTCCTGCTCTATTTCAGACCTTTTCATGTTCCTCATATTTTTGACACCTTTTGAAGCTCTTCATATTTTTCACATCTTTATAGGCTCTTCATGATTTTCAACACGACTTCATGCTCCTCTATTTTTCAGACCTTTTCATGTTCCTCATATTTTTGACACCTTTTGAAGCTCTTCATATTTTTCACATCTTTATAGGCTCTTCATGATTTTCAACACCACTTCATGCTTCTCTATTTTTCAGACGGTATCATGCTCTTCTTATTTTTGACACCTTTTGAAGCTCCTCATATATTTCACACCTTTTCAGTCTCTTCATATTTTTCAACACCACTTCATGCTCCTCCTATTTTTCAGACCGTTTCAGGCTCCTCATATTTTGACACCTTTTGAAGCTACTCATATTTTTCACACCTTTTGAAGCTCTTCATATATTTCACTCCTTTTCAGGCACTTCAGGTTTCTCAACACCACTTCATGCTCCTCCTATCGTTCAGACCGTTTCATGCTTCTCATATTTTTCACACATTTTGAAGTTCTTCATATTTTTCACACCTTTTCAGGCTCTTCATGTTTTTGAACAGCACTTCATGCTCGTCCTATTTTTCAGCCCGTTTCATGCTCATCACTTTTTTGACACCTTTTGAAGCTCTTCATATTTTTCACACATTTTCAGGCTCTTCATGTTTTTCCACAGCGCTTCATGCTCCTCCTATTTTTCAGATCTTTTCATGGTCCTCATATTTTGACACCTATTGAAGCTCTTCATATTTTTCACACGTTTTCAGGCTCTTCATGTTTTTGAACACCGGTTCATGCTCCTCCTATTTTTCAGACCGTTTCATTCTCCTCATATTTTTCACACCTTTTGAAGTTCTTCATATTTTTCACACCTTTTCAGGCTCTTCATGTTTTTCAACATGGCTTCATGGTCCTCCTATTTTTCAGACCGTTTCATGCTCCTCATGTATTTCACACATTTTGAAGCTCTTCATAGTTTTCACACCTTTTGAAGCTCTTCATATTTTCCACACGTTTTCAGGCTCTTCATGTTTTTCAACACCACTGCATGATCCTCCTATTTTTCAGACCGTTTCATGCTCATCTCATTTTTGACACATTTTGAAGCTCTTCATAGTTTTCACACCTTTTGAAGCTCTTCATATTTTTCACACGTTTTCAGGCTCTTCATGTTTTTCAACACCACTGCATGATCCTCCTATTTTTCAGACCGTTTCATGCTCATCTCATTTTTGACACATTTTGAAGCTCTTCATAGTTTTCACACCTTTTGAAGCTCTTCATATTTTTCACACGTTTTCAGGCTCTTCATGTTTTTCACAACCGCTTCATGCTCCTCCTATTTTTCAGACAGTTTCATTCCTCTCATGTATTTCACACCTTTTGAAGCTCTTCATATTTTTCACACCTTTTCAGGCTCTTCATGTTTTTGAGCACCACTTCATGCTCCTCCTATTTACACACAGTTTCATGCTCCTCATGTATTTCACAACTTTTGAAGCTCTTCTTATTTTTCACACCTTTTCAGGCTCTTCATTTGTTTAACACCGTTTCATGCTCCTCCTAATTTTCAGACCGTTTCATTCTCATCTCATTTTGACAGCTTTTGAAGCTCTTCATATTTTCACTCCTTTTGAAGCTCTTCATATATTTCACACCTTTTCAGGCTCTTCATATATTTCAAAACCACTACATGCTCCTGCTAACTTTCAGACCGTTTCATGATCATCTTATTTTGACAGCTTTTGAAGCTCTTCGTATTTTCACACCTTTCGAAGCTCTACATATTATTCACACCTTTTCAGGGTCTTCATGTTTTTCAACACCACTGCATGATCCTCCTATTTATCAGACCGTTTCATGCTCATCTCATTTTTGACACATTTTGAAGCTCTTCATAGTTTTCACACCTTTTGAAACTCTTCATATTTTTCACACGTTTTCAGGCTCTTCATGATTTTCAACACCGCTTCATGCTCCTCCTATTTTTCAGACCGTTTCATGCTCCTCATATTTTTCACACATTTTGAAGCTCTTCATATTTTTCTCACCTTTTCCGGCTCTTCATGTTTTTGGGCACCGCTTCATGCTCCTCCTATTTTTCAGACCGTTTCATGCTCCTCATATTTTTCACACATTTTGAAGCTCTTCATATTTTTCACTCCTTTTCAGGCTCTTCATGTTTTTAAACAGAGCTTCATGCTCCTCCTATTTTTCAGACCGTTTCATGCTCCTAATGTATTTCACACCGTTTGAAGTTCCTCCTATTTTTCACACATTTTCAGGCTCTTCATGTTTTTCAACACCATTCCATGCTCCTCCTATATTTCAGACCGTTTCATGCTATTCATATTTTTCAGACCGTTTCATGCTCCTCATATTTTTGACACTTTTGGAAGCTCTTCATATTTTTCACACCTTTTCAGGCTCTTCATGTTTTTAAACAGAGCTTCATGCTCCTCCTATTTTTCAGACCGTTTCATGCTCCTCATATTTTTCACACCTTTTCACGCTCCTCATGTTTTTCAACACCATTTCATGCTCCTCCGATTTTTCAGACCGTTTCATGTTCCTCCTTTTTTTGAGACCATTTCATTCTCCTCATGTTTTTGACACCTTTTGTAGTTCTTCATATTTTTCACACCTTTTCAGGCTCTTCATGTTTTTGGGCACTGCTTCATGCTCCTCCTATTTTTCAGACCGTGTGATGCTACTCATATATTTGAAACCTTTTGAAGCTCTTCATATTTTTCACACATTTTCAGGCTCTTCATGTTTTTCAACACCGCTTCATGCTCCTCCTATTTTTCAGACCGTTTCATGCTCCTCCTATTTTCAGGCCGTTTCATGCTCCTCATATATTTCACAGCATTTGTAGCTCTTCATGTTTTTCACACCTTTTCAGTCTCTTCATGTATTTGAACACCATTTCATGCTCCGCCTATTTTTCAGACCGTTTAATGCTCCTCATATTTTTCACACCTTTTGAAGCTCTTCATATTTTTCACACGTTTTCAGGCTCTTCATGTTTTTCAACACCGTTTCATGGTCCTCCTGTTTTTCGTACAGTTTCATGCTCATCTCATTTTTGACACATTTTGAAGCTTTTCATATTTTTCACACCTTTTCAGGCTCTTCATGTTTTGAGCACCACTTCATGCTCCTCCTATTTTACACACAGTTTCATGCTCCTCATGTATTTCACAACTTTTGAAGCTCTTCTTATTTTGCACACCTTTTCAGGCTCTTCATTTGTTTGAACACCGTTTCATGCTCCTCCTAATTTTCAGACCGTTTCATTCTCATCTCATTTTGACAGCTTTTGAGGCTCTTCATATTTTCACTCCTTTTGAAGCTCTTCATATATTTCACACCTTTTCAGGCTCTTCATATATTTCAAAACCACTACATGCTCCTCCTAATTTTCAGACCGTTTCATGATTATCTTATTTTGACAGTTTTTGAAGCTCTTCGTATTTTCACAACTTTTGAAGCTCTACATATTATTCACACATTTTCAGGCTCTTCATGTTTTTCAACACCACTGCATGATCCTCCTATTTATCAGACCGTTTCATGCTCATCTCATTTTTGACACATTTTGAAGCTCTTCATAGTTTTCACACCTTTTGAAGCTCTTCATATTTTTCACACGTTTTCAGGCTCTTCATGTTTTTCAACACCACTGCATGATCCTCCTATTTTTCAGACCGTTTCATTATCATCTCATTTTTGACACATTTTTATGCTCTTCATAGTTTTCACACCTTTTGAAGCTCTTCATATTTTCCACACGTTTTCAGGCTCTTCATGTTTTTCAACACCACTGCATGATCCTCCTATTTTTCAGACCGTTTCATGCTCATCTCATTTTTGACACATTTTGAAGCTCTTCATAGTTTTCACACCTTTTGAAGCTCTTCATATTTTTCACACGTTTTCAGGCTCTTCATGTATTTCAACACCACTGCATGATCCTCCTATTTTTCAGACCGTTTCATGCTCATCTCATTTTTGACACATTTTGAAGCTCTTCATAGTTTTCACACCTTTGAAGCTCTTCATATTTTTCACACGTTTTCAGGCTCTTCATGTATTTCAACACCACTACATGATCCTCCTATTTTTCTGACCGTTTCATTCTCATCTCATTTTTGACACATTTTGAAGCTCTTCATAGTTTTCACACCTTTTGAAGCTCTTCATATTTTTCACACGTTTTCAGGCTCTTCATGTTTTTCACAACCGCTTCAAGCTCCTCCTATTTTTTCAGACCGTTTAATGCTCTTCCTCTTTTTGACACGTTTTGAGGCTCTTCATATTTTTCACACCTTTTCAGGCTCTTCATGTTTTCAAACACCGCTTCATGCTCCTCCTATTTTGAGACCGTTTTATGCTCCACATGTATTTCACAGCTTTTGAATCTCTTCATATTTTTCACACCTTTTCATGCTCTTCATGTTTTTGAACACCGTTTCAAGCTCCTCCTATTTTTCAAACCGTTTCATACTCCTCATATTTTTGACACCTTTTGAAGCTCTCCATATTTTTCATACCTTTTCAGGCTCTTCATGTTACTGAACACTTCTTCATGCTCCTACTACTTTTCAGACCGTTTCATGCTCCTCATGTATTTCACACCTTTTGAATCTCTTCATAATTTTCCCACCTTTCAGGCTCTTCATGTTTTTGAACACCGTTTCATGGTCTTCCTATTTTTCAGACCGTTTCATGCTCCTCATATTTTTGACACCTTTAGAAACTCTTCATATTTTTCACAACTTTTCAGGCTCTTCATGTTTTTGAACACCGCTTCATGCTCCTCCTATTTTTCAGATAGTATCATGCTCCTCATATTTTTCACACCTTTTGAAGCTCTTTGTATTTTCCACATCTTTTCAGGCTCTTCATGTTTTTGAAGACCACTTCATACTCCTCCTATTTTTCAGAGATTTTCAAGCTCCTCATGTTTTTCACACCTTTTGAAGCTCTTCATATTTTTCACAACTTTTCAGGCTCTTCATGTTTTTGAACACCGCTTCATGCTCCTCCTATTTTTCAGACCGCTTCATGCTCCTCATATTTTTGACACCTTTAGAAACTCTTCATATTTTTCACACCTTTTCAGGCTCTTCATGTTTTTCAACACCGATTCATGCTCCTTCTATTTTTCAGACCGTTTCATTCTCCTCATATTTTTGACACCTTTTGAAGCTCTTCATATATTTCACAACTGTTCAGGCTCTTCATTTTTTTCAACACCACTTCATATTGCTCCTATTTTTCAGACCGTTTCATGCTCATCTCATTTTTGACACCTTTTGAAGCTCTTCATATTTTTGACACCTTTTGAATCTCTTCATATTTTTCACACGTTTTCAGGCTCTTCATGGTTGTCAACACCACTTCAGGCTCCTCCTATTTTTCAGACCGTTTGATGCTCCTCATATTTTTGACACCTTTTGAAGCTCTTCATATTTTTCACACCTTCTCAGGCTCTTCATGTTTTTCAACACCACTTCATGGTCCTCGTATTTTTAAGACCGTTTCATGCTCCTCATATTTTTGACACCTTTAGAAGCTCTTCATATTTTTCACACCTTTTCAGGCTCTTCATGTTTTTCAACATCACTTCATGCTCCTCCTCTTTTTCAGACCGTTTCATTTTCCTCATATTTTTGACACCTTTTGAAGCTCTTCGTATTTTTCACACCTTTTCAGGTTCTTCATGTTTTTCCACACCGCTTCATGCTCCTACACATTTTCAGACCGTTTCATGCTCATCTCATTTTTGACACCTTTTGAAGCTCTTCATATTTTTCACATCTTTTGAAGCTCTTCATATTTTCACACCTTTTCAGGCTCTTCATGTTTTTCAACACCGATTCATGCTCCTCCTATGTTTCAGACCGTTTCATTCTCCTTATATGTTTGACACCTTTTGAAGCTCTTCATATATTTCACAACTTTTCAGGCTCTTCATTTTATTCAACACCACTTCATGGTCCTCCTATTTTTCAGACCGTTTCATGCTCCTCATATTTTTGATACGTTTTGAAGCTCTTCCTATTTTCCACACCTTTTCAGCCTCTTCATGTTTTAGAACACCGCTTCATGCTCCTTCTATTTTTCATACCGTTTCATGCTCATCTCATTTTTGACACCTTTTGAAGCTCTTGATATTTTTCACACCTTTTGAAGCTCTTCATATTTTTCACACCTTTTCAGGATCTTCATGTTTTTAAACACCACTTCATGCTCCCCCTATTTTTCAGACCTGTTCATGCTCCTCATATTTTTCAAATCTTTTGAAGCTCTTCATTTTTTTCGCACCTTTCCAGGCTCTCCATGTTTTTGAACACCGCTTCATGCTACTCCTATTTTACAGACCGTTTCATTCTCCTCATGTATTTCACACCGTTTGAATCTCTTCCTATTTTTCACACCTTTTCAGGCACTTCATGTTTTTGAACACCGTTTCATGCTCCTCCTATTTTTCAGACCGTTTCATGCTCTTCATATTTTAGACACCTTTTGAGGCTCTTCATATTTTTCATACCTTTTCAGGCTCTCCATATTTTTGAACACCGCTTCGTGCTCCTCCTAATTTTGAGACGGTTTCATGCTCCTCATATTTATGACACATTTTGAGCTCTTCATATTATTCACACCTTTTCATGCTCTTCATGTTTCTAACACCGTTTCATGCTTCTCCTATTTTTCAGACCACTTAATGCTCCTCATATTTTTCACACCTTTTGAATCTCTTTATATTTGTCACACCTTTTCATGCTCTTCATGTTTTTCACACATTTTCAGGCTCTTCATGTTTTTGAACACCGCTTCATGCTCCTCCTATTTTTCTGACCTTTTCATGCTCCTCCTATTTTTGACACCTTTTGAAGCTCCTCCTATTTTTCACACGTTTTCAGGCTCTTCATGTTTTTCAACACCGTTTCATGCTCCTCCTATTTTTCCTACCGTTTCATGCTCCTCCTATTTTTCAGACCGTTTCATGCTTCTCATATTTTTGCCAATTTTGGAAGCTCTTCATATTTTTCACACCTTTTCAGGCTCTTCATGTTTTTCAATACCGTTTCATGCTCCTCCTATTTTTCCTACCGTTTCATGCTCCTCCTATTTTTCAGACCGTTTCATGCTCCTCATATTTTTGACAATTTTGGAAGCTCTTCATATTTTTCACACGTTTTCAGGCTCTTCATGTTTTTCAACACCGCTATATGCTCCTACTAAATTTCAGACTGTTTCATGCTCCTCATGTATTTCACACCTTTTTAAGCTCTTCATAGTTTTCACACCTTTTCAGGCTCTTAATGTTTTTCAACACCACTTCATGTTCCTCCTATTATTCAGACCGTTTCATGCTCATCTCAGTTTTGACAGCTTTTGAACCTCTTTATATTTTTCACACCTTTTGAAGCTCTTCATATTTTTCACACCTTTTCAGGCTCTTCATGTTTTTAAACACAGCTTCATGCTCCTCCTATTTTTCAGACCGTTCATGCCCCTCATATTTTTAAAATATTTTGAAGCTCTTCATATTTTTCACACCTTTTCAGGCTCTTCATGTTTTTCAACAGCGTTTCATGCTCCTCCTATTTTTCAGACCGTTTTATGCTCCTCATATTTTTGACACCTTTTGAATCTCTTCATATTTTTCACACCTTTTCAGTCTATTCATGTTTTTCAACACCACTTCATGCTCCTCCCATTTTTCAGACCGTTTCATGCTCAACTCATTTTTTACACCTTTTGAACCTGTTCATATTTTTCACACATTTTGAAGCTCTTCATATTTTTCACACCTTTTCAGGCTCTTCATATTTTTGAACACCGCTTCATGCTCCTTCTATTTTTCCGACCGTTTCATGCTCCTCATACTTTTCACACCTTTTGAAGCTCTTCATGTTTTTCACACCTTTTCAGGCTCTTCGTGTTTTCAACACCGCTTCATGCTCCTCCTTTTTTTCAGACCGTTTCAGGCTCCTCCTATTTTTGAGACCGTTTCAGGTTCCTCATATTTTTAACACCTTTTGAAGCTCTTCATATTTTCCATACCTTTTCAGGCTCTTCATGTTTTTGAACACCGTTTCATGCTCCTCCTATTTTTCAGACCGTTTCATGTTCCTCATATTTTTGACACCTTTTGAAGCTCTTCAAATTTTTCACACCTTTACAGGCTCTTCATGTTTTTAAACACCGCTTCATGCGCCTTCTATTTTTCAGACCGTTTCATGTTCCTCATATTTTTGACACCTTTTGAAGCTCTTCATATTTTTCACACCTTTTCAGGCTCTTCATGTTTTTCAACACCGCTTCATGCTCCTCCTATTTTCAGAACGTTTCATGCTCTTCATATTTTTGACAACTTTTGAAGCTCTTCATATTTTTCACACCTTTTCAGGCTCTTCATGTTTTTCAACACCGCTTCATGCTCCTCCTATTTTCAGACCGTTTCATGCTCCTCATATTTTTGACATCTTTTGAAGCTGTTCATATTTTTCACTCCTTTTCAGGCACTTCATGTTTTTGAACACCGTTTCATGCTCCTCCTATTTTTCAGACCGTTTCATGCTCTTCATATTTTAGACACCTTTTGAGGCTCTTCATATTTCTCATACCTTTTCAGGCTCTCCATATTTTTGAACACCGCTTCGTGCTCCTCCTAATTTTGAGACGGTTTCATGCTCCTCATATTTATGACACATTTTGAAGCTCTTCATATTATTCACACCTTTTCAGGCTCTTCATGGTTTTGAACACCGCTTCATGCTCCTCCTATTTTTCAGACCGTTTCATGCTCTTCACATTTTTCACACCTTTTGAAGCTCTTCATATTTTTCACACCTTTTCAGGCTCATCATGTTTCTCCACACCGCTTCATGCTCCTTCTATTTTTCAAAACGTTTCATGTTCCTCATATTTTTGACACCTTTTGAATCTCTTTATATTTGTCACACCTTTTCAGGCTCTTCATGTTTTTCAACACCGTTTCATGCTCCTCCTATTTTTCCTACCGTTTCATGCTCCTCCTATTTTTCAGACCGTTTCATGCTCCTCATATTTTTGACAATTTTGGAAGCTCTTCATATTTTTCACACGTTTTCAGGCTCTTCATGTTTTTCAACACCGCTATATGCTCCTACTAAATTTCAGACTGTTTCATGCTCCTCATGTATTTCACACCTTTTTAAGCTCTTCATAGTTTTCACACCTTTTCAGGCTCTTAATGTTTTTCAACACCACTTCATGTTCCTCCTATTATTCAGACCGTTTCATGCTCATCTCAGTTTTGACAGCTTTTGAACCTCTTTATATTTTTCACACCTTTTGAAGCTCTTCATATTTTTCACACCTTTTCAGGCTCTTCATGTTTTTAAACACAGCTTCATGCTCCTCCTATTTTTCAGACCGTTCATGCCCCTCATATTTTTAAAATATTTTGAAGCTCTTCATATTTTTCACACCTTTTCAGGCTCTTCATGTTTTTCAACACCGTTTCATGCTCCTCCTATTTTTCAGACCGTTTTATGCTCCTCATATTTTTGACACCTTTTGAATCTCTTCATATTTTTCACACCTTTTCAGTCTATTCATGTTTTTCAACACCACTTCATGCTCCTCCCATTTTTCAGACCGTTTCATGCTCAACTCATTTTTTACACCTTTTGAACCTGTTCATATTTTTCACACATTTTGAAGCTCTTCATATTTTTCACACCTTTTCAGGCTCTTCATATTTTTGAACACCGCTTCATGCTCCTTCTATTTTTCCGACCGTTTCATGCTCCTCATACTTTTCACACCTTTTGAAGCTCTTCATGTTTTTCACACCTTTTCAGGCTCTTCGTGTTTTCAACACCGCTTCATGCTCCTCCTTTTTTTCAGACCGTTTCAGGCTCCTCCTATTTTTGAGACCGTTTCAGGTTCCTCATATTTTTAACACCTTTTGAAGCTCTTCATATTTTCCATACCTTTTCAGGCTCTTCATGTTTTTGAACACCGTTTCATGCTCCTCCTATTTTTCAGACCGTTTCATGTTCCTCATATTTTTGACACCTTTTGAAGCTCTTCAAATTTTTCACACCTTTACAGGCTCTTCATGTTTTTAAACACCGCTTCATGCGCCTTCTATTTTTCAGACCGTTTCATGTTCCTCATATTTTTGACACCTTTTGAAGCTCTTCATATTTTTCACACCTTTTCAGGCTCTTCATGTTTTTCAACACCGCTTCATGCTCCTCCTATTTTCAGAACGTTTCATGCTCTTCATATTTTTGACAACTTTTGAAGCTCTTCATATTTTTCACACCTTTTCAGGCTCTTCATGTTTTTCAACACCGCTTCATGCTCCTCCTATTTTCAGACCGTTTCATGCTCCTCATATTTTTGACATCTTTTGAAGCTGTTCATATTTTTCACTCCTTTTCAGGCACTTCATGTTTTTGAACACCGTTTCATGCTCCTCCTATTTTTCAGACCGTTTCATGCTCTTCATATTTTAGACACCTTTTGAGGCTCTTCATATTTCTCATACCTTTTCAGGCTCTCCATATTTTTGAACACCGCTTCGTGCTCCTCCTAATTTTGAGACGGTTTCATGCTCCTCATATTTATGACACATTTTGAAGCTCTTCATATTATTCACACCTTTTCAGGCTCTTCATGGTTTTGAACACCGCTTCATGCTCCTCCTATTTTTCAGACCGTTTCATGCTCTTCACATTTTTCACACCTTTTGAAGCTCTTCGTATTTTTCACACCTTTTCAGGCTCATCATGTTTCTCCACACCGCTTCATGCTCCTTCTATTTTTCAAAACGTTTCATGTTCCTCATATTTTTGACACCTTTTGAATCTCTTTATATTTGTCACACCTTTTCAGGCTCTTCATGTTTTTCAACACCGCTTCATGCTCCTCCTATTTTTCAGATCGTTTCTTTCTCCTCCTATATTTCAAACTGTTTCATGCACCTCTTATTATTGACACCTTTTGAAGCTCTTCATATTTTTCACACCTTTTCAGGCTCTTCATGTTTTTCAACACCACTTCATGCTCCTCCTCTTTTTGAGACCGGTTCATGCTCCTCATATGTTTCACACATTTAGAAGCTCTTCATATTTTCCCCACCTTCCCAGGCTCTTCATGTATTTGAGCACAGCTTCATGCTCCTCCTATTTTTCAGACCGTTTCATGCTCCTCATATTATTGACACCTTTTGAAGCTCTTCATATTTTTCACACCTTTTCAGTCTCTTCATGTTTTTGAACACCATTTCATGCTGCTCCTATTTTTCAGATCGTTTCATGCTTCTCATGTTTTCGACACGTTTTGGGGCTCTTCATATTTTTCACACCATTGCAGGCTCTTCATGTTTTTGAACAGCGTTTCATGCTCCTCCTATATTTCAGACCGTTTCATGCTCCTCATATTTTTGACACCTTTTGAAGCTCTTCATATTTTTCACACCTTTTGAAGCTCTTCATATTTTTCACAACATTTCAGGCTCTTCATGTTTTTGAACACCTTTTCATGCTCCTCCTATATTTCAGACCATTTCATGCTCCTCATATTTTTGACACCTTTTGAAGCTCTTCATATTTTTCACACTTTTTCAGGCTCTTCATGTTTTTGAAGACCGCTTCATGCTCCTCCTATTTTTCAGACCGTTTCATGCTCCTCATGTATTTCACACCCTTTGAAGCTCTTCATATATTTCATACCTTTTCAGGCTCTTCATGTTTTTCAACACCGTTTTATGATCCTCCTATTTTTCATACCGTTTCATGCTCCTCTTGTATTTCCCACCTTTTGAAGGTTTCATATTTTTCACAACTTTTCAGGCTATTCATGTTTTTGAACACCGCTTCATGCTCCTACTATTTTTCAGACCGTTTTTGCTCCTCATATATTTCACACCTTTTGAAGCACTTCATATGTTTCACACATTTTCAGGCTCTTCATGTTTTGAACATCGCTTCATGCTCCTCTATTTTTCAGACCGTTTCATGCTCTTCTTATTGTAGACACCTTTTGAAAGTCCTCATATATTTCACACCTTTTCAGGCTCTTAAAGTTTTTGAACACCGCTTCACGCTCCTCCTATTTTTCAGATCGTTTCATGCTCCTCATATTTTTGACAACTTTTGAAGCTCTTCCTATTTTTCACAACTTTACAGGCTCTTCATCATTTTGAACACCGGTTCATGCTCCTACTATTTTCAGACCGTTTCAAGCTCCTCATGTATTTCACACCTTTTGAAGCTCTTCATATTTTTCACACCTTTTCAGGCTCTTGATGTTATTAAACACAGTTTCATGCTGCTCCTACTTTTCAGACCGTTTCATACTCCTCATATTTTTGACACATTTTGAAGCTCTTCATATATTTCACACCTTTTCAGGCTCTTCATGTTTTTCAACACCACTTCATGCTCCTCCTATTTTTCAGATCGCTTCATGCTCATCTCCTTTTTGACACCTTTTGAAGCTGTTCATATTTTTCACACCTTTTGAAGCTCTTCATATTTTTCACAAGTTTTCAGGCTCTTCATGTTTTTGAACACCGCTTCATGCTCCTCCTATTTTTCAGACCGTTTCAGGCTCCTCATATTTTTGACACCATTTGAAGCTCTTCATATTTTTCACACCTTTTCAGGCTCTTCATGTTTTTGAACACCACTTCATACTCGTCCTATTTTTCAGACCGATTCATGCTCCTCATGTATTTCACACTTTTTGAAGCTCTTCATATTTTTCACACCTTTTCAGGCTCTCATGTTTTTGAACACAGGTTCTTGCTCCTCCTACATTTCAGACCGTTTCATGCTCCTCTTATATTTCACACTTTTGAATCTCTTGCTATTTTTCACACCTTTTCAGTCTCTTCATGTTTTTGAACACAGTTTCATGCTACTCGTATTTTTCAGACCATTTCATGCTCCTCATACTTTTGACACTTTTTAAAGCTCTTCATATTTTTCACACCATTTCAGGCACTTCATGTATTTCAACACCGTTTCATGCTCCTCCTATTTTTCAGACCGTTTCATGCTCCTCATATTTTTGACACCTTTTGAAGCTCTTCATATTTTTCACACCTTTTCAGGCTCTACATGTTTTTGAAAGCTGCTTCATGTTCCTCCTATTTTTCAGACAGTTTCATGCCCCGCATACTTTTGACACCATTTGAAGCTCCTCATATTTTTCACACCTTTTGAAGCTCTTCATATTTTTACACCTTTTCAGGCTCTTCATGTTTTTCAACACCGCCTGATGCTCCTCCTATTTTTCAGACCGTTTCATGCTCCTCATATTTTGACACCTTTTTATGCTCTTCATATTTTTCACAATTTTTCAGACTCTTCATATTTTTGAAAACCGCTTCATGCTCCTCGTATTTTTCAGACCGTTTCATGCTCCTCATGTATTTCACACATTTTGAAGCTCTTCATATTTTTCACACGTTTTCAGACTCTTCATGTTTTTGAACACCGCTTCATGCTCCTCCTATTTTTCTGATCGCTTCATGGTCATCTCATTTTTGACACCTTTTGAAGCTGTTCATATTTTTGACACCTTTTCAAGCTCTTCATATTTTTAACACGTTTTCAGGCTCTTCATGTTTTTGAACACCGTTTCATGCCTCTCTAATTTTTCACACCGTATCATGCTCCTCATATTTTTCACACCTTCTGAAGCTCTTCATATTTTTGACACGTTTTGAGGCTCTTCATATTTTTCAGACATTTTCAGTCTCTTCATGTTTTTGAACCCCGTTTCATGCTCCTCACATTTTTGACACCTTTTGTAGCTCTTCATATTTTTCACACCTTTTCAGGCTCCTCATGTTTTTGAACACCGCTTCATGCTCCTCCTATTTTTCAGACCGTTTCATCCTCCTCATATTTTTGACACCTTTTGAAGCTCTTCATATTTTTCACACCATTTAAGGTTCTTCATGTTTTTGAACACCGCTTCATACTCCTCCTATTTTTCAGACCGTTTCCTGCTCCTCATATTTTTCAAACCTTTTGAAGCTCTTCATATTTTTCACACCTTTTCAGGCTCTTCATATTTTTGAACACAGCTTCCTGCTCCTCCTATTTTTCAGGCCGTTTCATGCTCCTCATGTATTTCACACCTTTTGAAGCTCTTCATATGTTTCACACCTTTTCCGGCTCTTCATGTTTTTGAACACCGTTTCATGCTCCTCCTATTTTTCAGACCGTTTCATGCTCCTCATGTATTTCACACCTTTTGAACCTCTTCATATTTTTCACACCTTTTCAGGCTCTCATGTTCTTGAAAACAGCTTCCTGCTCCTCCTATTTTTCAGTCCGTTTCATGCTCCTCATGGATTTCACACCTTTTGAAGCTCTTCAAATTTTTCACACCTTTTCAGGCTATTCATGTTTTTGAACACCGCTTCATGCTCCTCCTATTTTTCAGTCCGTTTCATGTTCCTCCTATTTTTCAGATCATTTCATGCTCCTCATATTTTTGACACCTTTTGAAGCTCTTCTTATTTTTCACACCTTTTCAGGCTCTTCATGGTTTTGAACACCGCTTCATGCTCCTCCTATTTTTCAGTCCGTTTCTTGCTCCTCATGTATTTCCCACCTTTTGAAGCTCTTCATATTTTTCACACCTTTTCAAGCTCTTCATGTTTTTGAACACAACTTCATGCAACTCCTATTTTTCAGACGGTTTCATGCTCCTCATATTTTTAACACATTTTGAAGCTCTTCATATTTTTCACACCTTTTCAGGCTCTTCATGCTTTTGAACACCGCTTCATGCTCCTCCTATTTTTAGGTCCGTTTCTTGCTCCTCATGTATTTCCCACCTTTTGAAGCTCTTCATATTTTTCACACCTTTTCACGCTCTTCATGTTTTTGAACACAACTTCATGCAACTCCTATCTTTCAGACCGTTTCATGTTCCTCCTATTTTTCAGATCATTTCATGCTCCTCATATTTTTGACACCTTTTGAAGCTCTTCATATTTTTCACACCTTTTCAGGCTCTTCATGTTTTTGAACACAATTTCACGCAACTCCTATTTTTCAGACGGTTTCATGCTCCTCATATTTTTGACACATTTTGAAGCTCTTCATATTTTTCACACCTTTTCAGGTTCTTCATGTTTTTGAACACCGCTTCATACTCCTCCTATTTTTCAGGCGCTTTCATGCTCCTCATATTTTTGACACCTTTTAAAGCTCTTCATATTTTTCACACCTTTTCAGGCTCTTTATGTTTTTGAACACTGCTTCATGCTAATCTTAATTTTCAGACGGTTTCATGCTCCTCATGTATTTAACACCTTTTGAAGCTACACATATTTTCCACACCTTTTCAGGCTGTTCATATTATTGAACACCGCTTCATGCTCATCCTATTTTTCAGACCGTATCATGCTCCTCTTATTTTTCACAGCTTTTGAAGCTCTTCATATTTTTCACACCTTTTCATCCTCTTCAAGTTTTTGAACACCACTTCATCCTCCTCCTATTTTTAAGACCGTTTCATGCTACTCATATTTTTGACACCTTTTGAAGCTCTTCATAATTTTCACACCTTTTCGGGCTCTTCATATTTTTCAACACCGCTTCATGCTCCTCCTATTTTTCAGACCGTTTCATGCTCCTCATGTATTTCACACCTTTTGAAGCTCTTCATATTTTTCACACCTTTTCAGGCTCTTCATGTTTTTCAACACCGCTTCATGCTCCTCCTATTTTTCAGACCGTTTCATGCTCCTCATATTTTTCACACCTTTTGAAGCTCTTCATATATTTCACACTTTTCAGTCTCTTGATGTTTTTCAACAAAGCTTCATGCTCCGCCTATTTTTCAGGCCGTTTCATGCTCCTCATATTTTTGACACCTTTAGAAGCTCTTCATATTATTCACACCTTTTCAGGCTCTTCATGTTTTTGATCACCGCTTCATGCTCCGCCTATTTTTCAGACCGTTTCATTCTCCTCATATATTTGACACATTTTGAAGCTCTTCAGATATTTCACACCTTTCAGGCTGTTCATTTTTTTCAACACCAATTCATGATCCTCCTATTTTTCAAATCGTTTCATGCTCATCTCATTTTGACACCTTTTGAAGCTCTTCATATATTTCACACCTTATGAAGCTCTTCATATTTTTCATACCTTTTCAGGCTCTTCATGATTTTCAAAACCGCTTCATGTTCCTTGTATTTTTCAGACCATTTCATGCTCATCTCTTTTTTGACACCTTTTGAAGCTCTTCATATTTTTCACACCTTTTGAAGCTCTTCATATTTTTCACATTTTTGAAGCTCTTCATACTTTTCACACGTTTTCAGACTCTTCATGTTTTTCAACACCGCTTCATGCTCCTGCTATTTTTCTGATCGTTTCATACTCCTCATGTATTTCACACATTTTGAAGCTCTTCATATTTTTCACACCTTTTCAGGCTCTTCTCGTTTTTGAACAACGCTTCATGCTCCTCCTATTTTTCAGACCGTTTCATGCTCCTCGTATTTTTGACACCTTTTGAAGCTCTTCATATTTTTCACATTTTTGAAGCTCTTCATACTTTTCACACGTTTTCAGGCTCTTCATGTTTTTGAACACAGCTTCACGCTTCTCCTATTTTTCAGACCGTTTCATGCTCATCTCATTTTTGACACCTTTTGAGCTCTTCATATTTTTCACACCTTCTGAAGCTCTTCATATTTTTCACACGTTTTCAGGCTGTTCATGTTTTTGAACACCGCTTCATGCTGCTTCTATTTTTCAGACCGTTTCATGCTCCTCATATTTTTGACACGTTTTGAAGCTCTTCATATTTTTCACACCTTTTCAGGCTCTTCTCGTTTTTGAACAACGCTTCATGCTCCTCCTATTTTTCAGACCGTTTCATGCTCCTCGTATTTTTGACACCTTTTGAAGCTCTTCATATTTTTCACACCTTTTCAGGCTCTTCTCGTTTTTGAACACCGCTTCATGCTCCTCCTATTTTTCAGAGAGTTTCATGCTCCTCATGTATTTCACACCTTTTGAACCTCTTCATATTTTTCACGCATTTTCAGGCTCTTCATGTTTTGCACCACCACTTCATGCTCCTCCTATTTTTCAGACCGTTTCATGCTCATCTCATTTTTGAAACCTTTAGAATCTCTTCATATTTTTCACACCTTTTCAGGCTCTTTATGTTTTTCAACACCGCTTCATGTTCCTCCTATTTTTCAGAGAGTTTCATGCTCCTCATGTGTTTCACACCTTTTCAAGCTCTTCAGATTTTTCACAACTTTTCAGGCTCTTCATGTTTCTGATCACCGATTCATGCTCCTCCTTTCTTTCAGACCGTTTCATGCTTCTCATATTTTTGACACCATTTGAAGCTCTTCATATTTTTCACACCTTTTCATGCTCCTCATGTTTTTGAACACTGCTCATGATCCTCCGAATTTTCAGACCGTTTCATGCTCTTCATATTTTTGACACCTTTTGAAACTCTTCATATTTTTCACACCTTTTCAGGTTCTTCATGTTTTTCCACACCACTTCATGCTTCTCGTATTTTTCAAAACTTTTCATGCTTCTCATGAATTTCACACCTTTTGAAGCTCTTCATATTTCTCACACCTTTTCAGGCTCCTCATGTTTTTGATCACCGTTTCATGCTCCTCCTCTTTTTCAGAACGTTTCATGTTCCTCATATTTTTGACACCTTTTGAAGCTCTTCATATTTTTCACACGTTTTCAGGCTCTTCATGATTTTGAACACCGCTTCATGAACCTCCTATTTTACAGACCGTTTCATGCTCTTTATATTTTTGACCCCTTTTGAAGCTCTTCATATTTTTCACACCTTGTCAGGCTCTTCATATTTTTCAACACCGTTTCATCCTGCTTCTATTTTTCAGGCCGTTTCATGCTCCTCATATTTTTCACACCTTGTCAGGCTCTTCATATTTTTCAACACCGTTTCATCCTGCTTCTATTTTTCAGGCCGTTTCATGCTCCTCATATTTTTCACACCTTTTGAAGCTCTTCATATTTTTCACACCTTTTCAGGCTCTTCATGTTTTGCAACACCGCTTCATCCTGCTTCTATTTTTCAGGCCGTTTCATGCTCCTCATATTTTTCACACCTTTTGAAGATTTTCATATTGTTCACAACTTTTTAGGCTCTTCATGTTTTTGAACACCGCTTCATGCTCCTCCTATTTTTCAGAAAGTTTCATGCTCCTAATATATTTCACTCCTTTTGAAGCTCTTCATATTTTTCACACCTTTTCAGGCTCTTCATGTTTTTCCACACCACTTCATGCTTCTATTTTTCAGCCCGTTTCATGGTCCTCATGTATTTCACACCTTTTGAAGCTCTTCATATTTTTCACACCTTTTCAGGGTCTTCTTGTTTTTCAACACAATTTCATGCCGCATCTATCTTTCAGATCGTTTCATTCTTCTCATATTTTGACACCATTTGAAGCTCTTCATATTTTTCACACCTTTTCAGGCTCTTCATGTTTTTGAACACCTCTCATGATCCTCCAAATTTTCAGACCGTTTCATGCTCTTCATATTTTTAACACCTTTTGAAGCTCTTCATATTTTTCACACCTTTTCAGGCTCTTGATGTTATTCAACACCACTTCATGTTACTCCTGTTTTTCAGACCGTTTCATGCTCCTCATATTTTTGACACCTTTAGAAGCTCTTCATATTTTTAACACCTTTTCAGGCTCTTCATGTTTTTGAACACCGCTTCATGCTCCTCCAAATTTCAGACCGTTTCATGCTCCTCATTTATTTCACACCTTTTGAAGCTCTTCCTATTTTTCACACCTTTTCAGGCTCGTCATGTTTTTGAACACCGCTTCATGCTCCTCCTATTTTGCAGACCGTTTCTTTCTCCTCATATTTTTAACACCTTTTGAAGCTCTTCATATATTTCACACCTTTTCAGGCTTTTCATTTTTTCAACACCAGTTCATGCTCCTCCTATTTTTCATACCGTTTCATGCTCATCTCATTTTGACATCTTTTGATGCTCTTCATATTTTTCACATCTTTTGAAGCTCTTCATATTTTTCACGCCTTTTCAGGCTTTTCATGATTTTCAACACAACTTCATGCTCCTCGTATTTTTCAGACCGTTTCATGCTCATCTCATTTTTGACACCTTTTGAAGCTCTTCATATTTTTCACATCTTTGGAAGCTCTTCATATTTTTCACACGTTTTCAGTCTCTTCATGTTATTCAACACCCTTTCTTGCTCTTCCTTTTTTCAGACCGTTTCATGCTCCTCATATTTTTGACACGTTTTGAATCTCTTCATATTTTTCACACCATTTCAGGCTCTTCATATTTTTGAACACCGCTTCATGCTCCTCCTATTTTTCAGACCGTTTCATGCTCCTCACATTTTTGACACCTTTTGAAGCTCTTCATATTTTTCACACCTTTTCAGGCTCTTCATGTTTTTGAAGACCGTTTCATGCTCCTTCTATTTTTCAGACCATTTCTTGCTCCTCTTATTTTGGACACCTTTTGAAGCTCTTCATATTTTTCACACCTTTTCAGGCTCTTCATGTTTTTGAACACCGCTTCATGCTCCTCCTATTTTTCAGACCTATTCATGCTCCTCATATTTTTGACACCTTTTGAAGCTCTTCATATTTTTCACACCTTTTCAGGATCTTCATGTTTTTTAACACCATTTCATGCTCCTCCTATTTTGCAGACCGTTTCATTCTCCTCATATTTTTGACACCTTTTGAAGCTCTTCATATATTTCACACCTTTTCAGGCTCCCCATGTTTTTCAACACCACTTCATGCTCCTCCTATTTTTCAGACCGTTTCATGCTCATGTCATTTTGACACCTTTTGAAGCTCTTCATATTTTCCACACCTTTTCAAGCTC
This sequence comes from Dama dama, assembly GCF_033118175.1. Classification (NCBI taxonomy): domain Eukaryota; kingdom Metazoa; phylum Chordata; class Mammalia; order Artiodactyla; family Cervidae; genus Dama; species Dama dama. The sequence goes on along the minus strand of NC_083683.1, from coordinate 5,396,430 downwards.
TTCATATTTTTCACACCTTTTCATGCTCTTCATGTTTTTGAACACCGCTTCATGCTCCTCCTATTTTTCAGACCGGTTCATGCTCCTCATATTTTTGACACCTTTTGAAGCTCTTCATATTTTTCACACCTTTTCATGTTTTTCATGTTTTTCAACACCGCTTCATGCTTCCCCTATTTTTCAGACCGTTTCATGCTCCTCATATTTTTGCACCTTTTTAAGCTCTTCATATTTTTCACACATTTTCAGGCTCTTCATGTTTTTCAACACCGATTCATGCTGCTCATATTTTTGACACCTTTTGAAGCTCTTCATATTTTTCACACCTTTTCATGTTTTTCATGTTTTTCAACACCACTTCATGCTTCTCCTATTTTTCAGACCGTTTCATGCTCCTCATATTTTTCACACCTTTTGAAGCTCTTCATATTTTTCAACCTTTTTAGGCTCTTCATGTTTTTGAACAAGGTTTCATGCTCCTCCTATTTTTCAAACTGTATCATGCTCAGCTCATTTTTAACAACTTTTGAAGCTCTTCATATTTTTCACACCTTTTGAAGCTCTTCATATTTCTCAAACGTTTTCAGGCTCTTCATGTTTTTCAACACCCCTTCTTGCTCATCCTATTTTTCAGACCGTTTCATGCTTCTCTCATTTCTGACACATTTTGAAGCTCTTCATATATTTCACACATTTTCAGGCTCTTCATGTTTTTCAACACCATTTCATGCTCCTCCTATTTTGCAGACCGTTTCATACTCATCTCGCTTTTGACACATTTTGTAGCTCTTCATATTTTCCACACCTTTTGAAGCTCTTCATATTTTTCACACCTTTTGAGGCTCTTCATGTTTTTGAACACCGCTTCATGTTCCTCCTATTTTTCAGACCGTTTCATGCTCCTCATATTTTTGACACCTTTTGAAGCTCTTCATATTTTTCACACCTTTTCAGGGTCTTCATGTTTTTTACACTGCTTCATGCTCCTCCTATTTTTTAGACTGTTTCATGCTCCTCCTATTTTTGACACCTTTTGAAGCTCTTCATATTTCACACCATTTCAGGCTCTTCATGTTTTTGAACACCGTTTAATGCTCCTCCTATTTTTCAGACCGTTTCATGCTCCTCATATTTTTGACACCTTTTGAAGCTCGTCATATTTTCCCCACCTTTTCAGGCTCTTCATATTTTTCAACACTGTTTCATGCTCCTCATGTATTTCCAACCGTTTGAAGCTCTTCATATTTTTCACAACTTTTCAGGCTCTTCATGTTTTTGAACACGGTTTCATGCTCCTCGTATTTTTCAGACCGTTTCATGCTCCTCATGTATTTCCAACCGTTTGAAGCTCTTCATAGTTTTCACACCTTTTCAGGCTCCCCATGTTTTTAAACACCGTTTCATTCTCCTCATATTTTTCAGACCGTTTCATGCTCCTCATATTTTTGACACCTTTTGAAGCTCTTCATATTTTTCACACCTTTTCAGGCTCCCCATGTTTTTCAACACGGCTTCAAGATCCTAATGTTTTTCAGACCGTTTCATGTTCCTCATATTTTTGACACGTTTTGAAGCTATTCATATTTTTCACACCTTTTATGCTCTTCATGTTTTTCAACATCACTTCATGCTCCTCCTATTTTTCAGACCCTTTCATGCTCTTCATATTTTTGACACTTTTTGAAGCTCTTCATATTTTTCACACCTTTTCTGGCTCTTCATGTTTTCAACACCGCTTCATGCTCTTCCTATTTTCCAGACCGTTTCATGCTCGTCTCATTTTTGACACCTTTTGAAGCTCTTCATATTTCTCACAACTTTTAAGCTCTTCATGTTTTTCACACGTTTTCAGGCTCATCATGTTTTTGAACACCGTTTTATGCTCCTCCTATTTTTCAAACCGTTTAATGCTCCTCATATATTTCACACCATTTGAAGCTCTTCATGTTTTTCACAACTTTTCAGGCTCTTCATATTTTTGAATACCACTTCAGGCTCTTCCTATTTTTCAGACCGTTTCATGCTCCTCATATATTTGACACCTTTTGAAGCTCTTCATATTTTTCACACCTTTTCAGGCTCTTCATGTTTTTCAACACCGCTTCATGCTCCTCCAATAATCAGACCGTTTCATGCTCCTCATATTTTTGACACGATTTGAAGCTCTTCATATTTTTCACACCTTTTCAGGGTCTTCATGTTTTTCAACACTGCTTCATGCTCCTCCAATTTTCAGACCGTTTCATGCTCCTCATATTTTTGACACGATTTGAAGGTCTTCATATTTTTCACACCTTTTCAGGGTCTTCAGGTTTTTCTACACCGCTTCATGCTCCTCCTATTTTTGACACCTTTTGCAGCTGTTCATATATTGCACACCTTTTCAGGCGTTTCATGCTTTTGAACACCGTTTTATGCTCCTCATATTTTGACAGGTTTTGATGTTCTTCATATTTTCACAGCTTTTCAGGCTCTTCATGTTTTTCAACACCACTTCATGCTCCTCCTATTTTTCAGACCGTTTCCTGCTCCTCATATTTTTGACACATTTTCCAACTCTTCATATTTTTCACACCTTTTCAGGCTCTTCATGTTTTTCAACACCGGTTCATGCTCCTCCTATTTTTCAGACCGTTTCTTGCTCCTCATATTTTTCACAACTTTTGAAGCTCTTCATATTTTTCACACCTTTTCAGGCCCTTCATGTTTTTCAACACCGCTTCATTTTCCTCCTATTTTTCAGACCGTTTCATGCTCCTCATATTTTTGACACCTTTTGAAGCTCTTCACATTTTTCACACCTTTTCTTGCTTTCCATGTTTTTGAACACTGTTTCATCCTCCTCATATTTTTGACACCTTTGAAGCTCTTCAAAATTTTGACACCTTTTGAAGCTCTTCATATATTTCACACGTTTTCAGTCTCTTCATGTTTTTCAATGCCACTTCATGCTCCTCCTATTTTTCAGACCGTTTAATGCTCCTCATATATTTGACATCTTTGAAGCTCTTCATAATTTAGACACCTTTTGAAGCTCTTCATATTTTTCACACCTTTTCAGGTTCTTCATGTTTTTCAACACCGCTTCATGATCCTCCTATTTTTCAGAGCATTTCATGCTCCTCATATTTTTGACACCTTTTGAATCTCTTCATATATTTCACACCTTTTCAGGCTCTTCATGTTTTTGAACACCGCTTCATGCTCCTCCTATTTTTCAGTCCGTTTCATGCTCCTCATGTATTTCACAGCTTTTGAAGCTCTTCATATTTTTCACACCATTTGAAGCTCTTCATATTTTTCATGGCTTTTAAGGCTCTTCATGTTTTTGAACACCGTTTCATGCTTCTCCTATTTTTCAGACCGTTTCTTGCTCCTCATATTTTTCACAACTTTTGAAGCTCTTCATATTTTTCACACCTTTTCAGGCCCTTCATGTTTTTCAACACCGCTTCATGCTCCTCCTATTTTTCAGACCGTTTCATGCTCCTCATATTTTTCACACCTTTTGAAGCTCTTCATATTTTTCACACCTTTTCAGGCTCTTCATGTTTTTCAACACCGCTTCATGCTTCTCCTATTTTTCAGACCGTTTCATGCTCCTCATATTTTTCACCCTTTTGAAGCTCTTCATAATTTTCACACCTTTTGAAGCTCTTCATTTTTTTCACACCTTTTCAGGCTTTACATGTTTTTCAACACCGCTTCATGCTCCTCCTATTTTTCAGACCTTTTCATACTCCTCATATTTTTGACATCTTTTGAAGCTCTTCATATTTTTCACACCTTTTGAAGCTCTTCATATTTTTCACAGCTTTTCAGGCACTTCATGTTTTTCAACACCGCTTCATGCTCCTCCTATTTTTCAGTCCAGTTCATGCTCCTCATATTTTTGACACCTTTTGAAGCTCTTCATATTTTTCACACCTTTTCAGGCTCTTCATGTTTTTCAAAAACGCTTCATGCTCCTCCTATTTTTCATATATTTTCATACTCCTCATATTTTTGACAACTTTTGAAGCTTTTCATGTACTTCACACCTTTTCAGGCTTTTCATGTTTCTCAAGACCGCTTCATGCTCCTCCTATTTTTCAGACCGTTTAATCCTCCTCATCTTTTTGACAACTTTTGAAGCTCTTCATATTTTTCACACCTTTTCATTCTCTTCAGGTTTTTGAACACCGTTTCATGCTCCTCCTATTTTTCAGACCGTTTCATGCTCCTCATGTATTTCACACCTTTTGAAGCTCTTCATATTTTTCACACCTTTTCAGGCTCTCCATGTTTCTCAACACCGCTTCATGGTCCTGCTATTTTTCAGACCGTTTCACGCTCCTCATGTATTTCACACCTTTTGAAGCTCTTCATATTTTTCACACATTTTCAAGCTCTCCATGTTTCTCAACACCGCTTCATGCTCCTCCTATTTTGCAGACCGTTTCATGCTCCTCATGTGTTTCACACATTTTAAAGCTCTTCATATTTTTCACACCTTTTCAGGCTCTTCATGTTTTTCAACACGGTTTCATGCTCTTCCTGTTTTTCAGAAAGTTTCATGCTCCTCATATTTTTGACACCTTTTGAAACACTTCATATTTTTCACACCTTTTCAGGCTTTTCATGTTTTTCAACACTGCTTCATGACCCTCCTATTTTTCACAGCGTTTCATGCTCCTCATATTTTTGACAACTTTTGAATCTCTTCATATATTTCACACCTTTTCAGGCTCTTCATGTTTTGGAACACCGCTTCATGCTCCTCCTATTTTTCAGACCGTTTCATGCTCCGCATCTATTTCACAGCTTTTGAAGCTCTTCATATTTTTTAAACCTTTTGAAGCTCTTCATATTTTTCACACCTTTTCAGGCTCTTCATGTTTTGAACACTGTTTCATGCTCCTCCTATTTTTCAGACCCTTTAATGCTCCTCATATTTTTGACAACTTTTGAAGCTCTTCATATATTTCACACCTTTTCTGGCTCTTCATGTTTTTCAACACCACTTCAGGCTCCTCCTATTTTTCAGACCGTTTCATGCTCCTCATATTTTTGACACCTTTTGAAGCTCTTCATATATTTCCCACCTTTTCAGGCTCTTCATGTTTTGAACACTGTTTCATGCTCCTCCTATTTTTCAGAACCTTTAATGCTCCTCATATTTTTGACAACTTTTGAAGCTCTTCATATTTTTCACACGATTTCAGGCTCTTCATGTTTTTCAACACCGGTTCATGCTCCTCCTATTTTTCAGACCGTTTTATGCACCTCATATTTTTCACACCTTTTGAAGCTCTTCATATTTTTCACACCTTTTCAGGCTGTTCATGTTTTTCAACACCGCTTCATGCTTCTCCTATTTCTCAGACCGTTTCATGCTCCTCATACTTTTCACCCTTTTGAAGCTCTTCATAATTTTCACACCTTTTGAATCTCTTCATATTTTTCACACCTTTTCAGGCTTTTCATGTTTTTCAACACCGCTTTATGCTCCTCCTATTTTTCTGACCTTTTCATACTCCTCATATTTTTGACACCTTTTGAAGCTCTGCATATTTTTCACACCTTTTCAGGCTCTTCATGTTTTTCAACACTGCTTCATGCGTCTCCTATATTTCAGACCGTTTCATGCTCCTCATATTTTTGACACCTTTTGAAGCTCTTCATATTTTTCACACCTTTTCAGGCTCTTCATGTTTTTCAACACCGCTTGATGCTCCTCCTATTTTTCAGATCGTTTCATACTCCTCATATTTTTGAGACCTTTTGAAGCTCTTCATGTATTTCACACCTTTTCAGGCTCTTCAGGTTTTTTGGACAACGCTTCATGCTCCTACTATTTTTCCGAGCATATCATGCTCCTCATATTTTTCAAACCTTTTGAAGCTCTTCATATTTTTCACAACTTTTCAAGCTGTTCATATTTTTAAACACCACTTCATGCTCCTACTATTTTTCAGAGAGTTTCATGCTCCTCATGTATTTCACACCTTTTGAAGCTCTTCATATTTTTCACACCTTTTCAGGCTCTTCATGTGTTTCAACACCACTTCAGGCTCGTCCTATTTTTCAGAACTTTTCATGCTCCTCATATTTTTGACACCTTTTAAAGCTCTTCATATTTTTCACACCTTTTCAGGCTCTTCATGTTTTTCAACACCGCTTCATGCTCCTCCTATTTTTCAGACCGTTTCATGCTCCTCATATTTTTGACACCTTTTGAAGCTCTTCATATATTTCCCACCTTTTCAGGCTCTTCAAGTTTTTCAACAAAGCATCATGCTCCTCCTATTTTTCAGACCGTTTTATGCACCTCATATTTTTCACACCTTTTGAAGCCCTTCATATTTTTCACACCTTTTCAGCCTGTTCATGTTTACAACACCATTTCATGCTTCTCCTATTTTTCAGACCGTTTAATGCTCCTCATATTTTTCACCCTTTTGAAGCTCTTCATAATTTTCACACCTTTTGAAGCTCTCATATTTTTCACACCTTTTCAGGCTCTTCATGTTTTTGAAACCCGTCATGCTCCTCCTATTTTTCAGACCGTCTCATGCTCCTCATATTTTTGACACCTTTTGAAGCTCTTCATATTTTTCACACCTTTTAAGGCTCTTCATGTTTTTCAACACCGCTTCATGCTCCTCCTATTTTTCAGACAGTTTCATGCGCCTCATATTTTTGACACCTTTTGAAGCTCTTCGTATTTTTCACACCTTTTCATACTCTTTATGTTTTCAACACCGTTTCATGCTCCTCCTATTTTTCAGATCGTTTCATGCTCCTCCTATTTTTCAAACCGTTTCATGCTCATCTCATTTTTGACACCTTCTGAAGCTCTTCATATTTTTCACACCTTTTGAATCTCTTCATATTTTTCAAACCTTTAGAAGCTCTTCATATTATTCACACGTTTTCAGTCTCTTCATGTTTTTCAACACTGCTTCATTCTCCTCCTATTTTTCTGACCTGTTCATACTTCTCATATTTTTGACACCTTTTGAAGCTCTTCATATTTTTCACACCTTTTCCGGCTGTTCATATTTTTGAACACCACTTCATGCTCCTACTATTTTTCAGAGAGTTTCATGCTCCTCATGTATTTCACACCTTTTGAAGCTCTTCATATTTTTCACACCTTTTCAGGCTCTTCATGTGTTTCAACACCGCTTCAGGCTCGTCCTATTTTTCAGACCGTTTCATGCTCCTCATATTTTTCACCCTTTTGAAGCTCTTCATAATTTTCACACCTTTTGAAGCTCTTCATATTTTTCACACCTTTTCAGGCTTTTCATGATTTTCAACACCGCTTCATGCTCCTCCTATTTTTCTGACCTTTTCATACTCCTCATATTTTTGACACCTTTTGAAGCTCTTCATATTTTTCACACCTTTTCAGGCTCTTCATGTTTTTCAACACCGCTTCATGCTCCTCCTATTTTTCAGACCGTTTCATGCTCCTCATATTTTTGACACCTTTTGAAGCTCTTCATATATTTCCCACCTTTTCAGGCTCTTCAAGTTTTTCAACAAAGCATCATGCTCCTCCTATTTTTCAGACCGTTTCATGCTCCTCATATTTTTGACACCTTTTGAAGCTCTTCATATTTTTCACACCTTTTCATGCTCTTCATGTTTTTCAACACCGTTTCAGGCTCCTCCTATTTTTGACATCTTTTAAATCTCTTCATATTTTTCACACCTTTTCAGGCTCTTCACGTTTTTGAACACCGTTTCTCTCTCCTGATATTTTTGACACCTTTTGAAGCTGTTCATATATTTCACAACTTTTCAGGCTCTTCATGTTTTTCAACACCGCTTCATGCGTCTCCTATATTTCAGACCGTTTCATGCTCCTCATATTTTTGACACCTTTTGAAGCTCTTCATATTTTTCACTCCTTTTCATGCTCTTCATGTTTTTCAACACCGTTTCAGGCTCCTCCTATTTTTGCATCTTTTGAATCTCTTCATATTTTTCACACCTTTTCAGGCTCTTCACGTTTTTGAACACCGTTTCTCTCTCCTGATATTTTTGACACCTTTTGAAGCTCTTCATATATTTCACAACTTTTCAGGCTCTTCATGTTTTTCAACACTGATTCATGCTCCTCCTACTTTTCAGACCATTTCATGCTCCTCATACTTTTGACAGGTTTTGAAGCTCTTCATATTTTTCACACCTTTTCAAGCTGTTCATGTTTTGAATACCGTTTCATGCTCCTCCTTTTTTTCAGAACGTTTCATGCTCCTCATATTTTTGACACCTGTTGATGCTCTTCATATTTTTCACACCTTTTCAGGCTCTTCATGTTTTTCAAAACCAGTTAATGTTCCTCTTATTTTTCAGACCGTTTCATGCTCCTCATATTTTTGACAACTTGTGAAGATCCTCATATTTTTCACACCTTTTGAAGCTCTTCATATTTTTCACACCTTTTCAAGCTCTTCATGTTTTGAATACCGTTTCATGCTCCTCCTATTTTTCAGACCGTTTCATGTTCCTCATGTATTTCACACCTTTTGAAGCTCCTCATATTTTTCACACATTTTTAGGCTCTTCATGTTTTTGAACAACGTTTCATGCTCCTCCTATTTTTCAGATCGTTTCATGCTCCTCCTATTTTTCAAACCGTTTCATGCTCATCTCATTTTTGACACCTTCTGAAGCTCTTCATATTTTTCACACCTTTTGAATCTCTTCATATTTTTCAAACCTTTAGAAGCTCTTCATATTATTCACACGTTTTCAGTCTCTTCATGTTTTTCAACACCGCTTCATGCTCCTCCTATTTTTCAGACAGTTTCATGCTCCTCATATTTTTGACACGTTTTGAGGCTCTTCATATAATTCACACCTTTTCAGGCCTTTATATTTTGAACACCGTTTCATGCTCCTCGTATTTTTCAGACCGTTTCATGCTCCTCATGTTTTTGACACGTTTTGAAGGTCTTCATATTTTTCACACCTTTTCAGGCTCTTCATGTTTTTGAACACCGCTTGATGTTCTTCCTATTTTTCAGACCGTTTCATGCTCTTCATATTTTTGACACATTTTGAAGCTCTTCATATTTTTCACACCTTTTCAGCCTCTTCATGTTTTTCAACACCATTTCATGCTCCTCCTATTTTTCAGACCGTTTCATGCTCCTCATATTTTTGGCACCTTTTGAAGCTCTTCATATTCTTCACACCTTTTCAGGCTCTTCATGTTTTTCAACACCACTTTATGCTCCTCCTCTTTTTCAGACCGTTTCATGCTCCTCATATTTCTGACACCTTTTGAAGCTCTTCATATATTTCACACCTTTTCAGGCTCTTCATGTTTTTCAAACCACTTCCTGCTCCTCCTATTTTTCAGACCGTTTCATGGTCATCTCATTTTGGACACCTTTTGAAGCTCTTCATATTTTTCACACCTTTTGAAGCTCTTCATATTCTTCATACGTTTTCATGCTCTTTATGTTTTTCAACACCGCTTCTTACTCCTCCTATTGTTCAGACCGTTTAATGCTTCTCATATTTTTGATACGTTTTGAAGCTCTTCATATTTTTCACACCTTTTCAGGCTCTTCATATTTTTGAACACCCTTTCATGCTCCTCCTATTTTTCAGACCGTTTCATGCTCCTCATATTTTTGACACCTTTTGAAGCTCTTCATATTTTTCACACCTTTTCAGGCTTTTCATGTTTTTGAACACCGCTTCATGCTCCTCCTATTTTTCACACCTTTTGAACCTCTTCATATTTTTCACACCTTTTCAGGCTCTTCAGTTTTTTGAACACCGCTTCATGCTCCTCCTATTTTTCAGACCGTTTCATGCTCCTCATGTATTTCACACCTTTTGAAACTCTTCATTTTTTTGACACAATTTCAGCCTCTTCATGTTTCTGAACACCGTTTCATGCTCCTCCTATTTTTCAGACCGTTTCATGCTCATCTCTTTTTTGACACCTTTTGAAGCTCTTCATATTTTTCACACCTTCTCAGGCTTTTCATGTTTTTGAACACCACTTCATGCTCCTCATATTTGTCACATCTTTTGAAGCTCTTCATATTTTTCACACCTTTTCAGGCTCTTCATGTTTTTCAAAAACGCTTCATGCTCCTCCTATTTTTCATATATTTTCATACTCCTCATATTTTTGACAACTTTTGAAGCTTTTCATGTACTTCACACCTTTTCAGGCTTTTCATGTTTCTCAAGACCGCTTCATGCTCCTCCTATTTTTCAGACCGTTTAATCCTCCTCATCTTTTTGACAACTTTTGAAGCTCTTCATATTTTTCACACCTTTTCATTCTCTTCAGGTTTTTGAACACCGTTTCATGCTCCTCCTCTTTTTCAGACCGTTTCATGCTCCTCATGTATTTCACACCTTTTGAAGCTCTTCATATTTTTCACACCTTTTCAGGCTCTCCATGTTTCTCAACACCGCTTCATGCTCCTGCTATTTTTCAGACCGTTTCACGCTCCTCATGTATTTCACACCTTTTGAAGCTCTTCATATTTTTCACACATTTTCAAGCTCTCCATGTTTCTCAACACCGCTTCATGCTCCTCCTATTTTGCAGACCGCTTCATGCTCCTCATAATTTTCACACCTTTTGAAGCTCTTCATATTTTTCACACCTTTTCAGGCTCTTCATGTTTTTCAACACCACTTCATGCTCCTCCTATTTTTCAGACCGTTTCATGCTCCTCATGTGTTTCACACATTTTAAAGCTCTTCATATTTTTCACACCTTTTCAAGCTCTTCATGTTTTTGAACACGGTTTCATGCTCTTCCTGTTTTTCAGAAAGTTTCATGCTCCTCATATTTTTGACACCTTTTGAAACACTTCATATTTTTCACACCTTTTCAGGCTTTTCATGTTTTTCAACACTGCTTCATGACCCTCCTATTTTTCACAGCGTTTCATGCTCCTCATATTTTTGACAACTTTTGAATCTCTTCATATATTTCACACCTTTTCAGGCTCTTCATGTTTTGGAACACCGCTTCATGCTCCTCCTATTTTTCAGACCGTTTCATGCTCCGCATCTATTTCACAGCTTTTGAAGCTCTTCATATTTTTTAAACCTTTTGAAGCTCTTCATATTTTTCACACCTTTTCAGGCTCTTCATGTTTTGAACACTGTTTCATGCTCCTCCTATTTTTCAGACCCTTTAATGCTCCTCATATTTTTGACAACTTTTGAAGCTCTTCATATATTTCACACCTTTTCTGGCTCTTCATGTTTTTCAACACCACTTCAGGCTCCTCCTATTTTTCAGACCGTTTCATGCTCCTCATATTTTTGACACCTTTTGAAGCTCTTCATATATTTCCCACCTTTTCAGGCTCTTCATGTTTTGAACACTGTTTCATGCTCCTCCTATTTTTCAGAACCTTTAATGCTCCTCATATTTTTGACAACTTTTGAAGCTCTTCATATTTTTCACACGATTTCAGGCTCTTCATGTTTTTCAACACCGGTTCATGCTCCTCCTATTTTTCAGACCGTTTTATGCACCTCATATTTTTCACACCTTTTGAAGCTCTTCATATTTTTCACACCTTTTCAGGCTGTTCATGTTTTTCAACACCGCTTCATGCTTCTCCTATTTCTCAGACCGTTTCATGCTCCTCATACTTTTCACCCTTTTGAAGCTCTTCATAATTTTCACACCTTTTGAATCTCTTCATATTTTTCACACCTTTTCAGGCTTTTCATGTTTTTCAACACCGCTTTATGCTCCTCCTATTTTTCTGACCTTTTCATACTCCTCATATTTTTGACACCTTTTGAAGCTCTGCATATTTTTCACACCTTTTCAGGCTCTTCTTGTTTTTCAACACCGCTTCATGCGTCTCCTATATTTCAGACCGTTTCATGCTCCTCATATTTTTGACACCTTTTGAAGCTCTTCATATTTTTCACACCTTTTCAGGCTCTTCATGTTTTTCAACACCGCTTCATGCTCCTCCTATTTTTCAGATCGTTTCATACTCCTCATATTTTTGAGACCTTTTGAAGCTCTTCATGTATTTCACACCTTTTCAGGCTCTTCAGGTTTTTTGGACAACGCTTCATTCTCCTACTATTTTTCCGACCATATCATGCTCCTCATATTTTTCAAACCTTTTGAAGCTCTTCATATTTTTCACAACTTTTCAAGCTGTTCATATTTTTAAACACCACTTCATGCTCCTACTATTTTTCAGAGAGTTTCATGCTCCTCATGTATTTCACACCTTTTGAAGCTCTTCATATTTTTCACACCTTTTCAGGCTCTTCATGTGTTTCAACACCACTTCAGGCTCGTCCTATTTTTCAGAACTTTTCATGCTCCTCATATTTTTGACACCTTTTAAAGCTCTTCATATTTTTCACACCTTTTCAGGCTCTTCATGTTTTTCAACACCGCTTCATGCTCCTCCTATTTTTCAGACCGTTTCATGCTCCTCATATTGTTGACACCTTTTGAAGCTCTTCATATATTTCCCACCTTTTCAGGCTCTTCAAGTTTTTCAACAAAGAATCATGCTCCTCCTATTTTTCAGACCGTTTTATGCACCTCATATTTTTCACACCTTTTGAAGCTCTTCATATTTTTCACACCTTTTCAGCCTGTTCATGTTTACAACACCCCTTCATGCTTCTCCTATTTTTCAGACCGTTTAATGCTCCTCATATTTTTCACCCTTTTGAAGCTCTTCATAATTTTCACACCTTTTGAGGCTCTCATATTTTTCACACCTTTTCAGGCTCTTCATGTTTTTGAAACCCGTCATGCTCCTCCCATTTTTCAGACCGTCTCATGCTCCTCATATTTTTGACACCTTTTGAAGCTCTTCATATTTTTCACACCTTTTAAGGCTCTTCATGTTTTTCAACACCGCTTCATGCTCCTCCTATTTTTCAGACCGTTTCATGCGCCTCATATTTTTGACACCTTTTGAAGCTCTTCGTATTTTTCACACCTTTTCATACTCTTTATGTTTTCAACACCGTTTCATGCTCCTCCTATTTTTCAGATCGTTTCATGCTCCTCCTATTTTTCAAACCGTTTCATGCTCATCTCATTTTTGACACCTTCTGAAGCTCTTCATATTTTTCACACCTTTTGAATCTCTTCATATTTTTCAAACCTTTAGAAGCTCTTCATATTATTCACACGTTTTCAGTCTCTTCATGTTTTTCAACACTGCTTCATTCTCCTCCTATTTTTCTGACCTGTTCATACTTCTCATATTTTTGACACCTTTTGAAGCTCTTCATATTTTTCACACCTTTTCCGGCTGTTCATATTTTTGAACACCACTTCATGCTCCTACTATTTTTCAGAGAGTTTCATGCTCCTCATGTATTTCACACCTTTTGAAGCTCTTCATATTTTTCACACCTTTTCAGGCTCTTCATGTGTTTCAACACCGCTTCAGGCTCGTCCTATTTTTCAGACCGTTTCATGCTCCTCATATTTTTCACCCTTTTGAAGCTCTTCATAATTTTCACACCTTTTGAAGCTCTTCATATTTTTCACACCTTTTCAGGCTTTTCATGATTTTCAACACCGCTTCATGCTCCTCCTATTTTTCTGACCTTTTCATACTCCTCATATTTTTGACACCTTTTGAAGCTCTTCATATTTTTCACACGTTTTCAGGCTCTTCATGTTTTTCAACACCGCTTCATGCTCCTCCTATTTTTCAGACCGTTTCATGCTCCTCATATTTTTGACACCTTTTGAAGCTCTTCATATATTTCCCACCTTTTCAGGCTCTTCAAGTTTTTCAACAAAGCATCATGCTCCTCCTATTTTTCAGACCGTTTTATGCACCTCATATTTTTCACACCTTTTGAAGCTCTTCATATTTTTCACACCTTTTCAGCCTGTTCATGTTTTTCAACACCGCTTCATGCTTCTCCTATTTTTCAGACCGTTTCATGCTCCTCATATTTTTCACCCTTTTGAAGCTCTTCATAATTTTCACACCTTTTGAAGCTCTCATATTTTTCACACCTTTTCAGGCTCTTCATGTTTTTGAAACCCGTCATGCTCCTCCTATTTTTCAGACCGTCTCATGCTCCTCATATTTTTGACACCTTTGGAAGCTCTTCATATTTTTCACACCTTTTAAGGCTCTTCATGTTTTTCAACACCGCTTCATGCTCCTCCTATTTTTCAGACCGTTTCATGCGCCTCATATTTTTGACACCTTTTGAAGCTCTTCGTATTTTTCACACCTTTTCATACTCTTTATGTTTTCAACACCGTTTCATGCTCCTCCTATTTTTCAGATCGTTTCATGCTCCTCCTATTTTTCAAACCGTTTCATGCTCATCTCATTTTTGACACCTTTTGAAGCTCTTCATATTTTTCACACCTTTTGAATCTCTTCATATTTTTCAAACCTTTAGAAGCTCTTCATATTATTCACATGTTTTCAGTCTCTTCATGTTTTTCAACACCGCTTCATGCTCCTCCTATTTTTCTGACCTTTTCATACTTCTCATATTTTTGACACCTTTTGAAGCTCTTCATATTTTTCACACCTTTTCCGGCTGTTCATATTTTTGAACACCACTTCATGCTCCTACTATTTTTCAGAGAGTTTCATGCTCCTCATGTATTTCACACCTTTTGAAGCTCTTCATATTTTTCACACCTTTTCAGGCTCTTCATGTGTTTCAACACCGCTTCAGGCTCGTCCTATTTTTCAGACCGTTTCATGCTCCTCATATTTTTCACCCTTTTGAAGCTCTTCATAATTTTCACACCTTTTGAAGCTCTTCATATTTTTCACACCTTTTCAGGCTTTTCATGATTTTCAACACCGCTTCATGCTCCTCCTATTTTTCTGACCTTTTCATACTCCTCATATTTTTGACACCTTTTGAAGCTCTTCATATTTTTCACACCTTTTCAGGCTCTTCATGTTTTTCAACACCGCTTCATGCGTCTCCTATATTTCAGACCGTTTCATGCTCCTCATATTTTTGACACCTTTTGAAGCTCTTCATATTTTTCACACCTTTTCATGCTCTTCATGTTTTTCAACACCGTTTCAGGCTCCTCCTATTTTTGACATCTTTTAAATCTCTTCATATTTTTCACACCTTTTCAGGCTCTTCACGTTTTTGAACACTGTTTCTCTCTCCTGATATTTTTGACACCTTTTGAAGCTGTTCATATATTTCACAACTTTTCAGGCTCTTCATGTTTTTCAACACCGCTTCATGCGTCTCCTATATTTCAGACCGTTTCATGCTCCTCATATTTTTGACACCTTTTGAAGCTCTTCATATTTTTCACTCCTTTTCATGCTCTTCATGTTTTTCATCACCGTTTCAGGCTCCTCCTATTTTTGACATCTTTTGAATCTCTTCATATTTTTCACACCTTTTCAGGCTCTTCACGTTTTTGAACACCGTTTCTCTCTCCTGATATTTTTGACACCTTTTGAAGCTCTTCATATATTTCACAACTTTTCAGGCTCTTCATGTTTTTCAACACTGATTCATGCTCCTCCTACTTTTCAGACCATTTCATGCTCCTCATACTTTTGACAGGTTTTGAAGCTCTTCATATTTTTCACACCTTTTCAAGCTGTTCATGTTTTGAATACCGTTTCATGCTCCTCCTTTTTTTCAGAACGTTTCATGCTCCTCATATTTTTGACACCTGTTGATGCTCTTCATATTTTTCACACCTTTTCAGGCTCTTCATGTTTTTCAACACCGCTTCATGCGTCTCCTATATTTCAGACCGTTTCATGCTCCTCATATTTTTGACACCTGTTGATGCTCTTCATATTTTTCACACCTTTTCAGGCTTTTCATGTTTTTGAACACCACTTCATGCTCCTCATATTTGTCACATCTTTTGAAGCTCTTCATATTTTTCACACCTTTTCAGGCTCTTCATGTTTTTCAAAAACGCTTCATGCTCCTCCTATTTTTCATATATTTTCATACTCCTCATATTTTTGACAACTTTTGAAGCTTTTCATGTACTTCACACCTTTTCAGGCTTTTCATGTTTCTCAAGACCGCTTCATGCTCCTCCTATTTTTCAGACCGTTTAATCCTCCTCATCTTTTTGACAACTTTTGAAGCTCTTCATATTTTTCACACCTTTTCATTCTCTTCAGGTTTTTGAACACCGTTTCATGCTCCTCCTCTTTTTCAGACCGTTTCATGCTCCTCATGTATTTCACACCTTTTGAAGCTCTTCATATTTTTCACACCTTTTCAGGCTCTCCATGTTTCTCAACACCGCTTCATGCTCCTGCTATTTTTCAGACCGTTTCACGCTCCTCATGTATTTCACACCTTTTGAAGCTCTTCATATTTTTCACACATTTTCAAGCTCTCCATGTTTCTCAACACCGCTTCATGCTCCTCCTATTTTGCAGACCGCTTCATGCTCCTCATAATTTTCACACCTTTTGAAGCTCTTCATATTTTTCACACCTTTTCAGGCTCTTCATGTTTTTCAACACCACTTCATGCTCCTCCTATTTTTCAGACCGTTTCATGCTCCTCATGTGTTTCACACATTTTAAAGCTCTTCATATTTTTCACACCTTTTCAAGCTCTTCATGTTTTTGAACACGGTTTCATGCTCTTCCTGTTTTTCAGAAAGTTTCATGCTCCTCATATTTTTGACACCTTTTGAAACACTTCATATTTTTCACACCTTTTCAGGCTTTTCATGTTTTTCAACACTGCTTCATGACCCTCCTATTTTTCACAGCGTTTCATGCTCCTCATATTTTTGACAACTTTTGAATCTCTTCATATATTTCACACCTTTTCAGGCTCTTCATGTTTTGGAACACCGCTTCATGCTCCTCCTATTTTTCAGACCGTTTCATGCTCCGCATCTATTTCACAGCTTTTGAAGCTCTTCATATTTTTTAAACCTTTTGAAGCTCCTCATATTTTTCACACCTTTTCAGGCTCTTCATGTTTTGAACACTGTTTCATGCTCCTCCTATTTTTCAGACCCTTTAATGCTCCTCATATTTTTGACAACTTTTGAAGCTCTTCATATATTTCACACCTCTCTGGCTCTTCATGTTTTTCAACACCACTTCAGGCTCCTCCTATTTTTCAGACCGTTTCATGCTCCTCATATTTTTGACACCTTTTGAAGCTCTTCATATATTTCCCACCTTTTCAGGCTCTTCATGTTTTGAACACTGTTTCATGCTCCTCCTATTTTTCAGAACCTTTAATGCTCCTCATATTTTTGACAACTTTTGAAGCTCTTCATATTTTTCACACGATTTCAGGCTCTTCATGTTTTTCAACACCGGTTCATGCTCCTCCTATTTTTCAGACCGTTTTATGCACCTCATATTTTTCACACCTTTTGAAGCTCTTCATATTTTTCACACCTTTTCAGGCTGTTCATGTTTTTCAACACCGCTTCATGCTTCTCCTATTTCTCAGACCGTTTCATGCTCCTCATACTTTTCACCCTTTTGAAGCTCTTCATAATTTTCACACCTTTTGAATCTCTTCATATTTTTCACACCTTTTCAGGCTTTTCATGTTTTTCAACACCGCTTTATGCTCCTCCTATTTTTCTGACCTTTTCATACTCCTCATATTTTTGACACCTTTTGAAGCTCTTCATATTTTTCACACCTTTTCAGGCTCTTCATGTTTTTCAACACCGCTTCATGCTCCTCCTATTTTTCAGATCGTTTCATACTCCTCATATTTTTGAGACCTTTTGAAGCTCTTCATGTATTTCACACCTTTTCAGGCTCTTCAGGTTTTTTGGACAACGCTTCATTCTCCTACTATTTTTCCGACCATATCATGCTCCTCATATTTTTCAAACCTTTTGAAGCTCTTCATATTTTTCACAACTTTTCAAGCTGTTCATATTTTAAACACCACTTCATGCTCCTACTATTTTTCAGAGAGTTTCATGCTCCTCATGTATTTCACACCTTTTGAAGCTCTTCATATTTTTCACACCTTTTCAGGCTCTTCATGTGTTTCAACACCACTTCAGGCTCGTCCTATTTTTCAGAACTTTTCATGCTCCTCATATTTTTGACACCTTTTAAAGCTCTTCATATTTTTCACACCTTTTCAGGCTCTTCATGTTTTTCAACACCGCTTCATGCTCCTCCTATTTTTCAGACCGTTTCATGCTCCTCATATTTTTGACACCTTTTGAAGCTCTTCATATATTTCCCACCTTTTCAGGCTCTTCAAGTTTTTCAACAAAGAATCATGCTCCTCCTATTTTTCAGACCGTTTTATGCACCTCATATTTTTCACACCTTTTGAAGCTCTTCATATTTTTCACACCTTTTCAGCCTGTTCATGTTTACAACACCACTTCATGCTTCTCCTATTTTTCAGACCGTTTAATGCTCCTCATATTTTTCACCCTTTTGAAGCTCTTCATAATTTTCACACCTTTTGAAGCTCTCATATTTTTCACACCTTTTCAGGCTCTTCATGTTTTTGAAACCCGTCATGCTCCTCCTATTTTTCAGACCGTCTCATGCTCCTCATATTTTTGACACCTTTTGAAGCTCTTCATATTTTTCACACCTTTTAAGGCTCTTCATGTTTTTCAACACCGCTTCATGCTCCTCCTATTTTTCAGACCGTTTCATGCGCCTCATATTTTTGACACCTTTTGAAGCTCTTCGTATTTTTCACACCTTTTCATACTCTTTATGTTTTCAACACCGTTTCATGCTCCTCCTATTTTTCAGATCGTTTCATGCTCCTCCTATTTTTCAAACCGTTTCATGCTCATCTCATTTTTGACACCTTCTGAAGCTCTTCATATTTTTCACACCTTTTGAATCTCTTCATATTTTTCAAACCTTTAGAAGCTCTTCATATTATTCACACGTTTTCAGTCTCTTCATGTTTTTCAACACTGCTTCATTCTCCTCCTATTTTTCTGACCTGTTCATACTTCTCATATTTTTGACACCTTTTGAAGCTCTTCATATTTTTCACACCTTTTCCGGCTGTTCATATTTTTGAACACCACTTCATGCTCCTACTATTTTTCAGAGAGTTTCATGCTCCTCATGTATTTCACACCTTTTGAAGCTCTTCATATTTTTCACACCTTTTCAGGCTCTTCATGTGTTTCAACACCGCTTCAGGCTCGTCCTATTTTTCAAACCGTTTCATGCTCCTCATATTTTTCACCCTTTTGAAGCTCTTCATAATTTTCACACCTTTTGAAGCTCTTCATATTTTTCACACCTTTTCAGGCTTTTCATGATTTTCAACACCGCTTCATGCTCCTCCTATTTTTCTGACCTTTTCATACTCCTCATATTTTTGACACCTTTTGAAGCTCTTCATATTTTTCACACGTTTTCAGGCTCTTCATGTTTTTCAACACCGCTTCATGCTCCTCCTATTTTTCAGACCGTTTCATGCTCCTCATATTTTTGACACCTTTTGAAGCTCTTCATATATTTCCCACCTTTTCAGGCTCTTCAAGTTTTTCAACAAAGCATCATGCTCCTCCTATTTTTCAGACCGTTTTATGCACCTCATATTTTTCACACCTTTTGAAGCTCTTCATATTTTTCACACCTTTTCAGCCTGTTCATGTTTTTCAACACCGCTTCATGCTTCTCCTATTTTTCAGACCGTTTCATGCTCCTCATATTTTTCACCCTTTTGAAGCTCTTCATAATTTTCACACCTTTTGAAGCTCTCATATTTTTCACACCTTTTCAGGCTCTTCATGTTTTTGAAACCCGTCATGCTCCTCCTATTTTTCAGACCGTCTCATGCTCCTCATATTTTTGACACCTTTTGAAGCTCTTCATATTTTTCACACCTTTTAAGGCTCTTCATGTTTTTCAACACCGCTTCATGCTCCTCCTATTTTTCAGACCGTTTCATGCGCCTCATATTTTTGACACCTTTTGAAGCTCTTCGTATTTTTCACACCTTTTCATACTCTTTATGTTTTCAACACCGTTTCATGCTCCTCCTATTTTTCAGATCGTTTCATGCTCCTCCTATTTTTCAAACCGTTTCATGCTCATCTCATTTTTGACACCTTTTGAAGCTCTTCATATTTTTCACACCTTTTGAATCTCTTCATATTTTTCAAACCTTTAGAAGCTCTTCATATTATTCACATGTTTTCAGTCTCTTCATGTTTTTCAACACCGCTTCATGCTCCTCCTATTTTTCTGACCTTTTCATACTTCTCATATTTTTGACACCTTTTGAAGCTCTTCATATTTTTCACACCTTTTCCGGCTGTTCATATTTTTGAACACCACTTCATGCTCCTACTATTTTTCAGAGAGTTTCATGCTCCTCATGTATTTCACACCTTTTGAAGCTCTTCATATTTTTCACACCTTTTCAGGCTCTTCATGTGTTTCAACACCGCTTCAGGCTCGTCCTATTTTTCAGACCGTTTCATGCTCCTCATATTTTTCACCCTTTTGAAGCTCTTCATAATTTTCACACCTTTTGAAGCTCTTCATATTTTTCACACCTTTTCAGGCTTTTCATGATTTTCAACACCGCTTCATGCTCCTCCTATTTTTCTGACCTTTTCATACTCCTCATATTTTTGACACCTTTTGAAGCTCTTCATATTTTTCACACCTTTTCAGGCTCTTCATGTTTTTCAACACCGCTTCATGCGTCTCCTATATTTCAGACCGTTTCATGCTCCTCATATTTTTGACACCTTTTGAAGCTCTTCATATTTTTCACACCTTTTCATGCTCTTCATGTTTTTCAACACCGTTTCAGGCTCCTCCTATTTTTGACATCTTTTAAATCTCTTCATATTTTTCACACCTTTTCAGGCTCTTCACGTTTTTGAACACTGTTTCTCTCTCCTGATATTTTTGACACCTTTTGAAGCTGTTCATATATTTCACAACTTTTCAGGCTCTTCATGTTTTTCAACACCGCTTCATGCGTCTCCTATATTTCAGACCGTTTCATGCTCCTCATATTTTTGACACCTTTTGAAGCTCTTCATATTTTTCACTCCTTTTCATGCTCTTCATGTTTTTCAACACCGTTTCAGGCTCCTCCTATTTTTGACATCTTTTGAATCTCTTCATATTTTTCACACCTTTTCAGGCTCTTCACGTTTTTGAACACCGTTTCTCTCTCCTGATATTTTTGACACCTTTTGAAGCTCTTCATATATTTCACAACTTTTCAGGCTCTTCATGTTTTTCAACACTGATTCATGCTCCTCCTACTTTTCAGACCATTTCATGCTCCTCATACTTTTGACAGGTTTTGAAGCTCTTCATATTTTTCACACCTTTTCAAGCTGTTCATGTTTTGAATACCGTTTCATGCTCCTCCTTTTTTTCAGAACGTTTCATGCTCCTCATATTTTTGACACCTGTTGATGCTCTTCATATTTTTCACACCTTTTCAGGCTCTTCATGTTTTTCAAAACCAGTTAATGTTCCTCCTATTTTTCAGACCATTTCATGCTCCTCATATTTTTGACAACTTGTGAAGATCCTCATATTTTTCACACCTTTTAAGGCTCTTCATGTTTTTCAACACCGCTTCATGCTCCTCCTATTTTTCAGACCGTTTCATGTTCCTCATGTATTTCACACCTTTTGAAGCTCCTCATATTTTTCACACATTTTTAGGCTCTTCATGTTTTTGAACAACGTTTCATGCTCCTCCTATTTTTCAGATCGTTTCATGCTCCTCCTATTTTTCAAACCGTTTCATGCTCATCTCATTTTTGACACCTTCTGAAGCTCTTCATATTTTTCACACCTTTTGAATCTCTTCATATTTTTCAAACCTTTAGAAGCTCTTCATATTATTCACACGTTTTCAGTCTCTTCATGTTTTTCAACACCGCTTCATGCTCCTCCTATTTTTCAGACAGTTTCATGCTCCTCATATTTTTGACACGTTTTGAGGCTCTTCATATAATTCACACCTTTTCAGGCCTTTATATTTTGAACACCGTTTCATGCTCCTCGTATTTTTCAGACCGTTTCATGCTCCTCATGTTTTTGACACGTTTTGAAGGTCTTCATATTTTTCACACCTTTTCAGGCTCTTCATGTTTTTGAACACCGCTTGATGTTCTTCCTATTTTTCAGACCGTTTCATGCTCTTCATATTTTTGACACATTTTGAAGCTCTTCATATTTTTCACACCTTTTCAGCCTCTTCATGTTTTTCAACACCATTTCATGCTCCTCCTATTTTTCAGACCGTTTCATGCTCCTCATATTTTTGGCACCTTTTGAAGCTCTTCATATTCTTCACACCTTTTCAGGCTCTTCATGTTTTTCAACACCACTTTATGCTCCTCCTCTTTTTCAGACCGTTTCATGCTCCTCATATTTCTGACACCTTTTGAAGCTCTTCATATATTTCACACCTTTTCAGGCTCTTCATGTTTTTCAAACCACTTCCTGCTCCTCCTATTTTTCAGACCGTTTCATGGTCATCTCATTTTGGACACCTTTTGAAGCTCTTCATATTTTTCACACCTTTTGAAGCTCTTCATATTCTTCATACGTTTTCATGCTCTTTATGTTTTTCAACACCGCTTCTTACTCCTCCTATTGTTCAGACCGTTTAATGCTTCTCATATTTTTGATACGTTTTGAAGCTCTTCATATTTTTCACACCTTTTCAGGCTCTTCATATTTTTGAACACCCTTTCATGCTCCTCCTATTTTTCAGACCGTTTCATGCTCCTCATATTTTTGACACCTTTTGAAGCTCTTCATATTTTTCACACCTTTTCAGGCTTTTCATGTTTTTGAACACCGCTTCATGCTCCTCCTATTTTTCACACCTTTTGAACCTCTTCATATTTTTCACACCTTTTCAGGCTCTTCAGTTTTTTGAACACCGCTTCATGCTCCTCCTATTTTTCAGACCGTTTCATGCTCCTCATGTATTTCACACCTTTTGAAACTCTTCATTTTTTTGACACAATTTCAGCCTCTTCATGTTTCTGAACACCGTTTCATGCTCCTCCTATTTTTCAGACCGTTTCATGCTCATCTCTTTTTTGACACCTTTTGAAGCTCTTCATATTTTTCACACCTTCTCAGGCTTTTCATGTT
Source organism: Dama dama (assembly GCF_033118175.1). NCBI lineage: Eukaryota > Metazoa > Chordata > Mammalia > Artiodactyla > Cervidae > Dama > Dama dama. The sequence continues at coordinate 5,373,331 of NC_083683.1, read as the reverse complement.
TTTGAACACCACTTCATGCTCCTCATATTTGTCACATCTTTTGAAGCTCTTCATATTTTTCACACCTTTTCAGGCTTTTCATGATTTTCAACACCGCTTCAAGCTCCTCCTATTTTTCACACCTTTTGAAGCTCTTCATATTTTTGACACAATTTCAGGCTCTTTATGTTTTTTAACACCGTTTCATGCTCCTCCTATTTTTCAGACCGTTTCATGCTCCTCATATTTTTGGCACCTTTTGAAGCTCTTCATATTTTTCACACCTTTTCAGGCTCTTCATATTTTTCAACACCGCCTCATGCTCCTTCTATTTTTCAGAACTTTACATGCTCCTCATGTATTTCACAGCTTTTGAAGCTTTTCATAATTTTCACACCTTTTCAGGCTCTTCATGTTTTTGAACACCGCTTCATGCTCCTCCTATTTTTCAGACCGTTTCATGCTCCTCATATTTTTGACAACTTTTGAAGCTCTTCATATTTTTCACACCTTTTCAGGCTCTTCATGTTTTTCAACAGCAATTCATGCTCCTCCTATTTTTCAGACCATTTCATGCTCCTCATATTTTTCACACCTTTTGAAGCTGTTCAGATTTTTCACGCATTTTCACGCTTTTCATGTTCCTGAACAATGCTTCATGCTCCTCCTATTTTTCACAACTATTGAAGCTCTTCATATTTTTCACACCTTTTCAGGCTCTTCATGTTTTTCAACACCGCTTCATGCTCCTTTTATTTTTCAGACCGTTACATGGTCCTCATGTATTTCACACATTTTGAAGCTCTGCATATTTTTCACACCTTTTCAGGCTCTTCATGTTGTTGAACACCGCTTCATGCTCCTCCTATTTTTCAGACCGTTTCATGCTCCTCATGTATTTCACACCTTGTGAAGCTCTTCATATTTTTCACACCTTTTCAGGCTCTTCATGTGTTTCAACACCGCTTCAGGCTCGTCCTATTTTTCAGAACTTTTCATGCTCCTCATATTTTTGACACCTTTTAAAACTCTTCATATTTTTCACACCTTTTCAGGCTCTTCATGTTTTTCAACACCGTTTCATTCTCCTCCTATTTTTCAGACCGTTTCATGCTCATCTAATTTTTGACATCTTTTGAAGCTCTTCATATATTTCAAACCTTTTCAGGCTCTTCAGGTTTTAGGACAACGCTTCATGCTCCTCCTATTTTTCAGATCGTTTCATACTCCTCATATTTTTGAGACCTTTTGAAGCTCTTCATGTATTTCACACCTTTTCAGGCTCTTCAGGTTTTAGGACAACGCTTCATGCTCCTACTCTTTTTTGGACCATATCATGCTCCTCATATTTTTCACACCTTTTGAAGCTCTTCATATTTTTCACACATTTTCAGGCTGTTCATATTTTTGAACACCACTTCATGCTCCTACTATTTTTCAGAGAGTTTCATGCTCCTCATGTATTTCACACCTTTTGAAGCTCTTCATATTTTTCACACCTTTTCAGGCTCTTCATGTGTTTCAACACCGCTTCAGGCTCGTCCTATTTTTCAGAACTTTTCATGCTCCTCATATTTTTGACACCTTTTAAAGCTCTTCATATTTTTCACACCTTTTCAGGCTCTTCATGTTTTTCAACACCGCTTCATGCTCCTCCTATTTTTCAGACCGTTTCATGCTCCTCATATTTTTGACACCTTTTGAAGCTCTTCATATTTTTCACACCTTTTCAGGCTTTTCATTTTTTTGAACACCGCTTCATGCTACTCCTATTTTTCACACCTTTTGAACTTCTTCATATTTTTTACACCTTTTCAGGCTCCTCAGATTTTTGAACACCGCTTCATGCTCCTCCTATTTTTCAGACCGTTTCATGTTCCTCATGTATTTCACACCTTTTGAAACTCTTCATTTTTTTGACACAATTTCAGCCTCTTCATGTTTCTGAATACCGTTTCATGCTCCTTCTATTTTTCAGACCGTTTCATGCTCATATCTTTTTTGACACCTTTTGAAGCTCTTCGTATTTTTCACACCTTGTGAAGTTCTTCATATATTTCACACCTTTTCAGGCTCTTCATGTTTTTCAATACCACTTCATGCTCCTCCTATTTTTCAGACCGTTTCATGCTCATCTAATTTTTGACATATTTTGAAACTCTTTATATATTTCACACCTTTTGAAGCTTTTCATATTTTTAATATTTTTGAAGCTCTTCATATTTTTCACAACTTTTCAGTCTCTTCATGTTTTTGAACACCGCTTCATGCTCCTCCTATTTTTCAGATCGTTTCATACTCCTCATCTTTTTGAGACCTATTGAAGCTCTTCATGTATTTCACACCTTTTCAGGCTCTTCATGTTTTAGGACAACGCTTCATGCTCCTACTATTTTTCCGACCGCATCATGCTCCTCAATTTTTGACACCTTTTGAAGCTCTTCATATTTTTCACACCTTTTCAGGCTGTTCATATTTTTGAACACCACTTCATGCTCCTACTATTTTTCAGAGAGTTTCATGCTCCTCATGTATTTCACACCTTTTGAAGCTCTTCATATTTTTCACACCTTTTCAGGCTCCTCATGTTTTGCACCACCGCTTCATGCTCCTCCTATTTTTCAGACCGTTTCAATCTCCTCATATTTTTGACAGCTTTTGATGCTCTTCATATTTTTCACACCTTTTCAGGCTCTTCATTTTTTCAACACCGCTTCATGCTCCTCCTCTTTTTCAGACCGTTTCATGCTCATCTCATTTTTGACACCTTTGGAGGCTTTTCATATTTTTCACAACTTTTACGGCTCTTCATGTTTTTGAACACCGCTTCGTGCTCCTCCTATTTTGCAGACCGTATCATGCTCCTCATATTTTTCACACCTTTTGAAGCTCTTCATATTTTTCACACCTTTTCAGGCTCTTCATATTTTTGAACACCGCTTCATCCTCTTCCTATTTTTCAGACCGTTTCTTGCTCCTCATGTATTTCACACCTTTTGAAGCTCTTCATATTTTTCACACGATTTCAGGCTCTTGATGTTTTTGAACACCATTTCAGGCTCCTCCTATTTTGCAGACCGTTTCATTCTCCTCATATTTTTGACACCTTTTGAAGCTCTTCATATATTTCACACCTTTTGAAGCTCTTCATATTTTTCATATTTTTGAAGCTTTTCATATTTTCACACGTTTTCAGATTCTTCATGTTTTTCAACACCGCTTCATGATCCTGCTATTTTTCAGACCGTTTCATGCTCCTCATATATTTCACACCTTTTGAAGCTCTTCATATTTTTCACATTTTTTGAAGCTCTTCATATTTTTCACACCTTTTCAGGCTCTTCATGTTTTTCAACACCGCTTCATGCTCCTCCTATTTTTCAGATCGTTTCATGCTCCTCATATTTCTGACACCTTTTGAAGCTCTTCATATTTTTCACACCTTTTCAGGCTCTTCATGTTTTTCAACACCGCTTCATGCTCCTCCTATTTTTCAGACCGTTTCATGCTCCTCATATTTTTGACACCTTTTGAAGCTTTTCATATTTTTCACACCTTTTCAGTCTCTTCAAGTTTATCAACACCACTTCATGCTCCTCCTTTTTTGCAGACCGTTTCATGCTCCTCATATTTTTGACACCTATTGATGCTGTTAATATTTTTCACACCTTTTCAGGCTCTTCATTTTTTCAACACCACTTCATGCTCCTCCTATTTTTCAGACCGTTTCATGCTCATCTCATATTTGACACCTTTTTAAGCTTTTCATATTTTTCACACCTTTTCAGGCTCTTCAAGTTTATCAACACCACTTCATGCTCCTCCTTTTTTGCAGACCGTTTCTTTCTCCTCATATTACTGACACCTTTTGAAGCTCTTTATATTTGTCACTTCTTTTCAGGCTCTTCATGTTTTTCACCACCACTTCATGCTCCTCCTTTTTTTCAGACCGTTTCATGCTCATCTCATTTTTGACACATTTTGAAGCTCTTCATAATTTTCACACCTTTTGAAGCTCTTCATATTATTCACAACTTTTCAGGCTCTTCATGTTTTTCAACACCGCTTCATGCTCCTCCTATTTTTCAGACCGTTTCATGCTCATCTCATTTTCGACACATTTTGAACCTCTTCATATTTTTCACACCTTTTGAAGCTCTTCATATTATTCACAACTTTTCAGGCTCTTCATGATTTTCAACACCGCTTCATGCTCCTCCTATTTTTCACACCGTTTCATGCTCTTCTCATTTTTTACACCTTTTGAATTTCTTCATATTTTTCACAGCTTTTGAAGCTCTTCATATTATTCACACATATTCAGGCTCTTCATGTTTTTGAACACTGCTTCATTCTCCTCCTATTTTTCAGACCGTTTCTTGCTCCTCATATATGTGAAACATTTTGAAGCTCCTCCTATTTTTCACCCCTTTTCAGGATCTTCATGTTTTTCAACACCGTTTCATGCTCCTCCGATCATTCAGACCGTTTCATGCTCGTCATATATTTGACAGCTTCTGAAGCTCTTCATATTTTTCACACCTTTTCAAGCTCTTCACGTTTTTGAACACCGCTTCATGCTCCTCCTTTTATTCAGACCGTTTCATGCTCCTCATATTTTTGACACGTTTTGAAGCTCTTCATTTATTTCACACCTTTTCAGCCTCTTCATGTTCTTCAACACCGCTTCATGCTCCTCGTATTTTTCAGACCGTTTCATGCTTCTCAAATTTTTGACACCTTTTGAAGCTCTTCATATTTTTCACACCTTTTCAGGTTCTCCATTTTTGTCAACAAAGCTTCATGCTCCTCCTATTTTTCAGAACGTTTCATGCTCCTCATATTTTACACACCTGTTGAAGCTCTTCATATTTTTCAAACCACTTCAGGCTCTTCTTGTTTTTCAACACCATTTCAAGGTCCTCCCATTTTTCAGTCTGTTTCATGCTCCTCATATTTCTGACACCTTTTGAAGCTCTTCATATATTTCACACCTTTTCAGGCTCTTCATGTTTTTGAACACCGATTCATGCTCCTCCTATTTTTCAAACCTTTTGAAGATCTTCAAAAATTTCAAACCTTTTCAAGCTCTTCATGTTTTTGAACACCGCTTCATGCTCCTCATATTTTTCACACCTTTTGAAGCTCTTAATATTTTTCACACATTTTCAGGCTCTTCATGTTTTTGAACACCGTTTAATGCTCCTCCTATTTTTCAGAACGTTTCATGCTGCTCATATTTTTGACACCTTTTGAAGCTCTTCATATTTATAACATCTTTTCAGGCTCTTCATGTTTTTCAACACCGCTTCATGCTCCTCCTATTTTTCAGACCGTCTCGTTCTCCTCATATTTTAGACACCTTTTGAAGCTCTTCATATATTTCACACCTATTCAGGCTCTTCATTTTTTTCAACACCACTTCATGCTCCTCCTATTTTTCAGATCGTGTCATGCTCATCTCATTTTTGACACCTTTTGAAGCTCTTCATATTTCTAACATCTTTTCAGGCTCTTCGTGTTTTTCAACACCGCTTCATGCTCCTCCTATTTTTCAGATCGTTTCATGCTCCTCATATTTCTGACACCTTTTGAAGCTCTTCATATTTTTCACACGTTTTCAGGCTCTTCATGTTTTTCAACACCGCTTCATGCTCCTCCTATTTTTCAGACCGTTTCATGCTCCTCATGTTTTTGACACCTATTGATGCTCTTAATATTTTTCACACCTTTTCAGGCTCTTCATTTTTTCAACACCACTTCATGCTCCTCCTATTTTTCAGACCGTCTCGTTCTCCTCATATTTTAGACACCTTTTGAAGCTCTTCATATATTTCACACCTATTCAGGCTCTTCACTTTTTTCAACACCACTTCATGCTCCTCCTATTTTTCAGATCGTGTCATGCTCATCTCATTTTTGACACCTTTTTAACCTTTTCATATTTTTCACACCTTTTCAGGCTCTTCAAGTTTATCAACACCACTTCATGCTCCTCCATTTTTGCAGACCGTTTCATGCTCCTCATATTACTGACACCTTTTGAAGCTCTTTATATTTGTCACTTCTTTTCAGGCTCTTCATGTTTTTCACCACCACTTCATGCTCCTCCTTTTTTTCAGACCGTTTCATGCTCATCTCACTTTTGACACATTTTGAAGCTCTTCATAATTTTCACACCTTTTGAAGCTCTTCATAATTTTCACACGTTTTCAGGCTCTTCATGTTTTTCAACACCGCTTCATGCTCCTCTTATTTTAAGACCGTTTCATGCTCCTCATATTTTTCACACCTTTTGAAGATCTTCCTATTTTCACACCTTTTCACGCTCTTTATGTTTTTCCACACCGTTTCATGCTCTTCTCATTTTTTACACCTTTTGAATTTCTTCATATTTTTCACAGCTTTTGAACCTCTTCATATTATTCACACATATTCAGGCTCTTCATGTTTTTGAACACTGCTTCATTCTCCTCCTATTTTTCAGACCGTTTCATGCTCCTCATATATGTGAAACATTTTGAAGCTCCTCCTATTTTTCACACCTTTTCAGACTGTTCATGATTTTCAACACCGTTTCCTGCTCCTCCTATTTTTGAGACCGTTTCATATTCCTCCTATTTTTCAGACCATTTCATGATCCTCATATTTTTGACACCTTTTGAAGCTCTTCATATTTTTCAAACATTTTCAGGCTCTTGATGTTTTTCAACACCGCTTCATGCTCCTCCTATTTTTCAGACAGTTTCATGTTCCTCATATTTTTTACACCTTTTGAAGCTCTTCATATTTTTCACACCTTTTCAGGCTCTTCAGGTTTTTGAACAACGTTTCATGCACCTCCTATTTTTCAGACCATTTCTTGCTCCTCATATTTTTCACACCTTTTGAAGCTCTTCATATTTTTCACACCTATTGAAGCTCTTCATATTTTTCACAAGTTTTAAGGCTCTTCATGTTTTTCAGCACCGTTTCATGCTCCTCCTATTTTTCAGACCGTTTCATGCTCCTCATATTTCTGACACCTTTTGAAGCTCTCCATATTTTTCACATATTTTCAGGCTCTTCATGCTTTTCAACACCGTGTCATGCTCCTCCTATTTTGAGACTGTTTCATGCTCCTCTTATTTTTGACACCTTTAGAAGCTCTTGATATATTTCACACCGTTTAAGGCTCTTCATGTTTCTGAACACTGCTTCATGCTCCTCCTATATTTCACACCTTTTCATGCTCTTCATGTTTTCAACACCGTTTCATGCTCCTCCTATTTGTCAGACCTTTTCTTGCTCCTCACATTTTTTACTCCTTTTGAAACTCTTCATATTTTTGACACCTTTTCATTCTTTTCATGTTTTTCTACACCGTTGCATGCTCCTGCTATATTTCAGACCGTTTCATGCTCCTCATATTTTTCACACATTTTGAAGGTCTTCATATTTTTCACACCTTTCCAGGCTCTTCATGTTTTTGAACACCTTTTCATTCTCCTCCTATTTTGCAGACCGTTTCATGCTCCTCATATTTTTCACACCATTTGAAGCTCTTCATAATATTCACACCTTGTCAGGCTCTTGATGTTTTTCAACACCGTTTCATGCTCCACATATTTTTCAGCCCGTTTCATGCTCTTCATATTTTTGACACCATTGAAGCTCTTCATATTTTTCACACCTTCTCAGGCTCTTCACGTTTTTGAACACCGCTTCATGCTACTCATATTTTTCAAAACGTTTCATGCTCTTCATATATTTGACACCTTTAGAAGCTCTTCATATTATTCACAAATTTTCAGGCACTTCATGTTTTTCAACACCGTTTCATGCTCCTCCTATTGTTCAGACCGTTTCATGCTCCTCATATTTTTTCCCCTTTGAAGCTCTTCATATTTTTCACACCTATTCAGGCTCTTCATGCATTTCAACACCGTTTCATGCTCCTCGTATTTTCAGACTGTTTCATGCTGCTATATTTTTGACACCTTTTGAAGCTCTCCATATTTTTCACACATTTTCAGGCTCTTCATGCTTTTCAACACCGTTTCATGCTCCTCCAATTTTTCAGACTATTTCATGCTCCTCATATTTTTGACACCTTTTGAAGCTCTTCATATATTTCACACCTTTTCAGGCTCTTCATGTTTTTGAACACCGCTTCATGCTCCTCCTATTTTTCACACCTTTTGAAGATCTTCATATATTTCACACCTTTTCAAGCTCTTCATGTTTTTGAACCCCGCTTCATGCTCCTATAATTTTCACACCTTTTGAAGCTCCTCATATATTTCTCACCTTTTCCTGTTCTTCAGGTTTTCCAACAGCGTTTCATGCTTCTCCTATTTTTCAGACCGTTTCATGCTCCTCATATTTCTCACACCTTTTGAAGCTCTTCATATATTTCACACGTTTTTAGACTTTTCATGTTTTTCAACATCGCTTCATCCTCCTCCTATTTTTCAGACAGTTTCATGCTCCTCATATTTTGACACCATTTGAACTCTTCATATTTTTCACACCTTTTGAAGCTCTTCATATTTTTCACAAGTTTTTAGGCTCTTCATGTTTTTCAACACCGTTTCATGCTCCTCCTATTTTCAAACTGTTTCATGCTCCTCTTATTTTTGACACCTTTAGAAGCTCTTCATATATTTCACACATTTTAAGGCTCTTCATGTTTCTGAACACCGCTTCATGCTCCTCCTATATTTCACACCTTTTGAAGCTCTTCATATATTTCACAACTTTCAGACTCTTCATGTTTTTCAACATCGCTTCATACTCCTCCTATTTTTCAGACCGTTTCATGCTCCTCATATTTCTGACACCTTTTGAAGCTCTTCATATATTTCACACCTTTTCAGGCTCTTCATGTTTTTGAACACCGATTCATGCTCCTCCTATTTTTCAAACCTTTTGAAGATCTTCAAAAATTTCAAACCTTTTCAAGCTCTTCATGTTTTTGAACACCGCTTCATGCTCCTCATATTTTTCACACCTTTTTAAGCTCTTAATATTTTTCACACATTTTCAGGCTCTTCATGTTTTTGAACACCGTTTAATGCTCCTCCTATTTTTCAGACCGTTTCATGCTCCTCATATTTTTGACACCTTTTGAAGCTCTTCATATTTCTAACATCTTTTCAGGCTCTTCATGTTTTTCAACACCGCTTCATGCTCCTCCTATTTTTCAGACCGTCTCGTTCTCCTCATATTTTAGACACCTTTTGAAGCTCTTCATATATTTCACACCTATTCAGGCTCTTCATTTTTTTCAACACCACTTCATGCTCCTCCTATTTTTCAGATCGTGTCATGCTCATCTCATTTTTGACACCTTTTGAAGCTCTTCATATTTCTAACATCTTTTCAGGCTCTTCATTTTTTTCAACACCGCGTCATCCTCCTCCTATTTTTCAGACCGTTTCATGCTCCTCATATTTTTGACACCTTTTGAAGCTCTTCATATTTTTCTCACCTTTTGAAGCTCTTCATATTTTTCATATTTTTGAAGCTCTTCATATTTTACACGTTTTCAGATTCTTCATGTTTTTCAACACCGCTTCATGATCCTGCTATTTTTCAGACCGTTTCATGCTCCTCATATATTTCACACCTTTTGAAGCTCTTCATATTTTTCACATCTTTTGAAGCTCTTCATATTTTTCACATTTTTTTAAGCTCTTCATATTTTTCACACATTTTCAGGCTCTTCATGTTTTTCAACACCGCTTCATGCTCCTCCTATTTTTCAGATCGTTTCATGCTCCTCATATTTCTGACACCTTTTGAAGCTCTTCATATTTTTCACACCTTTTCAGGCTCTTCAAGTTTATCAACATCACGTCATGCTCCTCCTTTTTTGCAGACCGTTTCATGCTCCTCATATTTTTGACACCTATTGATGCTCTTAATATTTTTCACACCTTTTCAGGCTCTTCATTTTTTCAACACCACTTCATGCTCCTTCTATTTTTCAGACCGTTTCATGCTCATCTCATTTTTGACACCTTTTTAAGCTTTTCATATTTTTCACACCTTTTCAGGCTCTTCAAGTTTATCAACACCACTTCATGCTCCTCCTTTTTTGCAGACCGTTTCATGCTCCTCATATTACTGACACCTTTTGAAGCTCTTTATATTTGTCACTTCTTTTCAGGCTCTTCATGTTTTTCACCACCACTTCATGCTCCTCCTTTTTTTCAGACCGTTTCATGCTCATCTCACTTTTGACACATTTTGAAGCTCTTCATAATTTTCACACCTTTTGAAGCTCTTCATAATTTTCACACGTTTTCAGGCTCTTCATGTTTTTCAACACTGCTTCATGCTCCTCTTATTTTTTAGACCGTTTCATGCTCCTCATATTTTTCACACCTTTTGAAGATCTTCCTATTTTCACACCTTTTCACGCTCTTTATTTTTTTCCACACCGTTTCATGCTCCTCCTATTTCCAGACCGTTTCATGTTTCTCATATTTTTGACACCTTTTGAAGCTCTTCATATTATTCACAACTTTTCAGGCTCTTCATGTTTTTCAACACCGCTTCATGCTCCTCCTGTTTTTCAGACCGTTTCATGCTCATCTCATTTTCGACACCTTTTGAACCTCTTCATATTTTTCACACCTTTTGAAGCTCTTCATATTATTCACAACTTTTCAGGCTCTTCATGATTTTCAACACCGCTTCATGCTCCTCCTATTTTTCACACCGTTTCATGCTCTTCTCATTTTTTACACCTTTTGAAGTTCTTCATATTTTTCACAGCTTTTGAAGCTCTTCATATTATTCACACATATTCAGGCTCTTCATGTTTTTGCACACTGCTTCATTCTCCTCCTATTTTTCAGACCGTTTCATGCTCCTCATATATGTGAAACATTTTGAAGCTCCTCCTATTTTTCACACCTTTTCAGACTGTTCATGATTTTCAACACCGTTTCCTGCTCCTCCTATTTTTGAGACCGTTTCATATTCCTCCTATTTTTCAGACCATTTCATGCTCCTCATATTTTTGACACCTTTTGAAGCTCTTCATATTTTTCACACCTTTTGAAGCTCTTCATATTTTTCACAAGTTTTAAGGCTCTTCATGATTTACAGCACCGTTTCATGCTCCTCCTATTTTTCAGACCGTTTCATGCTCCTCATATTTCTGACACCTTTTGAAGCTCTCCATATTTTTCACATATTTTCAGGCTCTTCATGCTTTTCAACACCGTTTCATGCTCCTCCTATTTTGAGACTGTTTCATGCTCCTCTTATTTTTGACACCTTTAGAAGCTCTTCATATATTTCACACCGTTTAAGGCTCTTCATGTTTCTGAACACCGCTTCATGCTCCTCCTATATTTCACACCTTTTCATGCTCTTCATGTTTTCAACACCGTTTCATGCTCCTCCTATTTGTCAGACCTTTTCTTGCTCCTCACATTTTTTACTCCTTTTGAAACTCTTCATATTTTTGACACCTTTTCATTCTTTTCATGTTTTTCTACACCGTTGCATGCTCCTGCTATATTTCAGACCGTTTCATGCTCCTCATATTTTTCACACATTTTGAAGGTCTTCATATTTTTCACACCTTTCCAGGCTCTTCATGTTTTTGAACACCTCTTCATTCTCCTCCTATTTTGCAGACCGTTTCATGCTCCTCATATTTTTCACACCATTTGAAGCTCTTCATAATATTCACACCTTGTCAGGCTCTTGATGTTTTTCAACACCGTTTCATGCTCCTCCTATTTTGCAGACCGTTTCATGGTCCTCATATTTCTCACACCTTTTGAAGCTCTTCATATATTTCACACCTTTTTAGACTCTTCATGTTTTTCAACATCGCTTCATCCTCCTCCTATTTTTCAGACCGTTTCATGCTCCTCATATTTTGACACCATTTGAACTCTTCATATTTTTCACACCTTTTGAAGCTCTTCATATTTTTCACAAGTTTTTAGGCTCTTCATGTTTTTCAACACCGTTTCATGCTCCTCCTATTTTCAAACTGTTTCATGCTCCTCTTATTTTTGACACCTTTAGAAGCTCTTCATATATTTCACACATTTTAAGGCTCTTCATGTTTCTGAACACCGCTTCATGCTCCTCCTATATTTCACACCTTTTGAAGCTCTTCATATATTTCACAACTTTCAGACTCTTCATGTTTTTCAACATCGCTTCATACTCCTCTTATTTTTCATACCGTTTCATGCTCCTCATATATTTGACACCTTTTGAAGCTCTTCATATTATTCACAAATTTTCAGGCTCTTCATGTTTTTCAACAACACTTCATGCTCCTCGTATTTTTCAGACCGTTTCATGCCTCTCATATTTTTGACACATTTTGAAGCTCTTCATATTTTTCACACCTTTTCAGGCTCTTCATGTTTTTCAACACCGCTTCATGCTCCTCCTAATTTTCAGACCGTTTCATGCTCCTCCTATTTTTCAGACCGTTTTCTGCTACTCCTATTTTTCAGACCATTTCATGCTCCTTATGTTTTTGACACCTTTTGAAAATCTTAATATTTTTCACACCTTTTCATGCTCTTCATGTTTTTCAACACCATTTCATGCTCCTCCTATATTTCAGATTGTTTCATGCTTCTCATATTTTTGACACCTTTTGTAGCTCTTCATATTTTTCACACCTTGTCAGGCTCTTGATGTTTTTCAACACCGTTTCATGTTCCTTGTATTTTTCAGACCATTTCATGCTCCTCATATTTTTCAGGCCGTTTCATGCTCGTCATAAATTTGAAACCTTTTGAAGCCCTTCATATTTTAAACACCTTTTCAGGCTCTTCAGTTTTTTGAACACCGCTTCATGCTCCTCCTATTTTTCAGACCGTTTCATGCTCCTCATGTATTTCACACCTTTTGAAACTCTTCATTTTTTTGACACAATTTCAGCCTCTTCATGTTTCTGAACACCGTTTCATGCTCCTCCTATTTTTCAGACCGTTTCATGCTCATCTCTTTTTTGACACCTTTTGAAGCTCTTCATATTTTTCACACCTTCTCAGGCTTTTCATGTTTTTGAACACCACTTCATGCTCCTCATATTTGTCACATCTTTTGAAGCTCTTCATATTTTTCACACCTTTTCAGGCTTTTCATGATTTTCAACACCGCTTCAAGCTCCTCCTATTTTTCACACCTTTTGAAGCTCTTCATATTTTTGACACAATTTCAGGCTCTTTATGTTTTTTAACACCGTTTCATGCTCCTCCTATTTTTCAGACCGTTTCATGCTCCTCATATTTTTGGCACCTTTTGAAGCTCTTCATATTTTTCACACCTTTTCAGGCTCTTCATATTTTTCAACACCGCCTCATGCTCCTTCTATTTTTCAGAACTTTACATGCTCCTCATGTATTTCACAGCTTTTGAAGCTTTTCATAATTTTCACACCTTTTCAGGCTCTTCATGTTTTTGAACACCGCTTCATGCTCCTCCTATTTTTCAGACCGTTTCATGCTCCTCATATTTTTGACAACTTTTGAAGCTCTTCGTATTTTTCACACCTTTTCAGGCTCTTCATGTTTTTCAACAGCAATTCATGCTCCTCCTATTTTTCAGACCATTTCATGCTCCTCATATTTTTCACACCTTTTGAAGCTGTTCAGATTTTTCACGCATTTTCACGCTTTTCATGTTCCTGAACAATGCTTCATGCTCCTCCTATTTTTCACAACTATTGAAGCTCTTCATATTTTTCACACCTTTTCAGGCTCTTCATGTTTTTCAACACCGCTTCATGCTCCTTTTATTTTTCAGACCGTTACATGGTCCTCATGTATTTCACACATTTTGAAGCTCTGCATATTTTTCACACCTTTTCAGGCTCTTCATGTTGTTGAACACCGCTTCATGCTCCTCCTATTTTTCAGACCGTTTCATGCTCCTCATGTATTTCACACCTTGTGAAGCTCTTCATATTTTTCACACCTTTTCAGGCTCTTCATGTGTTTCAACACCGCTTCAGGCTCGTCCTATTTTTCAGAACTTTTCATGCTCCTCATATTTTTGACACCTTTTAAAACTCTTCATATTTTTCACACCTTTTCAGGCTCTTCATGTTTTTCAACACCGTTTCATTCTCCTCCTATTTTTCAGACCGTTTCATGCTCATCTAATTTTTGACATCTTTTGAAGCTCTTCATATATTTCAAACCTTTTCAGGCTCTTCAGGTTTTAGGACAACGCTTCATGCTCCTCCTATTTTTCAGATCGTTTCATACTCCTCATATTTTTGAGACCTTTTGAAGCTCTTCATGTATTTCACACCTTTTCAGGCTCTTCAGGTTTTAGGACAACGCTTCATGCTCCTACTCTTTTTTGGACCATATCATGCTCCTCATATTTTTCACACCTTTTGAAGCTCTTCATATTTTTCACACATTTTCAGGCTGTTCATATTTTTGAACACCACTTCATGCTCCTACTATTTTTCAGAGAGTTTCATGCTCCTCATGTATTTCACACCTTTTGAAGCTCTTCATATTTTTCACACCTTTTCAGGCTCTTCATGTGTTTCAACACCGCTTCAGGCTCGTCCTATTTTTCAGAACTTTTCATGCTCCTCATATTTTTGACACCTTTTAAAGCTCTTCATATTTTTCACACCTTTTCAGGCTCTTCATGTTTTTCAACACCGCTTCATGCTCCTCCTATTTTTCAGACCGTTTCATGCTCCTCATATTTTTGACACCTTTTGAAGCTCTTCATATTTTTCACACCTTTTCAGGCTTTTCATTTTTTTGAACACCGCTTCATGCTACTCCTATTTTTCACACCTTTTGAACTTCTTCATATTTTTTACACCTTTTCAGGCTCCTCAGATTTTTGAACACCGCTTCATGCTCCTCCTATTTTTCAGACCGTTTCATGTTCTTCATGTATTTCACACCTTTTGAAACTCTTCATTTTTTTGACACAATTTCAGCCTCTTCATGTTTCTGAATACCGTTTCATGCTCCTTCTATTTTTCAGACCGTTTCATGCTCATATCTTTTTTGACACCTTTTGAAGCTCTTCGTATTTTTCACACCTTGTGAAGTTCTTCATATATTTCACACCTTTTCAGGCTCTTCATGTTTTTCAATACCACTTCATGCTCCTCCTATTTTTCAGACCGTTTCATGCTCATCTAATTTTTGACATATTTTGAAACTCTTTATATATTTCACACCTTTTGAAGCTTTTCATATTTTTAATATTTTTGAAGCTCTTCATATTTTTCACAACTTTTCAGTCTCTTCATGTTTTTGAACACCGCTTCATGCTCCTCCTATTTTTCAGATCGTTTCATACTCCTCATCTTTTTGAGACCTATTGAAGCTCTTCATGTATTTCACACCTTTTCAGGCTCTTCATGTTTTAGGACAACGCTTCATGCTCCTACTATTTTTCCGACCGCATCATGCTCCTCAATTTTTGACACCTTTTGAAGCTCTTCATATTTTTCACACCTTTTCAGGCTGTTCATATTTTTGAACACCACTTCATGCTCCTACTATTTTTCAGAGAGTTTCATGCTCCTCATGTATTTCACACCTTTTGAAGCTCTTCATATTTTTCACACCTTTTCAGGCTCCTCATGTTTTGCACCACCGCTTCATGCTCCTCCTATTTTTCAGACCGTTTCAATCTCCTCATATTTTTGACAGCTTTTGATGCTCTTCATATTTTTCACACCTTTTCAGGCTCTTCATTTTTTCAACACCGCTTCATGCTCCTCCTCTTTTTCAGACCGTTTCATGCTCATCTCATTTTTGACACCTTTGGAGGCTTTTCATATTTTTCACAACTTTTACGGCTCTTCATGTTTTTGAACACCGCTTCGTGCTCCTCCTATTTTGCAGACCGTATCATGCTCCTCATATTTTTCACACCTTTTGAAGCTCTTCATATTTTTCACACCTTTTCAGGCTCTTCATATTTTTGAACACCGCTTCATCCTCTTCCTATTTTTCAGACCGTTTCTTGCTCCTCATGTATTTCACACCTTTTGAAGCTCTTCATATTTTTCACACGATTTCAGGCTCTTGATGTTTTTGAACACCATTTCAGGCTCCTCCTATTTTGCAGACCGTTTCATTCTCCTCATATTTTTGACACCTTTTGAAGCTCTTCATATATTTCACACCTTTTGAAGCTCTTCATATTTTTCATATTTTTGAAGCTTTTCATATTTTCACACGTTTTCAGATTCTTCATGTTTTTCAACACCGCTTCATGATCCTGCTATTTTTCAGACCGTTTCATGCTCCTCATATATTTCACACCTTTTGAAGCTCTTCATATTTTTCACATTTTTTGAAGCTCTTCATATTTTTCACACCTTTTCAGGCTCTTCATGTTTTTCAACACCGCTTCATGCTCCTCCTATTTTTCAGATCGTTTCATGCTCCTCATATTTCTGACACCTTTTGAAGCTCTTCATATTTTTCACACCTTTTCAGGCTCTTCATGTTTTTCAACACCGCTTCATGCTCCTCCTATTTTTCAGACCGTTTCATGCTCCTCATATTTTTGACACCTTTTGAAGCTTTTCATATTTTTCACACCTTTTCAGTCTCTTCAAGTTTATCAACACCACTTCATGCTCCTCCTTTTTTGCAGACCGTTTCATGCTCCTCATATTTTTGACACCTATTGATGCTCTTAATATTTTTCACACCTTTTCAGGCTCTTCATTTTTTCAACACCACTTCATGCTCCTCCTATTTTTCAGACCGTTTCATGCTCATCTCATATTTGACACCTTTTTAAGCTTTTCATATTTTTCACACCTTTTCAGGCTCTTCAATTTTATCAACACCACTTCATGCTCCTCCTTTTTTGCAGACCGTTTCTTACTCCTCATATTACTGACACCTTTTGAAGCTCTTTATATTTGTCACTTCTTTTCAGGCTCTTCATGTTTTTCACCACCACTTCATGCTCCTCCTTTTTTTCAGACCGTTTCATGCTCATCTCATTTTTGACACATTTTGAAGCTCTTCATAATTTTCACACCTTTTGAAGCTCTTCATATTATTCACAACTTTTCAGGCTCTTCATGTTTTTCAACACCGCTTCATGCTCCTCCTATTTTTCAGACCGTTTCATGCTCATCTCATTTTCGACACATTTTGAACCTCTTCATATTTTTCACACCTTTTGAAGCTCTTCATATTATTCACAACTTTTCAGGCTCTTCATGATTTTCAACACCGCTTCATGCTCCTCCTATTTTTCACACCGTTTCATGCTCTTCTCATTTTTTACACCTTTTGAATTTCTTCATATTTTTCACAGCTTTTGAAGCTCTTCATATTATTCACACATATTCAGGCTCTTCATGTTTTTGAACACTGCTTCATTCTCCTCCTATTTTTCAGACCGTTTCTTGCTCCTCATATATGTGAAACATTTTGAAGCTCCTCCTATTTTTCACCCCTTTTCAGGATCTTCATGTTTTTCAACACCGTTTCCTGCTCCTCCGATCATTCAGACCGTTTCATGCTCGTCATATATTTGACAGCTTCTGAAGCTCTTCATATTTTTCACACCTTTTCAAGCTCTTCACGTTTTTGAACACCGCTTCATGCTCCTCCTTTTATTCAGACCGTTTCATGCTCCTCATATTTTTGACACGTTTTGAAGCTCTTCATTTATTTCACACCTTTTCAGCCTCTTCATGTTCTTCAACACCGCTTCATGCTCCTCGTATTTTTCAGACCGTTTCATGCTTCTCAAATTTTTGACACCTTTTGAAGCTCTTCATATTTTTCACACCTTTTCAGGTTCTCCATTTTTGTCAACAAAGCTTCATGCTCCTCCTATTTTTCAGAACGTTTCATGCTCCTCATATTTTACACACCTGTTGAAGCTCTTCATATTTTTCATACCACTTCAGGCTCTTCTTGTTTTTCAACACCATTTCAAGGTCCTCCCATTTTTCAGTCTGTTTCATGCTCCTCATATTTCTGACACCTTTTGAAGCTCTTCATATATTTCACACCTTTTCAGGCTCTTCATGTTTTTGAACACCGATTCATGCTCCTCCTATTTTTCAAACCTTTTGAAGATCTTCAAAAATTTCAAACCTTTTCAAGCTCTTCATGTTTTTGAACACCGCTTCATGCTCCTCATATTTTTCACACCTTTTGAAGCTCTTAATATTTTTCACACATTTTCAGGCTCTTCATGTTTTTGAACACCGTTTAATGCTCCTCCTATTTTTCAGAACGTTTCATGCTGCTCATATTTTTGACACCTTTTGAAGCTCTTCATATTTATAACATCTTTTCAGGCTCTTCATGTTTTTCAACACCGCTTCATGCTCCTCCTATTTTTCAGACCGTCTCGTTCTCCTCATATTTTAGACACCTTTTGAAGCTCTTCATATATTTCACACCTATTCAGGCTCTTCATTTTTTTCAACACCACTTCATGCTCCTCCTATTTTTCAGATCGTGTCATGCTCATCTCATTTTTGACACCTTTTGAAGCTCTTCATATTTCTAACATCTTTTCAGGCTCTTCGTGTTTTTCAACACCGCTTCATGCTCCTCCTATTTTTCAGATCGTTTCATGCTCCTCATATTTCTGACACCTTTTGAAGCTCTTCATATTTTTCACACGTTTTCAGGCTCTTCATGTTTTTCAACACCGCTTCATGCTCCTCCTATTTTTCAGACCGTTTCATGCTCCTCATGTTTTTGACACCTATTGATGCTCTTAATATTTTTCACACCTTTTCAGGCTCTTCATTTTTTCAACACCACTTCATGCTCCTCCTATTTTTCAGACCGTCTCGTTCTCCTCATATTTTAGACACCTTTTGAAGCTCTTCATATATTTCACACCTATTCAGGCTCTTCACTTTTTTCAACACCACTTCATGCTCCTCCTATTTTTCAGATCGTGTCATGCTCATCTCATTTTTGACACCTTTTTAACCTTTTCATATTTTTCACACCTTTTCAGGCTCTTCAAGTTTATCAACACCACTTCATGCTCCTCCATTTTTGCAGACCGTTTCATGCTCCTCATATTACTGACACCTTTTGAAGCTCTTTATATTTGTCACTTCTTTTCAGGCTCTTCATGTTTTTCACCACCACTTCATGCTCCTCCTTTTTTTCAGACCGTTTCATGCTCATCTCACTTTTGACACATTTTGAAGCTCTTCATAATTTTCACACCTTTTGAAGCTCTTCATAATTTTCACACGTTTTCAGGCTCTTCATGTTTTTCAACACCGCTTCATGCTCCTCTTATTTTAAGACCGTTTCATGCTCCTCATATTTTTCACACCTTTTGAAGATCTTCCTATTTTCACACCTTTTCACGCTCTTTATGTTTTTCCACACCGTTTCATGCTCTTCTCATTTTTTACACCTTTTGAATTTCTTCATATTTTTCACAGCTTTTGAACCTCTTCATATTATTCACACATATTCAGGCTCTTCATGTTTTTGAACACTGCTTCATTCTCCTCCTATTTTTCAGACCGTTTCATGCTCCTCATATATGTGAAACATTTTGAAGCTCCTCCTATTTTTCACACCTTTTCAGACTGTTCATGATTTTCAACACCGTTTCCTGCTCCTCCTATTTTTGAGACCGTTTCATATTCCTCCTATTTTTCAGACCATTTCATGATCCTCATATTTTTGACACCTTTTGAAGCTCTTCATATTTTTCAAACATTTTCAGGCTCTTGATGTTTTTCAACACCGCTTCATGCTCCTCCTATTTTTCAGACAGTTTCATGTTCCTCATATTTTTTACACCTTTTGAAGCTCTTCATATTTTTCACACCTTTTCAGGCTCTTCAGGTTTTTGAACAACGTTTCATGCACCTCCTATTTTTCAGACCATTTCTTGCTCCTCATATTTTTCACACCTTTTGAAGCTCTTCATATTTTTCACACCTATTGAAGCTCTTCATATTTTTCACAAGTTTTAAGGCTCTTCATGTTTTTCAGCACCGTTTCATGCTCCTCCTATTTTTCAGACCGTTTCATGCTCCTCATATTTCTGACACCTTTTGAAGCTCTCCATATTTTTCACATATTTTCAGGCTCTTCATGCTTTTCAACACCGTGTCATGCTCCTCCTATTTTGAGACTGTTTCATGCTCCTCTTATTTTTGACACCTTTAGAAGCTCTTGATATATTTCACACCGTTTAAGGCTCTTCATGTTTCTGAACACCGCTTCATGCTCCTCCTATATTTCACACCTTTTCATGCTCTTCATGTTTTCAACACCGTTTCATGCTCCTCCTATTTGTCAGACCTTTTCTTGCTCCTCACATTTTTTACTCCTTTTGAAACTCTTCATATTTTTGACACCTTTTCATTCTTTTCATGTTTTTCTACACCGTTGCATGCTCCTGCTATATTTCAGACCGTTTCATGCTCCTCATATTTTTCACACATTTTGAAGGTCTTCATATTTTTCACACCTTTCCAGGCTCTTCATGTTTGTGAACACCTTTTCATTCTCCTCCTATTTTGCAGACCGTTTCATGCTCCTCATATTTTTCACACCATTTGAAGCTCTTCATAATATTCACACCTTGTCAGGCTCTTGATGTTTTTCAACACCGTTTCATGCTCCACCTATTTTTCAGCCCGTTTCATGCTCCTCATATTTTTGACACCATTGAAGCTCTTCATATTTTTCACACCTTCTCAGGCTCTTCACGTTTTTGAACACCGCTTCATGCTACTCATATTTTTCAAAACGTTTCATGCTCTTCATATATTTGACACCTTTAGAAGCTCTTCATATTATTCACAAATTTTCAGGCACTTCATGTTTTTCAACACCGTTTCATGCTCCTCCTATTGTTCAGACCGTTTCATGCTCCTCATATTTTTTCCCCTTTGAAGCTCTTCATATTTTTCACACCTATTCAGGCTCTTCATGCATTTCAACACCGTTTCATGCTCCTCGTATTTTCAGACTGTTTCATGCTGCTATATTTTTGACACCTTTTGAAGCTCTCCATATTTTTCACACATTTTCAGGCTCTTCATGCTTTTCAACACCGTTTCATGCTCCTCCAATTTTTCAGACTATTTCATGCTCCTCATATTTTTGACACCTTTTGAAGCTCTTCATATATTTCACACCTTTTCAGGCTCTTCATGTTTTTGAACACCGCTTCATGCTCCTCCTATTTTTCACACCTTTTGAAGATCTTCATATATTTCACACCTTTTCAAGCTCTTCATGTTTTTGAACCCCGCTTCATGCTCCTATAATTTTCACACCTTTTGAAGCTCCTCATATATTTCTCACCTTTTCCTGTTCTTCAGGTTTTTCAACAGCGTTTCATGCTTCTCCTATTTTTCAGACCGTTTCATGCTCCTCATATTTCTCACACCTTTTGAAGCTCTTCATATATTTCACACGTTTTTAGACTTTTCATGTTTTTCAACATCGCTTCATCCTCCTCCTATTTTTCAGACAGTTTCATGCTCCTCATATTTTGACACCATTTGAACTCTTCATATTTTTCACACCTTTTGAAGCTCTTCATATTTTTCACAAGTTTTTAGGCTCTTCATGTTTTTCAACACCGTTTCATGCTCCTCCTATTTTCAAACTGTTTCATGCTCCTCTTATTTTTGACACCTTTAGAAGCTCTTCATATATTTCACACATTTTAAGGCTCTTCATGTTTCTGAACACCGCTTCATGCTCCTCCTATATTTCACACCTTTTGAAGCTCTTCATATATTTCACAACTTTCAGACTCTTCATGTTTTTCAACATCGCTTCATACTCCTCCTATTTTTCAGACCGTTTCATGCTCCTCATATTTCTGTCACCTTTTGAAGCTCTTCATATATTTCACACCTTTTCAGGCTCTTCATGTTTTTGAACACCGATTCATGCTCCTCCTATTTTTCAAACCTTTTGAAGATCTTCAAAAATTTCAAACCTTTTCAAGCTCTTCATGTTTTTGAACACCGCTTCATGCTCCTCATATTTTTCACACCTTTTTAAGCTCTTAATATTTTTCACACATTTTCAGGCTCTTCATGTTTTTGAACACCGTTTAATGCTCCTCCTATTTTTCAGACCGTTTCATGCTCCTCATATTTTTGACACCTTTTGAAGCTCTTCATATTTCTAACATCTTTTCAGGCTCTTCATGTTTTTCAACACCGCTTCATGCTCCTCCTATTTTTCAGACCGTCTCGTTCTCCTCATATTTTAGACACCTTTTGAAGCTCTTCATATATTTCACACCTATTCAAGCTCTTCATTTTTTTCAACACCACTTCATGCTCCTCCTATTTTTCAGATCGTGTCATGCTCATCTCATTTTTGACACCTTTTGAAGCTCTTCATATTTCTAACATCTTTTCAGGCTCTTCATTTTTTTCAACACCGCGTCATCCTCCTCCTATTTTTCAGACCGTTTCATGCTCCTCATATTTTTGACACCTTTTGAAGCTCTTCATATTTTTCTCACCTTTTGAAGCTCTTCATATTTTTCATATTTTTGAAGCTCTTCATATTTTACACGTTTTCAGATTCTTCATGTTTTTCAACACCGCTTCATGATCCTGCTATTTTTCAGACCGTTTCATGCTCCTCATATATTTCACACCTTTTGAAGCTCTTCATATTTTTCACATCTTTTGAAGCTCTTCATATTTTTCACATTTTTTTAAGCTCTTCATATTTTTCACACCTTTTCAGGCTCTTCATGTTTTTCAACACCGCTTCATGCTCCTCCTATTTTTCAGATCGTTTCATGCTCCTCATATTTCTGACACCTTTTGAAGCTCTTCATATTTTTCACACCTTTTCAGGCTCTTCAAGTTTATCAACACCACTTCATGCTCCTCCTTTTTTGCAGACCGTTTCATGCTCCTCATATTTTTGACACCTATTGATGCTCTTCATATTTTTCACACCTTTTCAGGCTCGTCATGTTTCTGAAAACCGCTTCATGATCCTCCTATTTCAGACCGTTTCATTCTCCTCATATATTTCACACCTTTTGAAGCTCTTCATATTTTTCACACCTTTTCAGGCTCTTCATGTTTTTGAACACTGCTTCATGCTCCTCGTATTTTTCAGATCATTTCATGCTCCTAATATTTTTGACACTTTTTGAGCTCTTCATATTTTTCACACCTTTTCAGGATCTTCATGTTTTTGAACACCGCTTCATGATCCTCCTGATTTTCAGACCGTTTCATGCTCTTCATATATTTGAAACATTTTGAAGCTCTTCCTATTTTTCACAAATTTTCAGGCTCTTCAAGTTTTTCACCACCACTTCATGCTCCTCCTATTTTTCAGACCGTTTCATGCTCATCTCATTTTTGTCACGTTTGAACCTCTTCATATTTTTCATACCTTTTGAAGCTCTTCATATTTTTCACACGTTTTCAGGCTCTTCATGTTTTTCAAAAACGTTTCATGCTGCTTCTATTTTTCAGACCGTTTCATGCTCCTCATATTTTTGACACTTTTTGAAGCTCTTCATATTTTTCACACCTCTCAGGCTCTTCATATTTTTGAACACAGCTTCATGCTCCTCCAATTTTTCAGACCGTTTCATGCTCCTCATATTTTTGACACCTTTTGAAGCTCTTCATATTTTTCACACCTTTTCAGGCTCTTCATGTTTTTGATTACCGTTTCATCCTCCTCCTATTTTTCAGACCGTTTCATGCTCCTCATATTTTTCACACCTTTTGAAGCTCTTCATATTTTTCCCACCTTTTCAGGCTCTTCATGTTTTTCAACACCAGTTCATGCTCCTCCTATTTTTCAGACCATTCATGCTCCTCATATTTTTGAAACCTTTAGAAACTCTTCATATTTTTCACACCTTTTCCGGCTCTTCATGTTTTTCAACACGGCTTCATGCACCTCTATTTTTCAGACCGTTTCATGCTCATGTCATTTTTGACACCTTTTGAAGCTCTTCATATTTTTCACACCTTTTCAGGCTCTTCAAGTTTTTGAACACCACTTCACGCTCCTCCTAATTTTCAGACCGTATCATGCTCCTCATATTTTTCCCACCTTTTGACGCTGTTCATATTTTTCACACCTTTTCAGGCTCTTCATATTTTTGAACACGACTTCATGCTCCTCCTATTTTTCAGACCGTTTCATGCTCCTCTCATTTTTGACACCTTTTGAAGCTTTGCATATTTTTCACAACTTTTCAGGGTCTTCATGTTTTTGAACACCGCTTCATGCTCCTCCTATTTTTCAGACCGTATCATGCTCATCATATTTTTCAAACCTTTTGAAGCTATTCATTATTTCACACCTTTTCAGGCTCTTCTTTTTTTTCAACACTACTTGTTGCTCCTCCTATTTTTTAGACCTTTTCATGCTCATCTAATTTTTGACACCTTTTAAAGCTCTTCATATTTTTTACACCTTTTGAAGCTCTTCATATTTTTCACACCTTTTGAAGCTCTTCATATTTTTCAAACGATTTAAGACTCTTCATGTTTTTCAACTCCACTTCATGCTCCTGCTATTTATCATACCGTTTCATACTCCTCATATTTTTGACACCTTTTGAGGCTCTTCATATTTTTCACACCTTTTCAGGCTCTTCATGTTTTTGAACACAGCTTCATGCTCCTCCTATTTTTTCTACCGTATCATGCTCCTCATATTTTTCACACCTTTTGAAGCTCTTCATAATTTTCACACCTTTTCAGGCTCTTCATGTTTTGAACAGCACTTCATGCTCCTCCTATTTTTCAGACCGTTTCGTACTCCTCATATTTTTGACACCTTTTGAAGCTCTTCATATTTTTCACACCTTTTCAGTCTCTTCATGTTTTCAACACCGCTTCATGCTCCTCCTATTTTTCAGATCGTTTCATGCTCCTCATATTTTTCACACCTTTTGAAGCTCTTCATAATTTTCACACCTTTTCAGGCTCTTCATGTTTTTGAACAGCACTTCATGCTCCTCCTATTTTTCAGACCGTTTCGTACTCCTCATATTTTTGACACCTTTTGAAGCTCTTCATATTTTTCACACCTTTTCAGTCTCTTCATGTTTTCAACACCGCTTCATGCTCCTCCTATTTTTCAGATCGTTTCATGCTCCTCATATTTTGACACCTTTTGAAGCTCTTCATATTTTTCACACCTATTCAGGCTCTGCATGTTTTTGAACACCACTTCATGCTCCTCCTATTTTTCAGACCGTTTCACGCTCCTCATATTTTGACACCTTTTGAAGCTCTTCATATTTTTCACACCTTTTCAGGCTCTTCATGTTTTTGAACACCGCTTCATGCTCCTCCTATTTTTCAGACCGTTTCATGTTCCTCATATTTTTGACACCTTTTGAAGCTCTTCATATTTTTCACACCTATTGAGGCTCTTCATGTTTTTGAACACCACTTCATGCTCCTCCTATTTTTCAGACCGTTTCATGCTTCTCATATATTTGAAACCTTTTGAAGCTCTTAATATTTTTCACACCTTTTCAGGCTCTTCATGTTTTTGAACACCGCTTCATGCTCCTCCTATTTTTCAGTCCGTTTCATGCTCCTCATGTATTTCACACCGTTTGAAGCTCTTCATATTTTTTACACCTTTTCAGGATCTTCATGTTTTTGAACACCGCTTCATGCTCCTCCTATTTTTCAGACCGTTTCATGCTCCTCATATTTTTCACACCTTTTGAAGTTCTTCATATTTTTCCCACCTTTTCAGGCTCTTCATGTTTTTCAACACCAGTTCATCCTCCTCCTATTTTTCAGACCGTTTCATGCTGCTCATAATTTTGAAACCTTTAGAAACTCTTCATATTTTTTACACCTTTTCAGGCTCTTCATGTTTTTCAACACCACTTCATGCTCCTCCTATTTTTCAGACCGTTTCATGCTCCTCATTTTTTTGACACCTTTTGAAGCTCTTCATATATTTCACACCTTTTCAGGCTCTTCATATTTTTGAACACCGCTTCGTGCTCCTATTTTTCAGATTGTTTCATGCTCCTCATATTTTTGACACCTTTTGAAGCTCTTCATATTTTTCACACCTTTTCAGGCTCTTCATGTTTTTGAACACCGCTTCATGCTCCTCCTATTTTTCAGACCGTTTCAGGCTCCTCATATTTTTCACACCTTTTGAAGCTCTTCATATTTCTCACACGTTTTCAGGCTCTTCATGTTTTTCAACACCGCTTCATGCTCCTCCTTTTTTTCAGACCGTTGCATGCTCCTCATATTTGTGACACCATTTGAAGCTCTTCATATACTTTACATCTTTTCAGGCTCTTCATGTTTTTGAACACCGCTTCATGCTCCTCCTATTTTTCAGACCGTATCATGCTCCTCATATTTTTCACAACTTTTGAAGCTCTTCATATTTTTCATACGTTTTCATGCTGTTCATATTTTCGAACACGACTTCATCCTCCTCCTATTTTTCAGACCGTTTCATGCTCCTCTCATTTTTGACACCTTTTGAAGCTTTGCATATTTTTCACAACTTTTCAGGCTCTTCATGTTTTTGAACACCGCTTCATGCTCCTCCTATTTTTCAGACCGTATCATGCTCCTCATATTTTTCACTTATTTTGAAGCTGTTCATATTTTTCACACCTTTTCAGGCTCTTCATTTTTTTCAACACTACTTGTTGCTCCTCCTATTTTTTAGACCGTTTCATGCTCATCTAACTTTTGATACTTTTGAAACTCTTCATATTTTTTACACCTTTTGAAGCTCTTCATATTTTTCACATTTTTGAACCTCTTCATATTTTTCACACTATTTCAGACTCTTCATGTTTTTCAACACCGCTTCATGCTCCTGCTATTTATCATACCGTTGCATACTCCTCATATTTTTGACATGTTTTGAGGCTCTTCATATTTTTCACACCTTTTCAGGCTCTTCATGGTTTTGAACTACGCTTCATGCTCCTCCTATTTTTTCGACCGTATCATGCTCCTCATATTTTTCACACCTTTTGAAGCTCTTCATATTTTTCTCACCTTTTCAGGTTCTTCATGATTTTCAACACCGCTTCATGCTCCTCCTATTTTTCAGACCGTTTCATGCTCATCTCATTTTGACACCTTTTGAAGCTCTTCATATTTGTCATACCTTTTGAAGCTCTTCATATATTTCATACCTTTTCAGGCTCTTCATGATTTTCAACACCGCTTCATGCTCCTCCTATTTTTCAGACCGTTTCATGCTCATCTCATTTTTGACACCATTTGAAGCTCTTCATATTTTTCACACCTTTTGAAGCTGTTCTTATTTTTCATATTTTTGAAGCTCTTCATATTTTCACACGTTTTCAGACTCTTCATGTTTTTCAACACCGCTTCATGCTCCTGCTATTTTTCAAACCGTTTCATCCTCCTCATATTTTTGACAAGTTGAGGCTTTTCATATTTTTAACACCCATTCAGGCTCTTCATGTTTTTGAACACCGTTTCATAAGCTTCCTATTTTTCAGACCGTTTCATGCTCCTCATATTTTTGACACCTTTTGAAGCTCTTCATAATTTTCACACCTTTTGAAGCTCCTCATATTTTTCACTTCTTTTCAGGCTCTTCATGTTTTTCAACAACGCTTAATGCTCTTCCTATTTTTCAGACCGTTTCTTGCACCTCATATATTTCACACCTTTTGAAGCTTCTCATATTTTTCACTTCTTTTCAGGCTCTTCATGTTTTTCAACAACGCTTAATGCTCTTCCTATTTTTCAGACCGTTTCTTGCACCTCATATATTTCACACCTTTTGAAGCTCTTTATATTTTTCACACATTTTCAGACTTTTCATGTTTTTCAACACCACTTCATGCTCCTCCTATTTTTCAGACGTTTCATGCTCATCTCTCTTTGACACCTTTTGAAGCTCTTCATATTTTTCACACCTTTTCTTTATCTTCATGATTTTCAACACCGCTTCATGCTCCTCCTATTTTTCAGACCGTTTCATGCTCATCTCATTTTTGACACCTTTTGAAGCTCTTCATATTTTTCACATCTTTTGAAGCTCTTCATATTTGTCACATTTTTCAAGCTCTTCATATTTTTCACACGATTTCCGACTCTTCATGTTTTTGAACACCGCTTCATGCTCCTGCTATTTATCATACCGTTTCATACTCCTCATATTTTTGACACCTTTTGAGGCTCTTCATATTATTCACACCTTTTCAGGCTCTTCATTTTTTTCAACACCACTTCAAGCTCCTCCTATTTTTCAGACCGTTTCATGCTCATCTAATTTTTGACACCATTTGAAGCTCTTCATATTTTTCACACGTTTTGAAGCTCTTCATATATTTCACACCTTTTCAGGCTCTTCATGTTTTTCAACACCGCTTCATGCTCCTCCTATTTTTAAGACCGTTTCATGCACCTCATATTTTTCACACCTTTTGAAGCTCTTCATATTTTTCACACCTTTTCAGGCTCTTCATGTTTTTCAACACCGCTTCATGCTCCTCCTATTTTTCAGACCGTTTCATGCTCCTCATATTTTTGACACCTTTTGAAGCTCTTCATATTTTTCAGACTTTTTCAGGCTCTTCATGTTTTTGAACACCGCTTCATGCTTCTTATATTTTTCAGACCGTTTCATGCTCCTCATATTTTTGACACCTTTTGAAGCTCTTCATATTTTTCACACCTTTTGAAGCTCTTCATATTTTTCACACTTTTTCAGGCTCTTCATGTTTTTCAACACTGCTTCATGCTCCTCCTATTTTTCAGACCGTTCCTTGCTACTCATATTTTTGACACCTTTTGAAGCTCTTCATATTTTTCACACCTTTTCAGGCTCTTCATGTTTTTCAACAATGCTTCATGCACCTCCTATATTTCAGAACGTTTCATGCTCCTCATATTTTTGACACCTTTTGAAGCTCTTCATATTTTTGACACCTTTTGAAGCTCTTCATTTTTTTCACACCTTTTAAAGCTCTTCATATTTTTCACACGTTTTCAGGCTCTTCATGTTTTTGAACACCGCTTCATGCTAATCCTATTTTTTAGACAGTTTCATGCTCCTCATATTTTTCACGCCTTTTGAAGCTCTTCATATTTTTCACACCTTTTCAGGCTCTTCATGTTTTTGATCACCATTTCATGCGCCTCCTATTTTTCAGACCGTTTCATGCTCCTCATATTTTTGACAGATTTTGAAGCTTTTCATATTTTTCACACCTTTTCAGGCTCTTCAAGTTTTTCAACACCACTTCATGCTCCTCCTTTTTGCAGACCTTTTCATGCTCCTCATATTTTTGACACCTTTTGATGATCCTCATATTTTTCACACCTTTTCAGTCTCTTCTTTTTTTTCAACACCACTTCGTGGTCCTCCTATTTTTCAAACCGTTTCATGCTCATCTCATTTTTGACACCTTTTGAAGCTTTTCATATTTTTCACACGATTTCAGACTCTTCCTGTTTTCAACACCGCTTCATGCTCCTGCTATTCATCATACCGTTTCATACTTCTCATATTTTTGACACGTTTTGAGGCTCTTCATATTTTCCACACCTTTTCAGGCTCTTCATGTTTTTGAACACGCTTCATAATCCTCCTATTTTTCAGACCGTTTCATGCTCCTCATATTTTTGACACGTTTTGAAGCTCTTCATATTTTTCACACCTTCTCAGGCTCTTCATGTTTTTCAACTCCGCTTCATGCTCCTCCTATTTTTCAGACCGTATCAAGTTCCTCATAGTTTTCACACCTTTTGAAGCTCTTCATACTTTTCATAATTTAAAGATCTTCATATTTTTCACACGATTTCAGACTCTGCCTGTTTTTCAACACCACTTCATGCTCCTGCTATTTATCATACCGTTTCATACTTCTCATATTTTTGACACGTTTTGAGGCTCTTCATATTTTTCACACCTTTACAGTCTCTGCATGTTTTTGAACACTGTTTCATGCTCCTCATGTATTTCACACCTTTTGAAGCTCTTCATATTTTGCACACCTTTTCAGGCTCTTCATGTTGTTGAACACCGCTTCATCCTCCTCCTATTTTTAAGAGGGTTTCATGCTCATCATATTTTTGACACATTTTGAAGCTCTTCATATTTTTCACGCTTTTTGAAGCTGTTCATATATTTCACACCTTTTCAGGCTCTTCATGTTTTTCAACACCACTTCATGCTCCTCCTATTTTTCAGACCCTTTCATGCTAATCTAATTTTTGACACCTTTTGAAGCTCATCATATTTTTCACACCTTTTGAAGCTCTTCATATTTTTCACACCTTTTCAGGCTGTGCATGTTTTTGAACATCGCTTGTGCTCGTCATATTTTCAGACCGTTTCATGCTCCTCATATTTTTGACACCTTTTGAAGCTCTTCATATTTTTCACACCTTTTCAGGCTCTTCATGTTTTTCAACACCGCTTCATGAACCTCCTATTTTTCAGACCGATTCATGCACCTCATATTTTTGACACATTTTGAAACTCTTCATATTTTTCACCCCTTTTCAGGCTCTTCATGGTTTTCAACACCACTTCATGCTCCTCGTATTTTTCAGACCGTTTCATGCTCCTCATATTTTTGACACCTTTTGAAGCTCTACATATTTTTCACACCTTTTCAGGCTCTTCATGATTTTCAACACCACTTCATGCTCCTGTTTTTCAGACCGTTTCATGCTCATCTCATTTTTGACATCTTTTGAAGCTCTTAATATTTTTTACACCTTTTGAAGCTCTTCATAATTTTCATATTTTTGAATCTCTTCATATTTTTCACACATTTTCAGGTTCTTCATGTTTTTCAACACCACTTCAGGCTCCTCCTATTTTTCAGACCCTTTCATGCTAATCTAATTTTTGACACTTTTTGAAGCTCTTCATATTTTTCACACCTTTTCAGTCTCTGCATGTTTTTGAACACCGTTTCATGCTCCTCAAGTATTTCACACCTTTTGAAGCTCTTCATATTTTGCACACCTTTTCAGGCTCTTCATGTTTTTGAACACCGCTTCATCCTCCTCCTATTTTTAAGAGGGTTTCATGCTCGTCATATTTTTGACATATTTTGAAGCTCTTCATAATTTTCACACCTTTTCAGGCTCTTCATGTTTTTGAACACCGCTTCATGCTCGTCCTATTTTTCAAACCGTTTCGTGCTCCTCATATTTTTGACACCTTTTGAAGCTCTTCATATTTTTCACACCTTTTCAGGCTCTTCATTTTTTTCAACATCACTCATGCTCCTCCTATTTTTCAGACCGTTTCATGCAGATCTCCTTTTTGACACCTTTTGAAACTCTTCATATTTTTCAAACCTTTTGAAGCTCTTCATATTTTTCACACGTTTTCAGGCTCTTCATGTTTTTCAACACCGCTTCATGCTCCTCCTATTTTTCAGACCGTTTCATGCTCCTCATATTTTTGACACCTTTTGAAGCTCTATATATTTTTCACACCTTTTTAGGCTCTTCATGTTTTTCAGCACCGCTTCATGCTCCTCCTATTTTGCAGAATGTTTTATGCTCCTCATATTTTTGACACCTTTTGAAGCTCTTCATATTTTTCACACCTTTTAAGGCTCTTCTTGTTTTTGAACACCGCTTCTTGCTCCTCCTATTTTTCAGAATGTTTCATGCTCCTCATATTTTTGACACCTTTTGAGGCTTTCCTTATTTTTCACACCTTTTCAGGCTCTTCATGTTTTTCAACACAGCTTCATGCTCCTCCTATTTTTCAGACCGTTTAATCCTCCTCATGTATTTCACACCTTTTGAATCTCTTCATATTTTTCACACGTTTTCAGGCTCTTCATCGTTTTCAACACCGCTTCATGCTCCTCCTATTTTTCAGACCGTTTCATGCTCATCTCATTTTTGACACCTTTTGAAGCTCTTCATATTTGTCACACCTTTTGAAGCTCTTCATATTTTCATATTTTTGAAGCTCTTTATATTTTCACACGTTTTCAGACTCTTCATGTGTTTCAACACCGCTTCATGCTCCTGCTATTGTTCAGACCGTTTCACGCTCCTCATATTTTTGACACGTTTTGAGGCTTTTCTATTTTGAACACCTTTTCAGCTCTTCATGTTTTTGAACACCGCTTCATCCTCCTTCTATTTTTCAGAACATTTCATGATCCTCATAATTTTGACACCTTTTGAAGCTCTTCTAATTTTTCACACATTTTCATGCACTTCATGTTTTTGAACACCGCTTCATGCTCCTCCTATTTTTCAGACCGTTTCATGCTCCTCATATTTTTGACACCTTTTGAAGCTCTTCATATTTTTCACACCTTTTCATTCTCTTCATGATTTTCAACAGCATTTCATGCTCCTCCTATTTTTCAGACCGTTTCATGCTCATCTCATTTTTGACACCCTTTCAAGCTCTTCATATTTTTCAAACCTTTTGAAGCTCTTCCTATTTTTCACATTTTTGAAGCTCTTCATATATTTCACACCTTTACAGGCTCTTCTTTTTTTTCAACACCACTTCATGCTCCTCCTAATTTCAGACCGTTTCATGCTCATCTCATTTTTGACACCTTTTGAAGCTCTTCATATTTTTCACAACTTTGAAGCTCTTCATATTTTTCAAACCTTTTCAGGCTCTTCACTTTTTTGAACAACGCTTCATGCTCCTCGTATTTTTCAGACCGTTTCATGCTATTCGTATTTTTGACACCTTTTGAAGCTCTTCTAATTTTTCACACATTTTCAGGCACTTCATGTTTTTGAACACTGCTTCATGCTCCTCCTATTTTTCAGACCGTTTCATGCTCCTCATATTTTTGACACCTTTTGAAGCTCTGCATATTTTTCACACCTTTTCAGGCTCTTCATGATTTTCAATACCACTTCATGCTCCTGTTTTTCAGACCGTTTCATGCTCATGTAATTTTTGACAGCTTTTGAAGCTCTTCATATATTTCACACCTTTTAAAGCTGTTCATATTTTTCACACCTTTTAAAGCTCTTCATATTTTTCACAGGTTTTCAGGCTCTTCATGTTTTTCAACACCACTTCATGCTCCTCCTATTTTTTAGACAGTTTCATGCTCCTCATATTTTTCACACCTTTTGAATCTCTTCATTTTATTCACACATTTTCAGGCTCTTCATGTGTTTGAACACCGTTTCATGCTCCTCCTATTTTTCAACCGTTTCATGCTCATGTAATTTTTGACAGCTTTTGAAGCTCGTCATATTTTTCACACCTTTTGAAGCTCTTCATATTTTTCACACGTTTTCAGGCTCTTCATCGTTTTCAACACCGCTTCATGCTCCTCCTATTTTTCAGACCGTTTCATGCTCATCTCATTTTTGACACCTTTTGAAGCTCTTCATATTTGTCACACCTTTTGAAGCTCTTCATATTTTCATATTTTTGAAGCTCTTTATATTTTCACACGTTTTCAGACTCTTCATGTGTTTCAACACCGCTTCATGCTCCTGCTATTGTTCAGACCGTTTCACGCTCCTCATATTTTTGACACGTTTTGAGGCTTTTCTATTTTGAACACCTTTTCAGCTCTTCATGTTTTTGAACACCGCTTCATCCTCCTTCTATTTTTCAGAACATTTCATGATCCTCATAATTTTGACACCTTTTGAAGCTCTTCTAATTTTTCACACATTTTCAGGCACTTCATGTTTTTGAACACCGCTTCATGCTCCTCCTATTTTTCAGACCGTTTCATGCTCCTCATATTTTTGACACCTTTTGAAGCTCTTCATATTTTTCACACCTTTTCATTCTCTTCATGATTTTCAACAGCATTTCATGCTCCTCCTATTTTTCAGACCGTTTCATGCTCATCTCATTTTTGACACCCTTTCAAGCTCTTCATATTTTTCAAACCTTTTGAAGCTCTTCCTATTTTTCACATTTTTGAAGCTCTTCATATATTTCACACCTTTACAGGCTCTTCTTTTTTTTCAACACCACTTCATGCTCCTCCTAATTTCAGACCGTTTCATGCTCATCTCATTTTTGACACCTTTTGAAGCTCTTCATATTTTTCACAACTTTGAAGCTCTTCATATTTTTCAAACATTTTCAGGCTCTTCACTTTTTTGAACAACGCTTCATGCTCCTCGTATTTTTCAGACCGTTTCATGCTATTCGTATTTTTGACACCTTTTGAAGCTCTTCTAATTTTTCACACATTTTCAGGCACTTCATGTTTTTGAACACTGCTTCATGCTCCTCCTATTTTTCAGACCGTTTCATGCTCCTCATATTTTTGACACCTTTTGAAGCTCTGCATATTTTTCACACCTTTTCAGGCTCTTCATGATTTTCAATACCACTTCATGCTCCTGTTTTTCAGACCGTTTCATGCTCATGTAATTTTTGACAGCTTTTGAAGCTCTTCATATATTTCACACCTTTTAAAGCTGTTCATATTTTTCACACCTTTTAAAGCTCTTCATATTTTTCACAGGTTTTCAGGCTCTTCATGTTTTTCAACACCACTTCATGCTCCTCCTATTTTTTAGACAGTTTCATGCTCCTCATATTTTTCACACCTTTTGAAGCTCTTCATTTTATTCACACATTTTCAGGCTCTTCATGTGTTTGAACACCGTTTCATGCTCCTCCTATTTTTCAACCGTTTCATGCTCATGTAATTTTTGACAGCTTTTGAAGCTCGTCATATTTTTCACACCTTTTGAAGCTCTTCATATTTTTCACACGTTTTCAGGCTCTTCATGTTTTTCAACACAGCTTCATGCTCCTCCTATTTTTCAGACCGTTTAATCCTCCTCATGTATTTCACACCTTTTGAATCTCTTCATATTTTTCACACGTTTTCAGGCTCTTCATCGTTTTCAACACCGCTTCATGCTCCTCCTATTTTTCAGACCGTTTCATGCTCATCTCATTTTTGACACCTTTTGAAGCTCTTCATATTTGTCACACCTTTTGAAGCTCTTCATATTTTTCATATTTTTGAAGCTCTTTATATTTTCACACGTTTTCAGACTCTTCATGTGTTTCAACACCGCTTCATGCTCCTGCTATTGTTCAGACCGTTTCACGCTCCTTATATTTTTGACACGTTTTGAGGCTTTTCTATTTTGAACACCTTTTCAGCTCTTCATGTTTTTGAACACCGCTTCATCCTCCTTCTATTTTTCAGAACATTTCATGATCCTAATAATTTTGACACCTTTTGAAGCTCTTCTAATTTTTCACACATTTTCAGGCACTTCATGTTTTTGAACACCGCTTCATGCTCCTCCTATTTTTCAGACCGTTTCATGCTCCTCATATTTTTGACACCTTTTGAAGCTCTTCATATTTTTCACACCTTTTCATTCTCTTCATGATTTTCAACAGCATTTCATGCTCCTCCTATTTTTCAGACCGTTTCATGCTCATCTCATTTTTGACACCTTTTCAAGCTCTTCATATTTTTCAAACCTTTTGAAGCTCTTCCTATTTTTCACATTTTTGAAGCTCTTCATATATTTCACACCTTTACAGGCTCTTCTTTTTTTTCAACACCACTTCATGCTCCTCCTAATTTCAGACCGTTTCATGCTCATCTCATTTTTGACACCTTTTGAAGCTCTTCATATTTTTCACAACTTTGAAGCTCTTCATATTTTTCAAACCTTTTCAGGCTCTTCATGTTTTTCAACACCGCTTCATGGTCCTCCTATGTTTCAGAACGTTTCATGCTCCTCATGTATTTCACACCTTTTGAAACTCTTCATATTTTTACACGTTTTCAAGCTCTTCATGTTTTTGAACACTGGTTCATGCTCCTCCTATTTTTCAGACATTTTCATGCTCCTGATATTTTTGACACATTTTGAAGCTCTTCATATTTTGCACACCTTTTCAGTCTCATAATA
Organism: Dama dama; assembly: GCF_033118175.1. Taxonomy (NCBI): domain Eukaryota; kingdom Metazoa; phylum Chordata; class Mammalia; order Artiodactyla; family Cervidae; genus Dama; species Dama dama. The sequence goes on along the minus strand of NC_083683.1, from coordinate 5,337,483 downwards.
TTTTTCAACACCACTTCATGCTCCTCCAATTTTTCAGTCCGTTTCATGCATATCTCATTTTTGACTCCTTTTGAAGCTATTCATATTTTTCACTCCTTTTCAGGCTCTTCCGGTTTTTCAACACCGCTTCATGATCCTCCTATTTTTCAGACCGTTTCATGCTCCTCATATTTTTACACCTTTTGAAGCTCTTCATATATTTCACACCTTTTCAGGCTCTTCATTTTTTTCAACACCGCTTCATGCTCCTCCTATTATTCAGACCGTTTCATGCTCATCTCATTTTTGACACCTTTTAAAGCTCTTCATATTTTTAACACCTTTTCAGGTTCTTCATGTTTTAGAACACCGCTTCATGGTCCTCCTATTTTTCAGAACTTTTCATGCTCCTCATATAATTCACACCTTTTGAAGCTCTTCATATTTTTCACACCTTTTCAGGCTCTTCATGTTTTTCAACACCGTTTCATGCTCCTCCGATTTTTCAGACCGTTTCATGCTCCCCATATTTTTGACACCTTTTGAAGCTCTTCATATTTTTCACACCTATTGAAGGTGTTCATATATTTCACACCTTTTCAGGCTCTTGATGTTTTTCAACACCACTTCATGCTCCTTCTATTTTTCACACCTTTAATGCTAATCTAATTTTTGACACCTTTTGAAGCTCTTCATATTTTTCACACCTTTTGAAGGTCTTCATATTTTTCACACCTTTTCAGGCTGTTCATGTTTTTGAACACCGCTTATGCTCGTCCTATTTTTCAGACCATTTCATGCTCCTCATACTTTTGACACCTTTTGAAGCTCTTCATATTATTCACACCTTTTCAGGCTCTTCATGTTTTTCAACAACACTTCATGCTCCTCCTATTTTTCAGACCGTTTCATGCTCATCTCATTTTTGACATCTTTTGAAGCTCTTCATATTTTTCACACCTTTTGAAGCTCTTCATAATTTTCATATTTTTGAAGCACTTCATATTTTTCACACTTTTTCAGGCTCTTCATGTTTTTCAACACCTCTTCAGGCTCCTCCTATTTTTCAGACCCTTTCATGCTAATCTAATTTTTGGCACTTTTTGAAGCTCTTCATATTTATCACACCTTTTAAGTCTCTGCATGTTTTTGAACACCTTTACATGCTCCTCATGTATTTCACTCCTTTTGAAGCTCTTCATATTTTGCACAAATTTTCAGGCTCTTCATGTTTTTCAACACCGCTTCATCCTCCTATTTTTAAGAGGGTTTCATGCTCGTCGTATTTTTGACACATTTTGAAGCTCTTCATATTTTTCACACCTTTTCAGGCTCTTCATGTTTTTGAACACAGCTTCTTGCTCCTCCTAATTTTCAGACCGTTTCATGCTCCTCATACATTTCACACCTTTTTAAGCTCTTCCTATTGTTCACACCTTTTCAGGCTCTTCATGTTTTTGAACATCGTTTTATGCTGCCTCTATTTTTCAGACCGTTTCATGCTCCTCATATATTTTAAACCTTTTGAATCTCTTCATATATTTCACACCTTTTCAGGCTGTTCATGTTTTTCAACAACGCTTCATGATCTTCCTATTATTCAGACCGTTTCATGCTCCTCAAGTATTACACACCTTTTGAAGCTCTTCATATTTTTCACACCTTTTCAGGCTCTACATGTTTTTCAACACCACTTAATGCCCCTCCTATTTTTCAGACCGTATCATGCTCATCTCATTTTTACACCTTTTGAAGCTCTTCATATTTTTCACACCTTTTGAAGCTCTTCCTATTTTTCACACCTTTTCACGCTCTTCAGGGTTTTGAACACCGCTTCATGCTCCTCATATTTTTCACACCTTTTGAAGCTCTTCATATTTTTCACACCTTTTCAGGCTCTTCATGTTTTTCAACACCGCTTCTTGCTCCTCCATTTTTCACACCCTTTCATGCTTCTCATGTATTTCACACGTTTTGAAGCTCTTCATATTTTTCCCATTTTTCAGGCTCTTCATGTTTTTGAACACGGTTTCATGCTCCTCCTATTTTTCAGACCGTTCATGCTCCTCATATTTTGACACCTTTTTAAGCTCTTCATATTTTTCACACCTTTTCAGGCTCTTCATGTTTCTGAACACCGCGTCATGCTCCTCCTATTTTTCATATCGTTTCATGCTCCTCATATTTTTGTCACCTTTTGAAGCTCTTCATATTCTTCACACCTTTTGAGGCTCTTCATGTTTTTCAACACCGCTTCATGCCCCTCCTATTTTTCAGACCGTTTCATGCTCCTCATATTTGTGACACCTTTTGAAGCTCTTCATATTTTTCACAAGCTTTCATGCTCTTCATGTTTTTCTTCACCGCTTCATGCTCCTCCTATATTTCACCCCGTTTCATGCTGCTCATATTTTGATACCTTTTGAAGCTCTTCATATTTTTCACACCTTTTCACTCTCTTCATGTTTGTTAAAACCGTTTCTTGCTCCTCCTATATTTCAGACCGTTTCTTGCTCCTCATATTTTTGACACCTTTTGAAGCTCTTCATATTCTTCACAGCTTTTGAGGCTCTTCATGTTTTTCAACACCGCTTCATGCTCCTCGTATTTTTCAGACCGTTTCATGCTCCTCATATTTTCAACACCTTTTGAAGCTCTTAATATTTTCCACTCATTTTCAGGCTCTTCACGTTTTCAACACCGTTTCATGCTAATCCTATTTTTCAGACCGTTTCATACTCTTCATATTTTTGACACCTTTGAAGCTCATCATATTTTTCACACGTTTTCATGCTCTTCATGTTTTTCTTCACCGCTTCATGCTCATCCTATATTTCAGCCCGTTTCATGCTCCTCATATTTTGATACCTTTTGAAGCTCTTCATATTTTCCACTCATTTTCAGGCTCTTCACGTTTTCAACACCGTTTCATGCTCCTCCTATTTTTCAGACTGTTTCAAGCTCCTCATATTTTGACCCTTTTGAAGCTCTTCATATTTTTCACACCTTTTCAGGCTCTTCATGTTTTTCAACACCACTTCATGTTCCTCCTATTATTCAGACCGTTTCATGCTCATCTCATTTTTGACACCTTTTGAAGCTCTTGGTATTTTTCACACCTTTTGAAGCTCTTCATATTTTTCACACCTTTTCAGGATCTTCATGTTTTTAAACACCCCTTCATGCTCCTCCTATTTTTCAGAACTTTTCATGCTCCTCATATTTTTCAAATCTTTTGAAGCTCTTCATATTTTTCGCACCATTCCAGGCTCTTCATGTTTTTGAACACCGCTTCATGCTTCTCCTATTTTACAGACCGTTTCATTCTCCACATGTATTTCACACCTTTTGAAGCTCTTCCTATTTTTCACAATTTTTCAGGCTCTTCATGTTTTTCAACACCGTTTCATGCTCCTCCTATTTTTCAGACCGTTTCATGCTCCTCCTATTTTTGAGACCGTTTCATGCTCCTCATATATTGACACCTTTTGAAGCTCTTCATATTTTTCACAGCTTTTCAGGCTCTTCATGTTTTCAACACCATTTCATCCTCCTCCTATTTTTCAGACCGTTTCATGCTCATCTCATTTTTGAAACCTTTTGAAGCTCTTCATATATTTCACACCTTTTCAGGCTCTTCATGTTTTCAACACCGCTTCATGGTCCTCCTATTTTTCAGACCGTTTCATGCTCCTCATATTTTTGATACCTTTTGAAGCTCTTCATATATTTCACACCTTTTCATGCTCTTCATGTTTTCAACACCACTTCATCCTCCTCCTATTTTTCAGACCGTTTCATGCTCATCTCATTTTTGACACCTTTTGAAGCTCTTCATATTTTTCACACCTTTTCAGGCTCTTCTTGTTTTTGAACACCGTTTCATGCTTCTCCTATTTTTCAGACCGTTTCATGCTCCTCATATTTTTGACACCTTTTGAAGCTCTTCATATTTTTCAAACCTTTTCAGGTTCTTCAAGTTTTTCAACACCGTTTCATGCTCCTCGTATTTTTCAGACCGTTTCATGCTCCTCATATTTTTGACACCTTTTGAAGCTCTTCCTATTTTCCACACCTTTTCAGCCTCTTCATGTTTTAGAACACCGCTTCATGCTCCTTCTATTTTTCATAACGTTTCATGCTCCTCTCATTTTTCACACCTTTTGAAGCTCATCATATTTTTCGCACCGTTCCAGGCTCTCCATGTTTTTGAACACCGCTTCATGCTTCTCCTATTTTACAGACCGTTTCATTCTCCTCATGTATTTCACACCGTTTGAAGCTCTTCCTATTTTTCAAAACTTTTCAGGCTCTTCATGTTTTTCAACAACTTTTCATGCTCCTCCTCTTTTTCAGACTGTTTCAAGCTCCTCATATTTTGACCCTTTTGAAGCTCTTCATATTTTTCACAGCTTTTCAGTCTCTTCATGTTTTACAACACCGCATCATGCTCCACCTATTTTTCAGACTATTTCATGCTCCTCATATTTTTGACACCTTTTGAAGCTCTTCATATTTTTCACACCTTTTCAAGCTCTTCATGTTTTTCAACACTGCTTAATGCTCCTCCTATTTTACAGACCGTTTCATGCTCCTCATATTTTTCACACGTTTTGAAGCTCTTCATATTTTTCACACCTTTTCAGGCTCTTCATGTTTTTCAACACCGCATCATGCTCCTCCTATTTTTCAGACTGTTTCATGCTCCTCATATTTTTCACACGTTTTTGAAGCTCTTCATATTTTTCACACCTTTTCAGTCACTTCATGTTTTTGAACACAGCTTCATGCTTCTCCTATTTTTCAGACCCTTCATGCCCCTCATATTTTTGAAATATTTTGAAGCTCTTCATATTTTTCACACCTTTTCAGGCTCTTCATGTTTTTCAACGCCGCTTCATGCTCCAAGAGTTTTTCAGACCGATCATGCTCCTCATATTTTTGACACCTTTTGAAGCTCTTCATATTTTTCACACCTTTTCAGGCTCTTCATGTTTTTCAACACCGCTTCATGCTCCTCCTACTTTTCAGACCGTTTCATGCTCCTCATATTTTTGACACCTTTTGAAGCTCTTCATATTTTTCACACCTTTTCAGGCTCTTCATGTTTTTCAACGCCGCTTCATGTTCCTAGAGTTTTTCAGACCGATCATGCCCCTCATATTTTTGACACCTTTTGAAGCTCTTCATATTTTTCACACCTTTTCAGGCTCTTCATATTTTTGAACACCGCTTCATGCTCCTCCTATTTTACCGACCGTTTCATGCTCCTCCTATTTTTCAGACCGTTTCATGCTCCTCATACATTTCACACCTTTTGAAGCTCTTCATGTTTTTCACACCTTTTCAGGCTCTTCATGTTTTTCAACACCGCCTCATGCTCCTCCTATTTTTCAGATGTTTCATGCTCCTCCTATTTTTGAGACCGTTTCAGTTTCCTCATATTTTTAACACCTTTTGAAGCTCTTCATATTTTCCATATCTTTACAGGCTCTTCATGTTTTTGAAAACCGTTTCATGCTCCTCCTATTTTTCAGACCATTTCATGCTCCGCATATTTTTGACATCTTTTGAAGCTCTTCATATTTTTCACTCCTTTTCAGGCACTTCATGTTTTTGAACACCGTTTCATGCTCCTTCTATTTTTCAGACCGTTTCATGCTCTTCATATTTTAGACACCTTTTGAGTCTCTTCATATTTTTCGTACCTTTTCAGGCTCTCCATATTTTTGACATCGCTTCGTGCTCCTCCTAATTTTGAGACGGTTCATGCTCCTCATATTTATGACACATTTTGAAGCTCTTCATATTATTCACACCTTTTCATGCTCTTCATGTTTCTAACACCGTTTCATGCTTGTCCTATTTTTCAGACCATTTAATGCTCCTCATATTTTTCACACATTTTGAATCTCTTTATATTTGTCACACCTTTTCAGGCTCTTCATGTTTTTCACACCTTTTCAGGCTCTTCATGTTTTTGAACACAGCTTCATGCTCCTCCTATTTTTCTGACCGTTTCATGCTCCTCATATTTTTGACACCTTTTGAAGCTCCTCCTATTTTGCACACGTTTTCAGGGTCTTCATGTTTTTCAACACCGTTTCATGCTCCTCCTATTTTTCCTACCGTTTCATGCTCCTCCTATTTTTGACAATTTTGGAAGCTATTCATATTTTTCACACCTTTTCAGGCTCTTCATGTTTTTCAACACCGCTATATGCTCCTACTAAATTTCAGACTGTTTCATGCTCCTCATGTATTTCACACCTTTTGAAGCTCTTCATATTTTTCACACCTTTTCAGGCACTTCATGTTTTTCAACACCACTTCATGTTCCTCCTATTATTCAGACCGTTTCATGCTCATCTCATTTTTGACACCTTTTGAAGCTCTTGATATATTTCACACCTTTTGAAGCTCTTCATATTTTTCACACCTTTTCAGGCTCTTCATGTTTTTCAACACCACTTCATGTTCCTCCTATTATTCAGACCGTTTCATGCTCATCTCATTTTTGACACCTTTTGAAGCTCTTGATATTTTTCAAACCTTTTGAAGCTCTTCATATTTTTCACACCTTTTCAGGCTCTTCATGTTTTTAAACACCGCTTCATGCTCCTCCCATTTTTCAGACTGTTTCTTGCTCCTCATATTTTTCACACGTTTTGAAGCTCTTCATATTTTTCACAACTTTTCAGTCTCTTCATGTTTTTGAACACAGCTTCATGCTCCTCCTATTTTTCAGACCGTTCATGCCCCTCATATTTTTGAAATATTTTGAAGCTCTTCATATTTTTCACACTTTTTCAGGCTCTTTATGTTTTTCAACGCCGCTTCATGCTCCTAGTGTTTTTCAGACCGTTCATGCTTCTCATATTTTTGACACCTTTTGAAGCTCTTCATATTTTTCACACCTTTTCAGGCTCTTCATGTTTTTCAACACCGCTTCATGCTCCTCCTATTTTCAGAACGTTTCATGGTCCTCATATTTTTGACAACTTTTGAAGCTCTTCATATTTTTCACACCTTTTCAGGCACTTCATGTTTTTGAACACCGTTTCATGCTCCTCCTATTTTCAGACCGTTTCATGCTCCTCATATTTTTGACATCTTTTGAAGCTGTTCATATTTTTCACTCCTTTTCAGGCACTTCATGTTTTTGAACACCGTTTCATGCTCCTCATATTTTTCAGACCGTTTCATGCTCCTCATATTTTTGACACATTTGAGGCTCTTCATATTTTTCACACCTTTTCAGGCCCATCATGTTTTTCCACACCGCATCATGCTCCTTCTATTTTTCAAAACGTTTCATGTTCCTCATATTTTTGACACCTTTTGAAGCTCTTCCTTTTTTTCACACCTTTTCATGCTCTTCATGTTTCTAACACCGTTTCATGCTTCTCCTATTTTTCAGACCGTTTAATGCTCCTCATTTTTTTCACACCTTTTGAATCTCTTTATATTTGTCACACCTTTTCAGGCTCTTCATGTTTTTCAACAGCGCTTCATGCTCCTCCTATTTTTCAGATCGTTTCTTGCTCCTCCTATATTTCAAACTGTTTCACGCACCTCTTATTATTGACACCTTTTGAAGCTCTTCATATTTTTCACACCTTTTCAGGCTCTTCATGTTTTTCAACACCACTTCATGCTCCTCCTATTTTTGAGACCGGTTCATGCTCCTCATATTTTTCACACATTTAGAAACTCTTCATATTTTTCCCACCTTCCCAGGCTCTTCATGTATTTGAGCACAGCTTCATGCTTCTCCTATATTTCAGACCGTTTCATGCTCCTCATATTTTTGACACCTTTTGAAGCTCTTCATATTTTTCACACCTTTTCAGACTCTTCATGTTTTTGAACACCATTTCATGCTGCTCCTGTTTTTCAGACCGTTTCATGCTTCTCATGTTTTCGACACGTTTTGGGGCTCTTCATATTTTTCACACCATTGCAGGCTCTTCATGTTTTTGAACACCGTTTCATGCTCCTCCTATATTTGAGACCGTTTCATGCTCCTCATATTTTTGACACATTTTGAAGCTCTTCATATTTTTCACACCTTTTGAAGCTCTTCATATATTTCACACCTTTTCAGGCTCTTCATTTTTTTGAACACCACTTCATGCTCCTCCTATTTTTCAGACCCTTTCATGCTCCTCATAATTTTGACACCTTTTGAAGCTCTTCATATTTTTCACACCTTTTCAGGCTCTTCATGTTTTTCAAACCGCTTCATGCTCGTCCTATTTTCCAGACCATTTCATGCTCCTCATATTTTTGAAACCTTTTGAATCTCTTCATATATTTCACGCCTTTTGAGGCTCTTCATGTTTTTCAACACCACTTCATGCTCCTCCTATTTTTCAGTCCTTTTCATGCTCATCTCATTTTTCACAGCTTTTGAAGCACTTCATATTTTTCACACTTTTTCAGTCTCTTAATGTTTTTCAATGCCACTTCATGCTCCTCCTATTTTTCTGACCGTTTCATGCTCCTCATATTTTTGACACATTTTGAAGCTCTTCATATTTTTCACACCTTTTCAGGCTCTTCATGTTTTTCAACACCGCTTCATGCTCCTCCTACTTTTCAGACCGTTTCATGCTCCTCATATTTTTGACACCTTTTGAAGCTCTTCATTTTTTTCACACCTTTTCAGGCTCTTCATGTTTTTCAACGCCGCTTCATGTTCCTAGAGTTTTTCAGACCGATCATGCCCCTCATATTTTTGACACCTTTTGAAGCTCTTCATATTTTTCACACCTTTTCAGGCTCTTCATATTTTTGAACACCGCTTCATGCTCCTCCTATTTTACCGACCGTTTCATGCTCCTCCTATTTTTCAGACCGTTTCATGCTCCTCATACATTTCACACCTTTTGAAGCTCTTCATGTTTTTCACACCTTTTCAGGCTCTTCATGTTTTTCAACACCGCCTCATGCTCCTCCTATTTTTCAGATGTTTCATGCTCCTCCTATTTTTGAGACCGTTTCAGTTTCCTCATATTTTTAACACCTTTTGAAGCTCTTCATATTTTCCATATCTTTACAGGCTCTTCATGTTTTTGAAAACCGTTTCATGCTCCTCCTATTTTTCAGACCATTTCATGCTCCGCATATTTTTGACATCTTTTGAAGCTCTTCATATTTTTCACTTCTTTTCAGGCACTTCATGTTTTTGAACACCGTTTCATGCTCCTTCTATTTTTCAGACCGTTTCATGCTCTTCATATTTTAGACACCTTTTGAGTCTCTTCATATTTTTCGTACCTTTTCAGGCTCTCCATATTTTTGACATCGCTTCGTGCTCCTCCTAATTTTGAGACGGTTCATGCTCCTCATATTTATGACACATTTTGAAGCTCTTCATATTATTCACACCTTTTCATGCTCTTCATGTTTCTAACACCGTTTCATGCTTGTCCTATTTTTCAGACCATTTAATGCTCCTCATATTTTTCACACATTTTGAATCTCTTTATATTTGTCACACCTTTTCAGGCTCTTCATGTTTTTCACACCTTTTCAGGCTCTTCATGTTTTTGAACACAGCTTCATGCTCCTCCTATTTTTCTGACCGTTTCATGCTCCTCATATTTTTGACACCTTTTGAAGCTCCTCCTATTTTGCACACGTTTTCAGGGTCTTCATGTTTTTCAACACCGTTTCATGCTCCTCCTATTTTTCCTACCGTTTCATGCTCCTCCTATTTTTGACAATTTTGGAAGCTATTCATATTTTTCACACCTTTTCAGGCTCTTCATGTTTTTCAACACCGCTATATGCTCCTACTAAATTTCAGACTGTTTCATGCTCCTCATGTATTTCACACCTTTTGAAGCTCTTCATATTTTTCACACCTTTTCAGGCACTTCATGTTTTTCAACACCACTTCATGTTCCTCCTATTATTCAGACCGTTTCATGCTCATCTCATTTTTGACACCTTTTGAAGCTCTTGATATATTTCACACCTTTTGAAGCTCTTCATATTTTTCACACCTTTTCAGGCTCTTCATGTTTTTCAACACCACTTCATGTTCCTCCTATTATTCAGACCGTTTCATGCTCATCTCATTTTTGACACCTTTTGAAGCTCTTGATATTTTTCAAACCTTTTGAAGCTCTTCATATTTTTCACACCTTTTCAGGCTCTTCATGTTTTTAAACACCGCTTCTTGCTCCTCCCATTTTTCAGACTGTTTCATGCTCCTCATATTTTTCACACGTTTTGAAGCTCTTCATATTTTTCACAACTTTTCAGTCTCTTCATGTTTTTGAACACCGTTTCATGCTCCTCATATTTTTCAGACCGTTTCATGCTCCTCATATTTTTGACACATTTGAGGCTCTTCATATTTTTCACACCTTTTCAGGCCCATCATGTTTTTCCACACCGCTTCATGCTCCTTCTATTTTTCAAAACGTTTCATGTTCCTCATATTTTTGACACCTTTTGAAGCTCTTCCTTTTTTTCACACCTTTTCATGCTCTTCATGTTTCTAACACCGTTTCATGCTTCTCCTATTTTTCAGACCGTTTAATGCTCCTCATTTTTTTCACACCTTTTGAATCTCTTTATATTTGTCACACCTTTTCAGGCTCTTCATGTTTTTCAACAGCGCTTCATGCTCCTCCTATTTTTCAGATCGTTTCTTGCTCCTCCTATATTTCAAACTGTTTCACGCACCTCTTATTATTGACACCTTTTGAAGCTCTTCATATTTTTCACACCTTTTCAGGCTCTTCATGTTTTTCAACACCACTTCATGCTCCTCCTATTTTTGAGACCGGTTCATGCTCCTCATATTTTTCACACATTTAGAAACTCTTCATATTTTTCCCACCTTCCCAGGCTCTTCATGTATTTGAGCACAGCTTCATGCTTCTCCTATATTTCAGACCGTTTCATGCTCCTCATATTTTTGACACCTTTTGAAGCTCTTCATATTTTTCACACCTTTTCAGACTCTTCATGTTTTTGAACACCATTTCATGCTGCTCCTGTTTTTCAGACCGTTTCATGCTTCTCATGTTTTCGACACGTTTTGGGGCTCTTCATATTTTTCACACCATTGCAGGCTCTTCATGTTTTTGAACACCGTTTCATGCTCCTCCTATATTTGAGACCGTTTCATGCTCCTCATATTTTTGACACATTTTGAAGCTCTTCATATTTTTCACACCTTTTGAAGCTCTTCATATATTTCACACCTTTTCAGGCTCTTCATTTTTTTGAACACCACTTCATGCTCCTCCTATTTTTCAGACCCTTTCATGCTCCTCATAATTTTGACACCTTTTGAAGCTCTTCATATTTTTCACACCTTTTCAGGCTCTTCATGTTTTTCAAACCGCTTCATGCTCGTCCTATTTTCCAGACCATTTCATGCTCCTCATATTTTTGAAACCTTTTGAATCTCTTCATATATTTCACGCCTTTTGAGGCTCTTCATGTTTTTCAACACCACTTCATGCTCCTCCTATTTTTCAGTCCTTTTCATGCTCATCTCATTTTTCACAGCTTTTGAAGCACTTCATATTTTTCACACTTTTTCAGTCTCTTAATGTTTTTCAATGCCACTTCATGCTCCTCCTATTTTTCTGACCGTTTCATGCTCCTCATATTTTTGACACATTTTGAAGCTCTTCATATTTTTCACACTTTTTCAGGCTCTTCATGTTTTTGAAGACCGCTTCATGCTCCTCCTATTTTTCAGACCGTTTCATGCTCCTCATGTATTTCACACCCTTTGAATCTCTTCATATATTTCACACCTTTTCAGGCTCTTCATGTTTTTCAACACCGTTTTATGATCCTCCTATTTTTCATACCGTTTCATGCTCCTCTTGTATTTCCCACATTTTGAAGGTCTTCATATTTTTCACAACTTTTCAGTTTGTTCATGTTTTTGAACACCGCTTCATGCTCCTACTATTTTTCAGACCGTTTTTGCTTCTCATATATTTCACACCTTTTGAAGCACTTCATATGTTTCACACATTTTCAGGCTCTTCATGTTTTGAACACCGCTTCATGCTCCTCTATTTTTCAGACCGTTTCATGCTCTTCTTATTATAGACACCTTTTGAAAGTCCTCATATATTTCACACCTTTTCAGGCTCTTCAAGTTTTTGAACACCGCTTCACGCTCCTCCTATTTTTCAGATCGTTTCATGCTCCTCATGTATTTCACACCTTTTCAGGCTCTTCATGTTTTTCAACACCACTTCATGCTTCTCCTATTTTTCAGATCGCTTCATGCTCCTCATATTTTTGACACCTTTTGAAGCTCTTCATATTTTTCACACCTTTTCAGGCTCTTCATTATTTTGAACACCGCTTCATGCTCCTACTATTTTCAGACCGTTTCAAGCTCCTCATGTATTTCACACCTTTTGAAGCTCTTCATATTTTTCACACCTTTTCAGGCTCTTGATGTTATCAAACACCGTTTCATGCTGCTCCTCCTTTTCAGACCGTTTCATACTCCTCATATTTTTGACACATTTTGAAGCTCTTCATATATTTCACACCTTTTCAGGCTCTTCATGTTTTTCACCACCACTTCATGCTCCTCCTATTTTTCAGATCGCTTCATGCTCATCTCCTTTTTGACACTTTTTGAAGCTGTTCATATTTTTCACACCTTTTGAAGCTCTTCATATTTTTCACACCTTTTCAGGCTATTCATGTTTTCCAACACCACTTCATTCTCCTCCTATTTTTCAGACCGTTTCATGCTCCTCCTAATTTTGACAACTGTTGATGCTGTTCATATTTTTCACACCTTTTGAAGCTCTTTTAATTTTTCACACGTTTTCAGACTCTTCATGTTTTTCAACACCGCTTCATGCTCGTGCTATTTTTCAGACCGTTTCATGCTGCTCATGTATTTCACATCTTTTGAAGCTCTTCATATTTTTCACACCTTTTCATGCTCTTCATGTTTTTCAACAGCGCTTCATGCTCCTCCTAATTTGCAGACCGTTTCATGCTCCTCATATTTTTGACACCTTTTGAAGCTCTTCATATTTCTGACACCTCGTCAGTCTCTTCATGTTTTTCAACACCGTTTCTTGCTCCTCCTATTTTTCAGACCGTTTCATGCTCCTCATGTATTTCACACCTTTTGAAGCTCTTCATATTTTGCACGCGTTTTCAGGCTCTTCATGTTTTTTCACAACCAATTCATGCTCCTCCTATTTTTCAGACCGTATCATGCTCCTCTTTTTTTTCACACCTTTTGAAGCTCTTCATATATTTTACACCTTTTCAGGCTCTTCATTATTTTCAACAGCACTTCATGCTCCTCCCACATTTCAGACCGTTTTACACTCATCTCATTTTTGACACCTTTTGAAGCTCTTCATTTATTTCACACGTTTTCAGGCTCTTCATGTTTTTCAACACCACTTCATGCTCCTCCTATTTTGCAGATCGTTTCATGCTCCTCATATTTTTGACACCTTTTGAAGCTCTTCATATTTTTCCCACCTTTTCAGGCTCTTCATGTTTTTCAACACCGCTTCATGCTCCTCCTATTTTTCAGACCGTTTCATGCTCCTCATGTTTTTCACACCTTTTGAAGCTCTTCATATTTTTGACACCTTTTCAGGCTCTTCATGTTTTTGAACACCGCTTCATGCTCCTCCGAAATTTCAGACCGTTTCAGGCTCCTCATATTTTTGACACCTTTTGAAGCTTTTCATATTTTTCACAGCTTTTGAAGTTCTTCATATTTATCAAACCTTTTGAAGCTCTTCATATTTTTCACACCTTTTCAGACTCTGCATGTTTTTGAACACCACTTCATGCTCCTCCTATTTTTGAGACCGTTTCATGCTCCTCATGTATTTCACACCTTTTGAAGCTCTTCATATTTGTCACACCTTTTCAGGCTCCTCATGTTTTTCAACACCGCTTCATGCTCCTCCTATTTTTCAGACCGTTTCATGCTTCTCATATTTTTCACACCTTCTGAAGCTCTTCATATTTTTCACACCTTTTCAGGCTCTTCATGTTTTTGAACACCGCTTCATGCTCCTCCTAATTTTTAAACCGTTTAATGCTCCTCATGTATTTCACACCTTTTGAAGCTCTTCATATTTTTCACACCTTCTCAGGCTCTTCATGTTTTTGAACACCATTTCATGCTCCTCCTATTTTTCAGACCGTTTCATGCTCCTCATATTTTTGACACCTATTGAAGCTCTTCAGATATTTCACACCTTTCCAGGCTCTTCATTTTTTCAACACCACTTCATGCTCCTCCTATTTTTTCAGATCGTTTCATGCTCATCTCATTTTAACACCTTTTGAAGCTCTTCATATTTTTGACAAATTTTGAAGTTCTTCATATTTCTCACACCTTTTCAGGCTCTTCATGTTTTTCAACACCGCTTCATGCTCCTCCTATTTTTCAGACCTTTTCAAGCTAATCTCTTTTTTGACACCTTTTGAAGCTCTTCATATTTTTCACACCTTTTGAAGCTCTTCATATTTTTCCATTTAAGAAGCTCTTCATATTTTCCACACGTTTTCAGACAATTCATGTTTTTCAACATCGCTTCATGCTCCTCCTTTTTTGCAGACCGTTTCATGCTACTCATATTTGTAACACCTTTTGAAGCTCTTCATATTTCTCACACCTTTTCAGGCTCTTCATGTTTTTCAACACCGCTTCATGCACCTCCTATTTTCAGAACGTTTCATGCTCATCTCATTTTTGACACCTTTTGAAGCTCTTCATATTTTTCACACCTTTTGAAGCTCTTCATATTTTTCCATTTATGAAGCTCTTCATATTTTCCACACGTTTTCAGACAATTCATGTTTTTCAACACCACTTCTTGCTCCTCCTTTTTTGCAGACCGTTTCATGCTACTCATATTTGTAACACCTTTTGAAGCTCTTCATATTTCTCACACCTTTTCAGGCTCTTCATGTTTTTCAACACCGCTTCATGCACCTCCTATTTTTCAGAACGTTTCATGCTCATCTCATTTTTGACACCTTTTGAAGCTCTTCATATTTTTCACACCTTTTGAAGCTCTTCATATTTTTCACACCTTTTCAGGCTCTTCATTTTTTCAACACCGCTTCATGCTCCTCCTATTTTTCAGACCGTTTCATGCTCATCTCATTTTTGAAACCTTTTGAAGCTTTTCATATTTTTCACAACGTTTCAGGCTCTTCAAGTTTTTGAACACCGCTTCATGCTCCTCCTATTTTTCAGACCGTTTCATGCTCATCTCATTTTTGACACCTTTTGAAGCTTTTCATATTTTTCACAACTTTTCAGGCTCTTCATGTTTTTGAACACCGCTTCTTGCTCCTCCTATTTTTCGGACCGTTTCATGCTCCTCATATTTCACACCTTTTGAAGCTCTTCATATTTTTCACACCTTTTCAGGCTCTTCATGTTTTTGATCACCGTTACATTCTCCTCCTATTATTCAGACCATTTCATGCTCCTCATATTTTTGACACTTTTTGAAGCTCTTTATATATTTCACACCTTTTCAGGCTCTTCATGTTTTTGATCACCGTTACATTCTCCTCCTATTATTCAGACCGTTTCATGCTCCTCATATTTTTGACACTTTTTGAAGCTCTTTATATGTTTCACACATTTTCAGGCTCTTCATGTTTTTGAACACAGCTTCATGCTTCTCCTATTTTTCAGACCATTTCATGCTCCTCATACTTTGACAACTTTGGAAGCTCTTCATATTTTTCACACATTTTCAGGCTCTTCATGTTTTTCAACATTGTTGCATGACCCTCCTATTTTTCAGACCGTTTCATGCTCCTCATATACTTGACACATTTTTAAGCTCTTCATATATTTCGCACATTTTCAGGCTATTCATGTTTTTCAACACGGCTTCATGCTCCTTGTATTTTTAAGACCGTTTCATGCTCCTCATATTTTTGACACCTTTTTAAGCTTTTCATATTTCTTATACGTTTTCAGGCTCTTCATGTTTTTCAACCACGCTTCATGCACCTCCTATTTGTCAGACCGTTTCATGCTCATCTCATTTATGTCACCTTTTGAATCTTTTCATATTTTTCACACCTTCTCAGGCTCTTCATGTTTTTGAACACCGCTTCATGCTAATCCTATTTTTCAAACCATAACATGCTCCTCATATTTTTCACACCTTTTAAGCTCTTCATATTTTTCACACTTTTTCAGGCTCTTCATGTTTTTCAACACCGCTTCATGCTCCTCCTATTTTTCAGACCGTTTCATGCTCATCAAATTTTTGACACCTTTTGAAGCTCTTCATATTTTTCACACCTTTTGAAGCTCTTCATATTTTTCACACCATTTCAGGCTCTTCATGTTTTTCTACACCACTTCATGCTTCTCCTATTTTTCAGCCCGTTTCATGCTCCTCATTTATTTCACACCTTTTGAAGCTCTTCATATTTTTCACACCTTTTCAGGCTCTTCATGTTTTTCTACACCACTTCATGCTTCTCCTATTTTTCAGCCCGTTTCATGCTCCTCATTTATTTCACACCTTTTGAAGCTCTTCATATTTTTCACACCTTTTCAGGCTCTTCATATTTTTGAACACCACTTCATGCTGCTTCTATTTTTCAGACCGTTTCATGCTCCTCATATTTTTGACATTTTTTGAAGCTTTCATATTTTTCACACCTTTTCAGGCTCTTCAAGTTTTTCAACACCACTTCATGCTCCTCCTTTTTTGCAGACCGTTTCATGCTCCTCATATTTTTGATACCTTTTGATGATCTTTATATTTTTCACATCTTTTCAGGCTCTTCATTTTTTCAACACCACTTCAAGCTCCTCCTATTTTTCAGACCGTTTCATGCTCATCTCATTTTTGAAACCTTTTGAAGCTCTTCATATTTCTCACACATTTTCTGGCTCTTCATGTTTTTCAACACTGTTGCATGATCCTCCTATTTTTCAGACCGTTTCATGCTCCTCATATACTTGACACATTTTTAAGCTCTTCATATATTTCACACATTTTCAGGCTATTCATATTTTTCAACACCGCTTCATGCTCCTTGTATTTTTAAGACCGTTTCATGCTCCTCATATTTTTGACACCTTTTTAAGCTCTTCATATTTTTCACACCTTTTTAAGCTCTTCATATTTCTCACACCTTTTCAGGCTCTTCATGTTTTTCAACAACGCTTCATGCACCTCCTATTTGTCAGACCGTTTCATGCTCATCTCATTTATGACACCTTTTGAATCTTTTCATATTTTTCACACCTTCTCAGGCTCTTCATGTTTTTGAACACCGCTTCATGCTAATCCTATTTTTCAAACCATATCATGCTCCTCATATTTTTCACACCTTTTAAGCTCTTCATATTTTTCACACTTTTTCAGGCTCTTCATGTTTTTCAACACCGCTTCATGCTCCTCCTATTTTTCAGACCGTTTCATGCTCATCAAATTTTTGACACCTTTTGAAGCTCTTCATATTTTTCACACCTTTTGAAGCTCTTCATATTTTTCACACTATTTCAGGCTCTTCATGTTTTTCAACACCGTTTCATGCTGCTTCTATTTTTCAGACCGTTTCATGCTCCTCATATTTTTCACACCTTTTGAAGCTCTTCATATTTCTCACACCTTTTCAGGCTCTTCATGTTTTTCTACACCACTTCATGCTTCTCCTATTTTTAGCCCGTTTCATGCTCCTCATTTATTTCACACCTTTTGAAGCTCTGCATATTTTTCACACCTTTTCAGGCTCTTCATGTTTTTCAACACCGTTTCATGCTGCTTCTATTTTTCAGACCGTTTCATGCTCCTCATATTTTTCACACCTTTTGAAGCTCTTCATATTTTTCACACCTTTTCAGGCTCTTCATGTTTTTCTACACCACTTCATGCTTCTCCTATTTTTCTGCCCGTTTCATGCTCCTCATTTATTTCACACCTTTTGAAGCTCTTCATATTTTTCACACCTTTTCAGGCTCTTCATGTTTTTCAACACCGTTTCATGCTGCTTCTATTTTTCAGACCGTTTCATGCTCCTCATATTTTTCACACCTTTTGAAGCTCTTCATATTTTTCACATCTTTTCAGGCTCTTCATGTTTTTTACACCACTTCATGCTTCTCCTATTTTTCAGCCCGTTTCATGCTCCTCATGTATTTCACACCTTTTGAAGCTCTTCATATTTTTCACACCTTTTCAGGCTCTTCATATTTTTGAACACCGCTTCATGCTCCTCCTGTTTTTCAGACCGTTTCATGCTCCTCATATTTTTGACACCTTTTTAAGCTCTTCATATTTTTCACACCTTTTTAAGCTCTTCATATTTCTCACACCTTTTCAGGCTCTTCATGTTTTTCAACAACGCTTCATGCACCTCCTATTTGTCAGACCGTTTCATGCTCATCTCATTTATGACACCTTTTGAATCTTTTCATATTTTTCACACCTTCTCAGGCTCTTCATGTTTTTGAACACCGCTTCATGCTAATCCTATTTTTCAAACCATATCATGCTCCTCATATTTTTCACACCTTTTAAGCTCTTCATATTTTTCACACTTTTTCAGGCTCTTCATGTTTTTCAACACCGCTTCATGCTCCTCCTATTTTTCAGACCGTTTCATGCTCATCAAATTTTTGACACCTTTTGAAGCTCTTCATATTTTTCACACCTTTTGAAGCTCTTCATATTTTTCACACTATTTCAGGCTCTTCATGTTTTTCAACACCGCTTCATGCTCCTTGTATTTTTAAGACCGTTTCATGCTCCACATATTTTTGACACCTTTTGAAGCTTTTCATATTTTTCACACCTTTTTAAGCTCTTCATATTTCTCACAACTTTTCAGGCTCTTCATGTTTTTGAACACCGCTTCATGCTCCTCCTATTTTTCAGACCGTTTCATGCTCCTCATATTTTACACCTTTTGAAGCTCTTCATATTTTTCACACCTTTTCAGGCTCTTCATGTTTTTGATCACCGTTACATTCTCCTCCTATTATTCAGACCCTTTCATGCTCCTCATATTTTTGACACTTTTTGAAGCTCTTCATATTTTTCACACCTTTTCAGGCTCTTCATGTTTTTGATCTCCGTTACATTCTCCTCCTATTATTCAGACCGTTTCATGTTCCTCATATTTTTGACACTTTTTGAAGCTCTTTATATATTTCACACATTTTCAGGCTCTTCATGTTTTTGAACACAGCTTCATGCTCCTCCTATTTTTCAGACCGTTTCATGCTCCTCATATTTTTGACAACTTTGGAAGCTCTTCATATTTTTCACACATTTTCAGGCTCTTCATGTTTTTCAACACTGTTGCATGATCCTCCTATTTTTCAGACCGTTTCATGCTCCTCATATACTTGACACATTTTTAAGCTCTTCATATATTTCACACATTTTCAGGCTATTCATGTTTTTCAACACCGCTTCATGCTCCTTGTATTTTTAAGACCGTTTCATGCTCCTCATATTTTTGACACCTTTTTAAGCTCTTCATATTTTTCACACCTTTTTAAGCTCTTCATATTTCTCACACCTTTTCAGGCTCTTCATATTTTTCAACAACACTTCATGCACCTCCTATTTTTCAGACCGTTTCATGCTCATCTCATTTATGACACCTTTTGAATCTTTTCATATTTTTCACACCTTCTCAGGCTCTTCATGTTTTTGAACACCGCTTCATGCTAATCCTATTTTTCAAACCATATCATGCTCCTCATATTTTTCACACCTTTTAAGCTCTTCATATTTTTCACACTTTTTCAGGCTCTTCATGTTTTTCAACACCGCTTCATGCTCCTCCTATTTTTCAGACCGTTTCATGCTCATCAAATTTTTGACACCTTTTGAAGCTCTTCATATTTTTCACACCTTTTGAAGCTCTTCATATTTTTCACACCATTTCAGGCTCTTCATATTTTTCAACACCGTTTCATGCTGCTTCTATTTTTCAGACCGTTTCATGCTCCTCATATTTTTCACACCTTTTGAAGCTCTTCATATTTTTCACACCTTTTCAGGCTCTTCATGTTTTTCTACACCACTTCATGCTTCTCCTATTTTTCAGCCCATTTCATGCTCCTCATGTATTTCACACCTTTTGAAGCTCTTCATATTTTTCACACCTTTTCAGGCTCTTCATGTTTTTGAACACCGCTTCATGCTCCTCCTATTTTTCAGACCGTTTCATGCTCCTCATATTTTTGACATCTTTTGAAGCTTTTCATATTTTTCACACCTTTTCAGGCTCTTCAAGTTTTTCAACACCACTTCATGCTCCTCCTTTTTTGCAGACCGTTTCATGCTCCTCATATTTTTGATACCTTTTGATGATCTTCATATTTTTCACACCTTTTCAGGCTCTTCATTTTTTCAACACCACTTCATGCTCCTCCTATTTTTCAGACCGTTTCATGCTCATCTCATTTTTGACACCTTTTGAAGCTTTTCATAATTTTCACAACGATTCAGGCTCTTCAAGTTTTTGAACACTGCTTCATGCTCCTCCTATTTTTCAGACCGTTTCATGCTCATCTCATTTTTGACACCTTTTGAAGCTTTTCATATTTTTCACAACTTTTCAGGCTCTTCATGTTTTTGAACACCGCTTCATGCTCCTCTTATTTTTCAGACCGTTTAATGCTCCTCATATTTTACACCTTTTGAAGCTCTTCATATTTTTCACACCTTTTCAGGCTCTTCATGTTTTTGATCACCGTTACATTCTCCTCCTATTATTCAGACCGTTTCATGCTCCTCATATTTTTGACACTTTTTGAAGCTCTTTATATATTTCACACTTTTTCAGGCTCTTCATGTTTTTGATCACCGTTACATTCTCCTCCTATTATTCAGACCGTTTCATGTTCCTCATATTTTTGACACTTTTTGAAGCTCTTTATATATTTCACACATTTTCAGGCTCTTCATGTTTTTGAACACAGCTTCATGCTCCTCCTATTTTTCAGACCGTTTCATGCTCCTCATATTTTTGACAACTTTGGAAGCTCTTCATATTTTTCACACATTTTCAGGCTCTTCATGTTTTTCAACACTATTGCATGATCCTCCTATTTTTCAGACCGTTTCATGCTCCTCATATACTTGACACATTTTTAAGCTCTTCATATATTTCACACATTTTCAGGCTATTCATGTTTTTCAACACTGCTTTATGCTCCTTGTATTTTTAAGACCGTTTCATGCTCCTCATATTTTTGACACCTTTTTCAGCTCTTCATATTTCTCACACCTTTTCAGGCTCTTCATGTTTTTCAACAACGCTTCATGCACCTCCTATTTTTCAGACCGTTTCATGCTCATCTCATTTTTGACACCTTTTGAAGCTTTTCATATTTTTCACACCTTTTCAGGCTCTTCATGTTTTCCCACACCACATCATGCTTCTCCTATTTTTCAGAAAGTTTCATGCTCCTCATGTATTTCACACCTTTTGAAGCTCTTCATATTTTTCAAAACTTTTCAGTCTCTTCCTGTTTTTGAACAGCGCTTCATGCTCCTCCTATATTTCAGACCGTTTCATGCTCCTCATATATTTCACACCTTTTGAAGCTCTTTATATTTTTCACACCTTTTCAGGATCTTCATGTTTTTGAACACCGCTTCATGCTCCTCATATTTTTCAGACCGTTTCATGCTCCTCGTATTTTTGACATCTTTTGAAGCTTTTCATATTTTTCACACCTTCTCAGGCTCTTCAAATTTTTCAACACTACTTCATGCTCCTCCGTTTTTGCAGACCGTTTGATGCTCCTCATATTTTTGATACCTTTTGATGCTCTTCATATTTTTCACACCTTTTCAGGCTCTTCATTTTTTCAACACCGCTTCATGCTCCTCCTATTTTTCAGACCGTTTCATGCTCATCTCATTTTTGACACCTCTTGAAGCTTTTCATATTTTTCACAACGTTTCAGGCTCTTCAAGTTTTTGAACACCGCTTCATGTTCCTCCTATTTTTCAGACCGTTTCATGCTCCTCATATTTTTGACACCTTTTGAAGCTCTTCATATTTTTCACACCTTTTCAAGCTCTTCATGTTTTTGAACACCGCTTCATGATCCTCCTATTTTTCAGACCGTTTCATGCTCCTCATATTTTTGACACCTTTTTAACCTCTTCATATTTCTCACACATTTTCAGGCTCTTCATGTTTTTCAACAACGCTTCATGCACCTCCTATTTTTCAGACCGTTTCATGCTCATCTCATTTTTGACACCTTTAAAAGCTTTTCATATTTTTCACACCTTTTCAGGCTCTTCATGGTTTTGAACACCGCTTCATGCTAATCCTATTTTTCAAACCATATCATGCTCCTCATATTTTTCACACCATTTTAAGCTCTTCATATTTTTCACAACTTTTCAGGCTCTTCATGTTTTTGAACACTGCTTCATGCTCCTATTTTTCAGACCGTTTCATGCTCCTCGTATTTCACACCTTTTGAAGCTCTTCATATTTTTCACACCTTTTCAGGATCTTCATGTTTTTCAACACCGCTTCATGCTCCTTGTATTTTTAAGACCGTTTCATGCTCCACATATTTTTGACACCTTTTGAAGCTTTTCATATTTTTCACACCTTTTTAAGCTCTTCATATTTCTCACAACTTTTCAGGCTCTTCATGTTTTTGAACACCGCTTCATGCTCCTCCTATTTTTCAGACCGTTTCATGCTCCTCATATTTTACACCTTTTGAAGCTCTTCATATTTTTCACACCTTTTCAGGCTCTTCATGTTTTTGATCACCATTACATTCTCCTCCTATTATTCAGACCCTTTCATGCTCCTCATATTTTTGACACTTTTTGAAGCTCTTCATATTTTTCACACCTTTTCAGGCTCTTCATGTTTTTGATCTCCGTTACATTCTCCTCCTATTATTCAGACCGTTTCATGTTCCTCATATTTTTGACACTTTTTGAAGCTCTTTATATATTTCACACATTTTCAGGCTCTTCATGTTTTTGAACACAGCTTCATGCTCCTCCTATTTTTCAGACCGTTTCATGCTCCTCATATTTTTGACAACTTTGGAAGCTCTTCATATTTTTCACACATTTTCAGGCTCTTCATGTTTTTCAACACTGTTGCATGATCCTCCTATTTTTCAGACCGTTTCATGCTCCTCATATACTTGACACATTTTTAAGCTCTTCATATATTTCACACATTTTCAGGCTATTCATGTTTTTCAACACCGCTTCATGCTCCTTGTATTTTTAAGACCGTTTCATGCTCCTCATATTTTTGACACCTTTTTAAGCTCTTCATATTTTTCACACCTTTTTAAGCTCTTCATATTTCTCACACCTTTTCAGGCTCTTCATATTTTTCAACAACACTTCATGCACCTCCTATTTTTCAGACCGTTTCATGCTCATCTCATTTATGACACCTTTTGAATCTTTTCATATTTTTCACACCTTCTCAGGCTCTTCATGTTTTTGAACACCGCTTCATGCTAATCCTATTTTTCAAACCATATCATGCTCCTCATATTTTTCACACCTTTTAAGCTCTTCATATTTTTCACACTTTTTCAGGCTCTTCATGTTTTTCAACACCGCTTCATGCTCCTCCTATTTTTCAGACCGTTTCATGCTCATCAAATTTTTGACACCTTTTGAAGCTCTTCATATTTTTCACACCTTTTGAAGCTCTTCATATTTTTCACACCATTTCAGGCTCTTCATGTTTTTCAACACCGTTTCATGCTGCTTCTATTTTTCAGACCGTTTCATGCTCCTCATATTTTTCACACCTTTTGAAGCTCTTCATATTTTTCACACCTTTTCAGGCTCTTCATGTTTTTCTACACCACTTCATGCTTCTCCCATTTTTCAGCCCGTTTCATGCTCCTCATTTATTTCACACCTTTTGAAGCTCTTCATATTTTTCACACCTTTTCAGGCTCTTCATGTTTTTCAACACCGTTTCATGCTGCTTCTATTTTTCAGACCGTTTCATGCTCCTCATATTTTTCACACCTTTTGAAGCTCTTCATATTTTTCACACCTTTTCAGGCTCTTCATGTTTTTCTACACCACTTCATGCTTCTCCTATTTTTCAGCCCGTTTCATGCTCCTCATGTATTTCACACCTTTTGAAGCTCTTCATATTTTTCACACCTTTTCAGGCTCTTCATGTTTTTGAACACCGCTTCATGCTCCTCCTATTTTTCAGTCCGTTTCATGCTCCTCATATTTTTCACACCTTTTGAAGCTCTTCATATTTTTCACACCTTTTTAGGCTCTTCAAGTTTTTCAACACCACTTCATGCTCCTCCTTTTTTGCAGACCGTTTCATGCTCCTCATATTTTTGATACTTTTGATGATCTTCATATTTTTCACACCTTTTCAGGTCTTCATTTTTCAACACCACTTCAAGCTCCTCCTATTTTTCAGACCGTTTCATGCTCATCTCATTTTTGAAACCTTTTGAAGCTCTTCATATTTTTCACACATTTTCAGGGTTTTCATGTTTTTCAACACTGTTGCATGATCCTCCTATTTTTCAGACCGTTTCATGCTCCTCATATACTTGACACATTTTTAAGCTCTTCATATATTTCACACATTTTCAGGCTATTCATGTTTTTCAACACCGCTTCATGCTCCTTGTATTTTTAAGACCGTTTCATGCTCCTCATATTTTTGACACCTTTTTAAGCTCTTCATATTTTTCACACCTTTTTAAGCTCTTCATATTTCTCACACCTTTTCAGGTTCTTCATGTTTTTCAACAACGCTTCATGCACCTCCTATTTGTCAGACCATTTCATGCTCATCTCATTTATGACACCTTTTGAATTTTTTCATATTTTTCACACCTTCTCAGGCTCTTCATGTTTTTGATCAATGCTTCATGCTAATCCTATTTTTCAAACCATATCATGCTCCTCATATTTTTCACACCTTTTAAGCTCTTCATATTTTTGACACTTTTTCAGGCTCTTCATGTTTTTCAACACCGCTTCGTGCACCTCCTATTTGTCAGACCGTTTCATGCTCATCTCATTTATGACACCTTTTGAATCTTTTCATATTTTTCACACCATTTCAGGCTCTTCATGTTTTTCAACACCGTTTCATGCTGCTTCTATTTTTCAGACCGTTTCATGCTCCTCATATTTTTCACACCTTTTAAGCTCTTCATATTTTTCACACTTTTTCAGGCTCTTCATGTTTTTCAACACCGCTTCATGCTCCTCCTATTTTTCAGACCGTTTCATGCTCATCAAATTTTTGACACCTTTTGAAGCTCTTCATATTTTTCACACCTTTTGAAGGTCTTCATATTTTTCACACCTTTTCAGGCTTTTCATGTTTTTCAACACAGTTTCATGCTGCTTCTATTTTTCAGACCGTTTCATGCTCCTCATATTTTTCACACCTTTTGAAGCTCTGCATATTTTTCACACCTTTTCAGGCTCTTCATGTTTTTCAACACCGTTTCATGCTGCTTCTATTTTTCAGACCGTTTCATGCTCCTCATATTTTTCACACCTTTTGAAGCTCTTCATATTTTTCACACCTTTTCAGGCTCTTCATGTTTTTCTACACCACTTCATGCTTCTCCCATTTTTCAGCCCGTTTCATGCTCCTCATTTATTTCACACCTTTTGAAGCTCTTCATATTTTTCACACCTTTTCAGGCTTTTCATGTTTTTCAACACCGTTTCATGCTGCTTCTATTTTTCAGACCGTTTCATGCTCCTCATATTTTTCACACCTTTTGAAGCTCTTCATATTTTTCACACCTTTTCAGGCTCTTCATGTTTTTCTACACCACTTCATGCTTCTCCCATTTTTCAGCCCGTTTCATGCTCCTCATTTATTTCACACCTTTTGAAGCTCTTCATATTTTTCACACCTTTTCAGGCTCTTCATGTTTTTCAACACCGTTTCATGCTGCTTCTATTTTTTAGACCGTTTCATGCTCCTCATATTTTTCACACCTTTTGAAGCTCTTCATATTTTTCACACCTTTTCAGGCTCTTCATGTTTTTCTACACCACTTCATGCTTCTCCTATTTTTCGGCCCGTTGCATGCTCCTCATGTATTTCACACCTTTTGAAGCTCTTCATATTTTTCACACCTTTTCAGGCTCTTCATGTTTTTGAACACCGCTTCATGCTCCTCCTATATTTCAGACCGTTTCATGCTCCTCATATTTTTCACACCTTTTGAAGCTCTTCATATTTTTCACACCTTTTCAGGCTCTTCAAGTTTTTCAACACCACTTCATGCTCCTCCTTTTTTGCAGACCGTTTCATGCTCCTCATATTTTTGATACTTTTGATGATCTTCATATTTTTCACACCTTTTCAGGTCTTCATTTTTTCAACACCACTTCAAGCTCCTCCTATTTTTCAGACCGTTTCATGCTCATCTCATTTTTGAAACCTTTTGAAGCTCTTCATATTTTTGACACTTTTTCAGGCTCTTCATGTTTTTCAACACCGCTTCGTGCACCTCCTATTTGTCAGACCGTTTCATGCTCATCTCATTTATGACACCTTTTGAATCTTTCCATATTTTTCACACCATTTCAGGCTCTTCATGTTTTTCAACACCGTTTCATGCTGCTTCTATTTTTCAGACCGTTTCATGCTCCTCATATTTTTCACACCTTTTGAAGCTCCTCATGTTTTTCACACCTTTTCAGGCTCTTCATATTTTTCTACACCACTTCATGCTTCTCCTATTTTTCAGCCCGTTTCATGCTCCTCATTTATTTCACACCTTTTGAAGCTCTTCATATTTTTCACACCTTTTCATGCTCTTCATGTTTTTCAACACCGTTTCATGCTGCTTCTATTTTTCAGACCGTTTCATGCTCCTCATATTTTTCACACCTTTTGAAGCTCTTCATATTTTTCACACCTTTTCAGGCTCTTCATGTTTTTCTACACCACTTCATGCTTCTCCTATTTTTCAGCCCGTTTCATGCTCCTCATGTATTTCACACCTTTTGAAGATCTTCATATTTTTCACACCTTTTCAGGCTCTTCATGTTTTTGAACACCGTTTCATGCTCCTCCTATTTTTCCGACCTTTTCATGCTCCTCATATTTTTGACATCTTTTGAAGATCTTCATATTTTTCACACCTTTTCAGGCTCTTCAAGTTTTTCAACACCACTTCATGCTCCTCCTTTTTTGCAGACCGTTTCATGCTCCTCATATTTTTGATATCTTTTGATGATCTTCATATTTTTCACAACTTTTCAGGCTCTTCATTTTTTCAACACCACTTCATGCTCCTCCTATTTTTCAGACCGTTTCATGCTCATCTCATTTTTGAAACCTTTTGAAGCTTTTCATATTTTTCACAACGTTTCAGGCTCTTCAAGTTTTTGAACACCGCTTCATGCTCCTCCTATTTTTCAGACCGTTTCATGCTCATCTCATTTTTGACACCTTTTGAAGCTTTTCATATTTTTCACAACTTTTCAGGCTCTTCAGGTTTTTGAACACCGCTTCATGCTCCTCCTATTTTTCAGACCGTTTCATGCTCCTCATATTTTACACCTTTTGAAGCTCTTCATATTTTTCACACCTTTTCAGGCTCTTCATGTTTTTGATCACCGTTACATTCTCCTCCTATTATTCAGACCGTTTCATGCTCCTCATATATTTGACACTTTTTGAAGCTCTTTATATATTTCACACCTTTTCAGGCTCTTCATGTTTTTGATCACCGTTGCATTCTCCTCCTATTATTCAGACCATTTCATGTTCCTCATATTTTTGACACTTTTTGAAGCTCTTTATATATTTCACACATTTTCAGGCTCTTCATGTTTTTGAACACAGCTTCATGCTCCTCCTATTTTTCAGACCGTTTCATGCTCCTCATATTTTTGACAACTTTGGAAGCTCTTCATATTTTTCAAACATTTTCAGGCTCTTCATGTTTTTCAACACTGTTGCATGATCCTCCTATTTTTCAGACCGTTTCATGCTCCTCATATACTTGACACATTTTTAAGCTCTTCATATATTTCACACATTTTCAGGCTATTCATGATTTTCAACACTGCTTCATGCTCCTTGTATTTTTAAGACCGTTTCATGCTCCTCATATTTTTGACACCTTTTTAAGCTCTTCATATTTCTCACACCTTTTCAGGCTCTTCATGTTTTTCAAAAACGCTTCATGCACCTCTTATTTTTCAGACCGTTTCATGCTCATCTCATTTTTGACACCTTTTGAAGCTTTTCATATTTTTCACACCTTTTCAGGCTCTTCATGTTTTTCCACACCACATCATGCTTCTCCTATTTTTCAGCAAGTTTCATGCTCCTCATGTATTTCACACCTTTTGAAGCTCTTCATATTTTTCAAAACTTTTCAGGCTCTTCCTGTTTTTTAACAGCGCTTCATGCTCCTCCTATATTTCAGACCGTTTCATGCTCCTCATATATTTCACACCTTTTGAAGCTCTTTATATTTTTCACACCTTTTCAGGATCTTCATGTTTTTGAACACCGCTTAATGCTCCTCATATTTTTCAGACCGTTTCATGCTCCTCGTATTTTTGACATCTTTTGAAGCTTTTCATATTTTTCACACCTTCTCAGGCTCTTCAAGTTTTTCAACACCACTTCATGCTCCTCCGTTTTTGCAGACCGTTTGATGCTCCTCATATTTTTGATACCTTTTGATGCTCTTCATATTTTTCACACCTTTTCAGGCTCTTCATTTTTTCAACACCGCTTCATGCTCCTCCTATTTTTCAGACCGTTTCATGCTCATCTCATTTTTGACACCTCTTGAAGCTTTTCATATTTTTCACAACGTTTCAGGCTCTTCAAGTTTTGAACACCGCTTCATGTTCCTCCTATTTTTCAAACCGTTTCATGCTCATCTCATTTTTGACACCTCTTGAAGCTTTTCATATTTTTCACAACGTTTCAGGCTCTTCAAGTTTTGAACACCACTTCATGCTCCTCCTCTTTTTCAGACCGTTTCCTGCTCTTCAAATTTTTACACCTTTTGAAGCTCTTCATATTTTTCACAAATTTAGAGGCTCTTCATGTTTTTGAACACAACTTCATGCTCCTCCTATTTTTCAGACCGTTTCATGCTCCTCATATTTTTCACACCTTTTCAGGCTCTTCTTGTTTTTCAACACCGTTTCATCATCCTCCTATTTTTCAGACCGTTTGATGCTCCTCATATATTTGACACATTTTTAAGCTCTTCATATATTTCACACATTTTCAGGCTATTCATGTTTTTCACCACCGCTTCATGCTCCTCCTATTTTTCAGACCGTTTCATGCTAATCATATTTTTGACACCTGTTGAAGCTCTTCATATTTCTCACAACTTTTCAGGCTCTTCATGTTTTTCAACACCGCTTCATGCTCCTCCTATTTTTCAAACAGTTTCATGCTCCTCATATTTTTGACACCTTTTGAAGCTTTTCATATTTTTCACATCTTTTGAAGCTCTTTATATTTTTCACACATTTTCAGGCTCTTCATGTATTTCAACACCCGTTGTTGCTCCTCCTATTTTTCAGACCATTTCATGCTCCTCATATTTTTGACACCTTTTGAAGCTCTTCATATTTTTCACACCTTTTCAGGCTCTTCATGTTTTTGAACACTACTTCATGCTCCTTCTATTTTTCAGAGAGTTTCATGCTCCTCATGTATTACACACCTTTTGAAGCTCTTCATATTTTTCACACCTTTACAGGCTCTTCATGTTTTTCAACACCACTTCATGCTCCTCCTATTTTTCAGACCGTTTCATGCTCCTCATATTTTTGAGAACTTTGGAAGCTCTTCATATTTTTCACACGTTTTCAGGCTCTTCATGTTGTTCAACACCGTTGCATGCTCCTCCTATTTTTCAGACTGTTTCATGCTCCTCATATACTTGACACATTTTTAAGCTCTCCATATATTTCACAAATTTTCAGGCTATTCATGTTTTTCAACACCGCTTCATGCTCCTTGTATTTGTAAGACCGTTTCATGCTCCTCATATTTTTGACACCTTTTGAAGCTCTTCATATTTCTCACACATTTTCAGGCTCTTCATGTTTTTCAACAACGCTTCATGCACCTCCTATTTTTCAGACCGTTTCATGCTCCTCTCATTTTTGACACCTTTTGAAGCTTTTCATATTTTTCACACCTTTTCAGGCTCTTCATGTTTTTGAACACCGCTTCATGCTAATCCTATTTTTCAAACCATATCATGCTCCTCATATTTTTCACACCATTTTAAGCTCTTCATATTTTTCACACCTTTTCAGGCTCTTCATGTTTTTGAACACTACTACATGCTCCTTCTATTTTTTTTAAGAGAGTTTCATGCTCCTCATGTATTACACAACTTTTGAAGTTCTTCATATTTTTCACACGTTTTCAGGCTCTTCATATTTTTCAACACCGTTTCATGCTCCTCCTATTTTTCAGACCGTTTCATGCTCCTCATATTTTTACACCTTTTGAATTTCTTCATTTTTTTCACACCTTTTCAGGCTCTTCATGTTTTTGAACACAACTTCATGCTCCTCCTATTTTTCAGACCGTTTCATACTCCTCATATTTTTCACACCTTTTGAAGCTCTTCATATTTTTCACACATTTTCAGCCTCTTCTTGTTTTTGAACACACCTTCATGCTCCTCCTATTTTTCAGACCGTTTCATGCTCCTCATATTTTTGACAGCTTTGGAAGATCTTCATATTTTTCACACCTTTTCAGACTCTTCATGTTTTTCAACACCGTTGCATGATCCTCCTATTTTTCAGACCGTTTCATGCTCCTCATATACTTGACACATTTTTAAGCTCTTCATATATTTCACACATTTTCAGGCTATTCATGTTTTTCAACACCGCTTGATGCTCCTTGTATTTTTAAGACCGTTTCATGCTCCTCATATTTTTGACACCTTTTTAAGCTCTTCATATTTCTCACACATTTTCTGGCTCTTCATGTTTTTCAACAACTCTTCATTCACCTCCAATTTTTCAGACCGTTTCATGCTCATCTCATTTTTGACACTTTTTGAAGCTCTTCATATTTTTCACACCTTCTCAGGCTCTTCATGTTTTTGAACACCGCTTCATGCTAATCCTATTTTTCAAACCATATCATGCTCCTCATATTTTTCACACCTTTTGAAGCTCTTCATATTTTTCACACCTTTTCAGGCTCTTCATGTTTCTGAACACCGCTTCATGCTCCTCCTATTTTTCAGACCGTTTCATGCTCCTCATATTTTTGACATCTTTTGAAGCTTTTCATATTTTTCACACCTTTTCAGGCTCTTCAAGTTTTTCAACACCACTTCATGCTCCTCCTTTTTGCAGACCGTTTCATGCTCCTCATATTTTTGATACCTTTTGATGATCTTCATATTTTTCACACCTTTTCAGGCTCTTCATGTTTTTCTACACCACTTCATGCTTCTCCTATTTTTCGGCCCGTTTCATGCTCCTCATGTATTTCACACCTTTTGAAGCTCTTCATATTTTTCACACCTTTTCAGGCTCTTCATGTTTTTGAACACCGCTTCATGCTCCTCCTATATTTCAGACCGTTTCATGCTCCTCATATTTTTCACACCTTTTGAAGCTCTTCATATTTTTCACACCTTTTCAGGCTCTTCAAGTTTTTCAACACCACTTCATGCTCCTCCTTTTTTGCAGACCGTTTCATGCTCCTCATATTTTTGATACTTTTGATGATCTTCATATTTTTCACACCTTTTCAGGTCTTCATTTTTTCAACACCACTTCAAGCTCCTCCTATTTTTCAGACCGTTTCATGCTCATCTCATTTTTGAAACCTTTTGAAGCTCTTCATATTTTTGACACTTTTTCAGGCTCTTCATGTTTTTCAACACCGCTTCGTGCACCTCCTATTTGTCAGACCGTTTCATGCTCATCTCATTTATGACACCTTTTGAATCTTTTCATATTTTTCACACCATTTCAGGCTCTTCATGTTTTTCAACACCGTTTCATGCTGCTTCTATTTTTCAGACCGTTTCATGCTCCTCATATTTTTCACACCTTTTGAAGCTCCTCATGTTTTTCACACCTTTTCAGGCTCTTCATATTTTTCTACACCACTTCATGCTTCTCCTATTTTTCAGCCCGTTTCATGCTCCTCATTTATTTCACACCTTTTGAAGCTCTTCATATTTTTCACACCTTTTCATGCTCTTCATGTTTTTCAACACCGTTTCATGCTGCTTCTATTTTTCAGACCGTTTCATGCTCCTCATATTTTTCACACCTTTTGAAGCTCTTCATATTTTTCACACCTTTTCAGGCTCTTCATGTTTTTCTACACCACTTCATGCTTCTCCTATTTTTCAGCCCGTTTCATGCTCCTCATGTATTTCACACCTTTTGAAGATCTTCATATTTTTCACACCTTTTCAGGCTCTTCATGTTTTTGAACACCGTTTCATGCTCCTCCTATTTTTCCGACCTTTTCATGCTCCTCATATTTTTGACATCTTTTGAAGATCTTCATATTTTTCACACCTTTTCAGGCTCTTCAAGTTTTTCAACACCACTTCATGCTCCTCCTTTTTTGCAGACCGTTTCATGCTCCTCATATTTTTGATATCTTTTGATGATCTTCATATTTTTCACATCTTTTCAGGCTCTTCATTTTTTCAACACCACTTCATGCTCCTCCTATTTTTCAGACCGTTTCATGCTCATCTCATTTTTGAAACCTTTTGAAGCTTTTCATATTTTTCACAACGTTTCAGGCTCTTCAAGTTTTTGAACACCGCTTCATGCTCCTCCTATTTTTCAGACCGTTTCATGCTCATCTCATTTTTGACACCTTTTGAAGCTTTTCATATTTTTCACAACTTTTCAGGCTCTTCAGGTTTTTGAACACCGCTTCATGCTCCTCCTATTTTTCAGACCGTTTCATGCTCCTCATATTTTACACCTTTTGAAGCTCTTCATATTTTTCACACCTTTTCAGGCTCTTCATGTTTTTGATCACCGTTACATTCTCCCCCTATTATTCAGACCGTTTCATGCTCCTCATATATTTGACACTTTTTGAAGCTCTTTATATATTTCACACCTTTTCAGGCTCTTCATGTTTTTGATCACCGTTGCATTCTCCTCCTATTATTCAGACCATTTCATGTTCCTCATATTTTTGACACTTTTTGAAGCTCTTTATATATTTCACACATTTTCAGGCTCTTCATGTTTTTGAACACAGCTTCATGCTCCTCCTATTTTTCAGACCGTTTCATGCTCCTCATATTTTTGACAACTTTGGAAGCTCTTCATATTTTTCAAACATTTTCAGGCTCTTCATGATTTTCAACACTGTTGCATGATCCTCCTATTTTTCAGACCGTTTCATGCTCCTCATATACTTGACACATTTTTAAGCTCTTCATATATTTCACACATTTTCAGGCTATTCATGATTTTCAACACTGCTTCATGCTCCTTGTATTTTTAAGACCGTTTCATGCTCCTCATATTTTTGACACCTTTTTAAGCTCTTCATATTTCTCACACCATTTCAGGCTCTTCATGTTTTTCAAAAACGCTTCATGCACCTCTTATTTTTCAGACCGTTTCATGCTCATCTCATTTTTGACACCTTTTGAAGCTTTTCATATTTTTCACACTTTTTCAGGCTCTTCATGTTTTTCCACACCACATCATGCTTCTCCTATTTTTCAGCAAGTTTCATGCTCCTCATGTATTTCACACCTTTTGAAGCTCTTCATATTTTTCAAAACTTTTCAGGCTCTTCCTGTTTTTTAACAGCGCTTCATGCTCCTCCTATATTTCAGACCGTTTCATGCTCCTCATATATTTCACACCTTTTGAAGCTCTTTATATTTTTCACACCTTTTCAGGATCTTCATGTTTTTGAACACCGCTTCATGCTCCTCATATTTTTCAGACCGTTTCATGCTCCTCGTATTTTTGACATCTTTTGAAGCTTTTCATATTTTTCACACCTTCTCAGGCTCTTCAAGTTTTTCAACACCACTTCATGCTCCTCCGTTTTTGCAGACCGTTTGATGCTCCTCATATTTTTGATACCTTTTGATGCTCTTCATATTTTTCACACCTTTTCAGGCTCTTCATTTTTTCAACACCGCTTCATGCTCCTCCTATTTTTCAGACCGTTTCATGCTCATCTCATTTTTGACACCTCTTGAAGCTTTTCATATTTTTCACAACGTTTCAGGCTCTTCAAGTTTTGAACACCGCTTCATGTTCCTCCTATTTTTCAGACCGTTTCATGCTCATCTCATTTTTGACACCTCTTGAAGCTTTTCATATTTTTCACAACGTTTCAGGCTCTTCAAGTTTTGAACACCACTTCATGCTCCTCCTCTTTTTCAGACCGTTTCCTGCTCTTCAAATTTTTACACCTTTTGAAGCTCTTCATATTTTTCACAAATTTAGAGGCTCTTCATGTTTTTGAACACAACTTCATGCTCCTCCTATTTTTCAGACCGTTTCATGCTCCTCATATTTTTCACACCTTTTCAGGCTCTTCTTGTTTTTCAACACCGTTTCATCATCCTCCTATTTTTCAGACCGTTTGATGCTCCTCATATATTTGACACATTTTTAAGCTCTTCATATATTTCACACATTTTCAGGCTATTCATGTTTTTCACCACCGCTTCATGCTCCTCCTATTTTTCAGACCGTTTCATGCTAATCATATTTTTGACACCTGTTCAAGCTCTTCATATTTCTCACAACTTTTCAGGCTCTTCATGTTTTTCAACACCGCTTCATGCTCCTCCTATTTTTCAAACAGTTTCATGCTCCTCATATTTTTGACACCTTTTGAAGCTTTTCATATTTTTCACATCTTTTGAAGCTCTTTATATTTTTCACACATTTTCAGGCTCTTCATGTATTTCAACACCCGTTGTTGCTCCTCCTATTTTTCAGACCATTTCATGCTCCTCATATTTTTGACACCTTTTGAAGCTCTTCATATTTTTCACACCTTTTCAGGCTCTTCATGTTTTTGAACACTACTTCATGCTCCTTCTATTTTTCAGAGAGTTTCATGCTCCTCATGTATTACACACCTTTTGAAGCTCTTCATATTTTTCACACCTTTACAGGCTCTTCATGTTTTTCAACACCACTTCATGCTCCTCCTATTTTTCAGACCGTTTCATGCTCCTCATATTTTTGAGAACTTTGGAAGCTCTTCATATTTTTCACACGTTTTCAGGCTCTTCATGTTGTTCAACACCGTTGCATGCTCCTCCTATTTTTCAGACCGTTTCATGCTCCTCATATACTTGACACATTTTTAAGCTCTCCATATATTTCACAAATTTTCAGGCTATTCATGTTTTTCAACACCGCTTCATGCTCCTTGTATTTGTAAGACCGTTTCATGCTCCTCATATTTTTGACACCTTTTGAAGCTCTTCATATTTCTCACACATTTTCAGGCTCTTCATGTTTTTCAACAACGCTTCATGCACCTCCTATTTTTCAGACCGTTTCATGCTCATCTCATTTTTGACACCTTTTGAAGCTTTTCATATTTTTCACACCTTTTCAGGCTCTTCATGTTTTTGAACACCGCTTCATGCTAATCCTATTTTTCAAACCATATCATGCTCCTCATATTTTTCACACCATTTTAAGCTCTTCATATTTTTCACACCTTTTCAGGCTCTTCATGTTTTTGAACACCGCTTCATGCTAATCCTATTTTTCAAACCATATCATGCTCCTCATATTTTTCACACCATTTTAAGCTCTTCATATTTTTCACACCTTTTCAGGCTCTTCATGTTTTTGAACACTACTACATGCTCCTTCTATTTTTTTTAAGAGAGTTTCATGCTCCTCATGTATTACACAACTTTTGAAGTTCTTCATATTTTTCACACGTTTTCAGGCTCTTCATATTTTTCAACACCGTTTCATGCTCCTCCTATTTTTCAGACCGTTTCATGCTCCTCATATTTTTACACCTTTTGAATTTCTTCATATTTTTCACACCTTTTCAGGCTCTTCATGTTTTTGAACACACCTTCATGCTCCTCCTATTTTTCAGACCGTTTCATGCTCCTCATATACTTGACACATTTTTAAGCTCTTCATATATTTCACACATTTTCAGGCTATTCATGTTTTTCAACACCGCTTGATGCTCCTTGTATTTTTAAGACCGTTTCATGCTCCTCATATTTTTGACACCTTTTTAAGCTCTTCATATTTCTCACACATTTTCTGGCTCTTCATGTTTTTCAACAACTCTTCATTCACCTCCAATTTTTCAGACCGTTTCATGCTCATCTCATTTTTGACACTTTTTGAAGCTCTTCATATTTTTCACACCTTCTCAGGCTCTTCATGTTTTTGAACACCGCTTCATGCTAATCCTATTTTTCAAACCATATCATGCTCCTCATATTTTTCACACCTTTTGAAGCTCTTCATATTTTTCACACCTTTTCAGGCTCTTCATGTTTCTGAACACCGCTTCATGCTCCTCCTATTTTTCAGACCGTTTCATGCTCCTCATATTTTTGACATCTTTTGAAGCTTTTCATATTTTTCACACCTTTTCAGGCTCTTCAAGTTTTTCAACACCACTTCATGCTCCTCCTTTTTGCAGACCGTTTCATGCTCCTCATATTTTTGATACCTTTTGATGATCTTCATATTTTTCACACCTTTTCAGGCTCTTCATTTTTTCAACACCACTTCATGCTCCTCCTATTTTTCAGACCGTTTCATGCTCATCTCATTTTTGAAACCTTTTGAAGCTTTTCATATTTTTCACAACGTTTCAGGCTCTTCAAGTTTTTGAACACCGTTACATTCTCCTCCTATTATTCAGACCGTTTCATGCTCCTCATATTTTTGACACTTTTTGAAGCTCTTTATATATTTCACACCTTTTCAGGCTCTTCATGTTTTTGATCACCGTTACATTCTCCTCCTATTATTCAGACCGTTTCATGTTCCTCATATTTTTGACACTTTTTAAGCTCTTTATATATTTCACACATTTTCAGGCTCTTCATGTTTTTGAACACAGCTTCATGCTCCTCCTATTTTTCAGACCGTTTCATGCTCCTCATATTTTTGACAACTTTGGAACCTCTTCATATTTTTCACACATTTTCAGGCTCTTCATGTTTTTCAACACTGTTGCATGATCCTCCTATTTTTCAGACCGTTTCATGCTCCTCATATACTTGACACATTTTTAAGCTCTTCATATATTTCACACATTTTCAGGCTATTCATGTTTTTCAACACCGCTTCATGCTCCTTGTATTTTTAAGACCGTTTCATGCTCCTCATATTTTTGACACCTTTTTAAGCTCTTCATATTTTTCACACCTTTTTAAGCTCTTCATATTTCTCACACCTTTTCAGGCTCTTCATATTTTTCAACAACGCTTCATGCACCTTCTATTTGTCAGACCGTTTCATGCTCATCTCATTTATGACACCTTTTGAATCTTTTCATATTTTTCACACCTTCTCAGGCTCTTCATGTTTTTGAACACCGCTTCATGCTAATCCTATTTTTCAAACCATATCATGCTCCTCATAATTTTCACACCTTTTAAGCTCTTCATATTTTTCACACTTTTTCAGGCTCTTCATGTTTTTCAACACCGCTTCATGCTCCTCCTATTTTTCAGACCGTTTCATGCTCATCAAATTTTTGACATCTTTTGAAGCTCTTCATTTTTTTCACACCTTTTAAGGCTCTTCATGTTTTTCAACACCGCTTCATGCTCCTCCAATTTTACAGACCATTTCATGCTCCTCATATTTTTCACACCTTTTGAAGCCTTTCATATTTTTCACAACTTTTCAGGCTCTTCATGTTTTTCAACACCGCTTCATGCTCCTCCGATTTTTCAAACCGTTTCATGCTCCTCATATTTTTCACACCTTTTGAAGCCTTTCATATTTTTCACAACTTTTCAGGCTCTTCATGTTTTTGAACACAGCTTCATGCTCCTCCGATTTTTCAGACCGTTTCATGCTCCTCATATTTTTCACACCTTTTGAGGCTCTTCATATTTTTCACACGTTTTCACTCTATTCATGTTTTTGAACACCATTTCAGGTTCCTCCTGTTTTTCAGAGAGTTTCATGCTCCTCATGTATTTCACACCTTTGAAAGCTCTTCATATTTTTCAAAGATTTTGAAGCTCTTCATATTTTTCACACCTTTTCAGGCTTTCATGTCTTTCAACACCGTTTCAGGCTCCTCCTATTTTTCAGACCGTTTCATGCTCATCTCAATTTTGACACCTTTTGAAGCTCTTCATATTTTTCACACATTTTCAGGCTCTTCAGGTTTTTGAACACCGCTTCATGCTCCTCCTATTTTTCAGAGAGGTTCATGCTCCTCATGTATTTCACACCTTTTGAAGCTCTTCATATTTTTCACACCTTTTCAGGCTCTTCATGTTTTTGATCACCGTTTCATGCTCCTCCTATTTTTCAGACCGTTTCATGCTCCTCATATTTATGACACCTTTTGAAACTCTTCCTATTTTTCACACCTTTTCATGCTCTTCATGTTTCTGAAAACCGCTTCATGATCCTCCTATTTTTCAGACCGTTTCATTCTCCTCATATATTTCACACCTTTTGAAGCTCTTCATATTTTTCACACCTTTTCATGCTCTTCATGTTTCTGAAAACCGCTTCATGATCCTCCTATTTTTCAGACCGTTTCATTCTCCTCATATATTTCACACCTTTTGAAGCTCTTCATATTTTTCACACCTTTTCATGCTCTTCATGTTTCTGAAAACCGCTTCATGATCCTCCTATTTTTCAGACCGTTTCATTCTCCTCATATATTTCACACCTTTTGAATCTCTTCATATTTTTCACACCTTTTCAGGCTCTTCATGTTTTTCACCACCACTTCATGCTCCTCCTATTTTTCAGACCGTTTCATGCTCATCTCATTTTTGTCACATTTGGAGCTCTTCTATTTTTTACACCTTTTGAAGCTCTTCATATTTTTCACACGTTTTCAGGCTCTTCATGTTTTTAAAAACCGTTTCATGCTGCTTCTATTTTTCAGACCGTTTCATGCTCCTCATATTTTTCACAACTATTGAAGCTCTTCATATTTTTCACACCCTTTTAAGATCTTCATGTTTTTGAACACAGCTTCATGCTCCTCCTATTTTTCAGACCGTTTCATGCTCCTCCTCTTTTTGACACCTTTTGAAGCTCTTCATATTTTTCACACCTTTTCAGGCTCTTCATGTTTTTGAACACAGATTCATGCTCCTCCTATTTTTCAGACTGTTTCATGCTCCTCATATTTTTGACACTTTTTGAAGCTTTTCATATTTTTCACATCTTTTCTGGCTGTTCATGTTTTTCAACACCATTTCATGATCCTCCTATTTTTCAGACCGTTTCAAGCTCATCTCATTTTTGACACCTTTTGAAGCTTTTCATATTTTTCACACATTTTCAGGCTCTTCATATTTTTCCACACCACTTCATGCTTCTCCTATTTTTCAGCCCGTTTCATGCTCCTCATGTATTTCACACCTCTTGAAGCTCTTCATATTTTTCACAGCTTTTCAGGCTCTTCATGTTTTTCCACAGCACTTCATGCTTCTCTTATTTTTCAGCCCGTTTCATGCTCCTCATGTATTTCACACCTTTTGAAGCTCTTCATATTTTTCACACCTTTTCAGGCTCTTCATGTTTTTGTACACCGCTTCATGATCCTCCTGATTTTCAGTCCGTTTCATGCTCTTCATATTTTTGAAACATTTTGAAGCTCTTCATATTTTTCACACCTTTTCACGCTCTTCATGTTTTCAACACTGCTTCATGCTCCTCCTTTTTTCAAACCGTATCATGCTCCTCATATTTTTGACACCTTTAGAAACTCTTCATATTTTTCACACCTTTTCAGGCTCTTCATGTTTTTTATCACTGCTTCATGCTCGTCCTATTTTTCAGAAAGTTTCATGCTCCTCATATTTTTGACACCTTTTGAAGGTCTTCATATTTTTCACACATTTTCAGGCTCTTCATTTTTTCAACACTACTTGTTGCTCCTCCTATTTTTTAGAACTTTTCATACTCATCTAATTTTTGACACATTTTGAGGCACTTCATATTTTTTACACCTTTTGAAGCTCTTCATATTTTTCAAATTTTTGAAGCTCTTCATATTTTTCACACGATTTCAGACCCTTCATGTTTTTCAAAACCGCTTCATGCTCCTGCTATTTATCATACCGTTTCATACCACTCATATTTTTGACACGTTTTGAGGCTCTTCATATTTTTCACACCTTTTCAGGCTCTTCATGTTTTTGAACTCAGCTTCATGCTCCTCCTATTTTTTCTACCGTATCATGCTCCTCATATTTTTCACACCTTTTGAAGATCTTCATATTTTTCACACCTTTTCAGGCTCTTCATGTTTTTCAACACCGCTTCATGCTCCTCCGATTTTTCAGACCGTTTCATGCTCCTCATATTTTTGACACCTTTTGAAGCTCTTCATATTTTCCACACCTTTTCAGGCTCTTCATGTTTTTCAACACCGCTTCATGCTCCTCCGATTTTTCAGACCGTTTCATGCTCCTCATATTTTTGACACCTTTTGAAGGTCTTCATATTTTTCACACCTTTTCAGGCTCTTCATGTTTTTCAACACCACTTCATGCTCCTCCTTTTTTTCAGACCGTTTCAGGCTCCTCATATTTTTCACACCTTTTGAAGCCGTTCATATTTCTCACACCTTTTCATGCTCTTCATTTTTTTCAACACTATTTGTTACTCCTCCTATTTTTCAGACCGTTTCATGCTCATCTAATTTTTGACACCATTTGAAGCTCTTCATATTTTTCACACGTTTTGAAGCTCTTCATATATTTCACACCTTTTCAGGCTCTTCATGTTTTTCAACACCGATTCATGCTCCTCCTATTTTTAAGACCGTTTCATGCACCTCATATTTTTCACACCTTTGGAGCTCTTCATATTTTTCACACCTTTTCTGGCTCTTCATGTTTTTCAACACCGCTTCATGCTCCTCATATTTTTCAGACCGTTTCATGCTCCTCATATTTTTGACACCTTTTGAAGCTCTTCATATTTTTCACAACTTTTCAGCCTCTTCATGTTTTTAAACACCGCTTCATGCTCCTCCTAATTTTCAGACCGTTTCATGCTCCTCATATTTTTCACACCTTTTGAAGCTCTTCATATTTTTCACAACTTTTCAGGCTCTTCATGTTTTTGAATACCACTTCATGCTTCTCCTATTTTTCAGAACGTTTCATACTCCTCATAATTTTGACATCTTTTTAACCTCTTCATATTTTTCACACCATTTCAGGCTCTTCATGTTTTTCAACACCACTTCATGCTCCTCCTATTTTTCAGACCGCTTAATGCTCCTCACTTATTTCACACCTTTTGAAGATCCTCATATTTTTCACACCCTTTCATGCTCTTCATGTTTTTGAACACGGCTTCATGCTCCTCCTATTTTTCAGACCGTTTCATGCTCCTCATATTTTTGAAACCTTTTGAATGTCTTCATATTTTTCACACCTTTTCAGGCTCTTCTTGTTTTTGAACACCGCTTCATGCTCCTCCTATTTTTGAGACCGTATCATGCTCCACATATTTTTGACACCTTTTGAAGCTTTCCATATTTTTCACACCTTTTCAGGCTCTTCATGTTTTTCAACACCACTTCATGGTCCTCCTATTTTTAAGAGGGTTTCATGCTCGTCATATTTTTGACACATTTTGAAGCTCTTCATATTTTTCACACCTTTTGAAGCTGTTCATATATTTCACACCTTTTCAGGCTCTTCATGTTTTTCAACACCACTTCATGCTCCTCCTATTTTTCAGATCGTTTCATGCTCATCTCATTTTTGACACCTTTTGAAACTCTTCATATTTTTCACACCTTTTGAAGCTCTACATATATTTCACACCTTCTCTGGCTCTTCATGTTTTTCAACATCACTTCATGCTCCTCCTATTTTTCAGACCCTTTCATGCTAATCTAATATTTGACACCTTTTGAAGGTCTTCATATTTTTCACACCTTTTGAAGCTCTTCATATTTTTCAAACATTTTCAGGCTCTTCATGTTTTTGAACACCGCTTCATGCTCCTCCCTTTTTTCAGACCGTTTAATGCTCCTCATATTTTTGACATTTTTTGAAGCTCTTCATATTTTTCACACCTTTTCAGGCTCTTCATGTTTTTGAACACCGCTTCATGCTCCTCCTATATTTCAGTCCGTTTCATGCTCCTCCTATTTTTCACACCTTTTGAAGCTCTTCATATTTTTCACACCTTTTCAGCCTCTTCATGATTTTGAACACCGCTTCATCATTCTCCTATTTTTCAGAATGTTTCATGCTCCTCATATTTTTGACAACTTTTGAAGGTTTTCATATTTTTCACAACTTTTCAGGCTCTTCATGTTTTTGAACAGAGCTTCATGCTCCTCCTATTTTTCAGACCGTATCATGTTCCTCATGTATTTTACACCTTTTGAAGCTCTTCATATTTTTCACACCTTTTCAGGCTCTTCATGCATTTGAACAACTTTTCATGCTCCTCCTATTTTTCAGACCGTTTCATGCTCCTCATAGTTTTGACACCTTTTGAAGCTCTTCATATTTTTCACACCTTTTCAGGTTC
This sequence comes from Dama dama, assembly GCF_033118175.1. NCBI lineage: Eukaryota > Metazoa > Chordata > Mammalia > Artiodactyla > Cervidae > Dama > Dama dama. The sequence goes on along the minus strand of NC_083683.1, from coordinate 5,294,734 downwards.
TTCATGTTTTTCTACATCGCTTCATGCTCCTCCTATTTTTCAGACCGTTTCATGCTCCTCATATTTTTGACACCTTTTGAAGCTCTTAATATATTTCACAGCTTTTCAGACTCTTCATGATTTCCAACACCGCTTCATGCTCCTCATATTTTTCAGACCGTTTCATGCTCATCTCCTTTTTATCACCTTTTGAAATTCTTCATATTTTTCACACCTTTTGAAGCTCTTCATATTTTTCACACGTTTTCAGGCTCTTCATGTTTTTCAACACAACTTCTTGCTTCTCCTATTTTTCAGACCGTTTCATGATCCTCATATTTTTGACCCATTTTGAAGCTCTTCATATTTTTCACACCTTTTCAGGCTCTTCATGTTTTTCAACACCGCTTCATGCTCCTCCTATTTTTCAGACCCTTTCATGCTCCTCATAATTTTGACACCTTTTGATGCTCTTCATATTTTTCACACCTTTTCAGGCTCTCTTTTTTTTTCCACACCGCTTCATGCTCCTCCTATTTTTCAGACCATTTCATGCTCCTCATTTATTTGACACATTTTGAAGCTCTTCATATTTTTCACACCTTTTCATGCTCTTCATGTTTGTGAACACCGCTTCATGCTCGTCCTATTTTTCAGACCGTTTCATGCTCCTCATGTATTTCACACCTTTTGAAGCTCTTCATATTTTGCACAGCTTTTCAGGCTCTTCATGTTTTTCACAAACACTTCATGCTCGTCCTATTTTTCAGACCGTTTCATGCTCCTCCTATTTTTCACAACTTTTGAAGCTCTTCATATTTTGGACACCTTTGAGGCTCTTCATAATTTTTAACACCACTTCATGCTCCTCCTATTTTTCAGACCGTTTCATGGTCCTCATATTTTTGACTCCTTTAGAAGCTCTTCATATTTTTCACACCTTTTCTGGCTCTTCAGGTTTTTCAACACCGCTTCATGCTCCTCCTCTTTTTCAGACCGTTTCATGCTCCTCATATTTTTGACAACTTTTGAAGCTCTTCTTATTTTTCACACCTTTTCAGGCTCTTCATGATTTTCAAAACAGCTTCATGCTCCTCCTATTTTCACACCATTTCATGCTCATCTCATTTTTGACACCTTTTGAAGCTCCTCTACTTTTGACCCCTTTAGAGGCTCTTCATATTTTTGACAACTTTTCAGGCTCTTCATGTTTTTCAACACCACTTCATGCTCCTCCTATTTTTCAGACCGTTTCATGCTCCTCATATTTTTGACAACTTTTGAAGCTCTTCATATTTTTGACAGCTTTGAGGCTCTTCATGTTTTTGAACACCACTTCATGCTCTTCCTATTTTTCCGTCCGTTTCATGCTCCTCCTATTTTTCACACCTTTTGAAGCTCTTCATATTTTGGACACCTTTGAGGCTCTTCATGTTTTTTAACACCACTTCATGCTCCTCCTATTTTTCAGACCGTTTCATGGTCCTCATATTTTTGACTCCTTTAGAAGCTCTTCATATTTTTCACACCTTTTCAGACTCTTCATGATTTCCAACACCACTTCATTCTCCTCATTTTTTTCACAACGTTTAATGCTCATCTCATTTTTGACACCTTTTGAAGTTCTTCATATTTTTGACACATTTAGAAGCTCTTCATATTTTTTACACCTTTTCAGGCTCTTCATATTTTTCAACACCGCTTATTGCTCCTCCTATTTGTCAGACCGTTTCATGCTCATCTCATTTTTGACAACTTTTGAAGCTCTTCATGTTTTTCACATATAATGAAGCTCTTCATATTTTACACACCTTTTCAGGCTCTTCATGTTTTTCAACACCGCTTCATGCTCCTCCTATTTTTCAGACCGTTTCATGCTCCTCATATTTTTGACACCTTTAAAGCTCTTCATATTTTTCACACCTTTTCAGACTCTTCATGTTTTCAACACCGCTTCATGCTCCTCCTATTTTTCAGACCTTTTCATGCTCCTCCTATTTTTCAGACCGTTTCATGCTTCTCATATTTTGACACCTATTGAATCTCTTCATATTTTTCACAACTTTTCAGTCTCTTCATGTTTTTCAACACCGCTTCATGCTCCTCCTTTTTTCAGACCGTTTGATGCTCCTCATATTTTTGGCACCTTTTGAAGCTCTTCATATTTTTCACACCTTTTCAGGTCTTCATGTTTTTGAACACCATTTCATGCTCCTCCTATTTTTCAGACCGTTTCATGGTCCTCATATTTTTGACACCTTTTGAAGCTCTTCATATTTTTCACACCTTTTCAGGTCTTCATGTTTTTGAACACCATTTCATGCTCCTCCTATGTTTCAGACCGTTTTATGCTCATCATATATTTGACACCTTTTGAAGCTCTTCATAATTTCCACACCTTTTCAGGCTCTTCATGTTTTTGAACACCATTTCATGCTCCTCTTATTTTTTTTTTTTTTATTGTTTTTTTTTTAAATTTTTTTTTATTATTTTTATTTTTTTTTTCCAGTCGGTTTTGTCATACATTGATATGAATCAGCCATGGATTTACATGTATTCCCAATCCCAATCCCCCCTCCCACCTCCCTCTCCACCCGATTCCTCTCCGTCTTCCCAGTGCACCAAGCCGGAGCACTTGTCTCGTGCATCCTACCTGGGCTGGTGATCTGTTTCACCATAGATAGCATACATGCTGTTCTTTTGAAATATCCCACCCTCACATTCTCCCACAAAGTTCAAAAGTCTGTTCTGTATTTCTGTGTCTATTTTTCTGTTCTGCATATAGGGTTATCGTTATCACCTTTCTAAATTCCATATACATGTGTCAGCATGCTCTAATGTTCTTTATCTTTCTGGCTTACTTCACTCTGTATAATGGGCTCCAGCTTCATCCATCTCATTAGGACTGATTCAAGTGAATTTTTTAATGGCTGAGTAATATTCCATGGTGTATATGTACCACAGCTTTCTTATCCATTCATCTGCTGACGGGCATCTAGGTTGCTTCCATGTCCTGGCTATTATAAATAGTGCTGCGATGAACATTGGGGTGCACGTGTCTCTTTCAGATGAACCTATGGACACCTTATCTTTGACAAAGGAGGCAAGGATATACAATGGAAAAAAGACAACCTCTTTAACAAGTGGTGCTGGGAAAACTGGTCAACCACTTGTAAAAGAATGAAAATAGAACACTTTCTAACACCATACACAAAAATAAACTCAAAATGGATTAAAGATCTAAATGTAAGACCAGAAACTATAAAACTCCTAGAGGAGAAGATAGGCAAAACACTCTCCGACATAAATCAAAGCAAGATCCTCTATGACCCACCTCCCAGAATATTGGAAATAAAAGCAAAACTAAACAAATGGGACCTAATGAAACTTAAAAGCTTTTGCACTACAAAGGAAACTATAAGTAAGGTGAAAAGACAGCCCTCAGATTGGGAGAAAATAATAGCAAATGAAGAAACAGACAAAGGATTAATCTCAGAAATATACAAGCAAATCCTGCAGCTCAATTCCAGAAAAATAAATGACCCAATACAAAATGAGCCAAAGAACTAAACAGACATTTCTCCAAAGAAGACATACAGATGGATAACAAACACATGAAAAGATGCTCAACATCACTCATTATTAGAGAAATGCAAATCAAAACCACAATGAGGTACCATTATATGCCAGTCAGGATGGCTGCTATCCAGAAGTCTACAAGCAATAAATGCTGGAGATGGTGTGGAGAAAAGGGAACCCTCTTACACTGTTGGTGGGAATGCACACTAGTACAGCCGCTATGGAAAACAGTGTGGAGATTTCTTAAAAAACTGGAAATAGAACTGCCATATGACCCAGCAATCCCACTTCTGGGCATACACACTGAGGAAACCAGATCCTCTTATTTTTCAGACCGTTTCAAGCTCCTCATATTTTTTACACCTTTTGAAGCTCTTCATATATTTCACACCTTTTCAGGCTCTTCATGTTTTTGAACACATCTTCATGCTCCTCCTATTTTTCAGACCGTTTCATTCTCCTCATATTTTTGAAGCCTTTTGAAGCTCTTCATATTTTTCACACCTTTTCAGGCTCTTCATGTTTTTCAACACCGTTTCATGATCCTCCTATTTTTCAGACCGTTTCATGCTCATCTCATTTTTGACACCTTTTGAAGCTTTTCATATTTTTCACAACTTTTTAGGCTCTTCATGTTTTTGAACACGGCTTCATGCTCCTCCTCTGTTTCAGAGTTTCATGCTCCTCATGTATTTCACACCTTTTGAAGCTCTTCATATTTTTCACACATTTTCAGCATCTTCATGTTTTTGAACACCGTTTCATGCTCCTCCTATTGTTCAGACCGTGTCATGCACCTCATATTTTTCACACCTTTTGAAGCTCTTCATATTTTTCACACCTTTTCAGGCTCCTCATGTTTTTCAACACCGCTTCATTCTCCTCCTCTTTTTCAGACCGCATCATGCTCCTCATATTTTTCAGACCGTTTCATGCACCTCATATTTTTCACACCTTTTGAAGCTCTTCATATTTTTTACACCTTTCTCAGGCTCTTCATGTTTTTCAACACCTCTTCATGCTCCTCCTACTTTTCAGACCATTTAATGTTCCTCATGTATTTCACACCTTTTGAAGTTCTTCATATTTTTCACACCTTTTGAAGCTCTTCATATTTTTCACACGTTTTCAGGCTCTTCATGTATTTCAAAACCGCTTCATGCTGCTTCTATTTTTCAGACCGTTTCATGCTCCTCATATTTTTGACCCGTTTGGAAGCTGTTCATATTTTTCACACCTTTTCAGGCTCTTCAGGTTTTTGAACACCACTTCATGCTCCTCCTATTTTTCAGATCGTTTCATGCTCATCTCATTTTTGACACCTTTTGAAACTCTTCATATTTTTCACACCTTTTGAAGCTCTACATATATTTCACACCTTCTCTGGCTCTTCATGTTTTTCAACATCACTTCATGCTCCTCCTATTTTTCAGACCCTTTCATGCTAATCTAATATTTGACACCTTTTGAAGGTCTTCATATTTTTCACACCTTTTGAAGCTCTTCATATTTTTCAAACATTTTCAGGCTCTTCATGTTTTTGAACACCGCTTCATGCTCCTCCCTTTTTTCAGACCGTTTAATGCTCCTCATATTTTTGACATTTTTTGAAGCTCTTCATATTTTTCACACCTTTTCAGGCTCTTCATGTTTTTGAACACCGCTTCATGCTCCTCCTATATTTCAGTCCGTTTCATGCTCCTCCTATTTTTCACACCTTTTGAAGCTCTTCATATTTTTCACACCTTTTCAGGCTCTTCATGTTTTTGAACACCGCTTGATGCTCCTCCTATTTTTCAGACCGTTTCATGCTCCTCATGTATTTCACACGTTTTGAAGCTCTTCATATTTTTCACACCTTTTCAGCCTCTTCATGATTTTGAACACCGCTTCATCATCCTCCTATTTTTCAGAATGTTTCATGCTCCTCATATTTTTGACACCTTTTGAAGCTCTTCATATTTTTCACAGCTTTTCAGACTCTTCATGATTTCCAACACCGCTTCATGCTCCTCATATTTTTCAGACCGTTTCATGCTCATCTCATTTTTATCACCTTTTGAAACTCTTCATATTTTTCACACCTTTTGAAGCTCTTCATATTTTTCACACGTTTTCAGGCTCTTCATGTTTTTCAACACCACTTCTTGCTTCTCCTATTTTTCAGACCGTTTCATGATCCTCATATTTTTGACCCATTTTGACGCTCTTCATATTTTTCACACCTTTTCAGGCTCTTCATATTTTTCAACACCGCTTCATGCTCCTCCTATTTTTCAGATCATTTCATGCTCCTCATATATTTGACACATTTTGAAGCTCTTCATATTTTTCACACCTTTTCATGCTCTTCATGTTTGTGAACACCGCTTCATTCTCGTCCTATTTTTCAGACCGTTTCATGCTCCTCATGTATTTCACACCTTTTGAAGCTCTTCATATTTTGCACAGCTTTTCAGGCTCTTCATGTTTTTCACAAACACTTCATGCTCGTCCTATTTTTCAGACCGTTTCATGCTCCTCATATTTTTGACAACTTTTGAAGCTCTTCATATTTTTGACACCTTTGAGGCTCTTCATGTTTTTGTACACCACTTCATGCTCCTCCTATATTTCAGTCCGTTTCATGCTCCTCCTATTTTTCACACCTTTTGAAGCTCTTCATATTTTTGACACCTTTGAGGCTCTTCATGTTTTTGAACACCACTTCATGCTCCTCCTATTTTTCAGACCTTTTCATGGTCCTCATATTTTTGACTCCTTTAGAAGCTCTTCATATTTTTCACAACTTTTCAGGCTCTTCAGGTTTTTCAACACCGCTTCATGCTCCTCCTCTTTTTCAGACCGTTTCATGCTCCTCATATTTTTGACAACTTTTGAAGCTCTTCTTATTTTTCACACCTTTTCAGTCTCTTCATGATTTTCAAAATGGCTTCATGCTCCTCCTATTTTCACACCATTTCATGCTCATCTCATTTTTGACACCTTTTGAAGCTCCTCTACTTTTGACCCCTTTAGAGGCTCTTCATATTTTTGACAACTTTTCAGGCTCTTCATGTTTTTCAACACCACTTCATGCTCCTCCTATTTTTCAGACCGTTTCATGCTCCTCATATTTTTGACAACTTTTGAAGCTCTTCATATTTTTGACACCTTTTCAGACTCTTCATGTTTTTCAACACCGCTTCATGCTCCTCCTAATTTTCAGACCGTTTCATGGTCCTCATATTTTTGACTCCTCTAGAAGCTCTTCATATTTTTCACACCTTTTCAGGCTCTTCATGTTTTTCTACACCGCTTCATGCTCCTCCTAATTTTCAGACCGTTTCATGACCCTCATATTTTTGACACCTTTTGAAGCTCCTCATATATTTCACACCTTTTCAGACTCTTCATGATTTCCAACACCACTTCATTCTCCTCATTTTTTTCACACCGTTTAATGCTCATCTCATTTTTGACACCTTTTGAAGCTCTTCATATTTTTGACACATTTAGAAGCTCTTCATATTTTTTACACCTTTTCAGGCTCTTCATATTTTTCAACACCGCTTATTGCTCCTCCTATTTGTCAGACCGTTTCATGCTCATCTCATTTTTGACAACTTTTGAAGCTCTTCATGTTTTTCACATATAATGAAGCTCTTCATATTTTACACACCTTTTCAGGCTCTTCATGTTTTTCAACACCGCTTCATGCTCCTCCTATTTTTCAGACCGTTTCATGCTCCTCATATTTTTGACACCTTTAAAGCTCTTCATATTTTTCACACCTTTTCAGACTCTTCATGTTTTCAACACCGCTTCATGCTCCTCCTATTTTTCAGACCTTTTCATGCTCCTCCTATTTTTCAGACCGTTTCATGCTTCTCATATTTTGACACCTTTTGAATCTCTTCATATTTTTCACAACTTTTCAGTCTCTTCATGTTTTTCAACACCGCTTCATGCTCCTCCTTTTTTCAGACCGTTTGATGCTCCTCATATTTTTGGCACCTTTTGAAGCTCTTCATATTTTTCACACCTTTTCAGGTCTTCATGTTTTTGAACACCATTTCATGCTCCTCCTATTTTTCAGACCGTTTCATGGTCCTCATATTTTTGACACCTTTTGAAGCTCTTCATATTTTTGACACCTTTTCAGGTCTTCATGTTTTTGAACACCATTTCATGCTCCTCCTATGTTTCAGACCGTTTTATGCTCATCATATATTTGACACCTTTTGAAGCTCTTCATAATTTCCACACCTTTTCAGGCTCTTCATGTTTTTGAACACCATTTCATGCTCCTCTTATTTTTTTTTTTTACTGTTTTTTTTTTAAATTTTTTTTTATTATTTTTATTTTTTTTTTCCCAGTCGGTTTTGTCATACATTGATATGAATCAGCCATGGATTTACATGTATTCCCAATCCCAATCCCCCCTCCCACCTCCCTCTCCACCCGATTCCTCTCCGTCTTCCCAGTGCACCAAGCCGGAGCACTTGTCTCGTGCATCCTACCTGGGCTGGTGATCTGTTTCACCATAGATAGCATACATGCTGTTCTTTTGAAATATCCCACCCTCACATTCTCCCACAATGTTCAAAAGTCTGTTCTGTATTTCTGTGTCTATTTTTCTGTTCGGCATATAGGGTTATCGTTATCACCTTTCTAAATTCCATATACATGTGTCACCATGCTCTAATGTTCTTTATCTTTCTGGCTTACTTCACTCTGTATAATGGGCTCCAGCTTCATCCATCTCATTAGGACTGATTCAAGTGAATTTTTTAATGGCTGAGTAATATTCCATGGTGTATATGTACCACAGCTTTCTTATCCATTCATCTGCTGACGGGCATCTAGGTTGCTTCCATGTCCTGGCTATTATAAATAGTGCTGCGATGAACATTGGGGTGCACGTGTCTCTTTCAGATGAACCTATGGACACCTTATCTTTGACAAAGGAGGCAAGGATATACAATGGAAAAAAGACAACCTCTTTAACAAGTGGTGCTGGGAAAACTGGTCAACCACTTGTAAAAGAATGAAAATAGAACACTTTCTAACACCATACACAAAAATAAACTCAAAATGGATTAAAGATCTAAATGTAAGACCAGAAACTATAAAACTCCTAGAGGAGAAGATAGGCAAAACACTCTCCGACATAAATCAAAGCAAGATCCTCTATGACCCACCTCCCAGAATATTGGAAATAAAAGCAAAACTAAACAAATGGGACCTAATGAAACTTAAAAGCTTTTGCACTACAAAGGAAACTATAAGTAAGGTGAAAAGACAGCCCTCAGATTGGGAGAAAATAATAGCAAATGAAGAAACAGACAAAGGATTAATCTCAAAAATATACAAGCAAATCCTGCAGCTCAATTCCAGAAAAATAAATGACCCAATACAAAATGAGCCAAAGAACTAAACAGACATTTCTCCAAAGAAGACATACAGATGGATAACAAACACATGAAAAGATGCTCAACATCACTCATTATTAGAGAAATGCAAATCAAAACCACAATGAGGTACCATTATATGCCAGTCAGGATGGCTGCTATCCAGAAGTCTACAAGCAATAAATGCTGGAGATGGTGTGGAGAAAAGGGAACCCTCTTACACTGTTGGTGGGAATGCACACTAGTACAGCCGCTATGGAAAACAGTGTGGAGATTTCTTAAAAAACTGGAAATAGAACTGCCATATGACCCAGCAATCCCACTTCTGGGCATACACACTGAGGAAACTAGATCCTCTTACTTTTCAGACCGTTTCAAGCTCCTCATATTTTTTACACCTTTTGAAGCTCTTCATATATTTCACACCTTTTCAGGCTCTTCATGTTTTTGAACACATCTTCATGCTCCTCCTATTTTTCAGACCGTTTCATTCTCCTCATATTTTTGAAGCCTTTTGAAGCTCTTCATATTTTTCACACCTTTTCAGGCTCTTCATGTTTTTCAACACCGTTTCATGATCCTCCTATTTTTCAGACCGTTTCATGCTCCTCATATTTTGACACCTTTTGAAGCTTTTCATATTTTTCACAACTTTTTAGGCTCTTCATGTTTTTGAACACGGCTTCATGCTCCTCCTCTGTTTCAGAGTTTCATGCTCCTCATGTATTTCACACCTTTTGAAGCTCTTCATATTTTTCACACATTTTCAGCATCTTCATGTTTTTGAACACCGTTTCATGCTCCTCCTATTGTTCAGACCGTGTCATGCACCTCATATTTTTCACACCTTTTGAAGCTCTTCATATTTTTCACACCTTTTCAGGCTCCTCATGTTTTTCAACACCGCTTCATTCTCCTCCTCTTTTTCAGACCGCATCATGCTCCTCATATTTTTCAGACCGTTTCATGCACCTCATATTTTTCACACCTTTTGAAGCTCTTCATATTTTTTACACCTTTCTCAGGCTCTTCATGTTTTTCAACACCTCTTCATGCTCCTCCTACTTTTCAGACCATTTAATGTTCCTCATGTATTTCACACCTTTTGAAGTTCTTCATATTTTTCACACCTTTTGAAGCTCTTCATATTTTTCACACGTTTTCAGGCTCTTCATGTATTTCAAAACCGCTTCATGCTGCTTCTATTTTTCAGACCGTTTCATGCTCCTCATATTTTTGACCCGTTTGGAAGCTGTTCATATTTTTCACACCTTTTCAGGCTCTTCAGGTTTTTGAACACCACTTCATGCTCCTCCTATTTTTCAGATCGTTTCATGCTCATCTCATTTTTGACACCTTTTGAAACTCTTCATATTTTTCACACCTTTTGAAGCTCTACATATATTTCACACCTTCTCTGGCTCTTCATGTTTTTCAACATCACTTCATGCTCCTCCTATTTTTCAGACCCTTTCATGCTAATCTAATATTTGACACCTTTTGAAGGTCTTCATATTTTTCACACCTTTTGAAGCTCTTCATATTTTTCAAACATTTTCAGGCTCTTCATGTTTTTGAACACCGCTTTATGCTCCTCCCTTTTTTCAGACCGTTTAATGCTCCTCATATTTTTGACATTTTTTGAAGCTCTTCATATTTTTCACACCTTTTCAGGCTCTTCATGTTTTTGAACACCGCTTCATGCTCCTCCTATATTTCAGTCCGTTTCATGCTCCTCCTATTTTTCACACCTTTTGAAGCTCTTCATATTTTTCACACCTTTTCAGGCTCTTCATGTTTTTGAACACCGCTTGATGCTCCTCCTATTTTTCAGACCGTTTCATGCTCCTCATGTATTTCACACGTTTTGAAGCTCTTCATATTTTTCACACCTTTTCAGCCTCTTCATGATTTTGAACACCGCTTCATCATCCTCCTATTTTTCAGAATGTTTCATGCTCCTCATATTTTTGACAACTTTTGAAGCTTTTCATATTTTTCACAACCTTTCAGGCTCTTCATGTTTTTGAACAGAGCTTCATGCTCCTCCTATTTTTCAGACCGTATCATGTTCCTCATGTATTTTACACCTTTTGAAGCTCTTCATATTTTTCACACCTTTTCAGGCTCTTCATGCATTTGAACAACTTTTCATGCTCCTCCTATTTTTCAGACCGTTTCATGCTCCTCATAGTTTTGACACCTTTTGAAGCTCTTCATATTTTTCACACCTTTTCAGGTTCTTCATGTTTTTCTACATCGCTTCATGCTCCTCCTATTTTTCAGACCGTTTCATGCTCCTCATATTTTTGACACCTTTTGAAGCTCTTAATATATTTCACAGCTTTTCAGACTCTTCAAGATTTCCAACACCGCTTCATGCTCCTCATATTTTTCAGACCGTTTCATGCTCATCTCATTTTTATCACCTTTTGAAACTCTTCATATTTTTCACACCTTTTGAAGCTCTTCATATTTTTCACACGTTTTCAGGCTCTTCATGTTTTTCAACACCACTTCTTGCTTCTCCTATTTTTCAGACCGTTTCATGATCCTCATATTTTTGACCCATTTTGAAGCTCTTCATATTTTTCACACCTTTTCAGGCTCTTCATGTTTTTCAACACCGCTTCATGCTCCTCCTATTTTTCAGACCCTTTCATGCTCCTCATAATTTTGACACCTTTTGATGCTCTTCATATTTTTCACACCTTTTCAGGCTCTTCATGTTTTTCCACACCGCTTCATGCTCCTCCTATTTTTCAGACCATTTCATGCTCCTCATATATTTGACACATTTTGAAGCTCTTCATATTTTTTCACACCTTTTCATGCTCTTCATGTTTGTGAACACCGCTTCATGCTCGTCCTATTTTTCAGACCGTTTCATGCTCCTCATGTATTTCACACCTTTTGAAGCTCTTCATATTTTGCACAGCTTTTCAGGCTCTTCATGTTTTTGAACACGGCTTCATGCTCCTCCTCTGTTTCAGAGTTTCATGCTCCTCATGTATTTCACACCTTTTGAAGCTCTTCATATTTTTCACACATTTTCAGCATCTTCATGTTTTTGAACACCGTTTCATGCTCCTCCTATTGTTCAGACCGTGTCATGCACCTCATATTTTTCACACCTTTTGAAGCTCTTCATATTTTTCACACCTTTTCAGGCTCCTCATGTTTTTCAACACCGCTTCATTCTCCTCCTCTTTTTCAGACCGCATCATGCTCCTCATATTTTTCAGACCGTTTCATGCACCTCATATTTTTCACACCTTTTGAAGCTCTTCATATTTTTTACACCTTTCTCAGGCTCTTCATGTTTTTCAACACCTCTTCATGCTCCTCCTACTTTTCAGACCATTTAATGTTCCTCATGTATTTCACACCTTTTGAAGTTCTTCATATTTTTCACACCTTTTGAAGCTCTTCATATTTTTCACACGTTTTCAGGCTCTTCATGTATTTCAAAACCGCTTCATGCTGCTTCTATTTTTCAGACCGTTTCATGCTCCTCATATTTTTGACCCGTTTGGAAGCTGTTCATATTTTTCACACCTTTTCAGGCTCTTCAGGTTTTTGAACACCACTTCATGCTCCTCCTATTTTTCAGATCGTTTCATGCTCATCTCATTTTTGACACCTTTTGAAACTCTTCATATTTTTCACACCTTTTGAAGCTCTACATATATTTCACACCTTCTCTGGCTCTTCATGTTTTTCAACATCACTTCATGCTCCTCCTATTTTTCAGACCCTTTCATGCTAATCTAATATTTGACACCTTTTGAAGGTCTTCATATTTTTCACACCTTTTGAAGCTCTTCATATTTTTCAAACATTTTCAGGCTCTTCATGTTTTTGAACACCGCTTTATGCTCCTCCCTTTTTTCAGACCGTTTAATGCTCCTCATATTTTTGACATTTTTTGAAGCTCTTCATATTTTTCACACCTTTTCAGGCTCTTCATGTTTTTGAACACCGCTTCATGCTCCTCCTATATTTCAGTCCGTTTCATGCTCCTCCTATTTTTCACACCTTTTGAAGCTCTTCATATTTTTCACACCTTTTCAGGCTCTTCATGTTTTTGAACACCGCTTGATGCTCCTCCTATTTTTCAGACCGTTTCATGCTCCTCATGTATTTCACAGGTTTTGAAGCTCTTCATATTTTTCACACCTTTTCAGCCTCTTCATGATTTTGAACACCGCTTCATCATCCTCCTATTTTTCAGAATGTTTCATGCTCCTCATATTTTTGACAACTTTTGAAGCTTTTCATATTTTTCACAACCTTTCAGGCTCTTCATGTTTTTGAACAGAGCTTCATGCTCCTCCTATTTTTCAGACCGTATCATGTTCCTCATGTATTTTACACCTTTTGAAGCTCTTCATATTTTTCACACCTTTTCAGGCTCTTCATGCATTTGAACAACTTTTCATGCTCCTCCTATTTTTCAGACCGTTTCATGCTCCTCATAGTTTTGACACCTTTTGAAGCTCTTCATATTTTTCACACCTTTTCAGGTTCTTCATGTTTTTCTACATCGCTTCATGCTCCTCCTATTTTTCAGACCGTTTCATGCTCCTCATATTTTTGACACCTTTTGAAGCTCTTAATATATTTCACAGCTTTTCAGACTCTTCAAGATTTCCAACACCGCTTCATGCTCCTCATATTTTTCAGACCGTTTCATGCTCATCTCATTTTTATCACCTTTTGAAACTCTTCATATTTTTCACACCTTTTGAAGCTCTTCATATTTTTCACACGTTTTCAGGCTCTTCATGTTTTTCAACACCACTTCTTGCTTCTCCTATTTTTCAGACCGTTTCATGATCCTCATATTTTTGACCCATTTTGAAGCTCTTCATATTTTTCACACCTTTTCAGGCTCTTCATGTTTTTCAACACCGCTTCATGCTCCTCCTATTTTTCAGACCCTTTCATGCTCCTCATAATTTTGACACCTTTTGATGCTCTTCATATTTTTCACACCTTTTCAGGCTCTTCATGTTTTTCCACACCGCTTCATGCTCCTCCTATTTTTCAGACCATTTCATGCTCCTCATATATTTGACACATTTTGAAGCTCTTCATATTTTTTCACACCTTTTCATGCTCTTCATGTTTGTGAACACCGCTTCATGCTCGTCCTATTTTTCAGACCGTTTCATGCTCCTCATGTATTTCACACCTTTTGAAGCTCTTCATATTTTGCACAGCTTTTCAGGCTCTTCATGTTTTTCACAAACACTTCATGCTCGTCCTATTTTTCAGACCGTTTCATGCTCCTCATATTTTTGACAACTTTTGAAGCTCTTCATATTTTTGACACCTTTGAGGCTCTTCATGTTTTTGAACACCACTTCATGCTCCTCCTATATTTCAGTCCGTTTCATGCTCCTCCTATTTTTCACACCTTTTGAAGCTCTTCATATTTTTGACACCTTTGAGGCTCTTCATGTTTTTGAACACCACTTCATGCTCCTCCTATTTTTCAGACCGTTTCATGGTCCTCATATTTTTGACTCCTTTAGAAGCTCTTCATATTTTTCACAACTTTTCAGGCTCTTCAGGTTTTTCAACACCGCTTCATGCTCCTCCTCTTTTTCAGACCGTTTCATGCTCCTCATATTTTTGACAACTTTTGAAGCTCTTCTTATTTTTCACACCTTTTCAGTCTCTTCATGATTTTCAAAACGGCTTCATGCTCCTCCTATTTTCACACCATTTCATGCTCATCTCATTTTTGACACCTTTTGAAGCTCCTCTACTTTTGACCCCTTTAGAGGCTCTTCATATTTTTGACAACTTTTCAGGCTCTTCATGTTTTTCAACACCACTTCATGCTCCTCCTATTTTTCAGACCGTTTCATGCTCCTCATATTTTTGACAACTTTTGAAGCTCTTCATATTTTTGACACCTTTTCAGACTCTTCATGTTTTTCAACACCGCTTCATGCTCCTCCTAATTTTCAGACCGTTTCATGGTCCTCATATTTTTGACTCCTCTAGAAGCTCTTCATATTTTTCACACCTTTTCAGGCTCTTCATGTTTTTCAACACCGCTTCATGCTCCTCCTAATTTTCAGACCGTTTCATGACCCTCATATTTTTGACACCTTTTGAAGCTCCTCATATATTTCACACCTTTTCAGACTCTTCATGATTTCCAACACCACTTCATTCTCCTCATTTTTTTCACACCGTTTAATGCTCATCTCATTTTTGACACCTTTTGAAGCTCTTCATATTTTTGACACATTTAGAAGCTCTTCATATTTTTTACACCTTTTCAGGCTCTTCATATTTTTCAACACCGCTTATTGCTCCTCCTATTTGTCAGACCGTTTCATGCTCATCTCATTTTTGACAACTTTTGAAGCTCTTCATGTTTTTCACATATAATGAAGCTCTTCATATTTTACACACCTTTTCAGGCTCTTCATGTTTTTCAACACCGCTTCATGCTCCTCCTATTTTTCAGACCGTTTCATGCTCCTCATATTTTTGACACCTTTAAAGCTCTTCATATTTTTCACACCTTTTCAGACTCTTCATGTTTTCAACACCGCTTCATGCTCCTCCTATTTTTCAGACCTTTTCATGCTCCTCCTATTTTTCAGACCGTTTCATGCTTCTCATATTTTGACACCTTTTGAAGCTCTTCATATTTTTCACAACTTTTCAGTCTCTTCATGTTTTTCAACACCGCTTCATGCTCCTCCTTTTTTCAGACCGTTTGATGCTCCTCATATTTTTGGCACCTTTTGAAGCTCTTCATATTTTTCACACCTTTTCAGGTCTTCATGTTTTTGAACACCATTTCATGCTCCTCCTGTTTTTCAGACCGTTTCATGGTCCTCATATTTTTGACACCTTTTGAAGCTCTTCATATTTTTCACACCTTTTCAGGCTCTTCATGTTTTTCAACACCGCTTCATGCTCTTCCTATGTTTCAGACCGTTTTATGCTCATCATATATTTGACACCTTTTGAAGCTCTTCATAATTTCCACACCTTTTCAGGCTCTTCATGTTTTTGAACACCATTTCATGCTCCTCTTATTTTTTTTTTATTGTTTTTTTTTTAATTTTTTTTTATTATTTTTATTTTTTTTTCCCAGTCGGTTTATCATACATTGATATGAATCAGCCATGGATTTACATGTATTCCCATCCCAGTCCCCCCTCCCACCTCCCTCTCCACCCGATTCCTCTGGGTCTTCCCAGTGCACCAAGCCGGAGCACTTGTCTCGTGCATCCTACCTGGGCTGGTGATCTGTTTCACCATAGATAGCATACGTGCTGTTCTTTTGAAATATCCCACCCTCACATTCTCCCACAAAGTTCAAAAGTCTGTTCTGTATTTCTGTGTCTATTTTTCTGTTCTGCATATAGGGTTATCGTTGTCACCTTTCTAAATTCCATATACATGTGTCAGTATGCTGTAATGTTCTTTATCTTTCTGGCTTACTTCACTCTGTATAATGGGCTCCAGCTTCATCCATCTCATTAGGACTGATTCAAATGAATTCTTTTTAATGGCTGAGTAATATTCCATGGTGTATATGTACCACAGCTTTCTTATCCATTCATCTGCTGACGGGCATCTAGGTTGCTTCCATGTCCTGGCTATTATAAACAGTGCTGCGATGAACATTGGGGTGCACGTGTCTCTTTCAGACGAACCTATGGACACCTTATCTTTGACAAAGGAGGCAAGGATATACAATGGAAAAAAGACAACCTCTTTAACAAGTGGTGCTGGGAAAACTGGTCAACCACTTGTAAAAGAATGAAACTAGAACACTTTCTAACACCATACACAAAAATAAACTCAAAATGGATTAAAGATCTAAATGTAAGACCAGAAACTATAAAACTCCTAGAGGAGAAGATAGGCAAAACACTCTCCGACATAAATCAAAGCAAGATCCTCTATGACCCACCTCCCAGAATATTGGAAATAAAAGCAAAACTAAACAAATGGGACCTAATGAAACTTAAAAGCTTTTGCACTACAAAGGAAACTATAAGTAAGGTGAAAAGACAGCCCTCAGATTGGGAGAAAATAATAGCAAATGAAGAAACAGACAAAGGATTAATCTCAAAAATATACAAGCAAATCCTGCAGCTCAATTCCAGAAAAATAAATGACCCAATAAAAAATGAGCCAAAGAACTAAACAGACATTTCTCCAAAGAAGACATACAGATGGATAACAAACACATGAAAAGATGCTCAACATCACTCATTATTAGAGAAATGCAAATCAAAACCACAATGAGGTACCATTACATGCCAGTCAGGATGGCTGCTATCCAAAAGTCTACAAGCAATAAATGCTGGAGAGGGAGTGGAGAAAAGGGAACCCTCTTATACTGTTGGTGGGAATGCACACTAGTACAGCCGCTATGGAAAACGGTGTAGAGATTTCTTAAAAAACTGGAAACAGAACTGCCATATGACCCAGCAATTCCACTTCTGGGCATACACACTGAAGAAACCAGATCCTCTTATTTTTCAGACCGTTTCAAGCTCCTCATATTTTTTACACCTTTTGAAGCTCTTCATATATTTCACACCTTTTCAGGCTCTTCATGTTTTTCAACACCGCTTCATGCTCCTCCTATTTTTCAGACCGTTTCATGGTCCTCATATTTTTGACACCTTTTGAAGCTCTTCATATTTTTCACACCTTTCCGTGCTCTTCATGTTTTTCAACACGCTTTCATGCTCCTCCGATTATTCAGATCGTTTCATGCTCCTCATATTTTTCACACATTTTGAAGCTCTTCATATTTTCGACACCTTTCAGGTTCTTCATGTTTTTCAACACCGTTTCATGCTCCTCCTATTTTTCAAACCGTTTCATGCTCCTCATATTTTTGACACATTTTGAAGCTCTTCATATTTTCGACACCTTTCAGGTTCTTCATGTTTTTCAACACCGTTTCATGCTCCTCCTATTTGTCAAACCGTTTCATGTTCCTCCTATTTTTCAGACCGTTTCTTGCTCCTCATATTTTTGACACCTTTTGAAGCTCTTCATGTTTTTTAACATCTTTTCACGCTCCTCCTATATTTCAGACCGTTTCAAGCTCCTCATATTTTTGACACCTTTTGAAGCTCTTCATATTTTTCACATTTTTTCAGGGTCTTCATGTTTTTCTACACCACTTCATGCTCCTCCTATTTTTCAGACCGTTTCATTCTCCTCATATGTTTCACAACTTTTTCAGGCTCTTCATGTTTCTCAACACCAATTCATTCTCCTCCTATTTTTCAGACCGTTTCATGCTCCTCATATTTTTGACACCTTTTGAAGTTCTTCATATTTTTCACACCTTTTCAGGCTTTTCATGTTTTTCTACACTGCTTCATTCTCTTCCTATTTTTCAGACATTTTCATGCTCATCATATTTTTGACATCCTTTGAAGCTCTTCATATTTTTCACACCTTTTCAGGCTTTTCAGATATTTCAACACCGTCTCATGCGCCTCCTATTTTTCAGACCGTTTCATGCTCCTCATATGTTTCACACCTTTTTCAGGCTCTTCATGTTTTTCAACACCACTTCATGCTCCTCCTATTTTTCAGACCGTATCATGCTCATCATATTTTTGACACAGTTTGAAGCTCTTCCTACTTTTCACAACTTTTGAGGCTCTTCATGTTTTTGAAAACAGTTTCTTGCTCCTCATATTTTTCAGACCGTTTCATGGTCCTCATATTTTTGACACCTTTTGAAGCTCTTCATATTTTTCACACTTTTTCAGGGTCTTCATGTTTTTCTACACCACTTCATGCTCCTCCTATTTTTCAGACCGTTTCATTCTCCTCATATGTTTCACAACTTTTTCAGGCTCTTCATGTTTCTCAACACCACTTCATGCTCCTCCTATTTTTCAGACCGTTTCATGCTCCTCATATTTTTGACACTTTTTGAAGCTCTTCATATTTTTCACACCTTTCCAGGCTCTTCATGTTTTTGAACACCGTTTCATGATCCTCCTATTTTTCAGACCGTTTCATGCTCCTCATATGTTTCACACATTTTGAAGCTCTTCATGTTTTTTAACATCTTTTCATGCTCCTCCTATATTTCAGACCGTTTAATGCTCCTTATATTTTTGACACCATTTGAAGCTCTTCATATTTTTCGCACCTTTTCAGGCTCTTCATATTTTTCAACACCACTTCATGCTTCTCCAATTTTTCAGACCGTTTCATGCTCCTCATATATATGACACCTTTTGAAGCTCTTCATATTTTTCACATCTTTTCAGGCTCTTCATATTTTTCAACCCGCTTAAGCTCCTCCTATTTTTCAGAGCGTTTCTTGCTCCTCATATTTTTGACACCTTTGAGGCTCTTCATATATTTCACACCTTTTCTGGCTCTTCATGTTTTTGAACACCGATTCCTGCTCCTCCTATTTTACAGACCGTTTCATGCTCCTCATATTTTTGACACTTTTTGAACCTCTTCATATTTTTCACACCTTTTCAGGCTCTTCATGTTTTCAACACCGCTTCATGCTCCTACTATTTTTCAGACGGTTTCATGCTCCTCATATTTTTGACACCTTTTGAAGCTCTTCATATTATTCACACCTTTTCAGGCTCTTCATGTTTTTCAACACCGCTTCATGCTCCTCCTTTTTTTCAGACCGTTTCATGCTCCTCATATTTTTGACGCCTTTTGAAGCTCTTCATATTTTTCACACTTCTCCAGGCTCTTCATGTTTTTGAACACCGTTTCATGCTCCTCCTGTTTTTCAGACCGTTTTATGCTGCTCAGATTTTTGACACCTTTTGAAGTTCTTCATATTTTTCACACCTTTTCAGGCTCTTCACGTTTTTCAACACCACTTCATGCTCCTCCTATTTTTCAGGCCGTTTCATGCTCCTTATATTTTTGACACCTTTTGAAGTTCTTCATATTTTTCACACCTTACAGGCTCTTCATGATTTTCAACACCACTTCATGCTCCTCCTAATTTTCAGACCGTTTCATGCTCCTCATATATTTGACACCTTTTGAAGCTCTTCAGATTTTTCACACCTTTTCAGGCTCTTCATATTTTTCAACACCCCTTCATGCTCCTCCTATTTTTCAGACCGTTTCATGCTCCTCATCTTTTTGACACGTTTTGAAACTCTTCATATTTATCACACCTTTTCAGGCTCTTCATGTTTTTCAACACCATTTCATGCTCCTCCTTTTTTTCAGACCGTTTTATGCTCCTCATATATTTGACACCTTTTGAAGCTCTTCATAATTTCCACACCTTTTCAGGCTCTTCATATTTTTCAACACCGCTTCATGCTCCTCCTATTTTTCAGATCGTTTCATGCTCCACATATTTTTCACTCCTTTTGAAGCTAATCATTTTTTTCACACCTCTTCATGCTTTTCATGTTTTTGAACACCGTTTCATGCTCCTCATATTTTTGACACCTTTTGAAGTTCTTCATATTTTTCACAGCTTAACAGGCTCTTCATGTTTTTGAACACCAATTCATGCTACTCCTATTTTTCAGACCGTTTCATGCTCCTCATATTTTTGACACCTTTTGAAGCTCTTCATATTTTTCACACCTTTTCAGGCTCTTCATGTTTTTAAACAGCGTTTCATGCTCCTCCTATTTTTCAGACCGTTCATGCCCCTCATATTTTTCAAATCTTTTGAAGCTCTTCATATTTTTCGCACCATTCCAGGCTCTTCATGTTTTTGAACACCGCTTCATGCTTCTCCTATTTTACAGACCGTTTCATTCTCCGCATGTATTTCACACCTTTTGAAGCTCTTCCTATTTTTCACAATTTTTCAGGCTCTTCATGTTTTTCAACACCGTTTCATGCTCCTCCTATTTTTCAGACCGTTTCATGCTCCTCCTATTTTTGAGACCGTTTCATGCTCCTCATATATTGACACCTTTTGAAGCTCTTCATATTTTTCACACCTTTTCAGGCTCTTTATGTTTTTCAACGCCGCTTCATGCTCCTAGTGTTTTTCAGACCGTTCATGCTCCTCATATTTTTGACACCTTTTGAAGCTCTTCATATTTTTCACACCTTTTCAGGCTCTTCATGTTTTTCAACACCGCTTCATGCTCCTCCTATTTTCAGAACGTTTCATGCTCCTCATATTTTTGACAACTTTTGAAGCTCTTCATATTTTTCACACCTTTTCAGGCTCTTCATGTTTTTCAACACCGCTTCATGCTCCTCCTATTTTGAGACCGTTTCATGCTCCTCATATTTTTGACATCTTTTGAAGCTGTTCATAATTTTCACTCCTTTTCAGGCACTTCATGTTTCTGAACACCGTTTCATGCTCCTCCTATTTTTCAGACCGTTTCATGCTCTTCATATTTTAGACACATTTGAGGCTCTTCATATTTCTCATACCTTTTCAGGCTCTCCATATTTTTAAACACCGCTTCGTGCTCCTCCTAATTTTGAGACGGTTTCATGCTCCTCATATTTATGACACATTTTGAAGCTCTTCATATTATTCACTCCTTTTCAGGCTCTTCATGGTTTTGAACACCGCTTTATGCTCCTCCTATTTTTCAGACCGTTTCATGCTCTTCATATTTTTCACACCATTTGAAGCTCTTCATATTTTTCACACCTTTTCAGGCTCATCATGTTTTTCCACACCGCTTCATGCTCCTTCTATTTTTCAAAACGTTTCATGTTCCTCATATTTTTGACACCTTTTGAAGCTCTTCCTTTTTTTCACACCTTTTCATGCTCTTCATGTTTCTAACACCGTTTCATGCTTCTCCTATTTTTCAGACCGTTTAATGCTCCTCATATTTTTCACACCTTTTGAATCTCTTTATATTTGTCACACCTTTTCAGGCTCTTCATGTTTTTCAACAGCGCTTCATGCTCCTCCTATTTTTCAGATCGTTTCTTGCTCCTCCTATATTTCAAACTGTTTCACGCACCTCTTATTATTGACACCTTTTGAAGCTCTTCATATTTTTCACACCTTTTCAGGCTCTTCATGTTTTTCAACACCACTTCATGCTCCTCCTATTTTTGAGACCGGTTCATGCTCCTCATATTTTTCACACATTTAGAAACTCTTCATATTTTTCCCACAATCCCAGGCTCTTCATGTATTTGAGCACAGCTTCATGCTTCTCCTATTTTTCAGACCGTTTCATGCTCCTCATATTTTTGACACCTTTTGAAGCTCTTCATATTTTTCACACCTTTTCAGACTCTTCATGTTTTTGAACACCATTTCATGATGCTCCTGTTTTTCAGACCGTTTCATGCTTCTCATGTTTTTGACACGTTTTGGGGCTCTTCATATTTTTCACACCATTGCAGGCTCTTCATGTTTTTGAACACCGTTTCATGCTCCTCCTATATTTCAGACCGTTTCATGCTCCTCATATTTTTGACACATTTTGAAGCTCTTCATATTTTTCACACCTTTTGAAGCTCTTCATATTTTTCACAACATTTCAGGCTCTTCATGTTTTTGAACACCGTTTCATGCTCCTCCTATATTTCAGACCATTTCATGCTCCTCATATTTCTGACACATTTTGAAGCTCTTCAAATATTTCAAACATTTTCAGGCTCTTCATGTTTTTCAACACCACTTCATGCTCCTCCTATTCTTCAGACCGTTTCATGCTCATCTCATTTTTGACACCTTTTGAAGCTCTTCATATTTTTCACAACTTTTGAAGCTTTTCATATTTTTGACACATTTTCAGACTCTTCAGGTTTTTCAACACCGCTTCTTGCTCCTCCTAATTTTCAGACCGCTTCATGCTCCTACTATTTTTCAGACCGCTTCATGCTCCTACTATTTTTCAGACCGCTTCATGCTCCTCATATATTTGACACCTTTTGAAGCTCTTCAAATTTTTGACACCTTTTGAAGCTCTTCATATTTCTCACACTTTTTCAGGCTCTTCATGTTTTTCAACCCCTCTTCACGCTCCTACCATTTTTCAGACCATTTCATGCTCCTTATATTTTTGACACCTTTTGAAGCTCTTCATATATTTCACACCTTTTCAGGCTCTTCATTTTTTTGAACACCACTTCATGCTCCTCCTATTTTTCCGACCGTTTCATGCTCATCTCATTTTTGACACTTATTGAAGCTCTTCATATATTTCACACCTTTTCTGGCTCTTCATATTATTGAACACAGTTTCATGCTCCTCGTATTTTCCAGACCGTTTCATGCTCCTCATGTATTTCACACGTTTTGAAGCTCTTCATATTTTTCACACCTTTTCAGGCTCTTCATGTTTTTCAAACCGCTTCATGCTCGTCCTATTTTCCAGACCATTTCATGCTCCTCATATTTTTGAAACCTTTTGAATCTCTTGATATATTTCACGCCTTTTGAGGCTCTTCATGTTTTTCAACACCACTTCATGCTCCTCCTATTTTTCAGTCCTTTTCATGCTCATCTCATTTTCCACAGCTTTTGAAGCACTTCATATTTTTCACACTTTTTCAGTCTCTTAATGTTTTTCAATGCCACTTCATGCTCCTCATATTTTTTAGACCGTTTAATGCTCCTCATATTTTGACACCTTTTGAAGCTCTTCATATTTTTCACAGCTTTTCAGACTCTTCATGATTTTGAACACCTTTTCATGCTCCTCCTATTTTTCTGACCGTTTCATGCTCCTCATATTTTTGACACATTTTGAAGCTCTTCATATTTTTCACACTTTTTCAGGCTCTTCATGTTTTTGAAGACCGCTTCATGCTCCTCCTATTTTTCAGACCGTTTCATGCTCCTCATGTATTTCACACCCTTTGAATCTCTTCATATATTTCACACCTTTTCAGGCTCTTCATGTTTTTCAACACCGTTTTATGATCCTCCTATTTTTCATACCGTTTCATGCTCCTCTTGTATTTCCCACATTTTGAAGGTCTTCATATTTTTCACAACTTTTCAGGCTGTTCATGTTTTTGAACACCGCTTCATGCTCCTACTATTTTTCAGACCGTTTTTGCTCCTCATATATTTCACACCTTTTGAAGCACTTCACATGTTTCACACATTTTCAGGCTCTTCATGTTTTGAACACCGCTTCATGCTCCTCTATTTTTCAGACTGTTTCATGCTCTTCTTATTATAGACACCTTTTGAAAGTCCTCATATATTTCACACCTTTTCAGGCTCTTCATGTTTTTCAACACTGCTTCATGCTCCTCTTGTTTTTCAGACTGTTTCAAGCTCCTCATGCATTTCACACCTTTTGAAGCTCTTCATATTTTTCACACCTTTTCAGACTCTTCATGTTTTTCCACACCGCTTCATGATCCTCCTATTTTTCAGACCGTTTCTTGCTCCTCATAATTTTCACACCTTTTGAAGCTCTTCGTATTTTTCACACCTTTTCAGGCTCTTCATGTTTTTCAACACTGCTTCATGCTCCTCCTATTTTTTAGACCGTTTCATCCTCCTCATGTATTTCACACCTTTTGAAGCTCTTCATATTTTTCACACCTTTTCATGCTCTTCATGTTTTCAACACCGCTTCATGCTCCTACTATTTTTCAGACTGTTTCCTGCTCCTCATATTTTTGACACCTTTTAAAGCTCTTCGTATATTTCACACCATTTCAGGCTCTTCATGTTTTTCAACACCACTACATGCTTCTCATATATTTCAGACTGTTTCATACTTATCTCTTTTTTTACACCTTTTGAAGCTCTTCATATGTTTCACACCTTTTGAAGCTCTTCATGTTGTTTAACACCGCTTTTTGCTCCTCTATTTTTCAGATAGTTTCATGTTCCTCCTGTTGTTCAGACCGTTTCATGCACCTCATATTTCTCACACCTTTTGAAGCTCTTTATATTTTTCACATCTTTTCAGGCTCTTCATGTTTTTCAACACCGCTTCATGCTCCTCCTATTTTTCAGTCGTTTCATGCTCCTAATATTTTGACACCTTTTGAAGCTCTTCATATTTTGACACCTTTTCAGGCTCTTAATGTTTTTGAAAACCGCTTCATGCTCCTCCTATTTTTCAGACCGCTTCCTGATCCTCATAATTTTCACACCTTTTGATGCTCTTCATATTTTTCACACCTTTTGAAGCTCTTCATATGTTTCACACGTTTTCAGGCTCTTCATGTTTTTCAACACTACTTCATGCTCCTCCTATTTTTCAGACCGTTTCATGCTCCTCTTATTTTTGACACCTTTTGAAGCTCTTCATTTTTTTCACACGTTTTCAGGCTCTTCATGTTTTTGAACACCGCTTCATGCTCCTCCTATTTTACCGACCGTTTCAGTCTCCTCCTGTATTTCACACCACTTGAAGCTCTTCATATTTTTCACACCTTTTCAGGCTCTTCATGGTTTTGAACACCGCTTCATGCTCCTCCTATTTTTCAGACCGTTTCATGCTCCTCATATTTTTGAAACGATTTGAAGCTCTTCATATTTTTCACACATTTTCAGGCTCTTCATGTTTTTCAACACCGCTTCATGCTCCTCCTATTTATCAGACCGTTTCATGCCCCTCATTTATTTCACACCTTTGGAAGCTCTTCATAATTTTCACACCTTTTCATGCTCTTCATGTTTTTCAACACCGTTTCATGCTTCCCCTTTTTTCAGACCGTTTCATGCTCCTCATATTTTTGACACCTTTTGAAGCTCCTCATATTTTTCACACCTTTTGAAGCTCTTCATATTTTTCACACCTTTTGAAGCTCTTCATATTTTTCACAACATTTCAGGGTCTTCATATTTTTGAACACCGTTTCATGCTTCTCCTATATTTCAGACCATTTCATGCTCCTCATATTTTTGACAACTTTTGAAGCTCTTCATATTTTTCACACCTTTTCAGGCTCTTCATTTTTTTCAACACCGCTTCATGCTCCTTCTATTTTTCAGACCGTTTCATGCTCATCTCATTTTTGAAAACTTTTGAAGCTCTTCATATTTTTCACATCTTTTCAGGCTCTTCATGTTTTTCAACAGCGCTTTATGCTCCTCCTATTTTTCAGACCGTTTCATGCTCCTCTCATTTCTGACACATTTTGAAGCTCTTCAAATATTTCACACATTTTCAGGCTCTTCATGTTTTCAACACCACTTCATGCTCCTCCTATTTTTCAGACCGTTTCATTCTCATCTCATTTTTGACACCTTTTGAAGCTCTTCATATTTTTCACACCTTTTGAAGCTTTTCATATTTTTCACACATTTTCAGGCTCTTCAGGTTTTTCAACACCGCTTCTAGCTCCTTCTAATTTTCAGACCGTTTCATGCTCCTCATATTTTTGACACCTTTTGAAGTTCTTCATATTTTTCACACCTTTTCAGGCTCTTCATGTTTTTGAACACCGCTTCATGCTCCTCCTATTTTTGACACCTTTTGAAGCTCTTCATATTTTTCACACATTTTCAAAATCTCATGTTTTTGAACACAGCTTCATGCTCGTCCTGTTTTTAAGGTTGCTTCATGCTCCTCATGTATTGCACACCTTTTGGAGCTCTTCATATATTTCACACCTTTTCAGGCTCTTCATGTTTTTGAACACCGCTTCATGCTCCTCCTATTTTTCAGACCGCTTCATGCTCCTTCAATTTTCAGACCGCTTCATGCTCCTCCTATTTTTCAGACTGCTTCATGCTCCTCATATTTTTGACATCTTTTGAAGCTCTTCATATTTTTGACACCTTTTGAAGTTCTTCGTATTTCTCACACGTTTTCAGGCTCTTCAGGTTTTTCAACACCGCTTCTAGCTCCTCCTAATTTTCAGACCGTTTCATGCTCTTCATATTTTTCACACCTTTTGAAGTTCTTCATATATTTCACACCTTTTCAGGCTCTTCATTTTTTGGAACACCACTTCATGCTCCTCCTATTTTTCAGACCGTTTCATGCTCATCTCATTTTTGACACCTTTTGAAGCTCTTCATATTTTTCACACCTTTTCAGGCTCTTCATGTTTTTCAAACCGCTTCATGCTCGTCCTATTTTCCAGACCATTTCATGCTCCTCATATTTTTGAAACTTTTTGAATCTCTTCATATATTTCACGTCTTTTGAGGCTCTTCATGTTTTTCAACACCATTTCGTGCTCCTCCTATTTTTCAGTCTTTTTCATGTTCATCCCATTATTCACACCTTTTGAAGCACTTCATATTTTTCACACTTTTTCAGTCTCTTAATGTTTTTCAATGCCACTTCACGCTCCTCCTATTTTTCAGATCGTTTCATGCTCCTCATATTTTTGACACCTTTTTAAGCTCTTCATATTTTTCACACCTTTTGAAGCTCTTCATATTTTTCACACCATTTCAGGCTCTGCATGTTTTTCAACACCGTTTCATGCTTCTCCTATTTTTCAGCCCGTTTCATGCTCCTCATTTATTTCACACCTTTTGAAGCTCTTCATATATTTCACACATTTTCAGGCTATTCATGTTTTTCAACACCGCTTCATGCTCCTCGTATTTTTCAGACCGTTTCATGCTAATCATATTTTTGACACCTGTTGAAGCTCTTCATATTTGTCAAACCTTTTCAGGCTCTTCATGTTTTTCAACACCGCTTCATGCTCCTCCTATTTTTCAGACAGTTTCATGCTCCTCATATTTTTGACACCTTTTGAAGCTCTTCATATTTCTGACACCTCGTCAGTCTCTTCATGTTTTTCAACACCGTTTCTTGCTCCTCCTATTTTTCAGACCGTTTCATGCTCCTCATGTATTTCACACCTTTTGAAGCTCTTCATATTTTGCACGCGTTTTCAGGCTCTTCATGTTTTTTCACAACCAATTCATGCTCCTCCTATTTTTCAGACCGTATCATGCTCCTCTTTTTTTTCACACCTTTTGAAGCTCTTCATATATTTCACACCTTTTCAGGCTCTTCATTATTTTCAACAGCACTTCATGCTCCTCCCACATTTCAGACCGTTTTACACTCATCTCATTTTTGACACCTTTTGAAGCTCTTCATATTTTTCACACCTTTTGAAGCTCTTCATTTATTTCACACGTTTTCAGGCTCTTCATGTTTTTCAACACCACTTCATGCTCCTCCTATTTTGCAGACCGTTTCATGCTCCTAATATTTTTGACACCTTTTGAAGCTCTTCATATTTTTCCCACCTTTTCAGGCTCTTCATGTTTTTCAACACCGCTTCATGCTCCTCCTATTTTCAGACCGTTTCATGCTCCTCATATTTTTCACACCTTTTGAAGCTCTTCATATTTTTGACACCTTTTCAGGCTCTTCATGTTTTTGAACACCGCTTCATGCTCCTCCTATTTTTCAGACCGTTTCATGCTCCTCATATTTTTGACACCTTTTGAAGATTTTCATATTTTTCACACCTTTTGAAGCTCTTCATATTTTTCACACGTTTTTACGTTCTTCATG
The DNA here is from genome assembly GCF_033118175.1 of Dama dama. Classification (NCBI taxonomy): domain Eukaryota; kingdom Metazoa; phylum Chordata; class Mammalia; order Artiodactyla; family Cervidae; genus Dama; species Dama dama. Next base: position 5,266,356 of record NC_083683.1, on the reverse strand, counting down.
TTATTCATCACCGCTTCACGCTCCTCCTATTTTTGAGACGGTTTTACGCTCCACATATTTTTGACAACTTTTGGAGCTCTACATATTTTTCACACCTTTTCAGGCTCTTCATGTTTTGAACACCGCTTCATGCTCCTCCTATTTTTCAGACCGTTTCATGCTCCTCATATATTTCACAACTTTTGAAGCTCTTCATATATTTCACACCTTTTCAGGAACTTCATGTTTTTCAACACCTCTTCATGATCCTCCTATTTTTAAGACCGTTTCATATTCCTCATATTTTTCACACCTTTTGAGGGTCTTCATATTTTTCACACCTTTTCAGGCTCTTCATGTTTTTGAACATTGTTTCATGCTCCTCCTATTTTTCAGACCGTTTCATGTTCATCTCATTTTTGACACCTTTGGAAGCTGTTCATATTTTTCACACCTTTTGAAGCTACTCATATTTTTCAAACCTTTTCAGGCTCTTCATGTTTGTCAACAGCGCATGATACTCCTCATAATTTTCAGACCGTTTCATGCTCCTCATATTTTTCATACCTTTTGAAGCTCTTCATATTTTTCACATCTTTTCAGGCTCTTCATGTTTTTGAACACCGTTTCATGCTCCTCCTATTTTTTAGACCGTTTCATGCTCCTCATATTTTTGAAACATTTTGAAGCTCTTCATATTTTTCACACCTTTTCAGGCTCTTCATGTTTTTGAACACCGCTTCATGCTTCTCCTAATTTTGAGACCGTTGCATGCTCCTCATATTTTTGACACGTTTTGAGGGTCTTCATATTTTTCACACCTTTTCAGGCTCTTCATGATTTTGAACACAGTTTCATGCTCCCCCTATTTTTCAGACCGTTTCATGCTCCTCATATTTTTGACACCTTTTGAAGCTCTTCAAATTTTTCACACCTTTTGAAGCTCTTCATATTCTTCATAGGTTTTCATGCTCTTTATGTTTTTCAACACCGCTTCTTGCTCCTCCTATTGTTCAAACCGTTTAATGCTTCTCATATTTTTGACACTTTTTAAAGCTCTTCATATTTTTCACACCTTTTCAGGCTCTTCATGTTTTTCAACACCGCCTCATGCTCCTTCTGTTTTTCAGAACTTTACATGCTGCTCATGTATTTCACACCTTTTGAAGCTCTTCATATTTTTCACACCTTTTCAGGCTCCTCATGTTTTTGAACACCGCTTCATGCTCCTCCTATTTTTCACACCTTTTGAATCTCTTCATATTTTTCACACCTTTTCAGGCTCTTCAGGTTTTTGAACACAGCTTCATGCTCCTCCTATTGTTCAGACCGTTTTATGCTCCTCATGTATTTCACACCTTTTGAAGCTCTTCATATTTTTGACACAATTTCAGGCTCTTCATGTTTTTTAACATCGTTTCATGCTCCTCCTATTTTTCAGACCGTTTCATGCTCCTCATATTTTTGACACTTTTAGAAACTCTTCATTTTTTAACACGTTTTCAGGCTCTTCATGTTTCCAACACGGCTTCATGCTCCTCCTATTTTTCTGAACGTTTCATGCTCCTCATATTTTTCACATCTTTTGAAGCTTTTCATATTTTTGACACCTTTTCAGGCTCTTCAAGTTTTTCAACACCGCTTCATGTTCCTCCTATTTTTCAGACCGTTTCATGCTCCTCATATTTTTCACACCTTTTGAAGCTCTTCATATTTTTCACACCTTTTCAGGATCTTCATGGATTTGAACACCACTTCATGCTCCTCCTCTTTTTCACATCTTTTAAGCTCTATATATTTTTCACACCTTTTCAGGCTCTTCATGTTTTTGAACTCCACTTCATGCTCCTCCTATTTTTCAAACAGTTTCATGCTGCTCATGTATTTCACACCTTTTGAAGCTCTTCATATTTATCACACCTTTTCAGGCTCTTCATGTTTTTGAACACCGCTTCATGCTCCTCCTATTTTTCAGACCGTTTCATGCTCCTCATATTTTTCACACCTTTTGAAGCTCTTCACATTTTTCACAACTTTTCAGGATCTTCATGTTTTTGAACACCGCTTCATGCTCCTCCTATTTTTCAGACCATTTCATGCTCCTCATGTATTTCACACCTTTTGAAGCTCTTCATATTTTTCACATCTTTTCAGGCTCTTCATGTTTTTGAACAAGGTTTCATGCTCCTCCTAATTTTCTGATCGTTTCATGCTCATCATATTTTTGACATCTTTTGAAGGTTTTCATATTTTTCACACCTTTTCTTGCTGTTCATGTTTTTTAACAACTCTTCATGCTCCTCCTATTTTTCTGACCGTTTCATGCTCCTCATGTATTTCACACCTTTTGAACCTCTTCATATTTTTCACACCTTTTCAGGCTCTTCATGTTTTTCAACTTCGCTTCATGTTTCTCCAATTTTCAAACCATTTCATGCTCCTCATATTTTTGACACCTTTTGAAGTTCTTCATATTTTTCACACCTTTTCAGGCTCTTCATGTTTTTGAAGACCGATTCATGTGCCTCCTATTTTTCAGACCGTTTCATGCTCCTCATATTTTTGACACCTTTTGAAGCTCTTTATATTTTTCACCCCTTTTCAGGCTCTTCATGTTTTTGAACACCTCTTCTAGCTCCTCCTATATTTCACACCTTTTGTAGCTCTTCATATTTTTCACACCTTTTCAGGCTCTTCATGTTTTTCAACACTGCTTCATTCTCCTCTTATTTTTCAGACCGTTTCATGCTCCTTATATTGTTCACACCTTTTGAAGCTCTTCATATACTTCACACCTTTTCAAGCTCTTCATATTTTTCAAACCTTTTGAAGCTCTTCATATTTTTGACACCTTTTGAAGCTCTTCATATTTCTCACACGTTTTCAGGCTCTTCATGATTTTCAACACCGATTCATGCTCCTCCTCTTTTTCAGACCGTTTCATGCTCCTCATATTTTTCAGGCCGTTTCATTCTCCTCACATTTATGTCAACTTTTGAAACTCTTCACTTTCTTCACACCTTTTCATGCTCTTCATGTTTTTGAACACTGCTTCATGCTCCTCCTATGTTTCAGACCGTTTCATGCTCCTCATATTTTTGACACCTTTTGAAGCTCTTCATATTTTTCACACCTTTTGAGGCTCTTCATGATTTTCAACACCGATTCATGCTCCTCCTCTTTTTCAGACCGTTTCATGCTCCTCATGTTTTTCAGACCGTTTCATTCTCCTCATATTTATGTCAACTTTTGAAACTCTTCACTTTCTTCACACCTTTTCATGCTCTTCATGTTTTTGAACACTGCTTCATGCTCCTCCTATGTTTCAGACCGTTTCATGCTCCTCATATTTTTGTCACCTTTTGAAGCTCTTCATATTTTTCACACGTTTTCAGGCTCTTCATGTTTTTCAACACCGCTTCATGCTCCTCCTATTTTTCATATCGTTTCATGCTCCTCATATTTTTTTTTACACCTTTTGAAGCTCTTCATATTCTTCACAACTTTTTAGGCTCTTCATGTTTTTGAACACGGCTTCATGCTACTCCTATTTTTGATACCTTTTGAAGCTCCTCATATTCTTCAAACCATTTCATGCTTTTCTTTTTTTCATCACCGCTTCATGCTCCTCCTATTTTTCAGACCGTTTCATGCTCCTCATATTTTGACACCTTTTAACCTGTTCATATTTTACACATTTTCAGGCTCTTCAAGTTTTTCAACACCGTTTCATGCTACTACTATTTTTGATACCTTTTGAAGCTCCTCATATTCTTCAAACCATTTCATGCTCTTCTATTTTTTCATCACCGCTTCATGCTCCTCCTATTTTTCAGACCGTTTCATGCTCCTCCTATTTTGAGACCGTTTCATGCTCCTCATATTTTTCACACCTTTAGAAGCTCTTCGTATTTTTCTCACCTTTTCAGGTTCTTCATGTTTTTCAACACCGCTTCATGATCCTCCTATTTTTCTGACAGTTTCATGCTCCTCATATTTTTCATCCCTTTTGAAGCTCTTCATATTTTTCACACCTTTTCAGGCTCTTCATGTTTTTGAACACCACTTCATGCTCCTCCGATTTTTCAGACCATTTCATGCTCCTCATATTTTTGACACGTTTTGAAGCTCCTCATATGTTTCACACATTTTGAAGGTCTTCATATATTTCACACCATTTCAGGATCTTCATGTGTTTCAACACCACTTCATGCACCTCCTATTTTTCAGACCGTTTCATGCTCCTCATAATTTTGACACCTTTTGAAGCTCTTTATATTTTTCACACCTTTTCAAGCTCTTCATGTTTTTCAACACCACTTCATGCTCCTCCAATTTTTCAGGCCGTTTCATTGTCCTCATATATTTGACACCTTTAGAAGATCTTCATATTTTTCACACATTTTCAGGCTCTGCATGTTTTTCAACATCGCTTCATGCCCCTCCTATTTTTTAGACCGTTTCAGGCTCCTCATATTTTTGATACCTTTAGAAGCTCTTCATATTTTTCACACCTTTTCAGGCTCTTCATTTTTTTCAACACCTCCTCATGCTCCTCGTATTTTTCAACACCGCTTCATGCTCCTCCTATTTTTCAGACCGTTTCATGCTCCTCATAATTTTGACACTTTTTGAAGCTCCTCATATTTTTCACACGTTTTGAAGGTGTTCATATATTTCACACCATTTCAGGCTCTTCATGTTTTTCAACACCACTTCATGCTCCTCCTATTTTTCAGACCGTTTCATGCTCATCTAATTTTTGACAACTTTTGAAGCTCTACATATTTTTCACACCTTTTCAGGCTCTTCATTTTTTCCACACCTCTTCATGCTCCTCGTATTTTTCAACACCGCTTCATGCTCCTCCTATTTTTCAGACCGTTTCATGCTCCTCATAATTTTGACACTTTTTGAAGCTCCTCATATTTTTCACACGTTTTGAAGGTCTTCATATATTTCACACCATTTCAGGCTCTTCATGTTTTTCAACACCACTTCACGCTCCTCCTATTTTTCAGACCGTTTCATGCTCATCTAATTTTTGACAACTTTTGAAGCTCTTCATATTTTTCACATTTTTGAAGCTCTTCATATTTCTCACACCTTTTCAGGCTCTTCATGTTTTTCAGCACCGATTCATGCTCCTCCTATTTTTCAGACCGTTTCATGCTCATCTCTTTTTTGACACCTTTTGAAGCTGTTCATACTTTTCACACCTTTTCAGGATCTTCATGTTTTTTATCACCGCTTCATGATCCTCCTATTTTTCAAACCATTTCATGCTCTTCATATTTTTGACAACTTTTGAAACTCTTCATTTTTTTCACACCTTTTCAGGCTCTTCATTTTTTTCCACACCACTTCATGCTTCCTCTAATTTTCAGACCGTTTCATGGTCCTCATATTTTCCACACCTTTTGAAGCTCTTCATATTTTTCACACCTTTTCAGGCTCTTCATGTTTTTGAACACATCTTCATGCTCCTCCTATTTTTCACACCGTTTCATGCTCCTCATATTTTGACACCTTTTGAAGCTCTTTATATTTTCCACAACTTTTCAGGCTCTTCATGTTTTTCAACACCGTTTCATGATCCTCCTATTGTTCAGACCGTTTCATACTCCTCTCATTTTTGACACCTCTTGAAGCTTTTCATATTTTTCACAACTTTTTAAGCTCTTCATGTTTTTGAAAACCGCTTCCTGCTCCTCCTATTTTTCAGAGAGTTTCATGCTCCTCTTGAATTTCACACGATTTGAAGCTCTTCATATTTTTCACACCTTTTCAGGCTCTTCAAATTTTTCACAACTTTTCAGGCTCTTCATATTTTTCACACCTTTTCAGGCTCTTCAAATTTTTCACACCTTTTCAGGCTCTTCAAATTTTTCCACACCACTTAATGCTTCTCCTATATTTCAGCCCGTTTCAAACTCCTCATGTATTTCACACCTTTTGAAGCTCTTCATATTTTTCACACCTTTTCAGGCTCTTCATGTTTTTGATCACCGTTTCATGCTCCTCCTATTTTTCAGACAGTTTCATGCTCATCTCAATTTTGACACCTTTTGAAGCTCTTCATGTATTTCACACCTTTTCAAGCTCTTCATATTTTTCACACCTTTTCAGGCTCTTCATGTTTTTCAACACCGCTTCATGCTTCTCCTATTTTTCAGACCGTTACTTGCTCCTCATATTTTTGACACCTTTAGAAGTTCTTCATATTTTTCACACCTTTTCAGGCTCTTCATATTTTTCAACACCGCTTCATGCTCCTCCTATTTTTCAGACCGTTTCAAGGTCCTCATATTTTTGACAACGTTTGAAGCTTTTCATATTTTTCACACCTTTTCAAGCTCTTCATTTTTTTCAACAGTACTTCTTGCTCCTCCAATTTTTCAGACCGTTTCATGCTCATCTAATTTTTGACACCATTTGAAGCTATGCATATTTTTCACAACTTTTCAGGCTCTTCATGTTTTTCAACACCGCTTCATGCTTCTCCTATTTTTCAGACCGTTACTTGCTCCTCATATTTTTGACACCTTTAGAAGTTCTTCATATTTTTCACACCTTTTCAGGCTCTTCATGTTTTTCAACACCGCTTCATGCTCCTCTTCTTTTTCAGACCGTTTCATGCTCCTCATATTTTTGACACCTTTTTAAACTCTTCATGTTTTTCACACCTTTTCAGGCTCTTCATGTTTTTGAACACCATTTCATGCTCCTCCTATTTTGCAGACCGTTTCATGCTCATCTCATTTTGACACCTTTTGAAGCTCTTCATATTTTTCACACCTTTTGAAGCTCTTCATATTTTTCATATTTTTGAAGCTCTTCATATTTTCACACTTTTTCAGACTCTTCATGTTTTTCAACATGGCTTCATGCTCCCCCTATTTTTCAAACTGTATCATGCTCCTCATATTTTTCACACCTTTTGAAGCTCTTCATATTTTTCACACCTTTTCATGCTCTTCTTGTTTTTGAACACCACTTCATGCTATTTCTATTTTTCAGAGAGTTTCATGCTCCTCATGTATTTCACACCTTTTGAAGCTCTTCATATTTTTCACAGCTTTTCAGGCTCTTCATGTTTTTGATCAACGTTTCATGCTCCTCATATTTTTCAGACGGTTTCATGCTCATCTCATTTTTAACACCTTTTGAAGCTCTTCATATATTTCACATGTTTTCAAGCTCTTCATTTTTTTCACACCTTTTCAGGTTCTTCATGTTTTTCAACACCGCTTCATGCTCCTCCTCTTTTTCAGACCGTTTCATGCTCCTCATATTTTTGACACCTTTTGAAGCTTTTCATATTTTTCACAATTTTCCAGGCTCTTCATGTTTTTGAACACCGCTTCATGCTAATCCTATTTTTCAAACCATATCTTGCTCCTCATATATTTGACACCTTTTGAAGTACTTCATATTTTTCACACCTTTTCAGCTCTTCATATTTTTCACACATTTTCAGGCTGTTCATGTTTTTGAACACGGCTTCATGCTCCTCCAATTTTTCAGACTGTTTCATGTTCCTCATATTTTTGACATCTTTTGAAGCTCTTCATATTTTTCACACCTTTTGAAGCTCTTCATATTTTTTACACCATTTTCAGTCTCTTCATGTTTTTCAACACCGTTTCATGCTCCTCCTATTTTTCAGACCGTTTCATGCTCCTCTTATGTTTGACACCTTTTGAAGCTCTTCATATTTTTCACACCTTTTCACGCTCTTCATGTTTTTGAACACCGCTTCATGCTCCGCCTCTTTTTCAGACCGTTTCATGCTCCTCATATTTTTGACACCTTTTGAAGCTCTTCATATTTTTCACACCCTTTCAGGCTCTTAATGTTTTTCAACACAACTTCATGCTCCTCCTATTTTTCAGACGTTTTCATGCTCCTCATATTTTTGACACCTTTAGAAACTCTTCATATTTCTCACACCTTTTCAGGCTCTTCATATTTTTCAACACCACTTCATGCTCCTCCTATTTTGCAGACCGTTTCATGCTCATCTCTTTTTGCACATTTTGAAGCTCTTCATATTTTTCACACTTTTTGAAGTTCTTCATATTTTTCACACCTTTTCAGGCTCTTCATGCTTTTTAACACGATTTCGTTCTCCTCCTATTTTTCAGACCGTTTCACGATCCACATTTTTTTGACACCTTTTGATGCTCTTCATATTTTTCACACCTTTTCAGGGTCTCCATGTTTATGAACACCGCTTCATGCTCCTCCTATTTTTCAGACCGTTTCATGCTCCTCATATTTTTGACAATTTTGGAAGCTCTTCATATTTTTCACACCTTTTCAGGCTCTTCTTGTTTTTGAACACCGTTCTATGCTCCTCATATTTTACATACCGTTTCATGCTCTTCATATTTTTGACATCTTTTGAAGCTCTTCATATATTTCACACCTTTTCATACTGTACATGTTTTTCAAAACCACTTCATGCTCCTCCTATTTTTCAGACCGTTTCATGCTCCTCATATTTTTGACTCGTTTTGAAGCTATTCATATTTTCACAATTTTTTAAGCTCTTCATATTTTTCACACGTTTTCAGGTTCTTCATGTTTTTCAACACCGCTTCTTGCTCCTCCTATTTTTCAGACCGTATCATGCTCCTCATATTTTTGATACCTTTTGAAACTCTTCATATTTCTCACACCTTTTCAGGCTCTTCAGGTTTTTCAAAACCACTTCATGCTCCTCCTATTTTTCAGACCGTTTCATGCTCATCTCTTTTTGACACATTTTGAAGCTCTTCATATTTTTCACAACTTTTGAAGTTCTTCATATTTTTCACACCTTTTCAGGGTCTCCATGTTTATGAACACCGCTTCATGCTCCTCCTATTATTCAGACCGTTACATGCTCCTCATATTTTTGACACCTTTTGAAGCTCTTCATATTTTTCAGACCTTTTCCGGCTCTTCATGTTTTTCACCACCGCTTCATGCTCCTACTATGTTTCAGACTGTTTCATGCTCCTCATATTTTTGACACCTTTTGAAACTCTTCATATTTTTCACACCTTCTCAGGCTCTTCATATTTTTGAACACCGTTTCATGCTCCTCCTATTTTTCAGACCGTTTCATGCTCCTCATATTTTTGACATCTTTTGAAGCTCTTCATATTTTTCATACCTTTTCAGGCTCTCCATATTTTTGAACACCGCTTCATGCTCCTCCTGTTTTTGAGACCGTTTCATGCTGCTCATATTTTTGACACCTTTTGAAGCTCTTCATATTTTTCACACCTTTTCAGGCTCTTCATGTTTTTGAACACCGCTTTATGCTCTTCCTATTTTTCAGATCGTTTCATGCTCTTAATATTTTTCACACTTTTTGAAGATCTTCATATTTTTCACACCTTTTCAGGCTCTTTATGTTATTAAACACCACTTCATGCTCCTTCTATTTTTCAGACCGTTTCTTGTTCGTCATATTTTTGACACCTTTTGAAGCTCTTCCTTTTTTTCACACCTTTTCATGCTCCCCTATTTTTAAGACCGTTTCATGCTCCTCATATTTTTCACACCTTTTGAAGCTCTTAATATTTGTCACACATTTTCATGCTCTTCATGTTTTTCTACACCGCTTCATGCTCCTCCAATTTTTCAGACCGTTTCATGCTCATCATATTTTTCAGACTGTTTCATGCACCTCTTATATTGACACCTTTTGAAGCTCTTTATATTTGTCACATCTTTTCAGGCTCTTCATGATTTTCTACACCGTTTCTTGCAACTCCTATTTTTCAGACCGTTTCATGCTCCTCCTATTTTTCAGGCCGTTTCATGCTCATCCTAGTTTTCAGACCGTTTCATGCTCCTCATATTTTTGACAATTTTGGAAGCTCTTCATATTTTTCACACCTTTTCAGGCTCTTCATGTTTTTCAACACCGCTTCATTCTCCTCCTATTTTTCAGACCATTTCATGCTCCTCATATTTTTGACAGCTTTTGAAGCTCTTCATCTTTTTCACACCTTTTCAGGCTCTTCATGTTTTTGAACACCGCTTCTTGCTCCTCCTATTTTTCAGACCATTTCATGCTCATCATATTTTTCACACCTTTTGAAACTCTTGATATTTTTCACACCATTTCAGGCTCTTCATGTTTTTGAACATCGCTTCATGCTCCTCCTATTTTTCAGACGGTTTCATGCTCCTCATGTATTTCACACCTTTTGAAGCTCTTCGTATTTTTCACACCTTTTCAGGATCTTCATGTTTTTGAACACCGCTTCATGCTCCTCCTATTTTTCAAACCGTTACTTGCTCCACATATTTTTGACACCTTTTGAAGCTCTTAATATTGTTCACACCTTTTCATGCTCTTCATGTTTTTCAACACAGCTTCATGCTCCTCCTATTTTTCAGACCGTTTCATGCTCCTCATATTTTTGACACCTTTTGAAGCTCTTTACATATTTCACAACTTTTCAGGCTCTTCAGGTTTTTCAACACCGCTTCATGCTCCTCCTATTTTTCAGACCGTTTCATGCTCCTCATATACTTCTCACCTTTTGAAGCTCTTCCTATTTTTCACACCTTTTCAGGCTCTTCTTGTTTTTGAACACCGTTTTATGCTCCTCATATTTTACATACCGTTTGATGCTCTTCATATTTTTGACATCTTTTGAAGCTCTTCATATATTTCACACCTTTTCATACTGTTCATGTTTTTCAACACCACTTCATGCTCCTCCTATTTTTCAGACCGTTTCATGCTCCTCATATTTTTGACTCGTTTTGAAGCTCTTCATATTTTCACAATTTTTTAAGCTCTTCATATTTTTCACACGTTTTCAGGTTCTTCATGTTTTTCAACACCGCTTCTTGCTCCTCCTATTTTTCAGACCGTATCATGCTCCTCATATTTTTGACACGTTTTGAAGCTCGTCATATTTTTCACACCTTTTCAGGCTCTTCAGGTTTTTGAACACCGTTTCATGCTCCTCCGATTTTTCAGACCGTTTCATGCTACTCATTTTTTTGACACCTTTTGAAGCTCTTCACTTTTTTCACACCTTTTCAGGCTCTTCATGTTTTTGAATACCGCTTCATGCTCCTCCTACTTTTCAGACCGTTTCATGCTCCTCATATTTTTTATTTCTTTTGAAGGTCTGCATATTTTTCACACCTTTTTAGGCTCTTCATTTTTTTGAACACCACTTCATGCTCCTCCCATTTTTCAGACAGTTTCATGCTCATCTCATTTTTGACATCTTTTGAAGCTCTTCATATTTTTCACACCTTTTGAAGATCTTCATATTTTCACACGTTTTCAGGCTCTTCATGTTTTTCAACATCTTTTCATGCTCCTCCTATTTTTCAGAGCTTTTCATGCTCCTCATGTATTTCACACCTTTTGAAGCTCTTCGTATTTTGCACACATTTTCAGGCTTTTCATGTTTTTCACAACCACTTCATGCTCCTCATATTTTTCAGACCGTTTCATGCACATTTCATTTTTGATCCTTTTGAAGCTCTTCATATTTTTCACACCATTTTCAGGCTCTTCCTGTTTTTCAACACCGCTTTATGATCTTCCTATTTTTCAGACCGTTTCATATTCCTCATATTTTTGACATTTTTTGAGGCTCTTCTTATTTTTCACACCTTTTCAGGCTCTTCATGTTTTTGAACACCGTTTCATGCTCCTCCTATTTTTCAGACCGTTTCATGCACATCTCATTTTTGATACCTTTTGAAGCTCTTGATATTTTTCACACCATTTTCAGGCTCTTCATGTTTTTCAACACCGCTTTATGATCCTCCTATTTTTCAGACCGTTTCATGCTCCTCATATATTTGACACCTTTTGAAGCTCTTCGTATTTTTCATAACTTTTCAGGCTCTTCATATTTTTCACACATTTTCAAGCTGTTCATGTTTTTGAACACGGCTTCATGCTCCTCCAATTTTTCAGACCGTTTCATGTTCCTCATATTTTTGACACCTTTTGAAGCTCTTCATTCTTTTCACAACTTTTGAAGCTCTTCATATTTTTCACACCTTTTGAATCTCTTCATATTTTTCACACGTTTTCAGGCTCTTCATCTATTTCAACACCGCTTCATGCTGCTTCTATTTTTCAGACCGTTTCATGCTCCTCATATTTTTGACACTTTTAGAAACTCTTCATATCTTTCACACCTTTTCAGGCTCTTCATGTTTTTGAACACCGCTTCTTGCTCCTCCTATTTTTCAGACCATTTCATTCTCATCATATTTTTCACACCTTTTGAAACTCTTGATATTTTTCACACCATTTCAGGCTCTTCATGTTTTTGAACATCGCTTCATGCTCCTCCTATTTTTCAGACGGTTTCATGCTCCTCATGTATTTCACACCTTTTGAAGCTCTTCGTATTTTTCACACCTTTTCAGGATCTTCATGTTTTTGAACACCGCTTCATGCTCCTCCTATTTTTCAAACCGTTACTTGCTCCACATATTTTTGACACCTTTTGAAGCTCTTAATATTGTTCACACCTTTTCAGGCTCTTCATGTTCTTCAACACCGCTTCATGCTCCTCCAATATTTCAGATCATGTCATGTTTCTCATATTTTTCACACCTTTTGAGGCTCTTCATATTTTTCACACCTTTTCACGCTCTTCATATATTTCCACACCACTTCATGCTTCTCCTATTTTTCAGCCCGTTTCATGCTCCTCATGTATTTCACACCTTTTGAAGCTCTTCATATTTTTCACACCTTTTCACGCTCTTCATATTTTTCCACACCACTTCATGGTTCTCCTATTTTTCAACCCGTTTCATGCTCCTCAAGTATTTCACACCTTTTGAAGCTCTTCATATTTTTCACACCTTTTGAAGCTCTTCATATTTTTCACACGTTTTCAGGCTCTCCATGTATTTCAACACCGCTTCATGCTCCTCCTATTTTTCAGAACGTTTCATGCTCCTCATATTTTTGACACATTTTGAAGCTCTTCATATTTTTCTCACCCTTTGAACCTCTTCATATTTTTCATATTTTTGAAGCTCTTCATATTTTCACACGTTTTCAGGCTCTTCATGTTTTTCAACACCGCTTCATGCTCCTCCTATTTTTAAAATGTATCATTCTCCTCATATTTTTCACACCTTTTGAAGCTCTTCATATTTTTCACACCTTTTCAGGCTCTTCATGTTTTTCAACATCGCTTCATGCTCCGCCTATTTTTCAGACCATTTCATGCTCCTAATATTTTTGACACCTTTTGAAGCTCTTCATATTTATCTCACCCTTTGAAGCTCTTCATATTTTTCATATTTTTGAAGCTCTTCATATTTTCACAACTTTTCAGGCTCTTCATGTTTTTGAACACCACTTCATGTTCCTTCTATTTTTCAGAGAGTTTCATGCTCCTCATGTATTTCACACCTTTTGAAGCTTTTCATATTTTTCACACTTTTTCAGGCTCTTCATGTTTTTCAACACCACTTCATTCTTCTCCTATTTTTCAGCCCGTTTCATGCTCCTCATGTATTTCACACCTTTTGAAGCTCTTCATATTTTTCACACCTTTTCAGGCTCTTCATGTTTTTGATCACCGTTTCATGCTCCTCCAATTTTTCAGACCGTTTCGTGCTCCTCATATATTTGACAGCTTTTGAAGCTCTTCATATTTTTCACACCTTTTCAGGCTGTTCATGTTTTTGAACACCACTTCATGCTCTTCCTTTTTTTCAGACCATTTCTTTCTCCTCATATATTTGACACATTTTGAAGCTGTTCATACTTTTCACACCTTTTCAGGCTCTTCATGTTTTTGAACACCGCTTCATGCTCCTCCTATTTTTCAGACCATTTCATGCTCGTCATATTTTTCACACCTTTTAAAGCTCTTCATATTTTTCACACCTTTTCAGGCTCTTCATGTTTTTGAACACCACTTCATGCTCCTGCTATTTTTCAGACCGTTTAATACACCTCAAATTTTTGACATTTTTTAAGGCTTTTCATATTTTCACTCCTTTTCAGGCTCTTCATGATTTTGAACACGGTTTCATGCTCCTCCAATTTTTCAGAAAGTTTCATGCTCCTAATATTTTTCACACCTTTTAAAGCTCTTCATATTTTTCACACCTTTTCAGGCTCTTCATGTTTTTCAACACCACTTCATGCTCCTGCTATTTTTCAGACCGTTTAATACACCTCAAATTTTTGACATTTTTTAAGGCTTTTCATATTTTCACACCTTTTCAGGCTCTTCATGTTTTTGAACACGGTTTCATGATCCTCCTATTTTTCAGAAAGTTTCATGCTCCTCATATTTTTGACACCTTTTAAACCTCTTCATATTTTTCTCACATTTTCAGGCTCTTCCTGTTTTTCAACACCATTTCATGCTCCTCTTATTTTTCAGACCGTTCATGTTGCTCCTATATTTCAGACCGTTTCATGATCCTCATATTTTTGAAACCTTTTGAAGCTCTTCATATTTTTCACACCTTTTCTTGCTCTTCAAGATTTTCAACAACGCTTCATGCTCCTCCTTTTTTTCAGACCGTTTCATGCTCATCTCATTTTTGACAGCTTTTGAAGCTCTTCTTATTTTTCACACCTTTTCAGGCTCTTCATGTTTTTCAGCACCAGTTCATGCTCCGCCTATTTTTCAGACCGTTTAATGCTCATCTCATTTTTACACCTTTTGAAGCTCTTCATATTTTTCATACCTTTTCAGGCACTTCATGTTTTTCAGCTCCACTTCATGCTCCTCCTATTTTTCAGACCGTTTCATGCTCCTCATATACCTGACAGCTTTTGAAGCTCTTCATATTTTTCACACCTTTTCAGGCTCTTCATGTTTCTGTACACCGCTTCATGCTCCTCCTATTTTTCAAACGGTCTCATGCTCCTCATATATTTCACACCTTTTGAAGCTCTTCATATTTTGCACACCTTTTTAGGCTCTTCATGTTTTTCAACACTGCTTAATTCTCCTTCTATTTTTCAGACCGTTTCATGCTCCTCATAGTTTTGACACCTTTTGTATCTCTTCATATACTTCACACTTTTTCAGGCTCTTCATGTTTTTCACCAACACTTCATGCTCCTCCTATTTTTTAGGCCATTTCATGCTCATCTCATTTTTGACACCGTTTGAAGCTCTTCATATTTTTCACAACTTTTGAAGCTCTTCATATTTTTCACACCTTTTGAAGCTGTTCATATTTTTCACACGTTTTCAGGCTCTTCATGTTTTTCAACACCGCTTCTTGCTCCTCCTATGTTTCAGACCGTTCATTCTCCTCATAATTTTGAAACATTTTGAAGCTCTTCTTATTTTTCACACCTTTTCAGGCTCTTTATGATTTTCAACACCGCTTCATGCTCCTCCTATTTTACGACCGTTTCATGCTCATCTCATTTTGACACCTTTTGAAGCTCTTCAAATTTTTCACACCTTTAAGCTCTTCATATTTTTCATATTTTTGAAGCTCTTCATATTTTCACACGTTTTCAGGCTCTTCATGTTTTTCCACACCGCTTCATGCTATTTCTATTTTTCAGAGAGTTTCATGCTCCTCATGTATTTCACACCTTTTGAAGCTCTTCATATTTTTCAAATCTTTTCAGGCTCTTCATGTTTTTCCACACCCCTTCATGCTTCTCCTATTTTTCAGCCCGTTTCATGCT
Organism: Dama dama; assembly: GCF_033118175.1. NCBI lineage: Eukaryota > Metazoa > Chordata > Mammalia > Artiodactyla > Cervidae > Dama > Dama dama. The sequence goes on along the minus strand of NC_083683.1, from coordinate 5,250,701 downwards.
CCTCATGTATTTCACACCTTTTGAAGCTCTTCATATTTTTCAACACCGCTTCATGCTCCACCTATTTTTCAGACCGTTTCATGCTCCTCATATTTTTGACACCTTTTGAAGCTTTTCATATTTTTCACACCTTTTCAGGCTCTTCATTTTTTTCAACACCGCTTCATGCTTCTCCTATTTTTCAGACAGATTCATGCTCCTCCTATTTTTCAGACTGTTACATGCACCTCTTATTATTGACACCTTTTGAAGCTCTCATATTTTTCACACCTTTTCAGGCTCTTCATGTTTTTCAACACCGGTTCATGCTTCTCCTATTTTTCAGAGAGTTTCATGCTCCTCATGTATTTCTCACCTTTTGAAGCTCTTCAAATTTTTCACACCTTTTCAGGCTCTTCATGTTTTTCAACACCACTTCATGCTCCTCCTATTTTTCAGACCGTTTCATGCTCCTCATATTTTTGACATCTTTAGAAACTCTACATATCTTTCACACCTTTTCAGACTCTTCATGTTTTTCAACACCGCTTTATGATCCTCCTATTTTTCAGACCGTTTCATTCTCCTCATAATTTTGACACTTTTTGAAGCTCTTCATATTTTTCACAAGTTCTCAGGCTCTGCATGTTTTTCAACACCGCTTCATGCTCCTCATATTTTTCAGACCGTTTCATGCTTCTCATATTTGTGACACCTTTTGAAGCTCTTCCTTTTTTTCACACCTTTTCTCGCTCTTCATGTTTTTGAACACCGCTTCATGCTCCTCCTATTTTTCAGACCGTTTCATGCTTCTCATATTTTTGACACCTTTTGAAGCTCTTCATATTTTCACACCTTTTCAAGCTCTTCATGTTTTTGAACACCGCTTCGTGCTCCTCCTATTTTTCAGACCGTATCATGCTCCTAATATTTTTGACACCTTTTGAAGTTCTTCATATGTTTCACACCTTTTCAGGCTCTTCATGTTTTTCAACACCACTTCATGCTCCTCCTATTTTTCAGACGGTTTCATGCTCATCTCATTTTTTACACCTTTTGAAGCTCTTCATATTTTTCACACCTTTTGATGCTCTTCATGTTTTTCACACGTTTTCAGGCTCTTCTTGTTTTTGAACACCATTTCAGGCTTCTCCTATTTTGCAGACCGTTTCATTCTCCTCATATTTTTGACACCTTTTGAAGCTCTTTATATATTTCACACATTTTCAGGCTCTTCATTTTTTTCAACACCACTTCATGCTCCTCCTATTTTTCAGACCGTTTCATGCTCATCTCATTTTGACACCTTTTGAAGCTCTTCAAATTTTTCACACCTTTTGAAGCTCTTCGTATTTTTCATATTTTTGAGGCTCTTCATATTTTCACACTTTTTCAGGCTCTTCATGTTTTTGATCACCGTTTCATGCTCCTCCTATTTTTCAGACCGTTTCATGATCCTCATATTTTTGACACCTTTTGAAGCTCTTCATATTTTTCACACCTTTTGATGCTCTTTATATTTTTCACACTTTTTCAGGCTCTTCATGTTTTTCAACACCGCTTCATGCTATTTCTATTTTTCAGAGAGTTTCATGCTCCTCATTTATTTCACACCTTTAGAAGCTCTTCATATTTTTCACACCTTTTCACGCTCTTCATGTTTTTCCACACCCCTTCATGCTTCTCCTATTTTTCAGCCCGTTTCATGCTACTCATGTATTTCACACCTTTTGAAGCTCTTCATATTTTTCACACCTTTTCTGGCTCTTCATTTTTTTCAACACCGCTTCATGCTTCTCCTATTTTTCATACAGTTTCATGCTCCTCCTAATTTTCAGACTGTTTCATGCACCTCTTATTATTGATACCTTTTGAAGCTCTCATATTTTTCACACCTTTTCAGGCTCTTCATATTTTTGAACTCCGCTTCATGCTCCTACTATTTTTCAGACCGTTTCATGCTCCTTGTAATTTTGACAGCTTTTGAAGCTCTTCGTATTTTTCACACCTTTTCAGCCTCTTCATGTTTTTTAACCGCTGCATACTCCTCCTATTTTTCAGACCGTTTCATGCTCCTCATATATTTCACACCTTTTGAAGCTCTTCATATTTTTCACACCTTTTCAGGCTCTTCATTTTTTTCAACACCACTTCATGCCCCTCCTATTTTTCAGACCGTTTCATGCTCATCTCATTTTTGACACCTTATGAAGCTCTTCATATTTTTCACAAGTTCTCAGCCTCCTCATGTTTTTCAACACCGCTTCATGCTCCTCCTATTTTTCAGACCGTTTCATGCTTCTCATATTTTTGACACCTTTTGAAGCTCTTCATATTTTTCACATCTTTAAAGGCTCTTCTTGTTTTTGAACACCGCTTCATGCTCCTCCTCTTTTTCAGACCGTTTCATGCACCTCATATTTTTGACACCTTTTGAAGCTCTTAATATTTTTCACACCTTTTCCAGCTCTTCATGTTTTTGATCACCCTTTCATGCTCCTCCTATTTTTCAGACCCTTTCATGCTCCTCATATTTTTGACACCTTTTGAAGCTCTTCATATTTTTCACACCTTTTCAGGCTCTTCATATTTTTGAACACCGCTTCATGCTCCTCCAATTTTTCAGGCCGTTTCATGCTCCTCATAATTTTGACACTTTTTGAAGCTCTTCATATGTTTCACATCTTTTCAGGCTCTTCATTTTATTCAACACCACTTCATGCTCCTCCTATTTTTCAGGCGGTTTCATGCTCATCTCATTTTTTACACCTTTTGAAGCTCTTCATATTTTTCACACCTTTTGATGCTCTTTATATTTTTCACACTTTTTCAGGCTCTTCATGTTTTTCAACACCGCTTCATGCTATTTCTATTTTTCAGAGAGTTTCATGCTCCTCATTTATTTCACACCTTTAGAAGCTCTTCATATTTTTCACACCTTTTCACGCTCTTCATGTTTTTCCACACCCCTTCATGCTTCTCCTATTTTTCAGCCCGTTTCATGCTACTCATGTATTTCACACCTTTTGAAGCTCTTCATATTTTTCACACCTTTTCAGGCTCTTCATGTTTTTGATCACCGTTTCATGCTCCTCCTATTTTTCAAACCGTTTCATGCTCATGTCATTTTCGACACCTTTTGAAGCTCTTCATATATTTCACACCTTTTGAAGCTCTTCATATTTTGCACACCTTTCCAGGCTCTTCATATTTTTGAACACCGCTTCATGCTCCACCTACTTTTCAGACCGTTTCATGCTCCTCATATTTTTGACACCTTTTGAAGCTTTTCATATTTTTCACACCTTATCAGGCTCTTCATTATTTTCAACAATACTTCTTGCTCCTCCAATTTTTCAGACCGTTTCATGCTCATCTCATTTTTGACACCTTTTGAAGCTCTTCATATATTTCACACATTTTCAACCTCTTCATATTTTTCACACCTTTTCATGCTCTTCATGTTTTTCAACACCGCTTCATGCTTCTCCTATTTTTCAGACAGTTTCATGCTCCTCCTATTTTTCAGACAGTTTCATGCACCTCTTATTATTGACACCTTTTGAAGCTCTCATATTTTTCACACCTTTTCAGGCTCTTCATGTTTTTCAACACCGCTTCATGCTCCTCCTATTTTTGCGACCGTTTCATGCTCCTCATATATTTGACACCTTTGAACCTCTTCATATTTTATCACACGTTTTCAGGCTCTTCATGTTTTTCATCACCGCTTCACGCTCCTCCTATTTTTGAGACCGTTTCACGCTCCACATATTTTTGACAACTTTTGGAGCTCTTCATATTTTTCACACCTTTTCAGCCTCTTCATGTTTTTTAACCGCTGCATACTCCTCCTATTTTTCAGACCGTTTCATGCTCCTCATATATTTCACACCTTTTGAAGCTCTTCATATTTTTCACACCTTTTCAGGCTCTTCATTTTTTTCAAATCCACTTCATGCTCCTCCTATTTTTCAGACCGTTTCATGCTCATCTCATTTTTGACACCTTTTGAAGCTCTTCATATTTTTCACAAGTTCTCAGCCTCCTCATGTTTTTCAACACCGCTTCATGCTCCTCCTATTTTTCAGACCGTTTCATGCTCCTCATATTTTTCACACCTTTTGAAGCTCTTCATATTTTTCACACCTTTTCAGGCTCTTCATGTTTTTGAACACCGCTTCATGCTCCTCCTATTTTTCAGACCCTTTCCTGCTCCTCATATTTTTGACACCTTTTGAAGCTCTTCATATTTTTCACACCTTTTCAGGCTCTTCATATTTTTGAACACCGCTTCATGCTCCTCCAATTTTTCAGGCCGTTTCATGCTCCTCATAATTTTGACACCTTTTGAAACTCTTCATATGTTTCACAACTTTTCAGGCTCTTGATTTTTTTCAACACCACTTCATGCTCCTCCTATTTTTCAGACGGTTTCATGCTCATCTCATTTTTTACACCTTTTGAAGCTCTTCATATTTTTCACACCTTTTGATGCTCTTTATATTTTTCACACGTTTTCAGGCTCTTCATGTTTTTCAACACCGCTTCATGCTATTTCTATTTTTCAGAGAGTTTCATGCTCCTCATGTATTTCACACCTTTAGAAGCTCTTCATATTTTTCAAACCTTTTCAGGCTCTTCATGTTTTTCCACACCCCTTCATGCTTCTCCTATTTTTCAGCCCGTTTCATGCTCCTCATGTATTTCACACCTTTTGAAGCTCTTCATATTTTTCACACCTTTTCAGGCTCTTCATGTTTTTGATCACCGTTTCATGCTCCTCCTATTTTTCAGACCGTTTCATGCTCATGTCATTTTCGACACCTTTTGAAGCTCTTCATATATTTCACACCTTTTGAAGCTCTTCATATTTTGCACACCTTTCCAGGCTCTTCATATTTTTCAACACCGCTTCATGCTCCACCTACGTTTCAGACCGTTTCGTGCTCCTCATATTTTTGACACCTTTTGAAGCTTTTCATATTTTTCACACCTTTTCAGGCTCTTCATTATTTTCAACAATACTTCTTGCTCCTCCAATTTTTCAGACCGTTTCATGCTCATCTCATTTTTGACACCTTTTGAAGCTCTTCATATATTTCACACATTTTCAACCTCTTCATATTTTTCACACCTTTTCATGCTCTTCATGTTTTTCAACACCGCTTCATGCTTCTCCTATTTTTCAGACAGTTTCATGCTCCTCCTATTTTTCAGACAGTTTCATGCACCTCTTATTATTGACACCTTTTGAAGCTCTCATATTTTTCACACCTTTTCAGGCTCTTCATGTTTTTCAACACCGCTTCATGCTCCTCCTATTTTTGCGACCGTTTCATGCTCCTCATATATTTGACACCTTTGAACCTCTTCATATTTTATCACACGTTTTCAGGCTCTTCATGTTTTTCATCACCGCTTCACGCTCCTCCTATTTTTGAGACCGTTTCACGCTCCACATATTTTTGACAACTTTTGGAGCTCTTCATATTTTTCACACCTTTTCAGCCTCTTCATGTTTTTTAACCGCTGCATACTCCTCCTATTTTTCAGACCGTTTCATGCTCCTCATATATTTCACACCTTTTGAAGCTCTTCATATTTTTCACACCTTTTCAGGCTCTTCATTTTTTTCAAATCCACTTCATGCTCCTCCTATTTTTCAGACCGTTTCATGCTCATCTCATTTTTGACACCTTTTGAAGCTCTTCATATTTTTCACAAGTTCTCAGCCTCCTCATGTTTTTCAACACCGCTTCATGCTCCTCCTATTTTTCAGACCGTTTCATGCTCCTCATATTTTTCACACCTTTTGAAGCTCTTCATATTTTTCACACCTTTTCAGGCTCTTCATGTTTTTGAACACCGCTTCATGCTCCTCCTATTTTTCAGACCCTTTCCTGCTCCTCATATTTTTGACACCTTTTGAAGCTCTTCATATTTTTCACACCTTTTCAGGCTCTTCATATTTTTGAACACCGCTTCATGCTCCTCCAATTTTTCAGGCCGTTTCATGCTCCTCATAATTTTGACACCTTTTGAAACTCTTCATATGTTTCACAACTTTTCAGGCTCTTGATTTTTTTCAACACCACTTCATGCTCCTCCTATTTTTCAGACGGTTTCATGCTCATCTCATTTTTTACACCTTTTGAAGCTCTTCATATTTTTCACACCTTTTGATGCTCTTCATATTTTTCACACGTTTTCAGGCTCTTCATGTTTTTCAACACCGCTTCATGCTATTTCTATTTTTCAGAGAGTTTCATGCTCCTCATGTATTTCACACCTTTAGAAGCTCTTCATATTTTTCAAACCTTTTCAGGCTCTTCATGTTTTTCCACACCCCTTCATGCTTCTCCTATTTTTCAGCCCGTTTCATGCTCCTCATGTATTTCACACCTTTTGAAGCTCTTCATATTTTTCACACCTTTTCAGGCTCTTCATGTTTTTGATCACCGTTTCATGCTCCTCCTATTTTTCAGACCGTTTCATGCTCATGTCATTTTCGACACCTTTTGAAGCTCTTCATATATTTCACACCTTTTGAAGCTCTTCATATTTTGCACACCTTTCCAGGCTCTTCATATTTTTCAACACCGCTTCATGCTCCACCTACGTTTCAGACCGTTTCGTGCTCCTCATATTTTTGACACCTTTTGAAGCTTTTCATATTTTTCACACCTTTTCAGGCTCTTCATTATTTTCAACACTACTTCTTGCTCCTCCAATTTTTCAGACTGTTTCATGCTCATCTAATTTTTGACACCTGTTGAAGCTCTTAATATTTTTCACACCTTCTGAAGCTCTTTATATTTTTCACACTTTTTCAGGCTCTTCATGTTTTTCAACACCACTTCATGCTTCTCCTATTTTTCAGCCCGTTTCATGCTCCTCATGTTTTTTCACACCTTTTGAAGCTCGTCATATTTTTCACACCTTTTCAGGCTCTTCATTTTTTTCAACACCGCTTCATGCTTCTCCTATTTTTCAGACAGATTCATGCTCCTCCTATTTTTCAGACTGTTTCATGCGCCTCTTATTATTGACACCTTTTGAAGCTCTCATATTTTTCACACCTTTTCAGGCTCTTCATTTTTTTCAACACCGCTTCATGCTTCTCCTATTTTTCAGACAGTTTCATGCTCCTCCTATTTTTCAGACTGTTTCATGCACCTCTTATTATTGACACCTTTTGAAGCTCTCATATTTTTCACACCTTTTCAGGCTCTTCATGTTTTTCAACACCGCTTCATGCTCCTCCTATTTTTGCGACCGTTTCATGCTCCTCATATATTTGACACCTTTGAAGCTCTTCAAATTTTATCACACGTTTTCAGGCTCTTCATGTTTTTCATCACCGCTTCACGTTCCTCCTATTTTTGAGACCGTTTCACGCTCCACATATTTTTGACAACTTTGGAGCTCTTCATATTTTTCACACCTTTTCAGGCTCTTCATGTTTTTTAACCGCTGCATACTCCTCCTATTTTTCAGACCGTTTCATGCTCCTCATATATTTCACACCTTTTGAAGCTCTTCATATTTTTCACACCTTTTCAGGCTCTTCATTTTTTTCAACACCACTTCATGCTCCTCCTATTTTTCAGACCGTTTCATGCTCCTGATATTTTTGACAATTTTAGAAGCTCTTCATATTTTTCAACACCACTTCATGCTCCTCCTATTTTTCAGACCGTATCATGCTCCTCATATGTTTCACACCTTTTTAAGGCTCTTCATGTTTTTCAACAACACTTCATGCTCCTCCTATGTTTCAGACCGTTTCATGCTCCTCATATTTTTGACACAGTTTGAAGCTCTTCACATTTTTCACACCATTTGAGGCTCTTCATGTTTTTGAAAACAGTTTCTTGCTCCTCATATTTTTCGGACCGTTTCACCCTCTATATATTTGACACCTTTTTGAAGCTCTTCATATTTTTGACACCTTTTCAGGCTCTTCTTGTTTTTCAACACCACTTCAAGCTCCTTCTATTTTTCAGACCGTTTCTTGCTCCTCATATTTTTGACACCTTTGAAGCTCTTCATATATTTCACACTGTTTCAGGCTCTTTATGTTTTTCAACACCGCTTCATGCTCCTCCTAATTTTCAGACCGTTTCATTCTCCTCATATTTTTGACACCTTTTGAAGCTCTTCATATTTTTCACACATTTTCAGGCTCTTCATGTTTTTCAAACCGCTTCATGCTCCTCCTATTTTTCAAACCGTTTCATGCTTCTCCTATTTTTCATACCGTTTCATGCTCCTCATATTTTTGACGCCTTTTGAAGCTTTTCATATTTTTCACACCTGTTCAGGCTCTTCATGTTTTTCAGCACCACTTCATGCTCCTCCTATTTTTCAGACCCTTTCATACTCCTCATATTTTTGACACCTTTTGAAGCTCTTCATATTTTTCACACCTTTTCACGCTCTTCATGTTTTTCAACAACGCTTCATGGTCCTCCTATTTTTCAGACCGTTTCATGCTCCTCATATGTTTCACACCTTTTGAAGCTCTTCATATTTTTTTTAACACCTTTTCACGCTCCTCCTATATTTCAGACCGTTTCAAGCTCCTCATATTTTTGACACTTTTTGTAGCTCTTCATATTTTTCACACCTTTTCAGGGTCTTCATGTTTTTCTACACCACTTCATGCTCCTCCTATTTTTCGGACCGTTTTATTCTACTCATATGTTTCACACCTTTTCAGGCTCTTCATATTTTTCAACACCGCTTCATGCTCCTCCTATTTTTCAGACCGTATCATGCTCCTCATATGTTTCACACCTTTTTCAGGCTCTTCATGTTTTTCAACAACACTTCATGCTCCTCTTCTTTTTCAGAGCGTTTCATGCTCCTCATAATTTTGACACCTTCGAAGCTCTTCATATTTTTCACACCTTTTCAGGCTCTTCATATTTTTCAACACCACTTCATGCTTTTCCTATTTTTCAGACCGTTTAATGCTCCTCATATTTTTGACACTTTTTGAAGCTCTTCATATTTTTCACACTTCTCCAGGCTCTTCATTTTTTTGAACACCGCTTCATGCTCCTCCTATTTTTCAGACCTTTTCATGCTCCTCATGTTTTTGACAACTTTTGAAGCACTTCATATTTTTCACACCTTTTCAGGCTCTTCATGTTTTTCAACAACGCTTCATGGTCCTCCTATTTTTCAGACCGTTTCATGCTCCTCATATGTTTCACACCTTTTGAAGCTCTTCATATTTTTTTTAACACCTTTTCACGCTCCTCCTATATTTCAGACCGTTTCAAGCTCCTCATATTTTTGACACTTTTTGTAGCTCTTCATATTTTTCACACCTTTTCAGGGTCTTCATGTTTTTCTACACCACTTCATGCTCCTCCTATTTTTCGGACCGTTTTATTCTACTCATATGTTTCACACCTTTTCAGGCTCTTCATATTTTTCAACACCGCTTCATGCTCCTCCTATTTTTCAGACCGTATCATGCTCCTCATATGTTTCACACCTTTTTCAGGCTCTTCATGTTTTTCAACAACACTTCATGCTCCTCCTATGTTTCAGACCGTTTCATGCTCCTCATATTTTTGACACAGTTTGAAGCTCTTCACATTTTTCACACCTTTTGAGGCTCTCATGTTTTTCAAAACAGTTTCTTGCTCCTCATATTTTTCAGACCGTTTCACCCTCTATATATTTGACACCTTTTTGAAGCTCTTCATATTTTTCACACCTTTCGAGGCTCTTCATGTTTTTCAAAACAGTTTCTTGCTCCTCATATTTTTCAGACCGTTTCACCCTCTATATATTTGACACCTCTTTGAAGATTTTAATATTTTTCACACCTTTTCAGGCTCTTCTTGTTTTTCAACACCACTTCAAGCTCCTTCTATTTTTCAGACCGTTTCTTGCTCCTCATATTTTTGACACCTTTGAGGCTCTTCCTATATTTCACACTATTTCAGGCTCTTCATGTTTTTCAACACCACTTCAAGCTCCTTCTATTTTTCAGACCGTTTCATGTTTCTCATATATTTGACACAGTTTGAAGCTCTTCATATTTTTCACAACTGTTGAGGCTCTTCATGTTTTTGAAAACAGTTTCTTGCTCCTCTTGTTTTTCAGACCCTTTCACCCTCCTCATATTTTTGATACCTTTTTGAAGCTCTTCATTTTTTTCACACCTTTCCAGGCTCTTCAAGTGTATGAACACCGTTTCATGCTGCTCCTATATTTCATACCATTTCATGCTCCTTATATTTTTGACTCCTTTTGAAGCTCTTCATATATTTCACACCTTTTCAGGCTCTTCATATTTTTCAACACCGCTTCAAGCTCCTCCTATTTTTCAGACCGTTTCTTGCTCCTCATATTTTTGACACCTTTGAGGCTCTTCATATATTTCACACATTTTCAGGCTCTTCATATTTTTCAACACCGCTTCAAGCTCCTCCTATTTTTCAGACCGTTTCATTCTCCTCATACTTTTGACACCATTTGAAGCTTTTCATATTTTTCACACCTTTTCAGGCTCTTCATGTTTTTTAACACCTTTTCTTGCTCCTGCTATATTTCAGACCGTTTCATGCTCCTTATATTTTTGACACCTTTTGAAGCTCTTCATATTTTTCACACCTTTTCAGGCTCTTCATAATTTTCCAACACCGCTTCATGCTCCTCCTATTTTTCAGACCGTATCATGCTCCTCATATGTTTCACACATTTTTCAGGCTCTTCATTTTTTTCAACAATACTTCATGCTCATCCTATGTTTCAGACCGTTTCATGCTCCTCATATTTTTGACACAGTTTGAAGCTCTTCACATTTTTCACAACTTTTCAGGCTCTTCATGTTTTTGAAAACAGTTTCTTGCTCCTCATATTTTTCAGACCGTTTCACCCTCTATATATTTGACACCTTTTTGAAGCTCTTCATATTTTTCACACGTTTTCAGTCTCTTCATGTTTTTCAACTCCACTTCAAGCTCCTTCTATTTTTCAGACCGTTTCTTGCTCCTCATATTTTTGACACCTTTGAGGCTCTCCATATATTTCACACTGTTTCAGGCTCTTTATGTTTTCAACACCGCTTCATGCTCCTCTTAAATTTCAGACCGTTTCATTCTCCTCATATTTTTGACACCTTTTGAAGCTCTTCATATTTTTCACACTTTTTCAGGCTCTTCATGTTTTTCAAACCGCTTCATGCTCCTCCTATTTTTCAGACCGTTTCATGCTTCTCCTATTTTTCAGACCGTTTCATGCTCCTCATATTTTTGACGCCTTTTGAAGCTCTTCATATTTTTCACACCTTTTCAGGCTCTTCATGTTTTTCAGCACCACTTCATGCTCCTCCTATTTTTCAGACCGTTTCATGCTCATGTCATTTTCGACACCTTTTGAAGCTCTTCATATATTTCACACCTTTTGAGGCTCTTCATATTTTGCACACCTTTACAGGCTCTTCATATTTTTCAACACCGCTTCATGCTCCACCTACTTTTCAGACCGTTTCGTGCTCCTCATATTTTTGACACCTTTTGAAGCTTTTCATATTTTTCACACCTTTTCAGGCTCTTCATTTTTTTCAACACTACTTCTTGCTCCTCGAATTTTTCAGACCGTTTCATGCTCATCTAATTTTTGACACCTGTTGAAGCTCTTAATATTTTTCACACCTTCTGAAGCTCTTTATATTTTTCACACTTTTTCAGGCTCTTCATGATTTTCAACACCACTTCATGCTTCTCCTATTTTTCAGCCCGTTTCATGCTCCTCATGTTTTTCACACCTTTTGAAGCTCGTCATATTTTTCACACCTTTAAAGGCTCTCCATGTTTTTGATCACCGTTTCTTGCTCCTCCTATTTTTCAGACCTTTTCATGCTCCTCATATTTTTGACACCTTTTGAAGCTCTTCATAATTTTCACACCCTTTCAGGCTCTTCATGTTTTTCAACACCACTTCATGCTTCTCCTATTTTTCAGACCGTTTCATGCTCCTCATATTTTTGACATCTTTAGAAACTCTTCATATCTTTAACACCTTTTCAGACTCTTCATGTTTTTCATCACCGCTTCATGCTCCTCCTATTTTTCAGACCATTTCCTGCTCTTCATATTTTTGACACCTCTTGAAGCTCTTCATATATTTCACATCTTTTCAGCCTCTTCATTTTTTTCAAAACCGCTTCATGCTCCTCATATTTTTCACACCGTTTCATGCTCATCTCATTTTTGACACCTTTTGAAGCTCTTCATATATTTCACACCTTTTCAAGCTCTTCATATTTTTCAGACCTTTTCAGGCTCTTCATGTTTTTGAACACGGCTTCTTGCTCCTCCTATTTTTCAGACCGTTTCATGCTCCTCACATTTTTGAAACCGTTTGAAGCTCTTCATATTTTTCACACCTTTTCAGGCTCTTCATGTTTGAACACCGCTTCATGCTCCTTCTATTTTTCAGAGAGTTTCATGCTCCTCATGTATTTCACACCTTTTGAAGCTCTTCATATTTTCCACACCTTTTCAGGCTCTTCATGTTTTTCCACACCACTTCATGCTTCTCCTATTTTTCAGCCGGTTTCAAACTACTCATGTATTTCACACCTTTTGATGCTCTTCATATTTTTCACAACTTTTCAGGCTCTTCATATTTTTGAACACCGCTTCATGCTCCTCCTATATTTCAGACCGTTTCATGCTCCTCATATTTTTGACACCTCTTGAAGCTCTTCATATATTTCACATCTTTTCAGCCTCTTCATTTTTTTCAAAACCGCTTCATGCTCCTCCTATTTTTCACACCGTTTCATGCTCATCTCATTTTTGACACCTTTTGAAGCTCTTCATATATTTCACACCTTTTCAAGCTCTTCATATTTTTCAGACCTTTTCAGGCTCTTCATGTTTTTGAACACGGCTTCTTGCTCCTCGTTATTTCAGACCGTTTCATGCTCCTCATATTTTTGACACCGTTTGAAGCTCTTCATATTTTTCACACCTTTTCAGGCTCTTCATGTTTGAACACCGCTTCATGCTCCTTCTATTTTTCAGAGAGTTTCATGCTCCTCATGTATTACACACCTTTTGAAGCTCTTCATATTTTACACACCTTTTCAGGCTCTTCATGTTTTTCCACACCACTTCATGCTTCTCCTGTTTTTCAGCCCGTTTCAAACTACTCATGTATTTCACACCTTTTGAAGCTCTTCATATTTTTCACTCCTTTTCAGGCTCTTCATATTTTTGAACACCGCTTCATGCTCCTCCAATTTTTCAGGCCGTTTCATGTTCCTCATAATTTTGACACCTTTTGAAGCTCTTCATATATTTCACACCTTTTCAGGCTCTTCAGGTTTTTGAACACCGTTTCATGATCCTCCTATTTTTCAGAACGTTTCATGCTCCTCATATTCTTGACACCTTTTAATGTTCTTCATATTTTTCACACCTTTTAAGGCTCTTCATATTTTGAACACCGTTTCCTGCTCCTCCTATTTTCAGACCGTTTCATGCTCTTCATTTTTTGACACCTTTTGAAGCTCTTCTTATATTTCACACCTTTTCAGGCTCTTCATGTTTTTGAACACCGCTTCATACTCCTCCTATTTTTCAGACCGTTTCATGCTCTTCATTTTTTTGACACCTTTTGAAGCTCTTCATATTTTTCACACCTTTTGAAGCTCTTCATATATTTCACACTTTTTCAGGCTCTTCATTTTTTTCAACACCACTTCATGCTCCTCCTATTTTTCAGACCGTTTCATGCTCATCTAATTTTTGACACCTTTTTAAGCTCTTCATATATTTCACACCTTTTGAAGCTCTTCATATTTTTCACATTTTTGAAGCTCTTCATATTTTTCACACGTTTTCAGGCTCTTCGTGATTTTCAAAACCGTTTCATGCTCCTCCTATTTTTCAGACCGTTTCATGTTCCTCATATTTTTGACCTCTATTGAAGCTCCTAATATTTTTCACACCTTTTGAAGCTCTTCATATATTTCACACTTTTTCAGGCTCTTCATGTTTTTCAACACCGCTTCATGCTCCTCCTATTTTTCAGACCATATCATACTCCTCATATTTTTGACACCTTTTGAAGCTCTTCATATTTTTCACACCTTTTCAGGCTCTCATGTTTTTCAACACCGCTTCATGCTCCTCCTATTTTTCAAACCCTTTAATGCTCCTCATATTTTTGACACCTTTTTAAGCTCTTCATATTTTTCACACCTTTTCACGCTCTTCATGTTTTTCAACATCGCTTGCTGCTCCTCCTCTTTTTCAGAGCGTTTCATGCTCCTCATAATTTTGACACCTTTGAAGCTCTTCATATTTTTCACACCTTTTCAGGCTCTTCATATTTTTCAAAACCACTTCATGCTTCTCCTATTTTTCAGACCGTTTAATGCTCCTCATATTTTTGACAATTTTTGAAGCTCTTCATATTTTTCACACTTCTCCAGGCTCTTCATTTTTTTGAACACCGCTTCATGCTCCTCCTATTGTTCAGACCTTTTCATGCTCGTCATGTTTTTGACACCTTTTGAAGCACTTCATATTTTTCACACCTTTTCAGGCTCTTCATGTTTTTCAACAACACTTCATGCTCCTCCTATTTTTCAGACCGTTTAATGCTCCTCATATGTTTCACACATTTTGAAGCTCTTCATATTTTTTTTAACACCTTTTCACGCTCCTCCTATATTTCAGACCGTTTCAAGCTCCACATATTTTTGACACTTTTTGTAGCTCTTCATATTTTTCACACCTTTTCAGGGTCTTCATGTTTTTCTACACCACTTCATGCTCCTCCTATTTTTCAGACCGTTTTATTCTACTCATATGTTTCACACCTTTTTCAAGCTCTTCATGTTTTTCAACACCACTTCATGCTCCTCCTAATTATCAGACCGTTTCATTCTCCTCATATTTTTGACACCATTTGAAGCTTTTCATCTTTTTCACACCTTTTCAGGCTCTTCATGTTTTTTAACACCTTTTCATGCTCCTGCTATATTTCAGACCGTTTCATGCTCCTTATATTTTTGACACCTTTTGAAGCTCTTCATATATTTCACAACTTTTCAGGCTCTTCATATTTTTCAACACCGCTTCATGCTCCTCCTATTTTTCAGACCGTTTCATGCTCCTCATATGTTTCACACCTTTTTAAGGCTCTTCATATTTTTCAACAACACTTCATGCTCCTCCTATGTTTCAGACCGTTTCATGCTCCTCATATTTTTGACACAGTTTGAAGCTCTTCACATTGTTCACACCTTTTGAGGCTCTTCATGTTTTTGAAAACAGTTTCTTGCTCCTCATATTTTTCAGACCGTTTCACCCTCTATATATTTGACACCTTTTTGAAGCTCTTCACATTGTTCACACCTTTTGAGGCTCTTCATGTTTTTGAAAACAGTTTCTTGCTCCTCATATTTTTCAGACCGTTTCACCCTCTATATATTTGACACCTTTTTGAAGCTCTTCATATTTTTCACACCTTTTCAGGCTCTTCATGTTTTTGAAAACAGTTTCTTGCTCCTCATATTTTTCAGACCGTTTCACCCTCTATATATTTGACACGTTTTTGAAGCTCTTCATATTTTTCACACCTTTTCAGGCTCTTCATGTTTTTCAACACCACTTCAAGCTCCTTCTATTTTTCAGACCGTTTCTTGCTCCTCATATTTTTGACACCTTTGAGGCTCTTCATATATTTCACACTTTTTCAGGCTCTTCATGTTTTTCAACACCACTTCAAGCTCCTTCTATTTTTCAGACCGTTTCTTGCTCCTCATATTTTTGACACCTTTGAGGCTCTTCATATATTTCACACTGCTTCAGGCTCTTTATGTTTTTCCACACCGCTTCATGCTCCTCCTAATTTTCAGACCGTTTCATTCTCCTCATATTTTTGACACCTTTTGAAGCTCTTCATATTTTTCACACTTTTTCAGGCTCTTCATGTTTTTCAAACCGCTTCATGCTCCTCCTATTTTTCAGACCGTTTCATGCTTCTCCTATTTTTCAGACCGTTTCATGCTCCTCATATTTTTGACGCCTTTTGAAGCTCTTCCTATTTTTCACATCTTTTCAGGCTCTTCATATTTTTCAGCACCATTTCACGCTCCTCCTATTTTTCAGACCGTATCATGCTCCTCATATTTTTGACACCTTTTGAAGCTCTTCATATTTTTCACACCTTTTCAGGCTCTTCATGTTTTTCAACACCGCTTCATGCTCCTCCTATTTTTCAGACCGTTTCATGCTCCTTATATTTTTGACACCTTTTGAAGCTCTTCATTTTTTCACACCTTTTCACGCTCTTCATGTTTTTCAACATCGCTTGCTGCTCCTCCTCTTTTTCAGAGCGTTTCATGCTCTTCATAATTTTGACACCTTTGAAGCTCTTCATATATTTCACACCTTTTCAGGCTCTTCATATTTTTCAACACCGCTTCATGCTCCTCCTATTTTTCAGACCGTTTAATGCTCCTCATATTTTTGACACTTTTTGAAGCTCTTCATATTTTTCACACTTCTCCAGGCTCTTCATTTTTTTGAACACCGCTTCATGCTCCTCCTATTTTTCAGAACTTTTCATGCTCCTCATGTTTTTGACACCTTTTGAAGCACTTCATATTTTTCACACCTTTTCAGGCTCTTCATGTTTTTCAACAACTCTTCATGCTCCTACTATTTTCAGACCGTTTCATGCTCCTCATATGTTTCACACCTTTTGAAGCTCTTCATATTTTTTAACACCTTTTCACGCTCCTCCTATATTTCAGACCGTTTCAAGCTCCTCATATTTTTGACACTTTTTGTAGCTCTTCATATTTTTCACACGTTTTCAGGGTCTTCATATTTTTCTACACCACTTCATGCTCCTCCTATTTTTCAGACCGTTTCACCCTCTATATATTTGACACCTTTTTGAAGCTCTTCATATTTTTCACACCTTTTCAGGCTCTTCATGTTTTTCAACACCACCTCAAGCTCCTTCTATTTTTCAGACCGTTTCTTGCTCCTCATAATTTTGACACCTTTGAGGCTCTTCATATATTTCACACTTTTTCAGGCTCTTTATGTTTTTCAACACCACTTCATGCTCCTCCTAATTTTCACACCGTTTCATTCTCCTCATATTTTTGACACCTTTTGAAGCTCTTCATATTTTTCACACTTTTTCAGGCTCTTCATGTTTTTCAAACCGCTTCATGCTCCTCCTATTTTCAGACCGTTTCATGCTCCTCCTATTTTTCATACCGTTTCATGCTCCTCATATTTTTGACGCCTTTTGAATCTCTTCATATTTTTCACACCTTTTCAGGCTCTTCATGTTTTTCAGCACCACTTCATGCTCCTCCTATTTTTCAGACCGTTTCATGCTCCTTATATTTTTTACACATTTTAAGGCTCTTCATGTTTTTCAACCCCGCTTTATGCTCCTCCTATATTTCAGACCGTTTCATGCTCCTCATATTTTTGACACCTTTTGAAGCTCTTCGTATTTTTCACACCTTTTCAGGCTCTTCATGTTTTTCAACATCGCTTGCTGCTCCTCCTATTTTTCAGACCGTTTCATGCTCCTCATAGTTTTGACACCTTTGATGCTCTTCATATTTTTCACACCTTTTCAGGCTCTTCATATTTTTCAACACCACTTCATGCTTCTCCTATTTTTCAGACCGTTTCATGCTCCTCATAGTTTTGACACCTTTGAAGCTCTTCATATTTTTCACACCTTTTCAGGCTCTTCATATTTTTCAACACCACTTCATGCTTCTCCTATTTTTCAGACCGTTTCATGCTCCTCATATTTTTGACACCTTTTGAAGCTCTTCTTATTTTTCACACCTTTTCAGGCTCTTCATGTTTTTCAACATCGCTTGCTGCTCCTCCTCTTTTTCAGACCGTTTCATGCTCCTCATAGTTTTGACACCTTTGAAGCTCTTCATATTTTTCATACGTTTTCAGGCTCTTCATATTTTTCAACACCGCTTCATGCTCCTCCTATTTTTCAGACCGTATCATGCTCCTCATATGTTTCACACCTTTTTCAGGCTCTTCATGTTTTTCAACAACACTTCATGCTCCTCCTATGTTTCAGACCGTTTCATGCTCGTCATATTTTTGACACAGTTTGAAGTTCTTCACATTGTTGACACCTTTTGAGGCTCTTCATGTTTTTGAAAACAGTTTCTTGCTCCTCATATTTTTCAGACCGTTTCACCCTCTATATATTTGACACCTTTTTGAAGCTCTTCATATTTTTCACACCTTTTGAGGCTCTTCATGTTTTTAAAAACAGTTTCTTGCTCCTCATATTTTTCAGACCGTTTCACCCTCTATATATTTGACACCTTTTTGAAGCTCTTCATATTTTTCACACCTTTTCAGGCTCTTCATGTTTTTCAACACCACTTCAAGCTCCTTCTATTTTTCAGACCGTTTCTTGCTCCTTATATTTTTCACACCTTTGAGGCTCTTCATATATTTCACACTGTTTCAGGCTCTTTATGTTTTTCAACACCGCTTCATGCTCTTCCTAATTTTCAGACCGTTTCATTCACCTCATATTTTTGACACCTTTTGAAGCTCTTCATATTTTTCACACTTTTTCAGGCTCTTCGTGTTTTTCAAACCGCTTCATGCTCCTCCTATTTTTCAGACCGTTTCATGCTTCTCCTATTTTTCAGACCGTTTCATGCTCCTCATATTTTTGACGTCTTTTGAAGATCTTCCTATTTTTCACACCTTTTCAGGCTCTTCATATTTTTCAGCACCACTTCATGCTCCTCCTATTTTTCAGACCGTATCATGCTCCTCATATTTTTGACACCTTTTGAAGCTCTTCATATTTTTCACACCTTTTCAGGCTCTTCATGTTTTTCAAACTGCTTCATGCTCCTCCTATTTTCAGACCGTTTCATGCTCCTCCTATTTTTCAGACCGTTTCATGCTCCTCATATTTTTGACGCCTTTTGAAGCTCTTCATATTTTTCACACCTTTTCAGGCTCTTCATGTTTTTCAACACGACTTCATGCTCCTCCTATTTTTCAGACCGCTTCATGCTCACCTCATTTTTGACCGCTTTTGAAGCTCTTCATATTTTTCACACGATTTCAGACTCTTCATGTTTTCTACACCGCTTCATGCTCCTCCTATTTTTCAGTCCGTTTCATGCTCGTCATATTTTTGACACCTTTTGAAGCTCTTCATATTCGTCACACATTTTCAGGCTCTTCATGTTTTTCAACAATGCTTCATGCTTCTCCTATATTTCAGACCGTTCCATGCTCCTCATATATTTCACACCTTTTGAAGCTCTTCATATTTTTCACTTCTTTTCAGGCTCCTCATGTTTTTGAACACCGTTTCATGCTCCTACTATTTTTCAGACCGTTTTATGCTCCTCATATTTTTGAAACCTTTTGAAGCTCTTCATACTTTTCACACCTTTTCAGGCTCTTCATGTTTTTCAACACCGCTTCATGCTCCTCCTTCTTTTCAGACCATTTCATGCTCATCTCATTTTTGGCACATTTTGAAGCTCTTCATATTTTTAACACCTTTTGAAGCTCTTCATATTTTTCACACCTTTTGAGGCTCTTCATGTTTTTCAACACCGCTTCATGCTCCTCCTATTTTTCAGACCGATTCATGCCTCTCATGTATTTCACACCATGAAGCTCTTCATATTTTTCACAACTTTTCAGGCACTTCATGTTTTTGAACACCGTTTCATGCTCCTCCTATTTTTCAGACCGATTCATGCTCCTCCTATTTTTGACAAGTTTTGAAGCTCTTCATATTTTCACACCTTTTCAGGCTCTTCATGTTTTTCAACACCCATTCATGCTCCTACTATTTTTCAGACCATTTCATGCTCCTCATATTTTTGACACCTTTTGATGTTCTTCGTATTTTTGACAACTTTTCAGGTTCTTCATGTTTTTCAACACCACTTCATCCTCCTCCTGTTTTTCAGACCGTTTCATGCTCCTCATATTTTTGACACGTTTTGAAGCTCTTCATATTTTTCACTACTGTTCAGGCTCTTGGTGTTTTTGAAAACCGTTTCATGCTCCTCATATTTTTCAGACAGTTTCATGCTTCTCATATTTTTGACACCTTTTGAAGCTCTTCATATTTTTCACCCCTTTTCAGGCTCTTCATGTTTTTGAACACCGCTTCATGCTCCTCCTCTTTTTCACACCTTTTGAAGCTCTTCATATTTTTCACACCTTTTCAGGATCTTCATGTTTTTGAACAATGCTTCATGCTCCTCCTATTTTCAGACCGTTTCAAGCACCTCATGTATTTCACAGCGTTTGAAGCTCTTCATATTTTTCACACATTTTCAGGCTCTTCATGTTTTTCAACACCGCTTCATGCTCCTACTATTTTTCAGACCGTTTCATACTCCTCATATTTTTGACACCTTTTGAAGCTTTTCATATTTTTCACACCTTTTAGGCTCTTCATGATTTTCAGCACAGCTTCATGCTCCTCTTATTTTTCAGAACGTTTCATGCTCCTCATGTATTTCACACATTTTGAAGCTCTTCAAATTTTTCACACCTTTTCAGTCTCTTCATGTTTTTGAATAACGCTTCATGCTCCTCCTATTTTTCAGACCGTTTCATGCTCCTCATATTTTTGACACCTTTTGTAGCTCTTCATATTTTTCACACGTTTACAGGTTCTTCATGTTTTTCAAAATCGCTTCATGGTCCTCCTATTTTTCAGAAGGGTACATACTTCTCATATTTTTGACACCTTTTGAATCTCTTCTTATTTTTCACACCTTTTCAGGCTCTTCATGTTTTTGAATGCCCCGTCATGCTCCTCTTCTTTTTCAGACCATTTCATACTACTCATATTTTTGACACCTTTTGAAGCTCTTCATATATTTCACAACTTTTCAGTCTCTTCATGTTTATCAACACCACTTCATGCTCATCTCATTTTTGACACCTGTTGAAGCTCTTCATATTTCTCACACCTTTTGAAACTCTTCATTTATTTCATTCCTTTACAGGCTCTTCATGTTTTTCAACACCGCTTCACCTCCTCCTATTTTTCAGACCGTTTCATGCTCCTCATATTTTTGACACCTTTTGAAGCTATTTATATTTTCACACCTTTTCAGGCTCTTCATGTTATGAACAACGTTTCATGCTCCTCCTATTTTTCAGAAAATTTCATGCTCCTCATATATTTGAGACCTTTTAAAGCTCATCATATTTTTCACAGCTTTTCAGCTCTTCATGTTTGTCAACACCACTTCATGCTCCTCCTATTTTTCAGACCGTTTCAATCTCCTCATATTTTTGACACCTTTTGAAGCTCTTCATATATTTCACACATTTTCAGGCTCTTCATCTTTTTGCACACCGCTTCATGCTCCTCCTATTTTTCACACCGTTTCATGCTCCTCTCATTATTGACACATTTCGAAGCTATTCATATTTTTCACACCTTTGGAAGCTCTTCATATTTTTCACACATTTTCAGGCTTTTCATGTTTTCAACACCGCTTCATACTCCTCCTTTTTTTCAGACCGTTTCATGCTCCTCATATTTTTCACACCTTTTAATGCTCTTCATATTTTTCACACCTTTTCAGGCTCTTCATGTTTTTCAACACCACTTCATGCTCCTCCTATTTTCAGACCGTTTCATGCTCCTCATATTTTTGACACCTTTTGAAGCTCTTCATATATTTCACACCTTTTCAAGCTCTTCATGTTTTTCAACCATGCTTCATGTTCCTCCTATTTTTCAGACCGTTTCATGCTCCTCATATTTTTGACACCTTTTGAAGCTCTTCATATATTTCACACCTTTTCAAGCTCTTCATGTTTTTCAACACCGTTTGATGCTCCTCCTATTTTTCAGATCATTTCATGCTAGTCATATATTTCACATCTTTTATAGCTCTTCATATTATTCACACCTTTTCATTCTCTTCAGGTTTCTCAACATCACTTCATGCTTCTCCTATTTTTCACACCGTTTCATGCTCCCAGTATTTTTGACACCTTTTCAAGCTCTTTATATATTTCCCACCTTTTCAGGCTCTTAATGTTTTCAACACCGCTTCATCCTCATCCTATTTGTCGGACCGCTTCATGCTCCTCATATTTTTGACATCTTTTGAAGCTCTTCATATTTTTCACACCTTTTCAGGCTCTTCATGTTTTCAACACCGTTTCATGCGCCTCCTATTTTTCAGACCGTATCATGCTCCTCATATTTTTAACACCTTTTGAAGCTCTTCATATTTTTCACACCTTTTCACGCTCTTCATGTTTTTGCACACCGCTTCATGCTCCTCCTATTTTTCACACCGTTTCATGCTCCTCTCATTATTGACACATTTCGAAGCTATTCATATTTTTCACACCTTTGGAAGCTCTTCATATTTTTCACACATTTTCAGGCTTTTCATGTTTTCAACACCGCTTCATGCTCCTCCTTTTTTTCAGACCATTTCATGCTCCTCATATTTTTGACACCTTTTAATGCTCTTTATATTTTTCACACTTGTCATGCTATTCATGTTTTCAACACTGTTTCATGCTTCTCCTATTTTTCAAACTGTTTCATGCTGCTCATATATTTCACAGCTTTTGAAGCTGTTCATATTTTTCACATCTTTTCAGGCTCTTCATGTTTTGGAACACCGTTTCAAGCCCCTCCTATTTTTCAGACCGTTTCATGCTCCTCATATTTTTGACACCTTTTGAACCTCCTCATTTTTTCACAACTTTTGAAGCTCTTCATGTTTTTCCACACCATTCCATGCTGCCTCTATTTTTCAGACCGTTTAATGCTACTCCTATTTTTCAAACCGTTTCATTCTCCTCATATTTTTGACACCTTTTGAAGCTCTTCATGTCTTTCAACACCGTTTCATGCTGCTCCTATTTTTCAGACCGTTTCATGATCCTCTTATTTTTCAGACCGTTTCATGCTCCTCATATTTTTGACACTTTTGAAGCTCTTCATGTCTTTCAACACTGTTTCATGCTGCTCCTATTTTTCAGACGGGTTCATGCTCCTCCTATTTTTCAGACCGTTTCATGTTCCTCATATTTTTCACACCTTTTGAACCTCCTCATTTTTTCACATCTTTTGAAGCTCTTCATATATTTCACACCTTCTCAGGCACTTCATATTTTCACGACCACTTCATGCTCCTCCTATTTTTCAGACCGTTTCATGCTCCTCATATATTAGACACCTTGTGAAGCTCTTCCTATTTTTCACACCTTTTCAGGCTCTTCATGTTTTTCAACACCGTTTCATGCTCCTCCTATTTTTCAGACCGTTTCATGCTCCTCATATTTTTGACACCTTTTGAACCTCCTCATTTTTTCACAACTTTTGAAGCTCTTCATATATTTCACACCTTCTCAGGCACTTCATATTTTCACGACCACTTCATGCTCCTCCTATTTTTCAGACTGTTTCATGCTCCTCATGTATTTCACACGTTTTGAATCTCTTCATATATTTCACGCCTTTTGAGGCTCTTCATGTTTTTCAACACCACTTCATGCTCCTCCTATTTTTCAGTCCTTTTCATGCTCATCTCATTTTTCACAGCTTTTGAAGCACTTCATATTTTTCACACTTTTTCAGTCTCTTAATGTTTTTCAATGCTACTTCTTGCTCCTCATATTTTTTAGACCGTTTAATGCTCCTCATATTTTTCACACCTTTTGAAGCTCTTCATATTTTTCACAGCTTTTCAGACTCTTCATGATTTTGAACACCTTTTCATGCCCCCCCCTATTTTTCTGACCGTTTCATGCTCCTCATATTTTTGACACCTTTTGAAGCTCTTCATATTTTTCACACTTTTTCAGGCTCTTCATGTTTTTGAAGACCGCTTCATGCTCCTCCTATTTTTCAGACCGTTTCATGCTCCTCATGTATTTCACACCCTTTGAATCTCTTCATATTTTTCACACCTTTTCAGGCTCTTCATGTTTTTCAACACCGTTTTATGATCCTCCTATTTTTCATACCGTTTCATGCTCCTCTTGTATTTCCCACCTTTTGAAGGTCTTCATATTTTTCACAACTTTACAGGCTGTTCATGTTTTTGAACACCGCTTCATGCTCCTATTATTTTTCAGACCGTTTTTGCTCCTCATATATTTCACACCTTTTGAAGCACTTCATATGTTTCACACATTTTCAGGCTCTTCATGTTTTGAACACCGCTTCATGCTCCTCTATTTTTCAGACCGTTTCATGTTCCTCCTATTTTTCAGATCATTTCATGCTCCTCATATTTTTGACACATTTTGAAGCTCTTCATATTTTTCACACCTTTTCAGGCTCTTCATGTTTTTGAACACCGCTTCATGCTCCTCCTATTTTTCAGTCCGTTTCTTGCTCCTCATGTATTTCCCACCTTTTGAAGCTCTTCATTTTTTTCACACCTTTTCAAGCTCTTCATGTTTTTGAACACAACTTCATGCAACTCCTATTTTTCAGACGGTTTCATGCTCCTCATATTTTTGACACATTTTGAAGCTCTTCATATTTTTCACACCTTTTCAGGCTCTTCATGTTTTTCAACACCGTTTCATGCTCCTCCTATTTTTCAGACCGTTTCATGCTCCTCATATTTTTGACACCTTTTGAACCTCCTCATTTTTTCACAACTTTTGAAGCTCTTCATATATTTCACACCTTCTCAGGCACTTCATATTTTCACGACCACTTCATGCTCCTCCTATTTTTCAGACCGTTTCATGCTCCTCATGTATTTCACACGTTTTGAATCTCTTCATATATTTCACGCCTTTTGAGGCTCTTCATGTTTTTCAACACCACTTCATGCTCCTCCTATTTTTCAGTCCTTTTCATGCTCATCTCATTTTTCACAGCTTTTGAAGCACTTCATATTTTTCACACTTTTTCAGTCTCTTAATGTTTTTCAATGCTACTTCTTGCTCCTCATATTTTTTAGACCGTTTAATGCTCCTCATATTTTTCACACCTTTTGAAGCTCTTCATATTTTTCACAGCTTTTCAGACTCTTCATGATTTTGAACACCTTTTCATGCCCCCCCCTATTTTTCTGACCGTTTCATGCTCCTCATATTTTTGACACCTTTTGAAGCTCTTCATATTTTTCACACTTTTTCAGGCTCTTCATGTTTTTGAAGACCGCTTCATGCTCCTCCTATTTTTCAGACCGTTTCATGCTCCTCATGTATTTCACACCCTTTGAATCTCTTCATATTTTTCACACCTTTTCAGGCTCTTCATGTTTTTCAACACCGTTTTATGATCCTCCTATTTTTCATACCGTTTCATGCTCCTCTTGTATTTCCCACCTTTTGAAGGTCTTCATATTTTTCACAACTTTACAGGCTGTTCATGTTTTTGAACACCGCTTCATGCTTCTCCTATTTTTCAGACCGTTTTTGCTCCTCATATATTTCACACCTTTTGAAGCACTTCATATGTTTCACACATTTTCAGGCTCTTCATGTTTTGAACACCGCTTCATGCTCCTCTATTTTTCAGACCGTTTCATGTTCCTCCTATTTTTCAGATCATTTCATGCTCCTCATATTTTTGACACATTTTGAAGCTCTTCATATTTTTCACACCTTTTCAGGCTCTTCATGTTTTTGAACACCGCTTCATGCTCCTCCTATTTTTCAGTCCGTTTCTTGCTCCTCATGTATTTCCCACCTTTTGAAGCTCTTCATTTTTTTCACACCTTTTCAAGCTCTTCATGTTTTTGAACACAACTTCATGCAACTCCTATTTTTCAGACGGTTTCATGCTCCTCATATTTTTGACACATTTTGAAGCTCTTCATATTTTTCACACCTTTTCAGGCTCTTCATGTTTTTGAACACCGCTTCATACTCCTCCTAGTTTTCAGGCGGTTTCATGCTCCTCATATTTTTGACACCTTTTGAAGCTCCTCATATATTTCACACATTTTTAGGCTGTTCATGTTTTTCAACACCACTTCATTCTCCTGCTATTTTTCAGACCGTTTCAGGCTCATGTCATTTTTGACACATTTTGAAGCTTTTCATATTGTTCACACCTTTTGAAGCTCTTCATATTTTTCAGAAGTTTTCAGGCTCTTCATGTTTTTCAACACCGCTTCATGCTCCTCCTATTTTTGAGACCGTTTCGCGCTTCTAATATTTTTGACACGTTTTGAAGCTCCTCATATTTTCCACACCTTTTCAAGCTTTCATGTTTTGGAACACCGTTTCATGCTCCTCCTATATTTCAGACCGTTTCTTGCTCCTCATATTTGACACATTTTGAAGCTCTTCATATTTTTCACACGTTTTCAGGCTCTTCAAGTTTTGAACACAGCTTACTGCACCTCCTACTTTTCAGACCGTTTCATGCTCCTTATGTATTTCACACCTTTTGAAGCTCTTAATATTTTTCACACCTTTTCAGGCTCTTCATGTTTTTCAACACCGCTTCATGCTCCTCCTTTTTTCAGACAATTTTTGCTCCTCATAATTTTGACACCATTTGTAGCTCTTCATATTTCTCACAACTTGTCTGGTTCTTCATGTATTTCAACAGCGCTTCATGCTCCTCCTATTTTTCAGACCGTATCATGCTCATCTAATTTTTGAGACCTTTTGAAGCTCTTCATATTTTTCCACATCTTTTGAAGCTCTTCATATTTTTCACGCGTTTTCAGGCTCTTCATATTTTTCAACACCGCTTCATGCTCCTCCTATATTTGAGGCAGTTTCATGCTCCTCATATTTTTGACACCTTTTGAAGCTTTTAATATTTTTCACAACTTTTCAGGCTCTTCATTTTTTTCAACACCACTTCATGCCCCTCTTTTTTTTTCAGACCGTTTCATTCTCATCTAATTTTTGACACCTTTTGAAGCTCTTCATATTTTTTACACCTTTTGAAGCTCTTCATATTTTTCACACGTTTTCAGGCTCTTCATGTTTTTCAACACCGCTTCATGCTCCTCCTATTTTTCAGACCGTTTAATCCTCCCCATGTATTTCACACCTTTTGAAGCTCTTCATATTTTTCACACATTTTCAGGCTCTTCATGTTTTTGAACACCATTTCATGCTCCTCCTATTTTGCAGACCATTTCATTCTCCTAATATTTTTGACACCTTTTGAAGCTCTTCATGTATTTCACACCTTTTCAGGCTTTTCATTTTTTTCAACACCACTTCATTCTCCTCCTATTTTTCAGACCGTTTCATGCTTATCTCATTTTGACACATTTTGAAGCTCTTCATATTTTTCACATCTTTTGAAGCTTTTCATATTTTTCACACCTTTTCAGGCTCTTCATGATTTTCAACACCGCTTCATGCTCCTCCTAATTTTGAGACCGTTTCATGCTCATCTCTTTTTTGACACCCTTTGAAGCTCTTCATATTTTTCACAATGTGAAGTTCTTCATATTTTTCATATTTTTGAAGCTCTTCATATTTTTCACACCTTTTCAGGCTCTTCATGTTTTGGAACACCGTTTCATGCTCCTCCGATTTTTCAGACCGTTTCATGCTCCTCATATATTTGACACCTTGTGAAGCTCTTCATATTTTTCAGACCGTTTCATGCTCCTTATGTATTTCACACCTTTTGAAGCTCTTAATATTTTTCACACCTTTTCAGGCTCTTCATGTTTTTCAACACCGCTTCATGCTCCTCCTTTTTTCAGACAATTTTTGCTCCTCATAATTTTGACACCATATGAAGCTCTTCATATTTCTCACAACTTTTCTGGTTCTTCATGTATTTCAACACCGCTTCATGCTCTTCCTATTTTTCAGACCGTATCATGCTCATCTAATTTTTGAGTCCTTTTGAAGCTCTTCATATTTTTACACATCTTTTGAAGCTCTTCATATTTTTCACGTGTTTTCAGGCTCTTCATGTTTCTCAACACGCCTTCTTGGTCCTCCTATTTTTCAGACCGTTTCATGCTCCTCATATTTTTGACACCTTTTGAAGCTCTTCATATTTTTCACACCTATTCAGGCTCTTCATGTTTTTGAACACCGCTTCAAGCTCCTCCTATTTCAGACCGTTTCATTCTCCTCATAATTTTGACACGTTTTGAAGCTCTTCATATTTTTCACACCTTTTCAGGCTCTTCTTGTTTTTGAACACCGATTCATGCTCCTCCTATTTTTCATACCGTTTCATGCTCCTCATAATTTTGACACATTTTGAAGCTCTTCATAATTTTCACACCTTTTCAGGCTCTTCATGTTTTTGAACACCGTCTCATGCTCCTGCTATTTTTCAGACCATTTCATGCTCCTCATATATTTGACAACTTTTGAAGCACTTCATATTTTTCACACCTTTTCAGGTTCTTAATGTTTTTGAACGCCACTTCATGCTCCTCCTATTTTTCAGACCGTTTCATACTCCTCATATTTTTGATACCTTTTGAAGCTCTTCATATTTTTCACACCTTTTCAGGCTCTTCATGCTTTTCAACACCGATTCATGCTCCTCCTTTTTTGCAGACCGTTTCATGCTCCTCATATTTTTGACACCTTTTGAAGCTCTTCATATTTCTCACACAATTTCAGGCTTTTCATGTTTTTCAACAATGCTTCATGCTCCTAATTTTCAGACCGTTTCATGCTGATCTCATTTTTGACACCTTTTGAAGCTTTTCATATTTTTCACACCTTTTCAGGCTCTTCATGTTTTTCCACACCACTTCATGCTCCTCCTTTTTTGCAGACCGTTTCATTCTCCTCATGTATTTCACGCCTTTTGAAGCTCTTCATATTTTTCCCACCTTTTCCGGCTCTCCATGTTTTTGATCACCGTTTCATGCTCCTCCTATTTTTCAGACCGTTTCATGCACCTCATATTTTTCACACCTTTTGAAGCTCTTCATATTTTTCACACCTTTTGAGGCTCTTCATGTTTCTCAACACCGCTTCATGCTCCTGCTATTTATCATAACGTTTCATACTCCTCATATTTTTGACACTTTTTGAGTCTCTTCATATTTTTCACACCTTTTCAGGCTCTTCATGTTTTTGAACACCGTTTCATAATCCTCCCATTTTTCATACCGTTTCATGCTCCTCATATTTTTGAAACCTTTTGAAGCTCTTCATATTTTTCACACCTTTTCAGGCTCTTCAACTTTTTGAACACCGCTTCATCCTCCTCGTATTTTTAAGATCGTTTCATGCTCCTAATATTTTTGAAACCTTTTGAAGCTCTTCATATTTTTCACACCTTTTTAGGCTCTTCATGTTTTTGAACACCGCTTCATGCTCCTCCTAATTTTCAGACCATATCATGCTCCTCATATTTTTCACAACTTTTGAAGCTCTTCATATTTTTCACACCTTTTCAGGCTCTTCATGTTTTTCAACACCGTTTCATGATTCTCCTATTTTTCAGACCATTTCATGCTCATCTCATTTTTGACACCTTTTGAAGCTTTTCATATTTTTCACACCTTTTCAAGCTCTTCATATTTTTAAACACCAATTCATGCTTCTCCTATTTTTCAGCCCATTTCATGCTCCTCATGTATTTCACACCTTTTGAAGCTCTTCATATTTTTCACACCTTTTCAGGCTCTTCATGTTTTTCAACACCGCTTCATACTCCTCCTATTTTCAGACCGTTTCATGCTCCTCATATTTTTGACATCTTTTGAAGCTTTTCATATTTTTCACTCCTTTTCAGGCACTTCATGTTTTTGTACACCGTTTCATGCTCCTCCTATTTTTCAGACCGTTTCATGCTCTTCATATTTTAGACACCTTTTGAAGCTCTTCATATTTCTCATACCTTTTCAGGCTCTCCATATTTTTGAACACCGCTTCGTGCTCCTCCTAATTTTGAGACGGTTTCATGCTCCTCATTTTTATGACACATTTTGAAGCTCTTCATATTATTCACTCCTTTTCAGGCTCTTCATGGTTTTGAACACCGCTTTATGCTCCTCCTATTTTTCAGACTGTTTCATGCTCTTCATATTTTTCACACCTTTTGAAGCTCTTCATATTTTTCACACCTTTTCAGGCTCATCATGTTTTTCCAAACCGCTTCATGCTCCTTCTATTTTTCAAAACGTTTCATGTTCCTCATATTTTTGACACCTTTTGAAGCTCTTCCTTTTTTTCACACCTTTTCATGCTCTTCATGTTTATAACACCGTTTCATGCTTCTCCTATTTTTCAGACCGTTTAATGCTCCTCATATTTTTCACACCTTTTGAAGCTCTTCATATTTGTCACACCTTTTCAGGCTCTTCATATTATTGAACACAGTTTCATGCTCCTCGTATTTTCCAGACCGTTTCATGCTCCTCATGTATTTCACACGTTTTGAAGCTCTTCATATTTTTCACACCTTTTCAGGCTCTTCATGTTTTTCAAACCGCTTCATGCTCGTCCTATTTTCCAGACCATTTCATGCTCCTCATATTTTTGAAACCTTTTGAATCTCTTCATATATTTCACGCCTTTTGAGGCTCTTCATGTTTTTCAACACCACTTCATGCTCCTCCTATTTTTCAGTCCTTTTCATGCTCATCTCATTTTTCACAGCTTTTGAAGCACTTCATATTTTTCACACTTTTTCAGTCTCTTAATGTTTTTCAATGCCACTTCTTGCTCCTCATATTTTTTAGACTGTTTAATGCTCCTCATATTTTTCACACCTTTTGAAGCTCTTCATATTTTTCACAGCTTTTCAGACTCTTCATGATTTTGAACAACTTTTCATGCTCCTCCTATTTTTCTGACCGTTTCATGCTCCTCATATTTTTGACACCTTTTGAAGCTCTTCATATTTTTCACACTTTTTCAGGCTCTTCATGTTTTTGAAGACCGCTTCATGCTCCTCCTATTTTTCAGACCGTTTCATGCTCCTCATGTATTTCACACCCTTTGAATCTCTTCATATATTTCACACCTTTTCAGGCTCTTCATGTTTTTCTACACCGTTTTATGATCCTCCTATTTTTCATACCGTTTCATGCTCCTCTTGTATTTCCCACCTTTTGAAGTTCTTCATATTTTTCACAACTTTTCAGGCTGTTCATGTTTTTGAACACCGCTTCATGCTCCTATTATTTTTCAGACCGTTTTTGCTCCTCATATATTTCACACCTGTTGAAGCACTTCATATGTTTCACACATTTTCAGGCTCTTCATGTTTTGAACACCGCTTCATGCTCCTCTATTTTTCAGACCGTTTCATGCTCTTCTTATTGTAGACTCCTTTTGAAAGTCCTCATATATTTCACACATTTTCAGGCTCTTCAAGTTTTTGAACACCGCTTCACGCTCCTCCTATTTTTCAGATCGTTTCATACTCCTCATGTATTTCACACCTTTTCAGGCTCTTCATGTTTTTCAACACCACTTCATGCTTCTCCTATTTTTCAGACCGTTTCATGCTCCTCATATTTTTGACACCTTTTGAAGCTCTTCATATTTTTCACACCTTTTCAGGCTCTTCATGATTTTGAACACCGCTTCATGCTCCTACTATTTTCAGACCGTTTCAAGCTCCTCATGTATTTCACACCTTTTGAAGCTCTTCATATTTTTCACACCTTTTCAGGCTCTTGATGTTATTAAACACCGTTTCATGCTGCTCCTACTTTTCAGACCGTTTCATACTCCTCATATTTTTGACACATTTTGAAGCTCTTCATATATTTCACACCTTTTCAGGCTCTTCATGTTTTTCAACACCAGTTCATGCTCCTCCTATTTTTCAGATCGCTTCATGCTCATCTCCTTTTTGACACCTTTTGAAGCTGTTCATATTTTTCACACCTTTTGAAGCTCTTCATATTTTTCACAAGTTTTCAGGCTCTTCATGTTTTTGAACACCGCTTCATGCTCCTCCTATTTTTCAGACCTTTTCAGGCTCCTCATATTTTTGACACTATTTGAAGCTCTTCATATTTTTCACACCTTTTCAGGCGTTCATGTTTTTGAACACCGCTTCATGCTCCTCCTATTTTTCAGACCGTTTCATGCTCCTCATGTATTTCACAATTTTTGAAGCTCTTCATATTTTTCACACCTTTTCAGGCTCTCATGTTTCTGAACACAGCTTCTTGCTCCTCCTATTTTTCAGACCGTTTAATGCTCCTCTAATATTTCACACTTTTGAAGCTCTTGCTATTTTTCACACCTTTTCAGTCTCTTCATGTTTTTGAACACAGTTTCATGCTACTCGTATTTTTCAGACCGTTTCATGCTCCTCATCTTTTTGACACATTTTGAAGCTCTTCATATTTTTCACACCTTTTCAGGCTCTTCATGTTTTTGAACACCGCTTCATGCTTCTCCTATTTTTCAGACCGTTTCATGCTCCTCATGTATTTCACACTTTTTGAAGCTCTTCATATTTTTCACACCTTTTCAGGCGTTCATGTTTTTGAACACCGCTTCATGCTCCTCCTATTTTTCAGACCGTTTCATGTTCCTCCTATTTTTCAGATCATTTCATGCTCCTCATATTTTTGACACCTTTTGAAGCTCTTCATATTTTTCACACCTTTTCAGGCTCTTCATGTTTTTGAACACCGCTTCATGCTCCTCCTATTTTTCAGTCCGGTTCTTGCTCCTCATGTATTTCCCACCTTTTGAAGCTCTTCATTTTTTTCACACCTTTTCAAGCTCTTCATGTTTTTGAACACAACTTCATGCAACTCCTATTTTTCAGACGGTTTCATGCTCCTCATATTTTTGACACATTTTGAAGCTCTTCATATTTTTCACACCTTTTCAGGCTCTTCATGTTTTTGAACACCGCTTCATACTCCTCCTAGTTTTCAGGCGGTTTCATGCTCCTCATATTTTTGACACCTTTTGAAGCTCCTCATATATTTCACACATTTTTAGGCTGTTCATGTTTTTCAACACCACTTCATTCTCCTGCTATTTTTCAGACCGTTTCAGGCTCATGTCATTTTTGACACATTTTGAAGCTTTTCATATTGTTCACACCTTTTGAAGCTCTTCATATTTTTCAGAAGTTTTCAGGCTCTTCATGTTTTTCAACACCGCTTCATGCTCCTCCTATTTTTGAGACCGTTTCGTGCTTCTAATATTTTTGACACGTTTTGAAGCTCCTCATATTTTCCACACCTTTTCAAGCTTTCATGTTTTGGAACACCGTTTCATGCTCCTCCTATATTTCAGACCGTTTCTTGCTCCTCATATTTGACACATTTTGAAGCTCTTCATATTTTTCACACGTTTTCAGGCTCTTCAAGTTTTGAACACAGCTTCATGCACCTCCTATTTTTCAGACCGTTTCATGCTCCTTATGTATTTCACACCTTTTGAAGCTCTTAATATTTTTCACACTTTTTCAGGCTCTTCATGTTTTTCAACACCGCTTCATGCTCCTCCTCTTTTTCAGACAATTTTTGCTCCTCATAATTTTGACACCATTTGAAGCTCTTCATATTTCTCACAACTTGTCTGGTTCTTCATGTATTTCAACAGCGCTTCATGCTCCTCCTATTTTTCAGACCGTATCATGCTCATCTAATTTTTGAGACCTTTTGAAGCTCTTCATATTTTTCCACATCTTTTGAAGCTCTTCATATTTTTCACGCGTTTTCAGGCTCTTCATATTTTTCAACACCGCTTCATGCTCCTCCTATATTTGAGACAGTTTCATGCTCCTCATATTTTTGACACCTTTTGAACCTCCTCATTTTTTCACAACTTTTGAAGCTCTTCATATATTTCACACCTTCTCAGGCACTTCATATTTTCACGACCACTTCATGCTCCTCCTATTTTTCAGACCGTTTCATGCTCCTCATGTATTTCACACGTTTTGAATCTCTTCATATATTTCACGCCTTTTGAGGCTCTTCATGTTTTTCAACACCACTTCATGCTCCTCCTATTTTTCAGTCCTTTTCATGCTCATCTCATTTTTCACAGCTTTTGAAGCACTTCATATTTTTCACACTTTTTCAGTCTCTTAATGTTTTTCAATGCTACTTCTTGCTCCTCATATTTTTTAGACCGTTTAATGCTCCTCATATTTTTCACACCTTTTGAAGCTCTTCATATTTTTCACAGCTTTTCAGACTCTTCATGATTTTGAACACCTTTTCATGCCCCCCCCTATTTTTCTGACCGTTTCATGCTCCTCATATTTTTGACACCTTTTGAAGCTCTTCATATTTTTCACACTTTTTCAGGCTCTTCATGTTTTTGAAGACCGCTTCATGCTCCTCCTATTTTTCAGACCGTTTCATGCTCCTCATGTATTTCACACCCTTTGAATCTCTTCATATTTTTCACACCTTTTCAGGCTCTTCATGTTTTTCAACACCGTTTTATGATCCTCCTATTTTTCATACCGTTTCATGCTCCTCTTGTATTTCCCACCTTTTGAAGGTCTTCATATTTTTCACAACTTTACAGGCTGTTCATGTTTTTGAACACCGCTTCATGCTCCTATTATTTTTCAGACCGTTTTTGCTCCTCATATATTTCACACCTTTTGAAGCACTTCATATGTTTCACACATTTTCAGGCTCTTCATGTTTTGAACACCGCTTCATGCTCCTCTATTTTTCAGACCGTTTCATGTTCCTCCTATTTTTCAGATCATTTCATGCTCCTCATATTTTTGACACATTTTGAAGCTCTTCATATTTTTCACACCTTTTCAGGCTCTTCATGTTTTTGAACACCGCTTCATGCTCCTCCTATTTTTCAGTCCGGTTCTTGCTCCTCATGTATTTCCCACCTTTTGAAGCTCTTCATTTTTTTCACACCTTTTCAAGCTCTTCATGTTTTTGAACACAACTTCATGCAACTCCTATTTTTCAGACGGTTTCATGCTCCTCATATTTTTGACACATTTTGAAGCTCTTCATATTTTTCACACCTTTTCAGGCTCTTCATGTTTTTGAACACCGCTTCATACTCCTCCTAGTTTTCAGGCGGTTTCATGCTCCTCATATTTTTGACACCTTTTGAAGCTCCTCATATATTTCACACATTTTTAGGCTGTTCATGTTTTTCAACACCACTTCATTCTCCTGCTATTTTTCAGACCGTTTCAGGCTCATGTCATTTTTGACACATTTTGAAGCTTTTCATATTGTTCACACCTTTTGAAGCTCTTCATATTTTTCAGAAGTTTTCAGGCTCTTCATGTTTTTCAACACCGCTTCATGCTCCTCCTATTTTTGAGACCGTTTCGCGCTTCTAATATTTTTGACACGTTTTGAAGCTCCTCATATTTTCCACACCTTTTCAAGCTTTCATGTTTTGGAACACCGTTTCATGCTCCTCCTATATTTCAGACCGTTTCTTGCTCCTCATATTTGACACATTTTGAAGCTCTTCATATTTTTCACACGTTTTCAGGCTCTTCAAGTTTTGAACACAGCTTACTGCACCTCCTACTTTTCAGACCGTTTCATGCTCCTTATGTATTTCACACCTTTTGAAGCTCTTAATATTTTTCACACCTTTTCAGGCTCTTCATGTTTTTCAACACCGCTTCATGCTCCTCCTTTTTTCAGACAATTTTTGCTCCTCATAATTTTGACACCATTTGTAGCTCTTCATATTTCTCACAACTTGTCTGGTTCTTCATGTATTTCAACAGCGCTTCATGCTCCTCCTATTTTTCAGACCGTATCATGCTCATCTAATTTTTGAGACCTTTTGAAGCTCTTCATATTTTTCCACATCTTTTGAAGCTCTTCATATTTTTCACGCGTTTTCAGGCTCTTCATATTTTTCAACACCGCTTCATGCTCCTCCTATATTTGAGGCAGTTTCATGCTCCTCATATTTTTGACACCTTTTGAAGCTTTTAATATTTTTCACAACTTTTCAGGCTCTTCATTTTTTTCAACACCACTTCATGCCCCTCTTTTTTTTTCAGACCGTTTCATTCTCATCTAATTTTTGACACCTTTTGAAGCTCTTCATATTTTTTACACCTTTTGAAGCTCTTCATATTTTTCACACGTTTTCAGGCTCTTCATGTTTTTCAACACCGCTTCATGCTCCTCCTATTTTTCAGACCGTTTAATCCTCCCCATGTATTTCACACCTTTTGAAGCTCTTCATATTTTTCACACATTTTCAGGCTCTTCATGTTTTTGAACACCATTTCATGCTCCTCCTATTTTGCAGACCATTTCATTCTCCTAATATTTTTGACACCTTTTGAAGCTCTTCATGTATTTCACACCTTTTCAGGCTTTTCATTTTTTTCAACACCACTTCATTCTCCTCCTATTTTTCAGACCGTTTCATGCTTATCTCATTTTGACACATTTTGAAGCTCTTCATATTTTTCACATCTTTTGAAGCTTTTCATATTTTTCACACCTTTTCAGGCTCTTCATGATTTTCAACACCGCTTCATGCTCCTCCTAATTTTGAGACCGTTTCATGCTCATCTCTTTTTTGACACCCTTTGAAGCTCTTCATATTTTTCACAATGTGAAGTTCTTCATATTTTTCATATTTTTGAAGCTCTTCATATTTTTCACACCTTTTCAGGCTCTTCATGTTTTGGAACACCGTTTCATGCTCCTCCGATTTTTCAGACCGTTTCATGCTCCTCATATATTTGACACCTTGTGAAGCTCTTCATATTTTTCACACCTTTTCATGCTCTTCATGTTTTTTCAACACCGCTTCATGCACCTCCTACTTTTCAGACCGTTTCATGCTCCTTATGTATTTCACACCTTTTGAAGCTCTTAATATTTTTCACACCTTTTCAGGCTCTTCATGTTTTTCAACACCGCTTCATGCTCCTCCTTTTTTCAGACAATTTTTGCTCCTCATAATTTTGACACCATATGAAGCTCTTCATATTTCTCACAACTTTTCTGGTTCTTCATGTATTTCAACACCGCTTCATGCTCTTCCTATTTTTCAGACCGTATCATGCTCATCTAATTTTTGAGTCCTTTTGAAGCTCTTCATATTTTTACACATCTTTTGAAGCTCTTCATATTTTTCACGTGTTTTCAGGCTCTTCATGTTTCTCAACACGCCTTCTTGGTCCTCCTATTTTTCAGACCGTTTCATGCTCCTCATATTTTTGACACCTTTTGAAGCTCTTCATATTTTTCACACCTATTCAGGCTCTTCATGTTTTTGAACACCGCTTCAAGCTCCTCCTATTTCAGACCGTTTCATTCTCCTCATAATTTTGACACGTTTTGAAGCTCTTCATATTTTTCACACCTTTTCAGGCTCTTCTTGTTTTTGAACACCGATTCATGCTCCTCCTATTTTTCATACCGTTTCATGCTCCTCATAATTTTGACACATTTTGAAGCTCTTCATAATTTTCACACCTTTTCAGGCTCTTCATGTTTTTGAACACCGTCTCATGCTCCTGCTATTTTTCAGACCATTTCATGCTCCTCATATATTTGACAACTTTTGAAGCACTTCATATTTTTCACACCTTTTCAGGTTCTTAATGTTTTTGAACGCCACTTCATGCTCCTCCTATTTTTCAGACCGTTTCATACTCCTCATATTTTTGATACCTTTTGAAGCTCTTCATATTTTTCACACCTTTTCAGGCTCTTCATGCTTTTCAACACCGATTCATGCTCCTCCTTTTTTGCAGACCGTTTCATGCTCCTCATATTTTTGACACCTTTTGAAGCTCTTCATATTTCTCACACAATTTCAGGCTTTTCATGTTTTTCAACAATGCTTCATGCTCCTAATTTTCAGACCGTTTCATGCTGATCTCATTTTTGACACCTTTTGAAGCTTTTCATATTTTTCACACCTTTTCAGGCTCTTCATGTTTTTCCACACCACTTCATGCTCCTCCTTTTTTGCAGACCGTTTCATTCTCCTCATGTATTTCACGCCTTTTGAAGCTCTTCATATTTTTCCCACCTTTTCCGGCTCTCCATGTTTTTGATCACCGTTTCATGCTCCTCCTATTTTTCAGACCGTTTCATGCACCTCATATTTTTCACACCTTTTGAAGCTCTTCATATTTTTCACACCTTTTGAGGCTCTTCATGTTTCTCAACACCGCTTCATGCTCCTGCTATTTATCATAACGTTTCATACTCCTCATATTTTTGACACTTTTTGAGTCTCTTCATATTTTTCACACCTTTTCAGGCTCTTCATGTTTTTGAACACCGTTTCATAATCCTCCCATTTTTCATACCGTTTCATGCTCCTCATATTTTTGAAACCTTTTGAAGCTCTTCATATTTTTCACACCTTTTCAGGCTCTTCAACTTTTTGAACACCGCTTCATCCTCCTCGTATTTTTAAGATCGTTTCATGCTCCTAATATTTTTGAAACCTTTTGAAGCTCTTCATATTTTTCACACCTTTTTAGGCTCTTCATGTTTTTGAACACCGCTTCATGCTCCTCCTAATTTTCAGACCATATCATGCTCCTCATATTTTTCACAACTTTTGAAGCTCTTCATATTTTTCACACCTTTTCAGGCTCTTCATGTTTTTCAACACCGTTTCATGATTCTCCTATTTTTCAGACCATTTCATGCTCATCTCATTTTTGACACCTTTTGAAGCTTTTCATATTTTTCACACCTTTTCAAGCTCTTCATATTTTTAAACACCAATTCATGCTTCTCCTATTTTTCAGCCCATTTCATGCTCCTCATGTATTTCACACCTTTTGAAGCTCTTCATATTTTTCACACCTTTTCAGGCTCTTCATGTTTTTCAACACCGCTTCATACTCCTCCTATTTTCAGACCGTTTCATGCTCCTCATATTTTTGACATCTTTTGAAGCTTTTCATATTTTTCACTCCTTTTCAGGCACTTCATGTTTTTGTACACCGTTTCATGCTCCTCCTATTTTTCAGACCGTTTCATGCTCTTCATATTTTAGACACCTTTTGAAGCTCTTCATATTTCTCATACCTTTTCAGGCTCTCCATATTTTTGAACACCGCTTCGTGCTCCTCCTAATTTTGAGACGGTTTCATGCTCCTCATTTTTATGACACATTTTGAAGCTCTTCATATTATTCACTCCTTTTCAGGCTCTTCATGGTTTTGAACACCGCTTTATGCTCCTCCTATTTTTCAGACTGTTTCATGCTCTTCATATTTTTCACACCTTTTGAAGCTCTTCATATTTTTCACACCTTTTCAGGCTCATCATGTTTTTCCAAACCGCTTCATGCTCCTTCTATTTTTCAAAACGTTTCATGTTCCTCATATTTTTGACACCTTTTGAAGCTCTTCCTTTTTTTCACACCTTTTCATGCTCTTCATGTTTATAACACCGTTTCATGCTTCTCCTATTTTTCAGACCGTTTAATGCTCCTCATATTTTTCACACCTTTTGAAGCTCTTCATATTTGTCACACCTTTTCAGGCTCTTCATATTATTGAACACAGTTTCATGCTCCTCGTATTTTCCAGACCGTTTCATGCTCCTCATGTATTTCACACGTTTTGAAGCTCTTCATATTTTTCACACCTTTTCAGGCTCTTCATGTTTTTCAAACCGCTTCATGCTCGTCCTATTTTCCAGACCATTTCATGCTCCTCATATTTTTGAAACCTTTTGAATCTCTTCATATATTTCACGCCTTTTGAGGCTCTTCATGTTTTTCAACACCACTTCATGCTCCTCCTATTTTTCAGTCCTTTTCATGCTCATCTCATTTTTCACAGCTTTTGAAGCACTTCATATTTTTCACACTTTTTCAGTCTCTTAATGTTTTTCAATGCCACTTCTTGCTCCTCATATTTTTTAGACTGTTTAATGCTCCTCATATTTTTCACACCTTTTGAAGCTCTTCATATTTTTCACAGCTTTTCAGACTCTTCATGATTTTGAACAACTTTTCATGCTCCTCCTATTTTTCTGACCGTTTCATGCTCCTCATATTTTTGACACCTTTTGAAGCTCTTCATATTTTTCACACTTTTTCAGGCTCTTCATGTTTTTGAAGACCGCTTCATGCTCCTCCTATTTTTCAGACCGTTTCATGCTCCTCATGTATTTCACACCCTTTGAATCTCTTCATATATTTCACACCTTTTCAGGCTCTTCATGTTTTTCTACACCGTTTTATGATCCTCCTATTTTTCATACCGTTTCATGCTCCTCTTGTATTTCCCACCTTTTGAAGTTCTTCATATTTTTCACAACTTTTCAGGCTGTTCATGTTTTTGAACACCGCTTCATGCTCCTATTATTTTTCAGACCGTTTTTGCTCCTCATATATTTCACACCTGTTGAAGCACTTCATATGTTTCACACATTTTCAGGCTCTTCATGTTTTGAACACCGCTTCATGCTCCTCTATTTTTCAGACCGTTTCATGCTCTTCTTATTGTAGACTCCTTTTGAAAGTCCTCATATATTTCACACATTTTCAGGCTCTTCAAGTTTTTGAACACCGCTTCACGCTCCTCCTATTTTTCAGATCGTTTCATACTCCTCATGTATTTCACACCTTTTCAGGCTCTTCATGTTTTTCAACACCACTTCATGCTTCTCCTATTTTTCAGACCGTTTCATGCTCCTCATATTTTTGACACCTTTTGAAGCTCTTCATATTTTTCACACCTTTTCAGGCTCTTCATGATTTTGAACACCGCTTCATGCTCCTACTATTTTCAGACCGTTTCAAGCTCCTCATGTATTTCACACCTTTTGAAGCTCTTCATATTTTTCACACCTTTTCAGGCTCTTGATGTTATTAAACACCGTTTCATGCTGCTCCTACTTTTCAGACCGTTTCATACTCCTCATATTTTTGACACATTTTGAAGCTCTTCATATATTTCACACCTTTTCAGGCTCTTCATGTTTTTCAACACCAGTTCATGCTCCTCCTATTTTTCAGATCGCTTCATGCTCATCTCCTTTTTGACACCTTTTGAAGCTGTTCATATTTTTCACACCTTTTGAAGCTCTTCATATTTTTCACAAGTTTTCAGGCTCTTCATGTTTTTGAACACCGCTTCATGCTCCTCCTATTTTTCAGACCTTTTCAGGCTCCTCATATTTTTGACACTATTTGAAGCTCTTCATATTTTTCACACCTTTTCAGGCGTTCATGTTTTTGAACACCGCTTCATGCTCCTCCTATTTTTCAGACCGTTTCATGCTCCTCATGTATTTCACAATTTTTGAAGCTCTTCATATTTTTCACACCTTTTCAGGCTCTCATGTTTCTGAACACAGCTTCTTGCTCCTCCTATTTTTCAGACCGTTTAATGCTCCTCTAATATTTCACACTTTTGAAGCTCTTGCTATTTTTCACACCTTTTCAGTCTCTTCATGTTTTTGAACACAGTTTCATGCTACTCGTATTTTTCAGACCGTTTCATGCTCCTCATCTTTTTGACACATTTTGAAGCTCTTCATATTTTTCACACCTTTTCAGGCTCTTCATGTTTTTGAACACCGCTTCATGCTTCTCCTATTTTTCAGACCGTTTCATGCTCCTCATGTATTTCACACTTTTTGAAGCTCTTCATATTTTTCACACCTTTTCAGGCGTTCATGTTTTTGAACACCGCTTCATGCTCCTCCTATTTTTCAGACCGTTTCATGTTCCTCCTATTTTTCAGATCATTTCATGCTCCTCATATTTTTGACACCTTTTGAAGCTCTTCATATTTTTCACACCTTTTCAGGCTCTTCATGTTTTTGAACACCGCTTCATGCTCCTCCTATTTTTCAGTCCGGTTCTTGCTCCTCATGTATTTCCCACCTTTTGAAGCTCTTCATTTTTTTCACACCTTTTCAAGCTCTTCATGTTTTTGAACACAACTTCATGCAACTCCTATTTTTCAGACGGTTTCATGCTCCTCATATTTTTGACACATTTTGAAGCTCTTCATATTTTTCACACCTTTTCAGGCTCTTCATGTTTTTGAACACCGCTTCATACTCCTCCTAGTTTTCAGGCGGTTTCATGCTCCTCATATTTTTGACACCTTTTGAAGCTCCTCATATATTTCACACATTTTTAGGCTGTTCATGTTTTTCAACACCACTTCATTCTCCTGCTATTTTTCAGACCGTTTCAGGCTCATGTCATTTTTGACACATTTTGAAGCTTTTCATATTGTTCACACCTTTTGAAGCTCTTCATATTTTTCAGAAGTTTTCAGGCTCTTCATGTTTTTCAACACCGCTTCATGCTCCTCCTATTTTTGAGACCGTTTCGTGCTTCTAATATTTTTGACACGTTTTGAAGCTCCTCATATTTTCCACACCTTTTCAAGCTTTCATGTTTTGGAACACCG
Source organism: Dama dama (assembly GCF_033118175.1). Taxonomy (NCBI): domain Eukaryota; kingdom Metazoa; phylum Chordata; class Mammalia; order Artiodactyla; family Cervidae; genus Dama; species Dama dama. The sequence continues at coordinate 5,208,398 of NC_083683.1, read as the reverse complement.
TTTCATGCTCCTCCTATATTTCAGACCGTTTCTTGCTCCTCATATTTGACACATTTTGAAGCTCTTCATATTTTTCACACGTTTTCAGGCTCTTCAAGTTTTGAACACAGCTTCATGCACCTCCTATTTTTCAGACCGTTTCATGCTCCTTATGTATTTCACACCTTTTGAAGCTCTTAATATTTTTCACACTTTTTCAGGCTCTTCATGTTTTTCAACACCGCTTCATGCTCCTCCTCTTTTTCAGACAATTTTTGCTCCTCATAATTTTGACACCATTTGAAGCTCTTCATATTTCTCACAACTTGTCTGGTTCTTCATGTATTTCAACAGCGCTTCATGCTCCTCCTATTTTTCAGACCGTATCATGCTCATCTAATTTTTGAGACCTTTTGAAGCTCTTCATATTTTTCCACATCTTTTGAAGCTCTTCATATTTTTCACGCGTTTTCAGGCTCTTCATATTTTTCAACACCGCTTCATGCTCCTCCTATATTTGAGACAGTTTCATGCTCCTCATATTTTTGACACCTTTTGAAGCTTTTAATATTTTTCACAACTTTTCAGGCTCTTCATTTTTTTCAACACCACTTCATGCCCCTGTTTTTTTTTCAGACCGTTTCATTCTCATCTAATTTTTGACACCTTTTGAAGCTCTTCATATTTTTTACACCTTTTCAAGCTCTTCATATTTTTCACACGTTTTCAGGCTCTTCATGTTTTTCAACACCGCTTCATGCTCCTCCTATTTTTCAGACCGTTTAATCCTCCCCATGTATTTCACACCTTTTGAAGCTCTTCATATTTTTCACACATTTTCAGGCTCTTCATGTTTTTGAACACCATTTCATGCTCCTCCTATTTTGCAGACCGTTTCATTCTCCTCATATTTTTGACACCTTTTGAAGCTCTTCATGTATTTCACACCTTTTCAGGCTTTTCATTTTTTTCAACACCACTTCATTCTCCTCCTATTTTTCAGACCGTTTCATGCTTATCTCATTTTGACACATTTTGAAGCTCTTCATATTTTTCACATCTTTTGAAGCTTTTCATATTTTTCACACCTTTTCAGGCTCTTCATGATTTTCAACACCGCTTCATGCTCTTCCTAATTTTGAGACCGTTTCATGCTGATCTCTTTTTTGACACCCTTTGAAGCTCTTCATATTTTTCACAATGTGAAGTTCTTCATATTTTTCATATTTTTGAAGCTCTTCATATTTTTCACACCTTTTCAGGCTCTTCATGTTTTGGAACACCTTTTCATGCTCCTCCGATTTTTCAGACCGTTTCATGCTCCTCATATATTTGACACCTTGTGAAGCTCTTCATATTTTTCACACCTTTTCATGCTCTTCATGTTTTTTCAACACCGCTTCATGCTCCTCCTATTTTTCAGACCGTTTCATGCTCCTCATATTTTTGACACCTTGTGAAGGTCTTCATATTTTTCACACCTTTTCATTCTCTTCATGTTTTTTCAACACCGCTTCATGCTCCTCCTCCTTTTCAGAACATTTTTGCTCCTCATAATTTTGACACCATATGAAGCTCTTCATATTTCTCACAACTTTTCTGGTTCTTCATGTATTTCAACACCGCTTCATGCTCCTCCTATTTTTCAGACCGTATCATGCTCATCTAATTTTTGAGTCCTTTTGAAGCTCTTCATATTTTTACACATCTTTTGAAGCTCTTCATATTTTTCACGTGTTTTCAGGCTCTTCATGTTTTTCAACAGGCCTTCTTGGTCCTCCTATTTTTCAGACCGTTTCATGCTCCTCATATTTTTGACACCTTTTGAAGCTCTTCATATTTTTCACACCTATTCAGGCTCTTCATGTTTTTGAACACCGCTTCATGCTCCTCCTATTTCAGACCGTTTCATTTTCCTCATAATTTTGACACGTTTTGAAGCTCTTCATATTTTTCACACCTTTTCAGGCTCTTCTTGTTTTTGAACACCAATTCATGCTCCTCCTATTTTTCATACCGTTTCATGCTCCTCATAATTTGACACATTTTGAAGCTCTTCATAATTTTCACACCTTTTCATGCTCTTCATGTTTTTGAACACCGTCTCATGCTCCTGCTATTTTTCAGACCGTTTCATGCTCCTCATATATTTGACAACTTTTGAAGCACTTCATATTTTTCACACCTTTTCAGGTTCTTAATGTTTTTGAACGCCACTTCATGCTCCTCCTATTTTTCAGACCGTTTCATACTCCTCATATTTTTGATACCTTTTGAAGCTCTTCATATTTTTCACACCTTTTCAGGCTCTTCATGCTTTTCAACACCAATTCATGCTCCTCCTTTTTTGCAGACCGTTTCATGCTCCTCATATTTTTGACACCTTTTGAAGCTCTTCATATTTCTCACACAATTTCAGGCTTTTCATGTTTTTCAACAACGCTTTATGCTCCTAATTTTCAGACCGTTTCATGCTGATCTCATTTTTGACACCTTTTGAAGCTTTTCATATTTTTCACACCTTTTCAGGCTCTTCATGTTTTTCCACACCACTTCATGCTCCTCATTTTTTGCAGACCGTTTCATTCTCTTTGATGTATTTCACGCCTTTTGAAGCTCTTCATATTTTTCCCACCTTTTCCGGCTCTCCATGTTTTTGATCACTGTTTCATGCTCCTCCTATTTTTCAGACCGTTTCATGCACCTCATATTTTTCACACCTTTTGAAGCTCTTCATATTTTTCACACGTTTTCAGGCTCTTCATGTTTCTCAACACCGCTTCATGCTCCTGCTATTTATCATAAAGTTTCATACTCCTCATATTTTTGACACTTTTTGAGTCTCTTCATATTTTTCACACCTTTTCAGGCTCTTCATGTTTTTGAACACCGTTTCATAATCCTCCCATTTTTCATACCGTTTCATGCTCCTCATATTTTTGAAACCTTTTGAAGCTCTTCATATTTTTCACAACTTTTCAGGCTCTTCATGTTTTTGAACACCGCTTCATCCTCCTCGTATTTTTAAGACCGTTTCATGCTCCTCATATTTTTGAAACCTTTTGAAGCTCTTCATATTTTTTAACACCTTTTTAGGCTCTTCATGTTTTTGAACACCGCTTCATGCTCCTCCTAATTTTCAGACCATATCATGCTCCTCATATTTTTCACAACTTTTGAAGCTCTTCATATTTTTCACACCTTTTTAGCCTCTTCATGTTTTTCAACACCAGTTCATGCTCCTCCTAATTTTCAGACCGTTTCATGCTCCTCATATTTTTAACACCTTTAGAAACTCTTCATATTTTTCACACCTTTTCAGGCTCTTCATATTTTGCTACACCACTTCATGCTCCTCCATTTTTCAGACCATTTCATGCTCATCTCATTTTTGACACCTTTTGAAGCTCTTCATATTTTTCACACTTTTCAGGCTCTTCATGATTTTTAACAACACTTCATGCTCCTCCTATTTTTCAGACTGTTTCATGCTCATCTCATATTTGACACCTTTAGAAGCTCTTCTTATTTTTCACACCTTTTCATGCTCTTGATATTTTGCTACACCACTTCATGCTCCTCCATTTTTCAGACCATTTCATGCTCATCTCATTTTTGACACCTTTTGAAGCTCTTCATATTTTTCACACCTTTTCAGGCTCTTCATGTTTTGCAACACCTCTTCATGCTCCTCCTATTTTTCAAACCGTTTCATCCTCCTCATATTTTTGACACCTTTTGAAGCTCTTCATATTTTTCACACCTTTTCAGGCTCTTCATGTTTTTGAACACCGCTTCATGCTCCTCCTATTTTTCAGACCGTATCCTGCTCCTCATATTTTTCACACCTATTGAAGCTCTTGATATTTTTCACATCGTTGCAGGCTCTTCATGTTTTTGAACACCACTTCATGCTCCTCCTATTTTACAGAGAGTTTCAGGCCCCTCATGTATTTCACACCTTTTGAAGCTCTTCATATTTTTCACACCTTTTCAGTCTCTTCATGTTTTTCAACACCGTTTCATGCTGCTTATATTTTTCAGACCGTTTCATGCTCCTCATATCTTTCACACCTTTTGAAGCTCTTCATATTTTTCACACCTTTTCAGGCTCTTCATGTTTTTGAACATTGTTTCATGCTCCTCCTATTTTTCAGGTCATTTCATGCTCCTCATATTTTTGAAACCTTTTGAAGCTCTTCATATTTTTCACACCTTTTCAGGCTCCACATGTTTTTGAGCAGTGCATCATGCTCCTCCTATTTTCAGACCGTTCCATGCTCCTCATATTTTTGACACCTTTTGAAGCTCTTCATAAATTTCACACCTTTTCAGGCTCTTCTTGTTTTTCAACACCACTTCATCCTCCAAATATATTTCAGACGGCTTCATGCTCATCTCATTTTTGACACCTTTTGAAGCTCTTCATATTTTTGACACCTTTTGAAGCTCTTCATATTTCTCACACGATTTCAGGCTCTTCATGTTTTTCATCACCGCTTCATGCTCCTCCTATTTTTCAGACCGTTTCATGCTCCTCAAATTTTTGACACCTTTTAAAGCTCTTCATATATTTCACACCTTTTCAGGCTCGTCATTTTTTTGAACACCACTTCATGCTCCTCCTATTTTTCAGACCGTTTCATGCTCCTCATATATTTGACACCTTTTGAAGCTCTTCACATTTTTCACACCTTATCTGACTCTTAGTTTTGAACACCGTTTCATGCTCCTCCTATTTTTCAGACCGTTTCATGCTCCTCATATTTTTCACACCTTTTGAAGCTCTTCATATTTTTCACACCTTTTCAGACTCTGCATGTTTTTGAACACCGCTTCATGCTCCTCTTATTTTTGAGACCGTTTCATGCTCCTCATGTATTTCACACCTTTTGAAGCTCTTCATATTTGTCACACCTTTTCAGGCTCCTCATGTTTTTCAACACCGCTTCATGCTCCTCCTATTTTTCAGACCGTTTCATGCTCCTCATATTTTTCACACCTTCTGAAGATCTTCATATTTTTCACACCTTTGCAGGCTCTTCATGTTTTGAACACCGCTTCATGCTCCTCCTAATTTTTAAACCGTTTAATGCTCCTCATGTATTTCACACCTTTTGAAGCTCTTCATATATTTCACACCTTTTCAGGCTCTTCATTTTTTTCAACACCGCTTCATGCTCCTTCTATTTTTCAGACCGTTTCATGCTCATCTCATTTTTGAAAACTTTTGAAGCTCTTCATATTTTTCACAAATTTTCAGGCTCTTCATGTTTTGAACACAGCTTCATGGTCCTCCTATTTTTCAGAATGTTTCATGCTCCTCATGTATTTCACAACTTTTGAAGCAGTTCATATTTTTCACACCTTTTCAGGCTCTTCATGTTTTTCACAAGATTTCAGTCTCTGCATGTTTTTGAACACCGCTTCATGCTCCTCCTATTTTATAGACCGTTTCATGCTCCTCATTTATTTCACACCTTTTGAAGCTCTTCATATTTTTCACAAGATTTCAGGCTCTTCATGTTTTTTAACACCGCTTCATGCTCCACCTATTTTTCAGACCGTTTCATGCTCCTCATATATTTCACACCTTTTGAAGCTCTTCATATTTTTCACACCTTTTCAGGCTTTTCATGATTTTCAACAACGCTTCATGCTCCTCCTATTTTTCAGAACGTTTCATGCTCATCTCATTTTTGAAACCTTTTGAAGCTCTTCATATTTTTCACACATTTTCAGGCTCTTCACGTTTTTGAACACCGCTTCATGGTACTCCTATTTTTCAGACCGTTTCGTGCGCCTCATGTATTTCACACCTTTTGAAGCTATTCATATTTTTCACACCTTTTCAGGCTCTTCATGTTTTTCAACACCAGTTCATGCTCCTCCTATTTTTCAGACCGTATCATGCTCCTCATATTTTTCACACCTTTTGGAGCTCTTCATATTTTTCACACCTTTTCAGGCTCTTTATGTTTTTCGACACCGGTTCATGCTCCTCATATTTTTCAGACCGTTTCATGCTCCTCATATTTTTCACACCTTTTGAAGCTCTTCATATATTTCACACCTGTTCAGGCTCTTCATTTTTTTCAACACTACATCATGCTCCTCCTATTTTTCAGACCGTTTCATGCTCATCTCATTTTTGACACCTTCTGAAGCTCTTCATATTTTTCACACCTTTTGAAGCTCTTCATATTTTTCACAAAATTTCAGTCTCTGCGTGTTTTTGAACACCGCTTCATGCTCCTCCTATTTTCAGACCGTTTCATGCTCCTCATGTATTTCACACCTTTTGAAGCTCTTCATATTTGTCACAACTTTTCAGGCTTCTCATGTTTTTCAACACCGCTTCATGCTCCTCCTATTTTTCAGACCGTTTCATGCTCCTCATATTTTTCACACCTTTTGAAGCTCTTCATATTTTTAACATCTTTTCAGGCTCCTCATATTTTTGAACACCGCTTCATGCTCTTCCTAATTTTTAAACCGTTTAATGCTCCTCATGTATTTCACACCTTTTGAAGCTCTTCATATTTTTCAAACCTTTTCAGGCTCTTCATGTTTTTGAACACCATTTCATGCTCCTCCTATTTTTCAGACCGTTTCATGCTCCTCATATTTTTGACACCTTTGAAGCTCTTCACATTTTTCACAACTTTTTAGGCTCTTCATGTTTTTCAACACCACTTCATGCTCCTCCTATTTTTCAGACCGTTTCATGTTCCTCATATTTTTGACATCTTTTGAAGCTCTTCGTATTTCTCACACCTTTTCAGGCTCTTCATGTTTTTGAACACCGCTTCATGCTCCACCTATTTTTCAGACCGTTTCTTGTTCCTCATGTATTTCACACCTTTTGAAGCTCTTCATATTTTTCACACATTTTCAGGCTTTTCATGATTTTCAACACCGCTTCATGCTCCTCCTATTTTTCGGACCGTTTCATGCTCATCTCATTTTTGACACCTTTTGAAGCTCTTCATATTTTTCAAACCTTTTGAAGCTCTTCATATTTGTCATACCTTTTCAGGCTCTTCATGTTTTTCAACAACGCTCCATGCTCCTCCTATTTTTCAGACCGTTTCATGATCCTCATATTTTTCACACCTTTTGAAGCTCTTCATATTTTTAACACCTTTTAAGGCTCTTCATATTTTTCAACATCGCTTCATGCTCCTCCTATTTTTCAGACCGTTTCAAGCTTCTCATGTATTTCACACCTTTTGAAGCTCGTCATATTTTGCACACGTTTTCAGGCTCTTCATGTTTTTTCACAACCACTTCATGCTCCTCCTATTTTTCAGACCATATCATGCTCCTCATATTTTTCACACCTTTTCAGGCACTTCATGTTTTTGAACATTGCTTCATGCTCCTCCTATTTTTCAGACCGTTTCATGCTCATCTCATTTTTGACACCTTTGGAAGCTGTTCATTTTTTTCACACCTTTTGAAGCTACTCATATTTTTCACACCTTTTCAGGCTCTTCATGTTTGTCAACAGCGCATGATGCTCCTCATAATTTTCAGAACGTTTCATGCTCCTCATATTTTTCATACCTTTTGAAGCTCTTCATATTTTTCACATGTTTTCAGGCTCTTCATGTTTTTGAACACCGCTTCATGCTCCTCCTATTTTTTAGACCGTTTCATGCTCCTCATATTTTTGACACATTTTGAAGCTCTTCATATTTTTCACACCTTTTGAAGCTCTTCATATTTTTCACACGTTTCCAAACTCTTGATGTTTTTCAACACCACTTCATGCTCCTCCTATTTTTCCCACCGTTTCATGCTCCTCATGTATTTCACACCTTTTGAAGCTCCTCATAGTTTTCCCACCTTTTCAGGCTCTTCATGTTTTTGAACACCGATTCATGCTCTTCCTATTTTTTAGACCGTTTCATGCTCCTCATATTTTTGAAACATTTTGAAGCTCTTCATATTTTTCACACCTTTTCAGGCTCTTCATGTTTTTGAACACCGCTTCATGCTCCTCCTAATTTTGAGACCGTTGCATACTCTTCATATTTTTGACACCTCTTGAAGCTCTTCATATATTTCACACCTTTTCAGCCTCTTCATTTTTTTCAAAACCGTTTCATGCTCCTCCTATTTTCACACCATTTCATGCTCATCTCATTTTTGACACCTTTTGAAGCTCTTCATATATTTCACACCTTTTCAAGCTCTTCATATTTTTCAGACCTTTTCAGGCTCTTCATGTTTTTGACCACGGCATCATGCTCCTCCTATTTTTCAGTCGTTTCATGCCTCTCATATTTTTCACACCTTTTGAAGCTCTTCATATATTTCACACTTTTTCATGCTTTTCATGTTTTTCAACACCGCTTCATGCTCCTCGTATTTTTCAGATCGTTTCATGCTCCTCATATTTTTGACACTTTTTGAGCTCTTCATATTTTTCAAACCTTTTCAGGCTCTTCATGTTTTCGAACTCTGCTTCATGCTCCTCCAATTTTTCAAACCGTTTCATGATCCTCATGTATTTCACAACTTTGAACCTCATCATATTTTTCACACCTTTTCATGCTCTTCAAGTTTTTCAACATCACTTCATGCTCCTACTTTTTTGCAGACCGTTTCATGCTCCTCATATTTTTGACACCTTTTGAAGCTCTTCATATTTCTCACACGTTTTCAGGCTCTTCATGTCTTTCAACACCGCTTCATGCTCCTCCTATTTTTCAGACGGGTTCATGCTCATCTCATTTTTGACACCTTTTGAAGCTCTTCATATTTTTCACACCTTTTCAGGCTCTTCATGTTTTGCAACACCTCTTCATGCTCCTCCTATTTTTCAAACCGTTTCATCCTCCTCATATTTTTGACACCTTTTGAAGCTCTTCATATTTTTCACACCTTTTCAGGCTCTTCATGTTTTTGAACACCGCTTCATGCTCCTCCTATTTTTCAGACCGTATCCTGCTCCTCATATTTTTCACACCTATTGAAGCTCTTGATATTTTTCACATCGTTGCAGGCTCTTCATGTTTTTGAACACCACTTCATGCTCCTCCTATTTTACAGAGAGTTTCAGGCCCCTCATGTATTTCACACCTTTTGAAGCTCTTCATATTTTTCACACCTTTTCAGTCTCTTCATGTTTTTCAACACCGTTTCATGCTGCTTATATTTTTCAGACCGTTTCATGCTCCTCATATCTTTCACACCTTTTGAAGCTCTTCATATTTTTCACACCTTTTCAGGCTCTTCATGTTTTTGAACATTGTTTCATGCTCCTCCTATTTTTCAGGTCATTTCATGCTCCTCATATTTTTGAAACCTTTTGAAGCTCTTCATATTTTTCACACCTTTTCAGGCTCCACATGTTTTTGAGCAGTGCATCATGCTCCTCCTATTTTCAGACCGTTCCATGCTCCTCATATTTTTGACACCTTTTGAAGCTCTTCATAAATTTCACACCTTTTCAGGCTCTTCTTGTTTTTCAACACCACTTCATCCTCCAAATATATTTCAGACGGCTTCATGCTCATCTCATTTTTGACACCTTTTGAAGCTCTTCATATTTTTGACACCTTTTGAAGCTCTTCATATTTCTCACACGATTTCAGGCTCTTCATGTTTTTCATCACCGCTTCATGCTCCTCCTATTTTTCAGACCGTTTCATGCTCCTCAAATTTTTGACACCTTTTAAAGCTCTTCATATATTTCACACCTTTTCAGGCTCGTCATTTTTTTGAACACCACTTCATGCTCCTCCTATTTTTCAGACCGTTTCATGCTCCTCATATATTTGACACCTTTTGAAGCTCCTCATATTTTTGACACCTTTTGAAGCTCTTCACATTTTTCACACCTTATCTGACTCTTAGTTTTGAACACCGTTTCATGCTCCTCCTATTTTTCAGACCGTTTCATGCTCCTCATATTTTTCACACCTTTTGAAGCTCTTCATATTTTTCACACCTTTTCAGACTCTGCATGTTTTTGAACACCGCTTCATGCTCCTCTTATTTTTGAGACCGTTTCATGCTCCTCATGTATTTCACACCTTTTGAAGCTCTTCATATTTGTCACACCTTTTCAGGCTCCTCATGTTTTTCAACACCGCTTCATGCTCCTCCTATTTTTCAGACCGTTTCATGCTCCTCATATTTTTCACACCTTCTGAAGATCTTCATATTTTTCACACCTTTGCAGGCTCTTCATGTTTTGAACACCGCTTCATGCTCCTCCTAATTTTTAAACCGTTTAATGCTCCTCATGTATTTCACACCTTTTGAAGCTCTTCATATATTTCACACCTTTTCAGGCTCTTCATTTTTTTCAACACCGCTTCATGCTCCTTCTATTTTTCAGACCGTTTCATGCTCATCTCATTTTTGAAAACTTTTGAAGCTCTTCATATTTTTCACAAATTTTCAGGCTCTTCATGTTTTGAACACAGCTTCATGGTCCTCCTATTTTTCAGAATGTTTCATGCTCCTCATGTATTTCACAACTTTTGAAGCAGTTCATATTTTTCACACCTTTTCAGGCTCTTCATGTTTTTCACAAGATTTCAGTCTCTGCATGTTTTTGAACACCGCTTCATGCTCCTCCTATTTTATAGACCGTTTCATGCTCCTCATTTACTTCACACCTTTTGAAGCTCTTCATATTTTTCACAAGATTTCAGGCTCTTCATGTTTTTTAACACCGCTTCATGCTCCACCTATTTTTCAGACCGTTTCATGCTCCTCATATATTTCACACCTTTTGAAGCTCTTCATATTTTTCACACCTTTTCAGGCTTTTCATGATTTTCAACAACGCTTCATGCTCCTCCTATTTTTCAGAACGTTTCATGCTCATCTCATTTTTGAAACCTTTTGAAGCTCTTCATATTTTTCACACATTTTCAGGCTCTTCACGTTTTTGAACACCGCTTCATGGTACTCCTATTTTTCAGACCGTTTCGTGCGCCTCATGTATTTCACACCTGTTGAAGCTATTCATATTTTTCACACCTTTTCAGGCTCTTCATGTTTTTCAACACCAGTTCATGCTCCTCCTATTTTTCAGACCGTATCATGCTCCTCATATTTTTCACACCTTTTGGAGCTCTTCATATTTTTCACACCTTTTCAGGCTCTTTATGTTTTTCGACACCGGTTCATGCTCCTCATATTTTTCAGACCGTTTCATGCTCCTCATATTTTTCACACCTTTTGAAGCTCTTCATATATTTCACACCTGTTCAGGCTCTTCATTTTTTTCAACACTACATCATGCTCCTCCTATTTTTCAGACCGTTTCATGCTCATCTCATTTTTGACACCTTCTGAAGCTCTTCATATTTTTCACACCTTTTGAAGCTCTTCATATTTTTCACAAAATTTCAGTCTCTGCGTGTTTTTGAACACCGCTTCATGCTCCTCCTATTTTCAGACCGTTTCATGCTCCTCATGTATTTCACACCTTTTGAAGCTCTTCATATTTGTCACAACTTTTCAGGCTTCTCATGTTTTTCAACACCGCTTCATGCTCCTCCTATTTTTCAGACCGTTTCATGCTCCTCATATTTTTCACACCTTTTGAAGCTCTTCATATTTTTAACATCTTTTCAGGCTCCTCATATTTTTGAACACCGCTTCATGCTCTTCCTAATTTTTAAACCGTTTAATGCTCCTCATGTATTTCACACCTTTTGAAGCTCTTCATATTTTTCAAACCTTTTCAGGCTCTTCATGTTTTTGAACACCATTTCATGCTCCTCCTATTTTTCAGACCGTTTCATGCTCCTCATATTTTTGACACCTTTGAAGCTCTTCACATTTTTCACAACTTTTTAGGCTCTTCATGTTTTTCAACACCACTTCATGCTCCTCCTATTTTTCAGACCGTTTCATGTTCCTCATATTTTTGACATCTTTTGAAGCTCTTCATATTTCTCACACCTTTTCAGGCTCTTCATGTTTTTGAACACCGCTTCATGCTCCACCTATTTTTCAGACCGTTTCTTGTTCCTCATGTATTTCACACCTTTTGAAGCTCTTCATATTTTTCACACATTTTCAGGCTTTTCATGATTTTCAACACCGCTTCATGCTCCTCCTATTTTTCAGACCGTTTCATGCTCATCTCATTTTTGACACCTTTTGAAGCTCTTCATATTTTTCAAACCTTTTGAAGCTCTTCATATTTGTCATACCTTTTCAGGCTCTTCATGTTTTTCAACAACGCTCCATGCTCCTCCTATTTTTCAGACCGTTTCATGATCCTCATATTTTTCACACCTTTTGAAGCTCTTCATATTTTTAACACCTTTTAAGGCTCTTCATATTTTTCAACATCGCTTCATGCTCCTCCTATTTTTCAGACCGTTTCAAGCTTCTCATGTATTTCACACCTTTTGAAGCTCGTCATATTTTGCACACGTTTTCAGGCTCTTCATGTTTTTTCACAACCACTTCATGCTCCTCCTATTTTTCAGACCATATCATGCTCCTCATATTTTTCACACCTTTTCAGGCACTTCATGTTTTTGAACATTGCTTCATGCTCCTCCTATTTTTCAGACCGTTTCATGCTCATCTCATTTTTGACACCTTTGGAAGCTGTTCATATTTTTCACACCTTTTGAAGCTACTCATATTTTTCACACCTTTTCAGGCTCTTCATGTTTGTCAACAGCGCATGATGCTCCTCATAATTTTCAGAACGTTTCATGCTCCTCATATTTTTCATACCTTTTGAAGCTCTTCATATTTTTCACATGTTTTCAGGCTCTTCATGTTTTTGAACACCGCTTCATGCTCCTCCTATTTTTTAGACCGTTTCATGCTCCTCATATTTTTGACACATTTTGAAGCTCTTCATATTTTTCACACCTTTTGAAGCTCTTCATATTTTTCACACGTTTCCAAACTCTTGATGTTTTTCAACACCACTTCATGCTCCTCCTATTTTTCCCACCGTTTCATGCTCCTCATGTATTTCACACCTTTTGAAGCTCCTCATAGTTTTCCCACCTTTTCAGGCTCTTCATGTTTTTGAACACCGATTCATGCTCTTCCTATTTTTTAGACCGTTTCATGCTCCTCATATTTTTGAAACATTTTGAAGCTCTTCATATTTTTCACACCTTTTCAGGCTCTTCATGTTTTTGAACACCGCTTCATGCTCCTCCTAATTTTGAGACCGTTGCATACTCTTCATATTTTGACACCTCTTGAAGCTCTTCATATATTTCACACCTTTTCAGCCTCTTCATTTTTTTCAAAACCGTTTCATGCTCCTCCTATTTTCACACCATTTCATGCTCATCTCATTTTTGACACCTTTTGAAGCTCTTCATATATTTCACACCTTTTCAAGCTCTTCATATTTTTCAGACCTTTTCAGGCTCTTCATGTTTTTGACCACGGCATCATGCTCCTCCTATTTTTCAGTCGTTTCATGCCTCTCATATTTTTCACACCTTTTGAAGCTCTTCATATATTTCACACTTTTTCATGCTTTTCATGTTTTTCAACACCGCTTCATGCTCCTCGTATTTTTCAGATCGTTTCATGCTCCTCATATTTTTGACACTTTTTGAGCTCTTCATATTTTTCAAACCTTTTCAGGCTCTTCATGTTTTCGAACTCTGCTTCATGCTCCTCCAATTTTTCAAACCGTTTCATGATCCTCATGTATTTCACAACTTTGAACCTCATCATATTTTTCACACCTTTTCATGCTCTTCAAGTTTTTCAACATCACTTCATGCTCCTACTTTTTTGCAGACCGTTTCATGCTCCTCATATTTTTGACACCTTTTGAAGCTCTTCATATTTCTCACACGTTTTCAGGCTCTTCATGTCTTTCAACACCGCTTCATGCTCCTCCTATTTTTCAGACGGGTTCATGCTCATCTCATTTTTGACACCTTTTGAAGCTCTTCATATTTTTCACACCTTTTCAGGCTCTTCATGTTTTGCAACACCTCTTCATGCTCCTCCTATTTTTCAAACCGTTTCATCCTCCTCATATTTTTGACACCTTTTGAAGCTCTTCATATTTTTCACACCTTTTCAGGCTCTTCATGTTTTTGAACACCGCTTCATGCTCCTCCTATTTTTCAGACCGTATCCTGCTCCTCATATTTTTCACACCTATTGAAGCTCTTGATATTTTTCACATCGTTGCAGGCTCTTCATGTTTTTGAACACCACTTCATGCTCCTCCTATTTTACAGAGAGTTTCAGGCCCCTCATGTATTTCACACCTTTTGAAGCTCTTCATATTTTTCACACCTTTTCAGTCTCTTCATGTTTTTCAACACCGTTTCATGCTGCTTATATTTTTCAGACCGTTTCATGCTCCTCATATCTTTCACACCTTTTGAAGCTCTTCATATTTTTCACACCTTTTCAGGCTCTTCATGTTTTTGAACATTGTTTCATGCTCCTCCTATTTTTCAGGTCATTTCATGCTCCTCATATTTTTGAAACCTTTTGAAGCTCTTCATATTTTTCACACCTTTTCAGGCTCCACATGTTTTTGAGCAGTGCATCATGCTCCTCCTATTTTCAGACCGTTCCATGCTCCTCATATTTTTGACACCTTTTGAAGCTCTTCATAAATTTCACACCTTTTCAGGCTCTTCTTGTTTTTCAACACCACTTCATCCTCCAAATATATTTCAGACGGCTTCATGCTCATCTCATTTTTGACACCTTTTGAAGCTCTTCATATTTTTGACACCTTTTGAAGCTCTTCATATTTCTCACACGATTTCAGGCTCTTCATGTTTTTCATCACCGCTTCATGCTCCTCCTATTTTTCAGACCGTTTCATGCTCCTCAAATTTTTGACACCTTTTAAAGCTCTTCATATATTTCACACCTTTTCAGGCTCGTCATTTTTTTGAACACCACTTCATGCTCCTCCTATTTTTCAGACCGTTTCATGCTCCTCATATATTTGACACCTTTTGAAGCTCCTCATATTTTTGACACCTTTTGAAGCTCTTCACATTTTTCACACCTTATCTGACTCTTAGTTTTGAACACCGTTTCATGCTCCTCCTATTTTTCAGACCGTTTCATGCTCCTCATATTTTTCACACCTTTTGAAGCTCTTCATATTTTTCACACCTTTTCAGACTCTGCATGTTTTTGAACACCGCTTCATGCTCCTCTTATTTTTGAGACCGTTTCATGCTCCTCATGTATTTCACACCTTTTGAAGCTCTTCATATTTGTCACACCTTTTCAGGCTCCTCATGTTTTTCAACACCGCTTCATGCTCCTCCTATTTTTCAGACCGTTTCATGCTCCTCATATTTTTCACACCTTCTGAAGATCTTCATATTTTTCACACCTTTGCAGGCTCTTCATGTTTTGAACACCGCTTCATGCTCCTCCTAATTTTTAAACCGTTTAATGCTCCTCATGTATTTCACACCTTTTGAAGCTCTTCATATATTTCACACCTTTTCAGGCTCTTCATTTTTTTCAACACCGCTTCATGCTCCTTCTATTTTTCAGACCGTTTCATGCTCATCTCATTTTTGAAAACTTTTGAAGCTCTTCATATTTTTCACAAATTTTCAGGCTCTTCATGTTTTGAACACAGCTTCATGGTCCTCCTATTTTTCAGAATGTTTCATGCTCCTCATGTATTTCACAACTTTTGAAGCAGTTCATATTTTTCACACCTTTTCAGGCTCTTCATGTTTTTCACAAGATTTCAGTCTCTGCATGTTTTTGAACACCGCTTCATGCTCCTCCTATTTTATAGACCGTTTCATGCTCCTCATTTATTTCACACCTTTTGAAGCTCTTCATATTTTTCACAAGATTTCAGGCTCTTCATGTTTTTTAACACCGCTTCATGCTCCACCTATTTTTCAGACCGTTTCATGCTCCTCATATATTTCACACCTTTTGAAGCTCTTCATATTTTTCACACCTTTTCAGGCTTTTCATGATTTTCAACAACGCTTCATGCTCCTCCTATTTTTCAGAACGTTTCATGCTCATCTCATTTTTGAAACCTTTTGAAGCTCTTCATATTTTTCACACCTTTTCAGGCTCTTCATGTTTTTCAACACCAGTTCATGCTCCTCCTATTTTTCAGACCGTATCATGCTCCTCATATTTTTCACACCTTTTGGAGCTCTTCATATTTTTCACACCTTTTCAGGCTCTTTATGTTTTTCGTCACCGGTTCATGCTCCTCATATTTTTCAGACCGTTTCATGCTCCTCATATTTTTCACACCTTTTGAAGCTCTTCATATATTTCACACCTGTTCAGGCTCTTCATTTTTTTCAACACTACATCATGCTCCTCCTATTTTTCAGACCGTTTCATGCTCATCTCATTTTTGACACCTTCTGAAGCTCTTCATATTTTTCACACCTTTTGAAGCTCTTCATATTTTTCACAAAATTTCAGTCTCTGCGTGTTTTTGAACACCGCTTCATGCTCCTCCTATTTTCAGACCGTTTCATGCTCCTCATGTATTTCACACCTTTTGAAGCTCTTCATATTTGTCACAACTTTTCAGGCTTCTCATGTTTTTCAACACCGCTTCATGCTCCTCCTATTTTTCAGACCGTTTCATGCTCCTCATATTTTTCACACCTTTTGAAGCTCTTCATATTTTTAACATCTTTTCAGGCTCCTCATATTTTTGAACACCGCTTCATGCTCTTCCTAATTTTTAAACCGTTTAATGCTCCTCATGTATTTCACACCTTTTGAAGCTCTTCATATTTTTCAAACCTTTTCAGGCTCTTCATGTTTTTGAACACCATTTCATGCTCCTCCTATTTTTCAGACCGTTTCATGCTCCTCATATTTTTGACACCTTTGAAGCTCTTCACATTTTTCACAACTTTTTAGGCTCTTCATGTTTTTCAACACCACTTCATGCTCCTCCTATTTTTCAGACCGTTTCATGTTCCTCATATTTTTGACATCTTTTGAAGCTCTTCGTATTTCTCACACCTTTTCAGGCTCTTCATGTTTTTGAACACCGCTTCATGCTCCACCTATTTTTCAGACCGTTTCTTGTTCCTCATGTATTTCACACCTTTTGAAGCTCTTCATATTTTTCACACATTTTCAGGCTTTTCATGATTTTCAACACCGCTTCATGCTCCTCCTATTTTTCGGACCGTTTCATGCTCATCTCATTTTTGACACCTTTTGAAGCTCTTCATATTTTTCAAACCTTTTGAAGCTCTTCATATTTGTCATACCTTTTCAGGCTCTTCATGTTTTTCAACAACGCTCCATGCTCCTCCTATTTTTCAGACCGTTTCATGATCCTCATATTTTTCACACCTTTTGAAGCTCTTCATATTTTTAACACCTTTTAAGGCTCTTCATATTTTTCAACATCGCTTCATGCTCCTCCTATTTTTCAGACCGTTTCAAGCTTCTCATGTATTTCACACCTTTTGAAGCTCGTCATATTTTGCACACGTTTTCAGGCTCTTCATGTTTTTTCACAACCACTTCATGCTCCTCCTATTTTTCAGACCATATCATGCTCCTCATATTTTTCACACCTTTTCAGGCACTTCATGTTTTTGAACATTGCTTCATGCTCCTCCTATTTTTCAGACCGTTTCATGCTCATCTCATTTTTGACACCTTTGGAAGCTGTTCATATTTTTCACACCTTTTGAAGCTACTCATATTTTTCACACCTTTTCAGGCTCTTCATGTTTGTCAACAGCGCATGATGCTCCTCATAATTTTCAGAACGTTTCATGCTCCTCATATTTTTCATACCTTTTGAAGCTCTTCATATTTTTCACATGTTTTCAGGCTCTTCATGTTTTTGAACACCGCTTCATGCTCCTCCTATTTTTTAGACCGTTTCATGCTCCTCATATTTTTGACACATTTTGAAGCTCTTCATATTTTTCACACCTTTTGAAGCTCTTCATATTTTTCACACGTTTCCAAACTCTTGATGTTTTTCAACACCACTTCATGCTCCTCCTATTTTTCCCACCGTTTCATGCTCCTCATGTATTTCACACCTTTTGAAGCTCCTCATAGTTTTCCCACCTTTTCAGGCTCTTCATGTTTTTGAACACCGATTCATGCTCTTCCTATTTTTTAGACCGTTTCATGCTCCTCATATTTTTGAAACATTTTGAAGCTCTTCATATTTTTCACACCTTTTCAGGCTCTTCATGTTTTTGAACACCGCTTCATGCTCCTCCTAATTTTGAGACCGTTGCATACTCTTCATATTTTGACACCTCTTGAAGCTCTTCATATATTTCACACCTTTTCAGCCTCTTCATTTTTTTCAAAACCGTTTCATGCTCCTCCTATTTTCACACCATTTCATGCTCATCTCATTTTTGACACCTTTTGAAGCTCTTCATATATTTCACACCTTTTCAAGCTCTTCATATTTTTCAGACCTTTTCAGGCTCTTCATGTTTTTGACCACGGCATCATGCTCCTCCTATTTTTCAGTCGTTTCATGCCTCTCATATTTTTCACACCTTTTGAAGCTCTTCATATATTTCACACTTTTTCATGCTTTTCATGTTTTTCAACACCGCTTCATGCTCCTCGTATTTTTCAGATCGTTTCATGCTCCTCATATTTTTGACACTTTTTGAGCTCTTCATATTTTTCAAACCTTTTCAGGCTCTTCATGTTTTCGAACTCTGCTTCATGCTCCTCCAATTTTTCAAACCGTTTCATGATCCTCATGTATTTCACAACTTTGAACCTCATCATATTTTTCACACCTTTTCATGCACTTCAAGTTTTTCAACATCACTTCATGCTCCTACTTTTTTGCAGACCGTTTCATGCTCCTCATATTTTTGACACCTTTTGAAGCTCTTCATATTTCTCACACGTTTTCAGGCTCTTCATGTCTTTCAACACCGCTTCATGCTCCTCCTATTTTTCAGACGGGTTCATGCTCATCTCATTTTTGACACCTTTTGAAGCTTTTCATATTTTTCACACCTTTTCAGGCTCTTCATGTTTTTGAACACAGCTTCATGCTCCTCCTATTTTTCAGAACGTTTCATGCTCCTCATATTTTTGACACCTTTTGAAGCTCTTCATATTTTTCACATCTTTTCAGGCTCTTCATATTTTTCAACACCGTTTCATGATACTCCTATTTTTCAGACCATTTCATGCTCATCTCATTTTTGACACCTTTTGAAGCTTTTCATATTTTTCACACCTTTTCAAGCTCTTCATATTTTTAAACACCACTTCATGCTTCTCCTATTTTTCAGCCCATTTCATGCTCCCATGTATTTCACACCTTTTGAAGCTCTTTTATTTTTCACACCTTTTCAGGCTCTTCATGTTTTTGATCACCGTTTCATGCTCCTCCTATTTATCAGACCGTTTCATGCTCCTCATATTTTTGACACCTTTTGAAGCTCTTCATATTTTTCACACCTTTTCAGGCTCCTCATGTTTTTGAACACCGCTTCATGATCCTCCTGTTTTTCAGACTGTTTCATGCTCTTCATATTTTTGAAACATTTTGAAGCTCTTCATATTTTTCACACCTTTTCAGGCTCTTCATGTTTTTCACCACCACTTCATGCTCGCCCTGTTTTTCAGACCGTATCATGCTCATTTCATTTTTGTCACCTTTGAAGCTCTTCATATTTTTCACACCTTTTCAGGCTCTTCATGTTTTTCAACACCGTTTCATGCTCCTCCTATTTTTCAGACCGTTTCATGCTCCTCATATTTTTGACACCTTTTGAACCTCCTCATTATTTCACAACTTTTGAAGCTCTTCATATATTACACACCTTTTCAGTCACTTCATGATTTTCACGACCACTTCATGCTCCTCCTATTTTTCAGACCGTTTCATGCTCATCTCATTTTTGACACCTTTGGAAGCTCTTCATATTTTCACACCTTTTGAAGCTCTTCATATTTTCACACGTTTTCAGGCTCTTCATGTTTTTCAACACCGCTTCATGCTCCTCCTATTTTTCAGATCGTTTCATGCTCCTCATAATTTTGACACTTTTTGAGCTCTTCATATTTTTCAAACCTTTTCAGACTCTTCATGTTTTCGAACTCTGCTTCATGCTCCTCCAATTTTTCAAACCGTTTCATGATCCTCATGTATTTCACAACTTTGAACCTCTTCATATTTTTCACACCTTTTCATGCTCTTAAAGTTTTTCAACATCACTTCCTGCTCCTACTTTTTTGCAGACCGTTTCATCCTCCTCATATTTTTGACACCTTTTGAAGCTCTTCATATTTTTCACACCTTTTCAGGCTCTTCATGTTTTCCAACACCGCTTCATGCTCCGCCTATTTTTCAGACCGTTTCATGTTCATCTCATTTTTGCCCCCTTTTGAAGCTCTTCATATTTTTCACACCTTTTCAGGCTCTTCATGTTTTTGAACGCCGCTTCATGCTCCTCCCATTTTTCAGACTGTTTCATGCTCCTCATATTTTTGACACCTTTTGAAGCTCTTCATATTTCCACACCTTTTCAGGCTCTTCATGTTTTTGAACACAGCTTTATTCTCCTCCTATATTTCAGACCGTTTCATGCTCCTCATGAATTTAACACCTTTTGAATCTCTTCATGTTTATCACACCTTTTCAGGCTCTTCATGTTTTTGAACACCGTTTCATGCTCCTCCTATTTTTCAGACCGTTGAATGCTCCTCATATTTTTGACACCTTTTGAAGCTCTTCATATTTTTCACAACTTTTGAAGCTCTTCATATATTTCACACCTTTTCAGGCTCTTCATGTTTTTCAACACCAATTCATGCTCCTCCTATTTTTCAGACCGTTTCATGCTCATCTAATTTTTGACACCTTTTGAAGCTCTTCATATTTTTCACACCTTTTGAAGCTCTTCATATTTTTCACACCTTTTCAGGTTCTTCATGTTTTTGAACACCGCTTCATGCTCCTCCTATTTTTCAGACCGGTTCATGCTCCTCATGTATTTCACACGTTTTGAAGCTCTTCATATTTTTCACACCTTTTCGGGCTCTTCATGTTTTTGAACACCGTTTCATGCTCCTCCTATTTTTCAGACCGTTTCATGCTCCTCATATTTTTGACACCTTTTGAAGCTCTTCATATTTTTCCACACCTTTTGAATCTCTTCATATATTTCACATCTTTTCAGGCTCTTCATGTTTTTGAACACCGCTTCATTCTCCTCCTATTTTTCAATCCATTTGAAGCTCTTCATATTTTTCACACCTTTTCAGGCTCTTCATATTTTTCAACACCGCTTCATGCTCTTACTATTGTTCAGACCGTTTTATGCTCCTCGTATTTTTCACACCTTTTAAAGCTCTTCCTATTTTTCACACCTTTCAGGCTCTTCATGTTTTTAAAAACCATTTCATGCTCCTCCTATTTTTCAGACCGTTTAATGCTCCTCATATTTTTTACGCCTTTGAAGCTCTTCATAATTTTCTCACCTTTTCAGACGCCTCATGTTTTTGAACACCGCTTCCTGATCCTCCTATATTTCAGAACGTTTCATGCTCCTCATATTTTTGACACGTTTTGAAGCTCTTCGTATTTTTCACACCTTTTCAGAATCTTCATATTTTTCAACACCGCTTCATGCTCTTCCTATTTTTCAGACCGTTTTATGCTCATATCATTTTTGACACCTTGTCAAGGTCTTCATATTTTTCACACCTTTTGAAGCTCTTCATATTTTTCACAAGTTTTCAGGCTCTTCATGTTTTTCAACACCGCTTCATGCTCCTCCTATTTTTCAGACCGTTTCATGATCCTCATATTTTTGACACCTTTTGAAGCTCTTCATATTTTTCACACCTTTCAGGCTCTTCATATTTTTCAAACCTTTTGAAGCTCTTCATATTTTTCACACTTATTCAGGCTCTTCATGTTTTTGAACACCGTTTCATGCTCCTCCTATTTTTCAGACCTTTTCATGCTACTCATATTTTTGAAACATTTTGAAGCTCTTCATATTTTTCACACCTTTTCAGGCTCTTCATGTTTTTGAACACCGTTTCATGCTGCTCCTCTTTTTCAGACTGTTTCATGCTCCTCATATTTTTGACAGGTTTTGTGGCTTTTCATATTTTTCACACCTTTTCAGGCTCTTCATGTTTTTGAACACCGCTTCATGCTCCTCCTATTTTTCAGACCGTTTCATCCTCCTCAAATTTTTGCCATCTATTGAAGCTCTTCATACTTTTCACACCTTTCCTGGCTCTTCATGTTTTTGAAAAACGCTTCATGCTCCTCCTATTTTTTAGACCGTTTAATCCTCCTCATGTATTTCACACCTTTTGAAGCTCTTCATTTGTCACACCTTTTCAGGCTCTTCATGTTTTTGAACACTATTTCATGCTCCTCCTACTTTGCACACCGTTTCATTCTCCTCATATTTTTGACACCTTTTGAAGCTCTTCATATGTTTCACACCTTGTCAGGCTTTTCATTTTTTTCAACACCACTTCATGCTGCTCCTATTTTTCAGAGCGTTTCATGCTCATCTCATTTTGACACCTTTTGAAGCTTTTCATATTGTTCACACCTTTTCAGGCTCTTCATGATTTTCAACACCGCTTCATGCTCCGCCTATTTTTCAGGCCGTTTCATGCTCCTCATATTTTTGACACCTTTAGAAGCTCTTCATATTATTCACACCTTTTCAAGCTCTTCATGATTTTGAACACCGCTTCATGCTCCTCCTATTTTTCAGATCGTTTCATGCTCATCTCATTTTGACACCTTTTGAAGCTCTTCATGTTTTTCATACCTTTTGAAGCTCTTCATATATTTCATACCTTTTCAGGCTCTTCATGATTTTCAACACCGCTTCATGCTCCTCCTATTTTTCAGACATTTTAATGCTCATCTCCTTTTTGACACCTTTTGAAGCTCTTCATATTTTTCACACATTTTGAGGCCTTCATATTTTCACATTTTTGAAGCTCTTCATATTTTCCACACGTTTTCAGACTCTTCATGTTTTTTAACATCGCTTCATGCTCCTCCTATTTTTCACACCGTTTCATGCTCCTCATATTTTGACACCTTTTGAAGCTCTTCATATTTTTCACACCTTTTCAGGCTCTTCATGTTTTTGAACACGGCTTCACGCTCCTCCTAATTTTCAGACCGTATCATGCTCCTCATATTTTTCACACCTTTTCAAGCTCTTCATATTTTTCACACCTTTTCAGGCTCTTCATATTTTTGAACACGACTTCATGCTCCTCGTATATTTCAGACCATTTCATGCTCCTCTCATTTTTGACACCTTTTGAAGCTTTGCATATTTTTCACAACTTTTCAGGCTCTTCATGTTTTTGAAAACCGCTTCATGCTCCTCCTATTTTTCAGACCGTATCATGCTCGTCATATTTTTCACACCTTTTCAGGCTCTTCTTTTTTTTCTACACTACTTGTTGCTCCTCCTATTTTTTAGACCTTTTCTTGCTCATCTAATTATTGACACCTTTTGAAGCTTTTCCTATTTTTTACACCTTTTGAAGCTCTTCATATTTTTAACATTTTTGAAGCTCTTCATATTTTTCAAACGATTTCAGACTCTTCATGTTTTTCAACTCCGCTTCATGCTCCTGCTATTTATCATACCGTTTCATACTCCTCATATTTTTGACACCTTTTGAGGCTCTTCATATTTTTCACACCTTTTCAGGCTCTTCATGTTTTTGAACACCACTTCATGCTCCTCCTATTTTTCAGACCGTTTCATGCTCCTCATATTTTTTACACCTTTTGAAGCTCTTCATATTTTTCACAACTTTTCAGCCTCTTCATGTTTTTAAACACCGCTTCATGCTCCTCCTATTTTTCAGACCATTTCATGCACCTCATATTTTTCACACCTTTTGAAGCTCTTCATATTTTTCACAACTTTTCAGGCTCTTCATGTTTTTGAATAGCGCTTCATTTCCTCCTATTTTTCAGAACGTTTCATACTCCTCATATTTTTGACATCTTTTTAACCTCTTCATATTTTTCATACCTTTTCAGGCTCTTCATGTTTTTCAACAGCACTTCATGCTCCTCCTATTTTTCACACCGTTTAATGCTCCTCACGTATTTCACACCTTTTGAAGCTCTTCATATTTTTCACACCTTTTCAGACTCTTCATGTTTTTCAACACCGCTTCATGTTCCTGCTATTGTTCAGACCGTTTCATGCTCCTCATAATTTTGACACGTTTTGAGGCTTTTCTATTTTTCACACCTTTTCAGCTCTTCATGTTTTTGAACACCACTTCATCCTCCTTCTATTTTTCAGACCATTTCATGATCCTCATATTTTTGACACCTTTGAAGCTCTTCTAATTTTTCACACCTTTTCAGGCACTTCATGTTTTTGAACACCGCTTCATGCTCCTCCTATTTTTCAGACCGTTTCATGTTCCTCATATTTTTGACACCTTTTGAAGCTCTTCATATTTTTCACACCTTTTCATTCTCTTCACGATTTTCAACAGCATTTCATGATCCTCCTATTTTTCAGACCGTTTCATGCTCATCTCATTTTTGACACCTTTTCAAGCTCTTCATATTTTTCAAACCTTTTGAAGCTCTTCATATTTTTCACTTTTTTGAAGCTCTTCATATTTTTCACACGATATCAGACTCTTCCTGTTTTCAACACCGCTTCATGCTCCTGCTAATTATCATACCCTTTCATACTTCTCATATATTTGACACGATTTGAGGCTCTTCATATTTTCCACACCTTTTCAGGCTCTTCATGTTTTTCAACACCGCTTCATGCTCCTCCTATTTTTCAGACCTTTTCATGCTCCTCATATTTTTGACACCTTTTGAAGCTCTTCATATTTCTCAAACCTTTTCAGGCTCTTCATGTTTTTCAACACCGCTTCATGCATCTCCTATTTTTCAGACCGTTTCATGCTCATCTCATTTTGGACAACTTTTGAAGCTTTACATATTTTTCACATATTTTGAGGCTCTTCATGTTTTGAACACCGCTTCATGCTAATCCTATTTTTCAAACCATATCATGCTCCTCATGTTTTTCACACCTTTTGAAGCTGTTCATATTTTTCACACCTTTTCAGGCTCTTCATGTTTTTGAACACCACTTCATGCTTCTCCTATTTTTCACACCCTTTCATGCAGATTTCATTTTTGACACCTTTTGAAGCTCTTCTTATTTTTCAAAACTTTTGAAGCTCTTCATATTTTTCACACATTTTCAGTCTCTTTATTTTTTGAACACCGCTTCATAGTCCTCCTAATTTTCAGAACTTTTCATGCTCCTCATATAATTCACACCTTTTGAAGCTGTTCATATTTTTCACACCTTTTCATTCTCTTCACGATTTTCAACAGCATTTCATGATCCTCCTATTTTTCAGACCGTTTCATGCTCATCTCATTTTTGACATCTTTTGAAGCTCTTCATATTTTTCACACCTTTTGAAGCTCTTCATAATTTTCATATTTTTGAAGCTCTTCATATTTTTCACACTTTTTCAGCCTCTTCATGTTTTTCAACACCTCTTCAGGCTCCTCCTATTTTTCAGACTCTTTCATGCTAATCTAATTTTTGACACTTTTTGAAGCTCTTCATACTTTTCGCACCTTTTAAGTCTCTGCATGTTTTTGAACACCTTTTCATGCTCCTCATGTATTGCACTCCTTTTGAAGCTCTTCATATTTTGCACACATTTTCAGGCTCTTCATGTTTTTGAACACCGCTTCATCCTCCTCCTATTTTTAAGAGGGTTTCATGCTCGTCATATTTTTGACACATTTTGAAGCTCTTCATATATTTCACGCCTTTTCAGGCTCTTCATGATTTTGAACACCGCTTCATCCTCTTCCTATTTTTAAGAGGGTTTCATGCTCGTCATATTTTTGACACATTTTGAAGCTCTTCATATTTTTCACACCTTTTCAGGCTCTTCATGTTTTTGAACACCACTTCATGCTCCTCCTATTTTTCAGAGCGTTTCATGCTCCTCATATTTTTGTCACCTTTTGAAGCTTTCATATTTTTCACACCTTTTCAAGCTCTTCATGTTTGTCAACACCACTTCATGCTCCTCCTTTTTTGCAGACAGTTTCATGCTACTCATATATTTGACACCTTTTGAAGCTCTTCATATTTCTCACACGTTTTCAGGCTCTTCATGTTTTTCAACACCGCTTCATGCACCTCCGATTTTTCAGACCGTTTCATGCTCCTCATATTGTTGACACCTTTTGAAGCTCTTCATATTTCTCAAACCTTTTCAGCCTCTTCATGTTTTTCAACACCGCTTAATGCACCTCCTATTTTTCAGACAGTTTCATGCTCATCTCATTTTTGACACCTTTTGAAGCTTTTCATATTTTTCACATATTTTCAGGCTCTTCATGTTTTTGAACACCGCTTCATGCTAATCCTATTTTTCAAACCATATCATGCTCCTCATGTTTTTCACACCTTTTGAAGCTCTTCATATTTTTCACACCTTTTCAGGCTCTTCATGTTTTTCAGCACCACTTCATGCTCCTCCTATTTTTCAGACCGTTTCATGCTCCTCATATATTAGACACCTTGTGAAGCTCTTCCTATTTTTCACACCTTTTCAGGCTCTTCATGTTTTTCAACACCGCTTCATGAACCTCCTATTTTTCGGACCGATTCATGCACCTCATATTTTTGACACATTTTGAAGCTCTTCATATTTTTCACACCTTTTCAGGCTCTTCTTGGTTTTCAACACAACTTCATGCTCCTCGTATTTTTCAGACGGTTACATGCTCCTAATATTTTTGACACCTTTTGAAGCTCTGCATATTTTTCACACCTTTTCAGGCTCTTCATGATTTTCAACACCACTTCATGCTCCTCCTATTTTTCAGACCGTTTCATGCTCATCTCATTTTTGACATCTTTTGAATCTCTTCATATTTTTTACACCTTTTGAAGCTCTTCATAATTTTCATATTTTTGAAGCTCTTCATATTTTTCACACTTTTTCAGGTTCTTCATGTTTCTCAACACCACTTCAGGCTCCTCCTATTTTTCAGACCCTTTCATGCTAATCTAATTTTTGACACTTTTTGAAGCTCTTCATATTTTTCACACCTTTTCAGTCTCTGCATGTTTTTGAACACCGTTTCATGCTCCTCATATATTTCACACCTTTTGAAGCTCTTCTTATTTTGCACACCTTTTCAGGATCTTCATGTTTTTGAACATCACTTCATGCTCCTCCTATTTTTCAGACCGTTTCATGCTCGTCATAATTTTGACATATTTTGAAGCTCTTCATAATTTTCACACCTTTTCAGGCTCTTCATGTTTTTGAACACCACTTCATGCTCGTCCTATTTTTCAAACCGTTTCATGCTCCTCATATTTTTGACACCATTTGAAGCTCTTCATATTTTTCACACCTTTTCAGGCTCTTTATTTTTTTCAACACCACTTCATGCTCCTCCTATTTTTCAGAGCGTTTCATGCAGATCTCCTTTTTGACAGCTTTTGAAGCTCCTCATATTTTTCAAACCTTTTCAAGCTCTTCATATTTTTCACACGTTTTCAGGCTCTTCATGTTTTTCAACACCGCTTCAAGCTCCTCCTATTTTTCAGACCGTTTCATGCTCCTCATGTATTTCACACCTGTTGAAGCTCTTCATATTTTGCACACCTTTTCAGGCTCTTCATGTTTTTGAACATCACTTCATGCTCCTCCTATTTTTCAGACCGTTTCATGCTCCTCATATTTTTGACACCTTTTGAAGCTCTTCATATTTTTCACACCTTTTCAGGCTCTTCATGTTTTTCAATACCGCTTCATGATCCTCCTATTTTTCGGACCGTTTCATGCTCCTCATATTTTTGACACCTTTTGAAGCTCTTCATATTTTTCACACCTTTTCAGGCTCTTCATGTTTTTCAACAACACTTCATGCTCCTCGTATATTTCAGACGGTTTCTTTCTCCTCATATTTTTGACACCTTTTGAAGCTCTGCATATATTTCACACCTTTTCAGGCTCTTCATGATTTTCAACACCACTCATGCTCCTCCTATTTTTCAGACCGTTTCATGCTCATCTCATTTTTGACATTTTTTGAAGCTCTTCATATTTTTCACACCTTTTGAAGCTCTTCATAATTTTCATATTTTTGAAGCTCTTCATATTTTTCACACTTTTTCAGCCTCTTCATGTTTTTCCACATAACTTCATGCTTCTCCTATTTTTCAGCCCGTTTCAAACTCCTCATGTATTTCACATCTTTTGTAGCTCTTCATATTTTTCACACCTTTTCCGGCTCTTCATATTTTGATCACCGTTTCATGCTCCTCCTATTTCTCAGACCCTTTCATGCTCCTCATATTTTTGACACCTTTTGAAGCTCTTCATATTTTTCACACCTTTTGAAGCTCTTCATATATTTCACACCTTTTCAGGCTCTTCATGTTTTTGAACACCGCTTCATACTCCTCCTATATTTCAGACCGTTTCATGCTCTTCATTTTTTTGACACCTTTTGAAGCTCTTCATATTTTTCACACCTTTTGAAGCTCTTCATATATTTCACACCTTTTCAGGCTCTTCATGTTTTTCAACACCACTTCATGCTCCTCCTATTTTTCAGACCGTTTCATGCTCATCTAATTTTTGACAACTTTTTAAGCTCTTCATATATTTCACACCTTTTGAAGCTCTTCATATTTTTCACATTTTTGAAGCTCTTCATATTTTTCACACATTTTCAGGCTCGTCGTAATTTTCAAAACCGTTTCATGCTCCTCCTATTTTTCAGACCGTTTCATGCTCCTCATATTTTTGACCTCTTTTGAAGCTCCTAATATTATTCACATCTTTTGAATCTCTTCATATATTTCACACTTTTTCAGGCTCTTCATGTTTTTCAACACCGCTTCATGCTCCTCCTATTTTTCACAACTGTTGAAGCTCTTCATATTTTCCACACCTTTTCAGGCTCTTCATATTTTTCCACATAACTTCATGCTTCTCCTATTTTTCAGCCCGTTTCAAACTCCTCATGTATTTCACATCTTTTGAAGCTCTTCCTATATTTCACACCTTTTCCGGCTCTTCATGTTTTTGATCACCATTTCATGCTCCTCCTATTTTTCAGACCCTTTCATGCTCCTCATATTTTTGACACCTTTTGAAGCTCTTCATATTTTTCACACCTTTTCAGGCTCTTCATATTTTTGAACACCGCTTCATGCTCCTCCAATTTTTTCAGGCCGTTTCATGCTCCTCATAATTTTGACACGTTTTGAAGCTCTTCATATGTTTCACAACTTTTCAGGCTCTTTATTTTTTTCAACACCACTTCATGCTCCTCCTATTTTTCAGACGGTTTCATGCTCATCTCATTTTTTACACCTTTTGAAGCTCTTCATATTTTTCACACCTTTTGATGCTCTTCATATTTTTCACACGTTTTCAGGCTCTTCATGTTTTTCAACACCGCTTCAGGCTATTTCTATTTTACAGAGAGTTTCATCCTCCTCATATTTTTGACATCTTTAGAAACTCTTCATATCTTTCACACCTTTTCAGACTCTTCATGTTTTTCAACACCGCTTCATGCTCCTCCTATATTTCAGACCATTTCCTGCTCTTCATATTTTTGACACCTCTTGAAGCTCTTCATATATTTCACACCTTTTCAGCCTCTTCATTTTTTTCAAAACCGCTTCATGCTTCTCCTATTTTTCACACCGTTTCATGCTCATCTCATTTTTGACACCTTTTGAAGCTCCTCATATATTTCACACCTTTTCAAGCTCTTCATATTTTTCAGACCTTTTCAGGCTCTTCATGTTTTTGAACACGGCTTCTTGCTCCTCCTATTTTTCAGACCGTTTCATGCTCCTCATATTTTTGACACCATTTGAAGCTCTTCATATTTTTCACACCTTTTCAGGCTCTTCATGATTGAACACCGCTTCATGCTCCTTCTATTTTTCAGAGAGTTTCATGGTCCTCATGTATTTCACACCTTTTGAAGCTCTTCATATTTTCCACACCTTTTCAGGCTCTTCATGTTTTTCCACACCACTTCATGCTTCTCCTATATTTCAGCCCGTTTCAAACTACTCATGTATTTCACACCTTTTGAAGCACTTCATATTTTTCACACCTTTTCAGGCTCTTCATATTTTTGAACACCGCTTCATGCTCCTCCAATTTTTCAGGCCGTTTCATGTTCCTCATAATTTTGACACCTTTTGAAGCTCTTCATATGTTTCACACCTTTTCAGGCTCTTCATTTTTTTCAACACCACTTCATGCTCCTCCTATTTTTCAGACGGTTTCATGCTCATCTCATTTTTTACACCTTTTGAAGCTCTTCATATTTTTCACACCTTTTCAGGCTCTTCATGTTTTTCACACCTTTTCAGGCTCTTCATGTTTTTGAACACCATTTCAGGCTTCTCCTAATTTGCAGACCGTTTCTTTCTCCTCATATTTTTGACACCTTTTGAAGCTCTTTATATATTTCACACCTTTTCAGGCTCTTCATTTTTTTCAACACCACTTCATGCTCCTCCTATTTTTCAGACCGTTTCATGCTCTTCTCATTTTGACACCTTTTGAAGCTCTTCAAATTTTTCATGTCTTTTGAAGCTCTTCATATTTTTCACAACTTTTCAGGCTCTTTATGATTTTCAACACCGCTTCATGCTCCTCCTATTTTTCAGACCGTTTCATGCTCATCTCATTTTGACACCTTTTGAAGCTCTCCACATTTTTCACACCTTTTGAAGCTCTTCATATTTTTCATATTTTTGAAGCTCTTCATATTTTCACACGTTTTCAGGCTCTTCATGTTTTTCAACACCGCTTCATGCTATTTCTATTTTTCAGAGAGTTTCATGCTCCTCTTATTATTGACACCTTTTGAAGCTCTTCAAATTTTTCACACCTTTTCAGGCTCTTCATGTTTTTCAACACTACTTCATGCTCCTCCTATTTTTCAGACCGTTTCATGCTCCTCATATTTTTGACATCTTTAGAAACTCTACATATCTTTCACACCTTTTCAGACTCTTCATGTTTTTCAACACCGCTTCATGATCCTCCTATTTTTCAGACCGTTTCATTCTCCTCATATTTTTGACACCTTTTGAAGCTCTTCATATTTTTCACAAGTTCTCAGGCTCTTCATGTTTTTGAACACCGCTTCGTGCTCCTCCTATTTTTCAGACCGTTTCATGCTCCTAATATTTTTGACACCTTTTGAAGCTCTTCATATTTTTCACACCTTTTCAGGCTCTTCATGTTTGAACATCGCTTCATGCTCCTTCTATTTTTCAGAGAGTTTCATGCTCCTCATGTATTTCACACCTTTTGAAGCTCTTCATATTTTTCACACCTTTTCAGGCTCTTCATGTTTTTCCACACCACTTCATGCTTCTCCTATTTTTCAGCCCGTTTCATGCTCCTCATGTATTTCACACCTTTTGAAGCTCTTCATATTTTTCACACCTTTTCAGGCTCTTCACGTTTTGATCACCATTTCATGCTCCTCTTATTTTTCAGACCGTTTCATGTTCATCTCATTTTTGACACCTTTTGAAGCTCTTCATATATTTCACACATTATCAACCTCTTCATATTTTTCACACCTTTTCATGCTCTTCATGTTTTTCAACACCGCTTCATGCTTCTCCTATTTTTCAGAGAGTTTCATGCTCCTCCTATTTTTCAGACTGTTTCATGCACCTCTTATTATTGACACCTTTTGAAGCTCTCATATTTTTCACACCTTTTCAGGCTCTTCATGTTTTTCAACACCGCTTCATGCTCCTGCTATTTTTGCGACCGTTTCATGCTCCTCATATATTTGACACCTTTGAACCTCTTCATATTTTATCACACGTTTTCAGGCTCTTCATGTTTTTCATCACTGCTTCACGCTCCTCCTATTTTTGAGACCGTTTCACGCTCCACAAATTTTTGACAACTTTTGGAGCTCTTCTAATTTTTCACACCTTTTCAGGCTCTTCATGTTTTTTAACCGCTGCAAACTCCTCCTATTTTTCAGACCGTTTCATGCTCCCCATATATTTCACACCTTTTGAAGCTCTTCATATTTTTCACACCTTTTCAGGCTCTTCATTTTTTTCAACACCACTTCATGCTCCTCCTATTTTTCAGACCGTTTCATGCTCATCTCATTTTTGACACCTTTTGAAGCTCTTCATATTTTTCACACCTTTTGAAGCTCTTCATATTTTTCACACCTTTTCAGACTCTTCATGTTTTTCAACACTAGTTCATGCTGCTCTATTTTTCAGAAAATTTCATCTCCTCATATTTTTCACCCCATTTGAAGCTCTTCATATTTTTCACACCTTTTCAGGCTCTTCATGATTTTCAAAACGGCTTCATGCTCCTCCTATTTTTCAGACCGTTTCATGCTTATCTCATTTTTGACACCTTATGAAGCTCCTCATATTTTTGACACCTTTAGAAGCTCTTCATATTTTAACAACTTTTCAGGCTCTTCATGTTTTTCAACACCACTTCTTGCTCCTCCTATTTTTCAGACCGTTTCATGGTCTTCTCATTTTTGACACCTTTTGAAGCTGTTCATATTTTTCACACCTTTTGAAGCTCTTCATATTTTTCACATTTTTGAAGCTCTTCATATTTTTCTCACTTTTTCAGGCTCTTCATGTTTTTCAACACCGCTTCATGCTCCTGCTATTTTTCAGACCGTTCATGCTCCTCATATTTTGAAACATTTTGAAGCTCCTCATATTTTTCACACCTTTTCAGGCTCTTCATGTTTTTGAACACAGCTTCATGGTCCTCCTATTTTTCAGAACGTTTCATGCTCCTCATGTATTTCAAACCTTTTGAAGCTCTTCATATTTTTCAAACCTTTTGAAACTCTTCATATATTTCACACTTTTTCAGGCTCTTCATGTTTTTCAACACCACTTCATGCTCCTCCTATTTTCAGACCCGTTCATGCTAATCTAATTTTTGACACATTTTGAAGCTCTTCATATTTTTCACACATTTTGAAGCTCTTCATATTTTTCACACCTTTTCAGGCTCTTCAGGTTTTTGAACACCGTTTCATGCTCCTCCTATTTTCCAGACGGTTTCATGCTCCTCATATTTTTGACACCTTTTGAATCTCTTCATATTTTTCACACCTTTTCAGGCTCTTCATGTTATTCACAACCACTTCACGCTCCTCCTATATTTCAGACCGTATCATGCTCCTCATATTTTTCACACCTTTTGAAGCTCTTCATATATTTCACACCTTTTCAGGCTCTTCATTTTTTTCACCACCACTTCATGCTCCTCCTATTTTTCAGACCGTTTCATTCTCATCTCATTTTTGACACCTTTTGAAGCTCTTCATATTTTTCACACCTTTGGAAGCTCTTCATGTTTTTCACACCTTTTCAGGCTCTTCATGTTTTTGAACACCGCTTCATACTCCTCCTATATTTCAGACCGTTTCATGCTCATCTCATTTTTGACACCTTTTGAAGCTCTTCATATTTTTCACACCTTTTGAAGCTCTTCATATTTTTCACACCTTTTCAGGCTCTTCATGTTTTGAACACAGCTTCATGGTCCTCCTATTTTTCAGAACGTTTCATGCTCCTCATTTATTTCAAAACTTTTGAAGCTCTTCATATTTTTCACACCTTTTGAAACTCTTCATATATTTCACACCTTTTCAGCCTCTTCATGTTTTTCAACACCACTTCATGCTCCTCCTATTTTTCAGACCCGTTCATGCTAATCTAATTTTCGACACATTTTGAAGCTCTTCATATTTTTCAGACATTTTGAAGCTCTTCATATTTTTCACACCTTTGCAGACTTTTCATATTTTTGAACACCGCTTCATGGTCCTCCTATTTTTCAGAACGTTTCATGCTCCTCATGTATTTCACACCTTTTGAAGCTCCTCATATTTTTCACACCTTTTGAAACTCTTCAAATATTTCACACCTTTTCAGGCTCTTCATGTTTTTCAACACGACTTCATGCTCCTCCTATTTCTCAGACGCGTTCATGCTAATCTAATTTTTGACAACTTTTGAAGCTCTTCATAATTTTCAACCTTTTGAAGCCTTTCATATATTTCACACCTTTTCAGTTTCTTCATGATTTTCAACACCGCTTCATGCTCCTCCTATTTTTCAGACCATTTCATGCTCATCTCTTTCTTGACATCTTTTGAAGCTCTTCATATTTTTCACACCTTTTGAAGCTCTTCGTATTTTTCACACTTTTTCAGACTCTTCATATTATTGAACACCGTTTTATGCTCCTCCTATTTTTCAGAACATTTCATGCTCCTCATATTTTTGACACCTTTTGAAGCTCTCCATTATTTCACACCTTTTCAGGCTCTTCATCTTTTTCAACACCGCTTCATGCTCCTCCTATTTTTCAGATCGTTTCATGCTCCTCATATTTTTCACACCTTTTGAACCTCTTCATATTTTTCACACCTCTTCAGGCTCGTCATGTTTTTAAACGAGGCTTCATACTCCTCCTATATTTCAGACCGTTTCATGCTCCTCATATTTTTGACACCTTTTGAAGCTATTCATATATTTCACACCTTTTCAGGCTCACCATCTTTTTCAACACCGCTTCATGCTCCTCCTATTTTTCAGACTGTTTGCTGCTCCTCATATTTTTCACACCTTTTGAAGCTCTTCATATTTTTCACATCTTTTCAGGTTCTTCATATTTTTCAACACCGCTTCATGCTGCTCCTATTGTTCAGACAGTTTCATGCTCCTCATATTTTTGACACCTTTTGAAGCTCTTCATATATTTCACACCTTTTCAGGCTCATCATCTTTTTTAACACCGCTTCATGCTCCTCCTATTTTTCAGACTGTTTCCTGCTCCTCATATTTTTCACACCTTTTGAAGCTCTTCATATTTTTCACACCTTTTCAGGTTCTTCATATTTTTCAACACTGTTTCATGCTGCTCCTATTGTTCAGACAGTTTCATGCTCCTCATATTTTTGACACCTTTTGAAGCTCTTCATATATTTCACACCTTTTCAGGCTCATCATCTTTTTTAACACCGCTTCATGCTCCTCCTATTTTTCAGACTGTTTCCTGCTCCTCATATTTTTCACACCTTTTGAAGCTCTTCATATTTTTCACACCTTTTCAGGTTCTTCATATTTTTCAACACTGTTTCATGCTGCTCCTATTGTTCAGACAGTTTCATGCTCCTCATATTTTTGACACCTTTTGAAGCTCTCCATATATTTCACCTCTTTTCAGGCTCTTCATGTTTTTCACACCTTTTCAGGCTCTTCATGTTTTTCAACACCACTTCATGCTACTCCTATTTTTCAGACCGTGTCATGCTCCTCATATTTTGACACCTTTTCAAGCTCTTCATATTTTTCACACCTTTTGAAGCTCTTCATATTTTTCAAACCTTTTCAGGCTCTTCATGTTTTTCAACACGGCTTCATGCTCCTCCTATTTTTCAGACCTTTTCATGATCCTCATATTTTTGACATCTTTTGAAGCTCTTCATATTTTTCCCACCATTTCAGGCTCTTCATATTTTCAACACCGTTTCATGCACCTCCTATTTTTCAAGTTGTTTCATGCACCTCCTATTTTTTACCCCTTTTGAAGGTCTTCATACATTTCACACCTTTCCAGGCTCTACGTGTTTTTGAACACTGCTTCATGCTCCTCCTATTTTTCAGGCTGTTTCATGCTCCTCACATTTTTGACACCTTTTGAAGCTCTTCATATTATTCACCACTTTCAGGCTCTTCATGTTTTCAACCCCACTTCATGCTCCTCCTATTTTTCAGACCGTTTCTTTCTCCTCATATTTTTGACACCTTTTGAAGCTCTTCATATTTTTCACACCTGTTGCAGCACTTCATGCTTCTCACAGCTTTTCTGGCTTTTCATGTTTTTCAACACCGCTTCATGCTCTTCCTATATTTCAGACCGTTTCATGCTCCTCATATTTTTGACAACTTTTGAAGCTCTTCATATTTTTCACAGCTTTTCAGGCTCTTCACGTATTTCAACATCATTTCAGCTCCTCCAATTTTTCAGACCATTTCATGCTCCTCATATTTTTCACACCTTTTGAAGCTCTTCATATTTTTCACCCCTTTTCGTGCTCGTCATGTTGTCAACCCCACTTAATGCTCCTCCTATTTTTCAGACCGTTTCTTGTTCCTCATATTTTTGACACCTTTTGAAGCTCGTCGTATTTTTCACACCTTTTGAGGTTCTTCATGTTTTTGAACACCGCTTCATGCTCCTCCTATTTTTCACACCTTTACATGCTCCTCATTTTTTTGACACCTTTTGAAGCTCTTCATATTTTTCACACGTTTTCAGGCTCTTCATGTTTTCAACAACACTTCATGCTCCTCCTAAATTTCAGACCGTTTCATGCTCCTCATATTTTTCACACCTTTTGAAGCTCTTCATATTTTTCACACATTTTCATGCTCTTCATGTTTTCAACACCGTTTCATGCTCCTCCTATTTTTCAGACAGTTTCTTGCTCCTCATATATTTGACACCTTTTGATGCTCTTCATATTTTTGACACCTTTTGAAGCTCTTCATATTGTTCACAACTTTCAGGCTCTTCATGTTTTCAGCTCCAGTTCATGCTCCTATTTTTCAGACAGTTTCATCCTCCTCATACTTTTCACACCGTTTGAAGCTCTTCATATTTATAGACGTTTTGGAGGTCTTCATGTTTTTCACACCTTCTCAGGCTCTTCTAGTTTTTCAACAACGCTTCATGTGCCTCCTTTTTTTCAGTCCCTTTCATGCTCCTCATATTTGACACCATTTGAAGCTCTTCATATTTTTCACACATTTTCAGGCTCTTCATCTTCTTCAACACCGTTTCATGCTCCTCTTAATTTTCAGACTGCTTCATGCTCCTCATATTGTTGACTCCTTTTGAAACACTTCATGTTTTTCACCCCTTTTCAGGCTTTTCATGTTTCTGAACACAGTTTGATGCTCCTCATATATTTTAAACCTTTTGAAGCTCTTCATATTTTTCACACATTTTCAGGCTCTTCATGTTTTAGAACACCGTTTCATGCTCCTCATATTTTGACACCTTTTGAAGCTCTTCATATTTTTCACACGTTTTCAGGCTCTTCATGTTTTTCAACACCGCTTCATGCTCCTCCTATTTTCAGACCGTTTAATGCTCCTCATATTTCTGACACCTTTTGAAACTCTTCATATTTTTCACACCTTTTCAGACTCTTCATATTTTTCAACACCGCTTCATAGTCCTCCTATTTCTCAGACCGTTTCATGCTCCCCATATTTTTGACACCTTTTGAAGCTCTTCATATATTTCACACTTTTTCAGGCTCTTCACGTTTTTCAACACCGCTTCATACTGCTGCCTATTTTTCAGACCGTTTCTTGCTTCTAATATTTTTGACACCTTTTGAAGCTCTTCATATTTTTCACACCTTTTGAAAGTCTTCATATTTTTCACAACTTTTCAAGCTCTTCATGTTTTTGATCACATTTTCAGGCTCTTCATGTTTTTGAACACCGCTTCATGCTCCTCCTATTTTTCAGACCGTTTCATGCTCCTCGCATTTTGGACACCTTTTGAAGCTCTTCATATACTTCACACCTTTAAATGCTCTTCATGTTTTCAACACCGTTTCATGCTCCTCGTACTTTTCATACAGTTTCATGCTCCTCATATTTTACACCTTTGGAAACTCTTCATTTTTTTCACACCTTTTCAGGCTCTTCATGTTTTCAACCCCGTTTCATGCTTCTTTGATTTTTTAGACCGTTTCATGCTCCTAATATTTTTGACACTTTTTGAAGCTCTTCATATTTTTCACACCTTTACAGGTTCTACATGTGTTTGAACACCATTTCATGCTCCTCCTATTTTTCAGACCGTTTCATGTTTCTCATATTTTTGACACCTTTTGAAGCTCTTCATATTTTTCACACCTTTTCAGGCTCTTCATGTTTTTCAACATCGCTTCATGCTCCACATATTTTTCAGACCGTTTCCTGCTCCTCATTTTTTTGACATCTTTTGAAGCTATTCATATTTTCACACCTTTTCAGGCTCTTCATGTTTGTCAACACCGCTTCATGCTCCTCATATTTTTGACACCTTTTGAAGATCTTCATATTTTTCACACCGTTTCAGGATCTTCATGTTTTTGAAAACCACTTCATGCTCCTCATATTTTTCAGACCGTTTCATGCTCCTCATATTTTTGAATCCTTTTGAAGCTCTTCATATTTTTTCACACCTTTTCAGGCTCTTCATGTTTTTGAACAGTTTCATGCTCCTCATATTTTTCACACATTTTCATGCTCTTCATATTTTTCACATCTTTTCAGGCTATTCATATTTCTCAAAACCGTTTCATGCTCCTCCTATTTTTCAGACCGTTTCATGCTCCTCATATTTTTGAAACATTTTGTAGCTCTTCATATTTTTCACACCTTTTCACGCTCTTCAGGTTTTTGAATACCGCTGCATGCTCCTCCTATTTTTCAGAATTTTTCATGCTCCTCATATTTTTGACACGTTTGAAGCTCTTTATATTTTTCACACCTTTTCGGGCTCTTCATGTTGTTGAACACCTTTCATTCTCTTCATATTTTCAGACCGTTTCAATCACCTCATGTATTTGAGATGTGTAGAAGCTCTTCATATTTTTCACACCTTTTCAGGCTCTTCATGTTTTTCAACACTGCTTAATGCTCCTCCTATTTTACAGACCGTTTCATGCTCCTCATATATTTGACACCTTTTGAAGCTCTTCATATATTTCACACCTTTTCAGGCTCTTCATATTTTTCAACACCGTCTCATGCTCCTCGTATTTTTGAGACCGTTTCATGCTCCTCATAATTTTGACACTTTTTGAAGCTCTTCATAATTTTCACAACTTTTCATGCTCTTCATGTTTTCATACAACGTTTCATGCTCCTCCTATTTTTCAGACACTTTCGTGCTCCTCATATTTTTCACACCGTCTAATGCTCCTCATAAATTTGACAGCTTTTGAAGCTCTACATATTTTTCAGACCTTTTCAAGCAATTCATGTTTATCAACTCCGTTTCATGCTCCTCCTATTTTTCAGACCGTTTCATGCTCCTCATATTTTCAACACCTTTTGAAGCTCTTCATATTTTTCACAAATTTTCATGCTCTTCATGTTTTTCAACTCCGTTTCATGCTCCTCCTATTTTTCAGATGGTTTCAGGCTCCTCATATTTTTGACACGTTTTGAAGTTCTTCATGTTTTTCAACACCGTTTCACTCTCCTCCTATTTTTCAGACAGTTTCATGGTCCTCATATTTTTCAGACAGTTTCATGCTTCTCATATTTTTGACACCTTTTGTAGCTCTTCATATTTTTCACTCCTTTTCAGGCTCTTCATGTTTTTCAACACCATTTCATGCCCCTCTTATTTTTCAGACCGTTTCATGTTCCTCATATTTTTGACACCTTTGAAGCTCTTCATATTTTTAAACATTTTCAGGTTCTTCATGTTTTTCAACACCGTCTCATGCTCCTCGTATTTTTGAGACCGTTTCATGCTCCTCATAATTTTGACACTTTGTGAAGCTCTTCATATATTTCACACCTTTTCAGGCTCTTCATGTTTTTCACAACTTTTCAGGCTCTTCATGTTTTTCAACAACGCTTCATGCTCCTCCTATTTTTCAGACCGTTTAATGCTCCTCATATATTTTACACCTTTTGAAGCTCTTCATATTTTTCACACCTTTTCAGGCTCTTCATATTTTTCAGCACCGCTTCATGCTTCTCGTATTTTTCAGACCGTTTTATGCTCCTCATGTATTTCACTCCTTTTGAAGCTCTTCATATTTTTCACACCTTTTTAGGCTGCTCATGTTTTTGAACACCGCTTCCTGCTCCTCATATTTTTGACACGTTTGAAGCTCTTCATATTTTTCACACCTTTGCAGGCTCTTCATTTTTTTGAACATTGCTACATGCTCCTCCTATTTTTCAGATCGTTTCATGCTCCTCATATTTTTCACACCTTTTGAAGCTCTTCATATTTTTCACACCTTTTCAGGCTCTTCATGTTTTTGAACACCACTTCATGCTCCTCCTTTTTTTCAGCCCGTTTCATGCTCCTCATATATTTCACACCTTTTGAAGCTCTTCCTATTTTTCACACCTTTTCAGTCTCTTCTCGTTTTTGAATACCGTTTCATGCTCCTCCTATTTTTCAGTCCGTTTCATGCTCCTCATATTTTTGACACATTTTGAAGCTCTTCATATTTTTCACACGTTTTCAGGCTCTTCATGTTTTTCAACACCACTTAATGCTCCTCCTATTTTTCAGACCGTTTCGTGCTCTTCATGTATTTCACACCTTTTGAAGCTCTTCATATTTTTTACACCTTTTCAGGCTCTCATGTTTTGAACACAGCTTGAAGCTACTCCTATTTTTTAGACCATTTCATGCTCCTCATGTATTTCAAACCTTTTGAAGCTCTTCATATTTTTCACACCTTTTCAGGTTCCTCCTGTTTTTGAAAACCGCTTCATTCTCCTCCGATTTTTCAGATCGTTTCATGCTCCTCATATTTTTGACACCTTTTGAAGCTCTTCATATTTTCACAAATTTTCAGGCTCTTGATGATTTTGAACACCTCTTCATGCTCCTACCATTTTCAGACCATTTTAAGCTCCTCATGTATTTCACATCTTTTGAAGGTCTTCATATATTTCACACCTTTTCAGGCTCTTCATGTTTATGAACACCGTTTCATGCTGCTCCTATTTTTGACACCTGTTGAAGCTCTTCATATTTTTTACACCTTTTCAGGCGCTTCATGTTTTTGAACACCGCTTCATGCTCCTGCTAATTTTAACACCTTTTGAAGCTCTTCATATTTTTCACACCTTTTCAGGCTCTTCATGTTTTTGAACTCCACTTCATGCTCCTCCTTTTTATCGGACCGTATAATGCTCCTCATATATTTCACACCTTTTGAAGCTCTTCATATTTTTCACATCTTTTCAGGCTCTTCATATTTTTGAACACCGTTTGATGCCCCTCCTACATTTCAGACCGTTTCATGCTCCTCATATTTTTGACACATTTTGAAGCTCTTCATATTATTCACACCATTTCAGCCTCTTAATATTTTTGAACACCGCTTCATGCTACTCCAATTTTTCAGACAGTTTCATGCTCCTCATAATTTTGACAGCTTTTGAAGCTCTTCATATTTTCACAACTTTTCAGGCTCTTCGTGTTTTTGAATACCGTTTCATGCTCCTCCTATTTTTCAGACCTTTTCATGCTCCTCATATTTTTGATACCTTTTCAAGCTCTTCATATTTTTCACACCTTTTCAGGCTCTTCATGTTTTTGAACACCTCTTCATGCTCTTCATATTTTTCAGACCGTTTAATGCTCCTCATGTATTTCAACATTTTGAAGCTCATCATATTTTTCACACCTTTTCATGCTCTTCATGTTTTTGAACACCGGTTCATGATCCTCCTATTTTTCAGACCGTTTCATGCATCTCATATTTTTGACACCTTTTGAAGCTCTTCATATATTTCAAACCTTTTCAGTCTCTTCATGTTTTTGAATACTGTTTCATGCTGCTCCTATTTTTTCAGACCATTTCATGCTCCTCATATTTTTGACACCTTTTAAAGCGCTTCATATTTTTCAAACCTTTTCAGGCTGTTCTTGTATTTCAACACCGCTTCATGATCCTCCTATTTTTCAGACCATTACATGCTCCTATATTTTTGACACCTTTTGAAGCTCTTCATATTTTTCACACATTTCCATGCTCTTCATGTTTTTTTAACAACGCTTCATGCTCCTACTATTTTTGACACCTTTTGAAGCTCTTCATATTTTTCACACCTTTGGAAGCTCTTCATATTTTTCACACTTTTTCAGGTTCTTTTTTTTTTTCAACACCGCTTCTTGATCCTCCTATTTTTCAGACAGTTTCATGCTCCTCATATTTTTGACACGTTTTGAAGCTCTTTATATTTTTCACACCATTTCAGGCTCTTCGTGTTTTTGAAAACCGTTTCATGCTCCTCTTATTTTTCAGACCGTTTCATGCCCTGATATTTTTGACAACTTTTGAAGCTCTTCATATTTTCACACCTTTTCAGGCTCTTCGTGTTTTTGAAAACCGTTTCATGCTCCTCCTATTTTTCAGACCGTTTCATGTTCCTCATATTTTTGACACCTTTTGAAGCTCTTCATATTTTTCACTCCTTTTCAGGCTCTTGGTGTTTTTGAAAACCGTTTCATGCTCCTCCTATTTTTCAGACCGTTTCATGCTCCTCATGTATTTCACACCTTTTGAAGCTCTTCATATTTTTCACACCTTTTGAAGCTTTTCATATTTTTCACACCTTTCCAGGCTCTTCATGTTTTTGAACACTGCTTCATGCTCCTCCTATTCTTCAGACCGTTTCATGCTCCTCAGATTTTTCACACCTTTTGAAGCTCATTATATATTTCACACCTTTTCAGGCACTTCATGTTCTTCAAGACCACTTCATGCTCCTCCTATTTTTCAGGCCGCTTCATGCTCATCTCATTTTTTACACCTTTTGAAGCTGTTCATATTATTCACACCTTTTGAAGCTCTTCATATTTTTCACACCTTTTCACGCTCTTCATGATTTTGAACACCGCTTCATGCTCCTACTATTTTCAGACCATTTCATGCTTCTCATGTATTTCACACCTTTGAAGCTCTTCATATTTTTCACACCTTTTCAGGCTTTTCATGTTTTGAACACCGTTTCATGCTGCTCCTATTTTTCAGACCTTTTCATGCTCCTCATAATTTTGACACCTTTGGAAGCTCTTCATATTTTTCACACCTTTTCAGGCTGTTCATGTTTTTCAACACCGCTTCATGATCCTCCTATTTTTCAGACCGGTTCATGCTCCTCATATTTTTGAAACCTATTGAAGCCCTTCCTATTTCTCACATCATTTCAGGTTCTTCTTGTTTTTCAACACCACTTCATGCTCCTCCTATTTTTCAGACCGTTTCATGCTCCTCATATTTTTGACACCTTTTGAAGCTCTTCATATTTTTCACACCTTTTCAGGCTCTTCATGTTTTTGAACACCGCTTCATGCTCCTCCTATTTTGCACACCTTTTGAAGCTCTTCATATTTTTCACACCTTTGCAGGCTCTTCATGTTTTTGAACACCGCTTCATGCTCCTCCTATTTTTCAAACCGTTTAATGCTCCTCATACTTTTGACACCTTTTGAAGCTCTTCATATTTTTCACAGCTTTTCAGGCTCTTCATGATTGTGAACACCGCTTCATGCTCCTCCTATTTTTCAGACCGTTTCGTGCTCCGCATGTATTTCAAACCTTTTGAAGCTCTTCATATTTTCACACTTTTCCAGGCTCTTCATCTTTTTGAACACCGCCTCATGCTCCTCCGATTTTTCAGACCGTTTCCTGCTCCTCATGTATTTCACACCTTTTGAAGCTCTTCATATTTTCACACCTTTCCAGGCTCTTCAACTTTTTGAACACCGCCTCATGCTCCTCCTATTTTTCAGACCGTTTCCTCCTCCTCATGTATTTCACACCTTTTGAAGCTCTTCATATTTTCACACCTTTCCAGGCGCCTCATGTTTTTGAACACCGCTTCATGCTCCTCCTATTTTCAGACCCTTTCCTGCTCCTCATATTTTTGACACCTTTTGAAAGGCTTCATATTT
Organism: Dama dama; assembly: GCF_033118175.1. Classification (NCBI taxonomy): domain Eukaryota; kingdom Metazoa; phylum Chordata; class Mammalia; order Artiodactyla; family Cervidae; genus Dama; species Dama dama. The sequence continues at coordinate 5,164,613 of NC_083683.1, read as the reverse complement.
TTCACACTTTTTCAGGCTGTTCATATTTTTGAACACCGCTTCATGCTCCTCCTATTTTTCAGACCGTTTCATGCTCCTCATATTTTTGACACCTTTTGAAGCTCTTCATATTTTTCACAGCTTTTCAGGCTCTTTATGATTTTGAAAACCGTTTCATGCTCCTCCTATTTTTCAGACCGTTTCCTGCTCCTCATTTTTTTGACACCTTTCAAAGCTCTTAATATTTTTCACACATTTTCAGACTCTTCATGTTTTTGAACACCGCTTCATGCTTCTCTTATTTATTAGACCGTTTCATGCTCCTCATGTATTTCACACCTTTTGAAGCTCTTCATATTTTTGACACCTTTACAGGCTCTTCATGTTTTTCAGCACCGCTTCATGCTCCTCCTATTTTTCAGACCGTTTCCTGATCCTCATGTATTTCACACCTTTTGAGGCTCTTCATATTCTTCACACCTTTCCAGGCTCTTCATCATTTTGAACACCGCTTGATGCTCCTCCTATTTTTCAGACCGTTTCCTGCTCCTCATAATTTTGACATCTTTTGAAGCTCTTCATTTTTTTCACACCTTTTTAGGCTCTTCATGTTTTGAAAACCGTTTCATGCTCCTCCTATTTTTAAGACCGTTTCATGCTCCTCATGTATTTCACTCCTTTTGAAGCTGTTCATATTTTTCACACCTTTTGAAGCTTTTCATATTTTTCACACCTTTCCAGGCTCTTCATGTTTTTGAACACTGCTTCATGCTCCTCCTATTCTTCAGACCGTTTCATGCTCCTCAGATTTTTCACACCTTTTGAAGCTCATTATATATTTCACACCTTTTCAGGCACTTCATGTTCTTCAAGACCACTTCATGCTCCTCCTATTTTTCAGGCCGCTTCATGCTCATCTCATTTTTTACACCTTTTGAAGCTGTTCATGTTTTTCACACCTTTTGAAGCTCTTCATATTTTTCACACCTTTTCACGCTCTTCATGTTTTGAACACCGCATAATCCTCCTACTATTTTCAGACCGTTTCATGCTTCTCATGTATTTCACTCCTTTGAAGCTCTTCATATTTTTCACACCTTTTCAGGCTTTTCATGTTTTGAACACCGTTTCATGCTGCTCCTATTTTTCAGACCTTTTCATGCTCCTCATATTTTTGACACCTTTGGAAGCTCTTCATATTTTTCACACCTTTTCAGGCTGTTCATGTTTTTCAACACCGCTTCATGATCCTCCTATTTTTCAGACCGGTTCATGCTCCTCATATTTTTGACACCTATTGAAGCCCTTCCTATTTCTCACATCATTTCAGGTTCTTCTTGTTTTTCAACACCACTTCATGCTCCTCCTATTTTTCAGACCGTTTCATGCTCCTCATATTTTTGACACCTTTTGAAGCTCTTCATATTTTTCACACCTTTTCAGGCTCTTCATGTTTTTGAACACCGCTTCATGCTCCTCCTATTTTGCACACCTTTTGAAGCTCTTCATATTTTTCACACCTTTGCAGGCTCTTCATGTTTTTGAACACCGCTTCATGCTCCTCCTATTTTTCAAACCGTTTAATGCTCCTCATACTTTTGACACCTTTTGAAGCTCTTCATATTTTTCACAGCTTTTCAGGCTCTTCATGATTGTGAACACCGCTTCATGCTCCTCCTATTTTTCAGACCGTTTCGTGCTCCGCATGTATTTCAAACCTTTTGAAGCTCTTCATATTTTCACACTTTTCCAGGCTCTTCATCTTTTTGAACACCGCCTCATGCTCCTTCGATTTTTCAGACCGTTTCCTGCTCCTCATGTATTTCACACCTTTTGAAGCTCTTCATATTTTCACACCTTTCCAGGCTCTTCATCTTTTTGAACACCGCCTCATGCTCCTCCTATTTTTCAGACCGTTTCCTCCTCCTCATGTATTTGACACCTTTTGAAGCTCTTCATATTTTCACACCTTTCCAGGCGCCTCATGTTTTTGAACACCGCTTCATGCTCCTCCTATTTTTCAGATCCTTTCCTGCTCCTCATATTTTTGACACCTTTTGAAACGCTTCATATTTTTCACACTTTTTCAGGCTGTTCATATTTTTGAACACCGCTTCATGCTCCTCCTATTTTTCAGACCGTTTCATGCTCCTCATATTTTGACACCTTTTGAAGCTCTGCATATTTTTCTCACCTTGTCAGGCTCTTCATATTTTTCAACACCGCTTCATGCTCCTCCTGATTTTCAGATAGTTTCATGCTCTTCATATTTTTCACACCTTTTCAGGCTCTTCATGTTTTTCAACAACGCTCATGCTCCTCCTATTTTACAGACCGTTTCATGCTCCTCATATTTTTGACACCTTTTGAAGCTCTTCATATTTTTCACACGGTTTCAGGCTCTTCGTGTTTTTGATCACCGCTTCATGGTCCTCCTATTTTTCAGACTGATTCATGCTCCTCATATATTTCACACGTTTTGAAGCTCTTCATATTTTTCACACCTTTTTAGGCTCTTCATCTTTTTGAACACCGTTTCATGCTCCTCCTATTTTTCAGACCGTTTCATGCTCCTCATATTTTTGACACCTTTTGAAGCTCCTCATATTTTTCACACCTTTTGAAGCTCTTCATATTTTTCACACCTTTTCAGGCTCTTCATGTTTCTGAACACCGCTTCATGCTCCTCCTATTTTTCAGACCATTTCAAGCTCATCGAATTTTTGACACATTTTGATTCTATTCATATTTTTCACACCTTTTGAAGCTCTTCATATTTTTCACACCTTTTTAGGCTCTTCATCTTTTTGAACACCGTTTCATGCTCCTCCTATTTTTCAGACCGTTTCATGCTCCTCATATTTTTGACACCTTTTGAAGCTCCTCATATTTTTGACACCTTTAGAAGCTCTTCATATTTTTCACATGTTTTCAGGCTCCTCATGTTTTTGAACATCGCTTCATTCTCATCCTATTTTTCAGACCGTTTCAGGCTCCAAATCTATTTGACACATTTTGAAGCTTTTCATATATTTCACACATTTTCAGGCTCCTTATGTTTTTCAACACCACTTCATGCTCCTCCTATATTTCAGACCGTTTCATGCTCCTCATTATTTGACACCTTTTGAAGCTCCTCATATTTTTCACAGCTTTTCAGGCTGTTCATGTTTTTCAACAGTGTTTCATGCTCCTCCAATTTTTCAGACGGTTTCATGCTCCTCATTATTTGACACCTTTTGAAGCTCCTCATATTTTTCACAGCTTTTCAGGCTGTTCATGTTTTTCAACAGTGTTTCATGCTCCTCCAATTTTTCAGACGGTTTCATGCTCCTCATATTTTTGACACCTTTTGAAGCTCTTCATATTTTTCACACCTTTTCAGGCTCTTCATGTTTTTCACCACCACTTCATGCTCCTCCTATTTTTCAGACCGTTTCATGCTCATCTCATTTTTGTCACCTTTGAAGCTCTTTATATTTTTCACACCTTTTGAAGCTCTTCATATTTTTCACAAGTTTTCAGGCTCTACATGTTTTTCAACACCGATTCAAGCTCCTCCTATTTATCAGACCGTTTCATGCTCCTCATATTTCTGAAACCTTTTGAAGGTCTTCATATTTTTCACATCTTTTCAGGCTCTTCATGTTTTTGAACACCGTTTCATGCTCCTCCTATGTTTCAGACCGTATCCTGCTCCTGATATTTTTGACACCTTTTGAAGCTTTTCATATTTTTCAAAACTTTTCAGGCTCTTCAGGTTTTTTAACACCGCTTCATGCTCCTCCTATTTTTCAGACCTTTTCATGCTCCTTATATTTTTCACAACTTTTGGAGGTCTTGATATTTTTCAGACATTTTCAGGCTCTTCATGTTTTTGAACACCGCTTCATGCTCCTCCTCTTTTTCAGACCGTTTCATGCTCCTCATCTATTTCACACCTTTTGAAGCTCTTCATATTTTTCACACCTTTTCAGGCTCTTCATGTTTTTCAATACCACTTCATGCTGCTCCTATTTTTCAGACCGTTTCATGCTCCTCATATTTTTGACACCTTTTGAAGCTCTTCATATATTTCACACGTTTTCAGGCTCTTCATGTTTTTGAACACCGTTTCATGCTCCTCCTATTTTTAAGACCGTTTCATGCTCCTCATATTTTTGACACCTTTAGAAGCTCTTCATATTTTTTCACACCTTTTCAGGCTCTTCATGTTTTTGAACACCGATTCATGCTCCTCCTATTTTTCAGACCGATTCATTCTCCTCATATATTTGACACCTTTTGAATCTCTTCATATTTTTCACACCTTTTCAGGATCGTCTTGTTTTTGAACACCGCTTCATGCTCCTCCTATTTTTCAGACCGTTTCATGCTCCTCATATTTTTGACACCTTTTGAAGCTCTTCATATTTCTCACTACTTTTCAAGCTCTTTATGTTTTTCAACACCGTTTCATGCTCCTCCTATTTTTCAGACCGTTTCATGCTCCTCATATTTTTGACACCTTTGGAAGCTCTTCATATTTTGCATACCTTTTCCAGCTCTTCATGTTTTTGAACACCGCTTCGTGCTCCTCCATTTTTCAGACCGTTTCATGTTCCTCATATTTTTGACACCTTTTGAAGCTCTTCATATGTTTCACACCATCAGGCTGTTCATGTTTTTCAACACCGCTGCATGATACTCCTATTTTTCAGAACGTTTCATGCTCCTCATATGTCTGACACCTTTAGAAGCTCTTCATCTTATTCACAGCTTTTCAGGCTCTTAATGTTTTTCAACACCACTTCATGCACCTCCTATTTTTCAGACCGTGTCATGCTCCTCATATTTTTGACACCTTTTGAAGCTCCTCATATATTTCACACCTTATCATTCTCTTCATGTTTTTCAAAACCACTTCATGCTCCTCTTATTTTTCAGACCTTTTCATGTTCCTCATATTTTTATCACCTTTTGAAACTCTTCATATATTTCACACATTCTCACGCTCTTCATCTTTTTCAAAACCGCTTCATGCTCCTCCTATTTTTCAGTCCGTTTTACGCTCCTCACATTTTGGACACGTTTTGAAGATCTTCATATTTTTCACACCTTTTCAGGCTCTTCATGTTTTTCAACACCGCTTCAAGCTCCTCCTATTTTTCAGACCATTTCATGCTCCTCATATATTTTACACGTTTTGAGGCTCTTCATATTTTTCACACCTTTCCAGGCTCTTCATGTTTTTGAACACCGTTTCATGGTCCTTTTTTTTTTCAGAACATTTCATGCTCCTCCTATTTTTGACACCTTTGGTAGCCCTTCATATTTTTCACACCTTTTGAAGTTCTTCATATTTTTCCAACGTTTTCAGGCTCTTCATGTTTTTCAACACCGCTTCATTCTCCTCCTATTTTTCAGACGGTTTCATGCTCCTCCTATTTTTGACACCTTTTGAAGCTCTTCATATTTTTCACACCTTTTCAGGTTCTTCATGATTTCAACACCACTTCATGCTCCTCCTATTTTCAGACCGTTTCATGCTCCTCATATATTTGACAGCTTTTGAAGCTCTTCATATTTTTCACACCTTTTCAGGCTCTTCATGTTTTTCAACACCACTTCATGCTCCTCCTATTTTTCAGACCGTTTCTTGCTCATCTGATTTCTTACACCTTTTGAAGCCTTTCATATTTTTCACACCTTTTGATGCTCTTCATATTTTTTAACAGGTTTTCAAGCTCTTCATGTTTTTCAACACTGCTTCAATCTCCTCCTATTTTTCATACCATTTCATGCTCCTCATATTTTTGACACGTTTTGAGGCTCTTCATATTTTTCACTCCCTTTCAGTCTCTTCATGTTTTGAACACCGTTTCATGCTACTCCTTTTTCAGAAAGTTTCATGCTCCTCATATTTTTGACACCTTTTGAAGCGCTTCATATTTTTCACATCTTTTCAGGTTCTTCATGTTTTTGAACACCATTTCATGCTCCTCCTATTTTTTAGGACGATTCATTATCCTCGTATTTTTGACACCTTTTGAAGCTCTTCATATTTTTCACACCTTTTCAGGCTCTTCATGTTTTTCAACACCGCTTCATGCTCCTCCTATTTTTCAGACCGTTTCATGCTCCTCATATATTTGACACCTTTTGAGGCGCTTCATATTTTTCATACCTTTTCAGGCTCTTCATGTTTTTCAACCCCGCTTCATGCTCCTCCTATTTTTCAGACCGTTTCATGCTCCTCATATTTTTGACACCTTTTGAAGCTCTTCATATTTTTCATACCTTTTCAGGCTCTTCATGTTTTTCAACACCGCTTCATGCTCCTCCTATTTTTCAGACCGTTTCATGCTCCTCATATTTTTGACACCTTTTGAAGCTCTTCATGTTTTTCATACCTTTTCAGGCTCTTCATGTTTTTCAACACCGCTTCATGCTCCTCCTATTTTTCAGACCGTTTCATGGTCCTCATATTTTTGACATGTTTTGAAGCTCTTCATATTTTTCACACATATTCAGGCTCTTCATGTTTTTGAACACCGTTTCATGCTCCTCCTATTTTCAGACCTTTTCATGCTGCTCATATTTTTTACACCTTTTGAAACTCTTCATATTTTTCACACCATTTCAGTCTCTTCATGTTTTTGAACACCACTTCGTGCTCCTCCTATTTTTCCGACCGTTTCATGGTCATCTCATTTTTTACACCTTTTGAAGCTCGTCATATTTTCCACACCTTTTGAAACTCTTCATATTTTTCACAGGTTTTCAGGCTCTTCATGTTTTTCAACTCTGCTTCATGCTCCTCCTATTTTTCAGACCGTTTCATGCTCCTCATATTTTTGACACGTTTTCAGGCTCTTCATATTTTTCACACCCTTCCAGGCGCTTCATGATTTTGAACACTGTTTCATGCTACTTCTTTTTCTGAACGTTTCATGCTCCTCATATTTTTGACACCTTTTATAGCTCTTCATATTTTTGACACCTTTTCAGGCTCTTCATGTTTTTCAACACCATTTCATGCTCCTCCTATTTTTCAGACCTTTTCATGCCTCTCATATTTTTGACACATTTTGAGGCTCTTAATATTTTTCACACCTTTCCAGGCTCTTCGTGATTTTCAACACCGTTTCATGCTCCTTATTTTTCAGAACGTTTCATGCTCCTCATATTTTTGACACCTTTTGCAGGTCTTCATATTTTTCACAACTTTTCAGGCTCTTCATGTTTTTCAACACCACTTTATTCTGCTCCTATTTTACAGACCGTTTCATGCTCATCTCTTCTTTGACACCTTTTGAAGATCTTCATATCTTTCACACCTTTTGAAGCTCTTCATATTTTTCACACTTTTTCAGGCTCTTCATGTTTTTCAACACCGCTTCATGCTCCTCCTATTTTTCAGACCGTTTCATGCTCCTCATATTTTTGACACCTTTGAAGCTCTTCATATTTTTCACACCTTTTCAGGCTCTTCACGTTTTTGAACACCGCTTCATGCTCCTCCGATTTTCCAGACCGTATCATGCTCCTCATATTTTTGACACCTTTTGAAGCTCTTCATATTTTTCACACCTTTTGAAGCACTTCATATTTTTCAGACCTCTTCAGTCTCTTCATATTTTTCACACCTTTTCAGGCTCTTCATGTTTTTCAACACCACTTCATGCTCCCCCTATTTTTCAGACCGTTTCATGCTCCTGATTTTCTTGAGACCTTTTGAAGCTCTTCATATATTTCACAACTTTTCACGTTCTTCATGATTTTCAACACCACTTCATGCTCCTCCTATTTTTCAGAACTTTTCATGCTTTTTTCATTTTTCACACCTTTTGAAGCTCTTCATATTTTTCACACGTTTTCAGGCTCTTCATGTTTTTCAACACCGCTTCAAGCTCCTTCTATTTTTCAGACCGTTTCATGCTTCACATATTTTTGTCACCTTTTGAAGCTCTTCATATTTCTCACAGTTTTTCAGGCTCTTCATGTTTTTCAACACTGCTTCATGATCCTCCTATTTTTCAGAACGTTTCATGCTCCTCATATTTTTGACACATTTTGAAGCTCTTCATAATTTTCACACCTTTTCAGGCTCTTCATGTTTTTCAACACCACGTCATGCTCCTCCTATTTTTCACACCGTTTCATGCTCATCTCATTTTTGACACCTTTTGAAGCTCTTCATATTTTTCAAACCTTTTGAAGCTCTTCATATTTTTCATACCTTTTCAGTTTCTTCATGTTTTTAAACACCGCTTCATGTTCCTCATATTTTTCAGCCCGTTTCATGCTCCTCATGTATTTCACACCTTTTGAAGCTCTTCATATTTTTCACACCTTTTCAGGCTCTTCATGTTTTTCAACCCCGCTTCATGCTCCTCCTATTTTTCAGACCGTTTCATTCTCCTCATGTTTTTGACACCGTTTGAAGCTCTTCATATTTTTCACTCCTTTTCAGGCTCTTCATGTTTTTCAACACCGCTTCATGCTCCTCCTATTTTTCAGACCGTTTCATGCTCATCTGATTTTTGACACCTTTTGAAGCTCTTCTTATTTTTCACACCTTTTGAACCTTTTCATATTTTTCACACCATTTCAGGCTCTTCATGTTTTTCAACACCACTTCATGCTCCTCCTATTTTTCAGGCCGTTTCATGCTCCTCGTATTTTTGACACCTTTGAAGCTCTTCATATTTTTCACACCTTTTCAGTTTCTTCATGTTTTTGAACACTACTTCATGATCCTCCTATAATTCAGACCGTTTCAGGCTCCTCATGTATTTCACACCTTGTGAAGCTCTTCATATTTTTCACACCTTTTCAGGCTCTTCATGTTTTTCAACACCGCTTCGTGCATCTTCTATTTTTCAGACCGATTCATGCTCCTCATATTTTTGACACTTTTTGAAGCTCTTCATATTTTTCACAACTTTTCATGCTCTTCATTTTTTTGCACACCATTTCATGCTCCTCCTATTTTTCAGGCCGTTTCATGCTCCTCATATTTTTGACACCCTTTGAAGCTCTTCATATTTTTCACACGTTTTGAAGCTCTTCATATTTTTGACACGTTTTCAGGCTTTTCATGTTTTTCAACACCGTTTCTTGCTCCTCCTATTTTTCAGACCGTTTCATGCTCCTCATATTTTTGACACCTTTTGAAGCTCTTCATTATTTTCACACCTTTCAGTCTCTTCATGTTTTTGACCACCGTTTCATGCTCCTCCTATTTTTCAGACCGTTTCATGCTCCTCATGTATTTCACACTCTTTGAAGCTCTTCATATTTTTCACAACTTTTCAGGCTCTTCATGTTTTTTAACACAGTTTTATGCTGCTCTTATATTTCAGACCGTTTCCTGCTCCTCATATTTTTGACACCTTTTGAAGCTGTTCATATTTTTCACACCTTTTCATTCTCTTCATGTTTTTCAACACCGCTTCATGATCCTCCTATTTTTCAGACCATTTCATGCTCCTCATATTTTTCACACCTTTTGAAGCTCTTCATATTTTTCACACCTTTTCAGGCTCTTCATGTTTTTCACACGTTTTCAGGCTCTTCATGTTTTTGAACACAGTTTTATGCTGCTCTTATATTTCAGACCGTTTCCTGCTCCTCATATTTTTGACACCTTTTGAAGCTCTTCATATTTTTCACACCTTTTCAGGCTCTTCATGTTTTTCAACACCGCTTCATGATCCTCCTATTTTTCAGACCATTTCATGCTCCTCATATTTTTCAAACCTTTTGAAGCTCTTCATAATTTTCACACCTTTTCAGGCTCTTCATGTTTTTCACACGTTTTCAGGCTCTTCATGTTTTTGAACACCGTTTCATGCTCCTCCTATTTTTCAGACCGTTTAATGCTCCTCATGCATTTCACATCTTTTCAAGCTCTTCATATTTTTCACACCTTTTCAGGCTCTTCATGTTTTTCAACACCGCTTCATGCTCCGCCTATTTTTCAGACCGTTTCATGCTCATCTCATTTTTGACGCCTTTTGAAGCTCTTCATATTTTTCACACCTTTTCAGTCTCTTCATGTTTTTGAACACCGTTTCATGCGACTCCTATTTTTCAGACCGTTTAATGCTCCTCATATTTTTCACACCTTTTGAAGCTCTTCATATTTTTCACACCTTTTCAGGCTCTTCATGTTTTTCAACACCGCTTCATGCTCCTCCTATTTTTCAGACCGTTTCATGCTCCTCATATTTTTGACACCTTTGGATGCTCTTCATATTTTTCACATGTTTTCAGGCTCTTCATGTTTTTCAACACCGCTTCATGCTCTTCATGTTTTTTTAACACAGTTTTATGCTGCTCTTATATTTCAGACCCTTTCCTGCTCCTCATATTTTTGACACCATTTGAAGCTCTTCATATTTTTCACACCTTTTCAGGTTCTCCATGTTTTAGAACGCCGCTTCATGCTCCTCCTATATTTCAGACCGTTTCATGCTCCTCATATTTTTCACACCTTTTCAAGCTCTTCATATTTTTCACATGTTTTCAGGCTCTTCATGTTTTTCAACACCGCTTCATGCTCCTCCTAATTTTCAGACCATTCATGCTCCTCTTATTGTTGACACCTTTTGAACCTCTTCATATTTTTCACACCTTTTCAAGCTCTTCATGTTTTTCAACACCACTTCATGCTCCACCTATTTTTCAGACCGTTTCATGCTCCTCCTATTTTTCAGACAGTTTCATGCTCATCTCATTTTTGACACCTTTTGAAGCTCTTCATATTTTTCACCCCTTTTCAGGCTCTTCTTGTTTTCTAACACAGTTTTATGCTGCTCTTATATTTCAGACCGTTTCCTGCTCCTCATATTTTTGACACCTTTTGAAGCTCTTCATATTTTTCACACCTTTTCAGACTCTTCATGTTTTTCACACGTTTTCAGGCTCTTCATGTTTTTGAACACCGTTTCATGCTCCTCCTATTTTTCAGTCCGTTTCATGCTCCTCATAGTTTTGACACCTTTTGAAGCTCTTCATAATTTTCACACCTTTTCAGGCTCTTCATGTTTTTCACACGTTTTCAGGCTCTTCTTGTTTTTGAACACTGTTTCATGCTCCTCCTATTTTTCAGACCGTTTCATGCTCCTCATATTTTTGACACCTTTTGAAGATCTTCATATTTTTCACACCTTTTCAGGCTATTCATGTTTTTGAGCCCAGCTTCATGCTCCTCATATTTTTCAGACCATTTCATGCTCCTCATGTATTTCACACCCTTTGAAGCTCTCTATATTTTTCACAACTTTTCAGGCTCTTCATGTTTTTTAACACAGTTTTATGCTGCTCTTATATTTCAGACCCTTTCCTGCTCCTCATATTTTTGACACCATTTGAAGCTCTTCATATTTTTCACACCTTTTCAGGTTCTCCATGTTTTAGAACGCCGCTTCATGCTCGTCCTATTTTTAAGACCGTTTCATGCTCCTCATATTTTTCACACCTTTTGAAGCTCTTCATATTTTTCACATGTTTTCAGGCTCTTCATGTTTTTCAACACCGCTTCATGCTCCTCCTACTTTTCAGACCATTCATGCTCCTCTTATTGTTGACACCATTTGAACCTCTTCATATTTTTAACACCTTTTCAGGCTCTTCATGTTTTTCAACACCGCTTCATGCTCCTCCTATTTTTCAGACCGTTTCATGCTCCTCATATTTTTGACACCTTTGGATGCTCTTCATATTTTTCACATGTTTTCAGGCTCTTCATGTTTTTCAACACCGCTTCATGCTCTTCATGTTTTTTTAACACAGTTTTATGCTGCTCTTATATTTCAGACCCTTTCCTGCTCCTCATATTTTTGACACCATTTGAAGCTCTTCATATTTTTCACACCTTTTCAGGTTCTCCATGTTTTAGAACGCCGCTTCATGCTCCTCCTATATTTCAGACCGTTTCATGCTCCTCATATTTTTCACACCTTTTCAAGCTCTTCATATTTTTCACATGTTTTCAGGCTCTTCATGTTTTTCAACACCGCTTCATGCTCCTCCTAATTTTCAGACCATTCATGCTCCTCTTATTGTTGACACCTTTTGAACCTCTTCATATTTTTCACACCTTTTCAAGCTCTTCATGTTTTTCAACACCACTTCATGCTCCACCTATTTTTCAGACCGTTTCATGCTCCTCCTATTTTTCAGACAGTTTCATGCTCATCTCATTTTTGACACCTTTTGAAGCTCTTCATATTTTTCACCCCTTTTCAGGCTCTTCTTGTTTTCTAACACAGTTTTATGCTGCTCTTATATTTCAGACCGTTTCCTGCTCCTCATATTTTTGACACCTTTTGAAGCTCTTCATATTTTTCACACCTTTTCAGACTCTTCATGTTTTTCACACGTTTTCAGGCTCTTCATGTTTTTGAACACCGTTTCATGCTCCTCCTATTTTTCAGTCCGTTTCATGCTCCTCATAGTTTTGACACCTTTTGAAGCTCTTCATAATTTTCACACCTTTTCAGGCTCTTCATGTTTTTCACACGTTTTCAGGCTCTTCTTGTTTTTGAACACTGTTTCATGCTCCTCCTATTTTTCAGACCGTTTCATGCTCCTCATATTTTTGACACCTTTTGAAGATCTTCATATTTTTCACACCTTTTCAGGCTATTCATGTTTTTGAGCCCAGCTTCATGATCCTCCTATTTTTCAGACCATTTCATGCTCCTCATATTTTTCACACCCTTTGAAGTTCTTCATATTTTTCACACCTTTTCAGGCTCTTCATGTTTTTCACACGTTTTCAGGCTCTTCATGTTTTTGAACACCGTTTCATGCTCCTCCTATTTTTCAGACCGTTTCATGTTCCTTATATTTTTGACACCTTTTGAAGCTCTTCATATTTTTCACACCTTTTCAGTCTCTTCATGTTTTTGAGCCCAGCTTCATGCTCCTCCTATTTTTCAGACCGTTTCATGCTCCTCATGTATTTCACACCCTTTGAAGCTCTTTATATTTTTCACAACTTTTCAGGCTCTTCATGTTTTTTAACACAGTTTTTTGTTGCTCTTATATTTCAGACCCTTTCCTGCTCCTCATATTTTTGACACCATTTGAAGCTCTTTATATTTTTCACACCTTTTCAGGTTCTCCATGTTTTAGAACGCCGCTTCATGCTCCTCCTATTTTTAAGACCGTTTCATGCTCCTCATATTTTTCACACCGTTTGAAGCTCTTCATATTTTTCACACCTTTTCAAGCTCTTCATGTTTTTCAACACGACTTCATGCTCCTCCTATTTTTCAGACAGTTTCATGCTCATCTCATTTTTGACACCTTTTGAACGTCTTCATATTTTTCACACCTTTTGATGCTGCCAGTTTTATTTAAGACTTTACATATCTGAATAATTAGTTAAAAAGCAAATATTCATTTTTAGAGTTGCACAAAAGGAAAATAATAGGGAAAGTGATGGCTGGCTTATGATTTGGGGCCAATTTCCATAAGTTAAATATAAAATCTAAGTTTTAGAACCTGTGGCTCTAAAAATAGCACTTGTAATTAATACTGTTCTTCAGATTCATAGTTTAAGTTAGACACTACATTTTATTTCTTGATGTTATAGATTTAACAACATATTGGTAGCAACATATAACTTCTCTCATGGATTAGACATCAAGAGACCAGTTTATGTATATAAACTTAAACACTTTAAATGAATATATTCAGCTATTATGGAACTTATAGCAAATAAAAAACTTGTTAACAACTTTCCAAAAGGCACAAAAGACAGTGTTAATAAAGAGTGGTCTTTTGCATCATTTTCAAAAATTCTTCCTTGTTTATTTCTCCATCCCCATCATGATCAGCCTCATCAAGCATTTCCTGAAGTTCATCATCTGTTAAATTTTTCCCTAGCTCCTTAGCAACCCTCTTGATATTGTTCAATGATATACTTCCTGTATCATCATCATCAAATAGTTTGAAAGCCTTCAATATTTCTTCTATTTCATCCTTTTCACTCATTTTTACACTCATTATGGCAAAAAATTCTTCAAAATTAATGGTGCCAATTCCTTCTTTGTCAGTTTCAGCTATCATCTTTTTAATTCCTTCTTTTTTGGCTCAAATCCTAAGGCCCACATTGCAATCATGTCTCCAACCGGCGCCCCCGGCCAGGACCTCCCAGGTTTACCCACCAGCCTGAAGCTCTTCATATTTTTGACACGTTTTCAGGCTTTTCATGTTTTTCAACACCGTTTCATGAGCCTCCTATTTTTCAGACCGTTTCATTTTCCTCATATTTTTGACACCTTTTGAAGCTCTTCATAATTTTCACACCTTTTCAGGCTCTTCATGTTTTTCACACATTTTCAGGCTCTTCTTGTTTTTGAACACCGTTTCATGCTCCTCCTATTTTTCAGACCGTTTCATGCTCCTCATGTATTTCACCCCCTTTGAAGCTCTTCATATTTTTCACACCTTTTCAGGCTCTTCATGTTTTTTAACACAGTTTTATGCTGCTCTTATATTTCAGACCGTTTCCTGCTCCTCATATTTTTGACACCTTTTGAAGCTCTTCATAATTTTCACACGTTTTCAGGCTCTTCATGTTTTTCAACACCGCTTCATGATCCTCCTATTTTGCAGACCATTTCCTGCTCCTCATATTTTTCACACCTTTTGAAGTTCTTCATATTTTTCACACCTTTTCAGGCTCTTCCTGTTTTTTAACTCCGTTTTATGCTGCTCTTATATTTCAGACCATTTCCTGCTCCTCATATTTTTGACACCGTTTGAAGCTCTTCATATTTTTCACACCGTTTGAAGCTCTTCCTACTTTTCACACCTTTTCAGGCTCTCCATGTTTTTCCACAACGTTTCATGCTCCTATATTTTTCAGACCGTTTCTTGCTCCCGCTATTTTTCAGACCGTTTCATGCTCCTCATGTAGTTCAAACCTTTTGAAGCTCTTCATATTTTTCACACCTTTTCAGGCTCTTCATGTTTTTGAACATCGCTTCATGCTCCTCCTATTTTTCAGACGGTTTCATGCTCTTCATATTTTAGACAACTTTTGAAGCTCGTCATATTTTTCACACCTTTTCAGTCTCTTCATGTTTTTGAACATCGCTTCATGCTCCTTTATTTTTCAGACAATTTCTTGCTCCTCATATTTTTAAAACCTTTTGAAGCTCTTCAGATTTTTCACACCTTTTCAGGCACTTCATGTTTTTGAAAACCGCTTCATGCTCCTCATATATTTCAGACCGTTTCATGCTCCTCATATATTTGACACTTTTTGAAGCTCTTCATATTTTTCACAACTTTTCAGGCTCTTCATGTTTTTGAACACCGCTTCATGCTCCTCCTATTTTTCAGACCGTTTCATGCTCATCTCATTTTTGACACATTTTGAACTTCTTCATATTTTTCACACCTTTAAAGCTCTTCATATTTTTCACACCTTTAAAGCTCTTCATATTTTTCACAACTTTTCAGTCTCTGCATTTTTTTGAACACCGCTTCATGCTCCTCCTATTTTTCAGACCGTTTCATGCTTCTCATGTATTTTACAACTTTTGAAGCTCTTCATATTTTTCACACCTTTTCAGGCTCTTCATGTTTTTGAACACCGCTTCATGCTCCTCCTATTTTTCAGACCGTTTCATGCTCCTCATGTATTTCACACCTTTTGAAGCTATTCATATTTTTCACATCTTTTCAGGCTGTTCATGTTTTTGAACACCACTTCATGCTCCTCCTATTTTTTAGACCGTTTCATGCTCCTCATAATTTTCACACCTTTTAAAGCTCTTCTTATTTTTCACACCTTTTCATGTTCTTCATGTTTTTGAACACCGCTTCATCTTTCTCCTATTTTTAAGACCGTTTCATGCTCCTCATATTTTTGACACCTTTTGAAGCTCTTCATATTTTGCACACCTTTTCAGGCTCTTCATGTTTTTGAACACTGTTTCCTGCTCCTCCTATTTTTCAGACTTTTCATGCTCCTCATATTTTTGACACCTTTTGAAGCTCTTCATATTTTTCACTCCTTTTCAGGTTCTTCATGTTTTTCCACACCGCTTCATGTTCCTCCTATTTTTCAGACCGTTTCATGCTCCTCACATTTTTGACACCTTTTGAAGCTCTTCATATATTTCACAACTTTTCAGGCTTTTCATGTTTTTGAACACTGTTTCATGCTCCTCATATTTTTGACACCTTTTGAAGCTCTTCATATTGTTCACACCTTTTCAGGCTCTTCATGTTTTTGAACACCGTTACATGCTCCTTGTATTTTTCATACCATTTCATGCTCGTCATTTTTTTGCCACCTTTTGAAGCTCTTCATATATTTCACACCTTTTCAGGCTCTTTATGTTTTTCAACGCCATATCATGCTCCTCCTATTTTTCAGACCGTTTCATGCTCCTCATATTTTTGACACCTTTTGAAGCTCTTCATATGTTTCACACCTTTTGAAGCTCTTCATATTTTTCACACCTTTTCAGGCTCTTCATGTATTTCAACACCGCTTCATGCTCCGCCTAGTTTTCAGACCGTTTCATGCTCCTCATATTTTTCACACCGTTTGAAGCTCTTCATATTTTTCACACCTTTTCAAGCTCTTCATGTTTTTCAACACCACTTCATGCTCCACCTATTTTTCAGACCGTTTCATGCTCCTCATATTTTTCACACCGTTTGAAGCTCTTCATATTTTTCACACCTTTTCAAGCTCTTCATGTTTTTCAACACCACTTCATGCTCCACCTATTTTTCAGACCGTTTCATGCTCCTCCTATTTTTCAGACAATTTCATGCTCATCTCATTTTTGACACCTTTTGAAGCTCTTCATATTTTTCACAACTTTTCAGGCTCTTCTTGTTTTCTAACACAGTTTTATGCTGCTCTTATATTTCAGACCGTTTCCTGCTCCTCATATTTTTGACACCTTTTGAAGCTCTTCATATTTTTCACACCTTTTCAGACTCTTCATGTTTTTCACACGTTTTCAGGCTCTTCATGTTTTTCACAAGCACTTCACGCTCCTCCTATTTTTCAGAACGTATCATGCTCCTCATATTTTTGACACCTTTTGAAGCTCTTCATATTTTTCACACCTTTTGAAGCTCTTCTTATATTTCACACCTTTTCAGGCTCTTCATGTTTTTGAACAAAACTTCATGCTTCTCCTATTTGTCAGACCGTTTAATGCTCCTCATGTATTTCACACCTTTTGAAGCTCTTCATATTTTTCACACCTTTTCAGGCTTTTCATGTTTTTGAACAGCGCATCATGCTCCTCCTATTTTTCAGAAGGTTTCATGCTCATCTCACTTTTGACACCTTTTGAAGCTCTTCATGTTTTTCACACCTTTTCAGGCTCTTCATGTTTTTCAACACCGCTACATGATCCTCCTATTTTTCAGACCGTTTCCTGCTCCTCATATTTTTGACACCTTTTGAAGCTCTTCATATATTTCACACCGTTTCAGGCTCTTCATGTTTTTCAACACCGCTTCATGCTCCTCCTATTTTTCAGACCGTTTCATGATGCTCATATTTTTGACACCTTTTGAGGCTCTTCATATTTTTCACACCTTTTCAGGCTCTTCATGTTTTTGAACACTGTTTCAAGCTCCTCCTCTTTTTCACACCGTTTCATGCCCCTCATAATTTTGATCCCTTTTGATGCTTTTCATATTTTTCACACCTTTTCAGGCTCTTCACTTTTATCAACACCGCTTCATGCTCCTCCTATTTTTCAGACCGTTTCATGCTCCTGATATTTTTGACAACTTTTGAATCTCTTCATATTTTTCACACATTCTCAGTGTTTTCATGTTTTTCAAAACCGCTTCATGCTCCTCCTATTTTTCAGACCGTTTCATGCTCCTCATATTTTTCACATCTTTTAAAGCTCTTCATATTTTTCACACCTTTTCAGACCTTTCATGATTTTCAACATCACTTCATGCTCCTCCTATTTTTCAGACCGTTTCATGCTTCTCATATTTTTGACACCTTTTGAAGCTGTTCATATTTTTCCGACCTTTTCAGGCTCTTCATGTTTTTCAACACGGCTTCAGGCTCCTCCTATTTTTCAGAACGTTTCATGCTCCTCATAATTTTCACAACTTTTGAAGCTTTTCCTATATTTCACACGTTTTCAGGCTCTTCTTGTTTTTCAACACTTCTTCATGCTCCTCTTATTTTTCAGACCGTTTCATGCTCCTCATATTTTTCTCACCTTTTGAAGCTATTCATATTTTTTAAACCTTTTCAGGCTCTTCAAGTTTTTCAACACCGCTTCATGCTCCTCCTATGTTTCCGACCTTTTCATGCTCCTGATGTATTTCACACCTTTTGAAGCTCTTCATATTTTTCACATCTTTTCAAGTTCTTCATATTTTTTTACACCGTTTCCTGCTCCTCCTATTTTTCAGACCATTTCATGCTCGTCATATTTTTGACACCTTTTGAAGCTCTTCATATTTTTCACAAATTTTCAGGCTCTTCATGTTTTTCAACATCCCTTCCTGATCCTCCATTTTTCAGACCGTTTCATGCTCCTCATATTTTTGACACCTTTTGAAGATCTTCATATTTTTCACACCTTTTCAGGCTCTTCATGTTTTTGAACACTGTTTCCTGCTCCTCCTATTTTTCAGACTTTTCATGCTCCTCATATTTTTGACACCTTTTGAAGCTCTTCATATTTTTCACTCCTTTTCAGGTTCTTCATGTTTTTCCACACCGCTTCATGTTCCTCCTATTTTTCAGACCGTTTCATGCTCCTCACATTTTTGACACCTTTTGAAGCTCTTCATATATTTCACAACTTTTCAGGCTTTTCATGTTTTTGAACACTGTTTCATGCTCCTCATATTTTTGACACCTTTTGAAGCTCTTCATATTGTTCACACCTTTTCATGCTCTTCATGTTTTTGAACACCGTTACATGCTCCTTCTATTTTTCATACCATTTCATGCTCGTCATTTTTTGCCACCTTTTGAAGCTCTTCATATATTTCACACCTTTTCAGGCTCTTTATGTTTTTCAACGCCATATCATGCTCCTCCTATTTTTCAGACCGTTTCATGCTCCTCATATTTTTGACACCTTTTGAAGCTCTTCATATGTTTCACACCTTTTGAAGCTCTTCATATTTTTCACACCTTTTCAGGCTCTTCATGTATTTCAACACCGCTTCATGCTCCGCCTAGTTTTCAGACCGTTTCATGCTCCTCATATTTTTCACACCGTTTGAAGCTCTTCATATTTTTCACACCTTTTCAAGCTCTTCATGTTTTTCAACACCACTTCATGCTCCACCTATTTTTCAGACCGTTTCATGCTCCTCATATTTTTCACACCGTTTGAAGCTCTTCATATTTTTCACACCTTTTCAAGCTCTTCATGTTTTTCAACACCACTTCATGCTCCACCTATTTTTCAGACCGTTTCATGCTTTTCCTATTTTTCAGACAATTTCATGCTCATCTCATTTTTGACACCTTTTGAAGCTCTTCATATTTTTCACAACTTTTCAGGCTCTTCTTGTTTTCTAACACAGTTTTATGCTGCTCTTATATTTCAGACCGTTTCCTGCTCCTCATATTTTTGACACCTTTTGAAGCTCTTCATATTTTTCACACCTTTTCAGACTCTTCATGTTTTTCACACGTTTTCAGGCTCTTCATGTTTTTGAACACCGTTTCATGCTCCTCCTATATTTCAGTCCGTTTCATGCTCCTCATATTTTTGACACCTTTTGAAGCTCTTCATAATTTTCACACCTTTTCAGGCTCTTCTTGTTTTTCACACGTTTTCAGGCTCTTCTTGTTTTTGAACACTGTTTCATGCTCCTCCTATTTTTCAGACCGTTTCATGCTCCTCATATTTTTGACACCTTTTGAAGATCTTCATATTTTTCACACCTTTTCAGGCTATTTATGTTTTTGAACACCGTTACATGCTCCTTCTATTTTTCATACCATTTCATGCTCGTCATTTTTTTGACACCTTTTGAACCTCTTCATATTTTTCACACCTTTTCAGGCTCTTTATGTTTTTCAACGCCGTATCATGCTCCTCCTATTTTTCAGACCGTTTCATGCTCCTTATATTTTTGACACCTTTTGAAGCTCTTCATAAGTTTCACACCTTTTGAAGCTCTTCATATTTTTCACACCTTTTCAGGCTCTTCATGTATTTCAACACCGCTTCATGCTCCTCCTAGTTTTCAGACCGTTTCATGCTCCTCATATTTTTGGCACCTTTTGAAGGTCTTCATTTTTTTCACACGTTTTCAGACTCTTCATGTTTTTCAACACCACTACATGCTCCACCTATTTTTCAGACCGTTTCATTCTCCTCATATTTTTCACACCGTTTGAAGCTCTTCATATTTTTCACACCTTTTGAAGCTCTTCTTATATTTCACACCTTTTCAGGCTCTTTATGTTTTTCAACGCCGTATCATGCTCCTCCTATTTTTCAGACCGTTTCATGCTCCTTATATTTTTGACACCTTTTGAAGCTCTTCATAAGTTTCACACCTTTTGAAGCTCTTCATATTTTTCACACCTTTTCAGGCTCTTCATGTATTTCAACACCGCTTCATGCTCCTCCTAGTTTTCAGACCGTTTCATGCTCCTCATATTTTTGGCACCTTTTGAAGGTCTTCATTTTTTTCACACGTTTTCAGACTCTTCATGTTTTTCAACACCACTACATGCTCCACCTATTTTTCAGACCGTTTCATTCTCCTCATATTTTTCACACCGTTTGAAGCTCTTCATATTTTTCACACCTTTTCAAACTCTTCATGTTTTTCAACACCACTTCATGCTCCACATATTATTCAGACCGTTTCATGCTCCTCCTATTTTTCAGACAGTTTCATGTTCATCTCATTTTTGACACCTTTTGAAGCTCTTCATATTTTTCACACCTTTTCAGGCTCTTCTTGTTTTCTAACACAGTTTTATGCTGCTCTTATATTTCAGACCGTTTCCTGCTCCTCACATTTTTGACACCTTTTGAAGCTCTTCATATTTTTCACACCTTTTCAGACTCTTCATGTTTTTCACACGTTTTCAGGCTCTTCATGTTTTTGAACACCGTTTCATGCTCCTCCTATTTTTCATACCGTTTCATGCTCTTCATATTTTTGACACATTTTGAAGCTCTTCATAATTTTCACACCTTTTCAGTCTCTTCATGTTTTTCACACGTTTTCAGGCTCTTCTTGTTTTTGAACACTGTTTCATGCTCCTCCTATTTTTCAGACCGTTTCATGCTCCTCATATTTTTGACACCTTTTGAAGATCTTCATATTTTTCACACCTTTTCAGGCTATTCATGTTTTTGAACCCAGCTTCATGATCCTCCTATTTTTCAGACCATTTCATGCTCCTCATATTTTTCACACCTTATGAAGCTCTTCATATTTTTCACATCTTTTCAGGCTCTTCATGTTTTTGAACACCGCTTCATGCTCCTCCTATTTTTCAGACCGTTTCATGCTCCTCATAATTTTCACACCTTTTAAAGCTCTTCTTATTTTTCACACCTTTTCATGTTCTTCATGATTTTGAGCACCGCTTCATCTTTCTCCTATTTTTAAGACCGTTTCATGCTCCTCATATTTTTGACACCTTTTGAAGCTCTTCATATTTTGCACACCTTTTCAGGCTCTTCATGTTTTTCACAAGCACTTCACGCTTCTCCTATTTTTCAGAACGTATCATGCTCCTCATATTTTTGACACCTTTTGAAGCTCTTCATATTTTTCACACCTTTTGAAGCTCTTCTTATATTTCACACCTTTTCAGGCTCTTCATGTTTTTGAACAAAACTTCATGCTTCTCCTATTTGTCAGACCGTTTAATGCTCCTCATGTATTTCACACCTTTTGAAGCTCTTCATATTTTTCACACCTTTTCAGGCTTTTCATGTTTTTGAACAGCGCTTCATGCTCCTCCTATTTTTCAGAAGGTTTCATGCTCATCTCACTTTTGACACCTTTTGAAGCTCTTCATATTTTTCACACGTTTTCAGGCTCTTCATGTTTTTGAACACCGTTACATGCTCCTTCTATTTTTCATACCATTTCATGCTCGTCATTTTTTTGACACCTTTTGAAGCTCTTCATATTTTTCACACCTTTTCAGGCTCTTTATGTTTTTCAACGCCGTATCATGCTCCTCCTATTTTTCAGACCGTTTCATGCTCCTCATATCTGTGACACCTTTTGAAGCTCTTCATATTTTTCACACCATTTCAGGCTCTTCAAGTTTTTGAAAACGGCTTCATGCTCCTCCTAATTTTCAGACCGTTTCTTGCTCCTCATATTTTTGACACCTTTTGAAGCTCTTCATATTTTTCACACCTTTTCATGCTCTTCATATTTTTCACACCTTTTCAGGCTCTTAATGTTTCTCAACACCGTTTCATGCTTCTCCTATTTTTCAGACCGTTTCATGCTCCTCATATTTTTGACAGCTTTTGAAGCTCTTCATATATTTCACACCTTTTCAGGCTCTTCATGTTTTTCAACACCACTTAATGCTCCTCATATTTTTCAGACCGTTTCATGCTCCTCATATTTTTGTCACCTTTTGAAGCTCTTCCTATATTTCACACCTTTTCAGGCTCTTCATGTTTTTGAACACCTTTTCATGCTCCTTCTACTTTTCAGACCGTTTCATGCTACTCATATTTTTCACACCTTTTGAAGCTCTTCATTTTTTTCACACCTTTTCAAGCTCTTCATGTTTTTCAACACCGTTTCATATTCCTCCTATTTTTCAGACCGTTTCATGCTCCTCATATTTTTGACAGCTTCTGAAGCTCTTCATATATTTCACACCTTTTCAGGCTCTTCATGTTTTTCAACACCTCTTCATGCACCTCCTATATTTCAGACCGTTTCATGCTCCTCATAATTTTGACACCTTTGAAGCTCTTCATATTTTTCAAACCTTTTCAGGCTCTTCATGTTTTTCAACACCACTTCATGCACCTCCTATATTTCAGACCGTTTCATGCTCCTCATATTTTGTCACGTTTTGAAGCTCTTCATATTTTTCACACATTTCAGTCTCTTCATGTTTTTGAATACTGCACATGCTCCTCCTATTTATCAGAGCGATTCATGCTCCTCATATTTTTGACACGTTTTGAAGCTCTTCATATTTTTCACAACTTTTCAGGCTCTTCATGTTTTTGAACACCGCTTAATGCTCCTCCTATTTTTCAGATTGTTTCATGCTCCTCATATTTTTGACACGTTTTGAAGCTCTTCATATTTTTCACACCTTTTCAGGCTCTTCATGTTTTTGAACACCGTTTCATGCTCCTCTTATTTTTTTTTTTATTGTAACTTTTTTTTTATTTTTTTTTATTATTTTTATTTTTTTTTCCAGTGGGTTTTTTTTCATACTTTGATATGAATCAGCCATGGATTTACATGTATTCCCAGTCCCGATTCCTCCTCCCACCTCCCTCTCCACCCGATTCCTCTGGGTCTTCCCAGGGCACCAAGCCGGAGCACTTGTCTCGTGCATCCTACCTGGGCTGGTGATCTGTTTCACCATAGATAGCATACATGCTGTTCTTTTGAAATATCCCACCCTCACATTCTCCCACAAAGTTTAAATGTCTGTTCTGTATTTCTGTGTCTCTTTTTCTGTTCTGCATATAGGGTTATCGTTGTCACCTTTCTAAATTCCATATACATGTGTCAGTATGCTGTAATGTTCTTTATCTTTCTGGCTTACTTCACTCTGTAAAATGGGCTCCAGCTTCATCCATCTCATTAGGACTGATTCAAATGAATTCTTTTTAATGGCTGAGTAATATTCCATGGTGTATTCCATGGAATATTCCATGGAATATTCCACAGCTTTCTTATCCATTCATCTGCTGACGGGCATCTAGGTTGCTTCCATGTCCTGGCTATTATAAACAGTGCTGCGATGAACATTGGGGTGCACGTGTCTCTTTCAGACGAACCTATGGACACCTTATCTTTGACAAAGGAGGCAAGGATATGCAATGGAAAAAAGACAACCTCTTTAACAAGTGGTGCTGGGAAAACTGGTCAACCACTTGTAAAAGAATGAAAATAGAACACTTTCTAACACCATACACAAAAATAAACTCAAAATGGATTAAAGATCTAAATGTAAGACCAGAAACTATAAAACTCCTAGAGGAGAAGATAGGCAAAACACTCTCCGACATAAATCAAAGCAAGATCCTCTATGACCCACCTCCCAGAATATTGGAAATAAAAGCAAAACTAAACAAATGGGACCTAATGAAACTTAAAAGCTTTTGCACTACAAAGGAAACTATAAGTAAGGTGAAAAGACAGCCCTCAGATTGGGAGAAAATAATAGCAAATGAAGAAACAGACAAAGGATTAATCTCAAAAATATACAAGCAAATCCTGCAGCTCAATTCCAGAAAAATAAATGACCCAATAAAAAATGAGTCAAAGAACTAAACAGACATTTCTCCAAAGAAGACATACAGATGGATAACAAACACATGAAAAGATGCTCAACATCACTCATTATTAGAGAAATGCAAATCAAAACCACAATGAGGTACCATTACATGCCAGTCAGGATGGCTGCTATCCAAAAGTCTACAAGCAATAAATGCTGGAGAGGGAGTGGAGAAAAGGGAACCCTCTTATACTGTTGGTGGGAATGCACACTAGTACAGCCGCTATGGAAAACGGTGTAGAGATTTCTTAAAAAACTGGAAATAGAACTGCCATATGACCCAGCAATTCCACTTCTGGGCATACACAATGAGGAAACCAGATCCTCTTATTTTTCAGACCGTTTCAAACTCCTCATATTTTTTACACCTTTTGAAGCTCTTCATATATTTCACACCTTTTCAGACTCTTCATGTTTTTCAACACCGCTTCATGCTCCTCATATTTTTCAGACCGTTTCATGGTCCTCATATTTTTGACACCTTTTGAAGCTCTTCATATTTTTCACACCTTTTCAGGCTCTTCATGTTTTTGAACACCGTTTCATGCTCCTCATATTTTTGACACTTTTGAAGCTCTTCATATTTTTCAAACTTTTTCAGGCTCTTCAAGTTTTTAAACAACGCTTCATGCTCCTCCTAATTTTCAGACCATTTCATGATCCTCATATTTTGACACCTTTTGAAGCTCTTCATATTTTTCACACCTTTTCAGGCTCTTCATGTTTTTGAACACCGTTTCATGCTCCTCCTATTTTTCAGACCGTTTCATGCTCCTCATATTTTTGACACCTTTTGAAGCTCTTCATATTTTTCACAGCTTAACAGGCTCTTCATGTTTTTGAACACCAATTCATGCTACTCCTATTTTTCAGGCAGTTACATGCTCCTCATATTTTTGACACCTTTTGAAGCTCTTCATATTTTTCACACTTTTTCAGGCTCTTCAAGTTTTTAAACAACGCTTCATGCTCCTCCTAATTTTCAGATCGTTTCATGATCCTCATATTTTTGACACCTTTTGAAGCTCTTCATATTTTTCACACCTTTTCAGGCTCTTCATGTTTTTCAACACCAATTCATTCTCCTCCTATTTTTCAGATCGTTTCATGCTCCACATATTTTTCACACCTTTTGAAGCTAATCATTTTTTTCACACCTTTTCAGGCTCTTCATGTTTTTGAACACCGTTTCATGCTCCTCCTATTTTTCTGACCGTTTCGTGCTCCTCATATTTTTGACACATTTTGAAGCTCTTCATATTTTTCACATCTTTTCAGGCTCTTCATATTTTTCAACACCAATTCATTCTCCTCCTATTTTTCAGATCGTTTCATGCTCCACATATTTTTCACACCTTTTGAAGCTAATCATTTTTTTCACACCTTTTCAGGCTTTTCATGTTTTTCAACACCGTTTCATATTCCTCCTATTTTTCAGACCGTTTCATGCTCCTCATATTTTTGACAGCTTCTGAAGCTCTTCATATATTTCACACCTTTTCAGGCTCTTCATGTTTTTCAACACCTCTTCATGCACCTCCTATATTTCAGACCGTTTCATGCTCCTCATAATTTTGACACCTTTGAAGCTCTTCATATTTTTCAAACCTTTTCAGGCTCTTCATGTTTTTCAACACCACTTCATGCACCTCCTATATTTCAGACCGTTTCATGCTCCTCATATTTTGTCACGTTTTGAAGCTCTTCATATTTTTCACACATTTCAGTCTCTTCATGTTTTTGAATACTGCTTCATGCTCCTCCTATTTTTCAGAGCGATTCATGCTCCTCATATTTTTGACACGTTTTGAAGCTCTTCATATTTTTCACAACTTTTCAGGCTCTTCATGTTTTTGAACACCGCTTAATGCTCCTCCTATTTTTCAGATTGTTTCATGCTCCTAATATTTTTGACACGTTTTGAAGCTCTTCATATTTTTCACACCTTTTCAGGCTCTTCATGTTTTTGAACACCGTTTCATGCTCCTCTTATTTTTTTTTTATTGTTATTTTTTTTATTTTTTTTATTATTATTATTTTTTTTTTCCAGTGGGTTTTGTCATACTTTGATATGAATCAGCCATGGATTTACATGTATTCCCAGTCCCGATTCCTCCTCCCACCTCCCTCTCCACCCGATTCCTCTGGGTCTTCCCAGTGCACCAAGCCGGAGCACTTGTCTCGTGCATCCTACCTGGGCTGGTGATCTGTTTCACCATAGATAGCATACCTGCTGTTCTTTTGAAATATCCCACCCTCACATTCTCCCAGAAAGTTTAAAAGTCTGTTCTGTATTTCTGTGTCTCTTTTTCTGTTCTGCATATAGGGTTATCATTGTCACCTTTCTAAATTCCATATACATGTGTCAGTATGCTGTAATGTTCTTTATCTTTCTGGCTTACTTCACTCTGTAAAATGGGCTCCAGCTTCATCCATCTCATTAGGACTGATTCAAATGAATTCTTTTTAATGGCTGAGTAATATTCCATGGTGTATTCCATGGAATATTCCATGGAATATTCCACAGCTTTCTTATCCATTCATCTGCTGACGGGCATCTAGGTTGCTTCCATGTCCTGGCTATTATAAACAGTGCTGCGATGAACATTGGGGTGCACGTGTCTCTTTCAGACGAACCTATGGACACCTTATCTTTGACAAAGGAGGCAAGGATATGCAATGGAAAAAAGACAACCTCTTTAACAAGTGGTGCTGGGAAAACTGGTCAACCACTTGTAAAAGAATGAAAATAGAACACTTTCTAACACCATACACAAAAATAAACTCAAAATGGATTAAAGATCTAAATGTAAGACCAGAAACTATAAAACTCCTAGAGGAGAAGATAGGCAAAACACTCTCCGACATAAATCAAAGCAAGATCCTCTATGACCCACCTCCCAGAATATTGGAAATAAAAGCAAAACTAAACAAATGGGACCTAATGAAACTTAAAAGCTTTTGCACTACAAAGGAAACTATAAGTAAGGTGAAAAGACAGCCCTCAGATTGGGAGAAAATAATAGCAAATGAAGAAACAGACAAAGGATTAATCTCAAAAATATACAAGCAAATCCTGCAGCTCAATTCCAGAAAAATAAATGACCCAATAAAAAATGAGTCAAAGAACTAAACAGACATTTCTCCAAAGAAGACATACAGATGGATAACAAACACATGAAAAGATGCTCAACATCACTCATTATTAGAGAAATGCAAATCAAAACCACAATGAGGTACCATTACATGCCAGTCAGGATGGCTGCTATCCAAAAGTCTACAAGCAATAAATGCTGGAGAGGGAGTGGAGAAAAGAGAACCCTCTTATACTGTTGGTGGGAATGCACACTAGTACAGCCGCTATGGAAAATGGTGTAGAGATTTCTTAAAAAACTGGAAATAGAACTGCCATATGACCCAGCAATTCCACTTCTGGGCATACACAATGAGGAAACCAGATCCTCTTATTTTTCAGACCGTTTCAAACTCCTCATATTTTTTACACCTTTTGAAGCTCTTCATATATTTCACACCTTTTCAGACTCTTCATGTTTTTCAACACCGCTTCATGCTCCTCATATTTTTCAGACCGTTTCATGGTCCTCATATTTTTGACACCTTTTGAAGCTCTTCATATTTTTCACACCTTTTCAGGCTCTTCATGTTTTTGAACACCGTTTCATGCTCCTCATATTTTTGACACCTTTTGAAGCTCTTCATATTTTTCAAACTTTTTCAGGCTCTTCAAGTTTTTAAACAACGCTTCATGCTCCTCCTAATTTTCAGACCATTTCATGATCCTCATATTTTGACACCTTTTGAAGCTCTTCATATTTTTCACACCTTTTCAGGCTCTTCATGTTTTTGAACACCGTTTCATGCTCCTCCGATTTTTCAGACCGTTTCATGCTCCTCATATTTTTGACACCTTTTGAAGCTCTTCATATTTTTCACAGCTTAACAGGCTCTTCATGTTTTTGAACACCAATTCATGCTACTCCTATTTTTCAGGCAGTTTCATGCTCCTCATATTTTTGACACCTTTTGAAGCTCTTCATATTTTTCACACCTTTTCAGGCTCTTCATGTTTTTCAACACCGCTTCATGCTCCTCCTATTTTTCAGATCGTTTCATGCTCCACATATTTTTCACACCTTTTGAAGCTAATCATTTTTTTCACACCTTTTCAGGCTTTTCATGTTTTTGAACACCGTTTCATGCTCCTCATATTTTTGACACCTTTTGAAGCTCTTCATATTTTTCACACCTTTTCAGGCTCTTCATGTTATTGAACACCGTTTCATGCTCCTCCTATATTTAAGACCGTTTCATGCTCGTCATATTTTTGACACCTTTTGAAGTTCTTCATATTTTTCACACCTTTTCAGGCTCTTTAGATTTTTGAACACCGCTTCATGCTCCTTCTATTTTCAGACCGTTTCATGCTCCTCATGTTTTTGAGACATTTTGACGCTCTTCATATTTTTCACACCTTTTCTGGATCTTCATGTTTTTGAACACATTTTATGCTCCTCATATTTTTCACACATTTTCATGCTCTTCATATTTTTCACACCTTTCACGCTCTTCATGTTTTTCAACACCGCTTCATGCTCCTCCTATTTTTCACACTGTTTCATACTCCTCATATTTTTGACACGATTTGAAGCTCTTCATATTTTTCACACCTTTTCAGGCTCTTCATGTTTTTCAAGACTACTTCATGCTCCTCCTATTTTTCAGACCGTTTTATTCTACTCATATGTTTCACACCTTTTTCAAACTCTTCATGTTTTTCAACACCACTTCATGCTCCTCCTATTTTTCAGACCGCTTCATACTCCTCATATTTTTGACACCTTTTGAAGCTCTTCATATTTTCACACCTTTTGAAGCTCATCGTATATTTCACACCTTTTCATTCTCTTCATGTTTTTCAACACCACTTCATGCTCCTCCTCATTTTCAGACCGTTTCATGCCCATCTCATTTTTGACACCTTTAGAAGCTTTTCATATTTTTCACACCTTTTGAATCTCTTCATATTTTTCACACGTTTTCATGCTCTTCATATTTTTCTACACCGCTTCATGCTCCTCTTATTTTTCAGACCGTTTCATGCTCCTCATATTTTTGATACGTTTTGAAGCCCTTCATATTTTTCACACCTTTTCAGGCTCTTCACGTTTTGAACATCGTTTCTTGCACCTCCAATTTTTCAGAACGTTTCATGCTGCTCATATATTTGACACCTTTTGAAGCTCTTCATCATTTCACAACTTTTCAGGTTCTTCATGTTTTCAACACCACTTCATGCTCCTGCTATATTTCTGACCGTGTCACGCTCCTCATATTTTTGACACCTTTTGAAGATCTTCATATATTTCACACCTTTTCAGGCTATTCAGGTTTTTCTACACCGCTTCATGCTCCTCCTATTTTTGACACCTTTTGGAGCTCTTCATATATTTCACACATTTTCAGGCTCTTCACGATTTGAAAAGCGTTTTATGCTCCTTCTATTTTTCAGACCGTTTCATGCTCCTCATATTTTTGAAACCTTTTGAAGTGCTTCATATTTTTCACATCATTTAAGGCTCTTCATGTTTTTCAAAACCGATTCATGCTGCTCCTATTTTTCGGACTGTTTCATTCTCCTCATATTTTTGACACCTTTTGAAGCTCTTCATATATTTCACAACTTTTCAGGCTTTTCATGTTTTTCAACACTGTTTCATGCTCCTCATATTTTTGACACCTTTTGAAGCTCTTCATATTTTTCACACCTTTTCACGCTCTTTATGATTTTCAATACCACTTCATGCTCCTCCTATTTTTCAGACCGTTTCATGGTCCTCATATTGTTGACACCTTTTGAAGCTCTTCATATTTTTCACACCTTTTCAGGCACTTCATGATTTTGAAGACCGTTTCATGCTCCTTCTATTTTTTAAACCGTTTCATGCTCCTCATATTTTTGACACCTTTTGAAGCCCTTCATATTTTTCACACCTTTTCAGGCTCTTTCTGTTTTTCAATACCACTTCATGCTCCTCCTATTTTTCAGACCGTGTCATTCTCCTCATATTTTTGACACCTTTTGAAGCTCTTCATATTTTTCACACCTTTTCAGGCTCTTTCTGTTTTTCAATACCACTTCATGCTCCTCCTATTTTTCAGACCGTGTCATTCTCCTCATATTTTTGACACCTTTTGAAGCTCTTCATATTTTTCACACCTTTTCAGGCTCTTTCTGTTTATCAATACCACTTCATGCTCCTCCTATTTTTCAGACCGTTTCATGCTCCTCATATTTTTGACACCTTTTGAAGCTCTTAATATTTTTCACATCTTTTCAGGCTCTTCATCTTTTTGAACTCCTTTTCAGGCTCCTCCTCTTGTTCAGACCATTTCATGCTCCTCATATTTTTGACACATTTTGAAGCTCTTCATATTTTTCACACCTTTTCAGGCGCTTCCTGTTTTTCAACACTGCTTCATGCTCCTCCTATTTTTCAGACCGTTTCATGCTCCTCATATTTTTGACACCTTTTGAAGCTCTTGATATTTTTCACACATTTTCAGGCTCTTCATGTTTTTCAACACTATTTCATGCTCCTCCATTTTTTCAGACCGTTTCAGGCTCCTGCTAATTTTCAGACTGTTTCATGCAATTCATATTTTTGACACCTTTTGAAGCTCTTCATATATTGCACACCTTTTCAGGCTCTTCATGTTTTTGAACACCGTTTCATGCTCCTCATGTTTTTCAGACCATTTCATGCTCTTCATATTTTTCACACTTTTTGAAGCTCCTCATATTTTTCACACCTTTCAATGCTCTTCATATTTTTCAACACCATTTCATGCTCCTCCTATTTTTCAGACCGTTTAATGCTCCCCATAATTTTGACACCTTTTGAAGCGCTTCATAATTGTCACACTTTTTCAGCTCTTCAAGTTTTTTAAATCCGCTTCATCCTCCTCCTATATTTCTGACCATGTCATGCTCCTCATATTTTTGACACCTTTTGAAGCTCTTCATATTTTTCACACCGTTTCATGCTCCTCCTATTTTTCAGACCGTTTCATGCTCCTCGTATTTCTGACACCATGTGAAGCTCTTCATATTTTTCAAAGCTTTTCATGCTGTTCATGTTTTTCAACACCCTTTCATGCTCCTCCTGTTTTTGAGACCGTTTCATGCTCCTACTATTTTTGAAGCTCTTTATATTTTTAACACCTTTTGAAGCTCTTCATATTTTTCACACCTTTTCAGGCGCTTCCTGTTTTTCAACACCGCTTCATGCTCTTCCTATTTTTCAGACCGTTTCATGCTCTCCATATTTTTGACACCTTTTGAAGCTCTTCATATTTTTCACACCTTTTCAGGCTCTTCATGTTTTTGAACTCCTTTTCAGGCTCCTCCTATTTTTCAGACCATTTCATGCTCCTCATATTTTTGACACATTTTCAAGCTCTTCATATTTTTCACACCTTTTCAGGCGCTTCCGGTTTTTCAACACCGCTTCATGCTACTCCTATTTTTAAGACCGTTTCATGCTCCTCATATTTTGATACCTTTTGAAGCTCTTCATATTTTTCACACCTTTTCACTCTCTTCATGTTTGTTTAAAACGTTTCTTGCTCTTCCTATTTTTCAGACCGTTTCTTGCTCCTCATATTTTTGTCACCTTTTGAAGCTCTTCATATTCTTCACACCTTTTGAGGCTCTTCATGTTTTTCAACACCACTTCATGCCCCTCCTATTTTTCAGACCGTTTCATGCTCCTCATATTTGTGACACCTTTTGAAGCTCGTAATATTTTTCACAAGTTTTCATGCTCTTCATGTTTTTCTTCACCGCTTCATGCTCCTCCTATATTTCAGGCCGTTTCATGCTGCTCATATTTTGATACCTTTTGAAGCTCTTCATATTGTTCACACCTTTTCACTCTCTTCATGTTTGTTAAAACCGTTTCTTGCTCCTCCTATTTTTCAGACCGTTTCTTGCTCCTCATATTTTTGACACCTTTTGAAGCTCTTCATATTCTTCACACCTTTTGAGGCTCTTCATGTTTTTCATCACAGCTTCATACTCCTCGTGTTTTTCAGACCGTTTCATGTTCCTCATATTTTCAACACCTTTTGAAGCTCTTCATATTTTCCACTCATTTTCAGGCTCTTCACGTTTTCAACACCGTTTCATGGTAATCCTATTTTTCAGACCATTTCATACTCTTCATATTTTTGACACCTTTGAAGCTCATCATATTTTTCACACGTTTTCATGCTCTTCATGTTTTTCTTCACCGCTTCATGCTCATCCTATATTTCAGCCCGTTTCATGCTACTCATATTTTGATACCTTTTGAAGCTCTTCATATTTTTCACACCTTTTCACGCTCTTCATGTTTTTCAACACCGCTTCATGCACCTCCTATTTTTCAGACCTTTTCATGCTCCTCATATTTTTGACACCTTTTGAAGCTCTTCATATTTTTCACACCTTTTCAGGCTCTTCATGTTTTTCAACACCACTTCATGCTCCTCCTATTTTTCAGACCGTTTCATGCTCCTCATATTTTTGACACATTTTGAAGCTCTTCATATTTTTCACACCTTTTCAGGCTCTTCATGTTTTTGAACACCTCTTCATGCTCCTTCTATTTTCAAACCGTTTCATGCTCCTCATTTCTTTGAGACATTTTGACGCTCTTCATATTTTTCACACCTTTTGTGGATCTTCATGTTTTTGAACACAGTTTATGCTCCTCATATTTTTCACACATTTTCATGCTCTTCATATTTTTCACACCTTTTCAGGCTCTTCAGGTTTTTGAACACCGTTTCATGCTCCTCCTATTTTTCAGACCGTTTCCTGCTCCTCATATATTTGACATCTTTTGAAGCTCTCCTTATTTTTCACACTTTTTCATGCTTTTCATGTTTTTTAACACCGTTTCATGCTCCTCCTATGTTCAGACCGTTTCCTGCTCCTCATATATTTGACATCTTTTGAAGCTCTCCTTATTTTTCACACTTTTTCATGCTTTTCATGTTTTTTAACACCGTTTCATGCTCCTCCTATTTTTCAGACCGTTTCTGCTCCTCATAATTTGACACCTTTTGAAGCTCTTCATATTTTTCACCCCATTTCAGGCTCTTCACATTTTTAAACACCACTTCTTACTCCTCCTATTTTCAGACCGTTTCACGCACCTCATATTTCTGACACCTTTTGAAGCTCTTCATATTTTCACACATTTTCAGGCTCTTCATGTTTTTAAACACCGTTTCATGCTCCTCCTATATTTAAGACCGTTTCATGCTCCTCATATTTTTGACACCTTTTGAAGCTCTTCATATTTTTCTCACCTTTTCAGGCTCTTTAGATTTTTGAACACCGCTTCATGCTCCTCCAAATTTTAAGAAGGTTTCTTGCTCCTCATATTTTTGACACGTTTAGAAGCTCTTCATATTTTTCACACCTTTTCAGCTCTTCATATTTTTCACACCTTTCACTCTCTGCATGTTTTTCAACACCGCTTCATGCTCCTCCTATTTTTCACACTGTTTCATACTCCTCATATTTTTGACACGATTTGAAGCTCTTCATATTTTTCACACCTTTTCAGGCTCTTCATGTTTTTCAAGACTACTTCATGCTCCTCCTATTTTTCAGACCGTTTTATTCTACTCATATGTTTCACACCTTTTTCAAACTCTTCATGTTTTTCAACACCACTTCATGCTCCTCCTATTTTTCAGACCGCTTCATGCTCCTCATATTTTTGACACCTTTTGAAGCTCTTCATATTTTCACACCTTTTGAAGCTGATCGTATATTTCACACCTTTTCCATCTCTTCATGTTTTTCTACACCATTTCATGCTCCTCCTCATTTTCAGACCGTTTCATGCCCATCTCATTTTTGACACCTTTAGAAGCTTTTCATATTTTTCACACCTTTTGAAGCTCTTCATATTTTTCACACGTTTTCATGCTCTTCATATTTTTCAACACCACTTCATGCTCCTCTTATTTTTCAGACCGTTTCATGCTCCTCATATTTTTGATACATATTGAAGCTCTTCATATTTTTCACACCTTTTCAGGCTCTTCATGTTTTTCAACACGGCTTCTTGCTCCTCCTGTTTTTCAAACCGTTTCATGCTCCTCATATTTTTGATACGTTTTGAAGCCCTTCATATTTTTCACACCTTTTCAGGCTCTTCATGTTTTGAACATCGTTTCTTGCACCTCCAATTTTTCAGAACGTTTCATGCTGCTCATATTTTTGACACCTTCTGAAGCTCATCATTTTTCACAGGTTTTCATGCTCTTCATCTTTTTCAAAAATGTTTCATTCTCATACTATTTTTCAGACAGTTTCATCCTCCTATATATTTGACACCTTTTGAAACTCTTCATATATTTCACACCTTTTCAGGCTCTTCATGTTTTTGAACACTGTTTCCTGCTCCTACTATTTTTCAGACTGTACATGCTCCTCATATTTGGACACCTTTTGAAGCTCTTCATGTTGTTCAACACTGTTTCATGCTCCTCCTATTTTTAAGACCGTTTCCTGCTCCTCATATTTTTCACACCTTTTGAAGCTTTTCATATTTTTCACAGCTTTTCAGGTTCTTCATGTTTTTCAACACCGCTTAATGCTCCTCCTATTTTTCAGACCGATTCATGCTCCTGATATTTTTGACATCTTTTGAAGCTCTTCATATTTTTCACACCTTTTCAGGCTCTTCAAGTTTTTGAACACCGTTTCTTGCAGCTACTATTTTTCAGACCTTTCATTCTCCAAATATTTTTGACACTTTTTGAAGCCTTTCATATTTTTCACACCTTTTCAGGCTCTTCTTGTTTTTCAACACCACTTCATGCTCCTCTTATTTTTCAGACCGTTTCATGCTCCTCATATTTTTGACACCTTTTGAAGCTCTTCATATTATTCACACCTTTCCAGAATCTTCATGTTTTTGAACACCGCTTCATGCTCCTCCTATTTTTCAGACCGTTTCATGCTGCTCATATTTTGACAACTTTTGAAGCTCCTCATATTTTTCACACCTTTTCTGTCTCTGCATATTTTGAACACCGCTTCATGCTCCTCCTATTTTTCAGAACGTTTCATGAACCTCATATTTTTGACACCTTTTGAAGCTTTTCATATTTTTCACACCTTTTCAGGCTCTTCATGTTTTTGAACACTGCTTCATGCTCCTCCTATTTTTCAGACCATTTCATTCTCCTCATGTATTTCACACCTTTTGAAGCTCTTCATATTTTTCACACCTTTTGAAGCTCTTCATATATTTCACACCTTTTGAAGCTCTTCATGTTTTTCAACACCTCTTCATGCTCCTCCTATTTTCAGACCGTTCATGCTCCTCATATTTTTGAAACAATTTGAAGCTCCTCCTTTTTTCTACACGTTTTCAGGCTCTTCATGTTTTTCAACACCGAGTCATGCTCCTCCTATTTTTCAGACCGTTTCATGCTCCTCATATTTTTGACAATTTTGGAAGCTCTTCATATTTTTCACACCTTTTCAGGCTCTTCATGTTTTTCAACACCGCTATATGCTCCTACTAAATTTCAGACTGTTTCATGTTCCTCATATTTTTCACACCTTTTGAAGCTCTTCATATTTTTCACACCTTTTCAGGCTCTTCATGTTTTTCAACACCACTTCATGTTCCTCCTATTATTCAGACTGTTTCATGCTCATCTCATTTTTGACACCTTTTGAAGCTCTTGGTAATTTTCACACCTTTTGAAGCTCTTCATATTTTTCACACCTTTTCAGGATCTTCATGTTTTTAAACACCGCTTCATGCTCCTCCCATTTTTCAGAACTTTTCATGCTCCTCATGTATTTCACACCATTTGAAGCACTTCATATTTTTCACACATTTTCAGTCTCTTCATGTTTTTCAACACCACTTCATGTTCCTCCTATTATTCAGACTGTTTCATGCTCATCTCATTTTTGACACCTTTTGAAGCTCTTGATATTTTTCACACCTTTTGAATCTCTTCATATTTTTCACACCTTTTCAGGATCTTCATGTTTTTAAACACCCCTTCATGCTCCTCCTATTTTTCAGAACTTTTCATGCTCCTCATATTTTTCAAATCTTTTGAAGCTCTTCACATTTTTCGCACCATTCCAGGCTCTTCATGTTTTTTTTACACCGCTTCATGCTTCTCCTATTTTACAGACCGTTTCATTCTCCGCATGTATTTTACACCTTTTGAAGCTCTTCCTATTTTTCACAATTTTTCAGGCTCTTCATGTTTTTCAACACCGTTTCATGCTCCTCCTATTTTTCAGACCGTTTCATGCTCCTCCTATTTTTGAGACCGTTTCATGCTCCTCATATTTTGACACCTTTTGAAGCTCTTCATATTTTTCACAGCTTTTCAGGCTCTTCATGTTTTCAACACCACTTCATCCTCCTCCTATTTTTCAGACCGTTTCATGCTCATCTCATTTTTGACACCTTTTGAAGCTCTTCATATATTTCACACCTTTTCAGGCTCTTCATGTTTTCAACACCGCTTCATGGTCCTCCTATTTTTTAGACCGTTTCATGCTCCTCATATTTTTGATACCTTTTGAAGCTCTTCATATATTTCACACCTTTTCATGCTCTTCATGTTTTCAACACCACTTCATCCTCCTCCTATTTTTCAGACCGTTTCATGCTCATCTCATTTTTGACACCTTTTGAAGCTCTTCATATTTTTCACAGCTTTTGAAGCTCTTCATATTTTTCACACCTTTTCAGGCTCTTCTTGTTTTTGAACACCGTTTCATGCTTCTCCTATTTTTCAGACCGTTTCATGCTCCTCATATTTTTGACACCTTTTGAAGCTCTTCATATTTTTCAAACCTTTTCAGGTTCTTCAAGTTTTTCAACACCGTTTCATGCTCCTCGTATTTTTCAGACCGTTTCATGCTCCTCATATTTATGACACCTTTTGTAGCTCTTCCTATTTTCCACACCTTTTTAGCCTCTTCATGTTTTAGAACACCGCTTCATGCTCCTTCTATTTTTCATAACGTTTCATGCTCCTCTCATTTTTCACACCTTTTGAAGCTCTTCATATTTTTCACAACTTTTGAAGCTCTTCATATTTTTCACACCTTTTCAGGCTCTTCATGTTTTGGAGCACACCTTCATGATCCTCCCATTTTTAAGACCGTTTCATGCTCCTCCTGTATTTCACACCACTTGAAGCACTTCATATATTTCACACATTTTCAGTCTCCATGTTTTTCAACACCACTTCATGTTCCTCCTATTATTCAGAACGTTTCATGCTCATCTCATTTTTGACACCTTTTGAAGCTCTTGATATTTTTCACACCTTTTGAAGCTCTTCATATTTTTCACACCTTTTCAGGATCTTCATGTTTTTAAACACCGCTTCATGCTCCCCCTATTTTTCAGACCTGTTCATGCTCCTCATATTTTTCAAATCTTTTGAAGCTCTTCATATTTTTCGCACCGTTCCAGGCTCTCCATGTTTTTGAACACCGCTTCATGCTTCTCCTATTTTACAGACCGTTTCATTCTCCTCATGTATTTCACACCGTTGAAGCTCTTCCTATTTTTCAAAACTTTTCAGGCTCTTCATGTTTTTCAACACCTTTTCATGCTCCTCCTCTTTTTCAGACTGTTTCAAGCTCCTCATATTTTGACACCTTTTGAAGCTCTTCATATTTTTCACAGCTTTTCAGTCTCTTCATGTTTTACAACAGCGCATCATGCTCCACCTATTTTTCAGACTGTTTCATGCTCCTCATATTTTTGACACCTTTTGAAGCTCTTCATATTTTTCACACCTTTTCAAGCTCTTCATGTTTTTCAACACTGCTTCATGCTCCTCCTATTTTTCAGACCGTTTCATGCTCCTCATATTTTTCACACGTTTTGAAGCTCTTCATATTTTTCACACCTTTTCAGGCTCTTCATGTTTTTCAACACCGCATCATGCTCCTCCTATTTTTCAGACTGTTTCATGCTCCTCATATTTTTCACACGTTTTTGAAGCTCTTCATATTTTTCACACCTTTTCAGTCACTTCATGTTTTTGGACACAGCTTCATGCTCCTCCTATTTTTCAGACCCTTCATGCCCCTCATATTTTTGAAATATTTTGAAACTCTTCATATTTTTCACACCTTTTCAGGCTCTTCATGTTTTTCACACCTTTTCAGGCTCTTCATGTTTTTGAACACCGCTTCATGCTCCTCCTATTTATCTGACCGTTTCATGCTCCTCATATTTTTGACACCTTTTGAAGCTCCTCATATTTTTCACACGTTTTCAGGCTCTTCATGTTTTTCAACACCGTTTCATGCTCCTCCTATTTTTCCTACCGTTTCATGCTCCTCCTATTTTTCAGACCGTTTCATGCTCCTCATATTTTTGACAATTTTGGAAGCTCTTCATATTTTTCACACCTTTTCAGGCTCTTCATGTTTTTCAACACCGCTATATGCTCCTACTAAATTTCAGACTGTTTCATGCTCCTCCTGTATTTCACACCTTTTGAAGCTCTTCATATTTTTCACACCTTTTCAGGCTCTTCATGTTTTTCAACACCACTTCATGTTCCTCCTATTATTCAGACCGTTTCATGCTCATCTCATTTTTGACACCTTTTGAAGCTCTTGATATTTTTCACACCTTTTGAAGCTCTTCATATTTTTCACACCTTTTCAGGCTCTTCATGTTTTTAAACACCGCTTCATGCTCATCCCATTTTTCAGACTGTTTCATGCTCCTCATATTTTTCACACGTTTTGAAGCTCTTCATATTTTTCACACCTTTTCAGTCTCTTCATGTTTTTGAACACAGCTTCATGCTCCTCCTATTTTTCAGACCGTTCATGCCCCTCATATTTTTGAAATGTTTTGAAGCTCTTCATATTTTTCACACCTTTTCAGTCTCTTTATTTTTTTCAACGCCGCTTCATGCTCCTAGTGTTTTTCAGACCGTTCATGCCCCTCATATTTTTGAAATATTTTGAAGCTCTTCATATTTTTCACACCTTTTCAGGCTCTTCATGTTTTTCAACACCGCTATATGCTCCTACTAAATTTCAGACCGTTTCATGCTCCTCATATTTTTGACAATTTTGGAAGCTCTTCATATTTTTCACACCTTTTCAGGCTCTTCATGTTTTTCAACACCGCTATATGCTCCTACCAAATTTCAGACTGTTTCATGTTCCTCATATTTTTCACACCTTTTGAAGCTCTTCATATTTTTCACACCTTTTCAGGCTCTTCATGTTTTTCATCACCACTTCATGTTCCTCCTATTATTCAGACCATTTCATGCTCATCTCATTTTTGACACCTTTTGAACTTCTTCATATATTTCACACCTTTTGAAGCTCTTCATATTTTTCACACCTTTTCAGGATCTTCATCTTTTTAAACACCGCTTCATGCTCCTCCCATTTTTCAGAACTTTTCATGCTCCTCATGTATTTCACACCATTTGAAGCACTTCATATTTTTCACACCTTTTCAGTCTCTTCATGTTTTTCAACACCACTTCATGTTCCTCCTATTATTCAGACCGTTTCATGCTCATCTCATTTTTGTCACCTTTTGAAGCTCTTCATATTTTTCACACCTTTTCAAGCTCTTCATGTTTTTCAACACTGCTTCATGCTCCTCCTATTTTTCAGACCGTTTCATGCTCCTCATATTTTTCACACGCTTTGAAGCTCTTCATATTTTTCACACCTTTTCAGGCTCTTCATGTTTTTCAACACCGCATCATGCTCCTCATATTTTTCACACGTTTTTGAAGTTCTTCATATTTTTCACACCTTTTCAGTCACTTCATGTTTTTGAACACAGCTTCATGCTCCTCCTATTTTTCAGACCCTTCATGCCCCTCATATTTTTGAAATATTTTGAAGCTCTTCATATTTTTCACACCTTTTCATGCTCTTCATATTTTTCACACCTTTTCAGGCTCTTCATGTTTTTGAACACCGTTTCATGCTCCTCCTATTTTTCTGACCGTTTCATGCTCCTCATATTTTTGACACCTTTTGAAGCTCCTCCTATTTTTCACACGTTTTCAGGCTCTTCATGTTTTTCAACACCGTTTCATGCTCCTCCTATTTTTCCTACCGTTTCATGCTCCTCCTATTTTTCAGACCGTTTCATGCTCCTCATATTTTTGACAATTTTGGAAGCTCTTCATATTTTTCACACCTTTTCAGGCTCTTCATGTTTTTCAATACCGCTATATGCTTCTACTAAATTTCAGACTGTTTCATGCTCCTCATGTATTTCACACCTTTTGAAGCTCTTCGTATTTTTCACACCTTTTCAGGCTCTTCATGTTTTTCAACACCACTTCATGTTCCTCCTATTATTCAGACCGTTTCATGCTCATCTCATTTTTGACACCTTTTGAAGCTCTGGATATTTTTCACACCTTTTGAAGCTCTTCATATTTTTCACACCTTTTCTGGCTCTTCATGTTTTTAAACACCGCTTCATGCTCCTCCCTTTTTTCAGACTGTTTCATGCTCCTCATATTTTTCACACGTTTTGAAGCTGTTCATATTTTTCACACCTTTTCAGTCTCTTCATGTTTTTGAACACAGCTTCATGCTCCTCCTATTTTCAGACCGTTGATGCCCCTCATATTTTTGAAATATTTTGAAGCTCTTCATATTTTTCACACCTTTTTACGCTCTTTATGTTTTTCAACGCCGCTTCATGCTCCTAGTGTTTTTCAGACCGTTCATGCTCCTCATATTTTTGACACCTTTTGAAGCTCTTCATATGTTTCACACCTTTTCAGGCTCTTCATGTTTTTCAACACCGCTTCATGCTCCTCCTATTTTCAGACCGTTTCATGCTCCTCATATTTTTGACATCTTTTGAAGCTGTTCATATTTTTCACTCCTTTTCAGGCACTTCATGTTTTTGAACACCGTTTCATGCTCCTCCTATTTTTCAGACCGTTCATGCCCCTCATATTTTTGAAATATTTTGAACCTCTTGATATTTTTCACACCTTTTCAGGCTCGTCATATTTCTCATACCTTTTCAGGCTCTCCATATTTTTGAACA
Organism: Dama dama; assembly: GCF_033118175.1. Classification (NCBI taxonomy): domain Eukaryota; kingdom Metazoa; phylum Chordata; class Mammalia; order Artiodactyla; family Cervidae; genus Dama; species Dama dama. The sequence continues at coordinate 5,122,991 of NC_083683.1, read as the reverse complement.
CCGCTTCGTGCTCCTCCTAATTTTGAGACGGTTTCATGCTCCTCATATTTATGACACATTTTGAAGCTCTTCATATTATTCACTCCTTTTCACGCTCTTCATGGTTTTGAACACCGCTTTATGCTCCTCCTATTTTTCAGACCGTTTCATGCTCTTCATATTTTTCACACCTTTTGAAGCTCTTCATATTTTTCACACCTTTTCAGGCTCATCATGTTTTTCCACACTGCTTCATGCTCCTTCTATTTTTCAAAACGTTTCATGTTCCTCATATTTTTGACACCTTTTGAAGCTCTTCGTTTTTTTCACACCTTTTCATGCTCTTCATGTTTCTAACACCGTTTCATGCTTCTCCTATTTTTCAGACCGTTTAATGCTCCTCATATTTTTCACACCTTTTGAATCTCTTTATATTTGTCACACCTTTTCAGGCTCTTCATGTTTTTCAACACCGCTTCATGCTCCTCCCATTTTTCAGATCGTTTCTTACTCCTCCTATATTTCAAACTGTTTCACGCACCTCTTATTATTGACACCTTTTGAAGCTCTTCATATTTTTCACACCTTTTCAGGCTCTTCATGTTTTTCAACACCACTTCATGCTCCTCCTATTTTTGAGACCGGTTCATGCTCCTCATATTTTTCACACATTTAGAAACTCTTCATATTTTTCCCACCTTCCCAGGCTCTTCATGTATTTGAGCACAGCTTCATGCTCCTCCTATTTTTCAGACCGTTTCATGCTCCTCATATTTTTGACACCTTTTGAAGCTCTTCATATATTTCACACCTTTTCAGGCTCTTCATTTTTTTGAACACCACTTCATGCTCCTCCTATTTTTCCGACCGTTTCATGCTCATCTCATTTTTGACACCTTTTGAAGCTCTTCATATATTTCACACCTTTTGAAGCTCTTCATATTTTTCACACGTTTTCAGGCTCTTCATGTTTTTCAACACCACTTCATGCTTCTCCTATTTTTGAGACCGTTTCATGCTCCTCATATTTTTGACACCTTTTGAAGCTCTTCATATTTTTCACAGCTTTTCAGGCTCTTCATATTATTGAACACAGTTTCATGCTCCTCGTATTTTCCAGACCGTTTCATGCTCCTCATGTATTTCACACGTTTTGAAGCTCTTCATATTTTTCACACCTTTTCAGGCTCTTCATATTTTTCAAACCGCTTCATGCTCGTCCTATTTTCCAGACCATTTCATGCTCCTCATATTTTTGAATCCTTTTGAATCTCTTCCTATATTTCACGCCTTTTGAGACTCTTCATGTTTTTTAACACCACTTCATGCTCCTCCTATTTTTCAGTCCTTTTCATGCTCATCTCATTTTTCACAGCTTGTGAAGCACTTCATATTTTTCACACTTTTTCAGTCTCTTAATGTTTTTCAATGCCACTTCATGCTCCTCATATTTTTTAGACCGTTTAATGCTCCTCATATTTTGACACTTTTTGAAGCTCTTCATATTTTTCACAGCTTTTCAGACTCTTCATGATTTTGAACACCTTTTCATGCTCCTCCTATTTTTCTGACCATTGCATGCTCCTCATATTTTTGACAGATTTTGAAGCTCTTCATATTTTTCACACTTTTTCAGGCTCTTCATGATTTTGAAGACCGCTTCATGCTCCTCCTATTTTTCAGACCGTTTCATGCTCCTCATGTATTTCACACCCTTTGAATCTCTTCATATATTTCACACCTTTTCAGGCTCTTCATGTTTTTCAACACCGTTTTATGATCCTCCTATTTTTCATACCGTTTCATGCTCCTCTTGTATTTCCCACCTTTTGAAGGTCTTCATATTTTTCACAACTTTTCAGGCTGTTCATGTTTTTGAACAGCGCTTCATGCTCCTACTATTTTTCAGACCGTTTTTGCTCCTCATATATTTCACACCTTTTGAAGCACTTCATATGTTTCACACCTTTTCAGGCTCTTCATGTTTTTCACACCGTTTCATGCTCCTCCTATTTTTCCTACCGTTTCATGCTCCTCCTATTTTTCAGACCGTTTCATGCTCCTCATATTTTTGACACCTTTTGAAGCTGCTCATATATTTCACACATTTTTAGGCTGTTCATGTTTTTCAACACCACTACATTCTCCTGCTATTTTTCAGACCGTTTCAGGCTCATGTCATTTTTGACACATTTTGAAGCTTTTCATATTGTTCACACCTTTTGAAGCTCTTCATATTTTTCACAAGTTTTCAGGCTCTTCATGGTTTTCAACAGCGCTTCATGTTCCTCCTATTTTTGAGACCGTTTCATGCTCCTCATATATATGACAACTTTGGAAGCTCTTCATATTTTTCACACCTTTTCAGGCTCTTCATGTTTTTGAACACAACTTCATGCTCCTCCTATTTTTCAGACCGTTTCATGCTCCTCATATATATGACAACTTTGGAAGTTCTTCATATTTTTCACACCTTTTCAGGCTCTTCATGTTGTTCAACACCGTTGCATGATCCTCCAATTTTTCAGACCGTTTCATGCTCCTCATATACTTGACACATTTTTAAGCTCTTCATATATTTCACCATTTTCAGGCTATTCATGTTTTTCAACACCGCTTCATGCTCCTTGTATTTGTAAGACCGTTTCATGCTCCTCATACTTTTGACACCTTTTTAAGCTCTTCATATTTCTCACACATTTTCAGGCTCTTCATGTTTTTCAACAACGCTTCATGCACCTCCTATTTTTCAGACGGTTTCATGCTCATATCATTTTTGACACCTTTTGAAGCTTTTCATATTTTTCACACCTTTTCAGGCTCTTCATGATTTTGAACACCGCTTCATGCTAATCCTATTTTTCAAACCATATCATGCTCCTCATATTTTTCACACCATTTTAAGCTCTTCATATTTTTCACACCTTTTCAAGCTCTTCATGTTTTTGAACACGGCTTCATGCTCCTCCTATTTTTCAGACCGTTTCATGCTCCTCATATTTCACACCTTTTGAGCTCTTCATGTTTTTCACACCTTTTCAGGCTCTTCATGTTTTTTTACACCGCTTCATGCTAATTTCATTTTCAAACCATATCATGCTCCTCATATTTTTCACAACTTTTTAAGATTTTCTTATTTTTCACACCTTTTCAGGCTCTTCATGTTTTTGAACACTACTTCATGCTCCTTCTATTTTTCAGACCGTTTCATGCTCCTCATATTTTGACACCTTTTGAAGCTCTTCATTTTTTTCACACATTTACAGGCTCTTCATGTTTTTCCACACCACTTCATGCTACTCCTATTTTTCAGCTCGTTTCATGCTCCTCATGAATTTCACACCTTTTGAAGCTCTTCATATTTTTCACACCTTTTCAGCCTCTTCATGTTTTTGATCACCATTTCATGCTCCTCCTATTTTTCAGGCCATTTCATGCTCCTCATATTTTTGACACCTTTTGAAGCTCTTCATATTTTTCACACCTTTTCAGGCTCTTCATGTTTTTATACACCGCTTCATGCTAATCCCATTTTTCAAACCATATCATGCTCCTCATATTTTTCACACCTTTTTGAGCTCTTCATATTTTTCACACCTTTTCAGGCTCTTCATGTTTTTGAATACTACTTCATGCTCCTTCTATTTTTCAGAGAGCTTCATGCTCCTCATGTATTACACACCTTTTGAAGCTCTTCATATTTTTCACCATTTACAGGCTCTTCATGTTTTTCCACACCACTTCATGCTACTCAGATTTTTCAGCTCGTTTCATGCTGCTCATGAATTTCACACCTTTTGTAGCTGTTCATATTTTTCACACCTTTTCAGGCTCTTCCTGTTTTGATCACCGTTTCATGCTCCTCCTATTTTTCAGACCGTTTCATGCTCCTCATATTTTTGACACCTTTTGAAGCTCTTCATATTTTCACACCTTTTCAGGCTCTTCATGTTTTTTAACACCGCCTCATGCTCCTCCTATTTTTCAGACCGTTTCATGCTCCTCATATTTTTGACACCTTTTGAAGCTCTTCATATTTTCACACCTTTTCAGGCTCTTCATGTTTTTGAACACCGCTTCATGCTCTTCCTATTTTTCAGACGGTTTCATGTTCATCTCATTTTTGACACCTTTGAAGCTCTTCATATTTTTCACACCTTTGAAGCTCTTCATGTTTTTCACTCCTTTTCAGGGTCTTCATGTTTTTCAACACCACTTCATGCTCCTCCTATTTTTCAGACGGTTTCATGTTCATCTCATTTTTGACACCTTTTGAAGCTCTTCATATTTTTCACACCTTTTGAAGTTCTTCATCTTTTTCACACTTATTCAGGCTCTTCATGTTTTTCAACACCGCTTCATGCTCCTCGTATATTTCAGACCGTTTCATTCTCCTCATATTTTTGACAAATTTTGGAGCTCTTCATATTTTTCACACTTTTTCAGGCTCTCCAAGTTTTTGAACACCGCTAAATGCTCCTCATATTTTTGAGACCGTTTCATGCTCCTAATATTTTTGACACCTTTTGAAGCTCTTCATATATTTCACACCTTTTCAGGCTCTTCATGTTCTTTAACACCGATTCATGCTCATTCTACTTTTCAGACCGTTTCATGCTCCTCATATTTTAACACCTTTTTAAGCTCTTCATGTTTTTCAACACCGTTTCATGCTCCTCCTATTTTTAAGACCGTTTCCTGCTCCTCATATTTTTCACACCTTTTGAAGCTTTTCATATTTTTCACAGCTTTTCAGGTTCTTCATGTTTTTCAACACCGCTTAATGCTCCTCCTATTTTTCAGACCGATTCATGCTCCTCATATTTTTGACACCTTTTGAAGCTCTTCATATTTTTCACACCTTTTCAGGCTCTTCATGTTTTTCAACACCACTTCATGCTCCTACTATTTTTCAGACCGTTTCTGCTCCTCATAATTTGACACCTTTTGAAGCTCTTCATATTTTTCACCCCATTTCAGGCTCTTCACATTTTTAAACACCACTTCTTACTCCTCCTATTTTCAGACCGTTTCACGCACCTCATATTTCTGACACCTTTTGAAGCTCTTCATATTTTTCACACATTTTCAGGCTCTTCATGTTTTTAAACACCGTTTCATGCTCCTCCTATATTTAAGACCGTTTCATGCTCCTCATATTTTTGACACCTTTTGAAGCTCTTCATATTTTTCTCACCTTTTCAGGCTCTTTAGATTTTTGAACACCGCTTCATGCTCCTCCAAATTTTAAGAAGGTTTCTTGCTCCTCATATTTTTGACACGTTTAGAAGCTCTTCATATTTTTCACACCTTTTCAGCTCTTCATATTTTTCACACCTTTCACTCTCTGCATGTTTTTCAACACCGCTTCATGCTCCTCCTATTTTTCACACTGTTTCATACTCCTCATATTTTTGACACGATTTGAAGCTCTTCATATTTTTCACACCTTTTCAGGCTCTTCATGTTTTTCAAGACTACTTCATGCTCCTCCTATTTTTCAGACCGTTTTATTCTACTCATATGTTTCACACCTTTTTCAAACTCTTCATGTTTTTCAACACCACTTCATGCTCCTCCTATTTTTCAGACCGCTTCATGCTCCTCATATTTTTGACACCTTTTGAAGCTCTTCATATTTTCACACCTTTTGAAGCTGATCGTATATTTCACACCTTTTCCATCTCTTCATGTTTTTCTACACCATTTCATGCTCCTCCTCATTTTCAGACCGTTTCATGCCCATCTCATTTTTGACACCTTTAGAAGCTTTTCATATTTTTCACACCTTTTGAAGCTCTTCATATTTTTCACACGTTTTCATGCTCTTCATATTTTTCAACACCACTTCATGCTCCTCTTATTTTTCAGACCGTTTCATGCTCCTCATATTTTTGATACATATTGAAGCTCTTCATATTTTTCACACCTTTTCAGGCTCTTCATGTTTTTCAACACGGCTTCTTGCTCCTCCTGTTTTTCAAACCGTTTCATGCTCCTCATATTTTTGATACGTTTTGAAGCCCTTCATATTTTTCACACCTTTTCAGGCTCTTCATGTTTTGAACATCGTTTCTTGCACCTCCAATTTTTCAGAACGTTTCATGCTGCTCATATTTTTGACACCTTCTGAAGCTCATCATTTTTCACAGGTTTTCATGCTCTTCATCTTTTTCAAAAATGTTTCATTCTCATACTATTTTTCAGACAGTTTCATCCTCCTATATATTTGACACCTTTTGAAACTCTTCATATATTTCACACCTTTTCAGGCTCTTCATGTTTTTGAACACTGTTTCCTGCTCCTACTATTTTTCAGACTGTACATGCTCCTCATATTTGGACACCTTTTGAAGCTCTTCATGTTGTTCAACACTGTTTCATGCTCCTCCTATTTTTAAGACCGTTTCCTGCTCCTCATATTTTTCACACCTTTTGAAGCTTTTCATATTTTTCACAGCTTTTCAGGTTCTTCATGTTTTTCAACACCGCTTAATGCTCCTCCTATTTTTCAGACCGATTCATGCTCCTGATATTTTTGACATCTTTTGAAGCTCTTCATATTTTTCACACCTTTTCAGGCTCTTCAAGTTTTTGAACACCGTTTCTTGCAGCTACTATTTTTCAGACCTTTCATTCTCCAAATATTTTTGACACTTTTTGAAGCCTTTCATATTTTTCAAACCTTTTCAGGCTCTTCTTGTTTTTCAACACCACTTCATGCTCCTCTTATTTTTCAGACCGTTTCATGCTCCTCATATTTTTGACACCTTTTGAAGCTCTTCATATTATTCACACCTTTCCAGAATCTTCATGTTTTTGAACACCGCTTCATGCTCCTCCTATTTTTCAGACCGTTTCATGCTGCTCATATTTTGACAACTTTTGAAGCTCCTCATATTTTTCACACCTTTTCTGTCTCTGCATATTTTGAACACCGCTTCATGCTCCTCCTATTTTTCAGAACGTTTCATGAACCTCATATTTTTGACACCTTTTGAAGCTTTTCATATTTTTCACACCTTTTCAGGCTCTTCATGTTTTTGAACACTGCTTCATGCTCCTCCTATTTTTCAAACCATTTCATTCTCCTCATGTATTTCACACCTTTTGAAGCTCTTCATATTTTTCACACCTTTTGAAGCTCTTCATATATTTCACACCTTTTGAAGCTCTTCATGTTTTTCAACACCTCTTCATGCTCCTCCTATTTTTCAGACCGTTCATGCTCCTCATATTTTTGAAACAATTTGAAGCTCCTCCTTTTTTCTACACGTTTTCAGGCTCTTCATGTTTTTCAACACCGAGTCATGCTCCTCCTATTTTTCAGACCGTTTCATGCTCCTCATATTTTTGACAATTTTGGAAGCTCTTCATATTTTTCACACCTTTTCAGGCTCTTCATGTTTTTCAACACCGCTATATGCTCCTACTAAATTTCAGACTGTTTCATGTTCCTCATATTTTTCACACCTTTTGAAGCTCTTCATATTTTTCACACCTTTTCAGGCTCTTCATGTTTTTCAACACCACTTCATGTTCCTCCTATTATTCAGACTGTTTCATGCTCATCTCATTTTTGACACCTTTTGAAGCTCTTGGTAATTTTCACACCTTTTGAAGCTCTTCATATTTTTCACACCTTTTCAGGATCTTCATGTTTTTAAACACCGCTTCATGCTCCTCCCATTTTTCAGAACTTTTCATGCTCCTCATGTATTTCACACCATTTGAAGCACTTCATATTTTTCACACATTTTCAGTCTCTTCATGTTTTTCAACACCACTTCATGTTCCTCCTATTATTCAGACTGTTTCATGCTCATCTCATTTTTGACACCTTTTGAAGCTCTTGATATTTTTCACACCTTTTGAATCTCTTCATATTTTTCACACCTTTTCAGGATCTTCATGTTTTTAAACACCCCTTCATGCTCCTCCTATTTTTCAGAACTTTTCATGCTCCTCATATTTTTCAAATCTTTTGAAGCTCTTCACATTTTTCGCACCATTCCAGGCTCTTCATGTTTTTTTTACACCGCTTCATGCTTCTCCTATTTTACAGACCGTTTCATTCTCCACATGTATTTTACACCTTTTGAAGCTCTTCCTATTTTTCACAATTTTTCAGGCTCTTCATGTTTTTCAACACCGTTTCATGCTCCTCCTATTTTTCAGACCGTTTCATGCTCCTCCTATTTTTGAGACCGTTTCATGCTCCTCATATTTTGACACCTTTTGAAGCTCTTCATATTTTTCACAGCTTTTCAGGCTCTTCATGTTTTCAACACCAGTTCATCCTCCTCCTATTTTTCAGACCGTTTCATGCTCATCTCATTTTTGACACCTTTTGAAGCTCTTCATATATTTCACACCTTTTCAGGCTCTTCATGTTTTCAACACCGCTTCATGGTCCTCCTATTTTTTAGACCGTTTCATGCTCCTCATATTTTTGATACCTTTTGAAGCTCTTCATATATTTCACACCTTTTCATGCTCTTCATGTTTTCAACACCACTTCATCCTCCTCCTATTTTTCAGACCGTTTCATGCTCATCTCATTTTTGACACCTTTTGAAGCTCTTCATATTTTTCACAGCTTTTGAAGCTCTTCATATTTTTCACACCTTTTCAGGCTCTTCTTGTTTTTGAACACCGTTTCATGCTTCTCCTATTTTTCAGACCGTTTCATGCTCCTCATATTTTTGACACCTTTTGAAGCTCTTCATATTTTTCAAACCTTTTCAGGTTCTTCAAGTTTTTCAACACCGTTTCATGCTCCTCGTATTTTTCAGACCGTTTCATGCTCCTCATATTTATGACACCTTTTGTAGCTCTTCCTATTTTCCACACCTTTTTAGCCTCTTCATGTTTTAGAACACCGCTTCATGCTCCTTCTATTTTTCATAACGTTTCATGCTCCTCTCATTTTTCACACCTTTTGAAGCTCTTCATATTTTTCACAACTTTTGAAGCTCTTCATATTTTTCACACCTTTTCAGGCTCTTCATGTTTTGGAGCACACCTTCATGATCCTCCCATTTTTAAGACCGTTTCATGCTCCTCCTGTATTTCACACCACTTGAAGCACTTCATATATTTCACACATTTTCAGTCTCCATGTTTTTCAACACCACTTCATGTTCCTCCTATTATTCAGAACGTTTCATGCTCATCTCATTTTTGACACCTTTTGAAGCTCTTGATATTTTTCACACCTTTTGAAGCTCTTCATATTTTTCACACCTTTTCAGGATCTTCATGTTTTTAAACACCGCTTCATGCTCCCCCTATTTTTCAGACCTGTTCATGCTCCTCATATTTTTCAAATCTTTTGAAGCTCTTCATATTTTTCGCACCGTTCCAGGCTCTCCATGTTTTTGAACACCGCTTCATGCTTCTCCTATTTTACAGACCGTTTCATTCTCCTCATGTATTTCACACCGTTTGAAGCTCTTCCTATTTTTCAAAACTTTTCAGGCTCTTCATGTTTTTCAACACCTTTTCATGCTCCTCCTCTTTTTCAGACTGTTTCAAGCTCCTCATATTTTGACACCTTTTGAAGCTCTTCATATTTTTCACAGCTTTTCAGTCTCTTCATGTTTTACAACAGCGCATCATGCTCCACCTATTTTTCAGACTGTTTCATGCTCCTCATATTTTTGACACCTTTTGAAGCTCTTCATATTTTTCACACCTTTTCAAGCTCTTCATGTTTTTCAACACTGCTTCATGCTCCTCCTATTTTTCAGACCGTTTCATGCTCCTCATATTTTTCACACGTTTTGAAGCTCTTCATATTTTTCACACCTTTTCAGGCTCTTCATGTTTTTCAACACCGCATCATGCTCCTCCTATTTTTCAGACTGTTTCATGCTCCTCATATTTTTCACACGTTTTTGAAGCTCTTCATATTTTTCACACCTTTTCAGTCACTTCATGTTTTTGGACACAGCTTCATGCTCCTCCTATTTTTCAGACCCTTCATGCCCCTCATATTTTTGAAATATTTTGAAACTCTTCATATTTTTCACACCTTTTCAGGCTCTTCATGTTTTTCACACCTTTTCAGGCTCTTCATGTTTTTGAACACCGCTTCATGCTCCTCCTATTTATCTGACCGTTTCATGCTCCTCATATTTTTGACACCTTTTGAAGCTCCTCATATTTTTCACACGTTTTCAGGCTCTTCATGTTTTTCAACACCGTTTCATGCTCCTCCTATTTTTCCTACCGTTTCATGCTCCTCCTATTTTTCAGACCGTTTCATGCTCCTCATATTTTTGACAATTTTGGAAGCTCTTCATATTTTTCACACCTTTTCAGGCTCTTCATGTTTTTCAACACCGCTATATGCTCCTACTAAATTTCAGACTGTTTCATGCTCCTCCTGTATTTCACACCTTTTGAAGCTCTTCATATTTTTCACACCTTTTCAGGCTCTTCATGTTTTTCAACACCACTTCATGTTCCTCCTATTATTCAGACCGTTTCATGCTCATCTCATTTTTGACACCTTTTGAAGCTCTTGATATTTTTCACACCTTTTGAAGCTCTTCATATTTTTCACACCTTTTCAGGCTCTTCATGTTTTTAAACACCGCTTCATGCTCATCCCATTTTTCAGACTGTTTCATGCTCCTCATATTTTTCACACGTTTTGAAGCTCTTCATATTTTTCACACCTTTTCAGTCTCTTCATGTTTTTGAACACAGCTTCATGCTCCTCCTATTTTTCAGACCGTTCATGCCCCTCATATTTTTGAAATGTTTTGAAGCTCTTCATATTTTTCACACCTTTTCAGTCTCTTTATTTTTTTCAACGCCGCTTCATGCTCCTAGTGTTTTTCAGACCGTTCATGCCCCTCATATTTTTGAAATATTTTGAAGCTCTTCATATTTTTCACACCTTTTCAGGCTCTTCATGTTTTTCAACACCGCTATATGCTCCTACTAAATTTCAGACCGTTTCATGCTCCTCATATTTTTGACAATTTTGGAAGCTCTTCATATTTTTCACACCTTTTCAGGCTCTTCATGTTTTTCAACACCGCTATATGCTCCTACCAAATTTCAGACTGTTTCATGTTCCTCATATTTTTCACACCTTTTGAAGCTCTTCATATTTTTCACACCTTTTCAGGCTCTTCATGTTTTTCATCACCACTTCATGTTCCTCCTATTATTCAGACCATTTCATGCTCATCTCATTTTTGACACCTTTTGAACTTCTTCATATATTTCACACCTTTTGAAGCTCTTCATATTTTTCACACCTTTTCAGGATCTTCATCTTTTTAAACACCGCTTCATGCTCCTCCCATTTTTCAGAACTTTTCATGCTCCTCATGTATTTCACACCATTTGAAGCACTTCATATTTTTCACACCTTTTCAGTCTCTTCATGTTTTTCAACACCACTTCATGTTCCTCCTATTATTCAGACCGTTTCATGCTCATCTCATTTTTGTCACCTTTTGAAGCTCTTCATATTTTTCACACCTTTTCAAGCTCTTCATGTTTTTCAACACTGCTTCATGCTCCTCCTATTTTTCAGACCGTTTCATGCTCCTCATATTTTTCACACGCTTTGAAGCTCTTCATATTTTTCACACCTTTTCAGGCTCTTCATGTTTTTCAACACCGCATCATGCTCCTCATATTTTTCACACGTTTTTGAAGTTCTTCATATTTTTCACACCTTTTCAGTCACTTCATGTTTTTGAACACAGCTTCATGCTCCTCCTATTTTTCAGACCCTTCATGCCCCTCATATTTTTGAAATATTTTGAAGCTCTTCATATTTTTCACACCTTTTCATGCTCTTCATATTTTTCACACCTTTTCAGGCTCTTCATGTTTTTGAACACCGTTTCATGCTCCTCCTATTTTTCTGACCGTTTCATGCTCCTCATATTTTTGACACCTTTTGAAGCTCCTCCTATTTTTCACACGTTTTCAGGCTCTTCATGTTTTTCAACACCGTTTCATGCTCCTCCTATTTTTCCTACCGTTTCATGCTCCTCCTATTTTTCAGACCGTTTCATGCTCCTCATATTTTTGACAATTTTGGAAGCTCTTCATATTTTTCACACCTTTTCAGGCTCTTCATGTTTTTCAATACCGCTATATGCTTCTACTAAATTTCAGACTGTTTCATGCTCCTCATGTATTTCACACCTTTTGAAGCTCTTCGTATTTTTCACACCTTTTCAGGCTCTTCATGTTTTTCAACACCACTTCATGTTCCTCCTATTATTCAGACCGTTTCATGCTCATCTCATTTTTGACACCTTTTGAAGCTCTGGATATTTTTCACACCTTTTGAAGCTCTTCATATTTTTCACACCTTTTCTGGCTCTTCATGTTTTTAAACACCGCTTCATGCTCCTCCCTTTTTTCAGACTGTTTCATGCTCCTCATATTTTTCACACGTTTTGAAGCTGTTCATATTTTTCACACCTTTTCAGTCTCTTCATGTTTTTGAACACAGCTTCATGCTCCTCCTATTTTCAGACCGTTGATGCCACTCATATTTTTGAAATATTTTGAAGCTCTTCATATTTTTCACACCTTTTTACGCTCTTTATGTTTTTCAACGCCGCTTCATGCTCCTAGTGTTTTTCAGACCGTTCATGCTCCTCATATTTTTGACACCTTTTGAAGCTCTTCATATGTTTCACACCTTTTCAGGCTCTTCATGTTTTTCAACACCGCTTCATGCTCCTCCTATTTTCAGACCGTTTCATGCTCCTCATATTTTTGACATCTTTTGAAGCTGTTCATATTTTTCACTCCTTTTCAGGCACTTCATGTTTTTGAACACCGTTTCATGCTCCTCCTATTTTTCAGACCGTTCATGCCCCTCATATTTTTGAAATATTTTGAACCTCTTGATATTTTTCACACCTTTTCAGGCTCGTCATATTTCTCATACCTTTTCAGGCTCTCCATATTTTTGAACACCGCTTCGTGCTCCTCCTAATTTTGAGACGGTTTCATGCTCCTCATATTTATGACACATTTTGAAGCTCTTCATATTATTCACTCCTTTTCACGCTCTTCATGGTTTTGAACACCGCTTTATGCTCCTCCTATTTTTCAGACCGTTTCATGCTCTTCATATTTTTCACACCTTTTGAAGCTCTTCATATTTTTCACACCTTTTCAGGCTCATCATGTTTTTCCACACTGCTTCATGCTCCTTCTATTTTTCAAAACGTTTCATGTTCCTCATATTTTTGACACCTTTTGAAGCTCTTCGTTTTTTTCACACCTTTTCATGCTCTTCATGTTTCTAACACCGTTTCATGCTTCTCCTATTTTTCAGACCGTTTAATGCTCCTCATATTTTTCACACCTTTTGAATCTCTTTATATTTGTCACACCTTTTCAGGCTCTTCATGTTTTTCAACACCGCTTCATGCTCCTCCCATTTTTCAGATCGTTTCTTACTCCTCCTATATTTCAAACTGTTTCACGCACCTCTTATTATTGACACCTTTTGAAGCTCTTCATATTTTTCACACCTTTTCAGGCTCTTCATGTTTTTCAACACCACTTCATGCTCCTCCTATTTTTGAGACCGGTTCATGCTCCTCATATTTTTCACACATTTAGAAACTCTTCATATTTTTCCCACCTTCCCAGGCTCTTCATGTATTTGAGCACAGCTTCATGCTCCTCCTATTTTTCAGACCGTTTCATGCTCCTCATATTTTTGACACCTTTTGAAGCTCTTCATATATTTCACACCTTTTCAGGCTCTTCATTTTTTTGAACACCACTTCATGCTCCTCCTATTTTTCCGACCGTTTCATGCTCATCTCATTTTTGACACCTTTTGAAGCTCTTCATATATTTCACACCTTTTGAAGCTCTTCATATTTTTCACACGTTTTCAGGCTCTTCATGTTTTTCAACACCACTTCATGCTTCTCCTATTTTTGAGACCGTTTCATGCTCCTCATATTTTTGACACCTTTTGAAGCTCTTCATATTTTTCACAGCTTTTCAGGCTCTTCATATTATTGAACACAGTTTCATGCTCCTCGTATTTTCCAGACCGTTTCATGCTCCTCATGTATTTCACACGTTTTGAAGCTCTTCATATTTTTCACACCTTTTCAGGCTCTTCATATTTTTCAAACCGCTTCATGCTCGTCCTATTTTCCAGACCATTTCATGCTCCTCATATTTTTGAAACCTTTTGAATCTCTTCCTATATTTCACGCCTTTTGAGACTCTTCATGTTTTTTAACACCACTTCATGCTCCTCCTATTTTTCAGTCCTTTTCATGCTCATCTCATTTTTCACAGCTTGTGAAGCACTTCATATTTTTCACACTTTTTCAGTCTCTTAATGTTTTTCAATGCCACTTCATGCTCCTCATATTTTTTAGACCGTTTAATGCTCCTCATATTTTGACACTTTTTGAAGCTCTTCATATTTTTCACAGCTTTTCAGACTCTTCATGATTTTGAACACCTTTTCATGCTCCTCCTATTTTTCTGACCATTGCATGCTCCTCATATTTTTGACAGATTTTGAAGCTCTTCATATTTTTCACACTTTTTCAGGCTCTTCATGATTTTGAAGACCGCTTCATGCTCCTCCTATTTTTCAGACCGTTTCATGCTCCTCATGTATTTCACACCCTTTGAATCTCTTCATATATTTCACACCTTTTCAGGCTCTTCATGTTTTTCAACACCGTTTTATGATCCTCCTATTTTTCATACCGTTTCATGCTCCTCTTGTATTTCCCACCTTTTGAAGGTCTTCATATTTTTCACAACTTTTCAGGCTGTTCATGTTTTTGAACAGCGCTTCATGCTCCTACTATTTTTCAGACCGTTTTTGCTCCTCATATATTTCACACCTTTTGAAGCACTTCATATGTTTCACACCTTTTCAGGCTCTTCATGTTTTTCACACCGTTTCATGCTCCTCCTATTTTTCCTACCGTTTCATGCTCCTCCTATTTTTCAGACCGTTTCATGCTCCTCATATTTTTGACACCTTTTGAAGCTGCTCATATATTTCACACATTTTTAGGCTGTTCATGTTTTTCAACACCACTACATTCTCCTGCTATTTTTCAGACCGTTTCAGGCTCATGTCATTTTTGACACATTTTGAAGCTTTTCATATTGTTCACACCTTTTGAAGCTCTTCATATTTTTCACAAGTTTTCAGGCTCTTCATGGTTTTCAACAGCGCTTCATGTTCCTCCTATTTTTGAGACCGTTTCATGCTCCTCATATATATGACAACTTTGGAAGCTCTTCATATTTTTCACACCTTTTCAGGCTCTTCATGTTTTTGAACACAACTTCATGCTCCTCCTATTTTTCAGACCGTTTCATGCTCCTCATATATATGACAACTTTGGAAGTTCTTCATATTTTTCACACCTTTTCAGGCTCTTCATGTTGTTCAACACCGTTGCATGATCCTCCAATTTTTCAGACCGTTTCATGCTCCTCATATACTTGACACATTTTTAAGCTCTTCATATATTTCACCATTTTCAGGCTATTCATGTTTTTCAACACCGCTTCATGCTCCTTGTATTTGTAAGACCGTTTCATGCTCCTCATACTTTTGACACCTTTTTAAGCTCTTCATATTTCTCACACATTTTCAGGCTCTTCATGTTTTTCAACAACGCTTCATGCACCTCCTATTTTTCAGACGGTTTCATGCTCATATCATTTTTGACACCTTTTGAAGCTTTTCATATTTTTCACACCTTTTCAGGCTCTTCATGATTTTGAACACCGCTTCATGCTAATCCTATTTTTCAAACCATATCATGCTCCTCATATTTTTCACACCATTTTAAGCTCTTCATATTTTTCACACCTTTTCAAGCTCTTCATGTTTTTGAACACGGCTTCATGCTCCTCCTATTTTTCAGACCGTTTCATGCTCCTCATATTTCACACCTTTTGAGCTCTTCATGTTTTTCACACCTTTTCAGGCTCTTCATGTTTTTTTACACCGCTTCATGCTAATTTCATTTTCAAACCATATCATGCTCCTCATATTTTTCACAACTTTTTAAGATTTTCTTATTTTTCACACCTTTTCAGGCTCTTCATGTTTTTGAACACTACTTCATGCTCCTTCTATTTTTCAGACCGTTTCATGCTCCTCATATTTTGACACCTTTTGAAGCTCTTCATTTTTTTCACACATTTACAGGCTCTTCATGTTTTTCCACACCACTTCATGCTACTCCTATTTTTCAGCTCGTTTCATGCTCCTCATGAATTTCACACCTTTTGAAGCTCTTCATATTTTTCACACCTTTTCAGCCTCTTCATGTTTTTGATCACCATTTCATGCTCCTCCTATTTTTCAGGCCATTTCATGCTCCTCATATTTTTGACACCTTTTGAAGCTCTTCATATTTTTCACACCTTTTCAGGCTCTTCATGTTTTTATACACCGCTTCATGCTAATCCCATTTTTCAAACCATATCATGCTCCTCATATTTTTCACACCTTTTTGAGCTCTTCATATTTTTCACACCTTTTCAGGCTCTTCATGTTTTTGAATACTACTTCATGCTCCTTCTATTTTTCAGAGAGCTTCATGCTCCTCATGTATTACACACCTTTTGAAGCTCTTCATATTTTTCACCATTTACAGGCTCTTCATGTTTTTCCACACCACTTCATGCTACTCAGATTTTTCAGCTCGTTTCATGCTGCTCATGAATTTCACACCTTTTGTAGCTGTTCATATTTTTCACACCTTTTCAGGCTCTTCCTGTTTTGATCACCGTTTCATGCTCCTCCTATTTTTCAGACCGTTTCATGCTCCTCATATTTTTGACACCTTTTGAAGCTCTTCATATTTTCACACCTTTTCAGGCTCTTCATGTTTTTTAACACCGCCTCATGCTCCTCCTATTTTTCAGACCGTTTCATGCTCCTCATATTTTTGACACCTTTTGAAGCTCTTCATATTTTCACACCTTTTCAGGCTCTTCATGTTTTTGAACACCGCTTCATGCTCTTCCTATTTTTCAGACGGTTTCATGTTCATCTCATTTTTGACACCTTTGAAGCTCTTCATATTTTTCACACCTTTGAAGCTCTTCATGTTTTTCACTCCTTTTCAGGGTCTTCATGTTTTTCAACACCACTTCATGCTCCTCCTATTTTTCAGACGGTTTCATGTTCATCTCATTTTTGACACCTTTTGAAGCTCTTCATATTTTTCACACCTTTTGAAGTTCTTCATCTTTTTCACACTTATTCAGGCTCTTCATGTTTTTCAACACCGCTTCATGCTCCTCGTATATTTCAGACCGTTTCATTCTCCTCATATTTTTGACAAATTTTGGAGCTCTTCATATTTTTCACACTTTTTCAGGCTCTCCAAGTTTTTGAACACCGCTAAATGCTCCTCATATTTTTGAGACCGTTTCATGCTCCTAATATTTTTGACACCTTTTGAAGCTCTTCATATTTTTTACACCTTTTCAGGATCTTCATGTTTTTGAACAACATTTCATGCTGCTCCTTTTTCTCAGACCGTTTCACGCTACGCATATTTTTAACACTTTCTGAAGCTCTTCATATTATTCACAACATTCCAGGCTCTTCATGTTTTTGAACACCGTTGCATGCTCGTCCTATTTTTCAGACCGTTTCATGCTCCTCTTATTTTTGACACCTTTTGAAGCTCTTCATATTTTTCACACCCTTTCAGGCTCTTCATGGTTTTCAACATCGCTTCATGTTCCTCCTATTTTTGAGACCGTTTCATGCTCCTGATATCTATGACACCTTTTGAAGCTCTTCATATTTTTCACACGTTTTCAGTCTCTTCATGTTTTTCAACACCGCTTCACTTTCCTCCTATTTTTCAGACCATTTCATGCTCCTCATATTTTTGACACCATTTGAAGCTCTTCATATTTTTCAAACTTTTTCAGGCTCTTCATGTTTTTCAACACCGCTTCATGCTCCTCCTATTTTTCAGACAGTTTCATGTTCCTCATATTTTTGAAACCTTTTGAAGCTCTTCATATTTTTCACACGTTTTCAGGCTCTTCATGTTTTTCAATACCGCTTCACGTTCCTCCTATTTTTCAGACCATTTCATGCTCCTCATATTTTTGACACTTTTTGAGCTCTTCATATTTTTCAAACCTTTTCAGGCTCTTCATGTTTTCGAACTCTGCTTCATGCTCCTCCAATTTTTCACACCGTTTCATGCTCCTCATATTTTTGAAACCTTTTGAAGTTCTTCATATATTTCACACCTTTTCAGGCTCTTCATGTTTTTAAACACCTCTTCATTCTTCTCCTGTTTTTCAGACCATTTCATGCTCCTCATATTTTTCACACTTTTTGAAGCTCTTCATATTTTTCACACTTTTTGAAGCTCTTCATACTTTTCACACCTGTCAGGCTCTTCATGTTTTTGAACACCGCTTCCTGCTCCACCTATTTTTTAGATCGTTTCATGCTCCTCATATTTTTCACACTTTTTGAAGCTCTTCATATTTTTCACACTTTTTCAGGCTCTTCATGTTTTTGAACATCGTTTCATGCTCTTACTTTTATTCAGACCGTTTCATGCTCCTCATATTTTTGACACCTTTTGAACCTCTTCATATTTTTCACACCTATTCAGGGTCTTCATATTTTTCAACACCGCTTCATGCTCCTCCTATTTTTCAGATTGTTTCATGCTCCTCATATTTTGACATGTTTTGAAGCTCTTCATTTATTTCACACCTTTTCAGGCTCTTCATGTTTTTCAACATCGCTTCATGCTTCTCGTATTTTTCAGACCGTTTCATGCTTCCCAAATTTTCGACACCTTTTGAAGTTCTTCATATTTTTCACACCTTTTCATGTTCTTCATATTTCTCAACAAAGCTTCATGCTCCTCCTATTTTTCAGACCGTTTCATGCTCCTCATCTTTTACACACCTGTTGAAGCTCTTCATATTTTTCACACCATTTCAGGCTCTTCTTGTTTTTCAACACGATTTCAATCTCCTCCTATTTTTCAGACTGTTTCATGCTCCTCATATTTCTGACACCTTTTGAAGCTCTTCATATATTTCACACCTTCTCAGGCTCTTCATGTTTTTGAACACGGCTTCATGCTCCTCCTATTTTTCACACCTTTTGAAGATCTTCATATATTTCATACCTTTTCAAGCTCTTCATGTTTTTGAATACCGCTTCATGCTCCTCATATTTTTCACACCTTTTGAAGCTCTTAATATTTTTCACACATTTTCAGGCTCTTCATGTTTTTGAACACCGTTTAATGCTCCTCCTATTTTTCAGACCGTTTCATGCTCCTCATATTTTTCACACCTTTTGAAGCTCTTCATATATTTCTCACCTTTTCCTGTTCTTCAGGTTTTTCAACACCGTTTCATGCTCCTCCTATTTTTCAGATCGTTTCATGCTCCTCCTATTTTTCAGACTGTTTCATGCACCTCTTATTATTGACACCTTTTGAAGCTCTTCATATTTTTCACACCTTTTCATGCTCTTCATGTTTTTCAACAACATTTCATGCTCCTCCTATTTTTCAGACCTTTTCATGCTCCTCATATTTTTCACACCTTTTCATGCTCTTCTTGTTTTTCAACACAGTTTCATGCTCCTCATATGTTTGACACCTTTTGAATCTCTTCATATTATTCACACCTTTTCAGGCTCTTCATGATTTTCAACACCGCTTCATGCTCCTCATATATTTGAGACTGTTTCATGCTCCTAATATTGTTCACACCTTTTCAAGATCTTCATGTTATTCAACACTGCTTCATGCTCTTCCAATTTTTTAGACCGTTTCATGCTCCTCATATTTTTGATACCTTTGAAGCTCTTCATATTTTTCACACCTTTTCAGGCTCTTCATGTTTTGAACACCATTTCATGCTCCTCATATTTTTCAGACCGTTTCATGCTCCTCATATTTTTGACAACTTTTGAAGCTCCTCATATTTTTCACACCTTTTCAGGCTCTTCATGTTTTTGA
Source organism: Dama dama (assembly GCF_033118175.1). Taxonomy (NCBI): domain Eukaryota; kingdom Metazoa; phylum Chordata; class Mammalia; order Artiodactyla; family Cervidae; genus Dama; species Dama dama. The sequence goes on along the minus strand of NC_083683.1, from coordinate 5,102,982 downwards.
ACACCGCTTCATGCTCCTCTTATTTTTGACACCTTTTGAAGCTCTTCATATATTTCACACCTTTTCAGGCTCTTCATGTTTTTGAACAACGCTTCATGCTCCTCCTATATTTCACACCTTTTGAAGCTCTTCATATATTTCACACCTTTTCAGACTCTTCATGTTTTTCAACATCGCTTCATACTCCTCCTATTTTTCTGACCGTTTCATGCTCCTCATATATTTGACACCTTTTCAAGCTCTTCATATTTTTCACACCTTTTGAAACTCTTCATATTTTTCACACCTTTTGAAGCTCTTCATACTTTACACATATTTTCACACTCTTCATGTTTTTCAACACCTTTTCATGCTCCTCCTATTTTTCGGACCGTTTCATTCTCTTCATATTTTTGACACTTTTTGAAGCTCTTCATATTTTTCACACCTTTTCAGGCTCTTCATCTTTTTCAACACCGTTTCATGCTCCTCATATTTTTCAGACCGTTTCATTCTCCTCATATTTATGTCAACTTTTGAAACTCTTCATTTTCTTCACACCTTTTCATGCTCTTCATGTTTTTGAACACTGCTTCATGCTCCTCCTATGTTTCAGACCGTTTCATGCTCCTCATATTTTTGAAACCTTTTGAAGTTCTTCATATATTTCACACCTTTTCAGGCTCTTCATGTTTTTAAACACCTCTTCATTCTTCTCCTGTTTTTCAGACCATTTCATGCTCCTCATATTTTTCACACTTTTTGAAGCTCTTCATATTTTTCACACTTTTTGAAGCTCTTCATACTTTTCACACCTGTCAGGCTCTTCATGTTTTTGAACACCGCTTCCTGCTCCACCTATTTTTCAGATCGTTTCATGCTCCTCATATTTTTCACACTTTTTGAAGCTCTTCATATTTTTCACACTTTTTCAGGCTCTTCATGTTTTTGAACATCGTTTCATGCTCCTCCTTTTATTCAGACCGTTTCATGCTCCTCATATTTTTGACACCTTTTGAACCTCTTCATATTTTTCACACCTATTCAGGGTCTTCATATTTTTCAACACCGCTTCATGCTCCTCCTATTTTTCAGACCGTTTCATGCTCCTCATATTTTTGACACGTTTTGAAGCTCTTCATTTATTTCACACCTTTTCAGGCTCTTCATGTTTTTCAACATCGCTTCATGCTTCTCGTATTTTTCAGACCGTTTCATGCTTCTCAAATTTTTGACACCTTTTGAAGCTCTTCATATTTTTCACATCTTTTCATGTTCTTCATTTTTGTCAACAAAGCTTCATGCTCCTCCTATTTTTCAGACCGTTTCATGCTCCTCATCTTTTACACACCTTTTGAAGCTCTTCATATTTTTCACACCATTTCAGGCTCTTCTTGTTTTTCAACACCATTTCAAGCTCCTCCTATTTTTCAGAGTGTTTCATGCTCCTCATATTTCTGACACCTTTTGAAGCTCTTCATATATTTCACACCTTTTCAGGCTCTTCATGTTTTTGAACACGGCTTCATGCTCCTCCTATTTTTCACACCTTTTGAAGATCTTCATATATTTCACACCTTTTCAAGCTCTTCATGTTTTTGAACACCGTTTCATGCTCCTCATATTTTTCACACCTTTTGAAGCTCTTAATATTTTTCACACATTTTCAGGCTTTTCATGTTTTTGAACACCGTTTAATGCTCCTCCTATTTTTCAGACCGTTTCATGCTCCTCATATTTTTCACACCTTTTGAAGCTCTTCATATATTTCTCACCTTTTCCTGTTCTTCAGGTTTTTCAACTCCGTTTCATGCTCTTCCTATTTTTCAGATCATTTCATGCTCCTCCTATTTTTCAGACTGTTTCATGCACCTCTTATTATTGACACCTTTTGAAACTCTTCATATTTTTCACACCTTTTCATGCTCTTCATGTTTTTCAACAACATTTCATGCTCCTCCTATTTTTCAGACCTTTTCATGGTCCTCATATTTTTCACTCCTTTTCATGCTCTTCTTGTTTTTCAACACAGTTTCATGCTCCTCATATGTTTGACACCTTTTGAATCTCTTCATATTATTCACACCTTTTCAGGCTCTTCATGATTTTCAACACCGCTTCATGCTCCTCATATTTTTGAGACCGTTTCATGCTCCTAATATTGTTCACACCTTTTCAAGATCTTCATGTTATTCAACACCGCTTCATGCTCTTCCTATTTTTCAGACCGTTTCATGCTCCTCATATTTTTGATACATTTGAAGCTCTTCATATTTTTCACACCTTTTCAGGCTCTTCATGTTTTGAACACCATTTCATGCTCCTCCTATTTTTCAGACCGTTTCATGCTCCTCATATTTTTGACAACTTTTGAAGCTCCTCATATTTTCACACCTTTTCAGGCTCTTCATGTTTTTCAACACACTTTCATGCTCCTCATATGTTTGACATCTTTTGAATCTCTTCATATTATTCACACCTTTTCAGGCTCTTCATGATTTTCAACACCGCTTCATGCTCCCCATATTTTTGAGACCGTTTTATGCTACTCATATTTTGACACCTTTTGAAGCTCGTCATGTATTTCACACCTTTTCAGGCGCTACATGTTTTTCAACACCGCTTCATGCTCGTCATATTTTGAGACCGTTTTATGCTACTCATATTTTGACACCTTTTGAAGCTCTTCATGTATTTCAGACCTTTTCAGGCTCCTCATGTATTTCAACACCGCTTCTTGCTCCTCCTATTTTTCAGCCCGTTTCATGCTCGTCATATTTTTCAGACAGTTTCATGATCCTCCTATTTTTCAGACCGTTTCATGCTCCTCATGTTTTTGACACCTTTTGAAGCTCTTCATATATTTCACACCTTTTAAGGCTCTTCAAGATTCTGAACACCGCTTCATGCTCCTCCTATATTTCACACTTTTTGAAGCTCTTCATATATTTCACACCTTTTCAAGCTCTTCATGTTTTTGAACACCGCTTCATGCTCCTCTTATTTTTGACACCTTTTGAAGCTCTTCTTATTTTTCACACCTTTTCTGGCTCTTCATCTTTTTCCATACCGTTTCATGCTCCTCATATTTTTCAGACCGTTTCATTCTCCTCATATTTATGTCAACTTTTGAAACTCTTCATTTTCTTCACACCTTTTCATGCTCTTCATGTTTTTGAACACTGCTTCATGCTCCTCCTATGTTTCAGACCGTTTCATGCTCCTCATATTTTTCAAACCTTTTGAAGTTCTTCATATATTTCACACCTTTTCAGGCTCTTCATGTTTTTAAACACCTCTTCATTCTTCTCCTGTTTTTCAGACCATTTCATGCTCCTCATATTTTTCACACTTTTTGAAGCTCTTCATATTTTTCACACTTTTTGAAGCTCTTCATACTTTTCACACCTGTCAGGCTCTTCATGTTTTTGAACACCGCTTCCTGCTCCACCTATTTTTCAGATCGTTTCATGCTCCTCATATTTTTCACACTTTTTGAAGCTCTTCATATTTTTCACACTTTTTCAGGCTCTTCATGTTTTTGAACATCGTTTCATGCTCCTCCTTTTATTCAGACCGTTTCATGCTCCTCATATTTTTGACACCTTTTGAACCTCTTCATATTTTTACACCTATTCAGGGTCTTCATATTTTTCAACACCGCTTCATGCTCCTCCTATTTTTCAGACCGTTTCATGCTCCTCATATTTTTGACACGTTTTGAAGCTCTTCATTTATTTCACACCTTTTGAGGCTCTTCATGTTTTTCAACATCGCTTCATGCTCCTCGTATTTTTCAGACCGTTTCATGCTTCTCAAATTTTTTCACACCTTTTGAAGCTCTTCATATTTTTCACACCGTTTCATGTTCTTCATTTTTGTCAACAAAGCTTCATGCTCCTCTTATTTTTCAAACCGTTTCATGCTCCTCATCTTTTATACACCTGTTTTATCTCTTCATATTTTTCACACCATTTCAGGCTCTTCTTGTTTTTCAAAACCATTTCAAGCTCCTCCTATTTTTCAGACTGTTTCATGCTCCTCATATTTCTGACACCTTTGGAATCTCTTCATATATTTCACACTTTTTCAGGCTCTTCATGGTTTTGAACACCCCTTCATGCTCCTCATATTTTTCACACCTTTTGAAGCTCTTCATATATTTCTCACCTTTTCCTGTTCTTCAGGTTTTTCAACACCGTTTCATGCTCCTCCTATTTTTCAGACCGTTTCATGCTCCTCATATTTCTGACACATTTTGAAGCTCTTCATATATTTCACACCTTTTCAGACTCTTCATGTTTTTCAACATCGCTTCATCCTCCTCCTATTTTTCAGACCGTTTCATGCTCCTCATATTTTTGACACCTTTTGAAGCTCTTCATATTTTTCACACCTTTTGAAGCTCTTCATATTTTTCACAAGTTTTAAGGCTGTTCATGTTTTTCAACACCGTTTCATGCTCCTCCTATTTTTCAGACCCTTTCATGCTCCTCATATTTCTGACACCTTTTGAAGCTCTCCATATTTTTCACATATTTTCTGGCTCTTCATACTTTTCAACACCGTTTCATGCTCCTCCTATTTTGAGACTGTTTCATGCTCCTCTTATTTTTGACACCTTTAGAAGCTCTTAATATATTTCACACCTTTTCAGACTCTTCATGTTTTTCAACATCGCTTCATACTCCTCCTATTTTTCAGACCGTTTCATGCTGCTCATATTATTGACACGTTTTGAAGCTCTTCATATTTTTCACACCTTTTCAGGCTCTTCATGTTTTTCAACATCGCTTCATGCTTCTCGTATTTTTCAGACCGTTTCATGCTCCTCATATGTTTCACACCTTTTGAAGCTCTTCATATTTTTCACACCTTTTCATGTTCTTCATTTTTCTCAACAAAGCTTCATGCTCCTCCTATTTTTCAGACCGTTTCATGCTCCTCATATATTTGACACCTTTTGAAGCTCTTCATATTTTTCACACCTTTTGAAGCTCTTCATATTTTTCACACCTTTTGAAGCTCTTCATATTTTACACATATTTTCACCCTCTTCATGTTTTTCAACACCTTTTCATGCTCCTCCTATTTTTCGGACCGTTTCATTCTCTTCATATTTTTGACACTTTTTGAAGCTCTTCATATTTTTCACACCTTTTCAGGCTCTTCATCTTTTTCAACACCGTTTCATGCTTCTCGTATTTTTCAGAACGTTTCATGCTTCTCAAATTTTTGACACCTTTTGAAGCTCTTCATATTTTTCACACCTTTTCATGTTCTTCATTTTTCTCAACAAAGCTTCATGCTCCTCCTATTTTTCAGACCGTTTCATGCTCCTCATCTTTTACACACCTGTTGAAGCTCTTCATATTTTTCACACCATTTCAGGCTCTTCTTGTTTTTCAACACCATTTCAAGCTCCTCCTATTTTTCAGACTGTTTCATGCTCCTCATATTTCTGACACCTTTTGAAGCTCTTCATATATTTCACACCTTTTCAGGCTCTTCATGTTTTTGAACACCGCTTCATGCTCCTCATATTTTTCACACCTTTTGAAGCTCTTAATATTTTTCACACATTTTCAGGCTCTTCATGTTTTTGAACACCGTTTAATGCTCCTCCTATTTTTCAGACCGTTTCATGCTCCTCATATTTTTCACACCTTTTGAAGCTCTTCATATATTTCTCACCTTTTCCTGTTCTTCAGGTTTTTCAACACCGTTTCATGCTCCTCCTATTTTTCAGATAGTTTCATGCTCCTCCTATTTTTCAGGCTGTTTCATGCACCTCTTATTATTGACACCTTTTGAAGCTCTTCATATTTTTCACACTTTTTCAGGCTCTTCATGTTTTTCAACAACATTTCATGCTCCTCCTATTTTTCAGACCTTTTCATGCTCCTCATATTTTTCACACCTTTTCATGCTCTTCTTGTTTTTCAACACAGTTTCATGCTCCTCATATGTTTGACACCTTTTGAATCTCTTCATTTTATTCACACCTTTTCCGGCTCTTCATGATTTTCAACACCGCTTCATGCTCCTCATATTTTTGAGACCGTTTCATGCTCCTAATATTGTTCACACCTTTTCAAGATCTTCATGTTATTCAACACCCCTTCAGCCTCTTCCTATTTTTCAGACCGTTTCATGCTCCTCATATTTTTTACACCTTTTGAACCTCTTCATATTTTTCACACCTATTCAGGGTCTTCATATTTTTCAACACCGCTTCATGCTCCTCCTATTTTTCAGACCGTTTCATGCTCCTCATATTTTTGACACTTTTTGAAGCTCTTCTTTTATTTCACACCTTTTCAGGCTCTTCATGTTTTTCAACATCGCTTCATGCTCCTCGTATTTTTCAGACCTTTTCATGCTTCTCAAATTTTTGACACCTTTTGAAGCTCTTCATATTTTTCACACCTTTTCATGTTCTTCATTTTTGTCAACAAAGCTTCGTGCTCCTCCTATTTTTCAAACCGTTTCATGCTCCTCATCTTTTACACACCTGTTGAAGGTCTTCATATTTTTCACACCATTTCAGGCTCTTCTTGTTTTTCAACACCATTTCAAGCTCCTCCTATTTTTCAGACAATTTCATGCTCCTCATATTTTTCACACCTTTTGAAGCTCTTCATATATTTCTCACCTTTTCCTGTTCTTCAGGTTTTTCAACACCGTTTCATGCTCCTCCTATTTTTCAGACCGTTTCATGCTCCTCATATTTCTGACACATTTTGAAGCTTTTCATATATTTCACACCTTTTCAGACTCTTCATGTTTTTCAACATCGCTTCATCCTCCTCCTTTTTTTCAGACCGTTTCATGCTCCTCATATTTTTGACACCTTTTGAAGCTCTTCATATTTTTCACACCTTTTGAAGCTCTTCATATTTTTCACAAGTTTTAAGGCTGTTCATGTTTTTCAACACCGTTTCATGCTCCTCCTATTTTTCAGACCCTTTCATGCTCCTCATATTTCTGACACCTTTTGAAGCTCTCCATATTTTTCACATATTTTCAGGCTCTTCATGCTTTTCAACACCGTTTCATGCTCCTCCTATTTTGAGACTGTTTCATGCTCCTCTTATTTTTGACACCTTTAGAAGCTCTTAATATATTTCACACCTTTTAAGGCTCTTCATGTTTTTGAACAACGCTTCATGCTCCTCCTATATTTCACACCTTTTGAAGCTCTTCATATTTTTCACACCTTTTCCCGCTCTTCATGTTTGTTAAAACCTTTTCTTGCTCCTCCTAATTTTCAGACCGTTTCATGCTCCTCATATTTTTGACACCTTATGAAGCTCTTCATATTTTTCACTCCTTTTCAGATCTTCATGTTTTTCAACACCACTTCATGCTCCTTCTATTTTTCAGACAGTTTCATGCTCCTCATATTTTTGACACCTTTTGAAGCTCTTCATATATTTCACACCTTTTCAGGCTCTTCATGTTTTTCAACACCACTTCATGCTCCTCCTATTTTTCAGAGTGTTTCATGCTCCTCATATTTTTGACACCTTTTGAAGTTCCTCATATTTTTCACACCATTTCAGGCTCTTCATGTTTTTGAACACCGTTTCATGCTCCTCCTATTTTTCAGACCGTTTCATGCTCCTCATATTTTTGACCCCTTTTGAAGCTCTTCATATATTTCGCATGTTTTCAGGCTCTTCATGTTTTTCAAAACCAATTCATGCTCCTCCTATTTTTCAGACCTTTTCATGCTCCTCATAATTTTGACATCTTTTGAAGCGCTTCATATTTTTCACACTTTTTCAGGCTCTTCATATTCTTCAACACCGCTTCATGCTCCTCCTATTTTTCAGACCGTTTCATGCTCCTCATATTTTTGACACCTTTTGAAGCGCTTCATATTTTTCACACCATTTCAGGCTCTTCATGTTTTTCAACAGCGCTTCATGCTCCTCCTATTTTTCAGAACGTTTCATGATCCTCATATTTTTGAAACCTTCTGAAGCTCTTCATATTTTTCACACCTTTTCAGGCTCTTCATGTTTTTGAACACCGCTTCATGCTCCTCCTATTTTTCAGACCGTTTCATGATCCTCATATTTTTGACACCTTTTGAAGCTCTTCATATTTTTCACACCTTTTCAGGGTCTTCATGTTTTTTACACCGCTTCATGCTCCTCCTATTTTTCAGACCGTTTCATGCTTCTCCTATTTTTGACACCTTTTGAAGCTCTTCATATTTTTCACACCATTTCAGGCTCTTCATGTTTTTGAACACCGTTTAATGCTCCTCCTATTTTTCAGACTGTTTCATGCTCCTCATATTTTTGACACCTTTTGAAGCTCTTCATATTTTACCCACCTTTCAGGCTCTTCATGTTTTTCAACACCGCTTCATGCTCCTCTTATTTTTCAGACTGTTTCATGCTCTCCATGTATTTCCAACCCTTTGAAGCTCTTCATATTTTTCACACCTTTTCAGGCTCTTCATGTTTCTGAAAACCGTTTCATGCTCTTCCTATTTTTCAGACCGTTTCATGCTCCTCATAATTTTCACACCATTTTAATCTCTTCATATTTTTCACACCTTTTCCGATTCTTCATGTTTTTGAACACTGCTTCATGCTCCTCCTATTTTTCAGACCGTTTCATGCTCCTCATGTATTTCACACCTTTTGAAGCTCTTCATAATTTTCACACCTTTTCAGGCTCTTCATGTTTTTTAGCACCGTTTCATGCTCCTCCTGTTTTTCAGACCGTTTCATGCTCCTCATATATTTGACACCTTTTGAAGCTGTTCATATTTTTCACACTTTTTCAGGCTCTTCATGTTTTTCAACACCTTTTCATGCTCCTCCTATTTTTCAGACCGTTTCATGCTCCTCATATTTTTCACACCTTTTGAAGCTCTTCATATTTTTCACACGTTTTCAGGCTCTTCATGTTTTTCAACACCACTTCCTGCTTCTCCTATTTTTCAGACCGTTTCATGATCCTCATATTTTTGACACATTTTGAAGCTCTTCATATTTTTCACACCTTTTCAGGCTCTTCATGTTTTTCAACACCCCTTCATGCTCCTCCTCTTTTTCAGACCGGTTCATGCTCCTCATATTTTTGACACCTTTTGATGCTCTTCATATTTTTCACACCTTTTCAGACTCTTCATGATTTTCAAAACGGCTTCATGCTCCTCCTATTTTCACACCATTTCATGCTCATCTCATTTTTGACACCTTTTGAAGCTCCTCTACTTTTGACCCCTTTAGAAGCTCTTCATTTTTTTGACAACTTTTCAGGCTCTTCATGTTTTTCAACACCGCTTCATGCTCCTCCTATTTTTCAGACCGTTTCATGCTCCTCATATTTTGACACCTTTTGAAGCTCTTCATATTTTTCACACTTTTTCAGCCTCTTCATGTTTTTCAACACCGTTTCATGCTCCTCCTATTTTTTAGACCATTTCATGCTCCTCATATATTGACACCTCTTGATGCTCTTCATATTTTTCACAGCTTTTCAGGCTTTTCATGTATTTGAACACTGATTCATGCTCCTCATATTTTTCAGACCGTTTCATGCTCCTCATATTTGTGACATCTTTTGAAGCTCTTCATATTTTTCACACCTTTTCAGGCTCTTCAGGTTTTTGAACACCACCTCATGCTCCTCATAATATTCAGACAGTTATATGCTCCTCATATATTTGATATCTTTTGAAGCTCTTCATATTTTTCACACATTTTTATGCACTTCATATTTTCAACACCACATCATGCTCCTTCTATTTTTCAAACCGTTTCATGCTCCTCATATTTTGGATACCTTTTGAAGCTCGTCATATTTCTCACACCTTTTCAGGCTCTTCATGTTTTCAACACAGTTTCATGCTCCTCCTATTTTTCAGACTGTTTCATGCTCCTCATATTTTGACTCCTTTTGAAGCTTTTCATGTTTTTCACACCTTTTCAGGCTCTTCATGTTTTTCAACACCGTTTCATGCTCCTCTTATTTTTCAGACTGTTTCATGCTCCTCATATTTTGACTCCTTTTGAAGCTCTTCATATTTTTCACAGCTTTTCAGACTCTTCATGTTTTTGATCACCGCTTCATGCTCCTCCTATTTTTCAGACCCTTTGATGCTCTTCATATTTTTGACACCTTTTGAAGCTCTTCATATATTTCACATCTTTTCAGGCTCTTAATGTTTTTCAACACCCCTTCATGCTTCTCCTATTTTTCAGACCGATTCATGCTCCTCATATTTATGACCGTTTTGAAGCTCTTCGTATTTTTCACACCTTTTCAAGCTGTTCATGTTTTTCAACACCGTTTCATGCTCCTCCTATTTTTCAGACTGTTTCATGCTCCCCATATTTTTGACACCTTTTGAAGCTCTTCATAATTTTCACACCTTTTCAGGCTCTTCATGTTTTTCAACACCGCTTTATTCTCCTATTTTTCAGACCGTTTCATGCTCCTCATATTTTTGACACCTTTTGAAGCTCTTCATATTTTTCACACTTTTTCAGGCTCTTCATGTTTTTCAACACCGTTTCATGCTCCTCCTATTTTTTAGACCATTTCATGCTCCTCATATTTTGACACCTCTTGATGCTCTTCATATTTTTCACAGCTTTTCAGGCTCTTCATGTTTTTGAACTCTGATTCATGTTCCTCCTATTTTTCAGACCGGTTCATGCTCCTCATATTTTTGACACCTTTTGAGGCTCTTCATATTTTTCACACATTTACAGGCTCTTCATGTTTTTGAACACGGATTCATGCTCCTCATATTTTTGACACCTTTTGAATCTCTTCATATTTTTCACACCTTTTCAGGCTCTTCATGTTTTTGAACACCACTTGTGGTCCTCCTGTTTTTCAGACCGTTTCATGCTCCTCATATTGTTGACACTTTTTGAAGCTCTTCATATATTTCACACCTTTTCTGGCTCTTCATGTTTTTCAACACCACTTCATGCTCCTCCTGTTTTTCAGACCGTTTCATGCTCCTCTTTATTTCAGACCGTTTCATGCTCCTCATATTTTTGGCACCTTTTGAAGTTCTTCATATTTTTCACACCTTTTCAGGCTCTTCATGTTTTTCAACACCACTTCATGCTCCTCCTATTTTTTCAGACCGTTTCATGCTCCTCATATTTTTGGCACCTTTTGAAGTTCTTCATATTTTTCACACCTTTTCAGGCTCTTCATGTTTTTCAACACCGCTTCATGCTCCTCCTATTTTTCAGACCGTTTCATGCTCCTCATGTATTTCACACCTTTTGAGGCTCTTAATATTTTTCACACCTTTTCAGGCTCTTCATGTTTTTGAACACGGTTTCATGCTCCTCCTATTTTCCAGACCGTTTCATGCTCCTCATATTTTTGACACCTTTTGAAGCTCTTCATATTTTTCACACCTTTTCAAATTATTCATGATTTTCAACACCGCTTCATGATCCTCCTATTTTTCAGAGCGTTTCATGCTCCTCATATCTTTGACACCTTTTCAAACTCTTCATATATTTCACACCTTTTGAAACTCTTCATATATTTCACAGCTTTTCAGGCTCTTCATGTTTTTGAACATCGCTTCATGCTCCTCTTATATTTCAGACTGTTTCCTGCTCCTCATGTATTTCACACCTTTTGAAGCTCTTCATATATTTCACACCTTTTGAAACTCTTCATATATTTCACAGCTTTTCAGGCTCTTCATGTTTTTGAACACCGTTTCATGCTCCTCCTATTTTTCAGACCGTTTCATGCTCCTCTTTATTTCAGACCGTTTCATGCTCCTCATATTTTTGGCACCTTTTGAAGTTCTTCATATATTTCACACCTTTTCAGGCTCTTCATGTTTTTGAACACCGTTTCAGGCTCCTCATATTTTTGACACCTTTGAAGCTCTTCAAAATTTTGACACCTTTTGAAGCTCTTCATATATTTCACACCTTTTCAGTCTCTTCATGTTTTTCAATGCCACTTCATGCTCCTCCTATATTTCAGACCGTTTCATGCTCCTCATATTTTTGACACCTTTTGAAGCTCTTCATATATTTCACACCTTTTCAGGCTCTTCATGTTTTTGAACACCGCTTCATGCTCCTCCTATTTTTCAGATCGTTTCATGCTCCTCATGTATTTCACAGCGTTTGAAGCTCTTCATATTTTTCACACCTTTTGAAGCTTTTCATATTTTTCACGGCTTATCAGGCTCTTCGTGTTTTTGAACACCGTTTCATGCTCCTCCTATTTTTCAGACCGTTTCATGCTCCTCATATTGTTGACACCTTTTGAAGCTCTTCATATATTTCACACCTTTTCTGGCTCTTCATGTTTTTCAACACCACTTCATGCTCCTCCTATTTTTCAGACCGTTTCATGCTCCTCATATTTTTGACACCTTTTGAAGCTCTTCATATATTTCCCAGCTTTTCAGGCTCTTCCTGTTTTTCAACAAAGCTTCATGCTCCTCCTATTTTTCAGACCGTTTCATGCTCCTCATATTTTTCACACCTTTTGAAGCTCTTCATATTTTTCACACCTTTTCAGGCACTTCATGTTTTTCAACACCGCTTCATGCTCCTCCTATTTTTCAGATCTTAACATTCTCCTCATATATTTGACACCTTTTGAAGCTCTTCATATTTTTCACACCTTTTCAGGCTATTCATGTTTTTCAACACCGCTTCATGCTCCTCCTATTTTTCAGACCGTTTCATGCTCCTCATGTATTTCACACCTTTTGAAGCTCTTAATATTTTTCACACCTTTTCAGGCTCTTCATGTTTCTGAAAACCGTTTCATGCTCCTCCTATTTTCAGACCGTTTCATGCTCATCATATTTTTGACACCTTTTGAAGCTCTTCCTATTTTTCACACCTTTTCAAGTTATTCATGATTTTCAACACCACTTCATGATCCTCCTATTTTTCAGAGCGTTTCATGCTCCTCATATTTTTGACACCTTTTCAAACTCTTCATATACTTCACACCTTTTAAGGCTCTTCATGTTTTTGAACACCGCTTCATGCTCCTCCTATTTTTCAGACCGTTTCATGCTCCTCATCTATTTCACACCTTTTGAAGCTCTTCATATTTTCACACCTTTTGAAGCACTTCATATTTTTCACAGCTTCTCAGGCTCTTCATGTTTTTGAACACCGTTTCATGCTCCTCCTATTTTTCAGACCGTTTCATGCTCCTCGTATTTCAGACCGTTTCATGCTCCTCTTATTTTTGGCACCTTTTGAAGTTCTTCATATTTTTCACACTTTTTCACGTTCTTCATGTTTTTCAACACTGCCTCATGCTCCTCCTATTTTTCAGACCGTTCCATGCTCCTCATATTTTTGACACCTTTTGAAGCTCTTCATATTTTTCACACCTTTTCAGGCTCTTTATGTTTTTCAACACCACTTCATGCTCCTTCTAATTTTCATACCGTTTCATGCTCCTCTTATTTTTGACACCTTTTGAAGCTCTTCATATTTTTCAAACATTTTCATGTTCTTCATGTTTTTCAACACCACTTCATGCTCCTCCTATTTTTCAGACCGTCTCATGCTCCTCATGTATTTCACACCTTTTGAAGCTCTTCATATTTTTCACACCTTTTGAAGCTCTTCATATTTTTCACAGCTTTTCTGGCTCTTCATGTTTTTGAACACCGTTTCATGCTCCTCCTATTTTTCAGACCGTTTCATGATCCTCGTATTTCAGACCGTTTCATGCTCCTCTTATTTTTGGCACCTTTTGAAGTTCTTCATATTTTTCACACTTTTTCACGTTCTTCATGTTTTTCATCACCGCCTCATGCTCCTCCTATTTTTCAGACCGTTTCATGCTCCTCATATTTTTGACACCTTTTGAAAATCCACATATTTTTCACACCTTTTTAGGCACTTCATGTTTTTCTAAACCACTTCATGGTCCTCCTATTTTTCAGACCGTTTCATGCTCCTCATATTTTTGACACCTTTTGAAGCTCTTCATATTTTTCATAACTTTTCAGGCTCTTCATGGTTTTGAACACCATTTCATGCTACTCCTATTTTCCAGACCATTTCATGCCCCTCATATTTTTGACACCATTTGAATCTCTTCATATATCACACCTTTTCAGTCTCTTCATGTTTTTGAACAGCATTTCATGCTCCTCCTATTTTCCAGACCATTTCATGCTCCTCATATTTTGACACCTTTTGAAGCTCTTCATATTTTTCTCACCTTTTCAGGCTCTTCATGTTTTTCAACACCGCTTCATGCTCCTCCTATATTTCAGACCGTTTCATGCTCCTCATATTTTTGACACCTTTTGAAGCTCTTCATATATTTCACACCTTTTCAAGCTCTTCATGTTTTTGAACACTGTTTCATGCTGCTCCTATTTTTCAGACCGTTTCATGCTCCTCATATTTTTGACACCTTTTGAAGCTCCCCATATTTTTCACACCTTTTGAAGCTCTTCATATATTTCACACTTATTCAGTCTCTTCATGCTTTTCATCACCACTTCATGGTCTTCCTATTTTTCAGACCTTTTCATGCTCATCTCATTTTTCACACCTTTTGAAGCTCTTCATATTTTTCACACCTTTTGAAGCTCTTTATATTTTTCACACCTTTTCAGGCTCTTCATGTTTTTCAACACCGCTTCATGCTCCTCCTCTTTTTCAGACCATTTCATGCTCCATTTATTTTTGACACCTTTTGAAGCTCTTCATATTTTTCACACTTTTTCAGGCTCTTCATGTTTTTCAACACCACTTCATGCTCCTCCTATTTTTCAGACCGTTTCCTGGTCCCCATATTTTTGACACCTTTTGAAGCTCTTCATATTTTTCACATCATTTCAGTCTCTTCATGTTTGTCATCACCGCTTCATGCTCCTCCAATTTTTCAGAACGTTTCATGCTCCTCATATTTTTCATACTTTTTGAAGCTCTTCATATATTTCACACCTTTTCAGGCTCTTCATGTTTTTCACACTTTTTCAGGCTCTTCATATTTTTCAACACAGCTTAATGCTCCTTCTATTTTTCAGACCGTTTCATGCTCCTCATATATTTCACACCTTTTGAAGCTCTTCATACTTTTTACACCTATTCAGGCTCTTCATCTTTTGAACAACGTTTCATGCTCCTCCTTTTTTTCAGACCGTTTCATGCTCCTCATATATTTGACACCTTTTGAAGCTCTTCATGCATTTCACACCTTCTGATGCTCTTCTTATTTTTCACACCTTTTCAGGCTTTTCATGTTTTTCACAACCGCCTCATGATCCTCATATTTTTCAGACCGTTTCATGCTCCTCATATTTTTGACACCTTTTGAATCTCTTCATATATTTCACACCTTTTCAGGCCCTTCATGTTTTTGAACACCGTTTTATGTTCCTCCTATTTTTCAGACCTTTTCATGCTCCTCATAATTTGACACCTTTTGAAGCTCCTCATATTTTTCACACATTTTCAGTCTCTTCATTTTTTTGAACACCGCTTCATGCTCCTCCTATTTTTCAGACCGTTTCAGGCTCCTCATATTTTTGACACCTTTTGAAGCTCTTCATATTTTTCACACCATTTCAGGCTCTTCATTTTTTTGAACACCGTTTCATGCTGCTCCTATTTTTCAGACCGT
Organism: Dama dama; assembly: GCF_033118175.1. NCBI lineage: Eukaryota > Metazoa > Chordata > Mammalia > Artiodactyla > Cervidae > Dama > Dama dama. Next base: position 5,087,367 of record NC_083683.1, on the reverse strand, counting down.
TTCATGCTCCTCATATTTTTCACACCTTTTGAAGCTCTTCATATTTCTCACACCTTTTCAGGCTCTTCATGTTTTTGAACACCGTCTCATGCTCCTCCTATTTTTCAGACCGTTTCATGCTCCTCATATTTTTCACACCTGTTGAAGCTCCTCGTTTTTTTCACAGCTTTGAAGCTCTTCATATATTTCACACTTTTTCAGGCGTTTCATGTTTTTCACAACCGCTACATGCTCCTCCTATTTTTCAGACCATTTCATGCTCCTCATATTTTTGACAACTTTTGAAGATCTTCATGTATTTCACAACTTTTCAGGCTCTTCATGTTTTTCAACACCGCTTCATGCTCCTCCAATTTTCAGACCGTTTCATGCTCCTTATATTTTTGACAACTTTTGAATCTCTTCATATTTTTTACACTTTTTCACACTCATCATGTTTTTCAACACCGCTTCATGCTCATCCTATTTTTCAGACCGTTTCATGCTCTCTCATTTCTGACACCTTTTGAAGGTCTTCATATATTTCACACCTTTTCAGGCTCTTCATGTTTCTCAACACCGCTTCATGCTCATCCTATTTTTCAGACCTTTCATGCTCCTCTCATTTCTGACACCTTTTGAAGCTCTTCATATTTTTCACACCGATTCAAGCTCTTCATATTTTTCACATGTTTTCAGGCTCTTCATGTTTTTCAACTCCACTTCATGCTCCTACAATTTTTCAGACCGATTCATGCTCCTCATATTTTTGACACTTTTTGAAGCTCTTCATATTTTTCACACATTTTCAAGCTCTTCATGTTTCTCAACAACGCTTCATGCTCCTCCTATTTTTCAAACCTTTTGAAGCTCTTCATATTTTTCACACCTTTTCAGGCTCTTCATGTTTTTGAACACCGTTTCATGCTCCTACAATTTTTCAGACCGTTTCATGCTTCTCATATTATTGACACCTTTTGAAGCTCTTCATATTTTTCAAACCTTTTCAGGCTGTTCATGTTTTTCAACACCGCTTCATTATCCTCCTATTTTTCAGACCATTTCATGCTCCTCATATTTTTGACTCCTTTTGAAGCTCTTCATATTTTTCACACATTTTCAGGCTCTTCATGTTTCACAACAACGCTTCATGCTCCTCCTATTTTTCACACCTTTTGAAGCTCTTCGTATTTTTCACACCTTTTCAGGCTCTTCGTTTTTTGAACAGCGTTTCAAGCTCCTCCTATTTTTCAGTCCGTTTCATGCTCCTCATATATTTGACACCTTTTGAAGCTCTACATATTTTACACAACTTGTCAGGCTCTTCATGTTTTTGAACACTGCTTGATGCTCCTCCTATTTTTCAGAGCTTTTAATGTTCCTCATATTTTTCACACCTTTTGAAGCTCTTCATATTTTTCACACCTTTTCAGGCTCTTCATGTTTTTGAACATCGCTTCATGCTTCTCCTATTTTTTAGACCGTTTCATGCTCCTCATGAATTTCACACCTTTTGAAACTGTTCATATTTTTCACACCTTTTAAGCTTTTCATATTTTTCACACCTTTCCAGGCTCTTCATGTTTTTGAACACTGCTTCATGCTCCTCCTATTCTTCAGACTGTTTCATGCTCCTCATATTTTTCACACCTTTTGAAGCTCATTATATATTTCATACCTTTTCAGGCACTTCATGTTTTTCAACACCACTTCATGCTCCTCCTATTTTTCAGACCGCTTCATGCTCATCTCATTTTTTACACCTTTTGAAGCTCTTCATATTTTTCACACGTTTTCAGGCTCTTCATGTTTTTCAACTCCACTTCATGCTCCTCCTATTTATCTGACCGATTCATGCTCCTCAAATTTTTAACACGTTTTGAAGCTCTTCATATTTTTCACAACTTTTCAGGCTCTTCATGTATTTCAACACTGTTTCATGCTCCTCCTATTTTCAGACCGTATCATGCTCCTCATGTATTTTACACCTTTTGAAGCTCTTCATATTTTTCACACCTTTTCAGGCTCTTCATGATTTTGAACACCGATTCATGCTCCTTCTATTTTTCAGCCCATTTCATGCTACTCGTATTTTTGACACCTTTTGAAGCTCTTCATATTTTTCACACCTTTTCAGGCTCTTCATGTTTTAGAACACCGCTTCATGCTCCTCCTATTTTTCAGACCGTTTCATGCTCCTCTTATTTTTCACACCTTTTGAAGCTCTTCATATTTTTCACACTTTTTCAGGCTCTTCATGTTTTTGAACACCGTTTCATGCTCCTCCTATTTTTCCGTCCATTTCATGATCCTCATATTTTTGACACCTTTTGAAGCTCTTCATATTTTTCACAGCTTTTGAAGCTCTTCATATTTTTCACACCTTTTCAGGCTCTTCATGATTTTCAACACCGCTTCATGCACCTCCTATTTTTCAGACCGTTTCATGCTCATCTAATTTTTGACAACTTTTGAAGCTCTTCATATTTTTCATACCTTTTGAAGCTCTTCATATTTTTCACATTTTTGAAGCTCTTCTTATTTTTCTCACGGTTTCAGGCTCTTCATGGTTTTCAAGACCGCTTCATGCTCCTCCTATTTTTGAGACCATTTCATGCTCCTCATATTTTTGACACCTTTTGAAGCTCTTCATATTTTTCACACCTTATCAGGCTCTTCATGTTTTCAACACCGCTTCATGCTCCTCCTATTTTTAAAACCGTTTCATGCTCGTCATATATTTGACACATTTTGAAGCTCTTCATATATTTCACACATTTTCATGCTCTTCATGTTTTTCAACACCACTTCATGCTCCTCCGATTTTTTAGTCCGTTTCATGCACATCTCATTTTTGACATCTTTTGAAACTCTTCATATTTTTCACACGTTTTCAGGGTGTTCATGTTTTTCAACACCACTTCTTGCTCGTCCTATTTTTCAAACCGTTTCGTGCTCCTCATATTTTTGACACGTTTTGAAGCTCTTCATATTTTTCACACCTTTTCAGGCTCTTCATGTTTTTGAACACCGTTTCATGTTCCTCCTATTTTTCAGACCGTTTCATGCTCCTCATAATTTTGACACCTTTTGAAACTCTTCATATTTTTCACAACCTTTGAAGCTCTTCATATTTTTCACATTTTTAAAGCTCTTTGTATTTTTCACACCTTTTGAAGCTCTTCATACTTTTCACATTTTTGAAGCTCTTCATATTTTTCACACATTTTCAGGCTCTTCATGTTTTTCAACACCGCTTCATGCTCCTCCTATTTTTCAGACCGTTTCATGCTCCTCATGTATTTCACACCTTTTTAAGCTCTTCATATTTTTCACACCTTTTCAGGCTCTTCATGTTTTTCAACACTGCTTCATGCTCCTCCTATTTTTCAGACCGTTTCATGCTCCTCATGTATTTCACACCTTTTGAAGCTGTTCATATTTTTCTCACCTTTTCAGGATCTTCATGTTTTTGAACACCGTGTCCTGCTCCTCCTATTTTTCAGACCGTATCATTCTCCTTATATTTTTGACACCTTTTGAAGCTTTTCATATTTTTCACAACTTTTCAGGCTCTTCATGTTTTTGAACACCGCTTCATGCTCCTCCTATTTTTCAGACCTTATCATGCTCCTCATATTTTTCGCCCCTTTAGAAGCTCTTCATGTTTTTCACTACTTTTGAAGCTCTTCATGATTTTCACCTTTTTGAAGCTCTTCATATTTTTCACATTTTTGAAACTCTTCATATTTTTCATACGTTTTAATCCTCTTCAGATTTTTCAACACCGCTTCACGCTCCTGCTATTTTTCAGAACTTTTCATACTCCTCATATTTTTGACTTTTTTTGAAGCTCTTCACATTTTTCACACTTTTTCAGGCTCTTCATGTTTTTGAACACCGTTTCGTGATCCTCCTATTTTTCAGAACGTTTCATGCTCCTCATATTTTTGACACCATTTAATGCTCTTCAAATTTTTCACACCTTTTCAGACTCTTCACGTTTTTGAACACCATTTCATCTTCCTCCTATTTTTCAGACCGTTTCATGATCCTCATATTATTGATACCTTTTGAAGATCTTCATATTTCTCACACCTTTTCAAGCTCTTCATGTTTTTGAACACCGCTTCATGCTCCTCCTATTTTTCAGACCGTTTCATGCTCCTCATATTTTTGACACCTTTTGAAGCTGTTCATATTTTTCACATCTTTTCAGGCTCTTCATGTATTTGAACACGGCTTCATGCTCCTCCTATTTTTCAGACCTTTTCATGCTCCTCATATTTTTCACAATTTTTGAAGGTCTTCATATTTTTAACACCTTTTCAGGCTCTTCATGTTTTTGAACATCGCTTCATTCTCCTCCTATTTTTTAGACCATTTCATGCTCCTTATGTATTTCACACCTTTAGAAACTGTAAATATTTTTCACACATTTTGAAGCTTTTCATACTTTTCACACTTTTCCAGGCTCTTCATGTTTTTGAACACCGCTTCATGCTCCTCCTATTCTTCAGACCGTTTCATGCTCCTCATATTTTTCACACCTTTTTTAAGCTCATTATATATTTCACACCTTTTCAGGCACTTCATGTTCTTCAACACGACTTCATGCTCCTCCTATTTTTCAGACTGCTTCATGCTCATCTCTTTTTTTACACCTTTTGAAGCTGTTCATATTTTGCACACCTTTTGAAGCTCTTCATATTTTTCACATGTTTTCAGGCTCTTCATGTTTTTCAACTCCACTTCATGCTCCTACAATTTTTCAGACCGTTTCATGATCCTCATATTATTGATACCTTTTGAAGATCTTCATATTTCTCACACCTTTTCAAGCTCTTCATGTTTTTGAACACCGCTTCATGCTCCTCCTATTTTTCAGACCGTTTCATGCTCCTCATAGTTTTGACACCTTTTGAAGCTCTTCATATTTTTCACACCTTTTCAAGCTCTTCATGTTTTTGAACACCGCTTCATGCTCCTCCTATTTTTCGACCGTTTCATGCTCCTCATATTTTTCACACGTTTTGAAGCTCTTCATATTTTTCACACTTTTCAGGCTCTTCATTTTTTTCAATACCACTTCATGCTCCTCCTATTTTACAGACAGTTTCATGCTCATCTCATTTTTGACACCTTTTGTAGCTCTTCATATTTTTCACACCTTTTGAAGCTCTTCATATTTTTCACACGTTTTCAGGCTCTTCATGTTTTCCACACCGCTTCATGCTCCTCCTATTTTTCAGACCGTCTCATGCTCCTCATATTTTTCACACCTTGAAACTCTTCATATTTTTCACACCTTTTCAGGCTCTTCATGGTTTGAACACCGCTTCATGGTCCTCCTATTTTTCAGACCGTTTCATTCTCCTCATATTTTTGACACCTTTTGAAGCTCTTCATATTTTTCACACCTTTTCAGGCTCTTCATGTTTTTCAACACCGCTTCATGCTCCTCCTGTTTTTCAGACCGTTTCAAGCTCCTCATATATTTCAAAACTATTGAAGCTCTTCATATTTTTCACACCCTTTAAGGCTCTTCATGTTTTTTGACAGCGCTTCATGATCCTCCTATTTTTCAGACCGTTTCATGCTCCTCATATTTTTGACATTTTTTGAGGATGTTCGTATTTTTCAATCCTTTCCAGACTCTTCATGTCTTACAATACCGCTTCATGCTCCACCTATTTTTCAGACCGTTTCATGCTCCTCATATTTTTGACACCTTTTGAAGCTCTTCATATTTTTCACACCTTTTCAGGCTCTTCATGTTTTCAACACCACTTCATGCTCCTCCTATTTTTCAGACCGTTTCATGCTCATCTCATTTTTGTCACGTTTTGAAGCTCTTCATATTTTTCACACCTTTTGAAGCTCTTCATATTTTTGACACCTTTTCAGTCTATTCATTTTTTTCAACACCGCTTCATGCTCCTGCTATTTTTCAGACCGTTTCATGCTCCTCATGCATTTCACACCTTTTGAAGCTCTTCATATTTTTCACACCTTTTCAGGCTCTTCATGTTTTTCAACACCACTTCATGCTCCTCTTATTTTTCAGACCGTTTCATGCTACTCATATTTTTGACACCTTTTGAAGCTCTTCATATTTTTCCACACCTTTTCAGTCTCTTCATGTTTTTCAACACCGCTTCTTGCTCCTCCTATTTTTCAGACCGTTTCATGCTCCTCATATTTTTGACACCTTTTGAAGCTCTTCATATATTTCACACCTTCTCAGGCTCTTCATGTTTTCAACACCGCTTCATGCCCCTCCTATTTTTCAGACCGCTTCATGCTCCTCCTATATTTCAGACCGTTTCATGCTCCTCATGTATTTCATACCTTTTGAAGCTCTTCATATTGTTGACACCTTTTCAGGCTCTTCATGTTTTTGAACACCGTTTCATGCCGCTCCTATGTTTCAGACCGTTTCAAGCTCCTCATAGTTTTCAGACTTTTTGAAGCTCTTTATATTTTCTACACCTTTTCAGGTTCTTCATGTTTTTGAGCACAGCTTCATGCTCCTCCTATTTTTCAGAAGGTTTCATGCTCCTCATATTTTGACACCTTTTGAAGCTCTTCACATTTTTCACAACTTTTCAGGCTCTTCATGTTTTTGAACACCGCTTCATGCTCCTCCTATGTTTCCGACAGCTTCATGCTCCTATTTTCAGACCGTTTCATGCTCCTCATATTTTTGACAATTTTGGAAGCTCTTCATATTTTTCACACCTTTTCATGCTCTTCATGTTTTTGAACACCGTTTCATGCCCCTCCTAATTTTCAGACCGTTTCATGCTCCTCATGTTTTTGACAGCTTTTCAAGCTTTTAATATTTTTCACACCTTTTAAGGCTCTTCATGATTTTGAACACCGATTCATGCTTCTCCTTATTTTCAGGCCTTTTCATGTTCCTCATATTTTTGACACCTTTGAAGCTCTTCATATTTTTCACACCTTTTCAGGCTCTTCATATTTTTGAACACACCTTCATGCTCCTCCTATTTTTCAGACCGTTTCATGTTCCTCATGTATTTCACACCTTGTGAAGCTCTTCATATTTTTCACACCTTTTCAGTCTCTTCATGTATTTGAACAGGATTTCATGCTCCTCCTATTTTTCAGACCGTTTCATGCTCCTCATATTTTTCAAACCTTTTGAAGCTCTTCACATTTTTCACAACTTTTCAGGCTCGTCATGTTTTTCAACACCACTTCATGCTCCTCCTATTTTTCAGAACGTTTCATGCTCATCTCATTTTTGACACCTTTTGAAGTTCTTCATATTTTTCACACCTATGAAGCTCTTCATATTTTTCACACATTTTCAGGCTCTTCATGTTTTTCAACACCGCTTCATGCTCCTCCTATTTTTCAGACGGTTTCATGCTCCTCATATATTTGACACGGTTTGAGGCTCTTCATAATTTTCACACCATTCCAGGCTCTTCATGTTTTTGAACACCGCTTCATGCTCCTCCCATTTTTGAGAACGTTTCATGCTCCTCATAGTTTTGACACCTTTTGAAGCTCTTCACATTTTTCACAACTTTTCAGGCTCTTCATGTTTTTGAACACCACTTCATGCTCCTCCTATTTTTCAGAACGTTTCTTGCTCCTCATATTTTTCACACCTTTTGAAGCTCTTCATATTTTTCCCACCTTTTCAGGCTCTTCATGTTTCTCAACACAGCTTCATGCTCCTCCTATTTTTCAGACATTTTCATGCTCCTCATATTTTTGACACCTTTTGAAGCTCTTCATATTTTTCACACCTTTTCAGGCTCTTCAAGTTTTTGAACAATGTTCCAATGCTCCTCCTATTTTTCAGATCGTTTCATGCTCCTCATATTTTTCACACCTTTTGAAGCTCCTCATATTTTTGAAGCTCTTCATATTTTTCCCACCTTTTCAGGCTCTTCATGTTTCTCAACACAGCTTCATGCTCCTCCTATTTTTCAGACATTTTCATGCTCCTCATATTTTTGACACCTTTTGACGCTCTTCATATTTTTCACACCTTTTGAGGCTCTTCATGTTTTTGAACACCGTTTCATGCTCCTCCTATTTTTCAGACCGTTTCATGCTCCTCATATTTTTGACACCTTTTGAAGGTCTTCATATTTTTCACACCTTTTGAAGCTTTCATATATTTCACACCTCTCCAGGTTATTCATGTTTTCAATACCACTTCATGCTACTCCTTTTTTTCAAACCGTATCATGCTCCTCCTATTTTTGACACCTTGTGAAGCTTTTCATGTTTTTCACACCTTTCAGGTTCTTCATGTTTTTCAAGACCACATCATGCTGCTCATATTTTTCAGACCGTTTCATGCTCGTCATATTTTTGATACCTTTTGAAACTCTTCATATATATCACTCCTTTTCACGCTCTTCATTTTTTGAACACCACTTCATGCTCCTCCTATTTTTCAGACCGTTGAATGCTCCTCATATTTTTGACACCTTTTGAAGCTCTTCATATTTTTCACAACTTTTGAAGCTCTTCATATATTTCACACCTTTTCAGGCTCTTCATGTTTTTCAACACCACTTCATGCTCCTCCTATTTTTCATACCATTTCATGCTCATCTAATTTTTGACACCTTTGAAGCTCTTCATAATTTTCACACCTTTTGAAGCTCTTCATATTTTTCACACCTTTTCAGGCTCTTCATGTTTTTGAACACCGCTTCATGCTCCTCCTATTTTTCAGACCGTTTCATGCTCCTCATGTATTTCACACGTTTTGAAGCTCTTCATATTTTTCACACCTTTTCAGGCTCTTCAAGTTTTTTAACAACGTTTCATGCTCCTCATATTTTTCAGACCGTTTCATGCTCCTCATATTTTTGACACCTTTTGAATCTCTTCATATTTTTCCACACCTTTTGAATCTCTTCATATATTTCACATCTTTTCAGGCTCTTCATGTTCTTCAACACCGCTTCATGATCCTCCTATTTTTCAGACCGTTTCATGCTCCTCATATGTTTGACACCTTTTGAAGCTCTTCATATATTTCACACCTTATCAGGCTCTTCATGTTTCTCAACACCGCTTCATGCTCCTCCTCTTTTTCAGACCGTTTCATGCTCCTCATATTTTTCACACCTTTTGAAGCTCTTCATATTTTTCACACGTTTTCAGACTCTTCATGTTTTTCAACACCGCTTCATGCTCCTCCTATTTTTCAGACCGTTTCATTCTCCTATATTTTTGACACCTTTTGTAGCTCTTCATATTTTTCACACTTTTTCAGGCTCTTCATTTTTTTCAACACCTCTTCATGGTCCTCCTATTTTTCAGACCGTTTCATGCTCCTCATAGTTTTGACACCTTTTGAAGCTCTTCATATATTCACACCTTTTCAGGCTATTCACGTTTTTCAACAACACGTCATGCTCCTCCTATTTTTCAGACCGTTTCATGCTCCTCATATTTTTGACACGTTTTGAAGCTCTTCATATTTTTCACACCTTTTCAGGCTCTTCATGTTTTGAACAGCACTTCATGCTCCTCCTATTATTCAGAGAGTTTCATGCTCCTCATGTATTTCACACCTTTTGAAGCTCTTGATATTTTTCACACCTTTTGAAGCTCTTCATATATTTCACACCTTTTCAGGCTCTTCATGTTTTTTTAACAACGTTTCATCCTCCTCCTATTTTTGACACATTTTGAAGCTCTTCATATTTTTCACATCTTTTAAGACTCTTCATGTTTTTCAACACTGCTTCATGTTCCTCCTATTTTTCTGACCGTTTCATGCTCCTTATATGTTTGTCTCCTTTTGAAGCTCTTCATATTTTTCACACCTTTTGAAACTCTTCATATTTTTCACACGTTTTCAGGCTCTTAATGTTTTTCAACACCGTTTCATGCTCCTCCTATTTTTCAGACCGTTTCATGCTCCTTATATGTTTGTCTCCTTTTGAAGCTCTTCATATTTTTCACACCTTTTCATGCTCTTCATGGTTTTCAAAAGCGCTTCATGCTCCTCCAGTTTTTCAGACCGCTTCATTATCATCTCATTTTTGACACCTTTTGAAGCTCTTCATATGTTTCACAACTTTTCAGACTCTTCTTGTTTTTCAACACAGCTTCTTGCTCCTCCTATTTTTCAGACCGTTTCATGCTCCTCATATTTTTGACACCTTTTTAAGCTCTTCATATTTTTCACACCTTTTGAAGCTCTTCATATTTTTCACAACTTTTCAGGCTCTTCATATATTTCACACCATTTCAGGCTCTTCATTTTTTCAACACCACTTCATGCTTCTCCTATTTTTCAGAACTTTTCTTGCTCATCTAATTTTTCACACCTTTTGAAGCTCTTCATATTTTTCACACCTTTTGAGGCTCTTCATATTTTTCACACCTTTTCAGGTTCTTCATGTTTTAGAACACCGTTTCATGCTCCTCCAATTTTTCAGACCGTTTCACGCTCCTCATATTTTTAACACATTTTGAAGCTCTTCATATATTTCACACCTTTTCAGGCTCTTCATGTTTTTGAAACCAGCTTCAAACTCCTCCAATTTTTCAGACCGTTTCACGCTCCTTATATTTTTAACACATTTTGTAGCTCTTCATATATTTCACACCTTTTCAGGCTCTTCATGTTTTTGAACACAGCTTCATGCTCCTCCTATTTTTCAGACCGTTTCATGCTCCTCATATATTTTACAACTTTTGAAGCTATTCATATTTTTCACATCTTTTCAGGCTCTTCATGTTTTTCAACACCGCTTCATGCTCCTCCTATTTTTCAGAGAGTTTCATGCTTCTCATATTTTTGACACCTTTTGAAGCTCTTCATATTTTTCACACCTTTTCAGCTCTTCATGTTTTGAACACCGTTTCATGCTCCTCCTATTTTTCAGACCGTTTCATTCTCCTATATTTTTGACACCTTTTGAAGCTCTTCATATTTTTCACACCTTTTCAAGCTCTTCATTTTTTTCAACACCGCTTCATGCTCCTCCTATTTTTCAGCCCGTTTCATGCTCCTCATAGTTTTGACACCTTTTCAAGCTCTTCATATGTTCACACCTTTACAGACTATTCATGTTTTTCAACACCACTTCATGCTCCTCCTATTTTTCAGAGAGTTTCATGCTCATCATGTATTTCACACCTTTTGAAGCTTTTCATATTTTTCACACCTTTTGAAGCTTTCATATATTTCACACCTCTCCAGGCTATTCATGTTTTCAATACCACTTCATGCTACTCCTTTTTTTCAAACCGTATCATGCTCCTCCTATTTTTGACACCTTGTGAAGCTTTTCATATTTTTCACACCTTTCAGGTTCTTCATGTTTTTCAAGACCACATCATGCTGCTCATATTTTTCAGACCGTTTCATGCTCGTCATATTTTTGACACCTTTTGAAACTCTTCATATATATCACTCCTTTTCACGCTCTTCATTTTTTGAACACCACTTCATGCTCCTCCTATTTTTCAGACCGTTTCATGCTCATCACATTTTTGACATTTTTTGAAGCTTTTCATATTTTTCACACCTTTTCAGTCTCTTCATGTTTTTCAAAAACGCTTCTTGCTCCTCCTATTTTTCAAACCGTTTCGTGCTCATCTCATTTTTGACACGTTTTGAAGCTCTTCATATTTTTCACCGCTTTTGAAGCTCTTCATATTTTTCACACGTTTTCAGGCTCTTCATGTTTTTGAACACCGCTTCTTGCGACTCCTATTTTTCAGACCGTTTCATGCTCCTCATATTTTTCACACCTTTTGAAGCTCTTCATATTTTTCACACCTTTTCAGGCTTTTCATGTTTTTCAACACCGCTTCATGCTCCTCCTATTTTTCAGACCGTTTCATGCTCCTCATATTTTTCACACCTTTTGAAGCTCTTTATATTTTTCACACCTTCTCAGGCTCTTGATGTTTTTCAACACCGCTTCATGCTCCTCCTATTTTTCAGACCGTTTCATGCTCCTCATTTATTTCACACCTTTTGAAGCTCTTCATATTTTTCACACCTTTTCAAGCTCTTCATATTTTTCCACTCCGCTTCATGCTGATCCTATTTTTCAGACCGTTTCATGCTCCTCATATTTTTGACACCTTTTGAAGCTCTTCATATTTTTCACATCTTTTCAGGCTCTGCATGTTTTTGAACACCGCTTCATGCTACTCCTATTTTTCAGACCGTTTCATGCTCCTCATATATTTGACAACGTTTGAAGCTCTTCATATTTTGCACACCTTTTCAGGATCTTCACGTTTTTCACAACCACTTCATGCTCCTCCTATTTTTCAGACCGTTTCATGCTCCTCATATTTTTGACATCTTTTGAAGCTCTTCATATTTCTCACACCTTTGCAGGCTCTTCATGTTTTTGAACACTGCTTCATGGTCCTCCTATTTTTCTGACCGTTTCATGTTCCTCCTATTTTTCAGACCGTTTCATGCTCATCACATTTTTGACATTTTTTGAAGCTTTTCATATTTTTCACACCTTTTCAGTCTCTTCATGTTTTTCAAAAACGCTTCTTGCTCCTCCTATTTTTCAAACTGTTTCATGCTCATCTCATTTTTGACACGTTTTGAAGCTCTTCATATTTTTCACCGCTTTTGAAGCTCTTCATATTTTTCACACCTTTTCAGGCTTTTCATGTTTTTCAACACCGCTTCATGCTCCTCCTATTTTTCAGACCGTTTCATGCTCCTCATATTTTTCACACCTTTTGAAGCTCTTTATATTTTTCACAACTTTTCAGGCTCTTGATGTTTTTCAACACCCCTTCATGCTCCTCCTATTTTTCAGACCGTTTCATGCTCCTCATTTATTTCACACCTTTTGAAGCTCTTCATATTTTTCACACCTTTTCAAGCTCTTCATATTTTTCCACTCCGCTTCATGCTGATCCTATTTTTCAAACCGTTTCATGCTCCTCATATTTTTGACACCTTTTGAAGCTCTTCATATTTTTCACATCTTTTCAGGCTCTGCATGTTTTTGAACACCGCTTCATGCTATTCCTATTTTTCAGACCGTTTCATGCTCCTCATATATTTGACAACGTTAGAAGCTCTTCATATTTTGCACACCTTTTCAGGATCTTCACGTTTTTCACAACCACTTCATGCTCCTCCTATTTTTCAGACCGTTTCATGCTCCTCATATTTTTGACATCTTTTGAAGCTCTTCATATTTCTCACACCTTTGCAGGCTCTTCATGTTTTTGAACACCGCTTCATGGTCCTCCTATTTTTCTGACCGTTTCATGCTCCTTATTTTTTTCACACCTTTTGAAGCTTTTCATATTTTTCACACCTTTTGAGGCTCTTCATGTTTTTGAACACCGTTTCATGCTCCTCCTATTTTTCAGACCGTTTCATGCTCCTCATATTTTTGACACCTTTTGAAGCTCTTCATATTTTTCACACCCTTGAAGCTTTCATATATTTCACACCTCTCCAGGCTATTCATGTTTTCAATACCACTTCATGCTACTCCTTTTTTTCAAACCGTATCATGCTCCTCCTATTTTTGACACCTTGTGAAGCTTTTCATATTTTTCACACCTTTCAGGTTCTTCATGTTTTTCAAGACCACATCATGCTGCTCATATTTTTCAGACCGTTTCATGCTCGTCATATTTTTGACACCTTTTGAAACTCTTCATATATATCACTCCTTTTCACGCTCTTCATTTTTTGAACACCACTTCATGCTCCTCCTATTTTTCAGACCGTTTCATGCTCATCACATTTTTGACATTTTTTGAAGCTTTTCATATTTTTCACACCTTTTCAGTCTCTTCATGTTTTTCAAAAACGCTTCTTGCTCCTCCTATTTTTCAAACCGTTTCATGCTCATCTCATTTTTGACACGTTTTGAAGCTCTTCATATTTTTCACCGCTTTTGAAGCTCTTCATATTTTTCACACGTTTTCAGGCTCTTCATGTTTTTGAACACCGCTTCTTGCGACTCCTATTTTTCAGACCGTTTCATGCTCCTCATATTTTTCACACCTTTTGAAGCTTTTCATATTTTTCACACCTTTTCAGGCTTTTCATGTTTTTCAACACCGCTTCATGCTCCTCCTATTTTTCAGACCGTTTCATGCTCCTCATTTATTTCACACCTTTTGAAGCTCTTCATATTTTTCACACCCTTTCAAGCTCTTCATATTTTTCCACTCCGCTTCATGCTGATCCTATTTTTCAGACCGTTTCATGCTCCTCATATTTTTGACACCTTTTGAAGCTCTTCATATTTTTCACATCTTTTCAGGCTCTGCATGTTTTTGAACACCGCTTCATGCTACTCCTATTTTTCAGACCGTTTCATGCTCCTCATATATTTGACAACGTTTGAAGCTCTTCATATTTTGCACACCTTTTCAGGATCTTCACGTTTTTCACAACCACTTCATGCTCCTCCTATTTTTCAGACCGTTTCATGCTCCTCATATTTTTGACATCTTTTGAAGCTCTTCATATTTCTCACACCTTTGCAGGCTCTTCATGTTTTTGAACACCGCTTCATGGTCCTCCTATTTTTCTGACCGTTTCATGCTCCTCATTTTTTTCACACCTTTTGAAGCTTTTCATATTTTTCACACCTTTTGAGGCTCTTCATGTTTTTGAACACCGTTTCATGCTCCTCCTATTTTTCAGACCATTTCATGCTCCTCATATTTTTGACACCTTTTGAAGCTCTTCATATTTTTCACACCTTTTGAAGCTTTCATATATTTCACACCTCTCCAGGCTATTCATGTTTTCAATACCACTTCATGCTACTCCTTTTTTTCAAACCGTATCATGCTCCTCCTATTTTTGACACCTTGTGAAGCTTTTCATATTTTTCACACCTTTCAGGTTCTTCATGTTTTTCAAGACCACATCATGCTGCTCATATTTTTCAGACCGTTTCATGCTCGTCATATTTTTGACACCTTTTGAAACTCTTCATATATATCACTCCTTTTCACGCTCTTCATTTTTTGAACACCACTTCATGCTCCTCCTATTTTTCAGACCCTTTCATGCTCATCACATTTTTGACATTTTTTGAAGCTTTTCATATTTTTCACACCTTTTCAGTCTCTTCATGTTTTTCAAAAACGCTTCTTGCTCCTCCTATTTTTCAAACCGTTTCGTGCTCATCTCATTTTTGACACGTTTTGAAGCTCTTCATATTTTTCACCGCTTTTGAAGCTCTTCATATTTTTCACACGTTTTCAGGCTCTTCATGTTTTTGAACACCGCTTCTTGCGACTCCTATTTTTCAGACCGTTTCATGCTCCTCATATTTCACACCTTTTGAAGCTCTTCATATTTTTCACACCTTTTCAGGCTTTTCATGTTTTTCAACACCGCTTCATGCTCCTCCTATTTTTCAGACCGTTTCATGCTCCTCATATTTTTCACACCTTTTGAAGCTCTTTATATTTTTCACACCTTTTCAGG
This sequence comes from Dama dama, assembly GCF_033118175.1. Classification (NCBI taxonomy): domain Eukaryota; kingdom Metazoa; phylum Chordata; class Mammalia; order Artiodactyla; family Cervidae; genus Dama; species Dama dama. The sequence goes on along the minus strand of NC_083683.1, from coordinate 5,071,922 downwards.
CTCTTGATGTTTTTCAACACCGCTTCATGCTCCTCCTATTTTTCAGACCGTTTCATGCTCCTCATTTATTTCACACCTTTTGAAGCTCTTCATATTTTTCACACCTTTTCAAGCTCTTCATATTTTTCCACTCCGCTTCATGCTGATCCTATTTTTCAGACCGTTTCATGCTCCTCATATTTTTGACACCTTTTGAAGCTCTTCATATTTTTCACATCTTTTCAGGCTCTGCATGTTTTTGAACACCGCTTCATGCTACTCCTATTTTTCAGACCGTTTCATGCTCCTCATATATTTGACAACGTTTGAAGCTCTTCATATTTTGCACACCTTTTCAGGATCTTCACGTTTTTCACAACCACTTCATGCTCCTCCTATTTTTCAGACCGTTTCATGCTCCTCATATTTTTGACATCTTTTGAAGCTCTTCATATTTCTCACACCTTTGCAGGCTCTTCATGTTTTTGAACACTGCTTCATGGTCCTCCTATTTTTCTGACCGTTTCATGCTCCTCCTATTTTTCAGACCGTTTCATGCTCATCACATTTTTGACATTTTTTGAAGCTTTTCATATTTTTCACACCTTTTCAGTCTCTTCATGTTTTTCAAAAACGCTTCTTGCTCCTCCTATTTTTCAAACTGTTTCATGCTCATCTCATTTTTGACACGTTTTGAAGCTCTTCATATTTTTCACCGCTTTTGAAGCTCTTCATATTTTTCACACCTTTTCAGGCTTTTCATGTTTTTCAACACCGCTTCATGCTCCTCCTATTTTTCAGACCGTTTCATGCTCCTCATATTTTTCACACCTTTTGAAGCTCTTTATATTTTTCACACCTTTTCAGGCTCTTGATGTTTTTCAACACCGCTTCATGCTCCTCCTATTTTTCAGACCGTTTCATGCTCCTCATTTATTTCACACCTTTTGAAGCTCTTCATATTTTTCACACATTTTCAAGCTCTTCATATTTTTCCACTCTGCTTCATGCTGATCCTATTTTTCAAACCGTTTCATGCTCCTCATATTTTTGACACCTTTTGAAGCTCTTCATATTTTTCACATCTTTTCAGGCTCTGCATGTTTTTGAACACCGCTTCATGCTACTCCTATTTTTCAGACCGTTTCATGCTCCTCATATATTTGACAACGTTTGAAGCTCTTCATATTTTGCACACCTTTTCAGGATCTTCACGTTTTTCACAACCACTTCATGCTCCTCCTATTTTTCAGACCGTTTCATGCTCCTCATATTTTTGACATCTTTTGAAGCTCTTCATATTTCTCACACCTTTGCAGGCTCTTCATGTTTTTGAACACCGCTTCATGGTCCTCCTATTTTTCTGACCGTTTCATGCTCCTTATTTTTTTCACACCTTTTGAAGCTTTTCATATTTTTCACACCTTTTGAGGCTCTTCATGTTTTTGAACACCGTTTCATGCTCCTCCTATTTTTCAGACCGTTTCATGCTCCTCATATTTTTGACACCTTTTGAAGCTCTTCATATTTTTCACACCCTTGAAGCTTTCATATATTTCACACCTCTCCAGGCTATTCATGTTTTCAATACCACTTCATGCTACTCCTTTTTTTCAAACCGTATCATGCTCCTCCTATTTTTGACACCTTGTGAAGCTTTTCATATTTTTCACACCTTTCAGGTTCTTCATGTTTTTCAAGACCACATCATGCTGCTCATATTTTTCAGACCGTTTCATGCTCGTCATATTTTTGACACCTTTTGAAACTCTTCATATATATCACTCCTTTTCACGCTCTTCATTTTTTGAACACCACTTCATGCTCCTCCTATTTTTCAGACCGTTTCATGCTCATCACATTTTTGACATTTTTTGAAGCTTTTCATATTTTTCACACCTTTTCAGTCTCTTCATGTTTTTCAAAAACGCTTCTTGCTCCTCCTATTTTTCAAACCGTTTCATGCTCATCTCATTTTTGACACGTTTTGAAGCTCTTCATATTTTTCACCGCTTTTGAAGCTCTTCATATTTTTCACACGTTTTCAGGCTCTTCATGTTTTTGAACACCGCTTCTTGCGACTCCTATTTTTCAGACCGTTTCATGCTCCTCATATTTTTCACACCTTTTGAAGCTTTTCATATTTTTCACACCTTTTCAGGCTTTTCATGTTTTTCAACACCGCTTCATGCTCCTCCTATTTTTCAGACCGTTTCATGCTCCTCATATTTTTCACACCTTTTGAAGCTCTTTATATTTTTCACATCTTTTCAGGCTCTTGATGTTTTTCAACACCACTTCATGCTCCTCCTATTTTTCAGACCGTTTCATGCTCCTCATTTATTTCACACCTTTTGAAGCTCTTCATATTTTTCACACCCTTTCAAGCTCTTCATATTTTTCCACTCCGCTTCATGCTGATCCTATTTTTCAGACCGTTTCATGCTCCTCATATTTTTGACACTTTTTGAAGCTCTTCATATTTTTCACATCTTTTCAGGCTCTGCATGTTTTTGAACACCGCTTCATGCTACTCCTATTTTTCAGACCGTTTCATGCTCCTCATATTTTTGACATCTTTTGAAGCTCTTCATATTTCTCACACCTTTGCAGGCTCTTCATGTTTTTGAACACCGCTTCATGGTCCTCCTATTTTTCTGACCGTTTCATGCTCCTCATTTTTTTCACACCTTTTGAAGCTTTTCATATTTTTCACACCTTTTGAGGCTCTTCATGTTTTTGAACACCGTTTCATGCTCCTCCTATTTTTCAGACCATTTCATGCTCCTCATATTTTTGACACCTTTTGAAGCTCTTCATATTTTTCACACCTTTTGAAGCTTTCATATATTTCACACCTCTCCAGGCTATTCATGTTTTCAATACCACTTCATGCTACTCCTTTTTTTCAAACCGTATCATGCTCCTCCTATTTTTGACACCTTGTGAAGCTTTTCATATTTTTCACACCTTTCAGGTTCTTCATGTTTTTCAAGACCACATCATGCTGCTCATATTTTTCAGACCGTTTCATGCTCGTCATATTTTTGACACCTTTTGAAACTCTTCATATATATCACTCCTTTTCACGCTCTTCATTTTTTGAACACCACTTCATGCTCCTCCTATTTTTCAGACCGTTTCATGCTCATCACATTTTTGACATTTTTTGAAGCTTTTCATATTTTTCACACCTTTTCAGTCTCTTCATGTTTTTCAAAAACGCTTCTTGCTCCTCCTATTTTTCAAACCGTTTCGTGCTCATCTCATTTTTGACACGTTTTGAAGCTCTTCATATTTTTCACCGCTTTTGAAGCTCTTCATATTTTTCACACGTTTTCAGGCTCTTCATGTTTTTGAACACCGCTTCTTGCGACTCCTATTTTTCAGACCGTTTCATGCTCCTCATATTTTTCACACCTTTTGAAGCTCTTCATATTTTTCACACCTTTTCAGGCTTTTCATGTTTTTCAACACCGCTTCATGCTCCTCCTATTTTTCAGACCGTTTCATGCTCCTCATATTTTTCACACCTTTTGAAGCTCTTTATATTTTTCACAACTTTTCAGGCTCTTGATGTTTTTCAACACCACTTCATGCTCCTCCTATTTTTCAGACCGTTTCATGCTCCTCATATTTTTGACATCTTTTGAAGCTCTTCATATTTCTCACACCTTTGCAGGCTCTTCATGTTTTTGAACACTGCTTCATGGTCCTCCTATTTTTCTGACCGTTTCATGCTCCTCCTATTTTTCAGACCGTTTCATGCTCATCACATTTTTGACATTTTTTGAAGCTTTTCATATTTTTCACACCTTTTCAGTCTCTTCATGTTTTTCAAAAACGCTTCTTGCTCCTCCTATTTTTCAAACTGTTTCATGCTCATCTCATTTTTGACACGTTTTGAAGCTCTTCATATTTTTCACCGCTTTTGAAGCTCTTCATATTTTTCACACCTTTTCAGGCTTTTCATGTTTTTCAACACCGCTTCCTGCTCCTCCTATTTTTCAGACCGTTTCATGCTCCTCATATTTTTCACACCTTTTGAAGCTCTTTATATTTTTCACACCTTTTCAGGCTCTTGATGTTTTTCAACACCGCTTCATGCTCCTCCTATTTTTCAGACCGTTTCATGCTCCTCATTTATTTCACACCTTTTGAAGCTCTTCATATTTTTCACACCTTTTCAAGCTCTTCATATTTTTCCACTCCGCTTCATGCTGATCCTATTTTTCAAACCGTTTCATGCTCCTCATATTTTTGACACCTTTTGAAGCTCTTCATATTTTTCACATCTTTTCAGGCTCTGCATGTTTTTGAACACCGCTTCATGCTACTCCTATTTTTCAGACCGTTTCATGCTCCTCATATATTTGACAACGTTTGAAGCTCTTCATATTTTGCACACCTTTTCAGGATCTTCACGTTTTTCACAACCACTTCATGCTCCTCCTATTTTTCAGACCGTTTCATGCTCCTCATATTTTTGACATCTTTTGAAGCTCTTCATATTTCTCACACCTTTGCAGGCTCTTCATGTTTTTGAACACCGCTTCATGGTCCTCCTATTTTTCTGACCGTTTCATGCTCCTTATTTTTTTCACACCTTTTGAAGCTTTTCATATTTTTCACACCTTTTGAGGCTCTTCATGTTTTTGAACACCGTTTCATGCTCCTCCTATTTTTCAGACCGTTTCATGCTCCTCATATTTTTGACACCTTTTGAAGCTCTTCATATTTTTCACACCCTTGAAGCTTTCATATATTTCACACCTCTCCAGGCTATTCATGTTTTCAATACCACTTCATGCTACTCCTTTTTTTCAAACCGTATCATGCTCCTCCTATTTTTGACACCTTGTGAAGATTTTCATATTTTTCACACCTTTCAGGTTCTTCATGTTTTTCAAGACCACATCATGCTGCTCATATTTTTCAGACCGTTTCATGCTCGTCATATTTTTGACACCTTTTGAAACTCTTCATATATATCACTCCTTTTCACGCTCTTCATTTTTTGAACACCACTTCATGCTCCTCCTATTTTTCAGACCGTTTCATGCACATCACATTTTTGACATTTTTTGAAGCTTTTCATATTTTTCACACCTTTTCAGTCTCTTCATGTTTTTCAAAAACGCTTCTTGCTCCTCCTATTTTTCAAACCGTTTCATGCTCATCTCATTTTTGACACGTTTTGAAGCTCTTCATATTTTTCACCGCTTTTGAAGCTCTTCATATTTTTCACACGTTTTCAGGCTCTTCATGTTTTTGAACACCGCTTCTTGCGACTCCTATTTTTCAGACCGTTTCATGCTCCTCATATTTTTCACACCTTTTGAAGCTTTTCATATTTTTCACACCTTTTCAGGCTTTTCATGTTTTTCAACACCGCTTCATGCTCCTCCTATTTTTCAGACCGTTTCATGCTCCTCATATTTTTCACACCTTTTGAAGCTCTTTATATTTTTCACACCTTTTCAGGCTCTTGATGTTTTTCAACACCACTTCATGCTCCTCCTATTTTTCAGACCGTTTCATGCTCCTCATTTATTTCACACCTTTTGAAGCTCTTCATATTTTTCACACCCTTTCAAGCTCTTCATATTTTTCCACTCCGCTTCATGCTGATCCTATTTTTCAGACCGTTTCATGCTCCTCATATTTTTGACACCTTTTGAAGCTCTTCATATTTTTCACATCTTTTCAGGCTCTGCATGTTTTTGAACACCGCTTCATGCTACTCCTATTTTTCAGACCGTTTCATGCTCCTCATATATTTGACAACGTTTGAAGCTCTTCATATTTTGCACACCTTTTCAGGATCTTCCCGTTTTTCACAACCACTTCATGCTCCTCCTATTTTTCAGACCGTTTCATGCTCCTCATATTTTTGACATCTTTTGAAGCTCTTCATATTTCTCACACCTTTGCAGGCTCTTCATGTTTTTGAACACCGCTTCATGGTCCTCCTATTTTTCTGACCGTTTCATGCTCCTCATTTTTTTCACACCTTTTGAAGCTTTTCATATTTTTCACACCTTTTGAGGCTCTTCATGTTTTTGAACACCGTTTCATGCTCCTCCTATTTTTCAGACCATTTCATGCTCCTCATATTTTTGACACCTTTTGAAGCTCTTCATATTTTTCACACCTTTTGAAGCTTTCATATATTTCACACCTCTCCAGGCTATTCATGTTTTCAATACCACTTCATGCTACTCCTTTTTTTCAAACCGTATCATGCTCCTCCTATTTTTGACACCTTGTGAAGCTTTTCATATTTTTCACACCTTTCAGGTTCTTCATGTTTTTCAAGACCACATCATGCTGCTCATATTTTTCAGACCGTTTCATGCTCGTCATATTTTTGACACCTTTTGAAACTCTTCATATATATCACTCCTTTTCACGCTCTTCATTTTTTGAACACCACTTCATGCTCCTCCTATTTTTCAGACCGTTTCATGCTCATCATATTTTTGACATTTTTTGAAGCTTTTCATATTTTTCACACCTTTTCAGTCTCTTCATGTTTTTCAAAAACGCTTCTTGCTCCTCCTATTTTTCAAACCGTTTCGTGCTCATCTCATTTTTGACACGTTTTGAAGCTCTTCATATTTTTCACCGCTTTTGAACTCTTCATATTTTTCACACGTTTTCAGGCTCTTCATGTTTTTGAACACCGCTTCTTGCGACTCCTATTTTTCAGACCGTTTCATGCTCCTCATATTTTTCACACCTGTTGAAGCTCTTCATATTTTTCACACCTTTTCAGGCTTTTCATGTTTTTCAACACCGCTTCATGCTCCTCCTATTTTTCAGACCGTTTCATGCTCCTCATATTTTTCACACCTTTTGAAGCTCTTTATATTTTTCACACCTTTTCAGGCTCTTGATGTTTTTCAACACCGCTTCATGCTCCTCCTATTTTTCAGACCGTTTCATGCTCCTCATTTATTTCACACCTTTTGAAGCTCTTCATATTTTTCACACCTTTTCAAGCTCTTCATATTTTTCCACTCCGCTTCATGCTGATCCTATTTTTCAGACCGTTTCATGCTCCTCATATTTTTGACACCTTTTGAAGCTCTTCATATTTTTCACATCTTTTCAGGCTCTGCATGTTTTTGAACACCGCTTCATGCTACTCCTATTTTTCAGACCGTTTCATGCTCCTCATATATTTGACAACGTTTGAAGCTCTTCATATTTTGCACACCTTTTCAGGATCTTCACGTTTTTCACAACCACTTCATGCTCCTCCTATTTTTCAGACCGTTTCATGCTCCTCATATTTTTGACATCTTTTGAAGCTCTTCATATTTCTCACACCTTTGCAGGCTCTTCATGTTTTTGAACACTGCTTCATGGTCCTCCTATTTTTCTGACCGTTTCATGCTCCTCCTATTTTTCAGACCGTTTCATGCTCATCACATTTTTGACATTTTTTGAAGCTTTTCATATTTTTCACACCTTTTCAGTCTCTTCATGTTTTTCAAAAACGCTTCTTGCTCCTCCTATTTTTCAAACTGTTTCATGCTCATCTCATTTTTGACACGTTTTGAAGCTCTTCATATTTTTCACCGCTTTTGAAGCTCTTCATATTTTTCACACCTTTTCAGGCTTTTCATGTTTTTCAACACCGCTTCATGCTCCTCCTATTTTTCAGACCGTTTCATGCTCCTCATATTTTTCACACCTTTTGAAGCTCTTTATATTTTTCACACCTTTTCAGGCTCTTGATGTTTTTCAACACCGCTTCATGCTCCTCCTATTTTTCAGACCATTTCATGCTCCTCATTTATTTCACACCTTTTGAAGCTCTTCATATTTTTCACACCTTTTCAAGCTCTTCATATTTTTCCACTCCGCTTCATGCTGATCCTATTTTTCAAACCGTTTCATGCTCCTCATATTTTTGACACCTTTTGAAGCTCTTCATATTTTTCACATCTTTTCAGGCTCTGCATGTTTTTGAACACCGCTTCATGCTACTCCTATTTTTCAGACCGTTTCATGCTCCTCATATATTTGACAACGTTTGAAGCTCTTCATATTTTGCACACCTTTTCAGGATCTTCACGTTTTTCACAACCACTTCATGCTCCTCCTATTTTTCAGACCGTTTCATGCTCCTCATATTTTTGACATCTTTTGAAGCTCTTCATATTTCTCACACCTTTGCAGGCTCTTCATGTTTTTGAACACCGCTTCATGGTCCTCCTATTTTTCTGACCGTTTCATGCTCCTTATTTTTTTCACACCTTTTGAAGCTTTTCATATTTTTCACACCTTTTGAGGCTCTTCATGTTTTTGAACACCGTTTCATGCTCCTCCTATTTTTCAGACCGTTTCATGCTCCTCATATTTTTGACACCTTTTGAAGCTCTTCATATTTTTCACACCCTTGAAGCTTTCATATATTTCACACCTCTCCAGGCTATTCATGTTTTCAATACCACTTCATGCTACTCCTTTTTTTCAAACCGTATCATGCTCCTCCTATTTTTGACACCTTGTGAAGCTTTTCATATTTTTCACACCTTTCAGGTTCTTCATGTTTTTCAAGACCACATCATGCTGCTCATATTTTTCAGACCGTTTCATGCTCGTCATATTTTTGACACCTTTTGAAACTCTTCATATATATCACTCCTTTTCACGCTCTTCATTTTTTGAACACCACTTCATGCTCCTCCTATTTTTCAGACCGTTTCATGCTCATCACATTTTTGACATTTTTTGAAGCTTTTCATATTTTTCACACCTTTTCAGTCTCTTCATGTTTTTCAAAAACGCTTCTTGCTCCTCCTATTTTTCAAACCGTTTCATGCTCATCTCATTTTTGACACGTTTTGAAGCTCTTCATATTTTTCACCGCTTTTGAAGCTCTTCATATTTTTCACACGTTTTCAGGCTCTTCATGTTTTTGAACACCGCTTCTTGCGACTCCTATTTTTCAGACCGTTTCATGCTCCTCATATTTTTCACACCTTTTGAAGCTTTTCATATTTTTCACACCTTTTCAGGCTTTTCATGTTTTTCAACACCGCTTCATGCTCCTCCTATTTTTCAGACCGTTTCATGCTCCTCATATTTTTCACACCTTTTGAAGCTCTTTATATTTTTCACACCTTTTCAGGCTCTTGATGTTTTTCAACACCACTTCATGCTCCTCCTATTTTTCAGACCGTTTCATGCTCCTCATTTATTTCACACCTTTTGAAGCTCTTCATATTTTTCCACTCCGCTTCATGCTGATCCTATTTTTCAGACCGTTTCATGCTCCTCATATTTTTGACACCTTTTGAAGCTCTTCATATTTTTCACATCTTTTCAGGCTCTGCATGTTTTTGAACACCGCTTCATGCTACTCCTATTTTTCAGACCGTTTCATGCTCCTCATATATTTGACAACGTTTGAAGCTCTTCATATTTTGCACACCTTTTCAGGATCTTCACGTTTTTCACAACCACTTCATGCTCCTCCTATTTTTCAGACCGTTTCATGCTCCTCATATTTTTGACATCTTTTGAAGCTCTTCATATTTCTCACACCTTTGCAGGCTCTTCATGTTTTTGAACACTGCTTCATGGTCCTCCTATTTTTCTGACCGTTTCATGCTCCTCCTATTTTTCAGACCGTTTCATGCTCATCACATTTTTGACATTTTTTGAAGCTTTTCATATTTTTCACACCTTTTCAGTCTCTTCATGTTTTTCAAAAACGCTTCTTGCTCCTCCTATTTTTCAAACTGTTTCATGCTCATCTCATTTTTGACACGTTTTGAAGCTCTTCATATTTTTCACCGCTTTTGAAGCTCTTCATATTTTTCACACCTTTTCAGGCTTTTCATGTTTTTCAACACCGCTTCATGCTCCTCCTATTTTTCAGACCGTTTCATGCTCCTCATATTTTTCACACCTTTTGAAGCTCTTTATATTTTTCACACCTTTTCAGGCTCTTGATGTTTTTCAACACCGCTTCATGCTCCTCCTATTTTTCAGACCGTTTCATGCTCCTCATTTATTTCACACCTTTTGAAGCTCTTTATATTTTTCACACCTTTTCAAGCTCTTCATATTTTTCCACTCCGCTTCATGCTGATCCTATTTTTCAAACCGTTTCATGCTCCTCATATTTTTGACACCTTTTGAAGCTCTTCATATTTTTCACATCTTTTCAGGCTCTGCATGTTTTTGAACACCGCTTCATGCTACTCCTATTTTTCAGACCGTTTCATGCTCCTCATATATTTGACAACGTTTGAAGCTCTTCATATTTTGCACACCTTTTCAGGATCTTCCCGTTTTTCACAACCACTTCATGCTCCTCCTATTTTTCAGACCGTTTCATGCTCCTCATATTTTTGACATCTTTTGAAGCTCTTCATATTTCTCACACCTTTGCAGGCTCTTCATGTTTTTGAACACCGCTTCATGGTCCTCCTATTTTTCTGACCGTTTCATGCTCCTTATTTTTTTCACACCTTTTGAAGCTTTTCATATTTTTCACACCTTTTGAGGCTCTTCATGTTTTTGAACACCGTTTCATGCTCCTCCTATTTTTCAGACCGTTTCATGCTCCTCATATTTTTGACACCTTTTGAAGCTCTTCATATTTTTCACACCCTTGAAGCTTTCATATATTTCACACCTCTCCAGGCTATTCATGTTTTCAATACCACTTCATGCTACTCCTTTTTTTCAAACCGTATCATGCTCCTCCTATTTTTGACACCTTGTGAAGCTTTTCATATTTTTCACACCTTTCAGGTTCTTCATGTTTTTCAAGACCACATCATGCTGCTCATATTTTTCAGACCGTTTCATGCTCGTCATATTTTTGACACCTTTTGAAACTCTTCATATATATCACTCCTTTTCACGCTCTTCATTTTTTGAACACCACTTCATGCTCCTCCTATTTTTCAGACCGTTTCATGCTCCTCATATTTTTGACACCTTTTGAAGCTCTTCATATTTTTCACACCCTTGAAGCTTTCATATATTTCACACCTCTCCAGGCTATTCATGTTTTCAATACCACTTCATGCTACTCCTTTTTTTCAAACCGTATCATGCTCCTCCTATTTTTGACACCTTGTGAAGCTTTTCATATTTTTCACACCTTTCAGGTTCTTCATGTTTTTCAAGACCACATCATGCTGCTCATATTTTTCAGACCGTTTCATGCTCGTCATATTTTTGACACCTTTTGAAACTCTTCATATATATCACTCCTTTTCACGCTCTTCATTTTTTGAACACCACTTCATGCTCCTCCTATTTTTCAGACCGTTTCATGCTCATCACATTTTTGACATTTTTTGAAGCTTTTCATATTTTTCACACCTTTTCAGTCTCTTCATGTTTTTCAAAAACGCTTCTTGCTCCTCCTATTTTTCAAACCGTTTCATGCTCATCTCATTTTTGACACGTTTTGAAGCTCTTCATATTTTTCACCGCTTTTGAAGCTCTTCATATTTTTCACACGTTTTCAGGCTCTTCATGTTTTTGAACACCGCTTCTTGCGACTCCTATTTTTCAGACCGTTTCATGCTCCTCATATTTTTCACACCTTTTGAAGCTTTTCATATTTTTCACACCTTTTCAGGCTTTTCATGTTTTTCAACACCGCTTCATGCTCCTCCTATTTTTCAGACCGTTTCATGCTCCTCATATTTTTCACACCTTTTGAAGCTCTTTATATTTTTCACACCTTTTCAGGCTCTTGATGTTTTTCAACACCACTTCATGCTCCTCCTATTTTTCAGACCGTTTCATGCTCCTCATTTATTTCACACCTTTTGAAGCTCTTCATATTTTTCCACTCCGCTTCATGCTGATCCTATTTTTCAGACCGTTTCATGCTCCTCATATTTTTGACACCTTTTGAAGCTCTTCATATTTTTCACATCTTTTCAGGCTCTGCATGTTTTTGAACACCGCTTCATGCTACTCCTATTTTTCAGACCGTTTCATGCTCCTCATATTTTTGACATCTTTTGAAGCTCTTCATATTTCTCACACCTTTGCAGGCTCTTCATGTTTTTGAACACTGCTTCATGGTCCTCCTATTTTTCTGACCGTTTCATGCTCCTCCTATTTTTCAGACCGTTTCATGCTCATCACATTTTTGACATTTTTTGAAGCTTTTCATATTTTTCACACCTTTTCAGTCTCTTCATGTTTTTCAAAAACGCTTCTTGCTCCTCCTATTTTTCAAACTGTTTCATGCTCATCTCATTTTTGACACGTTTTGAAGCTCTTCATATTTTTCACCGCTTTTGAAGCTCTTCATATTTTTCACACCTTTTCAGGCTTTTCATGTTTTTCAACACCGCTTCATGCTCCTCCTATTTTTCAGACCGTTTCATGCTCCTCATATTTTTCACACCTTTTGAAGCTCTTTATATTTTTCACACCTTTTCAGGCTCTTGATGTTTTTCAACACCGCTTCATGCTCCTCCTATTTTTCAGACCGTTTCATGCTCCTCATTTATTTCACACCTTTTGAAGCTCTTCCTATTTTTCACACCTTTTCAAGCTCTTCATATTTTTCCACTCCGCTTCATGCTGATCCTATTTTTCAAACCGTTTCATGCTCCTCATATTTTTGACACCTTTTGAAGCTCTTCATATTTTTCACATCTTTTCAGGCTCTGCATGTTTTTGAACACCGCTTCATGCTACTCCTATTTTTCAGACCGTTTCATGCTCCTCATATATTTGACAACGTTTGAAGCTCTTCATATTTTGCACACCTTTTCAGGATCTTCCCGTTTTTCACAACCACTTCATGCTCCTCCTATTTTTCAGACCGTTTCATGCTCCTCATATTTTTGACATCTTTTGAAGCTCTTCATATTTCTCACACCTTTGCAGGCTCTTCATGTTTTTGAACACCGCTTCATGGTCCTCCTATTTTTCTGACCGTTTCATGCTCCTTATTTTTTTCACACCTTTTGAAGCTTTTCATATTTTTCACACCTTTTGAGGCTCTTCATGTTTTTGAACACCGTTTCATGCTCCTCCTATTTTTCAGACCGTTTCATGCTCCTCATATTTTTGACACCTTTTGAAGCTCTTCATATTTTTCACACCCTTGAAGCTTTCATATATTTCACACCTCTCCAGGCTATTCATGTTTTCAATACCACTTCATGCTACTCCTTTTTTTCAAACCGTATCATGCTCCTCCTATTTTTGACACCTTGTGAAGCTTTTCATATTTTTCACACCTTTCAGGTTCTTCATGTTTTTCAAGACCACATCATGCTGCTCATATTTTTCAGACCGTTTCATGCTCGTCATATTTTTGACACCTTTTGAAACTCTTCATATATATCACTCCTTTTCACGCTCTTCATTTTTTGAACACCACTTCATGCTCCTCCTATTTTTCAGACCGTTTCATGCTCATCACATTTTTGACATTTTTTGAAGCTTTTCATATTTTTCACACCTTTTCAGTCTCTTCATGTTTTTCAAAAACGCTTCTTGCTCCTCCTATTTTTCAAACCGTTTCATGCTCATCTCATTTTTGACACGTTTTGAAGCTCTTCATATTTTTCACCGCTTTTGAAGCTCTTCATATTTTTCACACGTTTTCAGGCTCTTCATGTTTTTGAACACCGCTTCTTGCGACTCCTATTTTTCAGACCGTTTCATGCTCCTCATATTTTTCACACCTTTTGAAGCTTTTCATATTTTTCACACCTTTTCAGGCTTTTCATGTTTTTCAACACCGCTTCATGCTCCTCCTATTTTTCAGACCGTTTCATGCTCCTCATATTTTTCACACCTTTTGAAGCTCTTTATATTTTTCACACCTTTTCAGGCTCTTGATGTTTTTCAACACCACTTCATGCTCCTCCTATTTTTCAGACCGTTTCATGCTCCTCATTTATTTCACACCTTTTGAAGCTCTTCATATTTTTCACACCCTTTCAAGCTCTTCATATTTTTCCAGTCCGCTTCATGCTGATCCTATTTTTCAGACCGTTTCATGCTCCTCATATTTTTGACACCTTTTGAAGCTCTTCATATTTTTCACATCTTTTCAGGCTCTGCATGTTTTTGAACACCGCTTCATGCTACTCCTATTTTTCAGACCGTTTCATGCTCCTCATATATTTGACAACGTTTGAAGCTCTTCATATTTTGCACACCTTTTCAGGATCTTCACGTTTTTCACAACCACTTCATGCTCCTCCTATTTTTCAGACCGTTTCATGCTCCTCATATTTTTGACATCTTTTGAAGCTCTTCATATTTCTCACACCTTTGCAGGCTCTTCATGTTTTTGAACACCGCTTCATGGTCCTCCTATTTTTCTGACCGTTTCATGCTCCTCATTTTTTTCACACCTTTTGAAGCTTTTCATATTTTTCACACCTTTTGAGGCTCTTCATGTTTTTGAACACCGTTTCATGCTCCTCCTATTTTTCAGACCGTTTCATGCTCCTCATATTTTTGACACCTTTTGAAGCTCTTCATATTTTTCACACCTTTTGAAGCTTTCATATATTTCACACCTCTCCAGGCTATTCATGTTTTCAATACCACTTCATGCTACTCCTTTTTTTCAAACCGTATCATGCTCCTCCTATTTTTGACACCTTGTGAAGCTTTTCATATTTTTCACACCTTTCAGGTTCTTCATGTTTTTCAAGACCATATCATGCTGCTCATATTTTTCAGACCGTTTCATGCTCGTCATATTTTTGACACCTTTTGAAACTCTTCATATATATCACTCCTTTTCACGCTCTTCATTTTTTGAACACCACTTCATGCTCCTCCTATTTTTCAGACCGTTTCATGCTCATCACATTTTTGACATTTTTTGAAGCTTTTCATATTTTTCACACCTTTTCAGTCTCTTCATGTTTTTCAAAAACGCTTCTTGCTCCTCCTATTTTTCAAACCGTTTCGTGCTCCTCTCATTTTGGACACGTATTGAAGCTCTTCATATTTTTCACCGCTTTTGAAGCTCTTCATATTTTTCACACGTTTTCAGGCTCTTCATGTTTTTGAACACCGCTTCTTGCGACTCCTATTTTTCAGACCGTTTCATGCTCCTCATATTTTTCACACCTTTTGAAGCTTTTCATATTTTTCACACCTTTTCAGGCTTTTCATGTTTTTCAACACCGCTTCATGCTCCTCCTATTTTTCAGACCGTTTCATGCTCCTCATATTTTTCACACCTTTTGAAGCTCTTTATATTTTTCACACCTTTTCAGGCTCTTGATGTTTTTCACCACCGCTTCATGCTCCTCCTATTTTTCAGACCGTTTCATGCTCCTCATTTATTTCACACCTTTTGAAGCTCTTCATATTTTTCACACCTTTTCAAGCTCTTCATATTTTTCCACTCCGCTTCATGCTGATCCTATTTTTCAAACCGTTTCATGCTCCTCATATTTTTGACACCTTTTGAATCTCTTCATATTTTTCACATCTTTTCAGGCTCTGCATGTTTTTGAACACCGCTTCATGCTACTCCTATTTTTCAGACCGTTTCATGCTCCTCATATATTTGACAACGTTTGAAGCTCTTCATATTTTGCACACCTTTTCAGGATCTTCACGTTTTTCACAACCACTTCATGCTCCTCCTATTTTTCAGACCGTTTCATGCTCCTCATATTTTTGACATCTTTTGAAGCTCTTCATATTTCTCACACATTTGCAGGCTCTTCATGTTTTTGAACACCGCTTCATGGTCCTCCTATTTTTCTGACCGTTTCATGCACCTCATTTTTTTCACACCTTTTGAAGCTTTTCATATTTTTCACACCTTTTGAGGCTCTTCATGTTTTTGAACACCGTTTCATGCTCCTCCTATTTTTCAGACCGTTTCATGATCCTCATATTTTTGACAACTTTTGAAGTTCTTCATATTTTTCACACCTTTTGAAGCTTTCATATATTTCACACCTCTCCAGGCTATTCATGTTTTCAATACCACTTCATGCTACTCCTTTTTTTCAAACCGTATCATGCTCCTCCTATTTTTGACACATTGTGAAGCTTTTCATATTTTTCACACCTTTCAGGTTCTTCATGTTTTTCAAGACCACATCATGCTGCTCATATTTTTCAGACCGTTTCATGCTCGTCATATTTTTGACACCTTTTGAAACTCTTCATATATATCACTCCTTTTCACGCTCTTCATTTTTTGAACACCACTTCATGCTCCTCCTATTTTTCAGACCGTTGAATGCTCCTCATATTTTTGACACCTTTTGAAGCTCTTCATATTTTTCACAACTTTTGAAGCTCTTCATATATTTCACACCTTTTCAGGCACTTCATGTTTTTCAACACCACTTCATGCTCCTCCTATTTTTTATACCATTTCATGCTCATCTAATTTTTGACACCTTTGAAGCTCTTCATATTTTTCACACCTTTTGAAGCTCTTCATATTTTTCACACCTTTTCAGGCTCTTCATGTTTTTGAACACCGCTTCATGCTCCTCCTATTTTTCAGACCGTTTCATGCTCCTCATGTATTTCACACGTTTTGAAGCTCTTCATATTTTTCACACCTTTTCAGGCTCTTCATGTTTTTTAACACCGTTTCATGCTCCTCATATTTTTCAGACCGTTTCATGCTCCTCATATTTTTGACACCTTTTGAAGCTCTTCATATTTTTCCACACCTTTTGAATCTCTTCATATATTTCACATCTTTTCAGGCTCTTCATGTTCTTCAACACCGCCTCATGATCCTCCTATTTTTCAGACCGTTTCATGCTCCTCATATGTTTGACACCTTTTGAAGCTCTTCATATATTTCACACCTTTTCAGGCTCTTCATGTTTCTCAACACCGCTTCATGCTCCTCCTCTTTTTCAGACCGTTTCATGCTCCTCATATTTTTCACACCTTTTGAAGCTCTTCATATTTTTCACACCTTTTCAGGCTTTTCATGTTTTTCAACACCGATTCATGCTCCTCCTATTTTTCAGACCGTTTCATTCTCCTATGTTTTTGACACCTTTTGTAGCTCTTCATATTTTTCACACTTTTTCAGGCTCTTCATTTTTTTCAACACCTCTTCATGGTCCTCCTATTTTTCAGACCGTTTCATGCTCCTCATAGTTTTGACACCTTTTGAAGCTCTTCATATATTCACACCTTTTCAGGCTATTCACGTTTTTCAACAACACGTCATGCTCCTCCTATGTTTCAGACCGTTTCATGCTCCTCATATTTTTGACACGTTTTGAAGCTCTTCATATTTTTCACACCTTTTCAGGCTCTTCATGTTTTGAACAGCACTTCATGCTCCTCCTATTATTCAGAGAGTTTCATGCTCCTCATGTATTTCACACCTTTTGAAGCTCTTGATATTTTTCACACCTTTTGAAGCTCTTCATATATTTCACACCTTTTCAGGCTCTTCATGTTTTTTTAACAACGTTTCATCCTCCTCCTATTTTTGACACATTTTGAAGCTCTTCATATTTTTCACATCTTTTAAGACTCTTCATGTTTTTCAACACTGCTTCATGTTCCTCCTATTTTTCTGACCGTTTCATGCTCCTCACCTTTTTCACACCTTTTGAAGCTCTTCATTGTTTTCAACACTGCTTCATGATCCTCCTATTTTTCAGACGGTTTCATGCTCTTCATATTTTTGATACATTTTGAAGGTCTTCATATATTTCACAACTTTTCAGGCTCTTCATGGTTTTCAACACCGCTTCATGCTGCTCTTATTTTTCAGACCATTTCATGGTCCTCATATTTTGACACCTTTTGAAGCTCTTCATATATTTCACACCTTTTCAGGCTCTTCATGTTTTCCACTCCGCTTCATGCTCCTCCTATTTTTCAGACTGTTTTATCCTCCTCATATTTTTGACACCTTTTGAAGCTCTTCACTTTTTTCACACTTTTTCAGACTCTTCATGTTTTCAACACTGCTTCATGCTCCTCCTTTTTTCAGACCGTTTCATGCTCCTCATATTTTGACACCTTTTGAAGCTCTTCATATATTTCACACCTTTTCATGCTCTTCATTTTTTCAACACTGTTTCATGCTTCTCCTATTTTTAAAACCGTTTCATGCTCCTCATATTTTGACACCTTTTGAAGCTCTTCATATTTTTCACACATTTTCAGGTTCTTCATGTTTTTGAACACCGCATCATGCTCCTCCTATTTTTCAGACCGTTTCATGCTCCTCATAATTTTCAAACTTTTTGAAGCTCTTCATATTTTTTACACCTTTTCAGGCTGTTCATGTTTTTCAACACGGCTTCATGCTCCTCCTATTTTTCAGACCGTTTCATGCTCAACATTGTTTTTGACACCTTTTGAAGCTCTTTATATTTTTCACAACTTCTCAGGCTCTTCATGTTTTCAACACCGCCTCATGCTCCTCCTATTTATCTGACAGTTTCATGCTCCTCATATTTTTGACACCTTTTGAAGATCTTCATATTTTTCACAACTTTTCAGGCTCTTCATGTTTCTGAACACCTTTTCAGGCTGTTCATGTTTTTGAACATTGCTTCATGCTCCTCCTATTTTTCAGACCGTTTCATGCTCTCTCATTTCTGACACCTTTTGAAGCTCTTCATATTTTTCACAACTTTTCAGCCTCTTCATGTTTTTCAACACTGCGTCATGCTCTTCCTATTTTTCAGATCGTTTCATGCTCCTCAATGTTTGACAGGTTTTGAAGCTCTTTATACTTTTCACACCTTTTCAGGTTCTTCATGTTATGAACAACGTTTCATGCTCCTCCTATTTTTCAGAAAATTTCATGCTCCTCATATATTTGAGACCTTTTAAAGCTCATCATATTTTTCACAGCTTTTCAGCTCTTCATGTTTGTCAACACCACTTCATGCTCCTCCTATTTTTCAGACCGTTACATTCTCCTCATATTTTTGACACCTTTTGAAGCTGTTCATATATTTCCCACATTTTCAGGCTCTTCATCTTTTTGCACACTGCTTCATGCTCCTCCTATTTTTCAGACCGTTTCTTGCTCCTCATATTTTTGACACCTTTTGAACCTCCTCATTTTTTCACAACTTTTGAAGCTCTTCATATATTTCACACCTTTTCAGGCACTTCATGATTTTCACGACCACTTCATGCTCCTCCTATTTTTCAGACCGTTTCATGCTCATCTCATTTTTGACACCTTTGGAAGCTCTTCATATTTTTCACACGTTTTCAGGCTCTTCATGTTTTTCAACACCGCTTCATGCTCCTCCTATTTTTCAGACCGTTTCATGCTCCTCATATTTTTGACACGTTTTGAGGCTCTTCATGTTTTTCACACCTTTTCAGGCTTTTCATGTTTTCGAACACTGATTCATGTTACTCCTATTTTTCAGACCGTTTAATGCTTCTCATATTTTTGACACCTTTTGAAGCTCTTCATATATTTCACACCTTTGAAGCTCTTCATATATTTCACACCTTTTCAGGCTCTTGATGTTTTTCACCACCACGTCATGCTCCTCCTATTTTTCAGACCGTTTCATGCTCCTCATATTTTTGACACCTTTTGAAGCTCTTCATATATTTCAAACCTTTTCAGTCTCTGCATTTTTGTGAACACCACTTCATGCTCCTCCTATTTTTCAGAACATTTCATGCTCATCTCTTTTTGACTCCTATTCAAGCTCCTAATATCATTCTTCCCTTTTGAAGCTCTTCATATTTTTCACAAGTTTTCATGCTCTTCAAGATTTTCAGCACAGTTTCATGCTCCTCCTATTTTTCAGACCGTTTCATGCTCCTCATATTTTTGACACGTTTTGAAGCTCATCATATTTTTCACACCTTTTCAGGCTCTTCATGGTTATCAGCACAGTTTGATGCACCTCCTATTTTTCAGACCGTTTCATGCTCCTCATATTTTTGACATCTTTTGAAACTCTTCATATATTTCACACCTTTTCAGGCTCTTCATGTTTTTCAACACCACTTCATGCTCCTCCTTTTTTCAGACTGCTTCATGCTCATCTCATTTTTGACACATTTTGAAGCTGTTCATATTTTTCATATCTTTTGAAGCTCTTCATATATTTTACACGTTTTCAGGCTCTTCATGTTTTTCAACACCGCTTCGTGCTGCTCCTAATTTTCAGATCATTTCATGCTCATCGATTTTTACACCTTTTGCAGGTCTTCATATTTTCACACCTTTTGAAGCTCTTCATATTTTTCACACCTTTTTAGGCTCTTCATGTATTTGAACACCGTTTCATGCTCCTCCTATTTTTCAGACCGTTTAATGCTCCTCATATTTTTGACACGTTTTGAAGCTCATCATATTTTTCACACCTTTTCAGGCTCTTCATGTTTCTGACCACCGAATCATGCTCCTCCTAATTTTCAGTCGTTTCATGCCTCTCATATTTTTCACACCTTTTCAAGCTCTTCATATATTTCACACTTTTTCAGGCTTTTCATGTTTTTCAACACCACTTCATGCTCCTCCTATTTTTCAGACCGCTTCATGCTCATCTCATTTTTGACACCTTTTGAAGCTGTTCATATTTTTCACACCTTTCAAGCTCTTCATATTTTTCACACCTTTTCAGGCTCTTCATGTTTTTGAACACCGTTTCATGCTCCTCCTATTTTTCAGAACGTTTCATGTTCCTCCTATTTTTCAGATCATTTCATGCTCCTCATATTTTTGACACCTTTTGAAGCTCTTCATATATTTCACACCTTTTCAGGCTCTTCATTTTTTTCAACCCCACTTCATGCTCCTCCTACTTTTCAGACCGTTTCATGCTCACATCATTTTTGACACCTTTTGAAGCTCTTCTTATTTTTCACATCTTTTGAAACTCTTCATATTTTTCACACGTTTTCAGGCTCTTAATGTTTTTCAACACCGTTTCATGCTCCTCCTATTTTTCAGACCGTTTCATGCTCCTTATATGTTTGTCTCCTTTTGAATCTCTTCATATATTTCACACCTTTTGAAGCTCTTCATATTTTTCACACCTTTTCATGCTCTTCATGGTTTTCAACAGCGCTTCATGCTCCTCCAGTTTTTCAGACCGCTTCATTATCATCTCATTTTTGACACCTTTTGAAGCTCTTCATATGTTTCACAACTTTTCAGACTCTTCTTGTTTTTCAACACAGCTTCTTGCTCCTCCTATTTTTCAGACCGTTTCATGCTCCTCATATTTTTGACACCTTTTTAAGCTCTTCATATTTTTCACACCTTTTGAAGTTCTTCATATTTTTCACACTTTTTCATGCTCTTCATGTTTTTCAACACTTCTTCATGCTCCTCCTGTTTTTCAGAGCATTTCAAGGTCCTCATATATTTCACACCTTTTGAAGCTCTTCCTATTTTTCACACCTTTTCAGGCTCTTCATGCTGTTAAACACCGCTCCATGCTCCTCCTATTTTTCAGACCGTTTCATGCTCCTCGTATTTTTCAGACCGTTTCAGGGTGTCCATGATTTTGAACACCACTTCATGCTCCTATTTTTCAGACCGTTTGATACACCTCATGAATTTCACACCTTTTGAACCTCTTCATATTTTTCACATTTTTGAAGCTCTTCATATATTTCACACCTTTTCAGTCTCTTCTTTTTTTTCAACACCACTTCATTCTCCGCCTATTTTTCAGACCGTTTCATGTTCATCTCATTTTTGCCACCTTTTGAAGCTCTTCATATTTTTCACACGTTTTCAGGCTCTTCATGTTTTTCAACACCGCCTCATGCTCCTCCTATTTTTCAGACGGTTTCATGCTCCTCATATTTTTGACACGTTTTGACGCTCTTCATATTTTTCAAACCTTTTGAGCCTCTTCATGTTTTTGATCACCGTTTCATGATCCTCCTATTTTTCAGACCGTTTCATGCTCCTCATATTTTTGACGCCTTTTGAAGCTCTTCACATTTTTCACACCTTTTCAGGCTCTTCATGTTTTTCAACACCACTTCATCCTCCTCCTATATTTCAGACCGTTTCATGCTCCTCATATTTTTGACACGTTTTGAAGCTCTTCGTATTTTTCACACCTCTTCAGACTCTTCAAGTTTTTCAACACCGCTTCATGTTCCTCCTATTTTTCAGACCGTTTCATGCTCAACTCTTTTTTTGACACCTTTTGAAGCTCTTCATATTTTTCATACCTTTTGAAGCTCTTCATGTTTTTGAACACCGCTTCATGCTCCTCCTATTTTTCAAACCATTTGAAGCTCTTCATATTTTTCACACCTTTTCAGGCTCTTCATATTTTTCATCACCGCTTCATGCCCCTACTATTTTTCAGACCGTTTTATGCTCCTAGTATTTTTCACACCTTTTAAAGCTCTTCATATTTTTCACACCTTTTCAGGCTCTTCATGTTTTTGATAACCGTTTCATACTCCTTCTATTTTTCAGATCGTTTCATGCTCATCATATTTTTGACACTTTTTGAGCTCTTCATATTTTTCACACCTTTTCAGGCTCTTCATGTTTTTGAACTACGCTTCATGCTCCTCCTATTTTTCAGGCCGTTTCATGCTCCTCATATATTTGACACCTTTAGAAGCTCTTCATATTTTTCACACCTTTTCAGGCTCTTCATGTTTTTCGACACAGCTTCATGCTCCTCCTATTTTCAGACCGTTTCATTCTCCTCATATTTTTGACACCTTTTGAAGCTCTTCATATATTTCACACCTTTTCAGTCTCTTCTTTTTTTCAACACCACTTCATGCTCCTCATATTTTTCAGACCGTTTCATGCTCATCTCAATTTTGACACCTTGTGAAGCTCTTCATATTTTTCACACATTTTCAGGCTCTTCATGATTTTGAACACCGTTTCATGCTCCTCCTACTTTTTCAGAGAGTTTCATGCTCCTCATGTATTTCACACCTTTTGAAGCTCTTCATATTTTTCACACCTTTTCAGGCTCTTCATGTTTTTGATCACCGTTTCATGCTCCTCCTATTTTTCAGACCGTTTCATGCTCCTCATATTTATGACACCTTTTGAAGCTCTTCATATTGTTCACACCTTTTCATGCTCTTCATGTTTCTGAAAAGCGCTTCATGATCCTCCTATTTTTCAGACCGTTTCTTTCTCCTCATATATTTCACACCTTTTGAAGCTCTTCATATTTTTCACACATTTTCATGCTCTTCATGTTTCTGAAAACCGCTTCATGTTCCTCCTATTTTTCAGACCGTTTCATTCTCCTCATATGTTTTACACCTTTTGAAACTCTTCATATTTTTCACACCTTTTCAGGCTCTTCATGTTTTTGAACACTGCTTCATGCTCCTCGTATTTTTCAGATCGTTTCATGCTCCTCATATTTTTGACACTTTTTGAGCTCTTCATATTTTTCACACCTTTTCAGGCTCTTCATGTTTTCGAACTCCGCTTCATGATCCTCCTGATTTTCAGACCGTTTCATGCTCTCCATATTTTTGAAACATTTTGAAACTCTTCATATTTTTCACACCTTTTCAGGCTCTTCATGTTTTTCACCACCACTTCATGCTCCTCCTATTTTTCAGACCGTTTCATGCTCATCTCATTTTTGTCACCTTTGAAGCTCTTTATATTTTTCACACCTTTTGAAGCTCTTCATATTTTTCACACGTTTTCAGGCTCTTCATGTTTTTCAAAACCGTTTCATGCTGCTTCTATTTTTCAGACCGTTTCATGCTCCTCATATTTTTGACACGTTTTGAAGCTCTTCATATTTTTCACACCTTTTCAGGCTGTTCATATTTTTCATCACCGCTTCATGCCCCTACTATTTTTCAGACCGTTTTATGCTCCTAGTATTTTTCACACCTTTTAAAGCTCTTCATATTTTTCACACCTTTTCAGGCTCTTCATGTTTTTGATAACCGTTTCATACTCCTTCTATTTTTCAGATCGTTTCATGCTCATCATATTTTTGACACTTTTTGAGCTCTTCATATTTTTCACACCTTTTCAGGCTCTTCATGTTTTTGAACACCGCTTCATGCTCCTCCTATTTTTCAGGCCGTTTCATGCTCCTCATATATTTGACACTTTTAGAAGCTCTTCATATTTTTCACACCTTTTCAGGCTCTTCATGTTTTTCGACACAGCTTCATGCTCCTCCTATTTTCAGACCGTTTCATTCTCCTCATATTTTTGACACCTTTTGAAGCTCTTCATATATTTCACACCTTTTCAGTCTCTTCTTTTTTTCAACACCACTTCATGCTCCTCATATTTTTCAGACCGTTTCATGCTCATCTCAATTTTGACACCTTGTGAAGCTCTTCATATTTTTCACACATTTTCAGGCTCTTCATGATTTTGAACACCGTTTCATGCTCCTCCTACTTTTTCAGAGAGTTTCATGCTCCTCATATTTATGACACCTTTTGAAGCTCTTCATATTGTTCACACCTTTTCATGCTCTTCATGTTTCTGAAAACCGCTTCATGATCCTCCTATTTTTCAGACCGTTTCTTTCTCCTCATATATTTCACACCTTTTGAAGCTCTTCATATTTTTCACACATTTTCATGCTCTTCATGTTTCTGAAAACCGCTTCATGTTCCTCCTATTTTTCAGACCGTTTCATTCTCCTCATATATTTTACACCTTTTGAAACTCTTCATATTTTTCACACCTTTTCAGGCTCTTCATGTTTTTGAACACTGCTTCATGCTCCTCGTATTTTTCAGATCGTTTCATGCTCCTCATATTTTTGACACTTTTTGAGCTCTTCATATTTTTCACACCTTTTCAGGCTCTTCATGTTTTCGAACTCCGCTTCATGATCCTCCTGATTTTCAGACCGTTTCATGCTCTCCATATTTTTGAAACATTTTGAAACTCTTCATATTTTTCACACCTTTTCAGGCTCTTCATGTTTTTCACCACCACTTCATGCTCCTCCTATTTTTCAGACCGTTTCATGCTCATCTCATTTTTGTCACCTTTGAAGCTCTTTATATTTTTCACACCTTTTGAAGCTCTTCATATTTTTCACACGTTTTCAGGCTCTTCATGTTTTTCAAAACCGTTTCATGCTGCTTCTATTTTTCAGACCGTTTCATGCTCCTCATATTTTTGACACGTTTTGAAGCTCTTCATATTTTTCACACCTTTTCAGGCTCTTCATGTTTTTGAACACAGCTTCATGCTCCTCCTATTTTTCAGACCGTTTCATGCTCCTCAGATTTTTGACACTTTTTGAAGCTTTTCATATTTTTCACATCTTTTCAGGCTCTTCATGTTTTTCAACACCGTTTCATGATCCTCCTATTTTTCAGACCGCTTCATGCTCATGATGTATTTCACACCTTTTGAAGCTCTTCATATTTTTCACACCTTTTCAGGCTCTTCATGTTTTTCAGCACAGTTTGATGCTCCTCCTATTTTTCAGACCGTTTCATGCTCCTCATATTTTTGACATCTTTTGAAACTCTTCATATATTTCACACCTTTTCAGGCTCTTCATGTTTTTCAACACCACTTCATGCTCCTCCTTTTTTCAGACTGCTTCATGCTCATCTCATTTTTGACACATTTTGAAGCTGTTCATATTTTTCATATCTTTTGAAGCTCTTCATATATTTTACACGTTTTCAGGCTCTTCATGTTTTTCAACACCGCTTCGTGCTGCTCCTAATTTTCAGATCATTTCATGCTCATCGATTTTTACACCTTTTGCAGGTCTTCATATTTTCACACCTTTTGAAGCTCTTCATATTTTTCACACCTTTTTAGGCTCTTCATGTATTTGAACACCGTTTCATGCTCCTCCTATTTTTCAGTCCGTTTCATGCTCCTCATAATTTTGACACCTTTTGAAGCTCTTCTTTTTTTTTCACACCTTTTGAAGCTTTTCATATATTTCACAACTTTTCAGGCTCTTCATGCTTTTAAACAACACTTCATGCTCCTCCTATTTTTCAGACCGCTTCATGCTCATCTCATTTTTCACACCTTTTGAACCTGTTCATATTTTTCACACGTTTTCAGGTTCTTCATGTTTTTCAACTGCGCTTCATGCTCCTCCTATTTTTCAGACCGCTTCATGCTCCACATATTTTTGACATGTTTTGAAGTTCTTCATATTTTTTACACCTTTTTAGGCTCTTCCTGTTTTTGAACACCGTTTCATGCTCCTCCTATTTTTCAGACCGTTTCATGCTCCTCATATTTTTGACACCTTTTGAAGCTCTTCATATTTTTCAAACCTTTTCAGGCTCTTCTTGTGTTTGAACACCGCTTCATGCACCTCTTATTTTTCACACCTTTTGAAGCTCTTCATATTTTTCACACCGTTTCAGGCTCTTCTTGTGCTTGAACACCGCTTCATGCACCTCCTATTTTTCACACCTTTTGAAGCTCTTCATATTTTTCACACGTTTTCAGGCTCTTCATGTTTTTCAACGCCGCTTCATGCTCCTACTATTTTCAGACCGTTTCAACCTCCTCATGTATTTCACACCTTTTGAAGCTCTTCATATGTGTCACCTTTTAGGCTCTTCATCTTTTTAAAACCGTTTCATGCTCATCCTATTTTTCACACTGTTTCATGCTCCTCATATATTTGACACCTTTTGAAGCTCTTCATATTTTTCACACCTTTTAAGGCTCTTCATATTTTTGACCACCGCATCATGCTCCTCCTATTTTTCAGTCGTTTCATGCCTCTCATATTTTTCACACCTTTTGAAGCTCTTCATATATTTCACACTTTTTCAGGCTTTTCATGTTTTTCAACACCACTTCATGCTCCTCCTATTTTTCAGACCGCTTCATGCTCATCTCGTTTTTGACACCTTTTGAAGCTGTTCATATTTTTCACACCTTTTCAAGCTCTTCATATATTTCACACCTTTTCAATCTCTTCATTTTTTTGAACCCCACTTCATGCTCCTCCTATTTTTCAGACCGTTTCATGCTCACATCATTTTTGACACCTTTTGAAGCTCTTCTTATTTTCACATCTTTTGAAACTCTTCATATTTTTCACACGTTTTCAGGCTCTTCATGTTTTTCAACACCGTTTCATGCTCCTCCTATTTTTCAGACCGTTTCATGCTCCTTATATGTTTGTCTCCTTTTGAAGCTCTTCATATTTTTCACACCTTTTGAAGCTCTTCATATTTTTCACACCTTTTCAGGCTCTTCATGGTTTTCAACAGCACTTCATGCTCCTCCAGTTTTTCAGACCGCGTCATTATCATCTCATTTTTGACACCTTTTGAAGCTCTTCATATATTTCACACCTTTTCAGACTCTTCTTGTTTTTCAACACAGCTTCTTGCTCCTCCTATTTTTCAGACCGTTTCATGCTCCTCATATTTTTGACACCTTTTTAAGCTCTTCATATTTTTCACACCTTTTGAAGCTCTTCATAATTTTCACACTTTTTCATGCTCTTCATGTTTTTCAACACTTCTTCATGCTCCTCCTGTTTTTCAGAGCGTTTCAAACTCCTCATATATTTCACACCTTCTGAAGCTCTTCCTATTTTTCACACCTTTTCAGGCTCTTCATGCTTTTGAACACCGCTCCATGCTCCTCCTATTTTTCAGACCGTTTCATGCTCCTCGTATTTTTCAGACCGTTTCAGGGTGTCCATGTTTTTGAACACCACTTCATGCTCCTCCTATATTTCAGACCGTTTCATGCTCCTCATATTTTTGACATGTTTTGAAGCTCTTCATATTTTTCACAACTTTCAGGCTCTTCATGTTTTTGAACACAGTTTCATGCTCCTCCTATTTTTCAGACCGTTTCATTCTCCTCATGTTTTTGACACCGTTAAAGCTCTTCATATTTTTCACACCTTTTCAGGATTCTCATGTTTTTGAACACCGCTTCATGATCCTCATATTTTTCAGATCGTTTCATGCTCCTCATATTTTTGACACCTTTTGACGCTCTTCATATTTTTCACACCTTTTCAGGCTCTTCATGTTTTTGAACACCACTTCATACTTCTACTATTTTCAGACCGTCTAATGCTCCTCATGTATTTCACACCTTTTGACGCTCTTCATATTTTTCACACCTTTTCAGGCTCTTCATATTTTTCAACACCGTTTCATGCTCCTCCTATATTTCTGACCGTTTCATGCTCCTCATATTTTTGACACCTTCTGAAGATCTTCATATTTTTCACATCTTTTCAGACTCTTCATGTTTTTGATCACCGTTTCATGCTTCTCCTAATTTTCAGACCGTTTCCTGCTGCTCATATTTTTGACACCTTTTGAAGCTCTTCCATTTTTCACACCTTTTCAGGCTCTTCATGTTTTTCAACACCGCTTCATGTTCCTCATCTTTTTCAGACCGTTTCATGATCCTCATATTTTTCACACCTTTTGAGGCTCTTCATGTTTTTGATCACCGTTTCATGATCCTCCTATTTTTCAGACCGTTTCATGCTCTTCATATTTTTGACGCCTTTTGAAGCTCTTCACATATTTCACACCTTTTCAGGCTCTTCATGTTTTTCAACACCACTTCATCCTCCTCCTATATTTCAGACCGTTTCATGCTCCTCATATTTTTGAGACGTTTTGAAGCTCTTCGTATTTTTCACACCTTTTCAGACTCTTCAAGTTTTTTAACACCGCTTCATGTTCCTCCTATTTTTCAGACCGTTTCATGCTCAACTCTTTTTTTGACACCTTTTGAAGCTCTTCATATTTTTCATACCTTTTGAAGCTCTTCATGTTTTTGAACACCGCTTCATGCTCCTCCTATTTTTCAAACCTTTTGAAGCTCATCATATTTGTCACACCTTTTCAGGCTCTTCATGTTTTTGAACACCGCTTCATGCTCCTCCTATGTTTCAAACTATTTGAAGCTCTTCATATTTTTCACACCTTTTCAGGCTCTTCATATTTTTCATCACCGCTTCATGCTCCTACTATTTTTCAGACAGTTTTATGCTCCTCGTATTTTTCACACCTTTTAAAGCTATTCATATTTTTCACACATTTTCAGGCTCTCAAGTTTTTGAACACAGCTTCATGCTCCTCCTATTTTTCAGACCGTTTAATCCTCCTCATGTATTTCACACCTTTTGAAGCTCTTCCTATTTTTCACACCTTTCAGGCTCTTCATGTTTTTGAAAACCGTTTCATGCTCCTCCTATTTTTCAGACCGTTTCATGCTCCTCATGTATTTCACAACTTTGAAGCTCTTCATATTATTCACACCTTTTCAGGCTCTTCATATTTTTGGACAGCGTTTCATGCTCCTCCTATTTTTCAGACCGTTTCATGCTCCTCATATTTTTGACACCTTTCGACGCTCTTCATATTTTTCACACCTTTTCAGGCTCTTCATGTTTTTCATCACCGCTTCATGCTCCTCCTATTTTTCAGACCGTTTCGTGCTCCTCATATTTTTGACACCTTTTGAAGCTCTTCATATATTTCATACCTTTTGAAGCTCTTCATATTTTTCACACGTTTTCAGGCTCTTCATGTTTTTCAACACCGCTTCATGCTTCTCCTCTTTTTCAGACCGTTTCATGCTCCTCATATTTTTGACACCTTTTGAAGCTTTTCATATTTTTCACAACTTTTCAAGCTCTTCATGTTTTTGAACACCACTTCATGCTCCTCCTATTTTTCAGACCGTATCATGCTCCTCATGTTTTCCACACTTTTTGAACCTCTTCATATTTTTCACACATTTTCAGGCTCTTCATGTTTTTGAACACCACTTCATGCTCCTCCTATTTTTCAGACAGTTTCATGCTCCTCATGGATTTCCCACCTTTTGAAGCTCTTCATGTTTTTCACACCTTTTCAGGATCTTCATTTTTTCAACACAACTTCATGCATCTCCTATTTTTCGGACCGTTTCATGCTCCTCATGTTTTTCACACCTTTTGAAGCTCTTCATATTTTCACACCTATTCAGGCTCTTCATGTTTTTGAACACCCCTTCATGCTCCTCCTTTTTTCAGACCGTTTCATTCTCCTCATATATTTCACACCTTTTGAAGCTCTTCATATTTTTCACAATTTTTTAGGATCTTCAAGGTTTTCAACACCGCTTCATGCTCCTGCTATTTTTCAGACCGTTTCATGCTCATCTCATTTTTGACACCTTTGGAAGCTCTTCATATTTTTCAAAGCTTTTGAAACTCTTCATATTTTTCACACCTTTTCAGGCTCTTCATGTTTTTCAACACCATTTCATGCTCCTCCTATTTTTCAAACCGTTTCATGTTCCTCATAATTTTGACACCTTTTGAAGATCTTCATAATTTTCACACATTTTCAGGCTCTTCATGTGTTTGAACACCGCTTCATGTTCCTCCTATTTTTCAGACCGTTTCATGCTCCTCATATTTTTGACACCTTTTGAAGCTCTTCATATTTTTCACATCTTTTCAGGCTCTTCATGTTTTTCAACACCGTTTCATGATCCTCCTATTTTTCAGACCGTTTCATGCTCATCTCATTTTTGACACCTTTTGAAGCTTTTCATATTTTTCACACCTTTTCAAGCTCTTCATATTTTTAAACACCACATCATGCTTCTCCTATTTTTCAGCCCATTTCATGCTCCTCATGTATTTCACACCTTTTGAAGCTCTTCATATTTTTCACAGCTTTTCAGGCTCTTCATGTTTCTCCACAGCACTTCATGCTTCTCTTATTTTTCAGCCCGTTTCATGCTCCTCATGTATTTCACACCTTTTAAAGCTCTTCATATTTTTCACACCTTTTCAGGCTCTTCATGTTTTTGATCACCGTT
Organism: Dama dama; assembly: GCF_033118175.1. Classification (NCBI taxonomy): domain Eukaryota; kingdom Metazoa; phylum Chordata; class Mammalia; order Artiodactyla; family Cervidae; genus Dama; species Dama dama. The sequence goes on along the minus strand of NC_083683.1, from coordinate 5,041,186 downwards.
TCATGCTCCTCCTATTTTTCAGACCGTTTCATGCTCCTCATATTTTTGACATCTTTTGAAGCTCTTCATATTTTTCACACTTTTTCAGGCTCTTCATGTTTTTGAACACCGCTTCATGATCCTCCTGTTTTTCAGACCGTTTCATGCTCTTCATATTTGTGAACCATTTTGAAGCTCTTCATATTTTTCACACGTTTTCAGGCTCTTAATGTTTTTCACCACCACTTCATGCTCCTCCTATTTTTCAGACCGTATCATGCTCATCTCATTTTTGTCACCTTTGAAGCTCTTTATATTTTTAACACCTTTTGAAGCTCTTCATATTTTTCACACGTTTTCAGGCTCTTCATATTTTTCAACACCGTTTCATGCTGCTTCTATTTTTCAGACCGTTTCATGCTCCTCATATTTTTCACACCTTTTGAAGCTCTTCATATTTTTCACACCTTTTCAGGATCTTCATGTTTTGGAACACAGCTCCATGCTCCTCCTATTTATCAGACCGCTTCATGCTCCTCATATTTTTGATACCTTTTGAAGCTCTTTATATTTTTCACAGTTTTTCAGGCTCTTCATGATTTTCAACACCGTTTCATGTTATTCCTATTTTTCAGACCGTTTAATGCTCATCTCATTTTTGACACCTTTTGAAGCTTTTCATATTTTTCACAACTTTTCAGGCTCTTCATGTTTTTGAACACCGCTTCATGCTCCTCCTATTTTTCAGAGAGTTTCATGCTCCTCATGTATTTCACAGATTTTGAAGCTCTTCATATTTTCCACACCTTTTCAGGCTCTTCATGTTTTTGATAACCGTTTCATACTCCTTCTATTTTTCAGATCGTTTCATGCTCATCATATTTTTGACACTTTTTGAGCTCTTCATATTTTTCACACCTTTTCAGGCTCTTCATGTTTTTGAACACCGCTTCATGCTCCTCCTATTTTTCAGGCCGTTTCATGCTCCTCATATATTTGACACCTTTAGAAGCTCTTCATATTTTTCACACCTTTTCAGGCTCTTCATGTTTTTCGACACAGCTTCATGCTCCTCCTATTTTCAGACCGTTTCATTCTCCTCATATTTTTGACACCTTTTGAAGCTCTTCATATATTTCACACCTTTTCAGTCTCTTCTTTTTTTCAACACCACTTCATGCTCCTCATATTTTTCAGACCATTTCATGCTCATCTCAATTTTGACACCTTGTGAAGCTCTTCATATTTTTCACACATTTTCAGGCTCTTCATGTTTTTGAACACCGTTTCATGCTCCTCCTACTTTTTCAGAGAGTTTCATGCTCCTCATGTATTTCACACCTTTTGAAGCTCTTCATATTTTTCACACCTTTTCAGGCTCTTCATGTTTTTGATCACCGTTTCATGCTCCTCCTATTTTTCAGACCGTTTCATGCTCCTCATATTTATGACACCTTTTGAAGCTCTTCATATTGTTCACACCTTTTCATGCTCTTCATGTTTCTGAAAACCGCTTCATGATCCTCCTATTTTTCAGACCGTTTCTTTCTCCTCATATATTTCACACCTTTTGAAGCTCTTCATATTTTTCACACATTTTCATGCTCTTCATGTTTCTGAAAACCGCTTCATGTTCCTCCTATTTTTCAGACCGTTTCATTCTCCTCATATATTTTACACCTTTTGAAACTCTTCATATTTTTCACACCTTTTCAGGCTCTTCATGTTTTTGAACACTGCTTCATGCTCCTCGTATTTTTCTGATCGTTTCATGCTCCTCATATTTTTGCCACTTTTTGAGCTCTTCATATTTTTCACACCTTCTCAGGCTCTTCATGTTTTCGAACTCCGCTTCATGATCCTCCTGATTTTCAGACCGTTTCATGCTCTCCATATTTTTGAAACATTTTGAAACTCTTCATATTTTTCACACCTTTTCAGGCTCTTCATGTTTTTCACCACCACTTCATGCTCCTCCTATTTTTCAGACCGTTTCATGCTCATCTCATTTTTGTCACCTTTGAAGCTCTTTATATTTTTCACACCTTTTGAAGCTCTTCATATTTTTCACACGTTTTCAGGCTCTTCATGTTTTTCAAAACCGTTTCATGCTGCTTCTATTTTTCAGACCGTTTCATGCTCCTCATATTTTTGACACGTTTTGAAGCTCTTCATATTTTTCACACCTTTTCAGGCTCTTCATGTTTTTGAACACAGCTTCATGCTCCTCCTATTTTTCAGACCGTTTCATGCTCCTCAGATTTTTGACACTTTTTGAAGCTTTTCATATTTTTCACATCTTTTCAGGCTCTTCATGTTTTTCAACACCGTTTCATGATCCTCCTATTTTTCAGACCGCTTCATGCTCATGATGTATTTCACACCTTTTGAAGCTCTTCATATTTTTCACACCTTTTCAGGCTCTTCATGTTTTTCAGCACAGTTTGATGCTCCTCCTATTTTTCAGACCGTTTCATGCTCCTCATATTTTTGACATCTTTTGAAACTCTTCATATATTTCACACCTTTTCAGGCTCTTCATGTTTTTCAACACCACTTCATGCTCCTCCTTTTTTCAGACTGCTTCATGCTCATCTCATTTTTGACACATTTTGAAGCTGTTCATATTTTTCATATCTTTTGAAGCTCTTCATATATTTTACACGTTTTCAGGCTCTTCATGTTTTTCAACACCGCTTCGTGCTGCTCCTAATTTTCAGATCATTTCATGCTCATCGATTTTTACACCTTTTGCAGGTCTTCATATTTTCACACCTTTTGAAGCTCTTCATATTTTTCACACCTTTTTAGGCTCTTCATGTATTTGAACACCGTTTCATGCTCCTCCTATTTTTCAGTCCGTTTCATGCTCCTCATAATTTTGACACCTTTTGAAGCTCTTCTTTTTTTTTCACACCTTTTGAAGCTTTTCATATATTTCACAACTTTTCAGGCTCTTCATGCTTTTAAACAACACTTCATGCTCCTCCTATTTTTCAGACCGCTTCATGCTCATCTCATTTTTCACACCTTTTGAACCTGTTCATATTTTTCACACGTTTTCAGGTTCTTCATGTTTTTCAACTGCGCTTCATGCTCCTCCTATTTTTCAGACCGCTTCATGCTCCACATATTTTTGACATGTTTTGAAGTTCTTCATATTTTTTACACCTTTTTAGGCTCTTCCTGTTTTTGAACACCGTTTCATGCTCCTCCTATTTTTCAGACCGTTTCATGCTCCTCATATTTTTGACACCTTTTGAAGCTCTTCATATTTTTCAAACCTTTTCAGGCTCTTCTTGTGTTTGAACACCGCTTCATGCACCTCTTATTTTTCACACCTTTTGAAGCTCTTCATATTTTTCACACCGTTTCAGGCTCTTCTTGTGCTTGAACACCGCTTCATGCACCTCCTATTTTTCACACCTTTTGAAGCTCTTCATATTTTTCACACGTTTTCAGGCTCTTCATGTTTTTCAACGCCGCTTCATGCTCCTACTATTTTCAGACCGTTTCAACCTCCTCATGTATTTCACACCTTTTGAAGCTCTTCATATGTGTCACCTTTTAGGCTCTTCATCTTTTTAAAACCGTTTCATGCTCATCCTATTTTTCACACTGTTTCATGCTCCTCATATATTTGACACCTTTTGAAGCTCTTCATATTTTTCACACCTTTTAAGGCTCTTCATGTTTTTGACCACCGCATTATGCTCCTCCTATTTTTCAGTCGTTTCATGCCTCTCATATTTTTCACACCTTTTGAAGCTCTTCATATATTTCACACTTTTTCAGGCTTTTCATGTTTTTCAACACCACTTCATGCTCCTCCTAATTTTCAGACCGCTTCATGCTCATCTCATTTTTGACACCTTTTGAAGCTGTTCATATTTTTCACACCTTTTCAAGCTCTTCATATATTTCACACCTTTTCAATCTCTTCATTTTTTTGAACCCCACTTCATGCTCCTCCTATTTTTCAGACCGTTTCATGCTCACATCATTTTTGACACCTTTTGAAGCTCTTCTTATTTTCACATCTTTTGAAACTCTTCATATTTTTCACACGTTTTCAGGCTCTTCATGTTTTTCAACACCGTTTCATGCTCCTCCTATTTTTCAGACCGTTTCATGCTCCTTATATGTTTGTCTCCTTTTGAAGCTCTTCATATGTTTCACACCTTTTGAAGCTCTTCATATTTTTCACACCTTTTCAGGCTCTTCATGGTTTTCAACAGCACTTCATGCTCCTCCAGTTTTTCAGACCGCGTCATTATCATCTCATTTTTGACACCTTTTGAAGCTCTTCATATATTTCACACCTTTTCAGACTCTTCTTGTTTTTCAACACAGCTTCTTGCTCCTCCTATTTTTCAGACCGTTTCATGCTCCTCATATTTTTGACACCTTTTTAAGCTCTTCATATTTTTCACACCTTTTGAAGCTCTTCATAATTTTCACACTTTTTCATGCTCTTCATGTTTTTCAACACTTCTTCATGCTCCTCCTGTTTTTCAGAGCGTTTCAAACTCCTCATATATTTCACACCTTCTGAAGCTCTTCCTATTTTTCACACCTTTTCAGGCTCTTCATGCTTTTGAACACCGCTCCATGCTCCTCCTATTTTTCAGACCGTTTCATGCTCCTCGTATTTTTCAGACCGTTTCAGGGTGTCCATGTTTTTGAACACCACTTCATGCTCCTCCTATATTTCAGACCGTTTCATGCTCCTCATATTTTTGACATGTTTTGAAGCTCTTCATATTTTTCACAACTTTCAGGCTCTTCATGTTTTTGAACACAGTTTCATGCTCCTCCTATTTTTCAGACCGTTTCATTCTCCTCATGTTTTTGACACCGTTAAAGCTCTTCATATTTTTCACACCTTTTCAGACTTCTCATGTTTTTGAACACCGCTTCATGATCCTCATATTTTTCAGATCGTTTCATGCTCCTCATATTTTTGACACCTTTTGACGCTCTTCATATTTTTCACACCTTTTCAGGCTCTTCATGTTTTTGAACACCACTTCATACTTCTACTATTTTCAGACCGTCTAATGCTCCTCATGTATTTCACACCTTTTGACGCTCTTCATATTTTTTCACACCTTTTCAGGCTCTTCATGTTTTTCAACACCGTTTCATGCTCCTCCTATATTTCTGACCGTTTCATGCTCCTCATATTTTTGACACCTTCTGAAGATCTTCATATTTTTCACATCGTTTCAGACTCTTCATGTTTTTGATCACCGTTTCATGCTCCTCCTAATTTTCAGACCGTTTCCTGCTGCTCATATTTTTGACACCTTTTGAAGCTCTTCCATTTTTCACACCTTTTCAGGCTCTTCATGTTTTTCAACACCGCTTCATGTTCCTCATCTTTTTCAGACCGTTTCATGATCCTCATATTTTTCACACCTTTTGAGGCTCTTCATGTTTTTGATCACCGTTTCATGATCCTCCTATTTTTCAGACCGTTTCATGCTCCTCATATTTTTGACGCCTTTTGAAGCTCTTCACATATTTCACACCTTTTCAGGCTCTTCATGTTTTTCAACACCACTTCATCCTCCTCCTATATTTCAGACCGTTTCATGCTCCTCATATTTTTGAGACGTTTTGAAGCTCTTCGTATTTTTCACACCTTTTCAGACTCTTCAAGTTTTTTAACACCGCTTCATGTTCCTCCTATTTTTCAGACCGTTTCATGCTCAACTCTTTTTTTGACACCTTTTGAAGCTCTTCATATTTTTCATACCTTTTGAAGCTCTTCATGTTTTTGAACACCGCTTCATGCTCCTCCTATTTTTCAAACCTTTTGAAGCTCATCATATTTGTCACACCTTTTCAGGCTCTTCATGTTTTTGAACACCGCTTCATGCTCCTCCTATGTTTCAAACTATTTGAAGCTCTTCATATTTTTCACACCTTTTCAGGCTTTTCATATTTTTCATCACCGCTTCATGCTCCTACTATTTTTCAGACAGTTTTATGCTCCTCGTATTTTTCACACCTTTTAAAGCTATTCATATTTTTCACACATTTTCAGGCTCTCAAGTTTTTGAACACAGCTTCATGCTCCTCCTATTTTTCAGACCGTTTAATGCTCCTCATGTATTTCACACCTTTTGAAGCTCTTCCTATTTTTCACAACTTTCAGGCTCTTCATGTTTTTGAAAACCGTTTCATGCTCCTCCTATTTTTCAGACCGTTTCATGCTCCTCATGTATTTCACAACGTTGAAGCTCTTCATATTATTCACACCTTTTCAGGCTCTTCATATTTTTGGACAGCGTTTCATGCTCCTCCTATTTTTCAGACCGTTTCATACTCCTCATATTTTTGACACCTTTCGAAGCTCTTCATATTTTTCACACCTTTTCAGGCTCTTCGTGTTTTTCAGCACTACTTCATGCTCCTCCTATATTTCAGACCGTATCATGCTCCTCATATTTTTGACACCTTTCGAAGCTCTTCATATTTTTCACACCTTTTCAGGCTCTTCGTGTTTTTCAACACCGCTTCATGCTCCTCCTATTTTTCAGACCGTTTCGTGCTCCTCATATTTTTGACACCTTTTGAAGCTCTTCATATTTTTCATACCTTTTGAAGCTCTTCATATTTTTCACACGTTTTCAGGCTCTTCATGTTTTTCAACACCGCTTCATGCTTCTCCTCTTTTTCAGGCCGTTTCATGCTCCTCATATTTTTGTCACTTTTTGAAGCTTTTCATATTTTTCACAACCTTTCAGGCTCTTCATGTTTTTGAACACCACTTCATGCTCCTCCTATTTTTCAGACCGTATCATGCTCCTCATGTATTTCACACTTTTTGAACCTCTTCATATTTTTCACACATTTTCAGGCTCTTCATGTTTTTGAACACCGCTTCATGCTCCTCCTATTTTTCAGAGCGTTTCATGCTCCTCATGTATTTCACTCCTTTTGAAGCTCTTCATATTTTTCACACCTTTTCAGGCTCTTCATGTTTTTGATCACCGTTTCATGCTCCTCCTATTTTTCAGACCGTTTCAAACTGCTCATATTTATGACAACTTTTGAAGCTCTTCATATTTTTCACACCTTTTCATGCTCTTCATGTTTCTGAAAACCGCTTCATGATCCTCCTATTTTTCAGACCGTTTCATTCTCCTCATATATTTCACACCTTTTGAAGCTCTTCATGTTTTTCACACCTTTTCATGCTCTTCATGTTTCTGAAAACTGCTTCATGATCCTCCTATTTTTCAGACCGTTTCATTCTCCTCATATATTTCACACCTTTTGAAGCTCTTCATATTTTTCACACCTTTTCAGGCTCTTCATGGTTTTGAACACTGCTTCATGCTCCTCGTATTTTTCAGATCGTTTCATGCTCCTCATATTTTTGACACTTTTTGAGCTCTTCATATTTTTCACACCTTTTCAGGCTCTTCATGTTTTTGAACTCCGCTTCATGATCCTCCTGATTTTCAGACCGTTTCATGCTCTTCATATTTTTGAAACATTTTGAGGCTCTTCATATTTTTCACACCTTTTCAGGCTCTTCATGTTCTTCACCACCACTTCATGCTCCTCCTATTTTTCAGACCGTTTCATGCTCATCTCATTTTTGTCACCTTTGAAGCTCTTTATATTTTTCACACCTTTTGAAGCTCTTCAAAATTTTCACACGTTTTCAGGTTCTTCATGTTTTTCAATACCGTTTCATGCTGCTTCTATTTTTCAGACCATTTCATGCTCCTCATATTTTTCACACCTTTTGAAGCTCTTCATATTTTTCACACCTTTTGAAGCTCTTCATACTTTTCACACGATTTCAGGCTCTTTATGTTTTTCAAAACCGTTTCATGCTGCTTCTATTTTTCAGACCGTTTCATGCTCCTCATATTTTTCACACCTTTTGAAGCTCTTCATATTTTTCACACCCTTTTAAGATCTTCATGTTTTTGAACACAGCTTCATGCTCCTCCTATTTTTCAGACCGTTTCATGCTCCTCATATTTTTGACACCTTTTGAACCTCTTCATATTTTTCACACCTTTTCAGGTTCTTCATGTTTTTGAACACAGCTTCATGCTCTTCCTATTTTTCAGACCGTTTCATGCTCCTCATATTTTTGACACCTTTTGAAGCTCTTCATATTTTTCACACCTTTTCAGGCTCTTCATGTTTTTCCACACCACTTCATGCTTCTCCTATTTTTCAGCCCGTTTCATGCTCCTCATGTATTTCACACCTTTTGAAGCTCTTCATATTTTTCACAGCTTTTCAGGCTCTTCATGTTTCTCCACAGCACTTCATGCTTCTCTTATTTTTCAGCCCGTTTCATGCTCCTCATGCATTTCACACCTTTGGAAGCTCTTCATATTTTTCACACCTTTTCAGGCTCTTCATGTTTTTGATCACCGTTTCATGCTCCTCCTATTTTTCAGACCGTTTCATGCTCCTCATATTTTTGACAACTTTTGAAGCTCTTCATATTTTTCACACCTTTTCAGGCTCTTCATGTTTTGAACACCGTTTCATGATCCTCCTGATTTTCGGACCGTTTCATGCTCTTCATATTTTTGAAACATTTTGAAGCTCTTCATATTTTTCACACCTTTTCAGGCTCTTCATGTTTTTCACCACCACTTCATGCTCCTCCTATTTTTCAGACCGTTTCATGCTCATATCATTTTTGTCAACTTTGAAGCTCTTTATATTTTTCACACCTTTTGAAGCTCTTCATATTTTTCACACGTTTTCAGGGTCTTCATGAGTTTCAACACCGTTTCATGCTGCTTCTATTTTTCAGACCGTTTCATGCTCCTCATATTTTTCACAACTTTTGAAGCTATTCGTATTTTTCACACCTTTTCAGGCTCTTCATGTTTTTGAACACAGCTTCATGCTCCACCTATTTATCAGACCGTTTCATGCTCCTCATATTTTTGACACCTTTTGCAGCTCTTTATATTTTTCACACTATTTCAGGCTCTTCATGATTTTCAACACCGTTTCATGTTATTCCTATTTTTCAGACCGTTTAATGCTCATCTCATTTTTGACACCTTTTGAAGCTTTTCATATTTTTTCACAACATTTCAGGCTCTTCATGTTTTTGAACACCGCTTCATGCTCCTCCTATTTTTCAGAGAGTTTCATGCTCCTCATGTATTTCACACCTTTTGAAGCTCTTCATATTTTCCACACCTTTGCAGGCTCTTCATGTGTTTGATAACCGTTTCATGCTCCTTCTATTTTTCAGAACGTTTCATGCTCCTCATATTTTTGACACTTTTTGAGCTCTTCATATTTTTCACACCTTTTCAGGCTCTTAATGTTTTTGAACACCGCTTCATGCTACTCCTATTTTTCAGACCGTTTCATGCTCCTCATATTTTTGACACCTTTAGAAGCTCTTCATATTTTTCACACCTTTTCAGGCTCTTCATGTTTTTCGACACAGCTTCATGGTCCTCCTATTTTTCAGACCGCTTCATTCTCCTGATATTTTTGACACCTTTTGACGCTCTTCATATATTTCACACCTTTTCAGTCTCTTCTTTTTTTTCAACACGACTTCATGCTCCTCCTATTTTTCAGACCGTTTCAGGCTCATCTCATTTTTGTCACCTTTGAAGCTCTTTATAGATTTCACACCTTTTGAAGCTCTTCATATTTTTCACACATTTTCATGCTCTTCATGTTTCTGAAAACCGCTTCATGATCCTCCTATTTTTCAGACCGTTTCATTCTCCTCATATATTTTACACCTTTTGAAGCTCTTCATATTTTTCACACCTTTTCAGGCTCTTCATGTTTTTGAACACTGCTTCATGCTCCTCGTATTTTTCAGATCGTTTCATGCTCCTCATATTTTTGACACTTTTTGAGCTCTTCATATTTTTCACACCTTTTCAGGCTCTTCATGTTTTCGAACTCCGCTTCATGATCCTCCTGATTTTCAGACCGTTTCATGCTCTTCATATTTTTGAAACATTTTGAAACTCTTCATATTTTTCACACCTTTTCAGGCTCTTCATGTTTTTCACCACCACTTCATGCTCCTCCTATTTTTCAGACCGTTTCATGCTCATCTCATTTTTGTCACCTTTGAAGCTCTTTATATTTTTCACACCTTTTGAAGCTCTTCATATTTTTCACACGTTTTCAGGCTCTTCATGTTTTTCAATACCGTTTCATGCTGCTTCTATTTTTCAGACCGTTTCATGCTCCTCATATTTTTCACACCTTTTGAAGCTCTTCATATTTTTCACACGTTTTCAGGCTCTTCATGTTTTCCAAAACCGTTTCATGCGGCTTCTATTTTTCAGACCGTTTCATGCTCCTCATATTTTTGACACGTTTTGAAGCTCTTCATATTTTTCACACCTTTTCAGGCTCTTCATGTTTTGGAACACAGCTTCATGCTCCTCCTATTTTTCAGACCGTTTCATGCTCCTCAGATTTTTGACACTTTTTGAAGCTTTTCATATTTTTCACATCTTTTCAGGCTCTTCATGTTTTTCAACACCGTTTCATGATCCTCCTATTTTTCAGACCGCTTCATGCTCATGATGTATTTCACACCTTTTGAAGCTCTTCATATTTTTCACACCTTCAGGCTCTTCATGTTTTTCAGCACAGTTTGATGCTCCTCCTATTTTTCAGACCGTTTCATGCTCCTCATATTTTTGACATCTTTTGAAACTCTTCATATATTTCACACCTTTTCAGGCTCTTCATGTTTTTCAACACCACTTCATGCTCCTCCTTTTTTCAGACTGCTTCATGCTCATCTCATTTTTGACACATTTTGAAGCTGTTCATATTTTTCATATCTTTTGAAGCTCTTCATATATTTTACACGTTTTCAGGCTCTTCATGTTTTTCAACACCGCTTCGTGCTGCTCCTAATTTTCAGATCATTTCATGCTCATCGATTTTTACACCTTTTGCAGATCTTCATATTTTCACACCTTTTAAAGCTCTTCATATTTTTCACACCTTTTTAGGCTCTTCATGTATTTGAACACCGTTTCATGCTCCTCCTATTTTTCAGTCCGTTTCATGCTCCTCATATTTTTGACACCTTTTGAAGCTCTTCTTTTTTTTTCACACCTTTTGAAGCTTTTCATATATTTCACACCTTTTCAGGCTCTTCATGCTTTTAAACAACACTTCATCCTCCTCCTATTTTTCAGACCGCTTCATGCTCATCTCATTTTTCACACCTTTTGAAGCCGTTCATATTTTTCACACGTTTTCAGGCTCTTCATGTTTTTCACCACCACTTCATGCTCCTCATATTTTTCAGATCGTTTCATGCTCCTCATATTTTTGACACCTTTGAAGCTCTTCATATTTTTCACACCTTTTCTGGCTCCTCATGTTTTTGAAAACCGCTTCATGCTCATCATATTTTTCAGATCGTTTCATGCTCCTCATATTTTTGACACCTTGTGACCCTCTTCATATTTTTCATACCTTTTTAAGCTCTTCTTATTTTTCACACGTTTTCAGTCTCTTCATGTTTTTCAACACCGTTTCATGCTCCTCCTATTTGTCAGACAGTTTCATGCTCTTCATATTTTTTACACCTTTTGAAGCTCTTCGTTTTTTTCACACCTTTTCAGGCTCTTCATGTTTTTCAACATCACTTCATGCTCCTATTTTTCAGACCGTTTCATACACCTCATGAATTTCACACCTTTTGAACCTCTTCATATTTTTCACATTTTTGAAGCTCTTCATATATTTCACACCTTTTCAGTCTCTTCTTTTTTTTCAACACCACTTCATGCTCCGCCTATTTTTCCGACCGTTTCATGTTCATCTCATTTTTGCCACGTTTTGAAGCTCTTCATATTTTTCACACCTTTTCAGGCTCTTCATGTTTTTGAACACGGTTTCATGCTACTCCAATTTTTCAGACCGTTTCTTGCTCCTCATATTTTTGACACGTTTTGAGGCTCTTCATATTTTTCACACCTTTTCAGGCTCTTCATGTTTTTCCACACCACTTCATGCTCCTCCTATTTTTCAGCCCGTTTCATGCTCCTCATGTATTTCACACCTTTTGAAGCTCTTCATATTTTTCACAGCTTTTCAGGCTCTTCATGTTTTTCCACAGCACTTCATGCTTCTTTTATTTTTCAGCCCGTTTCATGCTCCTCTTGAATTTCACACCTTTTGAAGCTCTTCATATTTTTCACACCTTTTCAGGCTCTTCATGTTTTTGATCACCGTTTCATGCTCCTCCTATTTTTCGGACCGTTTCATGCTCCTCATATCTTTGACAGCTTTTGAAGCTCTTCATATTTTTCACACATTTTCATGCTCTTCATGTTTCTGAAAACCGCTTCATGATCCTCCTATTTTTCAGACCGTTTCATTCACCTCATATATTTCACACCTTTTGAAGCTCTTCATATTTTTCACACATTTTCATGCTCTTCATGTTTCTGAAAACCGCTTCATGATCCTCCTATTTTTCAGACCGTTTCATTCTCCTCATATATTTTACACCTTTTGAAGCTCTTCATATTTTTCACAACTTTTCAGGCTCTTCATGTTTTTGAACACTGCTTCATGCTCCTCGTATTTTTCAGATCGTTTCATGCTCCTCATATTTTTGACACTTTTGGGCTCTTCATATTTTTCACACCTTTTCAGGCTCTTCATGTTTTCGAACTCCGCTTCATGATCCTCCTGATTTTCAGACCGTTTCATGCTCTTCATATTTTTGAAACATTTTGACACTCTTCATATTTTTCACACCTTTTCAGGCTCTTCATGTTTTTCACCACCACTTCATGCTCCTCCTATTTTTCAGACCGTTTCATGCTCATCTCATTTTTGTCACCTTTGAAGCTCTTTATATTTTTCACACCTTTTGAAGCTCTTCATATTTTTCACACGTTTTCAGGCTCTTCATGTTTTTCAATACCGTTTCATGCTGCTTCTATTTTTCAGACCGTTTCATGCTCCTCATATTTTTCACACCTTTTGAAGCTCTTCATATTTTTCACACGTTTTCAGGCTCTTCATGTTTTTCAAAACCGTTTCATGCTGCTTCTATTTTTCAGACCGTTTCATGCTCCTCATATTTTTGACACGTTTTGAAGCTCTTCCTATTTTTCACACCTTTTCAGGCTCTTCATGTTTTTGAACACAGCTTCATGCTCCTCCTATTTTTCAGACCGTTTCATGCTCCTCAGATTTTTGACACTTTTTGAAGCTTTTCATATTTTTCACATCTTTTCAGGCTCTTCATGTTTTTCAACACCGTTTCATGATCCTCCTATTTTTCAGACCGCTTCATGCTCATGATGTATTTCACACCTTTTGAAGCTCTTCATATTTTTCACACCTTTTCAGGCTCTTCATGTTTTTCAGCACAGTTTGATGCTCCTCCTATTTTTCAGACCGTTTCATGCTCCTCATATTTTTGACATCTTTTGAAACTCTTCATATATTTCACACCTTTTCAGGCTCTTCATGTTTTTCAACACCACTTCATGCTCCTCCTTTTTTCAGACTGCTTCATGCTCATCTCATTTTTGACACATTTTGAAGCTGTTCATATTTTTCATATCTTTTGAAGCTCTTCATATATTTTACACGTTTTCAGGCTCTTCATGTTTTTCAACACCGCTTCGTGCTGCTCCTAATTTTCAGATCATTTCATGCTCATCGATTTTCACACCTTTTGCAGATCTTCATATTTTCACACCTTTTGAAGCTCTTCATATTTTTCACACCTTTTTAGTCTCTTCATGTATTTGAACACCGTTTCATGCTCCTCCTATTTTTCAGTCCGTTTCATGCTCCTCATATTTTTGACACCTTTTGAAGCTCTTCTTTTTTTTTCACACCTTTTGAAGCTTTTCATATATTTCACACCTTTTCAGGCTCTTCATGCTTTTAAACAACACTTCATGCTCCTCCTATTTTTCAGACCGCTTCATGCTCATCTCATTTTTCACACCTTTTGAAGCCGTTCATATTTTTCACACGTTTTCAGGTTCTTCATGTTTTTCAACTGCGCTTCATGCTCCTCCTATTTTTCAGACCGTTTCATGCTCCTCATATTTTTGACATGTTTTGAAGCTCTTCATATTTTTTACACCTTTTTAGGCTCTTCCTGTTTTTGAACACCGTTTCATGCTCCTCCTATTTTTCAGACCGTTTCATGCTCCTCATATTTTTGACACCTTTTGAAGCTCTTCATATTTTTCAAACCTTTTCAGGCTCTTCTTGTGTTTGAACACCGCTTCATGCACCTCCTATTTTTCACACCTTTTGAAGCTCTTCCTATTTTTCACACCGTTTCAGGCTCTTCTTGTGCTTCAACACCGCTTCATGCACCTCCTATTTTTCACACCTTTTGAAGCTCTTCATATTTTTCACACGTTTTCAGGCTCTTCATGTTTTTCAACGCCACTTCATGCTCCTACTATTTTCAGACCGTTTCAACCTCCTCATGTATTTCACACCTTTTGAAGCTCTTCATATGTGTCACCTTTTAGGCTCTTCATCTTTTTAAAACCGTTTCATGCTCATCCTATTTTTCACACTGTTTCATGCTCCTCATATATTTGACACCTTTTGAAGCTCTTCATGTTTTTCACACCTTTTAAGGCTCTTCATGTTTTTGATCACCGCATCATGCTCCTCCTATTTTTCAGTCGTTTCATGCCTCTCATATTTTTCACACCTTTTGAAGCTCTTCATATATTTCACACTTTTCCAGGCTTTTCATGTTTTTCAACACCACTTCATGCTCCTCCTATTTTTCAGACCGCTTCATGCTCATCTCATTTTTGACACCTTTTGAAGCTGTTCATATTTTTCACACCTTTTCAAGCTCTTCATATATTTCACACCTTTTCAATCTCTTCATTTTTTTGAACCCCACTTCATGCTCCTCCTATTTTTCAGACCGTTTCATGCTCACATCATTTTTGACACCTTTTGAAGCTCTTCTTATTTTAACATCTTTTGAAACTCTTCATATTTTTCACACGTTTTCAAGCTCTTCATGTTTTTCAACACCGTTTCATGCTCCTCCTATTTTTCAGACCGTTTCATGCTCCTTATATGTTTGTCTCCTTTTGAAGCTCTTCATATTTTCACACCTTTTGAAGCTCTTCATATTTTTCACACCTTTTCAGGCTCTTCATGCTTTTCAACAGCGCTTCATGCTCCTCCAGTTTTTCAGACCGCTTCATTATCATCTCATTTTTGACACCTTTTGAAGCTCTTCATATTTTCACACCTTTTGAAGCTCTTCATATTTTTCACACCTTTTCAGACTCTTCTTGTTTTTCAACACAGCTTCTTGCTCCTCCTATTTTTCAGACCGTTTCATGCTCCTCATATTTTTCACACCTTTTGAAGCTCTTCATATTGTTCACACCATTTGAAGCTCTTCATATTTTTCACACTTTTTCATGCTCTTCATGTTTTTCAACACTTCTTCATGCTCCTCCTGTTTTTCAGAGCGTTTCAAACTCCTCATATATTTCACACCTTCTGAAGCTCTTCCTATTTTTCACACCTTTTAGGCTCTTCATGCTTTTGAACACCGCTCCATGCTCCTCCTATTTTTCAGACCGTTTCATGCTCCTCGTACTTTTCAGACCGTTTCAGGGTGTCCATGTTTTTGAACACCACTTCATGCTCCTCCTATATTTCAGACAGTTTCATGCTCTTCATATTTTTGACATGTTTTAAAGCTCTTCATATTTTTCACAACTTTTCAGGCTCTTCATGTTTTTGAACACAGTTTCATGCTCCTCCTATTTTTCAGACCGTTTCATGCTCCTCATGTTTTTGATACCGTTGAAGCTCTTCATATTTTTCACACCTTTTCAGGCTTCTCATGTTTTTGAACACCGCTTCATGATCCTCATATTTTTCAGATCGTATCATGCTCCTCATATTTTTGACAACTTTTGACGCTCTTCATATTTTTCACACCTTTTCAGGCTTCTCATGTTTTTGAACACCACTTCATACTTCTACTATTTTCAGACCGTCTAATGCTCCTCATGTATTTCACACCTTTTGACGCTCTTCATATTTTTCACATCTTTTCAGGCTCTTCATGTTTTTCAACACCGTTTCATGCTCCTCCTATATTTCTGACCGTTTCATGCTCCTCATATTTTTGACACCTTCTGAAGATCTTCATATTTTTCACATCTTTTCAGACTCTTCATGTTTTTGATCACCGTTTCATGCTCCTCCTAATTTTCAGACCGTTTCCTGCTGCTCATATTTTTGACACCTTTTGAAGCTCTTCACATTTTTCACACCTTTTCAGGCTCTTCATGTTTTTCAACACCGCTTCCTGATCCTCCTATATTTCAGACCGTTTCATGCTCCTCATATTTTTGACACGTTTTGAAGCTCTTCGTATTTTCCACACCTTTTCAGACTCTTCATGTTTTTCAACACCGCTTCATGCTCCTCCTATTTTTCAGAACGTTTCATGCTTCTCATATTTTTGACACGTTTTGACGCTCTTCATATTTTTCACACCTTTTCAGGCTCTTCATGTTTTTGAACACTGCTTCATGCTCCTCATATTTTTCAGATCGTTTCATGCTCCTCATATTTTTGACACCTTTGAAGCTCTTCATATTTTTCACACCTTTTCTGGCTCCTCATGTTTTTGAAAACCGCTTCATGCTCATCATATTTTTCAGATCGTTTCATGCTCCTCATATTTTTGACACCTTGTGACCCTCTTCATATTTTTCATACCTTTTTAAGCTCTTCTTATTTTTCACACGTTTTCAGTCTTTTCATGTTTTTCAACATCACTTCATGCTCCTATTTTTCAGACCGTTTCATACACCTCATGAATTTCACACCTTTTGAACCTCTTCATATTTTTCACATTTTTGAAGCTCTTCATATATTTCACACCTTTTCAGTCTCTTCTTTTTTTTCAACACCACTTCATGCTCCGCCTATTTTTCAGACCGTTTCATGTTCATCTCATTTTTGCCACGTTTTGAAGCTCTTCATATTTTTCACACCTTTTCAGGCTCTTCATGTTTTTGAACACGGTTTCATGCTACTCCAATTTTTCAGACCGTTTCTTGCTCCTCATATTTTTGACACGTTTTGAGGCTCTTCATATTTTTCACACCTTTTCAGGCTCTTCATATTTTTGAACACAGCTTCATGCTCCTCCTATTTTTTCTACCGTATCATGCTCCTCATATTTTTCACACCTTTTGATGCTCTTCATATTTTTCTCACCTTTTCAGGCTCTTCATGTTTTTGAACAGCACTTCATGCTCCTCCTATTTTTCAGACCGTTTCATACTCCTCATATTTTTGATACCTTTTGAAGCTCTTCATATTTTTCACACCTTTTCAGGCTCTTCATGCTTTTAAACAACACTTCATGCTCCTCCTATTTTTCAGACCGCTTCATGCTCATCTCATTTTTCACACCTTTTGAAGCCGTTCATATTTTTCACACGTTTTCAGGTTCTTCATGTTTTTCAACTGCACTTCATGCTCCTCCTATTTTTCCGACCGTTTCATGCTCCACATATTTTTGACATGTTTTGAAGCTCTTCATTTTTTTTACACCTTTTTAGGCTCTTCCTGTTTTTGAACACCGTTTCATGCTCCTCCTATTTTTCAGACCGTTTCATGCTCCTCATATTTTTGACACCTTTTGAAGCTCTTCATATTTTTCAAACCTTTTCAGGCTCTTCTTGTGTTTGAACACCGCTTCATGCACCTCCTATTTTTCACACCTTTTGAAGCTCTTCCTATTTTTCACACCGTTTCAGGCTCTTCTTGTGCTTGAACACCGCTTCATGCACCTCCTATTTTTCACACCTTTTGAAGCTCTTCATATTTTTCACACGTTTTCAGGCTCTTCATGTTTTTCAACGCCACTTCATGCTCCTACTATTTTCAGACCGTTTCAACCTCCTCATGTATTTCACACCTTTTGAAGCTCTTCATATGTGTCACCTTTTAGGCTCTTCATCTTTTTAAAACCGTTTCATGCTCATCCTATTTTTCACACTGTTTCATGCTCCTCATATATTTGACACCTTTTGAAGCTCTTCATGTTTTTCACACCTTTTAAGGCTCTTCATGTTTTTGATCACCGCATCATGCTCCTCCTATTTTTCAGTCGTTTCATGCCTCTCATATTTTTCACACCTTTTGAAGTTCTTTATATATTTCACACTTTTCCAGGCTTTTCATGTTTTTCAACACCACTTCATGCTCCTCCTATTTTTCAGACCGCTTCATGCTCATCTCATTTTTGACACCTTTTGAAGCTGTTCATATTTTTCACACCTTTTCAAGCTCTTCATATATTTCACACCTTTTCAATCTCTTCATTTTTTTGAACCCCACTTCATGCTCCTCCTATTTTTCAGACCGTTTCATGCTCACATCATTTTTGACACCTTTTGAAGCTCTTCTTATTTTCACATCTTTTGAAACTCTTCCTATTTTTCACACGTTTCCAAGCTCTTCATGTTTTTCAACACCGTTTCATGCTCCTCCTATTTTTCAGACCGTTTCATGCTCCTTATATGTTTGTCTCCTTTTGAAGCTCTTCATATTTTCACACCTTTTGAAGCTCTTCATATTTTTCACACCTTTTCAGGCTCTTCATGGTTTTCAACAGCGCTTCATGCTCCTCCAGTTTTTCAGACCGCTTCATTATCATCTCATTTTTGACACCTTTTGAAGCTCTTCATATATTTCACACCTTTTCAGACTCTTCTTGTTTTTCAACACAGCTTCTTGCTCCTCCTATTTTTCAGACCGTTTCATGCTCCTCATATTTTTCACACCTTTTGAAGCTCTTCATATTTTTCACACCTTTTCAGGCTCTTCATGTTTTTCAAAACCGTTTCATGCTGCTTCTATTTTTCAGACCGTTTCATGCTCCTCATATTTTTGACACGTTTTGAAGCTCTTCATATTTTTCACACCTTTTCAGGCTCTTCATGTTTTGGAACACAGCTTCATGCTCCTCCTATTTTTCAGACCGTTTCATGCTCCTCAGATTTTTGACACTTTTTGAAGCTTTTCATATTTTTCACATCTTTTCAGGCTCTTCATGTTTTTCAACACCGTTTCATGATCCTCCTATTTTTCAGACCGCTTCATGCTCATGATGTATTTCACACCTTTTGAAGCTCTTCATATTTTTCACACCTTTTCAGGCTCTTCATGTTTTTCAGCACAGTTTGATGCTCCTCCTATTTTTCAGACCGTTTCATGCTCCTCATATTTTTGACATCTTTTGAAACTCTTCATATATTTCACACCTTTTCAGGCTCTTCATGTTTTTCAACACCACTTCATGCTCCTCCTTTTTTCAGACTGCTTCATGCTCATCTCATTTTTGACACATTTTGAAGCTGTTCATATTTTTCATATCTTTTGAAGCTCTTCATATATTTTACACGTTTTCAGGCTCTTCATGTTTTTCAACACCGCTTCGTGCTGCTCCTAATTTTCAGATCATTTCATGCTCATCGATTTTCACACCTTTTGCAGATCTTCATATTTTCACACCTTTTGAAGCTCTTCATATTTTTCACACCTTTTTAGTCTCTTCATGTATTTGAACACCGTTTCATGCTCCTCCTATTTTTCAGTCCGTTTCATGCTCCTCATATTTTTGACACCTTTTGAAGCTCTTCTTTTTTTTTCACACCTTTTGAAGCTTTTCATATATTTCACACCTTTTCAGGCTCTTCATGCTTTTAAACAACACTTCATGCTCCTCCTATTTTTCAGACCGCTTCATGCTCATCTCATTTTTCACACCTTTTGAAGCCGTTCATATTTTTCACACGTTTTCAGGTTCTTCATGTTTTTCAACTGCGCTTCATGCTCCTCCTATTTTTCAGACCGTTTCATGCTCCTCATATTTTTGACATGTTTTGAAGCTCTTCATATTTTTTACACCTTTTTAGGCTCTTCCTGTTTTTGAACACCGTTTCATGCTCCTCCTATTTTTCAGACCGTTTCATGCTCCTCATATTTTTGACACCTTTTGAAGCTCTTCATATTTTTCAAACCTTTTCAGGCTCTTCTTGTGTTTGAACACCGCTTCATGCACCTCCTATTTTTCACACCTTTTGAAGCTCTTCCTATTTTTCACACCGTTTCAGGCTCTTCTTGTGCTTCAACACCGCTTCATGCACCTCCTATTTTTCACACCTTTTGAAGCTCTTCATATTTTTCACACGTTTTCAGGCTCTTCATGTTTTTCAACGCCACTTCATGCTCCTACTATTTTCAGACCGTTTCAACCTCCTCATGTATTTCACACCTTTTGAAGCTCTTCATATGTGTCACCTTTTAGGCTCTTCATCTTTTTAAAACCGTTTCATGCTCATCCTATTTTTCACACTGTTTCATGCTCCTCATATATTTGACACCTTTTGAAGCTCTTCATGTTTTTCACACCTTTTAAGGCTCTTCATGTTTTTGATCACCGCATCATGCTCCTCCTATTTTTCAGTCGTTTCATGCCTCTCATATTTTTCACACCTTTTGAAGCTCTTCATATATTTCACACTTTTCCAGGCTTTTCATGTTTTTCAACACCACTTCATGCTCCTCCTATTTTTCAGACCGCTTCATGCTCATCTCATTTTTGACACCTTTTGAAGCTGTTCATATTTTTCACACCTTTTCAAGCTCTTCATATATTTCACACCTTTTCAATCTCTTCATTTTTTTGAACCCCACTTCATGCTCCTCCTATTTTTCAGACCGTTTCATGCTCACATCATTTTTGACACCTTTTGAAGCTCTTCTTTTTTTCACATCTTTTGAAACTCTTCATATTTTTCACACGTTTTCAAGCTCTTCATGTTTTTCAACACCGTTTCATGCTCCTCCTATTTTTCAGACCGTTTCATGCTCCTTATATGTTTGTCTCCTTTTGAAGCTCTTCATATTTTCACACCTTTTGAAGCTCTTCATATTTTTCACACCTTTTCAGGCTCTTCATGGTTTTCAACAGCGCTTCATGCTCCTCCAATTTTTCAGACCGCTTCATTATCATCTCATTTTTGACACCTTTTGAAGCTCTTCATATTTTCACACCTTTTGAAGCTCTTCATATTTTTCACACCTTTTCAGACTCTTCTTGTTTTTCAACACAGCTTCTTGCTCCTCCTATTTTTCAGACCGTTTCATGCTCCTCATATTTTTCACACCTTTTGAAGCTCTTCATATTGTTCACACCATTTGAAGCTCTTCATATTTTTCACACCTTTTCAGGCTCTTCATGTTTTTGAACACGGTTTCATGCTACTCCAATTTTTCAGACCGTTTCTTGTTCCTCATATTTTTGACACGTTTTGAGGCTCTTCATATTTTTCACACCTTTTCAGGCTCTTCATATTTTTGAACACAGCTTCATGCTCCTCCTATTTTTTCTACCGTATCATGCTCCTCATATTTTTCACACCTTTTGATGCTCTTCATATTTTTCTCACCTTTTCAGGCTCTTCATGTTTTTGAACAGCACTTCATGCTCCTCCTATTTTTCAGACCGTTTCATACTCCTCATATTTTTGATACCTTTTGAAGCTCTTCATATTTTTCACACCTTTTCAGGCTCTTCATGCTTTTAAACAACACTTCATGCTCCTCCTATTTTTCAGACCGCTTCATGCTCATCTCATTTTTCACACCTTTTGAAGCCGTTCATATTTTTCACACGTTTTCAGGTTCTTCATGTTTTTCAACTGCACTTCATGCTCCTCCTATTTTTCCGACCGTTTCATGCTCCACATATTTTTGACATGTTTTGAAGCTCTTCATTTTTTTTACACCTTTTTAGGCTCTTCCTGTTTTTGAACACCGTTTCATGCTCCTCCTATTTTTCAGACCGTTTCATGCTCCTCATATTTTTGACACCTTTTGAAGCTCTTCATATTTTTCAAACCTTTTCAGGCTCTTCTTGTGTTTGAACACCGCTTCATGCACCTCCTATTTTTCACACCTTTTGAAGCTCTTCCTATTTTTCACACCGTTTCAGGCTCTTCTTGTGCTTGAACACCGCTTCATGCACCTCCTATTTTTCACACCTTTTGAAGCTCTTCATATTTTTCACACGTTTTCAGGCTCTTCATGTTTTTCAACGCCACTTCATGCTCCTACTATTTTCAGACCGTTTCAACCTCCTCATGTATTTCACACCTTTTGAAGCTCTTCATATGTGTCACCTTTTAGGCTCTTCATCTTTTTAAAACCGTTTCATGCTCATCCTATTTTTCACACTGTTTCATGCTCCTCATATATTTGACACCTTTTGAAGCTCTTCATGTTTTTCACACCTTTTAAGGCTCTTCATGTTTTTGATCACCGCATCATGCTCCTCCTATTTTTCAGTCGTTTCATGCCTCTCATATTTTTCACACCTTTTGAAGTTCTTTATATATTTCACACTTTTCCAGGCTTTTCATGTTTTTCAACACCACTTCATGCTCCTCCTATTTTTCAGACCGCTTCATGCTCATCTCATTTTTGACACCTTTTGAAGCTGTTCATATTTTTCACACCTTTTCAAGCTCTTCATATATTTCACACCTTTTCAATCTCTTCATTTTTTTGAACCCCACTTCATGCTCCTCCTATTTTTCAGACCGTTTCATGCTCACATCATTTTTGACACCTTTTGAAGCTCTTCTTATTTTCACATCTTTTGAAACTCTTCCTATTTTTCACACGTTTCCAAGCTCTTCATGTTTTTCAACACCGTTTCATGCTCCTCCTATTTTTCAGACCGTTTCATGCTCCTTATATGTTTGTCTCCTTTTGAAGCTCTTCATATTTTCACACCTTTTGAAGCTCTTCATATTTTTCACACCTTTTCAGGCTCTTCATGGTTTTCAACAGCGCTTCATGCTCCTCCAGTTTTTCAGACCGCTTCATTATCATCTCATTTTTGACACCTTTTGAAGCTCTTCATATATTTCACACCTTTTCAGACTCTTCTTGTTTTTCAACACAGCTTCTTGCTCCTCCTATTTTTCAGACCGTTTCATGCTCCTCATATTTTTCACACCTTTTGAAGCTCTTCATATTTTTCACACCTTTTCAGGCTCTTCATGTTTTTCAAAACCGTTTCATGCTGCTTCTATTTTTCAGACCGTTTCATGCTCCTCATATTTTTGACACGTTTTGAAGCTCTTCATATTTTTCACACCTTTTCAGGCTCTTCATGTTTTGGAACACAGCTTCATGCTCCTCCTATTTTTCAGACCGTTTCATGCTCCTCAGATTTTTGACACTTTTTGAAGCTTTTCATATTTTTCACATCTTTTCAGGCTCTTCATGTTTTTCAACACCGTTTCATGATCCTCCTATTTTTCAGACCGCTTCATGCTCATGATGTATTTCACACCTTTTGAAGCTCTTCATATTTTTCACACCTTTTCAGGCTCTTCATGTTTTTCAGCACAGTTTGATGCTCCTCCTATTTTTCAGACCGTTTCATGCTCCTCATATTTTTGACATCTTTTGAAACTCTTCATATATTTCACACCTTTTCAGGCTCTTCATGTTTTTCAACACCACTTCATGCTCCTCCTTTTTTCAGACTGCTTCATGCTCATCTCATTTTTGACACATTTTGAAGCTGTTCATATTTTTCATATCTTTTGAAGCTCTTCATATATTTTACACGTTTTCAGGCTCTTCATGTTTTTCAACACCGCTTCGTGCTGCTCCTAATTTTCAGATCATTTCATGCTCATCGATTTTCACACCTTTTGCAGATCTTCATATTTTCACACCTTTTGAAGCTCTTCATATTTTTCACACCTTTTTAGTCTCTTCATGTATTTGAACACCGTTTCATGCTCCTCCTATTTTTCAGTCCGTTTCATGCTCCTCATATTTTTGACACCTTTTGAAGCTCTTCTTTTTTTTTCACACCTTTTGAAGCTTTTCATATATTTCACACCTTTTCAGGCTCTTCATGCTTTTAAACAACACTTCATGCTCCTCCTATTTTTCAGACCGCTTCATGCTCATCTCATTTTTCACACCTTTTGAAGCCGTTCATATTTTTCACACGTTTTCAGGTTCTTCATGTTTTTCAACTGCGCTTCATGCTCCTCCTATTTTTCAGACCGTTTCATGCTCCTCATATTTTTGACATGTTTTGAAGCTCTTCATATTTTTTACACCTTTTTAGGCTCTTCCTGTTTTTGAACACCGTTTCATGCTCCTCCTATTTTTCAGACCGTTTCATGCTCCTCATATTTTTGACACCTTTTGAAGCTCTTCATATTTTTCAAACCTTTTCAGGCTCTTCTTGTGTTTGAACACCGCTTCATGCACCTCCTATTTTTCACACCTTTTGAAGCTCTTCCTATTTTTCACACCGTTTCAGGCTCTTCTTGTGCTTGAACACCGCTTCATGCACCTCCTATTTTTCACACCTTTTGAAGCTCTTCATATTTTTCACACGTTTTCAGGCTCTTCATGTTTTTCAACGCCACTTCATGCTCCTACTATTTTCAGACCGTTTCAACCTCCTCATGTATTTCACACCTTTTGAAGCTCTTCATATGTGTCACCTTTTAGGCTCTTCATCTTTTTAAAACCGTTTCATGCTCATCCTATTTTTCACACTGTTTCATGCTCCTCATATATTTGACACCTTTTGAAGCTCTTCATGTTTTTCACACCTTTTAAGGCTCTTCATGTTTTTGATCACCGCATCATGCTCCTCCTATTTTTCAGTCGTTTCATGCCTCTCATATTTTTCACACCTTTTGAAGCTCTTCATATATTTCACACTTTTCCAGGCTTTTCATGTTTTTCAACACCACTTCATGCTCCTCCTATTTTTCAGACCGCTTCATGCTCATCTCATTTTTGACACCTTTTGAAGCTGTTCATATTTTTCACACCTTTTCAAGCTCTTCATATATTTCACACCTTTTCAATCTCTTCATTTTTTTGAACCCCACTTCATGCTCCTCCTATTTTTCAGACCGTTTCATGCTCACATCATTTTTGACACCTTTTGAAGCTCTTCTTTTTTTCACATCTTTTGAAACTCTTCATATTTTTCACACGTTTTCAAGCTCTTCATGTTTTTCAACACCGTTTCATGCTCCTCCTATTTTTCAGACCGTTTCATGCTCCTTATATGTTTGTCTCCTTTTGAAGCTCTTCATATTTTCACACCTTTTGAAGCTCTTCATATTTTTCACACCTTTTCAGGCTCTTCATGGTTTTCAACAGCGCTTCATGCTCCTCCAATTTTTCAGACCGCTTCATTATCATCTCATTTTTGACACCTTTTGAAGCTCTTCATATTTTCACACCTTTTGAAGCTCTTCATATTTTTCACACCTTTTCAGACTCTTCTTGTTTTTCAACACAGCTTCTTGCTCCTCCTATTTTTCAGACCGTTTCATGCTCCTCATATTTTTCACACCTTTTGAAGCTCTTCATATTGTTCACACCATTTGAAGCTCTTCATATTTTTCACACTTTTTCATGCTCTTCATGTTTTTCAACACTTCTTCATTCTCCTCCTGTTTTTCAGAGCGTTTCAAACTCCTCATATATTTCACACCTTCTGAAGCTCTTCCTATTTTTCACACCTTTTAGGCTCTTCATGCTTTTGAACACCGCTCCATGCTCCTCATATTTTTCAGACCGTTTCATGCTCCTCGTACTTTTCAGACCGTTTCAGGGTGTCCATGTTTTTGAACACCACTTCATGCTCCTCGTATATTTCAGACAGTTTCATGCTCCTCATATTTTTGACATGTTTTAAAGCTCTTCATATTTTTCACAACTTTTCAGGCTCTTCATGTTTTTGAACACAGTTTCATGCTCCTCCTATTTTTCAGACCGTTTCATGCTCCTCATGTTTTTGATACCGTTGAAGCTCTTCATATTTTTCACACCTTTTCAGGCTTCTCATGTTTTTGAACACCGCTTCATGATCCTCATATTTTTCAGATCGTATCATGCTCCTCATATTTTTGACAACTTTTGACGCTCTTCATATTTTTCACACCTTTTCAGGCTCTTCATGTTTTTGAACACCACTTCATACTTCTACTATTTTCAGACCGTCTAATGCTCCTCATGTATTTCACACCTTTTGACGCTCTTCATATTTTTCACACCTTTTCAGGCTCTTCATGTTTTTCAACACC